>NC_141708.1:12698629-13898629 GCF_971803275.1 Cyanistes caeruleus | reverse complement strand
TAAACAGTGAACTAGAATTAACTTACAGAAAGCTGTTCCACCCACTGCATTTGGGAACACACCATAACCCAAACTTAAGCAAGCAGAAAACTAAATTTTCTTTTTGAACAACACTTATGCAGGCACAAGAGACACAGACTGGGTCAACTCATTCCTTCTTTTCAAGAGGCTGGACAGCACAGGCAGCTGCTAGAGGCACTTGCATCCATGCTTTCTCCCTCAGAAGGGTCAGTATAACCCAGAAGCCCCTGAGGGGAAGCAGGGCCAACCTCACACCCTAGGGAGAAGCTAACTAGCTGGGTTCCCCTCAACCCACTAGAACAAAATATAGCACACAGCACAACTAGCAATCTTTCATGACAGCCTCTGAAATCTCTCATTAACAAGTTTGGCAAAATCTCTTTCCAATTACATTAAATGTAAATTAGGAAAAAAATTTACATCAGCAAACAGATTACTGTATAAGTCAATATGCACATGTTCGATTTTCATAAGAAGTATTATGAACATTATACATTATCTTACAGCTTTTTCCATCACATGGTAGCTAAAGAGCAGTTCATGTACATGCTTTCTTCTTCACCATACCATCCTTCAGTTAAAAAGGAGCAAAGCAAAACTGATTCTCTCCCTCTTCTTTTCAGCAAGAAGTTTAACAATGAAAACAGCTTAACATTTATAAACATACATGCAAAACACACTCACAAAATGCATTTATAATAAAGAGAGCTAGAAAAAAATGCCTATCAGCCAACTGTACAGGTCCACATTTCAAGAGAGACACTATTCAACCTCTCACTGCAGTTTGTAACTGAAGTGCAACGACAGCTTTCAGTAGTGTTGTAAGTGCAGTATGTGTCCAGATGTCCAAGCTGCATATTACAGGACACATAAAATTATCCTGATTACAAAAAGCTTCATAAACCAAATTTAAAATAATAAAGAGATACCTACTCATCTGTCCTAGCTAGAAAAAGGTTATTGTTTTTTTATTTTTTCTGCAGGTACCTTTTCCATTTGCAGATGGACAGCCTACTGTGACAGAATGACTTCAAGCACTAACATTTTTCTGAAGAAGGGTAAAGAGTCTAATTTTAATCAGTACGATACACTTAGGATTCAACAGTTTCAGAAAAGAAAAGTTCATATACTATATCACTCACAGAATTTGCTTCTTTAAAAAAAAAAGGGATTTTTGATGGAAAGCAAGGTTTTTGAATTAAAATAAGCTCTGAAACACTGTTACGAGTTATTCAATCTGTGCTCTGCAGAACAAGTCTATTTTTAAGGTAGAAAAGAGACATTTCTTCCAAATGCACAAACCTGGAAGTTTAGTGCAGTTCATGGGTATCATTTTTATAGCCTTCACAAAGCAGTTTCTCACAGACTTTTAAATTATACTCTTCTCACACCACGACCAGAAAGAAAATAAATTAGCCTTTCAGTCAGACTGTGCACTAACATTCAGAAAACAACGTTATGATTTTCATAACCACATGAACTTCTCTTATCAGCAAGCGTACAGTCTATTTTGGCAGACTGTTTCTTGCAGCTCCCAGTAGGAACAGCACATTTATCCTCAGAGTCTAGAGCATGTCCATCCCCTTTACCCTTCTTCAGAAGAATCACTCATGTCTATGGGTCTACACTCCTTCAAAAAGTCTCTTCTCTCCCAGCCGCACTGAACTAGTCATTATTTTATTGTAATAACATCTACTACTTTCCCATTTTACATTTTATGCAAAAGTGCAACCTTCTATTTGTCTGTTTCTGTAACAAGAATGCCATTAATGGATTGCCATAGGATGCAAGACACTGGTAAGAGTCCTACCTTGTTCACTAGGTTCTGACTGAGACTTTCTGACAGTAAGGTCCAGAGGTGAGTCTTGGTCAGCCATGAGCAGTTTGCTGAGCACAGGGTTCTGAGCAGTTGCAGCCGTGGGAGAGGAGGCGACCAGAGATGCTTTCAGCAGGCTTTGGTTCTTTGTGCTATTGGGCTGGCTGGAGTCCTGAGTAGAGCTATTTTTTGAGGTATATTCAGCAGCAAACTGTCGGATCATTCGCTGCATGATCTCACGGGCCACTAGGGGAATATTGGGGTCAGAGACCCTAGGACTGTCTGCAAATATTAGAGATTTCTTTTAAGGAAGCACTTTAAGTAAAACAGCTTTTATATTAAGTCATTTTATTTACGAAAAAAATCAAGGGGAAAAAAAAGCCAAAGATAAAATAGTTTCTGTAGAAAATGTACTTTAGTCTTAAAATACCTGAATAAGAACCATTGCTAATTCTGGTACAGCCTTCCCAAAATAACACTTTGCTAAAAGAAATACACAAGCTCATATTTTGTTTTAAAATATAAATATATTTGACCAGACCATTAAGAGGTGTGGAAACAGAAAACTGCCAAGTAATGGAGCTCATCCAAAGATACTGGACAGATTATAGAGTGGAAGAATTGCATAACTTACCTGAAGCTACAGAAGAGTAAAATGGTGAATAAAGTTGTGGTAATCCCCCATTAAGTGTACTGAGAAATAAAGCCCTATAGATCTGATCATTTAAAATTATTCACATGAAGATCAAATGCTCAAGTGTCTTCTATCTCATTCTATCTATTCCTTTTGATATTTTGACCATTGTAATCAATGCAGGATCAGGAGTTACCTAAAGAACTTGCATATACACAAAACCCCAAGATCTGTCACATGACAAGTAATTCTATTTCTAGAAAAGCTGCTAAATCTATTAGTAAAGGATGTGAAATAGAACAAGTAGATATTCCAACTTATTTATATGAAATAGTGTATAAATAAAAAAATACCTGGGCATGTGGGCAACCCAAACATTTATTGACAAAAATCACTATTTTAGACCAGTAAAATGTGAAAGTGAATCTGTAACTCCTAAATCACAAAAGCTAAGTCCTGCCACTTCACTTGAAACACTGTTTTCTGACCGAATCAGTTTTGGGTTTTTTTAAACAAACAAACAAACAAACCCACACCCCAAAAAAACCAAACCAACAACAACCACTAACCACCCACAACACACACAAAAAACCCCCAAAGCACAGAGAACCACGCCACTATTCCAGAAATGGCTCAAAAGGCTTGATTTTCTATTACCAAAGAAACATTCAGAAAAAAACTATACAGCAGATGACCAAAAAAATCTTTAAAAGCAGCTCTCAAGAGGGAACAATAAAGAAGTATTTACTACCTCTTTTAAAAAAATTGCCCAGGTTGAAAGGCAATCTATTGAGATTGAGCTATTAGAAGCATTAGCAAAATCTTCTGTGGGACCCTTTCAGTGTTAGATTTGCCTTTTGCCACCATTTTTTTTGTCAAAAGTACATCAATCCAACAAATCAACTTTACTGTCTGTGTAACAGATGACTGACATGAAGGTTTGAGCAGAGCTGCCCACAAATCAAAGAGCAGCAGTAGCAGCCTGTTTCTTGATGAAACACAATATTGAGCTCTAAATGCTTATCAAGCCCAAACTCCTTTCTGCCCAGCTTTCTATACCTAAGATCTTACACAGTCACCACATACTTTCTTACAGTAAATTTCAGCAAATCTCCTAAATTTCCAGGATGTTTATGTAAATATGTAACCATTTTCTTTAAAACATCCTGTAGATTTTAGTTGTTGTTAAGAATCAAATACCACAGTTTTAAGAAGACACCATAAAATGAGCCGAACTTAAATTTTGGTACATTTATAATCTCACTTGCTTCCCAAATGGTCCACAAGGACACCAGCCTGGAAAAGTGTGGAGGCATTTCTTCAACTTTTCTAATCTCTTCACTATAATCTCCTGAAGGATATGGAAAGGCTCTAGGGAGGCCCAGAGGGACACGATTTGATGGCATGATCACAAAGATACCAACTGTTTGACATGTGCTTGCAGCATATACAAGTGGGGCTGGCAGGAATGCAGAGCTCTATGGCACTTGTGTTTTCTGAATGAAGAATCAGGCCTTTAGTGTGCACTGTGTTCATATGTTCATTTAAAAAATGCTTACATCTGAACATATTTACACATTCAGAAATAAAGTATTAGATATGCCTACAGCCATGCATCCTTGTAATCTGCAACTTCGAAGAATCAGCCCAGAATGACAACTTTCTAGTGCTGTTCAAGATAAATGCACTAATTCAGGTCACAAAACTCCATTTTCAAGCAGAAGGGTAGGTACCTTCTTGCCTAATATAAAGCCTGAATGCTAAGGATTAAAGCTGTTCAAAAGTGAGTAGAAAATATGTGCTGGTGCCCCTCCAGCATAACTTGAAATCAACCAGATATTTATCTTGACTCCACCTGTCCTGGGTATTTTTAAGAAAATAAAACTAAAATTAACTAAAACAGAAATTCTCAGAGAATAAAAAATACAGCAAAAAATTATCAGCTATAAATAGTCTAAAGCAGTACCTCTGAGCTTTAAAACCTTAACAGCTTTTGTGTATACTTATACTATAATCTTAAAAGGGCAATATCAAACAAATAAATGTATGATTTCATTAAATCAGAAGAAGGTCCTAGCACAAAATAAAGGTAACAGACAACTAAGTACTACCACTCTGCTTTGACTGGAAAAATATGAATATTTGAAGGAAGCATTACTAGGTTAAAGTGCCAGTGACACAATTTTCAGAGAAAGGACTAAGATTAATGGACAGTAAACCTATTCAAAAAGTTTGCTGATCTTGTTAATTCCCTATTCATGTTCAGTATATGAATGTGTGGCCAGCGTTCAAAGAGGATCTGTATTTTCTCTGATCTACCTGGGCTACAAAATTCCCATCTAAAATGTTATTGGCAGTGAAAATAGAAAGAGGAAAAAAACTAATTGCTGGCATGAAGCCAGGTGAGCTCAGCATCTCTGAGCAATGTAGGAATATCAGAGTTCTGCCATTCTTTGTGTCCTTTTTTGTACAACAGTGCCTTGGGATCTCTGGCACAAGCATGAGTTAAATTTCAAGCAATCTAAATAGAGGCAAGCGTGAAAATCATACATTAAGGATTCAGAACTGACTTCCTGCCAAGCTTCTACCCCTTGCCTACTACTCTTGCACCAAGTACAGCTTTGTCCAAGGAAAGAAAATAAAAGTATATTTAAAAAAAAATTTTCAAAGATTCTTTGACATCTGACATGTTTCATTATCTTTATTCTGGGTATCCAGCCATGGACAGACTATTACACCCTTCATTAGCACACTGCAATATCTGCTGCTGGCTCCCAAATGAATTTTAAAAAGCGTACTTTCCTAAAAGACACATACACACATGTCAGACAAGATTTAAGTTCAGTGGTAGAGGAACGAAGTCTTTAATAAACAATTTGGAAATTATGGCAGGGCTTTTTTTTTTCCTCACCAGAAAAAGCAATATGGAAAAAACCTTGTTTTCTCTAGACTTTAGTTTTCTTAAATTCCTGCTGGATTTGAAGATAAATGGGATAAACTCAAAAGCAAAAGGAAACATTAACCTTACAAGAAAAAAGAAAACTTGAAAAGGAAGCCTTGGAATAAAGGCATTATCTGAACTATCAGTAGTAATGCAGTAACTATCCTTCCTACCATCCCACATGTATTGCAAAAAGTATAGAAGCATCATAATGTGTAGCTTGTATTTATTCATTTGAGTCATAAAAGAAACGCTAAGATAGTGTTATCTACTTAAAACACCTTTAAATATTTTGGTCACTGGAAGGAAGGGGTGAGGACTACTACTGCTGGCTACAGCAATTTCTAATTTGTGAAACTGAAGCCTTGCATTGTCCCCCAGCAGATAGGTTGGAATTACTGATTTGGCAGATTTTCTCACACATGGGTTAGACTGATAAGTATGATGCACTTTCACTCAGGATGCATTTGGAAGCAACCTCTGGATTCATGTGTCTTAGATTTGTAGAAAACAGTGAAATGAGCTCTGTGCCTTCCTTAAGAGCACAGTTTAAGCAACAACTCTCCAGAAGATGTTTAGGTGATATTCTATCATTGAGCATGTTCTTAGCATATTCTGCAGCAATTCTTTTGCTGATCACATTTTGAATTCTTCATATATCCCCCTTAGCACTATTCCAATAATATTTTATAATCTGGATTGTTAGGAATAGGGTGGGTAATCATTACCAATAGTGAAAAGACTCATGACCTTTAAGAAAAACTGCATTAGTACATATCCCATCAAAATAAAATATATATTTAAAAAAAAAACACATTACCCACCTACTACCGCCACTGCAACTTGACCTTTCTTCCAAACAGCCCACTCACCTAAACACTGGTTATGGGGAACAGTTCTGCGGTAAGAACTGAGTCATTTCTCCAAAAGTGAGAACACCAGTGTTCATATGCAGACATTTGGTTTAGGGTTAAATAGTTATGCTCTCTGACAATGTCCCAAGCCTACACTGTTATATTGCTACGTTACTTGAGAGTAAATTTTTATCCTTGATAAATACATATAAAGAAGATGCCTGAAAAATACTGAACACACAACATGAACGTAAGATCTTTGATACCCCCACTGCATGCAAAAAGACCGCAAGAGAGACTATTTCCCACATCCTCCTCCCCCAGTAAAACCAACCTTTTCTGTAAAAGACTGCATTGAGGAACTCTTCCGCTTGCCTTTCAAAACGAATGATTTTTGCTTGCTCTTGTCTAAGCAGAGCTTCTTGTCCAGCTTCCGAGGCTGGCTCATCCAGACTGACTAAGTGTTCCTGCAAAGATATTTAATATTTGTAAGATCTTCCAGACTCCAAAATTAATAAAGTTCCCTAAGCACTCAATATTTTACTAGATTCAAAACTTTTTAAGGTACTCAGCACAAAGTTCAATTTATTGAAATCAAAACCTGTTTTTTTGCCTGCATCAGAACATTGTATTTTGTCCTGATTTCCTATTGTAAATTAGGCTGGTTTGAAGGTAGACCAGCAGGAGGAATTAACCCCATGAAAATACTTTGCAAGTGATTTCAAGACAGAGCTACAATTTAATAGGAAAAGTACAACAAAGGCAATAGTACAGAAACACTGGCTTAAAGTGATAAAGCCAGACTACAATTGGGCACCCTGTTCGTCAGGTTGGTGGTGGCAGTCTGATTAAATGGTGGCTGCAGTCCCACTGAAATGATGGATGTGAACTTGTCAAAGCAGTGGTCCTGTGAAAAAGTCTGGTCCTTCCCTGGAGGTCCAGTGGTGGTTCCCTCAAGTCCCCAAACCTCAAGATCATACACCCTCAAATTCAAGCAGGAATGTTCAGTACCTCCCCCAGGACAGGGAATTTTACAATGGAATGATGTAATCCTATGAGACATAGGATATTTTGGGGAGTCCTTGATGGCACATTAGCAGAGATGACCACACTTAGGCTGGGTGTAACAAAGAGAACACTACACCCAACTCATAGGTGGGGTATGCAGCTGTTACAATGGACCTGCGCTAACAGTTCATCAGAAGGTGATGGAAGTGGTAGTAGAATACATACTTTGGTGACACCTTACATTGTAACCCAAGACATTATCCACCCCTTATTCTACACCATCTACATCATACTCAATACCTTTCTTTAACTCTGCTTATATATATATACATATATATATATACGCAATGAAGCATTATACACAGTTCTCACTTAAAATTAGGTCCCATTGAGGTACACAACAGGTTTCCCCATCTTTGTGCATTACTCAGCAAGTGTAACTAGGTCCTTGAGCAATAACAATCCCATGGATGGATTTGCCACCATGCCTGAGGTGGGATTAATCAAACTATCTTTCCTAACATATCTCTCATGTATACCACAGGGACTTTATCTCCATTTACAGTGTGCAAGGGTTCTGACTGGGCAGGATCAGATCGATTGATGGAGCTTCACGTGTTGACAAACCAGGTGATCTTTGCTAAATGCAGTTCCAAATTTTTGAAGGTTCCCTTACCCAATGCCTTCAGGGTGATTTTAGCAGTCCACTGCACCGTTCAACTTTCCCAGCAGCTGGTTCATGATAATGATAATGGTACAGCCACTCAATGCTATGTTCCCTAGGCCAGGGATTTATCATGTTGTTCTTGAAATAAGTCCCATTGTTGGACTCAGTTCTTTGAGGGGCACCATGTCTCCACAGGACTAGCTTTTCCAGGCCCAATATGGTGTTCCAGGCAGTGGCCTGAGGCACAGGGTAGGTCTCCAGACATCTAGTAGTTGCTGCTACCATGGTCAGCACAAATCACTTGCCTTGGCAGGTTTGGGGAAGGGTGATGTAGTCAATTTGCCAGGCTAACATTTTGACCACTGTCCACCATACCATAGAGGCTTCATCCACTTGGCCTTCTTGATTGCAGCACACATCTCACAGTCATGGATGACCTATTTATGGATGACCGTTTAAGTCCACCCCTCAGTCACAGGCCCATCAGTATGTCCCATCTCTTCGCTGATGACTGGGGGCATTGACGGCCTAACAAGTTAGAAGTAATTGTCCTTTCTGCTACCAGTCCAGATCCATCTGAGATACTTTAACCCTGGCAGCTCAATCCACTTGTTGTTACTGCATTAGCCTCACTTTTGGGTACACATACATCGATGTGATGGACCTTCACAGTCAGCTTTTCTACCTGGGCAGCAACGTCTTGCCAGATCTCAGCAGCGCAAATGGGTTTCCCTGGGCGCTGCCAGGTGGCCTTTCTCCACCAATCCAGCCATCCCCACAGAGCATTAGCTACCATCCCCAAGTCAGTGTAAAGTCCTGGCCACTTCTCTCATTCAGCAATATTCAAAGGCAGCTGGACGGCTTTAACCTCTGCAAGTTGACTTGATCTGCCTTGTCCCACAGCAGCTTCTGCAGCTTTCTGTGTGGGGGTCCTTAGAGCAGCTTTCCATTTCCATTTTTTCCCTACAATTCAGCAGGAACCACTGGTAAAGAGGATGCTATCACTTTTCATTCTCAGGTAGTTGGTTATATGGTGGTCCCTCCTCAGCACATGTCACCTGCTCCTCTTCTTCTTCAGAAGATAGTCCAAAATTCTCACCTTCAGGCCAGCTTGTTATGATTTCCAGAATCCCAGGGTGATTAGGATTTCCTGTCTAGGCTTGCTGTGTGATCAGTGCAATCCAGTTTCTCCACATGGTTTCAGTGCCATGATGTGTAGAAGGAACCTTCCCTTTGAACCACCAGCCCAGCACTAGTAGTCAGGATAACAGAAGCAGCTGTGCTTTGGTGCCAACCACTTCTGAGGCAGCTTGAATTCCTTTGTAGGCTGCAATAATCTCCTTCTCAGCTGGGGTATAGGTGGCCTCAGATCCTTTGTATCCTCAGCTCCAGAACCCCAGCGGTCATCCTCAGGTCTCCCCAGGTCTCTGCCAGAGGCTCCAGGAAGGACCATTCTCCCTGGCTGCAGTGTAGAGCACATTTTTATATCCTTCCCTGTCCTGACTGGCCAAAGGGCTAATGCAAGGGCAATCTCCTGTTTAATTTGTTCAACAACTTCTTGTTCAGGGCCCCATTGGAAATAATTTTTCTTTTGTGCCATGAGTTTGAGGAGGTTTACAATTGTACTGTACTCTGAGATATGCATCCTCTAAAAGCCCACAGCACCTAGGAAGGCCTGTGTTTCTTGTTAGTTGCTGGAGACATAGCTGGTTTTTTTAATCACTTCTGTTGAAATCTGGCAGTGTCCATCTTGCCACTTTACTCCTAAAAACTGAATTTCTTGAGCGGGTCCCTTAACCTTACTTCGTCTAATGGCAAGCTTTCAGGATAATCTGGATCATCTTCTCTCCTTTCTCAAAGACTTCCCCGGCTGTGTTCCCCCATATGATGGTGTCATCGATGTACTGCAGATGTTCTGGAGCCTTACCCTTTTCCAGTGCAGTCTCGATCAGACCATGGCAGATGATGGAATCTGCTGCCACCCCTGGGACAGTCAATTCCAAGTATATTGCATGCCCCTCCAGGTGAAGTAAAACTAGGGCTTGCACTCTGCTGCCAAATGAACAGAAAAAATCAATGTCAATGGTCTCATGCCACTTTGCTGCCTTGGACTCCAGTTCATACTGAAGCTCCAGCATGTTCAGCACAGAAGCACTCAGTGGTGGCATGATTTAATTCAGGCCACGGTAATCCACTGTCAGACTCTATTCTCCACTGGATTTATGCACTAGCGATATAGGGCTGTTAAAGGGTGAATGAGCCTTGCTGACCACCCCTTGGCTCTCCAGTTCCTAAATCATCTTATGGATGGGAATCACAGTCTTGGTCAGTGTGGTGTGGCAATTAGTAACTGTTGTTCTTCAACTCTTAGCAGTGCCACAGCAGAGGGGTTGTCAGAGAGAGCAGGCAGGGTATTCAGTTGTCTGATTTCCTCTGTCTCTAGAGCAGCTATCCTAAAAGCCCAGCAATGTCCTTTTGGGTTTTGAGATAGTCTATGCTGAGGATGCACAGGACCTCTGGACCAGTCATGACGGGATGTTTTTGCCACTCCTTCCCAGCCAAGCTCACTTCAGAATCCAATAACAGTCAGATGCTGTTTAGTAGATCCCCATCACCTCAGAAATGGAAATGGATTCCATGTCCACATACGTTGATGACATCAGGGTACACTGAGTGCCGATGTCAACCAAAGGCATAAACCTTTGTGGTTCAGAGACGCCAGGTCATCAGATCCACACAATCCAATAGATCCAATTGTCCCTTTCCTCTACCTGGCTAGAGGCAGGCCTGCTCTAATCCCAGTCATGGTACACATTGCTCTCTTCCTGTAAATATGACCTTGAGATCCCTTCAAGAGGGTCATATCATTCCTTTACCACCTGGAGTCTTGTCTACAAGAGACCGGAGCAGTGTTGACCCTAGATAAGCTTCTTGTGGTAGTTGTTCCTCCTTTCAGTTCATGTACTCATAGCTAAGGAAGAGGTGGGTTTTCCATTCCATTTCTTCATGTCTTCTCCATGCTCCTGAAGGAAAAACCAGAGGTTACCTCATGAAGTGTATCCTCTCTCCTTGGCTGGGGGACACCTGGTCCTAACGGCAGAGACTCTTCTTGGTTCTGGCAAGATGTGGTAAATTCCTTCCTTAAGCTCTTTTCTCAGTTTCTGGTGGCCCTCTTCAATTTTCTCTTCCAAGCTCTGGACATGCTCAGCCAGCTCTGTTTCCACAGATGAGATGTGGGTGCATAACAGGGCAGTGACAGTGTCCTTGTAAAATCTTAGCTTGTTGACCAATGTACACGCCTTGTCCTTTCCTTCCTGCCATTGCAGTGTTGCTAAGTTGTGGGGGTATATTTCTGGTCCAAGCCATCCAAATTTCAACCATATTTGTGATGTGCACTGGACACTGTCTGGCCTCTTAGGGAATCTTTCATCTTCCAAAAAAATTATTTCCAGCACAGCCAATTCCCTTAGGCATTGGATACCTTGTTCCATTGTGTTCTACATTCCTTGCTGCACATGGACATCCTCTTTACAAAGGTATCTATCCCTTATACTTGCCAGTAGCCACTACCAGAGGCTGAGAGTTTCCTGGGTTTCCCTGATTCGCTGGTCAATGACCAAATCCTGGGACAGCGATCCAGTTGTCCAACCTCACGCCTTTTCAGAATGGTGTCATTAGCTGCAGTGTCCCGGATGCAGAGCAGTCAGGCCAGAATGGACTCGTTTACCTGGCAGGTGAACTCCCTCTGCAGCTCACCCAGGGATAAAGAACAAGTGATGATCTCCAGCTCCACCTCTTCCACTGGGTGCAAAGGTCCTGCTATCTCCTCATCAGTCACTATGTGGACTGATTTACTCTTTTTTTCTTTTTTTGCCTGAGCAGGGGCAACTGCTACTGACTTAGGCTGTCCTGGTTCAGTGACAGTTTATGTGGATACAGTGCTGATTTACTTCTTTTCTCCTCCTGAATATGTTGGACCACACCAAGCTTAGTCCTGACTCCAAGCATGGTGTACACATGGCAGGCCATACAGAGAAGACAAGGTAAAACTAACAAGAAGATTATGCCATCCTTGACATCCAGAAAAAACTCAATATTCTCAAAAACTGCTGTGTCAGGACTGAAAGGCTGGAAGAAACCATTCTCTCTACTCTTCCCCCACTGGATGGGTGTGATTATTAACAAGGCCTCTGAGGCAGCAGCCCAGACCAGGACAGGTGAGCAAAACTGAATATACATTCTGAATGAGGTTCATTGCCTCTGATGTTATCATGCAATAGACATAAAAAACTAACAAAGCAATTTTCATACCATTGCCTGGTCTCAAAAGGAGGATCACAACTGGCAAGTAGTTCTCCATGAGCAGAAAAATATAGAGAGCAAGGTACAACATCCATGTAAACATGTCAAGCATCATGGTGAATAGGCAGTTTCTGTAACACAATACAAAACTGCAATTCCGACTTTTCTCAAGATGCTGCACATCCTGAGAAAAATTTTGGGTGCCAAAATATGTGCTGGTTTGAAGGTAGACCAGCAGGAGGAATCAACCCCATGAAAATACTTTGCAAGTGATTTCAAGACAGAGCTACAATTTAATAGGAAAAGTACAACAAAGGCAATAGTACAGAAACACTGGCTTAAAGTGATAAAGCCAGACTACAATTGGGCACCCTGTTCATCAGGTTGGTGGTGGCAGTCTGATTAAATGGTGGCTGCAGTCCCACTGAAATGATGGATGTGGACTTGTCAAAGCAGTGGTCCTGTGAAAAAGTCTGGTCCTTCCCTGGAGGTCCCAGTGGTGGTTCCCTCAAGTCCCCAAACCTCAAGATCATACACCCTCAAATTCAAGCAGGAATGTTCAGTACCTCCCCCAGGACAGGGAATTTTACAATGGAATGATGTAATCCTATGAGACATAGGATATTCTGGGGAGTCCTTGATGGCACATTAGCAGAGATGACCACCCTTAGGCTGGGTGTAACAAAGAGAACACTACACCCAACTCATAGGTGGGGTATGCAGCTGTTACAAAGGACCTGCGCTAACAGTTCATCAGAAGGTGATGGAGGTGGTAGTAGAATACATACTTTGGTGACACCTTACATTGTAACCCAAGACAAATGCAGCAGAAGCCTGTAACATTTGATAGCAATACAGAAAGTAAGAGTCCATTATAAAAAACA
Source organism: Cyanistes caeruleus (assembly GCF_971803275.1). Taxonomy (NCBI): domain Eukaryota; kingdom Metazoa; phylum Chordata; class Aves; order Passeriformes; family Paridae; genus Cyanistes; species Cyanistes caeruleus. The sequence goes on along the minus strand of NC_141708.1, from coordinate 13,885,502 downwards.
CTTAGATACTTTACAGCAGTTGGCTGCAAATCTCATATCTAGTACTTGTTCTCTGGCTGTTTTTTTGGCTATTTTGGCTATTTTTAGAACCAAGAAATAACTAAAGCAAAACATATGCAGTTCCCTTTACGCTACACATCCTTCATGCCAACTAAGCAAAAAATTATCAAGCATTATCAACAGGACCTTTTGTGAAGAGACTCAGTAGTAGGTACTTTTAAGTGAAATAAATTTAAGTTAGCTGTTACAACACCTACAATGAAATAAAATCCATTCTCACAATTGGAAGCAGCTGAGTAATCTCAATAATATATTCAATCTAGTATAATTAAGCAAGTGAGATGCCAGGATACATCATTCAGTTTAAATACACTTGAGAAATTAGAAGACAAGGTTACACAGATACAAAATCTAAATGCTTAGGTTCCACCTCCAGGTGCACACACCTTTTCTCATTTCTTTCAGTTTAATGCCTTGCTCCTGCTCAGGAGAAAAATCTCTTTACAGGCCTTCTTCTTCCACTTTCATTTTAAGCTATATTAAAGATACCTGTATTTACCTACTGCAGGAATATATACACAGCCACTCTTTGGCTTTAGGGAGTGTTTTGTTTTGTTAACCTTTAAAAAGTATCAGTAACTTAATATCTAGGCCGCATCTGTTTTTTTGGCCTCTACTGTATAAGTTCATTTCAGATTCATATCCTCATGGGACTAGAAAGGAAGGAAAGAACTGGAAATTCACTTATAAATCACAATAAATGAAAAAAATAAGTAAATCTTAAGTTTGTGCTGTCTCAACTTCAAGAGATTTAAGAAGCAAGGTTATATGACCAGCCCACAGTAAATTAACGAACACAACAGTCACGTGAACTGCGTGCAAAGGGTAATAATACGAAATGCTGTGGACTCTGGCCTGCACCACATATACGGGCTTTCACATCATATTTGTAATTCAACAGCTTCCAAAAGCTCTCTAATAAAAGCAAAGGGAGATACTATCTCAGGGTACAGAGACAAAGTATTTTATGACAAACAGAAATATAAGGAACATATGATGGAAACGTAAAAGGTGAGTAAAAACATCTTTGATTATGTAAAGGTAAGAGCCTGCAGAAGTCAAGTCCTCACAAAATGACTGATGCTTTCGTCCATACCAGAGATTCAAACCTGCTTGCTCCCATACGAGAAGCTTCTATTGAGACAGATTTTATTTCTTTCATATAAATTTGAATTGATGGTTAGTTATAATGGAAGTGTTCACCTCTGTGCCAGGTATCCCTGTACCAGTAACCTGTAGCAGTTCACTGGCATTTTATGAGCACACTGAAAATGCAGTTCTACTTCTGTGTTACTAAAATACATTAAGTGTCTGTACAGGATTTCACAGTAAAGGTATTCTGGATAGTAAGCCAAGTATCTTTTGAGAATTACTCTTCAGCTGAAACTTCACAGATGACACTTGTATCCTCTTTCTGAAACTGTTGCTGCATCTGACAAAGCTTTATGCAGGATCTATCCTAGTTATTGACATGGAGCTGAGATCAGCTCCATTACCTTTTAGGCATTACCAGGATAACAGTAAACTCATCAGTTTGCATAAAAAGCAGATGTGCAAAATAACTAATAATACAAGTAATCTAGGCACGCAAAAATGTTGGAATAATCACTGAAATTTGTAAGCCTTTACAGAAGTTTCCATTAAAAGGAAACTGCAAACTGAGGCAGAGATGTGGCTAGATAAGATTCATTAGCATTAACTGACACCCTCTATCTAAAGTCCCATGAACCACTGCAAAAAACTTTTTCATTCAAGAGACAAACAGAGAATTCAGACTTGAAGGAAACATTACCCCTCCAACCTGATCTGACACCCTGCCCTTTAACAGATTATAGCTCAAGAAGAAGCCTAAAATAAAAATAACCCTTGGCCAACACAATGCATTTCAAATCTTTCCAGCACTTTTTGCATCTAAAACACGACACTGTAAATACTAGCCTGGCAGCCCAGTGGAAAGAGTCCAGTAGCACCCTGTCACACCATAAACGAATGTATTTTATATTACTCATATAAAGGCTACATAAGAGTACAATTTAATCTACTGAAGCTAACTAAAGCTGTACACTTGCTACACAGAGAAGGAATAAAAAAAAAAGGGATCAGCCAAAAGAAAAAAATTTAAGTGGCTTATGCTGGTGAACAGCTCAGTAAAGGATCTCTTGATCTGCATTCAGGAGAGGAGAGGAATAATAGCAAGAAAATGGCAGTGCTTAGTTTTTAACTCCCAAACTAAGGAGTGTCTCCGTACATGTATGGTTCCTATCAGTGTCCACGCTAAGACATCAAAACATAAAGAAATACAGTTATGTAAAAGAGTCAGATTTAACCTTGCACTTAGCGGGGGGGAAAAATCTTCGGGCATCTTCACTACAGCACTGACTATGTGAGACAAAATATACTGGAAATAGTTCTGCTTATTGCACTTTTTAATTGTTTTCTTATCCATTGCACCACAATTATTCCAGGAATCTGCATGTTTTTTCGCCCTGGAAGGAAAATTCAAACCTTCACACTAATTATTTAATTGTGATTGCTATTCAACTTCCAAAAGAGAGGTGTTTTTGTTTGGTTTGGGAGTGTCTGGTTGGTTGGTTGGTTTCTGTTGTTTTTTGGTTTGGTTTTTTTTGTTAGGGTCGGGGGTTGTAGATTTTTTAGTTGTTGGGGCTTTTTTTATTTTCCAGAATTTCTTTCCAATTACCATTATTTAGAACTAGTACTTTCAGGTTTACCCATTCACTCTACAGTCCTAAATCACATCAAAGTTTTCAGTAACAACATGCAGGTAGTAGGAAGAAGAAAAACTCAGTTAATACCTAGGTAACATTTTCATCGTGCATTTTTTTCAGGGTATTTATAATCAATCAGTTATTTTTACTTATTATACAGGATTCTTTCTATGCTCTTTGTGCTTCTCTTCAGGTTGGAAGCATGCCCCAGAACATTCCTGGAATCAACCAGTGAACATGCAGGATCGTTATACTGAACAATACACCTTCAGAGAAAGATACCTGGAGTGGTTTGGACGTGCTCCCTGAGGGCTAAAGCACTTTTTGTACACTAAGATAAACAGTGTAACTATGTCATTAAGTCAAAGAGCCTTAGAAATACAGAGCTAAGGTTTTCAAAACACAAGGTCAACGGGTGACCTTGTGAGACCACCTAATCCTGGGCAGCCCAGCCTCGTCAGCACTAGTGCTGGATGCTCACTGAGAGCCTCCTTGTAGGAAATGTTGATACAGCAATTCCAAATGCTAAACTGCTGACATGAAGAGAACTGTATGATGCAGGCTGTTGTGTAGATGTGCAAAAAGCAGTTCCATGTTTAAGCCACAGCATACACACAGATGGAATGGGAAGAGCCCACAAGCTAGAACAGGATGAGACAATTCCTGCCCATCTTCACAGAGAGAAAGGAGGGAGGCTGCCCACAGATCACCCATGGACCCATAGGGATAAAATCCAGCCTCCCACCCTACCTCAAGGCAAAATCAGGAACACTGAGTAAGAAAGTAATGTTTCAACATCCCTAGGTTGTCTTCTCCAATGCTTTTTTTTCCCTTAGGTTGTCTTCTCCAATGCTTTTTTTTCCCTTAAGGCTGTAGAGTCTTTAATTCACAGCCAAAACAAAGGAGTACAATTTTTTGTAGACAAGCTTTAAGGGCACCAGAGACTCCTCTTTCCTTCTACCTGCAAGAGAGTATCACTCTTGTTGCTTTCATTTCAGTGCTATTCAGTTTGTTTACATCTCCCAAAATGCTATGGTCATTTGAAGCTTCACCAGCATTTAGGTTTTCCTCTCCAGGTACTAACACAAATTCTTCTCTTGAAACAGTCCCCAAAGTCATTTACTACTTTTACAATCCTATTACTTTTAAGACATCTGTAACTTGTAACTTGACAAAACAGGTCTGTCTGTCCTGTTTATCAAATTTATCATCATCTTAAATTCTGAGCATGTCCTTTAAAGCATCTACAACTGCTCCCAGCTTAGTATTAATAAAAATTCAGATGTTCTAATCAGTTTTAAGACCTTCCTCACTTACTGAACATATAAATTTTTTTAAGATGATTGATGTCATATTTATCAAATTCAAAACAAACAACTTCACTCATCCATAGCTACTGACTAACATTTATTATCTATAGTAGGGGGAGAAGAAATATATCAGTGGAATATAAATGTAAGCATATTGTGGTATGGAACCACAATATGCTTACATTAACACTGATGCACAAGCAAAGATGCAACCCTGCACTACTACTAAACACATCTGGAGATTATCTCAACCTTTTCAAGTTTTAGCCTCCATATCAGATTATTTTAAAATGACACAATACAAAATCGACAGTCTAAATACTTGAGTTTTTAAGTGATGAAATCCATTTAAAATGTTTTAGCGCATGTTGCAGCACACTTAGGGATCTCTGTACACAGTTTAAACGCATACTAAAGCCATCAAAAATTATAAGAGTTCTGCAACTTCAACTTATTTTCAGGTATTTCCTTTGCCATCTTCAACTATTCTACAAGTTAATGCTTCAGATGAGTGATAACTTCTCTTCAGAATTATTCAGACATTTACTACAGTTCATATCTTATTGCTTATGTTCCTCCACAGCCGAAGGCCACCAGATTTGTGTAAAATAATTACAAGTTTTTAAAAATACACAAATCATATCAGAGTAATTTTGAATTTTAAAACAGCTTCTTCAAATGCTTTACATTACCGCACTTCTTTCTCAATGAAAGAATTGTGCGAGGTCCTTTTACTGAAGGCCAGGTATTTCAGAGAACTTTGCAGACTAGGATCAATTTTCTGGCATCAACAGCATACAAATACAGAATACGCTCCTAGAAGTAATTTTCTCTCTTGCTATTTTTGTAGCTCAAATATATCTATAAAATAGTTAATGTGCTTAGGAGTATTATACTTCTTGTTCCTCTCTCACCAACTAATGAGATTAGTTGTGTGTACGTGTGTGTGTATTCCTTTTTTTCTTAATACATATGAATTGCTTTATGTCACTATAGACAATAGTGATTTCTTTTCCACATGAATATAGTCAACTGAATACTCTTTAAGGATTCATTTTCCAGTTTCTCCTTTCTTCTGGCCTTTCTTAAACTAAGCTTGAGCTCCAACTATGAGCAAATGATACTAGAGATTACCTCATTTGATACAAACATTCTATATGGAGTTAAAGATTCCTTCTGTAATGATAGCTCAGTCAGATTATTTAACAAACTACACGGAAAAAGTAGGAATCATAATTAAAAGGAGATAAGGCAAGTACACTTCAAATTCAATCCATCTGAATTGAAGGGTCTTCGATTCACCTTTTCGAAGGAAAAGTGATAAAGATCACAAGCAATAGAGAATTACCACAACTACAGATAATCCAAAAGTGAATTTGACAGATTTGGTCCCATAGAACCCAATCTTTCTCTCACCACGTGTAGGCAGCCAGAGCTGCTAACTGGTTTGTCAGGTTTTTGGGTTTTTTCTTGTCTTTCAAGGTAACTGTCCATTTCTGCACACAGGCACCCACATTAATAACCTGGTATCAGCACCTTAGGTAACCAGTTATTCTCCTATCACACCATAAAGAAACAAATACGTATTCTGCATTCTGTGATGAAAAAATCCAGTTTCTAAAAGTTCTAGATTAGGGTGCATAACCCTTTGGATTTGGGAAAAAAATATGTCAGGGAACATGCTGGCTCCCTACTTTGTCTGTATTTTATCATCTCTTTCAAATGAAGACGTGTAAGTCCATTTCTCTATCAAAACCTGCCTTATATTTTGACTGCCCAAAAATGCAGGTATTTGCTCAATATTTGCAATTAGAACTACTGCTACAAATAAATTAATCTTTTTAGAATACTTCAGCAGATGGTTTTCCATCCTTTGAAGAAGTCACATAATTGAACCTGACTGCTAAACCTAACTGACTGTTATTGTGAAAGCAATAACAGCTATCACTGAAAGAGTGAGAGAGCTAATGTAGATTTTTACCCTTTAAGCAGATCTGCCAATAAACTAATATTGGCCATCAATTCTGATCCTACAGTCCAGAACTCATTTTTACTTATGCACAACTACTGGTCTCCTAAGTTACAGGTAAATCCTATGGGCAAATGAAATCTAGAAAAAAACCCTGATGATTTTTATTGGTTTTGAAATTTTTACCCTAGGTACATGTCACTTACAGGTGAAAATCAAGTACATTGACTAATTAGTCTACTAATCCAAAAGGAGGTATTCGTAATTATGTATTCAAAAAAAACCCCAAAAACAGGCCACACACTATCATAATACGTGACTTGTGGCTACCCTGCTCTCAGCTACAGCATCAATTACACACCTTATCATTCTGTAACTCAGCACTATACAAGCACCAACCCAAACCATCCCTCCCTGCCCAGTTCTTTTCCAAACAAGGTGAGAAGATACACATGAACAGCCTGTAACTCCCTAAAGAGTTAAAGATGAGTCCAGATGTTCAGTGGAAGAGATGTCAATTAAACTAGTACCATTCCTAATTTAGTTGAACTAAATTAGCTGAAGACTGTTAATTATTTAGCTAAATACCAAATTAAGTTACAAACTTTTTTCTAACAATTTTGTCTCTGGTATTATAATTCCAATTAAGATGTTGCCAAATTCACACAATTTGAAGGCTGTTGTGAAAGAATCATATTTAACTGTGTATTGCAATCTTATGACATCAATGCCAGCAGAAATCTGCTGCACTGAGCAAAAGAAGCACTCCCATCCTACCATCTCTCAGATGACACACAAAAAAATGTAGACCTGAAAGGAGACATATTATTCTGTCAAGAACAAAAACAAAAAAAGACAAACCAAAAAGCCAAAATAGCCAAACCCAACAGAATTGACAGAGAGGCTGGAAGGCAACAAGACTCCCTTTTGGAATACCTACCCATACGCTGTCAGATTGGTCCACACTACAACAAGTCTCTCAGCCACCACAAAATTAATTTCTGAATCAATTCAATGGATTAACTAGAGCTGTGCTTAACACTGAATTTTGTCCTTTTCTGAGATGAGGTAAGCAAAAAGACAGAACTCCTTACACAAGAAGCATACATAGATGTTACCTGCTGTCAGTAATGAAATAACTATGACTTACACCTATTCTAAATGCAAGCATTCCTAAACCTCCTCCTATGCCTTAATAAAATCTGTAATACAAAAACACGTGTGAACTGGCAGTACAGCAAAGTATCAGTGTCAACAAGGTACCTCCTTTATGGACAACCCATGCAGCTATATGTTAGCTGCTGCAGAGGAAAGAGTGCTTTTGTTTCATTACTAGGTTGATAGAGATCCATTCTGGTGTTGTTTTGCATTGTGCAGGAAGAAGCAGTAGTTACAAATTCCAGTAAATGAAGTTTTGCCAAGACAGATGATCCTTCCTATGTTATAGAACAATCACAATTTCAACATGTGGGCTGAACATGAATTGGTATAGCACCATAGCTTTTGTTTTATATACAACTATAATTTCCTTAAGAAAATAAACTGCAAGTTTATTGTGTTGGCAAACCTGACTTTTTAATGTTTAGGTTCCAAATTCATTATGAACAAGCATAGTACAAAATCAACCATGCACAAGACGACTTTAATAAAAGGATATGGTCCACAGGGAAGGAGATTCCAAGATACAGAACAAGATTCCAGATTGTTAAAATGGACCACATTTCCATACTGAAGATAAGCCCATCATCTGACTGTAGTAAACATGCACAAGCCACAGTCTGGCTCCCTTGGGGAGGGTTTCATGATTCCCAACAAGATCTCTTGCAAAGAACTCAAGAAAATCCAATACAAATAAAAAACACCAAACAGAAAGAGTTAATGCACAGGGGGAAAAAAAGAAACCCACCACCTGCATTACATGCTACAAAGAAAAAGTTGCAGAGAAAGAGACAAGTCTCTTCATTAACTTGCATATTTTAATTCAGAAAACCTTTTTCCAAAGGAGGAGAAAGGGGTAGGAGGGTGCAGATTTTCCATATTCAGTTAACTAGGAGCAGCAAACTCCCCCCCTTTGTCCCTCCCCTACAACTACTAGCTTCACACATCTGCATTGTTACCTTCACTTTTTCTCTTCTCAGGCAGCAGAAAAGACAATTTTCATCAAAAGACCAATCAGAAACACCTTCAGGCTCACAGTCTGTAAATCAGAAGAATAGCAAATTACTTCATATTCATAAACCATGACACAACTGGAGCCAAAAGAGAAATGCTGAATTAAATACCTGTTTCGCAACATTCTTGCCTGCATTCTGAGGATTCAGGCTTCATTTCGGCCATTTTTCTAAATCCCCAGATTACCAAACTATATACATTTTATCTGTGCACAACAAATCTGTTTTTCTGAGCACTGCAAAATACACTCCCAGCTACATAAAGATGAACGCACACTCATTAGTAATTTTAGCCAATATGAAACTAACTGTGAGCACTGCCTGGGGGAGGGGGAAAAAAAAGCACAAATCACCACGGTAACACACATTTTCTAGAGGCAGAGCTGAGGCTGCTTCTGTCATTAGAAATGCAGAACAAGATACAAACATAGAGATTGAATACCTTTAAACAAACTGAGATCTTTTAATAATCCAGGTCCAAACAGGCCTTCTAGAATACTTTCAAACCCTAAAAGCAAATAAAAGAATTGTTAGCTTTCTAGATTAGTACGTCACTACAATATTCACAATAGCAGTTCTATATTTATCTGTTCCAAGAACAGAGCTCAACATGTTTTCTCCAAGTATTACAAGATACATGGGTCAATTGTGATGACTGAACTACTGATAAATCATAGCACAATCTAGAGTCCACTGACTCCTGTACTTTTCTAAATAGCTCGGTTAAAAACAAAGAACATTACAACACTGAAATAATCCACTTTGAAAAGAACATAGCAAGCTGCAGCTTCTACAAGATCACCGAGTAATTTCTACACAAATAAAAATACTCTCATTTAAGCCTCCAAACTGAAAGAAGGTACATTTTCCAAATTAAAGAAATGCATTCTTCCATCTCAGTGACATTCAGTTACTTTTCTGAATTTCAGTAAACATTAGAATCAGTGTTTCCTGAAGAGTTGCAGTTGTGAGGAGAGAAAATTAAAAGGAGAGGGATTCAACATAATCATATCACTACAGAATGAAATTTCAATCACAGATCTGCATCCAAGACACAAGCAGTCCGATTTACTTCAATGCCACAATTTATACCTCACTTAAAATAAATCTAATCAATTTGAGTTTATTTCAGAAGAGGCAAAATGTGCACCAAAATTACTGCCATTATTTGGAAAAGTTAAATCAATATAACACTAACCCCCTGCTAGTGGTAAAAAATCTACAGAGCTATTAACTACCCAGTACTGTGAGAAGATGGGTTACCAGAGTAAATATGAAAAGTACAAAGATTACTGTAAGGGTGATAGGCAAATTCCACCTTATTAAAATGTATAAAAATGGAGTGACCAGAAAAATTTGAGACTATAACTTACTATTGCCTGCCCTTCCCTCCCCCCTCCAACACTTTTGCTTTGTAGGTTTAAGAATGGTTTGCAAATAGCTAGGGGTTTCTAGCTTCTCCTACTTGTTTGAGTCTTTGAGTGGCAGAAGAAGGAATAAGAAACAAATTAAGAAACAAAAATACAGCATTACATTTAGAGAAACTTGCATATGTGAATCAGGGACAGATAAACTACCTAAAATAGTAATGTTTAAGATATCAGTCAAAATCAAGATCGTGTACTATGAAGAAATAGTTTATTATGCTTCAAAAGAGCAGTAATTCTAAAATAATTCTGATTTCATCCAGATCTAATATCTAAGTTATGTTTTGGACAGCAGTCTTCAAAAGGAAATGACAAATAGTATTACACCCCTCTGGGCGTCAGCAAGAGTGTCAGTGCACCAACATCTTTATCCATCGGATGCAGGATTCTGCAAAATTTGCAGCCTGCAACATGACTTAGATGGCTAAAGCATTGCTGAGGTACACTAAAAATCTAATCTCAGAAAGGACCAAGAACAAAAAAAAAAAGAAAAAAAAGTGAAATAACAGTCAAGAGTGAAGAGAAATAGGGACAAATCAGAAAACAAGGTGGAAGAGGAGAAACTGAGAACTGGAAACACATTCCATTGAACAGCACCTTGTCAGGCAGAGAAGTAGCACTGCCTCCAAAAAAAGCCAATTCAGGCTTCAGGAAGTGGCAGGAACAGAGGGAAAGGACCGACCAACCTGACCTAGAAGAAAAATAGGAGAATCAGGGTATTGACCCATAGGTTTAATGTTGAATAGCTTAGAACGTTTTTAACATATGGGTAGTGACCCTCAGAATTTGACTCTGAAATTAAACCTTAAGGAAAACAGCTAACCAACCTTGTTCTTTATCTTTTTCTTTAAAACTTATGGGTTTTTATATATATATATATATGTATAAAAATCAAAATACTTTAGAAATTTTAATCAAACTCATCAATCTCTTAATAGTAACTGCCAGTGACTCATGCCCCACAGTTTGCCATGCATGCAATTGCACACTGAAGTCTCTGCCAAGTTTTACAGCTTGGATATTGTATGATCATAGTTTGCTAGCCCACTGTTCTGAGTGATGCTAATGCCACTCGGGTTTTATTAATATTAAATATTGGATTTAGCAGTTGCATAGCAACAGCAGAACATCTTATGTGCAATGTTTGACATTAAAAAAGGCAAATAAGGGAAGTATGAATGTATTCAAAAATTATACTAGAGACTGGTAAAACTGCCATAAAGCTGAGCCCTTTTCCCCCCAGATGCAAAGTGCAATGCAGCAAAGGCAGTTTAAGCCCTGTGATGTCGTGTTCAGTCATTCAGGGCTCCAAAAGAGCAACTGTGTACAGTTAATCATGCAGAATACATTGAAAACAAAATCTTGAAAAAGGAGCTGCCTACTTTTTTATAGTATTTTTTCTCTCCATTGTCACTGCTCTTAGAAGCTTGAAAAGAACATTTCTTTTCCCACCGATTGTCCTTTTCCATTTGGCAGATGATATTTTCCTGCATTTCAAATGGAACAGAAATTAACATGGCTGCCTCTGCTAAATTCCAGTTTCTATATTTTCATCATCTGTATTTCAGTGTCTGACAGTTCACAGGAGCTGAAGAGCAGAGCCAGTGGAAAAGTTGCAGGAATAACAGAATTAGAAGAAAGAAAAAGAAAGAAGATTCCAGTATTTTAGAAATCAGTATTATTTATATATGAGATTAGATTTTCAGTATCAGTTGTATTTAGATCTGATATGTTTTTCACAATCAAAGCAGCCACATATTTAACACTCACTACTGGTGACCTTTACAATGAAAAACATTTTTTGGATGTTAGTACAAGAATTTAGAAAAAAATATTTTAATTTAAAAAAACCCAACAAGTTTATAAAGTGTAAAACATCTTTCTTTTCCAAAGAGGCTCTCTAAGAAGTGAAGAATTAGAAAAAATAAATCCCAAAACAAAGAAAGAAAACCCTTAGTACTGAAGCAAGGGTGGAATAACTTTTTTATTGCAGAGGTTGTTACACACTTATTCCTATTTCACAACTTTTACCTCTACAAGTAAAGCATCCTCTAAAACATTCCCTGATAAAAATCAGAACATGTATGTGCCATTTTTCCACTAAGAGTAGCAAGGAAGGAAATTAAAACTAAACAAGGGAGGAGGGAGAAGATTGACTATGCAGTCTTCAGCATGATCAGTTTTCACTAGTTTTGTCTAGGCACCTAAACAGTTTTATTTTCATCTTTTCTTGGCATTTTTACCCATCTGTAACCAAATATTTTGTCATAAATTTAAACTGTAATTGCAGTTTGATGGCTAATGGTTTAAGACAACAATTTAACAAAACAGTTTCATTTAAGCTTTGTAAAGAAAAAAAAACCAAAAACAAGTCAGACCCTCATGTCATCTTCTCCCTTAAAACTGAGAGCCCTTGTGATCATTAAGTAGCTACCAGGCTTCTTGAGATAACAGTATTAGAGAAGTCGATAGCTGATAGTCTATGGCCACACTCTAATAATGCCGATTAGCCAAAGACACATCCTCTACTATAAAAATTAGGAATGCAAGATCTTCAAAAAAAGATAGGGATGCATTTCTGGAGTGCCATTGACACAAAGCCTAGTAAGTCAAATAATGCTTTTTTCCTTCTCAAGACAGCACAGCTCAAATATACCTTTGAATAGTCATTACATAATTCAGCCCTAGATATTTATCTAGTCAAAGCAGTAAAGCTTGACTTTAACTTACAGGTACAAATCATTTTGGGATAGTAAAAAGGCCCACACTACAATTGCTCTGAATGTAATATTGAATAAAATGTTAATAACTCAAAAAATCAACACAGCAAAGGCAGAAAACAAAAAAAACAACATACTTAATTGTCAACTCCTCAACCCTTATCTGTGCATATCAATTTAATCTGTAAATATCAATTTATAAACTAGTTTACTCCACAGACTAAATAAGTACTACTTTTATTTACTCCACAGACTAAGTAAGTACTACCCAGGCCAGCAGTTAAGTACAATAGGTCATAGAACCAGAGAATAAGAATTTCCAGAGTTGGAAGTGATCCACAAGGATCAAATTCAACTGCAATGAACCAGTTGCAACAGAAATTAAGACAAGTGATTAATCAGTATTTATTTATAATAAACAGCCAAATACATAGCAATTTGCACATTAAAAGGACAACTTCAAAAAGCTGGAAATTGAGTCAAGTCACTTAAGACATTAGTTGGCTATATATTTTGTTTCAATTTCTTAACCAGCTAAGAAACCATCAAAACCAGGAGGAAAAAACCTGACCTGCTAAATGGGAAAAAAAATTTTAAAACTAACAAAACCCAAACCCAAGTGACCAAGAGTAAAAACACAAAAAGGAGACAACCTGTTGGATGATGGACAGGAAGATTCAGAGCACAGAAGTTAAATCAAAACTCAGAAATGTTGCAAAAGTCAGAGAGGAGATGCACACAGCTTTAAAGTAGGCAAAGATAAAATCAAAACCAATGCACATATAGATTGAATTTTTTAGGTAAAGTATGTAAGAGTATGGTAGTATATCACAAAACATTCAAAAGAATGGCATATAATCATTCAACAAAATCTATCAAGGTGGTGTTAGTAACATCTGCAACTTAATTGTCTTAATATTCAATGAATATGTGTTGGTTTTCTTTCTGTGAGTTACTCAAAGAGTATTTGCAGCAGTGTTTAATATCAGAAAGTCTTGAAATATTGCAAAAGTCACAATGGGCTCCAAAAAAAGGGGGGAAAAAATGCTTTGAAATTTCACAACATTAAACAAGTTAGTATCAGGGTCTCAAATTGATAAAGGCTTCCAACACTAATGAACAGTTCTCAGGAACTGATAGCAAAAATTGTATCAATCAACATAGGCTAACAGAAATTCTTATTAGAATCTTAGAAAACTAAAATTTTAATTAACAGGTTTGATATAATATTTTTAGACTTTTGGACTAGAATGACATATCTTGACTAAAATCAGAAATTAAAACTAAACCCAAAATTAAAAAAAAAACCCTAAGCCAACCCAAACAAAAATCAGTCAAATAAATACAAAACATTAAAAATTAATTAAGTGACAACTCTTGAAATACTGGTGGCAAGAAAAAACTACTGGTAGCAAGGTGCATCAGGCACTGGTTCTTAGCCCTGTGCCATTTGCCATTTCAGTCCTAGTCAATGACTTGGAAGAAAGCAGTCACTAAATTTGCTGGAGCTACAAAGACAGGAAGAGCAGCAATTAACAAAAGGCCCAGGTCACAGAGGCTGCTTACCAAAGCAAATGCAATTAAACACTACTTGGAAAGGGGGGTAGGGGGAATGGAGAAAGCCACAAATCACACATCTAGGAACAGGAAAAACAGCTTCTCAAAGACATACCCAGACACAGGAGCTGAAACTGGAAGCTGATCAAACTCAGCCAGACGTAAGACACTCTCTCTTTAATTTTACAAGAGTCCAATCGAAGACATAAGACATGCACTCTAGGATTGGATTATCATTTTCTCTACTCCAGGATTCTGGAAGTGATACTTAGGAAAGCAAAGGCTGGTTGCTGAGATCTAGTTCCCTTTCCCTCTCCCCCAGCACTTGAATTCACCATGTTAAGAGTCTCATTAACTAATATGAAGCAAAAGCCACCACCATCACATCAGGTTTTTATTGGATTCTTCATGCCTAGATTTTCTGGTCAAGATTGGTTATATTTATCCACAGCTATGGGATTTGAAGCAGGAATTAATTCAGAAATATCCTACAGTCTATGTGTAACACGGGAATTCTGTCTCTTTTAGGACAAAAATTCATTAAACTTGAATGTTTCAGTCACAGGCATCTTAATAGAAAAGCAAGACCAAGCAACAGGGGAGGGGGAAAAAAGTCACAGGACAGTTATTAATATACACTAAGTCTCATGACATGCATATATTATAAGTTGTGAATATTCTTTTATTCATGCAACAAAATAAAACTCCCATCCACCTATGATCAGAGATCTCGTTATCTGGATGGAGACCAATTAAGAACTCCAACTACAAGTTACATCAACTTTGCTTTAGCTTCTTGGGGAACAAAGAAAAAGCTGTGCATCTCAACCAATTTTTCAAATTTCATGCTTCCCCATTCTTGTTAATGAAACTGCATTGTTCAGGGACTTATTGCAGACATTCCTGCTCCAGAGGATTTTGAGGACCTTAAATATCAGCCTGGTTCTATAAGAGCAATACAGACACGTGCAATACAGAAGAAAAGAATTAAGGATGTTAAGACAGGGTCTGTTTAAAATAACAGGTATATCCAAGTTCTGTATGCCAACACATACAGAACTTTTTGCACCAAAACACCTTCTGTTCTCAAGACAGAATACAAAATGTCATGTGCTGGAGTCCCTAAACAGGCCCTTGGAGCTCAAGAGAAAAATAATAGTTTGGCCTTAGAATAATGCTTTATTCACTGTAGAACAGCAACTCCAGTAGAGAAGCTTCATTTGAAGCAATCAAGAAGCCAACAAGGTGCATGTTCTGCCAAACAGCCACTACTTCACTGTTACAGTAACTTACTACAGCAGTAAAGTGAGAAATCAAAAAAAGCAGCAAAAAAAGACAAGAACTGTTGATAGAAGTGCTTCTGACTGACCATCCATACTGCAGGACTTAATTAAAATTCCACTACTAGTTTGCAATTTTAACAAAAAAGCTGCAGCAGACCATCCTCACTCTTCTCTCCAAGCATCCCTCTCAAACAAGCTATTCCTTTTCCTCTGAGAACCACGTCTAAGAACATTTTCTCTGATGCAATCCCAAACTCACAGCAAGGCATTTAAAATTTAATGAGCTAAACATGACAGCATAACAGCTACATATCAGAACAACAGCGCTGCAATGCACTTGCCTTCACAGCAGAAAAACGCCCTGCCAAATACCCTAGAAGAGGGGAGATCTCTCAGCTCTACGAGGAAGAGCAGAGAAGCAAAGCCAGTTACCAGCTTGTGTCGCAGTGCAAGAAATGGAAACAGGAAACTCTCCATCCAGTGTCAGCACTCTAACTGGCAGGTTATCTCACTGATTACAACTGAAAATTCAACCCCAAAAAACCAGAAGTGACAAGTTATAGCTTGTTGCCAGAGTGCAGAGTATAGCAAAATATGGATCATCTCCTGCTTCCCTCCCACAAGGAGTATTTTTGAGTGTGTGATCTGATATCAAGAAGAGAATTATACAAAGGCATGCAAATTTCTTATCTCCAATCAAAAGTCTCAGAAGCAGAATTCAAGAAAAGCTAAGGACATTGCAATAGCTCAAGAGCCCCTCAAGATACAGCAATTGCTATGGCAAGCTGAGTTGCAATCTTCATATGCATTTGCAGGGGTGAAAGGATCCTCCAATTTGTAGATACTGCACCACTGGCCAGTTGCAAGTCAGGGTTTGTGGGCTTCTGTTTTACATTTTAACTCAAGATCAGGAGGTTTACTGCAGGACTGTATGGTTTTCTTCACAGCCAGTCACCATTAATGCAGGACCTAACTGGAATCTTCTCATGTAAATACTTGCATTTTATTACTTTAGAAAATAATCCAGAAAATACAGACAGCACAAAATGGCAAAGAATTACAACAGAAGAGTTTCGGTAACTACCAACTTTCTATGCATCTTTAAAATATATAGGTTTTACTCAATGATAGAAGAGGAGCTAAATTAAAAAAAAAAAAATTAAACTAATTTAACTAAACTAAAATCCAAACAAACAAAATTTAACAATAAAAATTGAAGTGAGATTTGCTTTTCAGTATCTCAGTATAAAGACAGTGATCTTATCTGTTCAACCTCCAGTTCCAGCAGGCAACCAGGTACAACTTTCACTGATAAGAAACTCTAAGAACTAGCTAGGAAGTTTACAAACAGATTAAAGGTGTCAAATAGGTCAAGAATAAGAATGCACATTAGCATGGACCAAAATATAGAGGCCCAAACATTTCTCAAACTTGAGGCAATTTTTTTCAATTATTAACCATGTTGCATTATTTATTGCAGCAAAATAAAAACCTTGAAAATTTTTTCCCACTGGAGACAATTTACTCCCAAGCAAAGGTAAGGTGGCATGCACTACTACTGTTTATACCCATATGCCATGCTCCTAAGGCACAAACTTAAGAATAGCCTAGCAGTAGATGGAATTGATCTGCCTGGAAAATGCCTCCCACAGAAAAGATAAGATTTCCACCAGCATCAATTCACTGCTCCACTTCATTTTGTGGCCACAGTGATGCTCGTATCACAGAGCAGCAAAAGCCAGGTGCGCTGTCAGGAACAACTTACCACAAGCAGGTATAGCAGAGGTCCAAGTCAGTCTAAACCACAGAAGAACCATCCCTCCCCATAGAAGCTGTCTATGTGGAAGCACAGGGCACCAGCCACTTTTACCCCAACCTCAAGAGATACTGGCATAGTGCAGAAGTATTAGAGGCATGAGTTGAACTGTCTGAGATATGAGCTATATTTCACACTCCACAACTGTCCTGTTTGAAGAGCATTGCCTTCTCTCAGCAATTCAGTCTTGCCTGACATTGTTCCCTGTCTTCAACACAGTCACCTACTGAAACCACATTAGCTGAAATAATTCAAAGCTAAAAATCAGCTCAGTAGGGGTAGGTACAAGCTGCTGAATCCACTTAAACAAGGACTGCCAGCAGTCCTTGCATCTACCAAACCACAGCAGTGATCTAGAAAACTCCTGGAGTGTGACTCAGTTTCAACTTCTTTACCACAGGAGATCATTTATACCATAATTCATTACTGAATTAACTCAATACATTATTCTTTTCTTTCAGCTCTCAAGTTATAGATAACCCTTTCACAATCTATACAGTAATCAGTAACGGGAATGAAAACATGATTCTGTTAGGAAACTAATTATTAATTATCACCCATCACTGAAAATCTGATGACCTTCAGTGAACAGACCTATGAAAACAATTGAACATTTCTGAGTTGAGAGGTGAATATATCGAGTTTACCTGCAAGGCAAAAATTGCCAAGAGCATTTTTACTCTGTTATTTCTGATTGTAAGGCTGTCTGGTGCAAGACTGTCTGGTGTAAAATAAACCTCCACGATAAGCCATTACATAACTGCCTCAATGAACAGTACACCTTGATTCCAGCTAGCTCATAGCATCCTGAAAAATCTTGCGGTATGCAAAGACAGACCACTTTATTAAGTCAAGTGATTATTTCACTACACCAGTGAGTGTATCTAAATTCTGATTAAGAAGCTAACCAAAGTGAAGAAAGCTCTAGATCATGGAAAGAAAGCTGAATCATGACTACAGTGAGTATGAAGCACATGTGATGTTTTGAGCAGGTTTCCTAGAATTCTGGAAAAGTATCCTTAGCCTTCCCATATGGACAGCTCAGTCCTGTCTCAAAAGTAAGGATGATCTATGCAAAATCAGAAGGTGATACTGGCAGCTACACAAAAATGAAAGGGTAAATGAAACCAGGGCAGGGGGTCACAAGTTATATACCTTAAACAAAAACCCTGAAAACAAATCAACACACAGAGAGGAGTGTCTTAACACTGAACGACACAGAATTCATACCTACAGGGCAGGACATAGTGACTAATTGTGATCACTGAAGTCACATTTGCAAGTATACACCAAGTAAGGCATTATTCCATGAATCTACAACACAAGGTGTAAACCCAAAGGAAGCAAAACTAAGCCGAACAATCTTCTCCAGCTTTATAGTTGTTTGCACAGCAGCAGTATTAAGAACACAAAGGTACAAAGTAAGCACATGACAACTCTTGCATACAGCAAGGAAGATACAGCTGTATTACTGTTGTTATTCTTGTGCCAACATAACTAAATACTAACAGAAATATTCTTAGTTATCCTTCAGTCACACCTCGGGTTGTGCCTATGCACTAAAGAAACTGCAAGCCCAGATATTCCTCTGGAAACAGTAGAGCATAAGCACAGCTGCTGACAACTTTGTAACAAAATACTACAGCAGAAAAACAATTTGGTGCTGAAATTAACTGTGGGAACTGAAATTGCCAGGTGTGATGGAACATTACTCAGTGTAGAGGAGGAACAGTAAACCTTTTCTAAAAAAATAACTACACTCAGATGCAAGAAATCCACAGTAAATAGCTTTAAAAAAGTCTGATGTTTGGGGTTTAGTAAAATTTTCCCAAAGAGCAAGTGACTGATAAATCTCTCTCTCTCATTTTTTATGTCACATAATGTCTGCCACCATTTCACATCACAACTCTTGGAGTCTTACTAACCTTTTAGCCCCAGACCCACATCACCAATTCTGTAAGCTGAGCTCAGACTGCTTAACCATCAGTATTTCTAATCACACTTTTGACTGGCAATATAAATTACTATATAAGAACATACAGAAGATTAAAAAAATAATAATTTTTTCTTGCCTTATTTCTAGATTGGAACAATTTCCTGACCTAGTCCAGTTACACTGGCCTAGTCCAGTTACATCAGCAGGAACAAGTGGCAGGACCAGGGAGGGACATCTTAGACAACACTGCAGAAATCAAGATCTGCCCAAATTAGTTGTTCATTCTCTCAGACTACCTTTCCCTTATTCAGATTAAAGACAGATATCTGAAGTAACTACTGGATCAGAACTGAAGATCATAGCCAGAAAAGATCACTTTGAGATTTGGTTGATGCAAAAGTAACATGATAGAGAACACAAATTTCATGATGGCCATTCAGGATTTCAAAGTTATCCTCAAGTATCTTTTCTGGATAGCTACAGTGAATTTGATGTCTAATAGTATATTTGACAGCTGATAGTGCACTTAACTGAGTTATATATATAGTAATTTCAGTTCCTACCATCCCCTTTAAGCCTTCCTCAAACCAAACAGTTACATGAAGCTTTTTGACACTGCTATCTTCTCCATCTCATTTATTTCAGACCTTTTGGAATTCTTGAAACATAGCATTTATTATTGGCCTTCTTTAGTCATATGTTTAATCCACTGTACTTTGGTTGAGTCCACCCTATACCCTCACACATTTGTTTTCAATCAAGTTTAAGTTCTTTGTTTCAAAGCATCATTTGTGATCTAAACTTGAGAGAAGACAGCAGTCCCGTAATTTCTACACACTAGGTTTCTCAATATCCCTGTGTTGCAGCAGAATCTCTGGATATGCTAACAGTTAAACAAATTACAAGTTTCTACTCAAGGACATCAAACTGTTACAAAGACAAAACATCTGAAGATAAGACTTCTACAACAGCCAGTCCTGCTCTAATTTTACAGTTAGTATCTCAATAAAAAAGGTCTTAGTAAACCCACTAGACCTGCCTCAGATATTTTTAAAGAATGAAGTCACTATCATCACCAGGATGATCAGAAGATCTGAAAACAATTCTTTGATGCTGAGAGAACACTGGGAGAGCATTCAGCCTTCCAAATCAGAAACTGGTCCTTTGTTCTAAATCAGAATTAAATTTTCCAGGTAAGCTATACACAAATCTTCTCAAGCTTGCCCACTCTATTGTATTGCTAAATTCATCAGACACTCAAGTATCTGGTACAACCTTTATATGAAGAAACAACAGAAACCCTTCAAATCTTTTGAGTGCTTCTTTGCTAGAAGCTCCAGCTTTTAAGATTCATATTACTGTCCACTTATATTGCAGCTCTTTTTTTAACTTCTTAATCGTTGTCTCAGAGCAAAATCTCAGAAATGGATTTCCTAATCCACAGCTAGGAACTGCCAGCAGTACAGCCATATAAACAGCAAAGTAATTTGATGCAAACTGAGCTTCTGCAGGCTACACCCTAATTATCTGAGCCTAAAGGACTTAAAGTCTACAATAACATTAACAACTATACAAAGTTTGTTGATGTCTATGACACTTTGTAAATATGTTCCCTTAAGGCCATTTTTTCCCCTACAGAATTCTTCACACATAGGTTTCTCTAAAAGAAAAAGATTATCATTCACAAGTAATGAACCAAGTATGGCATAAAGAGGGAACGTTAAATTACTGATGACTGTGTGTGCAAGAAGCATTAATAACTACCTCACGTGAGTGCCCTGCTCCCCACTACTGTCAATTTTATATATTAAGTACTCTGAAAATTATTTCCAATATAGCAATTTTTTCAAAAATTATCTTTGACACCAGAAATATTTCCAAGTTCAAGGAGTATTAAACTTCTAGAATGCATTGTAGCAACCATAATACACTTTTCTGTAAAACCACAGAAGTAATACCAAAAGTATGAGTGAAGGAAATCAGACACAAACAAAATGCAGCAGGATACTAGAACAAGTGCTGCAGAACAACTTGCACTAGTTCTTACTCTGCCAAAGTAGCCAAGCCAAAGAAGAATTGCAATTTTACCTGGATTTATTACTTCCATACGGAGCTGAACAGTATCAACTGAAATCCAAGCAGAGAAACTATACCTAATCACTTTAAAATCATAGCTAAGGTCAGCAGCAGTTTTATTAAAAGAAATTCAAACCACATGAAGAAAAGGTTCCTTTCATTTACAAGGGAAAAAGAACAGAACCGTACTGGAAAACTAAGGTGGGAGAGGAACCTGCAAAATCCACAGCTTCACAATGAACACTGCATTCAGTATCCTAATGACTTCAGTATTTAAAATACTTGCTTTTATTAGTGTTCAATGAGTAATTCAATCAAACACAGTAGTAGATGAATACATGGAACACTTGAAGAGTAGCCAAGGCAAAAACCCAACATTTTTCAAAATAGCACATAGTTTAATGCTGACTTTGTCTTTGAACTGCTAATTACTTCCATACAATTACTTACATAACAGAAAACATGCAATACTTCACTTTGCAATAGTGATAGAATCACAAAACACATTTTAAAGGAAGCTGCATTATCAAATCTGCAAAAATAGTTTAGTATAAGGTTTACTCTTCCAAACAGCTGGCTCCTTACTAGTCCCAGAATAATAATATGACCTGCAATGCAGGGAATCAAAGAAGACTTCAGTGTGCAATTTTGGGTTTTGTTAACGCTTATTTGATGCAAGTATTTCTATAGATATTTGACTATTTCAAGCATTTAAAAATCTCTCTGTATGCATTCAGAAGTCTGAAATGGTCTTTCATAACTATCTTGAACATAGTCTAAAGATTTTATATGTTCATGGATTAACCTACAGTTAATCTTATTACACAAAGAGCCAACATTTTCAAGAATGAGTGTTAAAGCTGTAACACTAAATAAGCTCATTTAAAAAGAAACCCTGAAATTCTTTTTACTCCTGCACCCATTTTAAAGTCACCAATAAGCACTAGTCAGACTGCAAAATGTTTCTACCAGCAGGCTTCTGAATATGCATAATGCCAATAAAGTTAATTACATTTAAGAAATAGTAGTCTATGTGCAGTTAAGATACTGGCAACATTTTAATGCAAAGAAAATGTTTAAATATACTAACATCCTAGTCTTGGGATATCCAGTCAAGCTACGCAAAGAGATGTGTTTGTCCCTTGCATACTCCCAAATGTGGAAGTAGGATCAGAAACTGGATCTGGAAGAAAGGGTAAACAGCAGGTTAGTTAAATTCACAGAGGATACTATGTTCGGAGATGTTGCAAACATTAGTGAAGACAAACACATAAATGACCCAGAGAAAAAATACAATTACTTTGGAAACAAAAACATCTTGTGAAGAGTAACTCTAAACACTCAATGTAGAAGAACCACAATGACAGCGGAAGAAAATGTAAAATGAAAGGGACCTAGAAGCATCAACAGTGGACAGTCAGCTAAATATTTGCATTGAAAGACAGTCTGGAGTTGCAGAGGCACCAAACAGAGCAGGGAAATTAAAGTTCTTTCTACAGTCTTTGAGCCAGTAACAATAGCCATCTCTCTGCACAATTGCCAGGGATTGAAAAATTCCCCTTCACGCCCAGCAAGTGGAAAGCTCTTCTCAATGGCAAATCAAGTTCTGCAGGAGGTAGGGTTTAATTTTTTTTAAGCAAAGTTAACATACGGTTAGCATAAGCCTACGCAGCAGGCTCTTCCAGTACTTCTGCTGCTTGTGGCTTTGTGCAGAACAGGAGGAAGCTAAGAAAACAAATCCATTTTTACAGGTGCAACTCAACCTTGCATTGTTCAGATTTATTCCTGTGGTCCTTGAGTAAAGAAACCAAAACAGCTAGTTCAACTACTAAAAAGAAAGAATAACTTTAAAAAAAAAATTCCTTTACCATTTACTTTTTGCCTTGAATTTACTTTTCCCAATGACATCCACTCATCCATCAAGGCAGATGTCAGCACTATCCAGTTTTAATAGCAAAGATAACAGGAGGAAAGCATGGACTCTGCCTTTAGAAAGGCTACAAGAGGATCCCCACCCACAGCAGACAAATGTAAATGTAAAAGCTAAATTAACCAGCATACATCTTTAAAGATTGTCAAGCTTTTGTTTCTAAGAAATATTTCTAGGCACAAACTAAGAATCATTTATTCCGATTCATTCCCAAATTAACAGAATAGGGTAATTTTACAGAATTTCTTTCTCTCAGTAACAAGGGTTCCTTGAGGCAATCATGTAGATGTTTTATACTCATGGCAGTCCATTGATGGAAAAAAAAAGAAGACAAAAAAAAAACCCCACTCAAAACAAAAAGGTTTGACATTTTACCAGAAGCCCTCTTTCTGCCTATCGTGTTGCTGAATATTCGGAGAAGCTCCAGCATGGAGACTCATGCTCCCATTTATGCATCCCATCATCAAAAGCAAAAAGGAGACTGAAGGTTTTCCCTCCTCTTGACAACTGCTAAGCTATGTGATTTCTGAAATAAGTCATCCTATGCACATCTTAAGCTGCTGCTTGTGGTGTGATGGCAAAACAAAACAGCTCCTACCAGTTTGCCTCATCTTTGACAGAAACTGGCTAGCTCTGCAAATTTCAATGGAAATTTAAATATGTTGCCAGGTATCCCTCAAGCCAAAGGCACATGAAACGCAGCTTGGGTTTTAAATTAGTTCAAACTGTAAAGACAAAACAGAACCAAGAATCACATAGTCTCATTGAAGAACTCACTGCATTTCAGGAAGATGCAAGGCTTAATATGTAACAAAAATTAATCCCTGCTTTTTACACCAGAGGACACTGGCAAAGTATCTCTAATCTTTTGCCCCTTTTAAAAAGATCTGTGCTAGCATGAAGCAAGATTCATAGAGGCTAACTCCAATCAAGCCTACAGATTCGAGCACAGTCTCCTGAACAGTAGCAACAGCAGATTTTGCAGCCTTTTCCTTCTCTACTCCATCACTCATTCCTACTCCTACACTGCATCAGTTACACTGCTAGAAGTTCATGAGACTGCAGAAAGGGTAAGTAGTTTTGAACACACACCCCTCACTTCTCTCTCTTTTTCTAAGCAGTAACTTCTAAAAGTTCACCTTGCATGAGAATGGCTGTTCCAGATTAAGACAACTGTTTAACTAGCCCAGAATCCAAATTCAGTAAGGGCAAAAGTGTAAGTGGCAACACAAGGAGTTGCCTTAAACAATGCCATCATGAAAAGCATGACCAGCAAATCACAGAAGACCTCTTTTCAGAAGCAGAAGCGTAACTCCTGCTTAAAAGTCTGTTATGGAACAGCATGCAATTACTTCAGTTTGTCAGATATGTAACAGCACTGGACTCCCTGCAAGTGAAAACCATGAGAGATGTATGTTACAGTGAAGATGCTGGAAAATCAAGGCCTATTAGAACAGAAAGGAGATAGAGTCAACAATGCTCCATCGTCCATAGGTTTTGGTGCAGTGTGCTGCAGAGAACAGGTGAGACACACAGGAGCAGGACAGACTCATGCTCCTGCAGGAGAGGCCACCACACAGATTGCACAGCTTGCATGGAAGGCAATGAGACCTCCCGCTGAATGAGCAGACAGGAGTTATCTGGGAGTGATTCTTACTCCAGTTGTCTCTCGTGAACGCAGAGCTGGTCTGACACAGCACTGTCATTCTTCTTGGTCAGCCATCAGGAGCTGTGGGCTGAAGAATCCCAGATGAACTCAGCACAAGCACTTACTGCCCTTAGCTCTACCTGCTTTTTCTCCCTAATGACTCCTGTTTGAAAGCAAGCCCTATGACAACTTTAAACCTTGTCTTAACACAAAATCCCTAAACCAGCAGTCATGCTGAATATGCATCCTGACTTGCTGACCATGTAAAAAGTCCAGTCCAAACCTATGCATCCATCTGTGGTAGGGACTGTTTTCACTGAAAATGGAAGATACTGCACTAGACCAAGAATGCTTTGAAGTCTGGTGTAATGGGGGGCTGAGGTTCAGGAGGCTCCCATGGCTAGAAACCCACTGCCTCTGCTCTTTGGGAGAACATTGACCCCAAACAAGCTATTTCAGACCTGTCCCATGTCCCCAGCCGGCATCATAAACCTAAAGTTTAACATACCCTAGCAGAGATCATTGTAATTTTGTTAAAGCCCAAATATGCAGATTACCCAAAGAGGTAAAGAGAATCCCTTCCTCTAGGCCAACATTCAAAAGTGTGTTGACTCTAGTTGGAAAGGAGAAGTAAGACTACCACTATGTCATAGGCACCAGAGCAAGTAAATATCTATGAGAATGACTGCTAGGGGATATAAAGATAGATTCAGCGGATTTCATCCCTGAAAACCACTTTTTGCTAACTAGTGGTGACCCTAATGTCCCCACTACAGCATCAGTTTCTCTGTAACTTCCTGTTAATTTTATGAAAAGCAAATATATTGGATAAAGATCTTTACCTACTCAAGACTTACTGCAATTTGAGGCACATTGACTAGCAAGGCAGCATCAGGAGTAGAATGAGGCTTGCCTGACTCAAGTGCACTAAAGGAGAGTGATAAAAATTAAACTGTAAAATGTATGTGCATGCAAAATGTACAACTGCAAAATACACTGCACAAAATTTGTTAATTATGAGAAGCAGAATAAAACAAGAAATTCCACAATTCATATATCCCAAGAAGTCAAGATTACTGCAAACTGAAGGTTACTGTAACAGGGAAGCTCATTCTGCAGCATGTCTTCAATGTTTTGAAGTTATGATTACTGATCACCTGGCACTTTAATCCATGATAAATCCACCTCTCCACTGAAAGAGCTGATCCCACTCATCCTCCCCACCCCCCCCAGATGCTCACTCATCTCACGTTTGCACAGTAACACGACAAGATGGTTCAGGGATCAGTTTCCTGATCCAACCCAGCATGCATTTACACAAAGTGAGGGCAGTGGCACAAAGGGGGTGGTATGATCATCCTTCTCCTGCAGCATTTTATATCTATATGAGAGTAAAAACTCCTGTGCAACCATGAACCATATTTTTACAAGGAAATTCACTTGTACTGCAATGCATCCCTTGGACATGTAATCTATTTACCTGTGGTGGAACCAAAATCTTTCCTGAATAATATTATATATTGGTCAGCATTAAACAACTATACTCCCCCATACTGCTCATTTAAGTTAAAAGACATACAATTGGGATTTCTCTGAAATTAGGGTAAGAGTTACTGCCCAAACCTGTATCTACTCTAAATGTAACACATAGTTGCAGTTTGTCAAGGTCCCTAATGCGGACTTGAAGTTTCTTCAAAATCAGGGTGAAATGCTTTATTGTAGTTGCTCTAGCATAACCTCTCCTTTATTTTGAAAAGGAAAACGTCTACTCAATGTTTTCTACAGCATCTTCTACAAACACTAAACATTACTTTTAGGGTATATAAACTATAATCAATACATTTCAATATCTTTCACCAGAATAGCAATATTGCAAAAAGAGTAATTTCATGCCTTTTCAGAAAACTGACCCTCTAGAAACTTGCTTAATGTCATGCAATATAGTTTAAAAAACAGCATAATGTTTAACTTCATTCTGGACAAAGAATAACTCATGGTTCAAAAGCCAACAGTAATTTTATTAGTTATTCTTGAGGACCATTTTCTAGTAATTTCATTTAAAAAAAGATTCAGAGAACCTATCTAGGCACATCCCTATGCTGTCCTAACCTTTAACTCTTTAACTGAAACAGTATGTTTTTAGAATATTTTTTTCATTATGACTTCCGTTTGACTTTTTAAGCTTAAAACAACAAAAACAAAACCAAACAAAATAATAAAAACCCAACCAACCTAACAAAAAACCAAAATAAACCCACCAGAACCTGGCTGCCTTCTCCTACCACTGCCTCCCCAAATACTGTTCCCTCAAGTTTCACATTAATAAGCAAAGGCTTCAAAAGGCTTTTCCCTTTGATGGGAAGATCACATAGTTAGTCACCTGAAACTGGGTTTTTTTTTCTGAAGTGGGAAATATTTTGCCCATTCTCCAAAAATGCTTAAGATGTATTTGGAAGAGTTTACACAGCTACTAAAGCTCATTATCTCCTTTTTTAAAAGCATTCTTTGTAAAGTTTGACCCTCATTTTTGTTAAATCTGGATTTTCAGGAGACCTAGTTTTGAAAATATAGTCGTTTTCCTTCACTGGTTCCAAGAAGAAAAACTCTTATGATATTTCAGTGCTATGATGCCCTGTTAGATCATTTTCATCTATACCTCCCCTCAAAAGGAACTAACAGGGAGGAGCCACCTGAGTTAAAGAATACCTCACTAAGCAGTTTGAAAGCCCACAGACAAGTATTTTACATGTCATTTTGAAAACAAGAGTAAGCTTCTCACCTTCTGAGAGGTCATCTGAAGCAAGAGATCAATTTCTTAAGACCACCTGACTCAAGCTGCTTTAGACCCCAGCCCTACACCAGTGTGGACTGACGCCAGAGGGTAAAGCAGTTACTGCACTACAGCCAAAGCACATTTGCATGCTGGCTGCCACACTGACAAAAAGCAGGAATTAGTCCTCAGGAGAGCCTCACTTGCCACACATAACCACAAAGTGCTCCAGCAGGCACTGGTGTCCTTTCACTGCCACTGAGAACAGACGGTTCCTAGCTCAGAGGCAAGGACACCCCTTACAGGGATTCCTCCACATCCCTTCACCCACAGGAATTCCTCCTTCACCCACAACCATGGCTCTCATTCTGATCCGCACACAGCTAAGGTCTCATAGCCTCTGTTCACACTAACCTGCAACATCTCATTAGAGTCAAGATTTATTAAACCTTCACTTCACAAGCCAGCCTAAAAACACAACAAAGAGAGCTACACCAGCAAAACTATGGGGCAGCAAACCAGTGTTCAGAGCATGATTGATTTATTTATTGAAGAAATTTTTGACACCACCAACAGAATCTCAAAATTGCACAATAATTTCAGCACTCTTAACCCTTCAAGTCTGCTAGTACAAACCAACTCAAAAATTAGCTCTGTTTGCTGCTTACCAGCAGAATCATGAAGACCCCCCTAGGCAGTACCATGGCAGGCTGAGAGCAAAGATCCATCTGCCTTAAAGATGAGATCAGAGGATTGCTTATCTCTTTCCCCTAACTGAATAGGAAATAACTATACTTCTTCCCTTACAGCAATGGAAAGCCCTCTAACTTTCAGACAATAGAAATACAGCCAAGAAAGAACGTTAAGTGTTGGGATGCTGAAATGCCCACAAACATGACAAGCAGAAGGTGCCGATTTCTTGGGAAAAAAGTGTTTTTGCATAGACTTTTTTTTAAGTAGGTTTAGTAGTTTGAGTCCTGAGGGGAATAAAGTTTCCAAAAATAACTGCTTACTTTCTGAAGTTTGTGAGGTGTCATCACAAGCGCATTTAGCTGCTAAAGTTCATCACCATGCCAGTAAGTATAGACCAAAGCAGCTGTGATCGACTTCTTGATACATGCCTTCCTCTCAAGCACCTCCCATTATATACCAAGCTGCGTAAGGCATTTCCTATCCTACGGCCTACAGCCAGGAGCAATTCTTGGGCTATAAGGACTTGAGAAAATCGAAAATGTCTGTTGTTCTTATTTGGAGCACAGAATTCACTTCAAAGTACAAGCAGCAGAAAGATACAAATTCAAGATTAGTCACAGGCAAACAGATGATTTAGGAACAAGAACCAATCTGTCATAGGAAACGAGTGCAGCCTCCATGGCAAAATCGACTACAGTTCTGCAACATCTTTAACTTATGAAGTCAAATTTTAATCTATTTTAAAACTGAGTAACTTGTTGAGCAGAGTAACCTCTGAGCTCTATTCAATTTTGTACTGTTAGCTCAAACTGTGCCCTCAGCTATGGTTCTAGCAAAAGAAGAGTCAGGTGGACAGTGGCCAGGGTGGAGACTATTTGGGTTTTGATACCCAGAACAGCAGTGCACTGAGGGATTACTAAACAGCTTAGCATCCATCCCATACTTCAAATGCCTTCTAGTCATTAAAATAAATAAACCCATGTTCTCTTGAGACCCAAAAGGTGGTCTGCCTGTTGTTTCAGGGCATCTGCCAATGCACTGCATGGAGACTACATCAGTTTACACTCAAGCCTGCATATTTAAAGTTCCTTTCACAACCATGTAAGGGAGGAATGCAATGAAATCTTTAGGTCTAACACAAACTAGCAGGAGTTTGGCCTTCATAACAAGATTCTTGGAAGAGAAAACACAGAAGCTCTACATTCATGGAGTGCAGTTCTGTAAACAAACCTATTTAACACCACTTTAACCTTTTTTCAGAAGTCAGCTTTCAAGTTTAAGTTTCCCAGACTTACTATCCTCCATTATATCCATTTAAATAAAATATATATTTATATTATATTTATATTACATATATTTATATATATATATTATATATTTACACTACATTTATAATATATTTATATATTTAAATAAAATATATATCCAAATAAAATATATTTCTAAATAGCAAAGTATGAGAAGAGGAAGGAAAGATAATAATCAATCCTAATATAATGGATCACTAAGTATCAGCTCGTACTTAAGACCTACAGCCACTCTGGAAAGGAAAAATAGCCCTCATTTACAAATTATTCAGAACAGTAATTTTCAAATTGTGGAATCCTCAAAAGCATAAAACCCCCACACAATTTAAACTATTGGCAATAGCCTTGTTTTTCCACAGTTGCTTCTTGCCAACTTCAGATTGAAAACCACTAATTTAAGAGAGCTCTGGCAAAACACAGTTCCTCTCTCTATGGTTGAGACTTGTTCAAGAAATAACTGCAGCATCGCTGCTGAATTCAAAAGATCAATATGCAAAATGGACCTCTGTATGGCCTATGTCAACCAAGCACTAAAGCCACTCTTCCCAAATGACTGCACATCACTCAAGGAAAACCACAGAGGTAAGACCAAGGCATTAGATTTTGTGAGGAGTTTACAAAAATATTCCTGTAAGATACCGGTTATATGAGAACTAGGTTCTCATAGCATCTTACTGTACAGTTCCAGATGATTACATTTTTCTTATTTTGTGTGAATGCACAGGATTGACAAGGATGACAGAAAAGTATAAAAACCCAAGAGAAATATGTGGGCAGTAGTAAGGACTTTAACCAGAAATACCAAATTTAGTGTTATACTTTATACAATTTTGCCCACCAAGTAGAAGTTAGAATAAACTAAACATTCATGGGAAATATTTCAGAGAAAAAACTTTTTCCCCCTCCAAGAAGACTTTAACACTTCATTTTGACAAAGACTCAGTGCACTTGTCTTACACAACACATTCTGCAATATGGATACTCATCTAAACCTACATATAACTAATACTTCACACTTAGCTTTTCCCTCACATGTCTTCATCCTTTTCTCAATCTTGTAATATTTTGTAAGATAGTAAGGTACAGCATGCAGATAAAGAATAACTATTAAGATCACTGAAACTTTCGATTTCTAGTTGAATAAGAACACTTTTCCAAAGGACATTTAAATCCAGCAAGGAACACTCCTCTTACTTGGCAAAGAAGACAATTAGATCAAGAAATGATCACTGACACAAAAGCGCAGTAATTTTTTTTAAGAAAAGTTTTTTCAATGCTTGTTTTGAAGTGAAAACTGTCAGCATTCTTTTTTATGTATTTCTTCATAAGATAAAAGTAAGACCCTTGAGAGAAACCCCAGAAGAAACATTCTGGTATCATATAAACTCAAGTTTCACTAATGACGTTAAAATAGGAGAGAAAGCTAGGGATAAGGTAGCAATGCCCCTCCTGTTCTGAAGGATGTAAATGGAATCACTGCTTTAAGAAGATTGCTTTTAAGTTTGTTTAGATCAGAAAAGGAAATTACCTCCATGCTTTCCTATTCTCCTGCTTTTGCTGAGTGAAATGGAAGTTAAGCATCCACTTCTACAAAACTTTTCTTTATGCAAAGGATATAATAGCATGTTTTCAGACACACATCTAGAGACCATGATAAAGCATCACCCAGACAGCAGCTCTCATCATTTTTGCCACAATGACAAATCTTAACCCAGGAGATGACCACACTTGAGAGAAAGGTCTGCTGCAACACTAGCTTGTCTTCAACTTGTTCACAATGAGGAACAAAACTCCCAAAGAAGGCAAAAAGTAAGCCAGGTTGCTGTTTAAACCAAAGCAAATCCATTTTCTGCATTCAAATATATAAGAATATTTCTCTAGAAGCCCAAGACTAGGGACACAAGGCACAAGCTGAGAGGACTCTTCTGATCACAAGCCTCCCTATGTGAAGTGCACAAGCACATTACTCCATTACTCTGACTGATCTGTGATAAAGTTCCAAAACTGACCTGCAAGCTAGTCTGTACATTAAGCACAAGCAGACCACTAAGGAGCTTTGGGCACATGAATCGCTGTAGAGAGTTTAACAGCTGCAGGACTAGACTGTCCTTGTAAGGATGCAGGCTGAATTCAAAAGTTTAGTACATGGGTAACATAGCAAGCTGCCTCCTGTCACACAAATACAGCAGCTAAGGGAACCAAAGAGCACGTTGCTACAGTCTCATTACAGACAGCCTGACAAGCACAGGAGCACAAGGTAAGGAGACTCAGCACTAAGAACTGGCCTTGAAGTATTAGTGTGGGGAATTAAAGGCTGTGGGCTGAAGCTTTCATATCCTTTTGTTAGAACAAACAATAAAAAAAAGAAATAAAGAAATTAAGAACTCTGGCTCTTAACTACCTGTTCCTCTTCCTGTTCTGGCAGTTACTCCATTTTCAAAACGACCACCACCCCTGCAGCAGCAGAGGGCAAAGGACATCAGATGGACTCACCTCTCCAGTTACACAATGAAACACCTGTACCATAGGTGTATGCAAAAAGCAATCAAAGACAACCAGGAAAGTTTTCATTAGTAAACTCAGCTCAAGAGTTAAGATTGTCTGGTGGCCTCTGATGTCTTTCCACACTGCAGGATTCAGCTTCTGAAAGCTTCCTTTGTCAATGAATACTAGGCTCTTGTCCAGTCCTCTTTTCTCCCCCTCTATTCCCTCCCATAAAATATCATGGTCCTCAGGACATAAGGAACATCCTTTGTCTTCCTGCAAGTCTCCCCTGTGCAGCCACTTTGCCACCCCTCTTAGAAAATGCAAGAGGAGTACCATCCTTCCTCTTCTATGTAAGAAGAGTGGAAAAAACAGATGGAGACATCATCTAATAGCAATTTTATCAGAGAGGAACTGGTGTCCTGCAGAAATGTTGCAAAACCGTAACATCTACTTCATCTTTCATGTGTCAGCAGCATTGATGTGTAACTCAAATCTCATACTTAGCTTTGAGAGTTCAATTTTTTTGAGCACGTTACTACACACAACATACAAGGTGAACTAAATCTGAGGAAAAAAGTAAATGATTTCAAAATATCCAGAGAAATAACAGTAAGGCCCTCTTCAAGAAAAAAAAGAAAGAAGCTGAAGCTCTGATTTTCCCAAAATGGCCATAGATTCATAAGAGAGAAATGAGAAACCCCAGAGGCCTGCAGAGATACAGGGAGAGGAGGTATAAAGCTGCAACTTACTAAAGAGAACTGGTTAGGAAAGCAAAGCCCACAGTTCATTTTCAGGGAGGGAGCATGAAGAAGGAGATTGCTTCAATCTTCCTGCTTCTGCAATGAACATGAAGAACACAAAAATTAACACCTACTTAGTGAAAGATGAATTTTTGCATGTGTGACAGTACCAGCTGAATAGCCTCAACTCCTAATTCTCTGCCTCTTCTTCCTTTGCAGATGTTGTAGAAAAAAAAGACTGTTTTCCAGTCAGGTCTAGTCAGGGAACTGATTCACCAAGCTATCACACATAGTTGTGCTTGAACAGAGGGGACTATTTAAGCCAGTTTAGACAGCACTACTGTCAAACATAACCACAGTCTGTAGCATGGTTACAAGAAATAAGATGCAAACTGGAAGATTCTGTGCCTTTGGAACAGACCATTCTACCCACTTCCCTTTCCCCCACAGATGTGATCCCATTGAGTGTTTCAGATGAGCTTTCCTGATCATCTCATTTCCAGCTAGGATGACTCAGGTTACTGCACATCACCAGAGTAGCTGGTTTTGCAGACCTCTGCCAGTTTAGAAAAATAAGCACTAACACCCCTCTTAGCCAGAGGCAGACCCTAGATTGGCTCAGCTCCTCCCAGCCCATCCAACCATGCCCTCAGAAAATCCCAGAAGCTTTGTACTTCTCAGAGTTTTACATTTCCATCCCAGCAACATTTGAGAACCAAAGCCTCATCCTCTTAAGAGCGGAAACATGTATACATAGAAGGGTGAGGAAGAGGATTGGAAAGTCTGTACAACACTGCAGTAGTGTTTGCTCTGCCCCAACCTGTAAGACAGGGCTAACTTTCTTTAACCCTATTAAATGCCTGTTTCTCCTCAAACCTTGCCTAAACTGACTTCTAGGACGTATTCTCATTGTGATTTTACAATAGCAATGAAAGAACAGAAGTTCTCAGACAAAAACAAACAAGCAAACAAAAACAAAGCAAACTCCAAAAACCCTATAAAGACACATGACACTTGCCTGGATGTATAATAACCTAAGATGGCAGACTGTTGAGTCATGAAAGTACCACATAATAAGGATTTCAACAACTGAACATGGAAATTTGGATTTTTTATCACCCTTTATTAATTAAAGTGCAGTTACTGGACCTCTATACATAACAGCATTTGGACTATCATCAACATATGGCACCAACTGTCAAGAAACGGCTTAAAACTTTGGAACAGTCCTTCAGGTACTCTTTTAAAATGGTACTGTATCACGAAACTGTAAATCTGTAATATACACATCCCAATATAAATGATAAAAAGATTTTATCTAGTTGGATTTTTACTATTTTCTACATGCATGAAATGGACTACTGTTCTATTACAGTAGATGATTTCTAAATGTAATTATTTCTTAGTTAAAAAGTCCAAATGCCTATCCTTCCTGCAGGACAAACATATCCCAAGAAGGAAACATCCCACTTTGCAATGATTGTTATTACCTCACACAAATTAAAACACGTTTTTCCTGAAATGTGAAAAAAACCAAATTATTAGGCCTAGTCTGAAATTTCTTGTCACAGGCGTCAGAAGAAAATCTCAAGATGCCATAACTCAAAGTGATTATCAATTTTTTTGAATATGCCTTTGGGTGGTTGACATCGTTCCTCAAAGGCTAGAAATTCTTCCTGTGCAAGCAGGGAAACAAGGGCAAATCCAGAGTGATTTGTAGTGAATTCAAAGAGGTATTTGGAACAGATCTAGATTCTAGATTCATCCCCCGCAGTTTAACTTCTACTGTTCTTCAAACACATACCATCCTTCCATGCACATTTAAAGTAAAGCTAAAAATCAAACTGTAAATTTTACTTCTTCCAACTAAGGATTTTTATTTTTAAATGATAGTTGCCTCAGTCTTTTCCTGGCATAACTTTGTAATAGAAGGGTAATTCTCCTTCCCTCTATTCATACTGTCAACAAGCAGAAATGTTGGAACATAGAACAGATCTTTTTGAACGAGCCTTCAGCTACTATATTGCAAAATTGCTGTAAAATGGATTTATATTGATAAAAGAAGCCACAAGCTGCAGCTACGTTGCAAGCAGGTTGAGATAAGGCAAACAGTACCACTCACATGTTTGCTGGGGACAAGGCTGGGGGTGTATCTAAATCAAATACCAGTATAGAACAGCCCTACATTTAAACTTTAACTTGCTTATTATTATTATTTTTCATCAACATCACAGCTATAATAAGCTTTCTTATTTTGGAACAAAGAAATACAATCTGACCTTTGAACTAGAACTACATTAAACACTTGAAGACTCGAGCCTACTTCCAAAACAAGATAACACAGCTAACTGTCTGGAAGCAGCAGCTAATTCATATCATACACAGGCTGGAGCTATACAGGAGCCATAATCAAGATAAGAAAAGTAATAAAGATTTCAGAATTATTCAACTGCTATACACCTTCTCTTGATTATTATTATATTCTAACGCTTCCTGATGTATCATATTTCTTCCTCAGAATCCACACTAAGTATCCAAGGTCACAGAAGACCACCACCATACAACAAACTAAACAGAAAGAGATCAGGTACTTAGGCTGCAGTATTTAATCAGCAACAATAACTTTAAAAAAAAAAAAAAAAGGTAATTACTTCAGCTTATTTTGACAGCAGAACAGCTAAGCAGCATTTCAATGAAACACTGGCAGAGTTCAAGATGATTGGAAATCTTATGAGAATGTTACAGATTTTCCCTTGGAATCCTCATTTTGCTCCCAAAACTAGGATTACTGCTGAAGAGTAGTGAACCATTCCCTCCCTGCCCCCACACACCCAACACAGACCATAATTCAGTCAGAGAGTCTCCAAGAGTACAGCTAATATTTAACAAAGGGCCAAGCATCACCAGTTAGAAGAAATGCATACGATCACCTCACACTACTCCAATGATCACGCAGCATTGCCATGCTATTAACTGCCTGTTTAAAAGGTGTCAGAAGGAATTCAGGGATCTGTGGTTTATCTCCTTCCTCAAACTCCCCATTCCTTAGCAGATCCAATCTCATCAACCATTTCCAATTCATCAACTGTCTGAACACAAGATGATTAGAGGCTGGGAAAAGGAAAAAAAAAAAATTAAAATCACCACATGCCTTTGTGTCTAAGTATCTGCTTTTGACCACTGAAAAAGATGTTAACACTCAAGACTGATACAGAGAACACATATGTTAGTATCAAATAGTTATCATCTGGCAGACTGTGTCTCTACAAAGTCCTACCAGAGCATCAAGATGCAGACACTAGTCCCAGCTACCCCCTCACTGCTAAGAGAGCTTAGACACCCCTTCTCCACACTTCCTTCCACCTCCAGGCTATGGCATGCTGCTCCCTTAATTTCATTACTGACCAACAGAATTGCTCACAGACCTATGCTCCACCAGCCTCACCACCTCCCTCCTCACAAAAAGGGGATGAAATTCATGACAATGAAGGAATGTGTCAACCAGATCAGTTCCCTGAGCTAACTCCCACAAAAAGCCACAGTTGGACAACCAAAGGTGCAACTCTGACACTTCAAGCTTATCTGCATCTCTGCTGCCTTGTTCTCACTCTTTTCCTTTCCACCAGCTTTGCATACTCACACTCTTCCCTCGTGCTAGTGCTGGTATTTGTTTGACCTGCCAGCCGGCTCAGGGAGCTATACAAGCAGAAAATTATTCTACTCCTTCCAAAAGAAGTCTTCTGCTAGGACAGCTCCCCTGAACCAGCTCCTTGTGGCCAGGTAGTCTGTCAGCCCCTCTGTGGTTTTGCTCCCTTAAGAGCACAAGCTTAGTTTGACAAATTGCCATGAACCCACAGTCCAAACGAGCAGCCAACTGCAGAAGCAAGAAACAAGAGGGGAAAGTGAATTACTTAAGCCATTTTTATTGCCAAATGCACTAGTTCAAACCACAGGTATATTTTTTCTGAGTGCCACATGGTGTGGTACTAGAATGACTTTTCAGGGAATTATGTTAACACAGAAAATCCCACACACCTCATTTACTTTCAGAACTAAATATGAATGAGTATTTCTGATTATTACAAGAAAGATTTTCCCATACTGATACATAAATATTGGAAAGCAGAGTGTTTATTATAGGAAAAAATTCTCAAAGATTTCTACAAACAGCCAAGGTGAAACAGAACATTACATCATTTAAGAGTCTACTTCCAAATCCCACGGAATATTGTCAAAATTCATTTAAAAAGATGACAGAGGTATATTTTGAGCAAGGGGTTAATATCACAACATAATTTCAGCTGGAGATCCTGGGAAAGTGCAATAAACCTTTTATAATTTTATAAAAACATGAAAACAAAAAAGGTAACAATCAACACATTTACATGACCCAGTGATTTATGCAAGATTCATACTAGGAATGAGGCAGGTCCTGAAACCTCATAAAGCTGATCAATTTGAAGCTGAAACTATTTATGACATAATGCCATCAAGATAAAAGTCACAGAGCACTGTTACACTTTGGACTTTATTTTTTTAAAATGATTTTGTACTTTACCTCCAAAAAAAACCCAGTCAATTCTGTGCTTAAAAGCATTCTCAGTATCCTTTGTTAAACACACACAGAGGGACTTTCAGAGAGGGAAATCTTCTGGAGGAAGAAAATGTATCAAGTTTAGGTATGAGGAAGAGGTATGCAAGGGACAAGGGGAGGAAGCAACTTTACCAGAAGCTGGCAATTTAAATGGCTTTAGGTAAATGGAACAGGGTGTGTATTAATGGGGGTGGAGGAGCGGTGTTTAAGTTTTAGCACTTAGGGTTGCTAAGAACTTCAGTAACGTAGTGTTTTCCTTGAGTCTGTAGACATAAACTTCTCTAGCTACCCAGGATTTTCCCAAAGAGCAGCAAAATGAATAGAGACAATTGCATTTCACCCCAAAACGGTATCTTCAACAGCAGCTTTGAAAGTGTCCTTTTTGTTTTGGTTTGGGTTTTTTTTGTGTTTTCTTTTTTCTTCCCTCCAAATTTACTCCTCACAGCTATCTAGTTAAACCCTGAGCAGTAGGACAGCTCCACTGGAGGATTCAAGGAGCCAATGCTAGAGCAGAGGGCACTGAGGGGAAGACAAGATGACATGCTGCAAATAGGGAGTTTAGAAAGGACTAGAACAGCTGAACCCCAGCAGCTTGAGATAAGAGGAATTGAGAAAAGGAGATAGAAGTAAAATAAATCTGGTTCAAGCAGAGGTGGAATAAAATGTAGCAGAGATAGAATAAAAAAAAAAAAAAATCCCACAAAGTGAATCTAGAAATACCAATTATTTGTTGGAAAGAAAACCCAACACTTTTATGTAGTGTGAGGTTCTCAGTAACATATTACCCTCCAGTTGCATTATGCATAAAACAAATTAATTGCTTGAATTAATCTGAAGTTAACAAGCATCTAGAGCACACTTTTATATTACAGAAATTTAAACATTTAGATGAAACCAAAAATACACACAGCAGTTACACATCCTGGTGTAACCAAAAATGGTGTTTCAAATCCCTGATAATGAAATGGGACGCTGAGCTAACTGACAATAAGAGGTTTAACTCTGCACACAAGGAACTAAAGTGAATCTGTGACTGTTATTACAGATTACCTATGCTGAGCAGTCACTGGCAGATTACGGCCATATTTGCATATTTAAAAATAAAACGAGGATTTGTGTTCAATTAGAAAGAGAGAGCCAAACAAGATGAAACATATCTGTTCTAGACAGGGATTTTTAAGATTACTCTGCAAGTTCGCAGTCTACGTTTCTCAAACCTTTTCCTTTTGGAGACGCACACTGAGTTACTGGCCTAGAGCTGACATTATGTGAATGCTGGGACCCATAGAAATTATCTCAATTTCTTACTAGGGAAAGAGAAAAGACAAAAATATGTATTTTGAATGGAAAAAGTTACTCGAGATGAAACCCCAAACATTCGATTGCAAGGAGCCTACCCAACAAGAAACGCGCAAAGGAGGGGGGGAGGGGGGTGGGAAAAAGGAGGTGGGGGGAAAACAGAAAAGCAATCACACATCCTTTTAACCCCGCGGCCCCGCTCCGGATTCACGGCGTCAATCCGGCACCGCGATCCACAACTTTCCGCCTCCCCCGCCGCTCCTCCCGCCGGCTCCGCGGCCTCGCTCCCTCCCGCCTCGCCGGGCCGGGAGCAGGCGGGCTGGCCGGGGCTCGCCCCGGGCAGTGACAGGTGGGCCGCTCCCCGCCGCCGGGCGCGGCCCCGCCGTAAACAAGTTTGAAGGGGCCGCGGCCGGGCCGGGCCGTGCCGAGCGGGGAGGAGCGGGCGCGGCGCTGACAGGGGCCGCACAAAAGGGCAGGGCAGGACCCCCCTCCCGGCTCCCCCCCTTCGGCGCAGGGCGGGGCCCGGCCCGGCGCGGCGCCTCACGGCGGCCGGCGGGGAGGGGGAGCGGGGCGGGCCCGCAGGCCGCGGCGCCGCTCGCCTCACGGCCCCCGCTTCAGCGAAGCCTCCCGCCGCCGCGGGGCCCGGCCTGGCCTCCCCGCCGCGCCGCCGTCCCTCACCTACACAGTGAATGAGCTTGTGTCGCCACGAATCGAGCTGGTGGCGGACGCCGCGCCTCTGGATGGAGCACTGCTGCCGCCCGCACGGGCTCGCCATCTTCTGGGCGGGGGCGGGGCGGGGGCGGTGGCGGCCGGCGGGGCGGGGGGGAGGGAGGGAGGGAGGGAGGGCCGCGCGCGCCGCGCTCCGACACGCCCACTCGCGTTCAGCTACCGCCCCGCCCCGCGCATGCGCGGGCCGCCCGCCAGCGGCTCGCACGTGCGGCCGCGCCGCACCCATCCGCTAGGGGGCGCTGTGCCTTTCGTGAGGGAGCGGGAACGCCCTGAGGGGGTCATCGTGTTCTGAGGGGACATACCACCACTGAGGGGTCACTGTGCCTGAGGCGACATGCCACCAGAGGGGTCACTGTGACTGAGGGGACATCACACCCACGAGAGTGCACTGTGTCCTAAGGCGACAGCGCACTCCTGGGGGTTCACTGTGCCCAGAGCTACAATCCCTCCTTAAAGGACATTTTAGCCCGGATGGGGCCGCATAGTTTTCCATCAGGAAGAGATGAAATCTCGTCATCTGCTCCACCATGTAGTTATAAAATAACCAGGTCTGTTGGTGGGCATGATGCAAAGGGAAGGCACGTGCCTGTGGTAACGGGGGAGGCCCTGCAGTGACAGCTCCATGACTCAGCCACCTCCTGTGCTGCAGCCTTACACCACAAGCACAAGACCCTCCTTCCAGGTGAGCTCAGATGTTGTAAGGGTGCTGGTGATGTAGTTATGACAGCAAGCAGGGAATACATTGACAGTCTAGGGAAGGCATGACACTGCATTCTGCCCATGCAGGACAGGAACATTGCTACCAGCTTCTTTGAAGCTCAGGGTATAGGATTGTAAAGTGAAGTATCTTACTCCAAACCTTGTCAGAGACAAAGGTCCATGAGCCTTTATTTCCCCGCCCTAACCACCAGAGCCATTTACCCTCACCTTGCCTAGCCACACATGACTAGGGAGTTAAAAAGGCATAGAGCTCAAAGTTGGCTGTGCAAAGCTGGCTGGTCAAAAGCAGCTGCAGCATTTGGATGTCCTGGATAAAGTATTTCCTGGGGAGAAAGAACTGTTTGAGCTACTGTTCAGGTGCTGTTGTAGCTGCAGTAAGCCACCTGTCCTGTTCAAAGAGCCAAGAGACATTAGTTGCAGGCAGGTAGGAGAGTCCTACAAAAGGAGATCAGGACAGCTCAGTTTGGCTAGTCCAGCAAAAGTAAC
The DNA here is from genome assembly GCF_971803275.1 of Cyanistes caeruleus. Lineage (NCBI taxonomy): Eukaryota > Metazoa > Chordata > Aves > Passeriformes > Paridae > Cyanistes > Cyanistes caeruleus. Next base: position 13,845,048 of record NC_141708.1, on the reverse strand, counting down.
TCAAACCCAAGGTGTACTTGCTCTGCCAATCTACCAGGGAAGCTTCAGTGGGGAAAGATGGACAGAGCTACCTAAAGGCCAATGGAAGTATATGGAAAGATTATCAATTGGCTCTTAATACTGTCCTGGAGGAAATCAAGAGGATGATTTCTCATGGTAGGAGGTGGAACTTCGCAGAGCAGACAGCAACCAGAGTAGCAAGAGGCAAAAGCTCATTTGAAGATGCAGCTTCCATGTTATGAGGGTAAGGTGAAGCTTGTTTTCATGAGCAGAGCAGACAGGTTTAGAGAATCCCAGTCCTGGTTTGAAAGCCATTAACAGTGAAAAAAGGGAAAGGATGACCTATGGAGAATTTCTATACCACAAAGAGTAGGAGAGCTCTTTGGGCACCCATGCTCAGGAATGATCCCCTTAGCTGCATCTCATTCCAGTTGTTGGCGATATACGTTTGTATACTTGGTGATGTACTTTTGTCTTTGTTTCACCCTTTTTTCAATGTGATGAGCCATTGGCTTCAATGGCTCTACATTCAATGGGTCTACATGTCTTCATATCCAATAGTGGAGAATCTCCATTCAACTCAAAGTCCAGACATGTCTCTCACTAAAGTCAGAGTTCTTAAGTCTGCTAGGCACTGTACTAATCACAGAAGTATGTATTTCCCGAGAGGTAGATAATCAAAGCAAAGGGATTGCAACCTGAGTGGTCTAAACTCCAGCAGCTAACTTCTGCCTGCAGTCTGCATGGCAGCTAGAACAGTGGGTGGACTCCCAGCATTAATTATTAGAGAGTTACAGTTTGGGGTTTTTCACAATCTTCTGTTCATAGACTGATGTTTAGATAGCAAACTCGTTGAGACAGCCCCATGGTTCTACCCTCTACTGGTGTTGAACCTATCATAAAGCTTCTAATTCCTGACTGGGACCCATATAAAAATTAATTAATTTTCCATAATGTGTTGCCCTCCCCAGGGCTAATCACAGACTGATACCATGATGAATAACAACTGTTTGGATTTACCTACCACCAAAGCAGGGAGGAAGAGGATGAGGAAAGCATGAACCAAAAGATCTACTACATAAATAAGGAAAACCTGTTTGAGAGCTAGAGAAAGGCAACAATCCTGTAATCTAAAAAATGGTTTAATACCACAGACCTCCTGAGGGGAGGAGCAAACAAAGGGCCAAGATCCACTTTATAAAAGAGCAGCAGCATCTAGAATCACAAGCTAAAACTTGTGTTCAGGGAGATGGAGAAAAAGGGTATAAAGAACAGTGAGACTGGCCTCAAGAGTCTCATCGAAAGTGACAGCTGAAGTAATCACAGAACTACCAAGGCAATGGGCAGATCTGACTCGATCCTAGAATTAGGCTGGACAAAGTTTGATAAACCAGAGCTTGCACCATGCTGCCACCAACACCATCAGGCAGGTTTATTCAAACCAAAGTGGATCCACCATTTTCCTGGCCAGGACCATCAGGAGGTCCCAGCAGCCATTCCTGTACTTGCTCCTGCAAACATCTCAGCACAAGCTGCCTATCTGGGACACAGCTTTGGCCTCCCCCCCGTTTCCATGAGCCATGAGACTCGCTACATTTGTAACATTGTTTTCCTCCTGTTTCACAGTGGCTCCCCTTTGATGTTAATTGTTTGCAGGCAATGCTTAGTGGAGAGCTCTCTGGTCCGACTGCTGGTTACTACTAAACTGTCCAGACCAGTGGAGAAAATGCTTTGATGTTAATGAGCTGCAGACAATTTCACTTAACACCAAGCAGAGCCTGGCATCTCAGAGGTAAGACTTTCAAGGCAGGTCCTACAGCAAGTCTCTCCAACATCCGTTTTGCCATAAGAACAGAAAATACTCAGAAAGACATTTGAGCAGAAACCTGTCTTCTCACACAGTCTTGCACCACACCCAATATCATTACAGCCACAGAGATGCCAGAGGCAGGGAAGTAGTGAGAATTAAAAACGGCCCGATAGAATCACATGACCTCTGTGGGACTCAGTAGAAGCATGATTTACCCTCTTGCCCCATTAATTGCCTGCTTCTGTGGTCATGCAGAAGGAATACACAGCAATGGGAAAAGGGGATAGACTCTAAATTGCTGATTTTTCTGGTTCCTGTGTGGCTGGTCTTCAAGGCAACGCCATTCTGAACGTGGCACCTTTTCCATTGGCACAGCAGATGTCTGAATGAAAGGGGCCAGCTGCAGTAAAGTGAGATGTGCACAAGCAGCCTTGGACTATCCTCTTTCTTAAGTGGATATTCAGCAAAAACTTTCCTGTCAATCTGGTCCAGGCAGCAGCACATTGCCAAGTGCACACAAACCTCAGAGACAGGGTACAAAAGAGTCTGTGGATGTGTTGTAGCTTCCTTGGCTTCAGTCAGCCCTTGTTGTGGGCCCTAGACCAAGAGGTTGGGTTTTCCCCCTAGGGTAATACCTCATGTACTGGAGAGGGTCCAGATTAGGCAGAATTCCTGCTGTGGAGAGATAGTGTGGGAAACACAGAACGGTGAGAAAGATATCTGTCCAGTGGAAATGTGAGGTATCACAGTGTCAGGAAGGAAGCACTGAACCACAAGTTTGAACAAAGACAAGGGAGAAGAAAAGTACAAATTCAATTTTGTAACTCTCTGCCCATTATCGTATCGCATAAACTCTGTTTCTATCCAGAATCTGTAAAGTTTTGAATGTAGTGACCCAGTCCTCTGAGAAGTCCCAGCCAAGCAGAAGCAAACACAGACTAGGTCTGAGCAAGAAGAGTAACAAATGAGACTTCACTGAAAGTTAAACATTCTTCTTCTGAGGAATGTGGCATAATTCCAATATATTGCCTTTGTTAAATGATTTATAGCAATGAGAGAGAGATACTAACTCTTCAGTTTTCTTGCCAGAACAGGATTATTCCCCGCAGAAAACTGGATTACACAGTTAAAATAATGCAAGCCAAGTCCAAATGCTTGTGCTATGCCCACTGCAGGAAGGAGTTCACACAAATGCATGTGAGCCTACACTGAAATAAAACCTAATGAGGTAGAAAGTGACATCATGGAGGAGGCCATGACTGATCACAGGCCAAGGAGACTTTCCAACAAAATGAACACTGCACTTTGGAAAGTCTACCCAAGTCAGTGGGAAGGGACACAAAATTAACTTTCAACAATATATTCAGCATTTGCTGAGCACCAAAAGTCATTCCATCCAAACAAAATCTGTGGGCCACATTTTCACACGAGTGTACAACAACAACAACTGGACATCCTGCAAGAGATGAGACTGGCAGACAACAGGCAATTGACAACAGCACAGAGCAACACATACAATGGTCCCCAGATAGTGGTAAGGGAAACACTGTGACTTACACTGCTGGGCAGGAGCCCGAGAAGCACTATTGAGTGTGTGTAGGATGGATGAAGAGAGAAGCAATTTGATCCCTTTTTCAAAGGGATTTATTGTCACATGCAATAGCAGCCTCACTAGAGATGGACAGACTATCAGCCTGAAAGCAGAGAGATATTCATTAAGTTTAGGATGGATTTCAGGGTGCAAGATAATGTGTTGTTAGAAATGATATTAATATAAATAGAAAGCAATAGATTTGTAAGGTGGATGGGAATAATCTGGGGTTTACAGCAGGGAGTTTATCCCCATTAAAGCTGGACAGTTGAATAAATGGACTAAAAAAGATCACCTTTGTAATAAAAGGAAGGGTGATGCAGCGAGGTGAACACTAGGTCAGCTTGTAACTGTTTCTAGGGGCTGAGGAAACATTCACCTGAAACCAGGGTAGAGCTGGAACTGCCAAGTTGTCCACAACACATTTGACTTGAGACTGCAGCATGACTCGAGACAGTTCTCATGCTCTGAATGCTTTGCTCCAGTGCCACTGTCCCTGGCACACATAAAGTGTATATTCTCTGTGTGACACAGCCATGTGAGGCAGCACTGTTGGTCATACGTGTGCATGATACTTGAGCCATTTTGCTGCCAAAGGAACAGGTAAGTGCTGGGTTCTGCTTTTTCCCCAGTTAAGGGAACAGGATTAGCTATTTTTCGTCTGTGTCAGTGCTGACCATCAGGAAATTCGTAGGAACTTAATCAACTTCAGTCTGATTCTATGAAATTTACAAGAATGGTGGCAAATCACAGCATAGTTCCAAAGCTCTTAGCAGAGTGATTAGCAGACAACAGCATCTTTGTGTGTGTCAGCTCATTAAGGAGCTTGGCCAAAACTATAAATGCTGTAGAAATAGGAAACAACCAAACATTAATTCAACAAAGCATGCCTGTAACTCCGAGGAAGCCTTGGTGCATCCTAAGAGACAGACAAGTGGAACAAGCAGTTGCACCTTACAAGTTTTCCACACCAGCAACTTGACAGGTGCAGTGTCCCCAAAATAAAGGGTGCAAAGTGATCGAAAATTTAAAGTTGGTCATCATAAAACCTCTCTCTCTCTCTCTCTCTATATATATATATACATATATATATATATATACACACTACAAGAATGAAGGCAGTGCTTGAAATGGCTTCAGATGTTCATGTTCTGCACTCAACAGCCACATTCAAAACTCTGCTCAACGATAAACAGGTTTGTGGTCACCGCAAAGGTGTGAGGGAGGTGCTGGAGGCTCAGTGACAGGTGACTAATCAAGAACTTTAAAGCCTTTCAGATGTGAAACCACTGACTTACTTGATGCAGTGTACTATGTTCTGCTTAAGCTGGCTCTCATAATCAAGAAGTGAAAAGCAGAAAATGCTCTGCAGTTTCTGAATGGAGATTGAGGAAATTAAGGAATGGTCACCATACCCATCATCATACCCTAGGAAGAACAGTATGGGTATAAAAATGCTGAGTGTCTTCATACACATTAAGCTGATTTTTAGAGCAATGACCATAAAATGCTTCTTGCACTACAGAAGAGCTGGGGGACAGCATGCAGATAGAAAATATCTCTGCCCTACTCCAAGGTGATAAAAGGTTTCTTTCAAGCTACAAATCTACATTTAGCAAACTGAAAAAACAGCTGGTGAAAGAAGACATTTTCATGGAGCAAAGTCCAAAGCTAGAAATCAAACATATGAATTTTATTTTAAAAAAGCAACAACTACAAAAGAAACAAAACAAAAAACCCCACCCCAGACAATGTATGATTTTGTCTCATTGCAGTAAGAAAATGATTGCCAGAGTAGCAGCTCAAGATATAAAACCACAGAAAATTATTCAGACTAGTAGTAGAATATTTGTCAAAGGGAAGGCGGGAAAGGGAATGGGAAAGAAGGAAAGAGGGAAATAAGCACACCTGGGATGTTGTTTAAGCTACTAGAGAACAATTATGCATTGACATGTGCCTAAGTGATACTGAGCATACACTATTGACCACGTGATTAGGATACCAGAATGAAAAGCATCTGGAGGACTTAGGAGGATGTCAGGAGAGAAAACATAATGATAATGGGAGGTATTAATTACCCCCAATACAGACTGGGTAGACACCATGTCAAATAATGAGGCAAAGACTGCATTTTTAGCCCTCATAAATGGAATAATTCTTAGAATGACCACTCAGAGGAACCAAGTAGAGGATGAATTCTTGATTTAGTCATGAGTAGTACATAGGAGGGAGTTTGAAATGTAATTATGAAGAGTCACCTTGTCTTTATGAACACAATGTGCTCAAATACAGTATTATGTCAGGAGAGGAAAAAGCAACGGAAAAGTACACTGCAGTGCAATGTAATTTAAAAAGGAGATGAGCATATTCTCCTTCCAAATGGAATAAGTTAGAAGTCAGCAGAGTAATTAAGAAGAATTTTTAGGTAGCTGATCAAAGGACAAATGCTTGCAATGACATTGAGACCCTTCATTTAAAGCTTTAAATACGGCATCACTCGAAGTGTTCTAAAAACAAGTTAAAATAATAAATAACCTCAAGTCTGGTACAGTTAATCAGTAGAACAAAGATGACATTTAGAAGGAAAAAAAAAAAAATCCTTCCAAAATAATAAGTATGGCCAAAGAAGAAATACAGAAAATCCCAAATTCTGCCAAGTAAAATAAATAAATAAATAATGAAACCCCATGACCCAACACATTTAAGCCAGCCAAATTAATTTTCAAAGAGCAGCTTTCTGAAAACATGAAGATTACTAATAAAGACATGTTTTACACAGTAGGGGGAAGCCTACAGGGACTCAGGGGCCCAACAGAGAGCTTTAAGGGAAGAACAGTGCAGAAAAATTACCCTGACTAGAGGCTACTATCACCAAGCACAGTTGTGGACTTCCAAACGTTTTTTAGCTGTTTGGAATATGTATGGATATATGTAAAATTTAGACTGAAGTTTGGGTCCAGCCTTGTAATTGCCTCACTCCAACATGTGGCTTCCAGCACACTGAAGGACATATTGCATAAATAATAATGTGGTGGCTGAGGGTCTCAGACCAGGTTTCAGTCCCTGTTAACTCACAATTCATTAATAGATAGCTCTGAAGTGAATAGTCAAATGGGAAGCACAGAGGTCTGAGGAATTAGCCACTAGTCAAAGCACCAGGAGAGAGAGAATACGAAGACAAAACTGAGCCCAGCTTGTGGATCTGGGAGGGGTTATTGATTCACCAGCCTTGCTATCACATAGAGATGTTCAGAGATGTTGATAGAGATAGGGATTAAGAGAACAGCTGTCCATAGCAGTAAGTGGCGTTGGCTGCTGTCCCCTCTTTCCCTGGTTGCTATTGGCACTGTCCTGCTCTGACCTACTCCTTTTATCTGCGCCATTAATAGCATTGCCTTCTCTGAAGTCTGCCACCACCAACATCCGGAGGAGTCTGATTTATTCATTTTCCTCCAGTGACAGCTATAATTCATGAACAGATATATCCTGCAGGTCTCTTCACTCACATGAGATTCTAAGTAGAACTCATTCTTGTCCACTGGTGAAAATGTACCACAGTGAAGTCAAGTGTCCCTTAGCCAGGCTTCATAGCCTATAAAAACCCAAATTTAGACTGAAGGAGCTCCTCATTCATTGTACCAGGTGTTTCCCCAAACATTATGATCATCTCTTATTCACTTAATGTACATTTTTATAAAAAATTAAGTGCTTTGCCTACAGGCTAAGTGCAATCCCAGGTTACAAGTTCCAATACACAGACATTTCCTGGTCTCCATATCTTCATTGCACCATACTGTCAATGTTCTTTGTGCACTTCACAAGTCCTTTGATGGGCGATAGATGTTGTGGTCCAGACCATCTGAATGATGCCTGCTCTGGGTTGCATGCCTAGAGCTGGTAAAGTCATGTTTCCTGAGCTTATGCAGCATTGCTGTAGTGAATGAGTGGGATTCAGGAATCACTCTACCCCCAGGTACTTGAAGGAGAGCTGCTTTACTTAGGAACAAGCTCCAACTGTCTCTTGGTAACTGAAAAAGTGTATTTTCTGCTCCTTCTCTATATACTTCCTGACTCTAAAAATATGCTATTTGAAGATGCAGTTTCTAATACTCACCAGTTCACCTGGGAACAGAGTTTGTATGCTATATTGATATCATACACAATTTCACAACCTTGTAACTCACCCATTGACGAAGCCTTCCAGTCACACTCAATTTGCCTTGTTTAGCATTTTCACACAGACTTGTGGGTCTCCCTTGGATTAAGCTGAGAGGTGTTAAATCCATTTGTCCTACCACTGTTGTCTCCTGATGTTCTGTCATCACCTAACCAGAGTCTTTTGAGGTTAAACTGGAAACATCATGTTCTTTATCTCCATCATCCATTCCTTGTACAAGTTTAATCTTCTCAGATTTTGTGACAGCCTGTGCTACTGATTTTGTAAGCTTCTTCCCAAGTTTTGCCATTTGCTGTGGCCACATCAGGCAAGCCAGACTGTTGGCATACTGGAAAGGTGATGAGCCAGAGGATAGTGTATCCCAGCATGCGTTGGAACACTTGGTGCAGGCAGAATGTGCCACCTGGAACAAAGCCACAGAGATAAGCAAGAGTGGAGGCTGGCTGGCAGCACCTGGTTGGTAGGAGGAGAGCAGGAAGTCGTGAAGCACTGCTGTTAAACCAGGTCATTGTAAGGACATAAGAGGGAATGACATGGATAAGATATGTCCTGAGGAGGTGTCTGAAAGGGTGGTAGAAAGGACCCTGCACAGTTATTCTCAGGGGCTGGCTACATATACACCAGATGTAGCCTTGAGAATAAACTGCTGTCTTCAACAAAGCTACAAGATGAATAAAGAGTAGGAACTGTGCAATTAGAGGAGTCTTTAATTTCACAGTGAATGCCAGGCAGTAAACAGTGCCAGAATAGCAATGCTCAGATATCCTCTGACAAGACAGAAAGAAAATTTCCATATTGATTCAGTGTAACGTAAAACACATCATTTCAGACACAGCTTCAGTGAATGGTAAGCCTGCTCCATCAGTCAGGGAACAGACCTGAAGGGAGGAGCAGACACCAAATGTAGCGCTGCAGGAAGAGAGGTGAGGGAGAGGAGACATGAACCAGCTGCAATCAAACCCCAAAAGTGGATTTAACTCTGTTTCAGTAAAGGTGATGAGGGGAACATGGGGAGTGAGGAGATACCCAATGAAATAAGAACAGCACAATAGAAATAATCCCTTAGATAAGGCCGCCAGTTTTTTAGACTGAGGCACTCAGTTCAGAGTAAAGGATGATGCACTACAAACCAGGAGAAACTGCTGCTAAAGGTGAAGATGAGTCCCAAGGCTGGAGAGGAGATACAAGAGAAACTGGCCAGGCTGCATCAGACACAAGCATGACAATATCTGTCAGGCTACAGACAGATATTAACCACAGATTCTGAGAATAAATTCAGGCTAGTAAACCCATTGGTAATTTCAGAAGAGCCAAGTGCAAGCTCCCAAAATGCAGAGGGAGCAGACGGTTGGGAGGTATTGCAAGTGCTGAGAGTAATAGTTCCTCATAGGGGAAGAAGGGGACCTTGACCTTGTCAATGGATGAGGGAAGTAGGGTGAAACTTAATGGCAGAAAGGGCAGATTAAAACACTTGGGGACCAGCAGCAAGGACATTTGCTACAAACTGATGAAATGAAGGCTCCGAAGGAATAAAAAGACCTTACTGCACTGAAAGATGAATATGAAGCAGCAGCGTGATGCTTCTGTGAAAAAGGAATGGCACTATGCTAGGATGCATCAGACAAGTTATTTTTAGCAGAGACAGAAACATTATTGCCATTGCGCAAGGCATTGTGAGACTTCCTCCAGAATATCCTTGCAGCTCTACATCCAGGAAGGATAAATTTCCACTGCACAGAGAAAAACTATTTGGATGCTGAGACAAATACAAGCTGATTAAGAATCTGCTAGAAGAGTTTGGCTTGTTCTGGCCAGACAGGGACTGAGAGAGGACAGATGTATTTTTGAAGAGCCACTAAAATAAAATTATAAATAAAATATGTAAGATGTACAATAATGGCAAAAAGTATTTAAGAAGTTTAAATGGTGAATTAGAGAGCTTATATCCCTGCCAGGATTGATTTCCTGGACCAGCCTTCCAAGAAGGGTAATGAGGCAGAAAAACCTGCATTAATTTAACATATAGTTTGATAGAATTCCCTCCATTAATTTGTAAGTGAAGGAGCCCTGGAAATGGGCGGCTCAGCCTGGGGTACAGATCTGGGCTGGCCAAGGAGTCAGCAGTGCTAAGGGTGTTTGAAGGAGGTGCTGTTTTACCCCAGGCCTCTGGGTTTCTGCTGGTCATTGTGATGAAGAATATCATTTCCCTCTTAATTTGCTCCTAAAGGTACTGAGATTTTCCTTCCTTTGTGAAACTAAAGGCAAGCTCTAGGTCTCATGCATTGGTGCTCCTAGCATTACAGTCCCAGAGGTCTGCTCGCACATTAGGCTTAACGCTACTGCCAGATTAGGGTCAGGAGGGAATTTTCCTAGATTGACAGAAAAATTGTGGTTGCATTTTTTGTGTGGTTTTGGTTTGGGCCTTTTTGTTTTGTTTTGCTTCAGGTTTTTACCTTCCTAATCTCACATCTATTTTCTGGATCCTATGTAATTTTTTTTCATTAATTCTGCCATTGCCAAACTTCAGAACAATGGTCCCTTAATCTCCCTGCCTGCCTCCTGTAGCATGTTAGAGCTGCAGGTTTTTTTTCTGAGAGGAGTCAGAAAGCACTTGCAGCACCTGGTTTGTGAGGTAAGTGGAGCAGATGTCCAGACTAGAGGCACCAAGAGGATGTTCACTGCATGTTTACTCCCAAATTTAGACACTGGACTACAGGGTGAACCTGGAAGGCTGCCCAATGGAAACACAAGCACACACAGTAACTGCAGCAGCAGCTCTAAGAGGGAACAGGGGCATTAACCCTCAGGCTCTCAGCTGTACAAGCACAGATTTAAAGGACACACAACCATTGGAGGGCCTCCGAGGCTTATTTACAGGCAGACAGGCAGGGATTTGGAATGAGGAGTGTGTAACAAAGCAGAGAAAGTGTGGTGAGAGTGACAGAGCCCCAAACCTGCAGGTGCTGCAGCCAAAGCAGGATGAGCACCTCTCCCAGCTCTCTGGGGATCCTCTGAGTCCACCTGCATCACTTCCAGCATCAGACTACCATGGCCACTCAGCAGGCACCTTGGAGCTGGGTACCCCTGTGAGGCTCCCAGTGGAGGGAACCCAGGCTGGGGAGGCACAGATATGCCACAGCAGCAACCTCTGCTTCAGGTCAAGAGCTCCAAGCCCTTGAGTGTGTTGAGTAAATCTGAATCTCAAGAACTGGTGGTCCCAGGGACAGGAATGGGTGTCAACAGCAAGGATCATAGCTAGGCTCCTGCCTGGTACCTCTGCCCACAGGGGTCCGTGTCAGCTTTCAGGAGGAATATGCTGAACATCTTAAGTGGGAATATCCTAAGTGTGGGAAAGCACACCCACCTCACAGAATTGTGGGTACTCCACACCTAGCAGCACCCAGCTCCATGGTCCCAGAATAACGGTTCCTGAGGATAAGGGATTCTGCTGTTGATGAGGAAATGTTTTGAGCTCTGCAAAGCAATGAGAACAAGGGCTGTGCAGCATTCAGCCCTGGGCAGAGATGTGCAAGGAGTGATGCTGTCAGACTCTCCTGCTGCCCCACTGCCTTCTGCATATGGGCTCCAAACTAGCTTATGCATAGTGCACAAGCCCCTCATCTTGCAGGTTTTACCTACTATGAAAGACAATTTGGATGCCCTTCTAGCTGGTTTCTAGCTTGGAGATCATGTTCAGAACATACTAACGCAAGAAAGAAGGAAAAGGGAAAGGGAGAAGAAGACATGAAATCAGCATCAATCCCTTAAAGATTTGTTCCAGAAGAAGAGTGTAGATAACAGGCCCTGGTACAAGAAGGGACAACTGCTGGAGATTGGAGTCTGTAGCAGGAACAGAAGGGGAAAGGCTGAGAGTGCTTTGAAGAGAAACAGAGTGAAAATCCCAGCTCTGCTTAGAGACCTCTCAAAAAACACCTTCTGTGTGGTTCCCAGCCATAGGCTGCTACACCTCAGGGCAGAGCCACTCGCATAGGCAGCACAGGATGCTACTGCTTGTGGGAGGAAGGTTGGCTGTCCTATGGTGAAGAGGATTTATTTCATGAGAACTGGGGTTCCTACAAAGTCTCAGCTTTGCTCCTCGCCTCTGGCTTGCCTGCCAGAGCAAGGAATGTGCTCCAAATGCTGCTCCTTGCCCCTGTCCCCAGTTCTCTTCAGAGGGCTCCTGCCAGCACCCATGCTTCCAAAGAGCTGGCTGTGCACTGCTTTCCACACTCCTGCCTCCTCTTTGCAACAGAGCCTTTGCTACTGGCTGGACAGCAGGAAAACACCTTTCTGCAACTCTCTCACACCCTCCACAACAAACCTGAAATCAATAACCGAGAACACAGGGACAGGTTATTGCTAACGGAAACCATTAAACTGTAACACAGGGGGATAAAGCCAACCTTTAACACTCAGAAGATTTATAGGGCACAACAGCAGGGTGTTAATTCTTTTGGCAACACAAATGATTTCACACCCCCTGCCTTTCCTCACCCGCAGGAGCAGTGAGAGGAAAGAGGACCATGTGCAGCCCAGCCGTAGGAACACAAGGACACAGCCTTGTTCACACAACAGTCAGCAGCACACATATTTGGGGTGATGCCATGCTCACAGGGCTGCCCAAATCCATGCACCTAAGGTGCTCAGAGGTTCCCAGAGTTGCTGACAGCAGACATCCCCTGTGCCAAACTTCACCTTGCCTATAACACTGTCCAATCCTGCCTGCCTCTTCAGCTCCACCACAGTTTTGAGGAAAGGCTGTAAAGAAACTTTCAGATCACCTAAACAAGCCAAACTCTAAGGGATACAGGTCTTTCCTCAGGCCTGAATTACCCAACAGCTGGAGAGCATTTTCACAGCTGGCTTAACAGACGCTCTCCCTGTAAAACTTGCTTGGATCCACATTCCCTCAGTACTGCTGTGGCAGCTCTGAGACCAGGGAAATGTTGGCCAGCACCACCATTGGCCCAGCAGCTCTGGGCAGGAGAGGACCTGCAGGTGTGCTGCAGCCACAGTGCTTTGTATGAACTCACAGAAAGGGACACACATCCTCCCAAGACTCCACTGGGCTCTGTCTGCCGCCTTTTCCTTCAGTGTCCCTGGAAGAACTGCATTACTGATTAACAGCCCCCTGCCTCCCTCCACCTATCCAGCTCACACCCTTGCCTGCAGCTGCCTCCTTAGATCCTCCCTTGTGTAAAGTCCAGGGCCAGGCAGGAGAGGACAGGCTGGGTGTTCACTCAGGACCCACCTGCAGGCAGCCTTACTGTACCCCACATCCCTGGGTACTGCAGAGTTCACTTAGAACCCACCTGCAGGCAGCCTTACTGTACCCCACATCCCTGGGTACTGCAGAGGCCTCCCTGGGCTGAGCACTGGGGCAGCACAAGTCAACCCAGTGCTGTGCAGGCAGGAGCACCTCACTCCATCCAGGGGAGCAGCGAGGGAAGAGGTGGGCTCCAGCCACAGCGCCAGACCATAAGAGTGCTGCAATACACCCAGGCACAGCCACATCTGCCTCAAAGCCTTGGACATGCTCCAAGTGGCAACATCAGCATCAACTTTCCTGAACCCCCCCATGCTGGGTTTATTGCCCCTATTCCCCTCCCTGCTCTCACACTATTGAAGTGGGTGCTGCCTCCACCAAGTAAAGGATCTGAAGGGACTTTGACCAACCCCCTCCCACCCCAAACACCATGAAAAACCCTGGGAGTGAAATGGAGGTCCATCCCCTGCCCACTGTTTCCCTCCACACCCTCCCAGCTCTGCCCTGCCCAGCTGGGCAGCTGCAGGCTTCCCTAACCCAGAATGTGCCCATTCTGGGCACCCAGAGAAGGCTCAAACAGGCTCCACTGCATCCCGCTCCAAGCCTGTCCCAGTCCTGAAGCGAAGGTGCTCAATGCCATCTTGGGGTTCCCAGTCAGCACTGCCACCTGCAAGGGACCCCCAAGCTTGTCACAGCCCAGGAGCAGTCCAAGGCAGGGCTTTGCTCTGACTGCCAGCACAAGAGCAGGAAAGATGCTTGGCAGCAGGCCCAAGGATGCTCCCTTGGGGGCCACCTGCCATCACTCCTCTCCTCCATGAGCTGCAATGCACTGAGAGGGCCTAGATAGGCGTCATCCATCCCTCCCTGCCACTGGCTATCCTTTTCTGCCAAGCACCATCCCACTGCAGACAGCTGTAACTTCTCAACAGTCACACAAACACTACTCCCTCGGGGGAAACCCAGAGATAAGATGTCACTCCTCTCCTTCCTGCAAGGCGGAGCAATACCAAGGAGCAGGCTCGAAAGGGACAGGCACACAGGGCAGTGGGCTCAGAGCGAGCAGAGCCCTGGCCGACCTCTGGCCAGGAGCTATAGCCCGCTCCCAGCCCACTGCCGGGAGCGGCGGTGGAGGATCTTGCACTGCCCCGCCGTGGCCACTGTGAGAGGTGCAGGTGGCCCCAAAACGGCTGAGAGCCTCGGGGCACCAAGTCCTGCAACCAGCAGAGCCCAGGAGACAGTCACAGGGGTCCTTAGAGAAGCATTCACCCTGTGCCAAGCCACTGCAGGCTGCCACAGTGACAGTCACATGGTTGGTGACCTCAGTCCCGTTCCACTCTCCCCAGACATCCCACTCCGGTGCCCAGTCCACGACCTGTGCAATATTTCATGGGGCTGCACCACAGGCAGAGTCCCTGGGGCGTTGAGGAGGGCACAGCCTGAGCCCACACCTAGGAACAGCCCACACAAAGGAGAAAACAAGGCAGTGCTGCTGTTTGGGCATCCGCATTTATTATACGTCTGGGGCAAGCCCAGGGCTGCCACTTGCCTGGACTGCTCCAGTTGAAGGCCAATGACCCATCCTCCTTAAATATTGGTTATAAAACAAATTTTTTTCCTTTTTCATTTTATTAAAAACCTCACCTCTCTCTCCATACTTTTTTTGCCTTTTGTATTTGAGTATAAAAGTGGGGGCGGGTGCTCCGCCTTGCCTGCCGCTACCTCCGCAGGCTGCGCTGTGCCTGCTGCAGCAGAGTGTCGAAGTCCAGGGAGTCAAACTTGCTCTTGACTGGAGCTGGGTCAAAATCCTCCCGGTTTGAATCTAGAAGAGATGGGGAGAGGCTGTCTTGAGCCCACAGAAACACTGGCACAGTTCTAGTCATTCCCACAGCAAACTTCTTGTTTCACCTGCCAGCCTCTAGACCCAGAGTTGGACCAGCCTCCAACGCAGTGCTGGAGAGACAGGGAGCCCCTGTTCAACCTCCCTTTAGGGCAGGAGCATTCCTGGATGTGACTCTGCTGCCAACCCTGACTGACCCCAAGGACAGGGACTCCTATGCCTCTGGAAAGCAGAGAAGGACCCAGGGAGGCCAACCTCCAACTTGGAGGTTGCACAACTCACCCAAGTCAGCGTAATTCCTCCTGCAGAACTGCCTGCGACCACCAAAGCACAAGTCGAAGGGCTGCTCGTCTGGGCGCCGCAGCTTGTGTCCACTCTCAATGGCGGCAAAGGCTTCCTCAGCATAGCGGTAGGTGACAAAGCCATAATTATCCCTGATAGTGGAGGAGATCAGCAGCAACAGTTATGCTTGTCCCCTTGAGTAATGGGAAAAGGGCCAAGAGAAGTCATTCCTGGGAAGGGATTGACCCATCTTCCCACAGCTCTTACCCCTCAGAGCGGAAATGCAAGGTACACTCCTCAATGTCCCCAAATACAGAGAAGCGGTGCCGCAGCTCCGACCGTGTCATCCTGCTGGGGATCTTGCCGATAAACACAACTCGCCTCTCCTCCTGCAGGCAGGGATGCCCCATCTATCAGCAGGACCTCTCGCACAAAGCGCCCTCCTTTCATGGCCTCCCACCACACTGTGCCCTGGTCAGGGCCTCCCAGCAATGCTGCTGGCAAGGCTACACCCCCCCCCGTGGCTTTCCGAAATGACAGAGGGGCTGTGGACCACCAAATTTCCAGCCCAAGATTCCCAGCCCTCCATCACTCACTATTGCACGTTCCTTCTGGAGGATCCTCTGCCTTTGGTAGTGGTCCTGTGCATCATAACTGTATCTGTCAGGGCACAAACCAGACACATGAGCCATGGAATCATGGGGGTGTCAGAAGAGTGATTCCAAACACAAGGGAGATCTTGAAGGAGTGGGTCCATCCCTCCTCCACAGTAGGCTGGGAGATGGGCTGGGGAATGCTCACACCCCTGCAGCATGGCCAAGCTCACCTTCTCCACCTGTTACTCCTCCTGCGGGGTGAGGGGGAGCGGGACTGGCTGCGGGATGTGGACCTGGATGAGTAGGAGGATGTTGATGATGAGGATGAGGACCTGTCCCGGGACCTGCCACATGACCCACAGCTGGAGCGAGAGGAGGAGCTGTGGGAACATCTTGAACGGTACCTGGGGGAAGGAGAAATACAGCTGAGCCCTCTCTTTGTCCAGCATCGTGAGGCTCCAAAGCATAAAAAGATCTCCACTGTCCCCAATGGTATCTAGCATCCCACTGGGACCCCAGCGTGGGGAAGTTTCTGCCCAAGATTGCCAGGGCAATAACAACACTATGGAAATGTTGCTCCCATTTGGCTACCAATGACACAGAGAAAAGGAAGCAGGTTCAAAGGAGGTACAGTTTCTGAAGAGCAAGAAATAATCATGGGGGAACTGTGAAGCACAGGGCTGTGCCTGGGAGAGCCCAGAAAGGGCTGGACTTCTGTGCTGAGCTCCACACGATGCACAGGACAACACTATATCCATGTGTTGTGCTCAATTGCCTTGTGAACAGAGACTGCAAGAGCTTCTCCAGCAGGGCCAGGGAAAGGACAGTAGGACCAAAACACCTCAGGGATTAAGTTGTGCTGCCTCCAGTCAGAAGCACAGTCCCACTCCAGACATGCTGGCCAGAGGTGTTCCCTGCCATGGGCAAAAGCAGGCCTGGCAGGGCATATGCTGCCTGCCTCTGCTACATATTCTCCTTGAGGACAACAAGTCAGGGTGGGACAGTACATGGAGGCATCCTCCAGCACAAGGCAAACTGACTTGCTGGAAAGCCAAGCCAGACATACTGCTTGACAATCCCCAAGCTGCACATCTATGGAACATGGCACTTTTATACCTGCCCTTTCCAGCTCCAGATTCGGCATTTACTGGCCATCAATGAAGGGGTCTTGGTTGGACAAGCCCCTCATGCCCAGGGACATCTCCAGAACTGGCTGAACACCAAGAGAAGGACAGAAAGAGAACCCCTTCAACAGCTCCAGTGCCTCCCAGCCCAGCTGAGACAGGCTGCACATCACTCAAATGCACAAGGACTCTGAAAGAAATGCATCCCACAGAGACCAAGGTGCACCGCTTTCCTACACAGCCACCTGCATACAGAGAACAGGGAGCCCCCAAGGCAGCCAAGCCAGACAGGTTTCTCCCTGCTTGCCTCCAGCAGCTCCCTGGAGTGCTCCACTGTGGCTCCTCTCGTTTCAACACCGAGGGCTGTAGCAACCCCACAGCAGCACAAATATGAACACCTGCCATAATACTCCAGAAAAAGCACCCAGAACCAAAGATGCAGGCAAGGACTTGTAACATGGATTTGGTGTTCCAGAAGGAGTAAGAAGTCCAGCTCAGTGGTGGCTTTGCAGGCATATGGGCCCAGATGTGGGCTGCAGCCAGAAATGGATGGGCAGGCTGTTGCTGCAGGTCCCCCACCCTCTATGAGCCAAACATCTCTTCAGAAGGGCCACAAGGACAAAAAGATCAAATCCAGACATCTAGTAGGACCACAAAGATTTGTCTGGGCACTTGCAAAAGACCAGCCACTGGACAAGTACCCCAAGAGCAAGCAACAGTGCACTGCTTACCTTCGCCACCGCTTGGGGGGTGGGGAGAGCGACCGTGACCGGGATCGGGAGGACGAGGATGAAGATGAAGACGAGGACTCACTAGCTCCATCCGAACTGGAGCTGAAAGAACGGCTGGCACGGCTCCGGCCAGCCCTCCAGCTGTCAGTAGAGGATGAGTCCTGGGGTCTCCGGTAGCAGCGCAGGGACCTCTTGGCAGCAGCATGGCTGGGCTGGGCACTGGGAATCCGCACCTCCTGGTCCCGGCAGGGGGATGCAGCTGGAGACAGGAGCACTGAGGTGGGGGGACTGCTGCACCCAGTGGTGGCCTTGTTGGGGATGGTAGTCCGATAATCCAGGGGAGCTAGGCTGGCCATCCCCAGGGGCTCCTGGCTGTGCCCCATGGTGGTGTTAGGGGCTGGTGGGGTGGGCTCAGGTTGGCCCAGCGTCCGTTTAGTTAAGGAGGAGATGGGTTTGATAGTGATGTCCCGGTGGTGTTTGACATTCCAGCGGGAGCCACTTTTGGCAGGGGGCTGCGTGCCAGGGATATTGCTGTTCTCGGGCCGTGGTGTACCCAGGATGCAGTAGTCATGGTCTCCTGAGCAAACGTGGCTGGGGGCTGTGCCGGCAGGGGCTGGCACCATGCTCTTCACTTGGATCTTATTTGGGAGCAGTGGCTTGGCTGTCATCAGCTTGGTCGTCTTCTGGAGGCCTTCCTGGGGCATGGACCCAGGTGACTTTGTCTTGGCCAGAAGTGAAACAGCAGGCAAAGGCTTCCAGAGCTGGTGAGGAGGTGTCGCTGGGGGTGTGAGGCCTGGGAGAGCACCAGAACACTTATAGGAGCAGCCCTTTGCTACAATCCACCCAGCTGTGGCTCCCTCATGTCCCGACCCCCCTCCCTCCTCAAGGTGTCCCCCCAAATACACAACAGCCCTGCCACAACATGGCAGACTACCTTCCCTCACCCCAAGTATATATTACCTGCCACATTGGCCAGCTCAGAGGCCTGCAGGCCATCTGGGGGCTTCTTGTCCTGCTGGGTTGGTGCATCCTGCTGGATCTCAGGCCTAAGAATGGGAAAGGAGCTTTGTCAAACACAGCAGACAAAGCCCAGCCTCACTCCCCACACCTGGGGTGCCCAGTCAATCTGCCCCACTGGCCAGTTCACGAGGACAGAGGATCCAAGAGAGCTGCAAGGATAAAGCTTGCACAGCCTGGTCATGCCCATCACTGCTTCTCCCTATTTTTCTTCCTCAGGTCCAGCTCTGTCCCAGTCCAGCAACAAGCTCAGCCCCTCCTGGGCCAATGGACACAGCCCCAGCACACTTCATACCTTGCCAGGACTGAAAGCTGCCCTGTGCCCTTGCTCTGCTGGGCTCCACACTGAGCATCAGCTGCCAAGTTCTTGATACTCACCCAGAACTCTCTGTCAGCAGTCCTTCCTCAGGGGGCTGTGCAATTTCCTCCTTCTTGGCTGAAAAGAGAACAGCTAGGTGAGAGTGGCAACAAGTGGGGTTGAAGAACAAGGTCCACAAAGCACCCCAGGAACAGCTTGGAAGAGAGTTCACAGCACCTGAAACCCAGCTCCCTAGAGATAGAAGCTGAATATCCTTTTTTCCTTCACAGACTCCTCCCCACCCCTTTGGTTGCCATGGGGACCCCCAGGTGTGTTTCCACAGGCCAAGGAAATAGAGGCAAAGACAGCCCCAGGACAAAACACCTGGGCAGGGTAACAGGAGCCCACCCGCAGCAGCAGCATCGCAACCCTCCCACTACCACCCTGACACAGGGAGCATAGACAGCTCAGGGAGGCCAGGATGGCATGGCCGGAGTCCTGCAGGTGATGGAATGCCAGATCCGCACCTTCAGACTTCTCAAACTGCTCCAGCAGGCTGGACAGGTCGGTGGCTTCAATCCCTGGGCCAGGGAGAAAGCACAGCAAGTCAGATCAGCTACAATTCTCCCAGCACTGCAGTGATGCACCCCAACCCCGTTCTCCCCCTGCATCAGCCTCCCTTGGATGGTAGGGCAAGCACTGGGGAGGAAAAGCAATAACAGAGCCTGCAGCAGCTCTGTGTCTCCCACAGCAAGGACAGGAGCACCCAGCTCCAGTTCCAGAATGGAGTAGTTTCAGGACAGCCAGCCCAGACCATCCATTGTAGATGACATCCTAGCAAAGCACTGGGAAGAGACTGCAAGCCTGTGGGCATAGCTTTGCCACCCTCACCCCCAGAAGTGCCAGGAACCAGTCCTGCTACCCAGGTTGCCAGCAGCACTGCAGCCTCTGACACTCAACCCAGCATCCTGCAGCCCTCCCACTCACCGATCTCACTGATGAAGGCTTGCACAATGTCCTTGCTGCCGTCGCTGGGCTGGGCTGGGCTGAGGAGTGGCTGGTGCCTCCATGGCCGCACAGTGGGTGCCTTAGTGGGAAGGCTGCTCTCTCGACCTGCTTTCCGTGGTAGTGCCACAGCCTGGGAGGTGGATTTTTGGCCAGGCAACTCCTGCCCAGCAGCTGCCTCGGGCTCCAACAGGGCTTTCTCCACTGCCTCCTTGCCTGGCCCTACAGCCTTCTCCATGGCATGGGTGCCAGGGGACTCCCCAACAGGGATGGGAGATGCCTCTTCTGGGCAGCAGGTGGCAGCTGGAGGGGCCTTTGGGAGCTGGTTGGGCACCGAAGTTTGGGGCTCCTCCAGAGGCTGGGTGGGGACAGCCTGGGGGACTGGCACTGCAGGAGGGATCCTGCTGGGCTGGGCAGTGGCAGCTGAGGGGGCTGGCAGGGGCTGGGCTGGGGCTGGAGCCAGAGGGGCCTTGGGTAGAGAGCTCTCTCCTGCCAGCCGTGCCTGCCTCCTGGGGCCTGACACCCTGCCAGTCACTGGCCTGGCTGGGCCACCTGCAGCCCCCATCTCGCTGGTCGGGGCAGCAGGCGACTGGGCAGGGAAGGCTGGTGGCTCTGGGCAGCTGAGCATAGGGGTGGCAGGAGACTGCCCATGCAGAAGGGCTGTGCCAGGGTGGCTGCCCGCTGGGAAGGTGGGGACGGCCTGCACTGCTGCTCCGGGGTCCCTGTACGCAAGGGAAGGCACCGGAGGCGGCACGGGGATTCCTGGCCAGTAGGATGGCGGTGCCCACCCAACTGGGGCATAGGGGCCACCTGGGCCAAATGGAGGCGGGGGCGGCACAGGTGGAGGGGGCCAGGCCATGGCTGGAGGCGGGAGGCCAGGCACCATGTGAAAAGTATTGGAGGAGCTGGCACTGGGTGGTGGGGGTAAACCATGGCAACCCATGGGCTGTGGGCTGAAGCAGGGCCAGGAAGGCACTGGTGGGTAAAGGGCATAAGCACCGGCAGAGGCTGGCGGCATCCCAGTGGGGGCCACCCCAGCAGCTGGGGGCACGTTTGGTGCAACAAAAGGCATTGGTGTTGATGGGGGTGGCGGAGCTGTGGCAGGTGCTGGGGCTGAAGTCAGAGCAGTGGGAGCTTTGCTGGTAGGAGAAGGGACAGCAGCAGGGCTGGTGGGTTTGTCTAGTCCCTTCTGAGCACCGTCTGCCTCGGTGGCAGAGCGCATGGGTGACACCAGGCAGGGGATCTCTGCCAGCTCTGTCGGAGGCTCAGGGACACTGGGCCACTTGCTGGCCACTTGCTTCTTGCCTTCTTGGCTGCCACCCGTGCTGAGCTGACGGTGCAGCATGCGGATGCGGTACTCACGCAGGCTCAGGGCCTTGGGCTTGGCTTCCTTAGGCAGGCCCTCACTCGGCTCTGCTGCTGGCAGGCTCTGGGTAGGCTCCAGCCCAACACCTTGCTCCGGGAGCTGAGAGGCAGCCTCCAAGACCCCACTGCTCTGTTTGGCAGATGGCTGTGCATCTCCCTGGTCCCCAGCCTGGTCTGTCAGGCTGGGACATACAGCTGCTGGCTGCCCCTCCACGCTTGGTGCAGTTTTCTCTCGGGGTGCCAGAGTCTTGATCTTCTCCAGGGCCACACTGACTGTTTCTGGTGCTGGCTCCTTCTGCAGCTCCTGCTTCACTTTCTTGGGCAGGAAGGCCCCTGCTGTGCTCCGAGGCCTGCCCCGGGGGCATGGTGCCCGCTCAGCATGCAGCTCCATCTGCCCCTCCTTCCGGGCTCGTTCCAGCTGTTGAGCTAAGAAGTCTGAGACCTGAACAGAGGGACACTCTGCCCGCTGCCGGCTGATGGCTGGCTGGACATGGGGCGGTCCAGAGCCAGTGGAACGGAGCCGGTGGGCTACACAGTCCCTGCCAGGCCTGGCCTGCTTGCTTTGGCCCTCCTCTGTTTTCTTTTTCCGACTCTTCCTTGCTCTCTCACGGCCCCGTCCCTTCTCAGAGCCTTGACGTTTTCCATCTGCAGGGGCCTCTGTACTGTGCCAGGAACTGCCATTGGGACCTGAGGCTCCAGATGCCACTGTCTCCAGTGGGGAGGTGGCCTCTGGGACAGTGCATGAAGGCTCTTTCCCAGGCAGTTTTTTCTCCTCCTCTTCCACCCCATTTTTCTGTTTTGGAGCTCCTGGCAGCTCCCCTCGATCTTCTGGGACTGACTCCCTGGTACTCTCCTCTACTCCCAGGAGCTGGGGCTCCAGGTCAGAGGAGCTGGGAGTCAAGGGCTGCAGGACCACAGGGATCTCCACACTCTCTCCCTCTCGAGGCACAATTTCCAGCAAGACAGGACTGCTCAGAAGTTCTTTGGCCACAGGCTCAGTGTCAGGGTCCAGGCACACAGTAAAGGTGGGCAGGCAGTAGGGGTGCATGGACTTCACCAGCTCACTCAGGGATACATCACCTGTATTGATGATGCAGGGGTCTTCATGCTCCTCCAGCACTGCCCCAGCCTCACTCACACAGAAATCCACAGCCCCCATGCTGCTGTCTAGCTCCAGGCCCAAGGCAGCCTCCTCCTCTTCTTCCTCCCCATCACTGCGCTGTGGCAGGGGCTGCTCTCGGACTCGGTGCCAGCCCGCCTTCCACTCCACCCTTGGGGTGCTGCAGACTTGCTTCTTTGGCAGCATTGGGTCCTCGAGGCCATGAGCAGCACGGTCCCAGGTCACATCTGTGTCAATCTGGAAAGGGGGACCACAGCAAACATCAGTTCCTGGGCTTTTAGCAGCACTTCCCCAGGACAGCAAACTGGGTCTGCTGCAACTCTACAGCAAAGCCCCACAGCAGACAAAAAAGGCTGGCACACATTTGACCTGCCCAGTAAAACACAGTAGAGCTGGAAATCCAATGCTCCTATGAGAGATCCCCAGTCTGTGGCACCCAGCCCCTGAGGCAGACCCTTCTCCCACTACCACTGGTGCCTTGCAAAAGCATCGCTTCTGGGAAAGGATTCTTGTGCCAGGAGGGAAGCCTGGGGCTGGGGGCTGCATCAGGGACAGTTATCCCAGCACCACCCCAACACTGCTGCTTCAGCTTCCCCTATTCAGCTGCTCACCTTCCCAACCACAGAGACGCTGCTGCTGCTGCTGCTGCTGCTGAGAGGCCTGAGAGCCTTAGGCTGTTCCAGGGTAGGGCTCTCACACTCCAGCAATGGGCGAGATAAGGTGAGAAACTTCTGAAACTGGAAAGATGGACAGAAGATGAGACAGTGGCAGATCTATGCTGCTGGAGGGGACAGGCCTCCCCCAGCACCACAGTGCCCATGCACTTCACCCCACAAAGCCCAAGAGCAAACAGCCCTGTTTCACCCACACTGCACACAGCTCCCACTGGGGACGTGCTGCTCCCCAAAGCCTCTGGCACATCTCTGGCTCTATATAAAGACCCAAGGTGAAGGCATGGCCCGCCAGAGCACTTCTCTCATGTTGGAACCGTCATGAGAGTACATCTCAGAGTACTGGGGACCAGGGTCCTACTACTTCAGAGCATCCCTCATACTAGGACCCAGCAGAGTCCTGGCTGAGCATCTTCCCAGGGGCTCTGGGGTCAGGCTGCATCTGCCCTCCAACTTACCGAGGGATTCTCCCGCTCACGAGGTGAGGTTAGCAGCTCTGCATCCATGATGGTGTCAAAGGGGGACAGGGTCTCATCATCTGTGCTGTCCAAGATCTCTGTGATGGCAGTCAGCAGGGACAGCTCGTTCTGTGCATCCAGGCAGGCCTTGCTCTGCTGCAAAGGTAGGGATGGTCTCAGAGGGGGATGGGACAGCCACAAGACCTGGACATGGAGGACACTGCCACCACCCCACCCCCCCATACCACAGCCAAGGCCAGCCCAGCTGCCACATCCCACATCTGTGTGTGAGCTCCCACCTCGCTCAGAGAAAAATCCTCAATGATGGAGATCACAGAGGAGTCGAGATAGTTCTGCATTGTCCCCAGGATCTCTTCAGCTTCTAAGATGGTTTCTGCATCCAACGATGTTAAGTTCAGGTCATCCTCCTCGAGGGAAAAGCACTGCCGAGGAGCATGGGGAGCCAGGTAAACACTTTGCACAGCCCCACGACCAGCACTGATTTCCTTGCAGCAGACATGGGCTACCAACAACTTGTGCTGCAAACAGTGTCTGGGCACCCCCAGCACCCTGAACATGCAGGGGACGCAGCTGCAGGTCAGAAGGTGGCACAGGGGACCTTCCCCCTTGCTTTCAGGAGAGTCTACTGCACAAACCCCTGTGCTGGTTTCAGCCCAAGACCCTTCCAATTACTCAGGATGCCTCCACACTGAAAATTTCTGCCTGATTCACTCTGCAGCTGCATGACTGAGAAAGATGAATGGATAAAACACCAGGATCTACCCAACACCACACATGCAGAACAGGGAGGGGACAGGCTAGTTCCCGCCACCTCATGGACTGTCACGCGCTCCTCCAATTCTGGCTGTTGGTGCTTCAGATAAGCCCAAAACCATTACGAAATTCATAACAAAAGTGCAGGAGTCAGCAAGAGGGGTGCAGCCAGCTGCTACTGCTGGAGCCCTACCCCAAATAACTCTGCTACAGGCTACAAGAGGACATGGTCTGTGCTTGCAATCCAGGACTAAAACAGCTTTGTTACTCTTCTTCCTTCAAATTCCCAACCCCACATCCTTTCCAGTCCCCTAGCCACCTCCAGGAATGCTTGGGTAATTCTGACTAACTTCAAAAAAGTACTTGCATTGCATTCCAGGGTGCCATGCCACACAGTCATGCTGCAGGATGGCCAGGAAAAGCCAGATGCTGGGCGAGGGCAGGGGCTGCAACTCCCAGTTGAGAAGAGCCACAGGACCTACAGAGCAGAGCAGCAGTGCAGGTTTGTCACCGGCACGAGACAGATTGTGAATTCCTGTTTGTAGATGGGCTTAGGCAGACAGATAATGGAGGCTGGGATGATAAGGGCACCAAGGACAGAGCCCTGGGAGAGTAAACCTCCCTCCCAAAGATAGCCGGGAGCACACTGTGATCCATCTTCCTGCCCTTGGAGCAGACCTAGCACCGTAAGAAAACAGCTGAACCTTGAGGGATGCACATGTGATGCAGTTCACCTGTGTCTCACATAGGTACCACAGCTTGTGTGAGCTTGTGCCCATACAGAACAAAATGTACCTTGTCCCTAGGGAGAACCTGCTAATACTTTGAAATCATCTTCTAGCTAGCAGTAAACTGCAGCAGAGAGATAGCAGGCATTTTCACAAAATAGTATTTCTAAAATACAACAGCACCAAAGCCACATGCCCAAACCCCTGGTCCCTGGGGCTCTTCAGAGACTTGCTCCAATAATACAAAGCAGGCACCGCTGGTCACCGCTGGCACAGCCATGAGCCCTGTGCAACCCCAGAACACAGGCACCCCAAGATCAGGCTAGGAATCAAAGCCAGGACACTCCCAGAAATGCCCTGAAGCTACTCATCCCAAATTCCCCCAGTCTGTAACATGACAGTCTTAAAGACCAGGAGTCTGCAGTGGTTTGGGGCTCAGCAGATAGCCCAGCCCCTCTCAGGGCCCTCTGCCTGGAAGTGGAGCCCACAAGTGACATCAGGACATCACTCCACCCCACCATGCAGATCAGACTATGGAGCAGTTTTAGAGCAGCTTTCCTCCTCAGCATCTCCAGTCCCCTCCCTCACTGGAGCTGGCTGCTGGTCAGAGCGCAGCGCCTGCTGGCAGCCCTCTAGGTGCAGCCTGGCTGTGATTCCCGGCCAATCCTCACAAAGATACTGGGAGGACATCCAGGCTCACACGCCCAGCCCCAGCGTGCAACCCTGAGTCAGCGGTGACCGGCAGGCAGAGGCACCCTGGCCACCGAAGGAGCCAGCAGGACGGAGCATCAGCAGCCCAGGGACACGGGAACCGTCTGACCCCTGCCTGTAGATGGTAAAGGGATCCAGAGGACACCGCGGGGCTGCAGAGCCCTGCCCGTCTGGCCACAGGGCTGGCTCTCCCCAAAGAAAGCTTGTAATAAGAGGTTTCCAGCTGTGATCAGAGCTGGACATTAGGGAGGGAAATAAAACCCTCCCACTCAAATAGCCTCTTCCTGTGGCTGCTGCCCGCAGCCCGGGAGGGAGGGAAGCCGGGCAATCCCCCCCATGCCTCCCTCGACTCCCTTGACTCAGCGCCTTGCAACAAGGAGTCCCACAGCCGTGAGTCACCGGCCTGGGCTGTGTTCCCCCAGGCCTCCCTTTGATCCACCTGGGGACGGGCACCTCCTGCAGCCCTCATCGCTTGAGCATCGCTTGTGCGTCGGGGCGGGGGTACGAACCAGCCCAGCCTGCTCCAGCGTCCCTGCCCGCTCTCCTCCCTGCTAGAGACCCCTGTCACTCCTAGCCCGGAGAGGAGGGGGCCTTCCTTCACAGCTCCCTGTGTTTGCTTTACAGCAGCGCTGCGGAGAGGAGGGTCACGGGAACATTCAAGGACAGGCTTCGGCTCTGGCCACGCTGTCCCCAAGCAACCAGCACTGCCGGGGAGAAGGAACGATGCCTAGAAGAGTGGGCTGTGGGCACATGGGGTACTGGGACTGGAGCTAGCTGCTTGCAATGGACACAGGACCACCAGCTCTTCCGGCACCCACCCGGCGCAGGGTACACTGCGCTCGCCGCTCCGAAGCGTAGGAAGGGACAACGGAGGCCCCCGCAGGCCGCTGGTGACACGTGTGCCCGGCGTGCTGCGGCTACGCCCCGAGCACAGGGCGGCCATGGTGCCCGGTTGGCTGCCAAGGCTGCTCTTACAGCGCCGGAGCTGCAGGCAAGGGCGCGGGGTGAGCCCGGGAAGCCGGGGGGCTCCGCCCGGACAGCGCGGCACAGCCAGAGGATGCTCCGTGGATTCCTCTGTTGCTTTCGGAAAACATCAGGCGGGAACACACCTCTCTTCCCCCATACGCAGCCTACTCTGCTCGCGTCGGGGACGGGCGAGATGGGGCTGGCGTCCTCCAGCCCGGGGTCGGGATGGGGGGAAGGTCTCCCACGCAGCCCCTCGGTCAGGCAGGAAGACCCTGGTAGAGGCAGAACCCTAAGGCTTCCCCCGACAACTCCCGACAAATGCACAACGCAGGTGCCCCCACGTCCCTTCCTTGGGTGCTGCCCATCCAGACAGCAGCGCACTCGCACCCAGCCCAGCCCAGCCGGAGCCCACCGGGGCCGGTGACAGCGGCAGCGCCGCGCCCCACACCTGCCCCGGCGCGGGAGCCTCCTGCTACAGGACAAAACCCCGCTTCCCGTGGATAAGCTCTCCGTACCGCTCAGGGAACCTCCCCCGGCCCGAGCCACGTTCTGCACTCACAGCTCCTGCCACTGAAACCGGACAGTGTCGGTGTCCCAAACCGCGCCAGCCCCAGCTCCCCGCGGCCGCAGGTGGCAGAGTGCGGCGCCAGGATGGAGGGATCGCGGGGGAATGACGCGAACGACATCCCCCTGTCCCCCATTACACGAGGCCGGGATGTCACCTCCCGCAGGAGACACCAAGCCGCCCGTCCCGCCGGGTCCCATGGCCGTGGTGCAGCCACCCCAGCCTGATAACCTCCCCGCGCTGATACCCCACCCCGGCGAGAGAGCTCTGGGTACCCCATTCCCCCACGCATAGAAAGGGCGTCCCACTCCAGGACCAGCAAGGGCGCCGCCGGCCCGAGCTGCGCCCCCCGCCCGCCGCCGGTGCGGCGGGCCCGCTCCCAGCTACACGTGGTGCTGCCGCCACGGGAGCCGCCCCGGCCTCCACGTGTCACGGCGCGGCCCGCCGCGCCCCGCCGCCCCTTACCTGCAGGGGGCTGCCGGCCCGGAAAGGCGGCTCGCGCAAGGCTCCGCCACTCGCCAGGCTCCGCGGAGTGGCAGCGGCGCCAGCAGCACCGGCCCCGTTGGCGGCGGACACCGCTCCGCCCCGCCTCGCCGCCATCTTGGCGCCTCTGCTCCCAGCGCGGCCACTGCCGAGAGCGCCACGTGACCGCCGCCCGCCCAGCACTACAACTCCCGGCGACCCCCGCGCCGCACCACCCGCGCGCGGCACGCCGGGAGCGCACCCTTTCGCCGCCGGCAGAGCGCCGAGAGGCGGGCACCGGCCTGAGGGGGCGCCCGACCACGGGAGCGCGGGCGGCCATCTTGAGGGCGGGCAGGCCCTCGGGCTTCGCCGCCATCCTTGCGGCGGGCGGGGACGAGGAGGGTCGGCCCAGCCCCGCGGTGCGGCGGGACTGGCGGGAAGCGCCCCCTGGGGGCGGGGCAGGCGCGCATTTTCCCGCGGCGCCACGGGCCCGCCCCGCGGACTCTGGCGTACACGTGTGCGGGGCCGGGCCGCGTGTACCCGCGCTTCCCGGAAAGCAGGGACA
Organism: Cyanistes caeruleus; assembly: GCF_971803275.1. Classification (NCBI taxonomy): domain Eukaryota; kingdom Metazoa; phylum Chordata; class Aves; order Passeriformes; family Paridae; genus Cyanistes; species Cyanistes caeruleus. The sequence goes on along the minus strand of NC_141708.1, from coordinate 13,816,929 downwards.
GAACTGCTGTGGAGGAGGCGGCTCGGCGTCCCCTAGCTGGGAGCGTTCCTTGTGCCTGAGGTGCCTGTGCAGCGCTTCCATGGTGCTCCGTTGAGCCCAACCTTGTGTGGAGGTGGTGGGCACACACGCACATGTGATGGGTACAGGGAGGATGAAAAAAACTATTGGGTGTGAAAGGAGGGATGGACACTGTGAGTTGCCGTTAAGCCTTCTGTCACGGCAACGGGGCAGGGTACCCAAGTCACTGCTTGTGCCTAAGCTTGTGTTGCTCTCCAAAGCTGGCACACAGAAAATCACCTCGAAAATGTGAGGGAGCCAAACTTGGCTCACTGGACACAGTTGCTGTCCAGCCTGGCTCCCCAGGGAGGCAAGGGATGCCAGTGTGCACAGGCACGTGGCCTGGCCTGTTTGGTACCCTCTGTTCAGGAAGCCCGGAGTCCCTTCGGGTGCTGTCACTTCCTGTGACTTTTCTGGCTTCCAGACAGTTGGATCATCTCATGGAGTTCAGGGATGTGCTTACAGTAGCACAGGTGCAGTGTGGACATGTCACTGGAGCTCTGCACTACACGATTTGCCTGGCAGGGACTAATTGTCCCAGCCGCTGCATCAGTCCCTGGAGCACAGACCTGCCCAGGCCAGATTCCCTTGGGAATCCACAGGATAGAGCTGCTTTTCTTGACCTTGTGTGCCTGGTCATTGGGCTGAGCTATGTCTGACACATGGAGCCTCATCCTGCTCTCCTTCCTTCCACCCCTGCCACAAGGGACTTTCAAATGTGATCACCTGTCCCATGTCACCTCCTGCCTTGCAGGGGCTGCTCCTCCCTAGCTCTCTGTGCAGGGGAGCTGCACCCTTCCACCTCCTCGTCCCACAGGAACCCACAGCACCTCTCACCAACACTTGCATATGGCCAAAATGCTGTCAGGAGGCTGTGTCCTTCTCATGGGCCATGAATCCATGTCTGAATGCTGCAGAGCACACATGTTGCAATGGGTGAATGTGAGCACACTGCAGGGGTGTGGGGGATTTTGCTGGATATAGCAGGCTCCTCAGACCAGCACCTGCCTCTGGCACTGCAGAGGGAGGTGGGGTGGCTGTGCAACTACTCCAGGATCTCTGCAGCCCAGGTGTGGTTGCCCCTCCAAAGGGCACTTTGCTTCCTCTGAGCTCAACATATATAAAGCAAGGAACAAGTCACTTTTGAAACGTCCATGTATCTCTTCACTGGCCTGAGGAGATGTGTCCATAACCTGGCACCCAGAGACCTGCTGACAGGGATGTGGAGCAATGTTCCCCTTGGAGCTTTCCTCCTCCTGCTCCGTGCCCTCCTTTCCTGTCATGTTCTCTCCCTGGGGTACATCCAGCGCATGCAGTGACCTGCCTAATCCCCCTGTCCCTGTGTGTGGCAGGACCCTGCAGCACAACAAGGCTGATTTCTGACAGAGCACTCCTCTGGTATGCATACTGTAAAGTGGGACCATATTCCTTGCACATAGGGTCACTGGAGTGTGACCATAGGGAATCCCACCTGCAGGTACCTTCCTCCCCCAGTACAATCCCCAGCAGGGATGCACTCCTGGCACAGGGCAACACCAGGCATTCCTGCTGGTTTACAAGAAAAACAAACAACAGCCAGAAAGGAAAATGCGTATTATACATCCCTGGTTCCTCTCCCTTCCCTCTGTATTGTGACCACTCCCTGGCCAGGCACAGCCAGATGCTGCTCAGGGCCGTCCGGTTTCAGCCTGTGCAGCACCCAGGGTGGGCAGCTTGCTCAGGGCTAATAGGCACAGCCTGCAAAGGAGAGCTCAAAAACCCGCGTGATGCTTAAAGGACACTTCACTCAGTAAAAAGGAATGCGAGTCCCACCCAGACAGGAGCAGATGGGCTGGAATTGGCCCTTCAGAGAGAAGAGAGGACTTTGGCTCCCCGGGGCACTTTGCTCAGCCCAGGACGCTGCTCCCATCCTGGGGCTGGGACTGCATCTTGGCAGGACAGTAGAGGGACAGCGCTTGCCTTTGCAGACTGGGCTCTGGCCCCACAGCCAGTGTGCAGGAGCACACTGCCTGGGGCTGGGGCAGGATCCCTGGGGAGATCCTCTTGGGCGAGTGTCCCCCAGGGAGACTCTGTCCGTACGGCACCCTGCTCCTTCTGCCCTGGCATCTCTCTGGCCCCCAGCCTCAACCGGGATGCTGCCGTACCCCTCCCTCACAGGGTGCAGCACAGACCAGAGCAGCTCCTAGCCTCCCGTCTAGCAACCTCTGCCATCCCCGCACAAGGCACAGCAAACGCCGATCACGATGTCCCTGACTGTGCAAAGCGCTGCTGCGAACCTCCTTCCTTCCTGCCCCCCGGCCCTCTCTGGCCCCTTCCCTCCCACCTACAACCATTACAGTGCCGTGTCCTCCTCGTGCCCTAGGGCTGGGAGACTGGCAAGTTCCCAAAAAGCACAAGCCTTAAGCAGGCTACTCCATGCGGAACAGCCGTGGCGTCCTCTGCTCGTCCCCACGTCCTCCCAGGTGGAAACCCCAACAAGCCGCCTTGAGACACCCGGGGCGTTCATCGGCGCCCGGGACTGAGCAGTCGTCCCTCCAGTCGGGTCTCTGCCGGGCTCTGAGAAGAGCACCCCCGGCCGGGGGGGTGGGATGGAAACCTCAGCCCTGCATCGCCCCCGGGAGCCCCCGCAGCCCTGAGAACCCTCACCCTCCCACGCGGTCTGGGGACAGGGCTACCCGTGCTCCGACAGCCGCAAACCCCAGGGGGCAGCGCCTAGAGCCTCCTGGGTGCGGAGGGGGGACCCCTCGTCCTTCGCTTCACGTCCTCCCTCGCGGACCCCCCCTCACACACCGGAATCCCCCCGCTCCTCACGGTGACTGGAGGGGGGGCCGGGGGGGGGGTGCGCGCGCGGCAGTAGCGGCAGCGACGAGCCGGGGGGGGCGCGCACGCACGCAACACGCACGCGCTCGCGGCGGGAGGGGGGGAAACGGGACGCCCCGCGCACGCGCAGAGGCGCCCCCACCCGCCCGCCGCCGGCGCAGCCGCCCCCGCCCCCGCTCCCGCTCCACCGCTGCGGCCCCCGCCCCGATCGCCCCCGCCGCCGCTGCTCCTGCTGCCGCTGCCGCCGCTGCTCCGCCGGTTCGCGGCGCGCCCGCCCGCCCGCCTCTGGCCGCGGCGCTACCCGCCGCCCGCCGCGCCGGAGCCCGCGGCGCGCCGCCCATGCGAGACCCCCGCGGCCCGGGCAGCGCGCAGCGACCCCCGGCCGGGCCAGGCATGTGAAGATGTCAGTGGGCTGTGCATGCCCTGGTGAGTGCCGCGGGCACGGGGCGCGGCGCGGGGGCTCCCCCTGGGGCTGGGGTCCCCGCGACACCGGGGCTGGGTGGGGAGCTGGAGGCCACTTAAGGGGTGGGGGTTCCCAGTGGTGTCGGGGTCTGGCTGTGGGGCTCGGGTCCCATGGTATTGGTGTTGGGGTCCGGCTGTGAGGCTGCGTCCCCCAAGAATGGGCGCTGGGGTCCCCACTGCATTGATGTTGCCGTCCTGCTTTGGGGCTGGGATCTCCAGCACAGGACTGGGGGTCTCTATGGCATTGTTGCTTGGTGCCTCCAGAGCATTGGTGTTGGAGTCTGCGTGGCATTGGTGTTTGGTGTCTCTGTGGCATTGGTATTGGGGTCTCCATGGCATTGGTGCTTGGTGTCTCTGTGGCATTAATACTGAGGTCTCAATGGCATTGGTGCTGGAGTCCAGCCATGGGTATGGTTCTCCATGGTATTGGTCTCTGGGACTGCGTGGCATTGGTGCTGGGATCTGGCTGTGGGGCTGAGGTCTTCATGTCGTTGGTGCTGGGGTCTCTGTGGCATTGGTGCTGGGGCTTGGTTATGGGGCTGGGTTCCTGGGACATGGCTGCTGGGAGCTGGCTACAACACAGGGGACTTTTCAGTGTAGGTGCTGAGGTTTGGCCATGGTGCTTGTGATAAGCAAGGTGTGGGGACCTGAGTCCTAGTCGCTATGGTATGGCTATCACTATGGTCCAGCTGTGAGGATGGGATCCCCATGGTATGGACTGTTGGAATCCAGCTGAAGAGCTGGAGTCCCTAGAGCATGGATGCTTGGGTCTGATTGTGGGATTGGAAGCCCATGGCATGGGTCCTGGAGTCTAGCTGTGAGGCTGGGACTCTGTGGCGTGGATGCTGGGACATGGTTGTGAGGCTAGGACTCCATGGCATGGATGTTGGGGTTCCTGTGGCATAAATACTGAAATCTGTTGGACTAAGAAGTCTGGGACCGAATAGCACATGGTTGCTGGTACCAGCCCGGAACGGAGACCCCACAGGCAGTGTGCTGCAGGGGCATTGAGCAGGCATGCAGGTGCATTCACTCACCCCGATGTGCCCCTGTGGCCAGGGTAATAGATTTGTGGAGTGCCACAGCTCCCTGTGTGAGTGTGAGGCAGTGTCCCTGCAGAGGCTTGGCAATGCTGCTGGTGGACATGGATGCTGTACGGCCCCCCACCATGGCCATTGTGGGCTGTCTGCTGGAGAGCATCTTCCTAATTCTGGAGCCTGCGGGCTAGCAAGGCTGCGGGACTACATCAGAGGTGTGATGAGTTGGTGAGGTCTCAGCACCTGGGAGGGTGCTGCCGCAGGGATACTCATCTGCACGCCTGGGCTTGGGGGCAGGTTTTGGGCAGCTGGCCTGGCTGCATCGCCTGCTGCTGCGTGCAGAACATTGCTGTGCCAGGAACAAGGCAGGGCAGGGGTCTCCGAGGGCTGCTGGAACCTTGTCCAGCACCAGGTCCCTTTGGCGCTGGCCAGCAGACCAGTTTGGGGGGCCCTGGGGAGGGGGTTCTGCCATTTCCCTGAGGAGCAGGGATGTTCCTCAACCCAGCTCCCGTGGCAGCATCCCTATGGTCCCGAGACAACCTCCTGCCAAGCCAGAATCCCATGTTGGGGGGCTGCTGGAGGCACGGTCCCCGCGCCTCCCCCAGAGCCGCCTCTGCCGAGGGGTTTGCAGCTGGATAAGCGGGGTGGGGAAGGGGTGCCCCTGCGAGGCGCCCCCCGCCCCTCCGCTGCCTGCGCCTCGCCGCCGTGTTTCTATGAAGGCAGGCGGCCCCTTCCCCCATCCTCCTCCTCCTCCTCCATCTCCCACTGGAAGCTGCCAGAGCGCTGCTTCCTCAAGCAGAAAGTCACGTGAACCTCCCTGCGAGCCAGGCCGAGCAACCACAGCACCCGCCCCGCAGGCACCCCGCACCGGGGGCACGACACCCCTCCCGACACCCCAGCCTTGGCGGGGGTCCCGCCTCGGCCGGGCGAAGGCCGTGTGACGGCCGACGGTGGGGCCCCGTTGTATTCCCCAGGAGCTGGCCCCACGCCACTGGGAATGTCATCGGCGTGTTGGTGGGTGCAGTGAGGGGGGGTCCTCCCTCGGTGCGGTGATGGGGAGCCGGGCTCACCTGGCAGTATCCCTGTGGATGGCTTCATTATGTTACGTCCCCTCCGCGCCGCCCCTGCCCCAGGGCAGGGAGGACACGAGGCTGCAGTGCAATGTTCGTGTGCCCCCCGCCTCTTCCCCCCGCTCCCCCGCCGGGGCTGGGTGGCACATCCAGAGCCTGCGCCCCCCTCCCCCTTCCCCTCCCCGGACTGTTTATCGGAATATAGAAAAAACAAGCTCTGCCGCTGGCCTCCCGCCAGCCAGAAACATTTAATGAGCCGCTCTGCCCAGGCTGCTCTTCAGGGCTGCATTAACTTGGAGGAGTTTCCTGCTTGGGAGCTGCTGCCGGGGGGCGGTGGTTTGGCTACCCCCCATCCAAGTTGTGGCCTCCCAGAGGGATGATGTACTTCTTGCCATCCCTGGGGGTGCATACTGCCCCACTGCAACTCCTCTCGCACCCCTCCAGAGATATTTCCCTTCTCCTTTCTTCCCCTCTGCAAGAGCTTTGAAGAAGGGAGGCCGCTCTGCTGAGAACCTGATGCACTCTTGTGCCCGAGGATGGTGGGGAGCTGCTGGGGCCAGTGGAGGGCTGAGGGGGGCTTTGCTCCCCACATCAGATGTGGAGAGGTGAGCATCAAGAGCGTAATGGGCTCAAGAGTGGAGGTGGTACAAGGTGAGGCAGCAGCTGTCTGGTGCTGATGCCGGGGGTGCTGTGCCCAGGGCAGTTTGGAGCAGGGCCGGCAGACAGGTCTTGGCATCCAGACCCCAGCGGGGCCCTGACCCCTGGGGGCACCTCTCACTCTCCCAGCATGCTCTGCACTTTCTTTCTTAATTGTTTTTGTTATTATCATTATTTTTCCCCCTGTAGTGATGGTGTCAATGCAGAGGGGGAGGAGGGGAGCAAAGAGGAATGGAGCTGTTCTCCCTCCCTGCAGGGCTGGCTCCAGCTTCATGGCAGGAAAGCAACTTTTCCAAGGTCAGCACCTTCTCTGGGACACCTTGCAGAGAACCAGCCTATGCACCCCTCTGGCAGGAGGGAGAGCTTCCCAAGACACATGCTTGGGGTCCTGGGATGTCTGTGTCCAGCCAGGGCACAGCCCATTGCTGTATCCCTCCCTTCTGCCGAGCTGGCGCCGTGCATCCCCCACCGTCACGAGGCCGAGCTGTGCCACATGCCTTCTGCGACAGATGCGCTGGGAAAGGGATGGCGGCGAGCGGGCTGAGTGCCGCGGCGGGGGGGCCAGGCAGCCCTGACCCGAGCGAGCTCTGGCTCCCAAACCACCCCCAGGGCTGCCTGGCACCTTGGGGTACCCCTGGGCCTGTTGGAGAGGAGGGGAGCAGTAGGGGTCCTGAGGCCTCATCGTGTGTATCAGAGTGCTCTAGTCCAGGCTTCCTTCATGTTCTTCATGTTTGGATAAAAATTTTCTCGCCCTGTCCCCCTCAACTGTGAGGTACCTGACGCTGGGTACTATGTGTGCTGTGTTGCCTGCCCACTTCTGGCACGCTGTGGCAAAGTCAGGATGGGTTTGTGGCTGTCTGGTGCTCAGTGAGAGGATTCCTCAGGGGTCGTGTTGTTGGTGTGAGGCACCATCACAGCGTTCCTTGGGGCCAGTGTGAGCTCACCCGGGATTTGCCTGGAGAATCCTGGCTGGGTTAGTGCCACACCAGTGCCAGTCAGTTCAGCACTGTGTATTTTCCCTGGGCCCCAAGTTTATTTCAGGAATGTTGTTACCTACTCAAACACAAACTGCTGTGAAAGCTGCTCCCTGGGGAGTGAAGGGGTGCCCCTGAGGGATGGGACCCCCGGGGCAGGGAGGTACCCTTGTGACCCAGGAGGGCTTGTTGCTAGGAATGCACTGGCCAGGTGGCTGTGTGCCCCCAGGCAGGGCAGGAACCGAAGCAGCTCGAGCGTCCCTTGCCCATCCCTTTCATGTCAGATCACTCGATTTCATGCCACCCTCTCCTCCCCCGCTCTGCTGTGGCATTCTCCTGCTATATCCATGTTGGTAGAACACGTGAGGCATGGGTCTGCGTCGTGTGCCAGGAGCCTGCTGGGACACTTTGGGAGCGTGGTGCCCGTGCACAGCAACTCTTGGCGTGTCCTGGTGCACCAGCTGCCCTGTCGGCAAGAGCCCCCAGCCCTGTGCAGGGTGACACTGGGCCCTGGGGCTGCCGTTGTGCACGGCGGAGGTGCACCCCTGGGCCTGGGGAGCAGTGGGTGTGGGGACAGCAGGGCAGGATGGGGCTGGGTGACCGTTATCAGCTGCCCGCAGGCTGCAGCTGTGGTTTCCTGCCGGTGCCGGGGGAAGGGTGCTGGGGAGCAGGCAGGGCTGCCAGGGGGCTTCTGGGCCCCACCTGAGCAAGGATAGTGGCAGCAGTCTGCCCCTCTGCCAGGGTCTCTGCTGGGCAGGGTTGGGGTGGCTGCAGCAGGGGTGATGCTGGCAGGTTTGTGGGAGGTTCACTGCTGTGTGCTCACGGGGGTGCAGGAGAGTGGGCTGTGCACCACTGTTGAATGTCCTTTCTGAGCAGGGGTGCTGGTGAGGCTCAAGAGTCCCCAGAGCTGTCAGACCAGCCTTGCAGCACAGCTCGCCCCCTTCTCTCCTGGGCAGGTCATGGATTGGGATGAACGTTAAACCCGAGGCGTAATCTCTGCTGTGGCAGGCGCTGGCCCCTGTCCAGCCCTGACCCGCCCTGCCCGCAGGGCGACCGATAACACCGTGCCCGCACCCCTCTGCTGCTGCTTCCTTTGGGGGGCCCCGGGGGATGTAGCTCCTGCCCCGCTTTTGCAGGATCTCTCTCTGCCCCTGCTTTGTAGAACCCACAGTCAGGTAGCAGAGGTTACCCTGCACCAAGGTGACAGTGCCTGTGCCCCCGGATGGCCCCATGGTGAGACACCCTCTCACGGTGGGGCAGGCAGGGGATGGAAGGGTCCCTGCTTTCCGCAGGAGCCTCAGGCCCTCTATTACACACCAAGGGAGAGGTGTTGTGCATGCAGCCAGGTTTCTGCAGTGCAGCCCAAGTGGCTGGACACAGTGCTTGCAGCCCAAGCCAGGCTGGGACGTTTGGTGGTGTTGGGATACTGGACCATTCTGCAGCAGCCAGCTGTGACAATATCTGCTCTGTTACATGCATTCTCTTCCAACCAGGGTCTTGTGCAGCCTGGGAGGTCTCCCTTCCAGGGCAGGGGTTGCGTATTGTGAATAGCTATGGGGCGGTGGGTGTCAGCTTTTGCCCACACCAGCTCCTGCCTCCCCAGTGGGAACCCGTGGCAGTTTGTGGCATTGCAGGTACGCAACTCTGCTGGGCATGGGGCAGGTCCAGGCACCCCGACCTGCCTGCTCCAACTGGCCTGGGGTGAGCCTGGGGCAGCTGCGGGTAGGGGCAGGCAGGAGCACGGCAGCGGGAGCTCTCTCCCTGCCAGGGATGGCAACACAGAGCTGTTGGAAGAGCCTGATGTGGTGCAGCGTGGAGTTGGGAATGGGGAGTGGAGTTGGAGTATGGGGAGTGCCAGGCTGCCAAAAGTCCTTGCAGAGGGGCATTTCCCTGCTAAGGCTGGGAAGATGTCGTTATGCTCCTCCCAGCTTGGTGCCCCTGCCAAATCCTTTGGGCAGCCACGGCATGCCGAGTCGCCCTGCCTGCTGCCAGCGCGTGCGCAGCAGGAGCCTTGGATGGTGGCAGGGTTCCCCCCCAGAGCCCCCAGAGTGCCCCCGAGTGGAGTAGATGGGGCTCTGTGTCAATCCCTACAGGAATCGGACCTGGAGCTGTGGGAGCTGCCGTCACATCCCACCGTGGCTGTGTCCCTGCTTGGCCTAGCTGGTGGGGAAGAGGCAGTCGCTAACAGGAAGGACACGCATGTTAGCAACGAAAACACGACAGTGAGAGGAAGCAGAAGCAATGCATTATTGATGGAGCTATTTGATGCTGCTATATTCGGAGAGCTGCTCCGGAGTGTTCGGCAGCACTGTGGGGGGGGGGGTGGCAGGGGGTGGGCTCAGCTGGAGGAGAGTTACCTGCTTCCAGTCAACCATGTACAGCCACGGCCCTGTGAACTGTCTTGTCCCTTCTCCCAGGGGAGCTTCCAGTGTGGGAGGGCACAGTGACACGTGGAGGAGGGATGGAAGCCTGAGTGGGTGGGGGTTTGGTGGGTGGCAGTTCCTGGCTATGTAAATCTCTTAAGGATTCCAAGGGTCTTCTGTGGCTTGGGAGACAAGAGTGGAGGGAATGGAGAGGGAACAGTGAGCCAGGGACCAGGGTGCTCTCCCACCAGGGCTGAGTTCCTGGAGCTGCAGGGCTGGGTGTTAAGGATTTTGCTTTGGCTTCTCTTTGAAGCAGCAGTGCCTGTTCCTTGGAGGGTAGATGGTCTTCTTGGGGGATAGAGGGTAGGCATAGGATGCTGCGGCTGTGCAGCAATGCTGCATGTCACCCCCTCCCTGCTGTGGGTTCCCAGGCCAGGAAAGGGGCTGTAAAACGAACCATTCTTGTAACATGAGAGAATCCACCTGGAGGCTCTGGAGGAGCCTTAAAACCCTGCAGCTCTGGCAGCCTAGCTCTGGGTTTCTGCAGAGGAACTGGGGATCACTGCTGTGGGTGGCCATGCTGGGGCTGAGCTCTTACAGGACGTGCACTGCGACGTCTCAGGGACAGCACAGGAATGCTGGGGGGCATTTCTCTGGTACTGGTGCCATGGGGAAGCCCCCTTCCAGCAGGACCTGCCAAAGCTTGCTTGTGGACTGCACCTTCCCCTTGGAGCCTGTGGGCAGCCCATTCAGTACTGATGAGGCTGACCCACCACACCAGAACAAGGGTGTGAGGGTGGACACCCCATATGAACCTCATGCACTCTGGGGTCCTGCATCCCACTGTAACCTTTCTCCACGTGCTCTTATTTTGGAGGGGATGGGCACCAATGCATGCATTTGGTTGCTGTTTGTCCACTGCTCACATACTCAGATTGATTTCTCTGTCCCGTGCAGGATGCTCAAGATGTGACCCTGTAACTTCCCATCCTGCTCTGGCAGCCTTTCCCCAGCCCCTAGGCTTTCTTTCTGCCTCTAGGTGTCTGGAAGTGGTTCTGGTTTTGAAGGGTTAATCCCAGGAGCCCCCAGGATCTGCTGCCTGCCTGGCATGACTCACCATGTAGTTTCCAGCCTCCCCCAAACCTTCTCTGGAGAGATGGAGCTCTGGCTTCTCCAGCCAAAAATGGGGGCCCCTCCTGCCCCAGAACTCCCTTTTTATCTGGTCATGCATAGCTCTAGTGGGGAGAGAAGCCTCTCCTTGAGAAACAGGGAAACAAAGCATATTTCTGTTTGAAGGATGGTAGGCTTTGAGGAGTTGGCTGTTGTGTTCTGGAAAGGGGAGCTCCAGGATGCATGCTGTGCTGCACTGCTTCAGGCTGCATCTGCGTGTGTGCGACGGTGCCCAGGCTGCTACTTGGACAAGTCCATGAGGTTTGGAAGTGCCAGGCCAGTCCGTCTCCTGGTGCAGGCTGTGCTGTTTGCAGAGCTAGCAGATTTTTATTATTTTTTATGTAAGCGTGTGTCCGCGTCCCTGCTCTATGCCTGCGCTAGCCAGGGCCCTGGCCGGGTGTCAGTGTGAGCATGCCCTGCCTCCTGCCCTGCTTGCCTGGGTTCCCTCACACACACTCTGTGGGCACAGCAAGCTGTGACCACAGGGATCAGAGAGACCTGGGCATCCCCTGGCTACAGTGGGGATCCCGGTATCCTCACTGGGCTCTTCCCATCCATTTGTCTGGGTTGTATCCCTGTGCTTGCTCCTGCACCCGAGCTCCTGCCAGTTCCCTGGGCTGAGACCTGTACTGAGTGTTGGATCAGGGCTAGACTTTGGGGAGGCAAGGCAGGCATGGGGCCCTTGCTAGGGGGAGAGTGGAGGCTGCGATCTGGGGGATGGAGTGCCCTACCACAAAAACTGGGTAGTCCTTGGCTCCCCTCACAGTGTGGGTATGAGCAGATCGTGAGGAAGGGGCTCCCCCACACCATTGCTGCCACACACGCTTCCCAGCTGCATCCCAGCCCTTCTGCTCTCCATCCAGCATCTATTTAATTATTAACTCGGCTATAACCATAAACAGCTGGGGCTGCTGCAGCCACGTGGACCAGTCCAGCGCTGTCGTCAGAGCTGAGCAGGGACACGTGAACAGTCCCGGAGGGCTGCTGAGCCCCGGGATAAATTGCTCCAGGCATGTTTGCTGTGGATGTACTGGGCTGGGCCATGGGGCCTGGGGATGAATGGGGACTGCTCTCTGATCCCCTGGCCATGGCACTGGTGCTAGGAGTCTCTAATACAGGGACAAAATGAACCTTTTTTCACTATTTTGCAGTAAAAGTGTAGTGTGTTGAGTGCTGGTGGGTGGTTGTGCCTCGTGCATCTTTGTGCCTTGGAGTGGGAATGGGGTGCAGGTGGACTGTGTTTAATGGCCTGTCTTGGCCAGGAGGGCTGTGCCATCCCGTAGCTGTAACCAGCGTTGCAGCCAGCACTTTTTAGCCTAATGATGGTGGGTGTCAGCTGCAGCCCCGTTTCATACAGTGCCACAAGATTTGGGCTGGCAGGAGGACAGGCAGTGAAGGGGCAGCATGCTGGGGCACTCACAGCATCCCTGTGTCCAGTTATCAAGGCACTGACAGCATGGGTAGCTCCAGCTGCATGTGTCTTTCACAGAGCAGGGTGTCACAGAGGTTTTTAGCTTTACAGTTGAGTTTTTCCTCTCTGTAGACCTGGGAGTTTTGGTCTATGTAGCCATGTGCCTGTGGAAAATGATACTGCAGGATAGCCTGCAAGAGGAAGGGGAAATCATGATGGTGTGATGTGGAGCAGGATAGGGTTGGAACCTCACTCAGTCCGGGGGACAGGAGTGAGAGGATGCTGCCTGTCCCTCTTCAGTGATGGTCCGAGACAGCAACATGGTTGGGGAGCGGGGAGCTACTGCCAGTCTTCAGGGAGCAGGGCTTTTGGGGTGCACAAGCATAGAGGGGAGGACACCCCCAAAACCTCATTGATGAGGTTTTGCACCCACCATATCTGCTCTGCTGGCCGGGGGGGAAGCAAGTGTGCTTACAGGACCCAACTGGTTGTTCCTGCATTACCCCAAGGCTTGGGGAGGGGATGAGGTGCGGGCCTGGCCCTGCAAGTAGGGGGATGTGGGAGGGTGTGCGTGCCCCAGGCATGGGTGCACACCCAGCCGGAGCTGTGCCGGGAGGCGTTTGGGAAGACGTGCAAGTGCATGCCAGCCCATCGGCGTGAACAGCAGCCCATGTGTGTAGGGTGAGCTGTACCAGCACGTGTGTGTGTGTGTGCGTGCATATGCACTGAGCCCATGGGCTTGCCGACTGGGCTGGCAGCAGAGGTCTATGCCAGTCTCACTTGCCAGGGCAGGAGCAGAAGCTGAAAAATTGTATTTTTTTTATTTTTTTTTGGTAAGGGAAATTTTCATAATGGAAATTTTTGTAAAATCTCCGAACTGGAAGAGGTTGCAGCTTTATCAAGGAAAGGATACCCTTGGGGTATGATGGCAATTGCAAACTGGAACATTTTATTTGTCCTCCCCCTCCCAAAACAACCAGTTGTATTTTTCTTTTCTCCGAAACCGGGCGAAAGGGAAACAAGTTTGAAAAAGAAAAAAAATTAAAAAAAAAAACAACTGAAAAAACTTCAGACACCCCGAAACCAAGCTAGGGAAAAGGTCTATTTTTATTCAAACTTTCGCAGTAGGGAAAGAATCCTCGCCCCAGCTGGTGCCGAGCTCCTCAGCGGGACGCGCGGCTCCCGCATCCCCATCCCGGGGAGCGCCTGTACCGGCGCTGGGCGGGTGTGGGGGGGGCAGTTCTCCGGGGACCCCTTTTCGGGCGTCACCCCTGGCCCGTGGGCCCCCGGGCGGCGCGGGGCGGGGGAGCCGGTGCGGGGGGAGCGGGCCCCGCCGCCGCCGCAGCCATTGTGGTCCCGGCCGCGGCGCAGACAAAGGAAGCGCCCCCGCCCCGCCCCGCGCCCCGCCCGCCCCGCCCCGCGGCGGCCCCGCGCCGCCCGCCCGCCGCCGCCGCGCCGCCGCCGGACCCCCGCCCGCCGCCGCGCCGTGAGTCACCCCGCCCCCCCGCGCCCCCCTTCCCCCCGCGGAAGTTTCCCGGTCCCCCCCACCTCGGTGGCGGCCCCGCTCGGGCGGCGGAGGTGAGGGCCGGGGTCCCGCCTGCGCCGCCCCCGCGTCTGCGAAGTTGTGCGCGGCCGCACCGCGCCGCCGCTCCCCAGCGGGCCCCCGTACGGCCCGGGGTCCCCGCGGCAGCCCCCTGCCCGCCCTCTGCTCCCCCGGCCCGGCTCTCCCTGTCCCCAGCTCCCCTTTCCCTCCTCGGCTCCCCTCTCCATCCTTACCCAGTTCTCCTGTTCCTCATCCCTCCCCAGCTGCTCAGTGCATCCTTGGCCCCTCAGCTCGCTCGCTCCCTCCCCTTCAGCTCCCATGTCTGTCCTCCCCCTCCCTGCCTGTGATGTTTCTCCCCTCCCCTGGTTCCCCTTTCTTTCCACCACGTACTGGCTTTTGGAGCGGCACCCCCAGCCTGGTGGGGTGCTGCCAGCAGACCCCATGCCCTGCTGTGCCCTGCTCCATCCCAGCCCACGGCTCCCTTTGTTCTTCTCCGGGTTCCTTCCCCTGCCGAAGCCCCTTGACAGCTGCCCCACGCCCTCCTGGTCCCCCTGTGTGCGCTGTCATGGGGTTTATGGGGCCAGTACACAGCTCTGGAGGCTGCTCTCCCTCTGTTCCTCACTGCTTGTTGCAACTTCATCCTTGTTCGGAGCTCAAAGGGTCCTGCCAGTCTCCCACGGGTGCCTGAAAGGGAATAAAAGGTCCAAGGGGTGCAAACACATGAGGCCTACAGATCTTTCAAAAGCTGCCTTGCCGGGTGTCCAGTCTTAGGGGGCCATGGGCACAGGGGGCTCATCCTCCTTGGCAGACAAAGCAGTGGCTTGACCTGGGCCTCATAGAAGTGGGGACCAAGCTGAGGGTGAGCACAGCATCCTCAGGAGTGGGAAAGACTCAGCAGGTCCAGTTTAGGAGTCAGCATGCATGCCAGAGCTGTGGAGGAGTGTCTTAGCTAGGCGGGTGTTTTCCTGGAGCCCCTTCGGCAGAGCCTGCTGTAGTAGGCTGCCCTGATCTCGGGTGGCTGGCCTAGTAGTCCCTGCCAGCCTGCTGCTTGGGATGGGTGATCAGCACTACGGGGGCTCCCTTGGCTTGGGCAGCCCCCAGTCCCATCACTGCAGCCTTAGCTGGCAGAAGCCAGGCACCATGGCAGGAACCTGCTGAGCAACTGCCATCCCTAGCCAAAGCCATTGCCGAAGCAGGAGCCAAAACTGGAGGTGTCAACCACTCCCAGGGTGAGGTGTGAGCAAAGGGTTCCAAGGCTGTGGGGTCTATCAGGGAGTCACCTTCTGGGGACTCACAGTGTGCTCTTACCTCACACTGCAAACCATCACCTGCTTTCTTCTCACCAGGAGGGTCTGAGCCTGCTCGAGACTGGGCCAGGCAGGTGTGAGAGCAAACACCTCGTCCCAGGGTCTTCCCCAGTTGCTCTCCACATGCTTTTTCAGCACCTTGTCTGAGTAGTGATTCCAGTGCTGGTCAGGTACCAGCTCTTACTGCTTCTGTTTCTGGGTAAATATCAGTGTCCTTGTTCCTTTAAACATTTAAAGCCTTAAGTTTTGGAGTGTTCTCATTGGGGGGAATTACGGTTTTCACTGAAGTAGAACTGAATGTGGTCTTTCCACTCCTGATGCTGTAGAAAGCCCAGGTTTGTGATCTGAGCATCCCTTAAAGACTGAGTAGTGCTGAGCAGAATGACACATAACTTGTGTTGCTTCAGAGAGGAAAACTTGTGATCCAAGGGGGACAAGCTGGTGCTGGCAGGTTTGGTGACACAAAGGTTTTGCTGTAATTTGATGACTTTTCCCCTTGCCAGGAGCAGGTTACAATCCATGTAAAATAGGGAAAGGGTAGTAAAAAGCCACAGTTCAGTTGAAGCAAAGGTGCCTCAGGCTGGAGACCTGAAGCCTCTTTCAGCTTCTCAGAGAGCAGTGATAGCTGGCAGCCCTGAGCTTGCCCAGCCCCTCAGGATGTAGGAGGAGAGGGTATGGATCAGTCCAGCTCCAAGACTCCTCTGTTCCATGGCTGGAAGGGTGGCAGCAGTGCTTGGCCCAGAGTGGTCTCTCTTAGCATGCCTTCTTTCGTTTGCTTGCAGCTCTGCACTGGTGTGATCTTGACATCTGCATTAACAGTATGAACCTAAAGTCCTGTGTGGTGGCAGAGCAGGATAGCACTTCTCCTGGCCTTCTCCCTTAGAAACCGCCCGTCCTCTGAGTGATCTGGGGACAGAGTGCTCCTGCTGCTGTTTGCTCCATGTGTGTGTGTTTGTGGGTTGTGATGCTTGCCACAGTGAGGTTTGCTGCCCCGTGGGTTGCTGTTGTTTCGTGTGGAACTGCAATCAGGGATGCTGGGGCAAGAGGGTTTCCCTGGGACTGGGTTCCTCATGCCTTCAGGAGCACCAGGGAGGTGTGCTTGACCATACCCTTTCCTTTTGCTTCCTGGGGTTTTGGCCCATCCTGCACTGGTTGTCCAAAGGCCTGACAGCGGCAGCAGCACGTGCTGCCAGTGCAGCGGTGCCATTCTAGCAGCCACTGCATTTGCCCTGTCCCCAGTGCTGCTGGCACTGTCCCTCGTTCAGCCACTCCATTCCCACGTTGTCTCTTAACCAAGAACTGAGAAGAGAGAAGTTCTGCCTGAGCAGGAGGGCAGAGGCTTGTCCTGGCAGCTCGAAGAAGCAATGGAGGTGCTTTGTAAGCTGCGCCGAGTAGGTCCCCGCCACGCTCGCACTGTCCCTCCTCTCCGTGGGCATTTGTGAGCGGTCCATACCTTGTGGCAGGTGCTGCACGCCAGCCATGGTTTGCCCCCGGGCGCACTCTGCCCCAGCCAGGCCAGCTGGATGCCCGCGGCGGGAGTTATCCAGCTTTTTTTCCCCCCTCCGGAGCTGTGTCTGGCCGGCTGCCAGAGCTGCGGGGCTCCACCTAGGAGGCAACATGGAGCAGGGCGGCCGGCGGCGGGGCCGCTGTCTCCGGAGACTACGCGTCCCAGCGTGCAGCTCTCGGCGGCGCTGGCAGCGGCAGGGAGCGAGGGGAGCATTGCATCCCGGGATCGCAAATCTCCATGCGCCACGTGGGGGCTGACAGCCTCCTGCGCTCCGAGGCAGCGGCTCTGGGGGTCCTGCCGGCCTGGGGGATCGCTGTGGATCCCCCTCTCCAAGTGTAAGGACAGACCTCAGCCTCTTGCTGCCACTTCCCTGCACTTGTGGCTCTCTGCTCCAGCTCTCCCGGGCAGATCTTGTCCCTGAGCGACGACCCCACAATATCGTGCGGGGCTGTGTAGTTTTGCTCCACCATGGGCATGGCAGGCAAGCAGCCGTGAGCAGGGATGTTGTCTTCACGTTCTGCAAGGCCATCGGCATGGTTAGCTATAACTGAATTTTTTTGTGTTGCCGCAGAGCCTAGAAAACCTTTGATGATGAAAATCCTAGTTTGTCAGGAGGCTTTTATTCTAGGTATGCTGACAGGGTTTTTTTTCCCAGCCCCATGGTTCCTAGACATTGTTCGTTTGTTTGCCAGTGCTGCACGGATGCGGGCTGCAGGAGGGATGTGAGCCTGGTCGCTGCAGGGTGGCAGGGCCCCAGGGTGAATGGGTCTGGGAGAGAGGGAAAGTGTCTGAAAATGTGAAAGGTGCATTCCTGAGGCTGAAACCGACAGTGTTTGATTATGGATCATCTTTGAGACAGTGAACTGAAAGGAGTAATTAGGGACAGTGGGATATTTCCCTGAGAGTTGCAGGAAATGACTGCCTCATGGTAAGTTGATAGTAGTGGAGCTGAAACTGGGTTATCTGTGGGATTGCATCTGGGGCTTGCAGCCTTGGACGTGATTCAATTTTCTGGCTGTTTTGCAATTGGCAGGGTGTGCTTTTCTCCCTTTTTCCCTCCTGGAGAATTCCCCGTCTACATGTCTGAATCATCTGAGGAACAAAATGGGAAAGGGGAGACTCCTGCTTCCTTAGGTACTGCAGGGCAGTGCAGTTCCCTGGGGCTCCAGCCAAATGTCCAGCTCCAGAGGATGCCTTCCTGGGAGACCCTGGACCCTGGCAGAGGTGTGGCTGTGGGGCTACGCTGAGCCCTGACCTGCAAATCCACATCCCACCCAGGTTCTCCTCACCTGGTGCTTTCAGATAGCACTGCTTTGCAGCCTACATCAAGATTTCCACTTTGTAATCATTAGCTGCGGCTAATTATCCCTTCTCTGGCTGTCCCCCTAAATTTGTGACCCGATCTGCAGAGAAGAGCACCCTTGAGTTCAGATGCTTTGTGTGCTGCTGTGGGGGACTTTTGCACTAATATTGCAGGATGTGACCTGGGGCTGGGACACCATGCACAGCCATGTGGTGTGGTGTGGGCAGAGAGGCAGCTTGTGGTACAGATAAGGTCTGTGGATGGCTTGGATGTTCAGCTTGAAAAAAGTGAGAGAGTAATCTCTGCATGCAGCCGGGCAGGCGGCAATGTGGGTTTTGCCTTCGGACGGGTCAGGGCCAGGCAGTGTCCTGGCTGGGGTCAGCCTCTGGATGCCACTGAGTCCATGGCACGTGGTCTCCTCCAAAAGTAGTATCTCTTCTTCCCTGGAGAGCCCACCCTCGTGGAAGCTTCAACTTCCTCAGTTCCGCGTTTCTAAAGCAAATGGGATTTCTGCAAGTTGATACTGTCACTGATAATGTCTCAGGCCATGTCTTGGTGGGTTCCCCCTGAGTTCCTGCGGGCTTAACAACAGCGTCGGAGTTTGCAACTGGCCTTTCTCAATCCCCTCTATTCCAAAGAAAAGGAGAAGGTGAAGGCATGCTTGTGGGGTCAGAGCATGGACTGCTGCATGTGCCTCTGCCTGTCCCAGTCGCTCTGAATGCTCTGTGTTTGCCTCCCAGCCCTGCCAACTTCCCGGACACTATCACTGGGCAAAACCACGTGAATTATTTGAGACGCTGCCCTGCACCCAGTCCCAGATAGCACCCTCATGCCAGCGGGACTGGCCTGGGAAGATGTATTTCTTCCTGCTATCAGGACTCCCACACCCCACGGAGGCAGCCCTGCGAAACAATGCCGCTATTTACACTTTAAAGCCTGGTTAGGCAGGCAGGAAGCAGGCACGGGGCATGCCGGGAAGCACCGGCTGCCTCTAGCGAAGCCTGGCCTCTCTTCTTCCCGGGCTGCTGGGAGGAGCAGCACACTCCCCGGCTCGGCTGTAACCCTGCGGCCCCTTTCAAGCCCCACTTCTTCATTTTTTTTTTTTATCATTTATGTTTTTAGCCTTGTTGGTGTGCTTTGCTGCCTTGCACAGCGAGCGCACTGGCTGCCCAGACAGGGGTGGCTCCTGTCTGGTAGGGGGGCACCAATTCCTGCCAGCGGCCACAGGTATAGGAGGAACAAGATGTTGATGCTGCTTTGCCTTTGTCCTCAGCAGTTCTTTGCTCTTTGATGGTGAGCTGAAGTTCTGGGAGTTCAGACAGGGGCTTTTCTCTCTGCTATCCATGTTCCCTGCCCAGGCAGGCAGCTCCATGGTGCTGTTCTCAGTTCACAGTACCCTGCTGTCTCCTGGCTGTGTGGCATCCACCATGCTTTTGGTGCCTTGGGAAATCTGATGTCCCTCAGCTCTGTGAGCTTGGCTAGGATGTGAATGATTCCTGCTCCAGCAAACCCACTGGATGGTGCTTTCCCCACAGAGGAAGAGCTTTCCCCATAGGGCTGATAGTTGGCAAGCAGGGAGAGCAGAGGAGAAGGCATGTGGAGGGTTGGGCAGTGCTGGGCTGTACACGAATCATGGGCAGAGCACCTGCCTTCTGTTCCCTGGGCGGCCGCCCACCTGGAGCTGTTCTCTTGCCCACGATTTTTCAGCAGGTCTGTGGACCTGGCCTGAGCCAAGGATGCTGAGCTGTGGGATGCCTTCACGGGGTCCCCTTCTCCCACACCCTCCATACTGAGGAGTCATGGAGCCGCCCACCTGGCCACGAGCACTGCGCTGTTCGCCCAGACCTGTCTGGGCTGGTAGCTCACCAGCTGCAGCGTCAGCCTGATTTTTTTCCTTGCTGGATGTTTTTGTGTCGCTGGCCCAGCACCGTAAGCAGCCACAGGAAGCATCTCTGTTGCCTCATGTTCCACAGGGGCATTGCATGCTCAGCCACCAAGCAGCATACCTGTTTGCTCCAAACCTGCTTGCATCACCAAGCCTGCCCAGATCTTGTGCTCAAGGCAGGAGGCAGGGCAGTGGCATGCAGAAACACCAAAGAGGGCCGGGCTCTGGGCTTGGCTTGGGAAGGGCCACATCCTGTATGTCTGTGTCACTGCACCTGGCTGGACAGGGCTTGCAGGCAGCTGGGGCAGTGTGGAGGAAAGAGGTGGTGATGGAGGGATGTCCCAGACCAGGCAGCATGACCTGTGTGCGAGTAAAAGCTGGTGTTCCTGCTGCTGTAAAGTAATTGTGTCATTTCATGTAATGTGAGTAGTGTGTATGTACGTAGAATGTAGAATGTATGTAGGTGAATGTAGAATTTGGACAGCTTGTATCAAATCCTAAGGTGGTGTTAGTGTTACTTCAAACCACTTAATCCAATGACATGTTTTAGGCTTTGTTAAAAATAATACTTGGTCAGGATGCCAGTCTTGCTGAGGTCTCATAACAGACTCTTGATCCTGACATAGGTCACTCAGTGGAGCTCCAAAAGCAGGGTGTGTCCATATTAACCTGCTGGGAAAGGCCCAGGTTGGAAATGGAGGCTTGAGAAATGATGGCCCGGCTCATCTGTTGTCCCACCTCCAGCAGCAGGGAGCTAGGGAAGAGCATGAGAAGCACAATGGATGGAGAGTTATGTGTCTCCCTGGTCTCACCACTGCAGGAGACCTTCCTGCACCCTGAGAAACAAGATGGGGATTGAGGAAAGCAAGAAGCCTTGGGAATTTAGTCCGCCCATGTCTCATCCATGAATAAAAACAAAGAATTGAAGGATGAGACCTGCTGGGTCTGATTTTTTTTTTGCCCCTCAGGACATGATGACCAGAAACAACCAGTGCTCCAGCCAATGAATGCCAGTGCTGCCTAATTAATCAGCTTGTTTTCAACAGAAGTTTGGGAGTTTTGGGAAGTTTGCTATGCATTGAACGTGCTTCAGTGTCACGCTGTATAACAACAGAATGGAGGAAATAGAAATGCTGTGTTTTAGTACAGTTTGGGCTGAATTATTACGTCTGTTAGGCACAAGTTGATGTGGGTGAAGCAGAAAGCAAAAACTCCTCTCCAGCAGAAACTGACCAGCAGTGATCTCCGTACTAAGAAATTTCTTTATCTATGAAAACATCCAGTAAGAGCAAGGGGCTGACATTGTTAGCAGCCATATGAGAAATTGTGCCATGTCCCACTTATCCTCACTGCAGGCGGGCAGGAGTGGGAACAGTGAGCCACGGCTGAGTGGCTGGGCTGGCTCCAGCTGCACAGGAATGGTAGATCCTGGTGGGTGCTGGAGTGAGGCTGGGTTCAGCTGCTGTGGGGAAATACGGTAAAAAGGCCCTAAGAAAATCAAGAGGTAAAACACGTATTTCCCTGTTCCTAGCTGGATTTAATGCTTGGAAAGTGACCCCCTCTATTTTTGACCAGCCCTTGCTCAGCAGTGTGTGCGGTCTCTGTGACTGCTGACTTGGGGTCCCAGATGGCTCGGCAGGGGTGAAGGTGACGCCTTGGTTGTTCACCTCTGTTGGCTAATGAGCTCTTTGTTGCAACAAGCTGGACATCTTGGGCCCCTGTCTGGAGGCTTGACTCCGGTGGTTTTTGCTCCTCTTCTGTACCCATTCCGGTCGAGCTGCTACTCCGGTCCTGTCCCTGCACCCTTCTGCTCAGCCTGGCTGTGGAGTGAAGCCCAGAGGGGCAGTGGTGCGTCTGGCGCCTCTGGGACGCTTCCCTCCGCTGCTGGGTTTGCTTTCTGCAGTACCGGCTGGCAATCCCAGCAGCTCGTGGGCGTCGGGGAGCGCCCGTCCCAGGGCTGTGTGCGGGCGGGGGCCGATGGGGATGCCGCCTCGGCCCCGGCTGCAGCCGTAGCCCTGCACGGCCGGCTGCGGGGCCCCTGCCTGCGGCGGGACGGGGAGAGACGTGTCTGTGCGCGGCAGGGCCGGCCGAGCCGGTGGAGCCGGAGCTGCCTGGCAGCTCGCCCGCTGCTGCGCCCCATCCAGGTCAGCCCGTCTGCCCGCCTGCCTGCCGGGAGGGAGCCGCGTGCCTCAGCAGCATCCTGGCGCAGCGTGCCGGGTCCTGCCAGCCGCGGGGCGTGCCGGGGCTCCCGCGGGGCTCGGGAGCGGTGCTGCCAGCCACTGCTCCCGGGAACCTGCCCTCGTGGTGGGAGCGGGCTGCTGAGTGTGGGAGCCTAGCTGCCCCTAAGGAGCCTGGATAGGGCTGGCTCTGCCCTGCATTCCTAATGTCTCCTTTTGGCAGGTCTGGGGACGCCCAGGTTGCTTTCGGGATGTGCGCTGGTTTCACACGTGATGTGGTCTGTTGCAGACCCCACCTCACCCCATGCCCCTCTATATGTTCCTTGGCCTTTGCCCTGGTGCTGTGATGGGTGGTGAGGTTTCGGGGTGGTTTGATCACAGCTGCGGGCTGCTGTGTGGGATCTCTGTCTGTCTGGATCCGGGTGGCCGCTGGCCTGCCCAAGCGGCAGATGGTGGCTGCCTGGGGACCCGCCATCCATCCCTCCGGGTGATTATTCACCCGTCACCATGACGATAGAAAGGTCAGCGAAAAGATCCTGTGTGATTCCCAGGTCGGTCAGTGGGATTAGGAGCAGTGCAGGAGGGAGGGCTAGGGCCCAGCCAGCCCCTCTTCAGGCTCACCAGCTGGACTGTACCCCTTGGGCATATCCCCAGAGCCCAGCCAGCTGAGAACTGACAAACTTTGGGTACCAGTGAAAAACCCTTGAGATAGGGTTGGGCCCCTCTGGCTGCTGATCCTGAGAGCTCAGCCTTGACCCTGTGAGTTCCATCCTGCACGGGGGAGATGTGGAGCTGTGTGTGGGATGAAGGGAGTAGGCTGACATCAGGGGGGAAGCAGAGGAGGGAGGAGGGATGGGGCTGTGCTGTTGGAGGCTTGACTGCATCCTTCTTCTTCCTCCTCCTCCTCCTCCTCCCTCCTCCTCCCTCTTCCCCTCTTCCTCCCTCCTCCTTCCTCCTCCTTCCTCTCCCTCCTCCCAGCAGCAGCAGCAGCAGGGTGTCTCTCCTTGCAGAGTGCTCCCGACTGACCCATGTCCCCTCTCTCTCTCTCTCTCTCTCTCTCTCCAGGCTGTTCCTCTAAGTCATTCAAGCTGTACTCGCCAAAGGAGCCCCCGAACGGCAACGCCTTCCCCCCCTTCCACCCAGGCACCATGCTGGATCGAGATGTGGGGTGAGCTGGGGCCCAGGGAGGGATCTGCAGTGTCGAGGACACTCTGCAGTTTGCACCCCAGGGTCTCTGTGTTATGCTTCCCATCAGCAAACAGAGACTGCAGAGCATGGAGTTCAGTTAGCACAAGAGCAAAGAGGGAATTGGAGCAGGCACAGTTGATAGTGGGTTGAGAATGAGTGATATTTGGAATGAAGGAAGCCTCCAGGTCCTGAGCTCTGTCAGGCCAAGCCCTTTCCCTGGCCAAGCCCCTGGAATGACAGGGAGCCCTCCCAGCTCCTGCCAAAGCAGCCCCTTTTTCAACATGTGTCTTGCCTGGCAACTTGCCAGTCACTGCTGCAGAGGAGCTGGGTATGTCCCCAAGGAGCAGTTGGCTAGGTCCTAGGGGTGGAGTAGGCAATGATGTGGGATCAGAGCCCAGTTTTGGGCTACAGGTTGCCCCATGGGCCTGTCAGATACTGGCAGCCAGAGTACAGTCTGCACTGTGGGAAGGGTCTCACCTCCAGTGAGCCTGACTGCCTGCTGTAGCCAGGGAACAAGGAGCTGTGGTGAGCAGGGACATCCCTGCTAGCACTGACGTGCCTGCATCTCTTTCCACTGCTAGACCTACTCCTATGTACCCACCGACGTACCTGGAGCCTGGAATCGGGTAAGCATAGGGGGCTGATGTGGTCCCTGCTTGTGGGGAGCTCATGACTGTGGTGGGGGTGCCTCAGCAGGGCCAGCATGCTGGCTGGCTGGGACTTGTGGGTGGATTGCTCAGACCCTTCCAGCCCTGGAGGGTCTGTATGTGTTCCCCCTGTGGGCTCAGGACCCCTCCACACCCAGTAGCTGCCTTCTCCTCTGATGGTTTGCTGTGCTCTCTGGGCAGGAGGCACACGCCGTATGGGAACCAGACTGACTACAGGATATTTGAGCTCAACAAGCGGCTGCAGAACTGGACAGAGGTAGGCAGCTGGGAGGGTGAGGGTTGGCTGGGGCACTGTTTTGGCAGTGGGGGCCCCCACTGCCTTATCCCACACGTGGCCGTGGGACAGGGCTTATCACCCCCATCTCTCAGCACTCGGCTCGGAGCGCAGTCCTCCGTGGGTTGAGCATGGGTTGAGCACTGTGCCTGGCACCCTGTGTCTGTCTGTCTCTCCTCCCCATAACTTAGCATCTTTCTGTCATCCCCAGGAATGTGATAATCTGTGGTGGGATGCCTTCACCACAGAGTTCTTTGAGGATGACGCCATGTTAACAATCACTTTCTGCTTGGAGGATGGACCAAAGAGATACAGTGAGTACCAGCTTGAGTCCTCCTTCCTATGGGCATTGCCCCCCAGCAGGAGACAGTTGTGTGCTCAGGGGCATGTGGGTAGGGTGTCAGAGCTCAGCTGTTTCCAGCTAGAAAGTATGGGGGAACCCTCTTCATGTACATTCCAAGGAACATCTGGATGAGCTGGGTTTACTGACCTTATTTTCCTCCTCCTCCTCCTGCTGCAGCGATTGGCCGGACTTTGATTCCCCGTTACTTCCGCAGCATCTTTGAAGGGGGAGCCACAGAGCTCTACTACGTGCTCAAGCACCCCAAGGAGTCCTTCCACAACAACTTCGTCTCACTGGACTGTGACCAGTGCACCATGGTCACCCAGCACGGCAAGCCCATGTTCACCCAGGTACTGCCTGCACCTGCAGCTTCTGCTGCCCCTCCTGCTTTGGTTTTTTGTGCTCCCTTGGTGGCTACAGTCCCACGAAGCTGTGCATTTTGGGCTCATATGGCTTCTGCTGAGACTCCAGAGAGGCAGAGGCAAGCCACTATGAGAGTGTTCCAGTGTGCAGCAGTGGGTTCCCAGGGGATCTTGGCTGTGGGAAGCTGGGGCAGCCTGTGCCTGACCCTGTGCCCTGCCTGCCCAGGTATGTGTGGAGGGGCGGCTCTACCTGGAGTTCATGTTTGATGACATGATGAGGATAAAGACGTGGCATTTCAGCATCCGCCAGCATCGAGAACTTATTCCCCGCAGCATCCTTGCCATGCATGTGAGTACAGCTCCAGGAGCTCCCCTGGGAATGAATGACACCAGGCTGCTGAGCTCCTCAGGCTGCTCTGCAGGTTGGGATACTTCAACCCAGTCCCATATTGCAGGCTGGGGCATGGGAGGGCTGTTCCCAGCCTGGATGGGATGCAGCTGAGCCTTCTGTCCCTCTCACTCCTAGGCACAGGATCCCCAAATGCTGGACCAGTTATCCAAGAACATCACACGCTGTGGGCTCTCAAACTCCACACTCAACTACCTCCGAGTAAGTGTGCAAGAAGAGGTGGGTTGCAGCTCTGCCATGTCTTGTGCTGTCAGCTGCCTGATGTCTGGCTGTCATGGAGTGTGGGTAGGCTGCAAGGCCAGCTTTGCAAAAGGGATCATGCAGAGGGGCTGTAGAGAGCTGTGGGGCAGTGGATCCCACAAGCTCACAGCGTGGCTTGGGTCATTGCAGCACAGATACCTGCCTGTAGAGGTGTTAGGGTTAGGGTTATGCGGTCTCCTTTTTGCTGGGCTCAGAGCATTGCAGTCTAACCCAGCATCTGTCTGCTCTCTGCAGCTCTGTGTAATCCTAGAACCAATGCAGGAGCTCATGTCACGGCACAAGACCTACAGCCTCAGTCCCCGGGACTGCCTCAAGACTTGCCTCTTCCAGAAGTGGCAGCGGATGGTTGCTCCACCTGGTGAGTCTCACACTGCCTGCTGTGCTGTCTGGGGGTCTCTGGGACTGCCTGCTCAGGCCCTGCCCTTGGTGCAGGCTTCTCTCAGCCCCAGAGCTGTTCTTGGCCTTGTTTCATGAGGCTGGGGGTGGTGAACCAGGCATTTGGCTTCTTTCTATGATGATCTGCCTTCCCAGTGGGGCAGAGGAGGGCTGCAGGCAGCCAGTGCTCCCTGCCTGGGAGCTGCCGGCTGCTTGTGGAAAGCAAAGCAGAGATGGAAATGTTCCTGCCCCCTCGCTTGTCCTGTGGTCTGGGAGGACAGCAGAGCTGTGGAGGTCAGGAGGGTGGTGATACAGCCTGGAGGGGGAGCGTGGTCCTTGAAGAAGTAGGGTTTGCATAAAAGGGCCTGGGGGCACCAGCTTCCTCTTGTTGGGACTGACCATGTCTCCATCCACCGTCCACGTGTCTCCATCCTCCACCAGCTGAGCCAGCACGGCAGCAGCCCAGCAAGCGTCGGAAAAGGAAGATGTCGGGGGGCAGCACCATGAGCTCCGGTGGGGGAAACACCAACAACAGCAACAGCAAGAAGAAGAGCCCAGCCAGCACCTTTGCCCTGTCCAGTCAGGTACCTGTAAGCATCCCGTTTCCATTCTCTCTTCCTCCTCAGGGCTGGAGGGTAGGGTTCTCTGCCCCTGCCCCTGGGAGCTGCTAGGGGGAGACCCCCAGGGAGTGCCTATCTGAGCCACCACAGTTCTTCCCATGTGATGGGGAAAAGAAGGAGGGGGTGTCCCAGCTACTTTCCCTGAATCCCTTTGCTCTCCTGCAAAGGAGTGAGGATGTGTTTGCCTCACTCAGTGCCCAAGCTTGGGTTCTGCAGTGGAGATGAGGAAGTCACCCTACAGCTGGGGAAAGGGGCTGTGCTGATGAGGGGGGGGGGGTCTAGCAGCCCAGGCTCCCCCCACCTCGATTATGTTTCGGGACCGTCTCCCCTTTCAGGATGTGATGGTGGTAGGCGAGCCCACGCTGATGGGGGGGGAGTTTGGGGACGAGGACGAGCGGCTCATCACCCGGCTGGAGAACACGCAGTTTGACGCCGCCAACGGCATCGATGACGAGGACAGCTTCAACAACTCGCCGGCGCTGGGGGCCAACAGCCCCTGGAACAGCAAACCGCCCTCCAGCCAGGAGAGTAAGTCAGAGAACCCCACGTCACAGGCGTCGCAGTAACGGCCCCCCTGCCGCCCCGTGGACTCAGTCCCAACCAATCTACCTGTACATTTTCAACGGAGAGTGACTGGGAAGCGGCGAGGTACCGGGGGCGGATCAGCACCACATGGATGATGGGGTGCACGGCCCGGGGTGCACGCCAGGCAGGCAGCCCCCAGACGTCACCCCCGCCGCCTCCCCGCACCCCCACGCCTGCCTCCCTGACGGACCCCAGGGCAGGGGTGGGTTTCCGGGGCCGTAGCTTCATTATTCCCCCTTCGCTCTTCCTTTCTGCTTCTTGCCCAGAGATCTTCTCATCCCTGTCCCAACATGCCCAACCCCTCCTAGCTGAGTGAGGGGGAATTAGTGGGGAGGTGTTGGCAGCGGCTGGCATTACCACATGCCATGTGTTGGGTCTGGAACAGCGCAGAGACCCTCCTCCTCCCTGGGCCCTGTGGCTGGTGTTTGCTGAGCAGCCACTTGCAGTGGGGTTGCACATCCCTAGTCCAACATGGGGCTGGTTGGGAGAGGCAGTGATGGAAAGCCTTCCCTGTGCCTCGGGCTCTGCCACAGAGCTTCTTCCAGCCAGGGTCAGATCCTTCAGTGCTGGGATGGTGTTGAGGGTAGGGCCCCATCGCATTTTCCCACTCTCCTGCACCTTTCCCTTCCCCTCGCTCCCCAGAGCGAGAGCGCGCAGCACAGCCATGGGGGGACTCTTGTATATAGGAAGGGTGTGGTGGGGGGCTGGGGGGGCACGGAGGACCTGTGGCTCTGCCGGAGCAGCCGGTGCCCTTGTTCCCTGCCTGCAGCCCCTCTGTTTCCCTCCAACCTGTGTGAATCTGCCTGGGGCCCCTTTGCAACCCCTGGCTCCTGGTACCTCCTACTTTTGTCTTTTTTTAAGAAAAAAAAAATAATATTATTAAATTGTAAGTTTAAAAAAAAGAAAGAAAAAAAAAAATGGGAAAATACCCCCTCAGCCCCCTTGCCCAACCCCCCCGTCCTGTCCTGAGCCTTTTCACCCTGTCCTGACTTTTGTACAGGCTTCTTCTCTTGGAAGTCTCGTTTTATATCCAGTTCAGAGAGCTTCAAACCAAGGAGAGACTTTGCAGACTTCCTTTCTAATCCCTCCAGAGGCCGGGGGGGGCCAGTCCCCTGCCTCCCTTCTCAATGTAAATCTTGTGTGCTGTTGTCCCCGCTCCCCCCCTCGGGTTCGTGTACCTCGTGCTTGTACATTTCCGCGCTGTAGACAGTGTGTACGATACTGTTCTTTCAATGTGTTATCACTAGAGCAGGTGCCTCCATTGATGTTAGGGGAAACGATGAGAAAAATAATAATTTTTTGGGGTTTTTTTTTGGTTTAAAAAAAAGAAAAAGAGAAAAAAAATAATCCCTTCCAAGGCTTTTTCCAAGAAGAATATGGGAGGTGCCGCGGGAGGGTGTTTGTGCTAACTAACCAGTTCACCCCAGCAGCCTTGGAGTGGGGTTTTGGGGGAAGATGAGAGTCCAGGCTGCCCGTGGGAACCCCCTGGCATGCCCCGTGGTGGGGCTGCAGCAAGTGCTGCTGTGGGGGGGACTGCCCTAGTGGGGGTATCAGTGTGTGTAAGAGTGTGTGCGCGAGAGGTTTGTGTGTCTGTCTGCGTGTGTAAGGGAGCCTGGGGCAGGCGGAGCAGCCCTGAAGTTTGGGGGAATGAGGGGTGCACTCCATTCTCTCTGTCAGACACCCCCCCAGTTCCCTGCTGGGGGTCCCACAGTCCTGGTGCCCCATGGGGCTGGCAGGTGTCACTGAGGGCCTGCCTGTGCCTGGGGACTCTGGCTGCTGCAGGGATGCTACTAGCACCCTGTGCCTTGCCCACTCATGGGTGAGACTGCAGGAGGTGCACCTTGTGTGTCCTCTCCTTCTGCTGTCCCTGTGCTTGGGCAGGGAGACAGAGCCTTGAGTCAACCCTGGTGTGATCTCAAGCTGAAGATCCCTGGAGAGATGCCTGTGTTGGCTCCTGGGCCCCTCCATGGGCAGGCCGGAGGTGGAGGGCTCGGCCCCTCAGACCCCCAGGCATGGGGGTCCCCACAGCCCCTCTGCAGGTAGGGGTGGGGTCCCAGGGTGGGAGCCTGGTGTGACAGGGCAGGGAGGGGGGGGCTCTGTGTCACAATTAAGGTACGATTTTCCACGCCATGCCGCACGGCTGCTGTGGAGGGTTCAGAGCCCTCACTGCCATGGGCACACTGTAATGCCTTTTTGTTTCTTCTTTTTTTTTTTTTTAATTTTTTTTCCTTTTTTTTTTTTCTTCCTTCCCTCCATAGTTCGTGCCATTTATGAGTCATGTATGGTACCAATAAAATGACTTTTCGGTTTGAAGTTGTCCTGATCACTTATATCTGAGCATGGAGCCCGGCTGATGCAGGCAAGGCAGACAGGGGTCCCCTCATGTCCCTGATGTCCTGGTAAGGGTGTGGGCACAGGGCTCACTGTGCTCCCTGGATGATGCTGGCCTGCCTCTGCCTGCTGGCTCCCTGCCGTGCTGTGGAAAGCAGAAATCCCAGCAAGGGTAAAGTACAGGGTTGCTGAGAAATGGCCCAGTCCCCAAGCCAGAGCTCGAGGCCTGCCTGGACATCCAGGTGATGGGCACATTCCCTGGGGAGCAGTGGGGGCAGTGTAATCCTGCCTGGGAACAGGGCAGGAGCAGCTGAGCAGCATGGAGATGTCCTGGGGGGAGCAAAGGAAGGACGGGACCAATAGCGGGCCAGCCTCCTTGGGGACTATGCCAATCTCCTTCCAGAACCTGAGGTGCCCTGTGCCAGCATTATTTGGGATATTCAGAAAGCCATGCTCATAAAACAGGGCTGATGCAGCAGAGGGTGAGAGCAGGATGAGCCTGTATCTTCAGAGTAGATAGGTAGCAGGGGTTGAGTTGACATCTGCAGTGAGGGGTGTCACCAGGCTATCCTTTCCCCTGACAGGGCTGAGGTTGGGGGTGCTACAGGGTACAGGTGTCACCCCCTTGTTCTGTGGACCCCTGAGAGCCTTGGGGCTGGCAGCACTTTTCCTGTATGCAAAAATGCTGCATGATGTGATGGCTGGGGAGGGCAGCTGGGCAGGTGAGGGCAGGTTGACCCAGGTGAGCCCACGGTGTAGCACCCAGAGCTGAGGCATCAATACCCTTGTTTCTGGCATGCCCTGAGCTCTGGCAGGCTCAGTGAGATGCCCTGGGTGGGAAGGGATCAATGGCCTGCAGGAGCAGATCCTGCCATCTGTGGCAGATCCTGTATATGCCTGGCTGGATCTTGCACATGCACCTGGGAATTGCTGGAGGGCCCCAAGGCCCCCACACTTAGGGGGTTGATGTCTGACCTGGAAAGCCCAAGGATACCTTGAAGCTCCCAAACCTCCTTCCCCACATCAGTTCCAGTGCTGTGAGAAAATCACGACTTGCTTTTTTTTTTCCCCTCCTTTTTTGTTGGGATGAATCTGTGTCCTCTGTTGCCCTGTCCCAATGCCAGTGCTGTGCCACAGGGTCCCACATGACACTCTGGCACCCAGCATGGGCCAGACCAGGAAGAAAACCCGAAGCAGGGCTGTTCTCCTCCCTGTGCTAAGGTCACGGAGGGCAGCGATGCCTGCTTGTGCCAAGGAAAGTTAAGCAGTAACTGCAGGTGGCAATGAGCAAGGCGTGGGTGATGGAGGGGGCAGGGAGCTCACCATGCAAAAGGCATTCAGGTACCGCTCACCCAGAGTCCCTACTGGTCCATGTCCAAAAGCCTGTGGTGTCTCATGCAGGGACACAGGGCAAGGGTAGAGGACCGTGCTGGGGGCTCCAGCTACTCCAGGGCAGGAGGACACAGTTGAGGGCTGGCACAGGGGCAAGGTGGGCAGCGTGGGCGGGCTGCCGGCAAGGGTGCTGTGGCAGGGTGGGCTTCTGGAGGGGCCAGCGGTGGCTCTGGCAGTGAGGGGTGAGTGCTGGCTCTGTTAGACAAGGAGGGAGCATCCCCAGGCAGAGGGCCTGTGGGCGGCAGGCTCTCCCATGCGGGACAGGGCAGGGGCCGGGGTCTCTGGGGGAGATGCAGGATGCCAGGGTGGGCCGGGGCAAGGAGCAGGCGTGATCGCCGGGTGGAAGGGTGCAGCGGGGAGGGGTGGGGCAGAGGGCTCCCCCTCGGCAGAGGAGGGGGCCGGTGCGGCCGCACGGCCCGGACAGATCCCGGCGGGCCGGGGCGGAAGGGGCGGCTCTGTCCGGCCCTTCCCGCACCTCCCGGGGCCGCCCGCGCCGCGGGCTCGGTGCGGAGCCGTGCCGAGCTGGGGAGCTCCGCCCGCCGGGACGTGACCCCCGGGGCAGCTGCCCCGCGTCCACCGGGTGCGTCCGCGGCACAAGCGGGAGCGACCCCCGGCCCCTCCCCGCTCCTGCCCCCGGTTGCGGCTCCCGGAGCTCCGGCGGCGGGGCGGGGGATGGAGCCACGCGGCGTGGGAAAGCTCTGCGGGGAGCGGGGCTGGAGCCGAGAGGGCGCCCAGCCTTGGAGAAAAAATGCTGTCTGTGGGGGCCGGGAGGCTGTTCATCGCTTGGGGGGACCGGGACGCGTGTGAAAAATGCTGGGTTTGCTGCAGTGCCCCATTTCGGAAGGTTTTTAGATGCAAAACCTGCTTATGTGGCTACAGCTGGTTTGTGTTGAAATTGTGAAGGGCTCAACGCGCCCCATCCCGAAGGGATGCAGATGGTGTGGGGCGGAGCGGGCGGGACGGCTGCCCTCGGGATCACCCCGGGCCACCCAGCTCCTGGGCTGGGGCAGGAGGAAACCAGCATGGGCAGGGAAGCTTAGCGGAGGGCGAGGAGAGGGACTCTTCCCGATGCCTGAGTCGGGACAGGTCGCTGGTGACCCTGCCCCGGAGGCGGCCCGAGGTGGCCGGGTGCCAGGAGCCGTAAGGGGCAGGGTGGGGCGATCCCGGCATCGCCTCCTGCCCCGGCAAACAGCTTGTCAGCAGTCATCGCTGAAACTTAAACAAACCACAGACCTGGGCAGTGGCACGGTGCAGCCGGACCCTGCCGCAGCCCTGGGCGCAGAGGGGTGTCAGAGGACAGGGTGAGTGCTCTGAATCCGCTTCATCCCTCACAGCCCCCGGTCCCTCGTGGGCACCTCCTGCCTGGCTTCCCACCCACTCCACTGCTCACAGGACTCCCCATCCTTCCTCGGTGCTCTCCCGCAGCTCTTTTCTTCCGGGCAGGACCGGGCAGGTGCTTGATTTTTTCTCTCTGCATTTCCTGGTCGGAGGCAGGGCAGGCTGCGTGGTCCCGTGCCCCGACGACAGCGACAGCTCCTCCCGGTGCCCAGGTGTCCACAGGAGCTGCTGCGATGGAGCTGGGGAACATTTCGAAGCCCACGTACGGGCCTGGCCCGGAGGCGCCGGGGAGCAGCACGCCGGGGCTGGTGACAATGGCACACGGCTTCCTGCGGCTGGTGCAGCCCAACCCCCTGCCCATAGGTGAGTGCATGGCGGCGGGGGGCTGGCAGTGCTGGGGGGATGCTTGGGTCCCCGTTAAACATGAGCCCTCCTTCAGTGCCGACTGTCCATCCAGCATTTAAACACTGGGTTACTGGCTAAGGAGGGATATGGCTGGGGTAATCAGGAATGGGATCCCAAGGATTGCCTGCTGTGTCCTGCTCATGTCCCATAACAACTGTGGGGCTATCTTAGCTGGGCCCCAGGACAGGTGTTAGTGGTAGTGCTGCCTTGCAGACTCCTTTCCCATTCTCCCTCCAGGTACCTTAATCCTAGGCCCCCAAAGTGTGCAGAGCAAACCCACTCTGCCTGCAGGGTCTTTGCCTGCCTTGCAGCCCCCTGTGCTTGCTGGCCACCAAGAGCAGTGTGTCCCAGTGCCAGTGGCAACACTGTGGGCTCTCCCTGTGCACTGCCCTGCTTTCCAGCACTTGTCCTTGCTCTTGTTGCTGTCACAGCTCTGTCCTGAAGCAGCTGCAGGTTTGCACAGGTGATACCAGGGCCCTGCAGCTTCTCGATATTCATGGCGCAAGTACTTCCCACCTGGAGGGAAATGCCACTCTGGCTGCTGCCACTTGTATTTCCTCCTTCACTGGCTTCAACCCTTGCTCACCATCAATGTGCTAGCAGAGGTGTGGCTGGCACACATGGCTTTATGGACTTGTGTCACATAGACACCAGGGTATATGTGCCCCAAGTGCTATTAAGGCTTGTACTGAGGGCATGGGGCACAGGCAGGGAGAACCCTGGGAATGAAAGAGGCAGCGTGGCAGTGGGCCTTTGCCCCAGTACTCATTCCTCACTGGCAGTGCCCTTGGCTATCTGTGTGAGGCTGGGCTGCAGCAGGGCAGCCCCATGGGTAGTGTCCCTTATGCCCACTGTGGTGAAGAACCCCCTCGTTCTGTGGACCCCTGGGAGCCTTGGGGCTGGCAGCACTTTCCTGTGTGCAAAAAAGCTGCATGATGTGATGGCTGGGGAGGGCAGCTGCAAGGGAGAAAAATGCCATACTCTGAGCTGGTCTGAGGTGATGCCTCGGGCTGAGAGTGCCTCTCCGGGGTGAGCAGGGTCTGGGGCCCTCTTGGAGAGCCCCATAGGGCCCAGCACCTGCTCACAGCCCTCTGTGCTTCTTGTCTCCCAGATATGATTAATTTTGGGCAATCCCAGAGTGAGTCCAGCTGGGAGGACATCCACGAGGTGAGCAGGCAGCTGAGGTGGGGAGCTGACAGCCCCAGACCACCGTGTACTGGGGGATGCTGGTGGGTGCTGCTCTGAGGCTGAGCCCTGGATGCTGTGCAGCAGCGAGGGGAGACGTTCTGCTCCCTGGGGGGACCCATTTTATCTGTTTGGGTCTGGACAGGGTGTGCAGAGCTGAGGAACCTTCAGGGCTCAGCGTTATGCTGCCTCTCATTCTTCCTATCCCAGCTGCTGCTCTATGAACTGGGTTTCCTCGTCTGCGCGGCCATTGGAATCCTGCTCATCATCCTCGTGCCGCTGGTGGGATGCTGCTTCTGCTGCTGCCGCTGCTGCGGGCACTGCGGGGGCCGCATGTACCAGAAGCAGGGCCGGGGGATGGGCTGCCGGCGCCGGGCTCTCTGGACCTCTGTCCTGCTGCTCTCCGCTTTCCTCCTGTGAGTGCGCGGCCGGGAGGCTCCGGATGGAACCCGGGGGTGGCTGGAAATGCCGGCGCTCGGCGGCCGTGCCAGGAAACTGCCATTGTTCACGAGCAGATCCCGGCACGGCGGGACAAAGGAGAGGAAGGCCGGCGGTGGGAAGCTGGCCCCGGGGGGCTGCGCATTGGCACCGTGCAGACCTTTCCCGACAGCTTCCCCAAGGTGTACCGGGCTCCCCCCTGC
This sequence comes from Cyanistes caeruleus, assembly GCF_971803275.1. Taxonomy (NCBI): domain Eukaryota; kingdom Metazoa; phylum Chordata; class Aves; order Passeriformes; family Paridae; genus Cyanistes; species Cyanistes caeruleus. The sequence goes on along the minus strand of NC_141708.1, from coordinate 13,782,809 downwards.
CTCAGTTTCCTGTGTCCCTCCTCTCTGGTCCCTCAGTGCAGGGCACTTGCTGGGATGCTCCAGCAACCCTGCACACTCACTGGTGTGCTCCAGACCCTGCGGGCTGGGGTCTGTGTGGGTGGATGTGGAGAGTATTGGGACTGAACTCCCCATATGCTGACCCTGCCACCCTTCCCTCGCAGGGCTGGTGGTGTCTGTGCCCTCATCAGCAATGCCCGCTTCTCCCAGGCTGTGAAGAGCACCTTCCCCAATGTGAACAGCACTCTGCATGACGTCCACACCTACGCGGCCTCCGTCCCCCAGGCACGCATGGTCCCCCTGCCATGTCTTGGGGGCAAGGGGCCAGGCAGGAGGAGCAGCCCAAGTAGCCCCCTGGGGAAGGGCAGCAGAGGGGCTGGCAGTAGAGAAAGGTCCCCACCCTCACTGACACCACATGTCTGTCCCTACAGCAAGTCGATTTTATCATCAGCAGGAGCGATGTCCCGCTGGACTACGCCAACCACAGCCTCCAGGGTGAGGGTGTGCAATGGGAGGGGCTGGAGCATCCCCATGGTTCTGTGGCGAGCTGCTCCAGGGCTGGGGGTTCTTGGGCAGTGGGGTGTGGTGTGGGTTTACCTTTCTGCCCTGTGGATGGTTGCTGACCCTGTGGGCCACTGGGCTGGTTGTTATGGGGATGTCTAAAGGGACTGAGTCTGGAGGCTCTTCCAAGCTCCAGCTCTGCCCCAGCTGTTGCTTTTCTTCATTCAGGCTCCTCTCTTGGAAGGGTGATGTAGGTGGTGCGAGGGTGGGGAGGTCCCCACATTGCCCCCCACCTGGAGGTTGGGTGAGGGAGGGGTGCTGGTGGTGTCAGTGTTTTCACCAGCTTTGCTGCAAGCCCCAGGACCTTGCAGGGATCCTGTCATTGACATCACCTCTCCCATCTCTGCAGACATTGGGCCCAACCTGGGCGCTATGATCACCTCGCGCATCAGGAGCAGCATGGACGGGGCTCTGGGATCTCTCCAGAACCTTTTGCAAGGTACTGGCCCCATCCCTGGGACTCTGGCAAGGGACTCAGGGGGATGCTGGAACCAGGAGATGGGGGGGTAGGTGCATGTTTGGATAAGGCTCCCTTGGAGGTGGATCCCTTTGGCCTCCCAACCACATGCTGGGGCAAGTGCCATGACTTTGAGGGCACCCCTATGTTGCATTTTTTCATGGGTTCCCGAGGTTCAGCTGGGTGAAAATGAGTCCCTGCCCCACTGGCAGGATGAGGCCCTGAGGTCCCCACTACCTCCCCAGGGATGAAGACACTGAAGGACACCTTTGGCAACATTGCCGTCAGTCGCTCAGACCTCGAGGAGCTGCAGGGCAACTACAGCCAGCGGTTGATCAGCCTGCGGGACAAGCTCAACCACACCCTGCAGAACTGTGGCCTGCCCTGCAGCCATGTGTCCCTGGACGGGCTCACCTTCACTGCCAACTTCAGCACGGTGAGGAGGGACAAGGTGCAGGTGGGGGGCCCCAGCAGCCCCTGGCCCAACCCCCACCGCTCCCTCACCCCAGGCTCTTCCCTGCAGATCCCAGGTGTGGAGCAGCAGCTGGAGGCCCTGCGTGAGGTCTCTGACTCAAACATAGAGACTGATTTAGAGGAGGTAAGGGGTGTTCCCTTCACCCAGGCACAAAGCTGGGTGCTCCTGCAACTGCTGGGGCTGTGCTGATGGGGAATGGCGTGGGAAGAGCTCTGTCAGGAGTTCAGTGTGTGACATGGAGGGAGGGGCTGGCCAGAGGTCTGCTTGCTGTCCTAACCATCCTTGCACACTGGTAGGGTGGCCTGGGTGCTGTGGGGAGTCTGGCTGTCCTGTGCTACTAGAATCTGGGGACAAGGGGATGTTCTGCTCAGCCCTGGATTGTAGGCAGGGATGTGAGTTTCATGCTGTGCTCCCCTGGATGCAGGTTAACAGAACACTGGAGATGGTCCCTGACAAGGTGCAAGAGCAGTCCCAGGAAGTGGTGGCAAGTAAGCAGGGCTTTGTGTGCTGACTTCTCCCTCTTCTAGGGTTCCCTCCTCCCTTTTCAAGCCCATCTTTCCTGGAGGCCTTCCCTGCAGCCCTGGCTGTCCCCAGGTGCCATCATGCCAATGTCATTCTTGGCCAGGACTACCCCTTTCCTATCCTTTCTGAGTCCCTGCTGCCTGGGTGGCAGCTCACAATGTCAGCGTGTCCCCATTCCTTGCAGAGAGCCAGGACCAGCTGGGCCTCATCAGGCAGGAGATCAGAAGCTTGAAGGAAGAATTGCCGTTCCTGGATGTGGAGGAGAAAGTTGAGGCCTTTGTGAATGATGCCACATCAGTACTGAAGGAGTACAGGGAGCCAGTCATTGCCTGGGATGGGCTCAGGTGAGTGAGAGACTGCTGGTCCTGGCTCCATTGTCTGGAGAGTTTTAAGGCTCCTGCTCCTCCAGTTGCTGGAGGTGGGGGCCTGCTGGGTGGTGGAGTTGTGGGTACAGGGTGGTCAGAGCTTTGCAGACACACATGCCCCTTCCCTGCTGTGGTGTCTGGGACCCGTTTTCCTCCCCATGAAGGCAGCTGTGGGCTGTAGGGTGCTGCTCAGGGTCCCAGGCTCTGCTACCTGACTCCTGCCCTTTGTCTTCCCCAGGTTGATTGTATGTGCCCTTCTGTGCTGCACAGTGCTGCTGGTGGTCCTCTGCAATGTTTTAGGGCTGCTGCTGGGGCCCCTGGGGCTGAAGGAAGGTGTGCTGCCCACACAGCGCAGCAGCCTCTCTGATGCTGGCGGGAACTTCTTCATGGCGTGAGGCTCAACTGGCTGCCAAGGACACGTGTGGGAGTGGTGGGATGGGTGGGCAGGGCTGGCCTGGGAATGCTCGAGCTCCTAAACCATCGTGTTACTGCAGCTGAATGGCCTGCCCCATGACAACTCCCTGTGCAGGTGGTAAATTGAAGGCCAAATGTGGTGCTGGTGAGAGGCATTCAAGGGGAGCCCGTTTGCCCCGCGATGGCGAGGGCTGGCAGTGTGTGCGTGGGTCCTGCAGCTCTGCGGGGGAGTGCTGGCTTGCAAAGCTGTGGGAAGCTATTCTGGAATCCAAGCTCCAGGGTAGAGCCCAGTCATGCTCTGGGGTCTGAAGGCAGAGCAGAGACAAGTTTGTGGGAAGGGTGGTGTTCCCACAACTTTGGGGATGAGGGGTGTGTAACCCCTGGGCTCTTCGAGCTGGAGGCAATGCCAGCATCAGTGCTGGGCCACAGGACTGCTGGTACTGATGGCATTTCTGTCCCGGCAGAGGGGTTGGCTTCAGTTTCATCTTCTTCTGGCTGCTCATGCTGCTGGTGATGATCATCTTTGTGCTGGGGGGGAACATTTACATGCTCTTCTGTGAGTCCTGGCGCAACCAGCAGCTCTTCCAGGTAAGCTCGCTGTGGGGAAACAGCCCTGCCTGGAGATACTGCTTCCTAAATGAGGGCTGCTGGTGGAGCAGAGGCAGCACTAGCCATTTAGGATGTTCTACCAAGGTGTCCTGCTCTGTCCTGTGTCTAGTTTCTCCATCTCTTTCCTTGCTCTTAGCTCCTGGACACCCCTGGTGTGATCCCAAACTTCAATCTCTCAGAGCTGCTGGGCCTGAAGGGTGACACGGCAAACTTCTCAGAGATATACAGGTAGGTCCCAGCCCTGACACTGTGCCTTTGGTGGGGGTAGAGCTGCTCAATGCCCTCAGATGCTCTCCAGGAGCAGGACAGCTTTCCCTACCTTCCCAGGCTGTGGGTAGGCACTGATTGCAGGGAAGGAGCAAGGTGCAACCTACCTGCACAGGTGAGGACATGTTCCTGGGACAGGGTGGTCCTCACCTGCCCTGTTTTCAACCCTATGCCCCTATCCTGCAGGCAGTGCCAGCAAGATGCTTCTCTGTGGCAAACTCTGCACTTGGACCAGAGCATGTCCCTGGATGAGCTCTTGAATATCAGCCAGGTGAGCGTAGGGGTGCCAGGATCTTGAGGACAGGGGTCCAGACCAAAAGCTGAGGGGACAGTGAGGTGCCGGCATCTTTCCCATCATGGTCCCCTTTGCTCTGGCAGTACACAGGAAACATCTCCACAGTTTTCGAGAAGATGAACATCACCCTAAGCCCCATCTTCCTGCTCAGCCAGAGCCAGAAAGACCTGCTGCTGAATGCCAGTCGGGCCGGACAGCCCCCCAACTTCACCCTCACCCTGGAGCAGGTGTGCTGGGTATAGCCTGGGCTTGGGATTGGGGGGCTTGCATGTGGGTTGGGGAGGTCTACTGCTGTCTCCTTTGCTGCTGTGGGAGTCCTCTGCCATCTGTGTAACCCATTAGGGTAACTAGGCACATCATCTGCCCAGAAGGCCCTGGCTCCACTCTGCCCCACAAAGAAGAGGTATAGTTCCCCTTATGAACCCCTTTTTTCATTCTCATAGCTGTCTCTGCCTTTTCCAGCTGGATCAGAATATGACCCAGGGAAGCCTCCTGGATCTGGCTGCAGAGTTGGAGCAGCTGGCAGAAAAAGTGGTGAGAGACCATGACATTCCAGGGCCATAGCCACCCTGTCCCAAAGACACTGGTTGCGGGGCTCCTCTGTGCCTGCCTGAGTGTTGGAGGGAGGCCCTTTACTCTCACCCAGCTCTTTTCTCCAGCCTGCCTGGCCCATCAGCTGGCTGTGGTGAGGCACAGAGCTGGGCACTGCTGACTGCGGCTCTTCCAGGGCGCGGATGAGAAGGTGGCCCTGGAAGATAACGCTCGCGAACTGAGGGAGCTGGAAAAGGAGATGCAGGCGAGCTTCTCTGGGCCACTGGTGAGCAGTGCTGGGGGATGTCCTGGGGATGCTGGGTTGGGCTTCCCTAGAGCTCAGAGCCTGCTGGCAGGGTCTTATGTGAGCTGTGGGGTCTGCACCTCTGACACCCCTTCCCTCTGTCCCCAGCAAAGTCTGAAGGAGAACATCCACTCAGTGCAGCGTGGGGCTGCCCAGCTAGAGGTAAGCTGCATCAGGGTAGTGCATACCAGTCCCAGGCACCCTGCAAAGCACCCTTGAAGTCCTGCAGTGGAGGTGGTGGGACTAACTTGCAGTCTGAGGGGCTGCTATGGGACTCTTTGTGTGCTGCAGGGGCTGTTCATAGGGTAGAGGGAGAGAGGCCATGAACCCTGCCAGGTGCAGGCTCCCTCTGCCTGGGGTACTTGGCACTACCAGTGTGTGACTGCTGGGAACATCACAGCTCTCAGAGGCTGTGCCCCAGGGACAGCTGTTGTGCAGGGTTGGTGAAGTGCAGAAACCCCACTGAGATCACACTGCTGACAGCACCTTTCACCTCAGGGACAGACAACAGCTGCGCTGGACAAAGCCAGCAAAACCCAGGAGTTCCTGGAGAGGGAGACACCAAACATCATCAAGAATGTGAGCTTTCCTTGCCCTGCTGCCAGGTCACACGGAACAGACCCTTTCACCAAGACCTCCCTCTATACAGGGAAGCCAAACCTTGTCTGGCTGTTTGTCCTGCACCCCTGGGTGCCCCTTTCGCTTATGGCATCCCCGGCAAGGGATGTGGGTGGGGTGAAGCATTCAGCCCTATTGCTGCTGGGCTGAGGTGGTCTGAGAGCCCTGACCCTGACATGGAGGGGATATGGGGCATGGGGGGGGATGGTGGGGCAACATCACTCTGTGCTTGCCCCTTCAGGAGACATGGGCCTTCCTGGAGCAGCTGTTGGATTTCTTTGAAACCTACATTTCATGGGCCAAGAGCAGGGTAAGCTGAGCCTTCCGTAGTGAGGTGGAGAGAAGGGAAGAATGAGCTTCGAGGCTTGGTGGATGCTGACATATGCTGTGCCCACCATGTCCCCAGGTGACAGAAGATGTGGCACGTTGCAAGCCCATAGCTCAGTCCTTGGATAATGTGGAGGCCATTGGCTGTGACTATATCATGGACTCTGTGGTGAGTGGAGCAGTGGTGTGTAGAGTGACACACGTGTGTGGGGTGACAGTGAAGTCCTCTTGTCATCCTCATGCACAGGATGAGGGAAACAGGGAAAGATCAGGGATGCACAGGGAACAGTGCTCAGCTTCTGCTCAGCAAACTGCTGTGGCTAAGAGGAAAGGCTGGGCTCTGAGAAGCAGTGAGTGGTTATTGGGGAGTGTTGGGAGCAGAAGAGATGCTCCCAGTTCCTCTCTGGACCTAATGGCTCTTCCTCCACCCCACGCAGAATGCCTTCTGGTTCAGCCTGGGCTGGTGCACCTTATTCCTGCTGCCCAGCATCATCCTGGCTGTCAGACTTGCCAAGTTTTACCGCCGCATGGATATTGCTGATGTGTATAGGTGAGGAGCAGCCCCATCCCCCGTGACTATGCTGGGTCTGGGGTCCCCCTGCCACATGTCCCTTCATGTCCTGTGGCAGCCTGTGGGGCTCAGGCCAAAGTAATGTGGGCTGGGGAGAACCTGAGAGGTGGCTTGGGGCCCTCAGCCTCTGAAGATGGGCATGTTCTGGAGTTTTTCTCTGCCTGCTCTGAACCTCCCATTTGGGTGGACAAAGGTGCATCCCCTTTGGAGGAAGGAGCAAGGCAGGGCTGCAGCCCCAGCCTGGCTCAAGTCCACCCCCTGACTTGCTCTGTTTTGCACCATTTTTGTGCTGGAGCACTGGCATGGGAGCACAGCTGGATGCTGGGCAGAATGCAGTGTGCTGCATGGTTGGTGGCATGCCATGAGGGTGCAATGCTTGTTCACGTGCCTGTGGCCACTGGTGTCCTGGGGCTGCCCGGCACCTCCATCACCAGGACAGGCACTGACCCCTGAGGGTAGTGAGCAGTTTCTAACTGGATTTCCATCTCCATCGTGGCCCTGTGGTGCAGCTGTTGTGCTGGGGGTTCCCCAGCTCCTCTGAGCTGGCTGGAGCCATGGGCTCAGCTGCCCAGGAACCTCAGGGAGCTGAAGTTGAGGTATAGGGATCTGGGTGCTGCTGAGCCACTGAGTGTGGGGCCCTGCTCTGCCTGCCTGGGGAAGGAGCACTGATGCTCTGGGGCCTGTAAGAGCCCATGCTCTCTTCAGATCAGGCAGACAGGGTGGAGGGGACCACAGCACCCTGAAGCCTATGTGCTCTCCCACGAGGCATCTTCTTGCCCCACTAACACTGTCCCCTCATTTTTCTCCCCTCTAGGAATGAAGACTTTGAGATGTAAGCTACTTACACTGCCAGGTCCCTGTGTGGGGTGGGGGGCAGCACCCCTGTAACACAGGGGCATCAGGGGACAAGAGGGAGGGGGGTGGGGACCAGGGTGAGTGCAGACCAAGGAGTGTGCATGCAGTTGTGGTGTCCCCTATCATCTTCCCACACTCCTAAGTCTGGAGGTGCTGCTGGTCTCAGTCTCCCAAGCTGGTGGGTTTGGGGAAAGCTGTCTCCATTCCCTATTTCCTGTGGGGCTGGGTGGGATGATATTTGACCATCCCAGTGCATCCGGAGCTGTCCCTTGATCCCCTCTCTGGCTGGGGGTGACATATATGACCTTGGTTTTGCAGGCCACCAACATTCTACTCCTACAAAATCCCCAGGCCTTCTACAAGGCATTAACTCCCATCACCCACAGATGGAGGAGGAAATGGACAGACCCCCCTCACTTGAAAAATGTGATTATTTATTTTTGCAGGGAGCCTACCTCTTTCCAAGGCTGTAATTTTTGGCGTCAAACAATAAATGGTGTGTTTGTGTGCAGTGTGGGATGTGACTGTGCTCCTCAGGTCTAGCAGTGATGGAAGTACACAGGGCTAGGGGCTGAAGGACTCCCTGCTGCTGGCACAAGCTGAGGCTGTGCCTGGGAGCAGAGGGCTCTTTGTGGTGTTCCCAGGTGTGCTTTGCTCACAGCCAGCCTATGGGTTGATACAAGATCACTGCTCAGTGTCACTAAGACTGAGTGATGTTCCCCTCACTGGGCAGCCCTTTGCACCTCTGACTGGGTGAGTGCCAAGTCCCTCCCTGGGACAAGCTACATAAAGTCTCCTGTCCATGAAGTGTTACCCCAAGCTGTCCCCAGCACATGAGCTCTTCCCTCTGGCATAGATACCCTAGTATGTATCATCTGTGGATTTCCAGTGAGTTTATGGGGTGACTGCAGCCCACACCTCCTTCCCTCAGCAAGATATGGCGGCATGGATATTTTCTGTGGCCATCCCTGCACACCCCATGCTCTGCATAGAAAGAGCTGCATGCACAGATAAAGGGCAACTTGGTCTAGTAGAGCCTTGGGGTGAGTCCAGCCATTGCTTTGTGCTGCTCCCTGGTGCAAGTGCAGGGACCATCCCAAAAGCCGTGTCAGGCACAGGGGATATACGCGAGCAGCTTGACTCATTTCCTTTGTTGCAAAGTCCAAGTTTCTTTGGAGCAGAATGAGAGGGCCAGGCCAGGCCACTCCCTCTCCACTACGTGCATCTCTTCTTATTGCTTTTTCCACTTGCCTTCAGATCTAATTGCTAGTTTCTCCTTCAGGCTTTATCTGAAACTGCACGGGTCTTACCTCCTGCTGTCTCCCCCAGCAGTCTGACTGCAGAGAGAGCCCTGTGCTTGCCTGTCAGTCAGCTGAATCTGTCCTTCACATTGGTTTGGCCCCTGCTTCCCCCAGGGTTTCCCACCCTTCCTGGTTCTTGGAGTGAGATATCCAGCAACCCCTTGGAAAGCATTCAGCTCTGTTTTGCCTTGTTTTCCTCTGCCCTGGACCCTCAGCCTCCAGAATTCTGACTACTTCCTGTTTGTCTAGAGCCCATACATGGAGGTTTCTGCCCCCAAGTCTGAGGCTGTCCCTACTGCATCATTTTCCCCACTTCCTCTTCCCTTGCTGTGCCTTGGGGATGCCAGCTCACACAGGACTCCTGCTGGCTTCAGTTTCTGCTTGCTGGCTTTGTGGGAATTGCTTCTTCCCTGCTCTGCTTCTCTGCAGAGCCAGTGCTGGAAGGCAGGGTGCTTGACCCTTATTCACTGTGGCTACCTGCACCCAAACACAGCCCTGGAAATGAAGATGTCCTCCCCAAATGACTGCACAGCCTTTGCCAAAGTGTGGGGCTTGCTCTCAGCAGCTCCCCATTCAGTGCAGCTCCAGGGCAGTGTTCCAATCCCGGAAGCCAAGGCTCTAAGTGGTGTTGAGGTCCATCCATCATCCTCCTCCTGAGCAGCCCTGGGAGGTGGGTGAGACCAGTGTCAGGCAAGGCCAGCAGCTGCCTGGAGAGGAGGCAAAGACAGCTCAATACAAAATGCTCACAGTGGATGCCACCAGCTCTTCTTTCAGGCCACGCTCCCTCCGCTCATGTTTGTGGCAGCTGCCAGAGTGAGGGAAACTCACAGTGTCCCATGGCCACAGCACAAGGCCATCCCCCTCCAAGGAAGGTCTCATCAATAACCAGCCAGTTTCTAGGGAACCATTGCAGCAGTTCCTCTTCCTCTTTGCCAGGCCTTTTTCCACCACAGGGACTTTCCACAGCCAAACCCTTCTCTGGGGGAGACTCTGCCACATCTTTACAGTAGATTCCCAAATAATAATCTCTCCAATGGCAGCTCTGACACTGTGCCTGGCAGCTGGATTTTGCTGGGCCAGCCAGGTGTTCTCTGTTGCTAGTTTTCCTAAAAAATAAACAATTTGCGACTCTTGAAAAAAAAAATCCTCCCTTCCTCAACTCTCTGCTGGGCCCAGCCACAGCCATGCACAGCCTGGATGGCTCTTCCCTGTGGCACACACGCTCCAGGCTGCCTGTGCAAACTCCTGCCTCCATGGCTTCACAGTGCTAAGCAGCCAAGTACCACCGAGGGAATGGGCTACCTGGGCATGCTCTCTGAGCCCAGTTGTACCAGTTGTGAGCCATGCTGGGCAGCACCAGAGAAATGAGCCTGGCCATTTTTCACTAGAGGCAAAACAAGACTGCCCTCCTCCTGAGGGTGTGTACCCTCAGAACATTCACCACCACGACCTCAGCAGTGCTTTAGGAACTTTTATTTTTAAAAGGAGTCTGTCTTCCACACTTAAGACCACTCTCAAGAGGATTAATGTATGTGAACTTCCCGCAGCCCAACAAGGCAACAGGCGCCTCCTTTACACCACAGCCCAGAATGCAGAGGCAAAGCCACGGCCAGGGTCTCCCTCCTGGTGGAGGGGGCCAGGCACTGGGCACCTGAGAGAGGCTGGATCTTCCTGCACAAACTGCTCTCAAGTTACATTGGTTTTGCAAACAGAGGCACAATATGAGCCAGACAACCCTGACAAAGCCCCTTTGTATGCAAAGGGCAAAGGTAGAGGAGATGGGAACAGAGGGCTCGGGTGTCCTGCAGCATAATCTAAGCTTCCACAAAGGAAAGGGAAAGGCAGGGCCAGCGCCAAGTTCACACAGGCTGCTGCAAGCTTCTCAGCTCAGAAGAGAGTTTGGGTACTGTCTGGGACAGAGAGATAAGGGAATTAGGCTGCTCTTTTCAGCTAAGTAGCTGCAATCAGTCACAGCTACAGGATTGATCCCAGAGGAATTGTGGCAAGACAAAGTGTGGAGTGCTGCAACTGCCAGCATGTGTGCTGGGACCCCCGGTGCCATGGAGCTGTGCCACACTGGCATTTAGCATCTGACTGAGCCCAAAGCAGTGGGACTCAGTGACCCAGCTGCAAGAAACACGCCCTGTTTCTCACAGGCTGAGCTTAGAGGTACCACCCAACTCACTGAGGAGAGAATGGGGCAGAAAGACTGTGTATCCCGGCCTACCACTCCACCACCAGTACTGGAGGATCAGGGAAGAAGTGGACTTAAAAGGGAGCCAAACAAACCAAAAACAAAGTGCTTTGGGCAGGGAGCAGCTCTGTAGTCCTGTAGTGTAGCCAGTGTTTTCATCTGCAAATGCACCTGGCATTTGCTCCTCCACTGGCACACACACAATTGCACTTGCTAGGAATAACCAGAAAGCCTACCCTGGCTAAGAGGAGATTCCCCCAATCCCAGCCACCCAACAGGCTCTTCGAGATGCTGCTGCAGGGATGCTTCAGAAGGGAGCAGCCTTCTGTACTGCCAACACAGGATTTCCCTTCCTTGTGCACCCAGGGCTTGGGATGACATTGTCCTTCCCTGCTTCATACACTGTCATCCTGTAGCAGTGCCGAGGGCGACGAAGTCCTTGCCATGGATGGCTGAGGAACATCATCAGCCACAGCTTTTGAGGGGATTTTGTGCTCTCGGGGTGGGGTGGGAGGGGGGAAGGTGGTGCTCTGCAGGGCATCTGAGTACATCTCATCCTGGACACTGGGACGCTGCAAAACCCTTTGCAGCAGTGGCTTAAGCAAGCCCACAGTCAGCTGGTTCCCCTCACTGGAGAAAGGCACTGGGTCCTCCTGGGAATGGGGGAGGTGCTGCAGGACCATGGTGAGGATGTCTGAGGCAGTGAGCTCAGCAGGGCACAGCGGCCAGATCCTGTCCAGGTAAGGGTCCAGCTCCCGGTGCTGGGCAAACTCAGCCAGCAGTGTGATGAATATCTCCTTGTTAAGCAAGTGGCTGAGTTTGGAGAACTTCTCTGCCACCTCCACCACCCTCTGCCACTGCTTCAAACGGATGAGAAGGTGCAGAGCTTGCAGCACAGCCTTAGGCCTCTTGCTGCAGAGCAGCAGTTCCAGCTCCATCTCGTCATCTGCCTCGCTGTGCTTGCTCTTTCGGGCCAGCACTCCCAGTGCTCTCTTGTACAGAGGCACCCGGCCCTCTGGGCCCTCCTTGCTGCTGTATGACCAAGAGCTGCTAACATACTGCTGGGTCAGCTCTACAAAGCTGGGCAACCACTTGGGTTTGAACCTCAGGAAGGAGGCGCAAATGAGCTCAAAGAGTGGGACCATCCCATTCTGACCCACCTCCTCCAGCTGCGGCTGACACAGGACCTTCTTCCATACCTCTGGGGTGGCCCTGGCTACCAAGAGGCCATCCCCATTCTGCTGCAGCTGGAGGCAGCTCCTTATGGCTTTCCAGGCAGCCTTGGGGAAGGAGGCAAAGACAGAGTTCAAATAGGCCAAGTTGTCCTTGTCCATGTCAGACTGCAGAATGCGGCTGACCTCCTGCTCCACCAGCTCCTTGCAGTAGCTTTCCACCTCACTCTCTGGGGCACACACTACACAAGTCTTGAGGAGTTCCAGGCTCATGTAGCTCTGCAGCTCCAGGCTCATTGTGCTCAACAGCTTGGCGTAAGTGTCTTGTAGGCCTTGGGCTGGCTTCTGCTTCTGGTGGAGGCTGTGCTGCAGGATGGCAGCGAGGACCACAGGAGCCTGGAATGTACCACCTTTCTTTAACTTCTCCACTGTCAGCTTGGAGCTGCTGAGGCTCCTCCTCTGGTAATATCTGCAGGCCTCCTCAAACACCATCTCCACCAGGCATGGCTCAGGCCTGCTACCATCCTCAGGTTTGGAAAAACTAAAGCTGTAGATGCCAGTCTGACTGAGGAGCTGGATATTGTCCTCTCCCTGGGACTCCAGGAAATGCACCTCTTTCATGCTCAGAACTTCCTTTTCTACAAGCCTTCCACTGTTCTGGTCAACAAGATACAGTACTCCAGCCAGCACACAGGCCAGGATGCTGCCAAAGGTCTTCAGCTGGACAGGACTCCCTTGGGCAAGGGGACTGCCATCCAGGTCAAAGATATGCCTCTGTGTCCCATCTGGCTCCACCATACTCACAGAACCCTTTGTGCTCACCAGCAGCAGACCCCCACTGTTGGACACAGTGGAGGTGTGAATGTCCAGAGGCGCAAAACCTGAGAGAAGGCCCACAGAACCCAGCAGGAGCTTTCTGAAGTCTGACTCGCTGCTGGAGCGCAGCACCTTGCTGTGGATGAAGCCTGCAGAGGGGGCTGTGATGGTGAACTCTGCTTTCTCTGGCTGCCAGATTAGGAGGAATTTGGAAGTGGTGGCGAAGCCGGCAGCAGCAGGCACTAGGAAGACGTGCTGGGGAGAGGCCAGGACCTGGTACTCGGGGCTGTTGTGCAGGACTATCCTCACAGGGCCCAGCCGCACGCCTTGCTCCCCCACCTCCAGAGCGCGGGCACAGACACAGAACCTGAAGGCACACTTGCTGATGTCCGAGTGAGCACCCAGCGGCGGCCTCTCCTCACACCACACCAGGCTGGCTCCCTGGCTGCACACGGACACGACTCGTGCCCGGGCACCCTGGCAGAGCTCCAGTGTCTGCAGCAGCTGCCAGCCCACGGCCACCACAAAGTGCCAAACCTCGGTCCGGCCATGTTCCCACACCACGGCCAGTACCCAGGAGCCCAGGACCACAGGGCTCTGCAGGAAGAGCAGTCCCACAAGGGCTGGCTGGGGCGGCTGCCAGCTCCTCTCCAGGTCGGCTCCAGCGATGCTGTGGCGCTGGAAGGCCACCACCCGCGGCAGGGTGGGCGGCCGGCTCTTCTGCAGGAGCAGGAGGTGCTGCCCGTCGGGGCTGGACTGGATGTGGCTGGGCCCTTCTCCGCGGCACAGCAACTCCCGCAGCCTGTGGCCTCGGCTGAAGTCACTCAAGTCGGAGACCTGCCGCAGCTTCATCCTGTCAGCGACAGCGTGCACCAGGGCGAGCCGGGGCACGGAGCCACGGCCGCCACTCAGTCCCCTCCCGGAGCCCCGCCGCACCCTGCTCCCTCGGCTCTCTAGGAGACCCCCACGGACCCCTCGGGCACCTTCCCCCCGCTGCGAGCCGGCTCCGCGGCAGTAACTCCCAGGGACCGGCCGCACCCGGAGCTCCACGCACACCCAGCGCCGCCCGAGAGGGCTCCGCGCTGCCCCGGGCACACGCCGGGTCCCTCCTCCCGCCGGGACCCACCTGTCGCCGCGGCGGCGATTGCCGACCGGGTCCGGGCCCGGGCCGGTGGCGGCTCCGCTCAGCGCTGCGCAGTCACGGGGCCGCGGGTTTCCGGGCGGAGCCGCTCCGCGCCGCCGCGGGCCGTCCCGCTCCTACTTCCGCCGCCGGTGCGGGGTGGGCCGTGGGGCCGCGTCCCGAGGACGACCCGCGGGTCCCCGCAGGCGGCGGGGCCATCTGTTACCGGGGTGCGTGTGCGTCAGTCCCCGCGGGGCGAGCCGAGCTCCAGCCGGCCCGGGGAGGAGCCTCCCCCGCCCGCCCCGCCTGCGGGAGCCGCGGCCGCGCGGGGAACCGGCGGGCGCAGGCGCGGCGCCTGCGCGGTGTGCGGGGAGCGGCTGCCCGCAGGTGAGTGCGGGAGCGGCGGGGGGACACGGGACCCCGCCCGCGGGGCCGGGCGCGCCCCTCTGCCCCTCCGGCACCGGGGCCTCCGCCGCACCGGGGGCTCCGCGGGGCGGGCGCGCTCCTCGCCGCGAGGGGCCTCGCCGGGCACCGGCACCCCGTACCAGGGCCGCTCGCTGCCCACCCCGGTTAGCTGCGGGAGCGGCCGCACGCACACCGTGCAGCGGGCGGTGCCGCTCATCTCCCGCCGGTGACGCCGCGGTGCCCCGGTGCGTGCCCCGAGTGCCGGCCCCGAGGAGGCCGCGGGGCCCGCCGCAGCCCAGCCCTTCGGCTGCTCGTGGGCCGCACCGTCCCCCGGCTGCCGGCTGGTCGGGGCACGAGAGAACTCCTAGGAAAAGATCGAGCCTTCGCTGATCATTCCAGTTATCTGGTTTACCTCACCCTTCTCCGAACACTTGTATGGGCAAAAGGGGAAGAGCAGGCAGTGGTAAAAGCAGCGGGAGCTCGCAGTGTTTGCTGTGCTGAAGGCAGAGGCACTTGCTGCATGAGCAAGCTGCGGCCTCGGTCAAACCCTGTTGCGTATGTCGCTGTAACAAAGTTTGCTTCTCCAGCAGAGAATCTAATCTGAATGTATGATGAGAGCCAATTAGGGTGAGCAGGTGGGTGGAATATGCAAAGCAATGGGATAATTTGAATCATTGCGATACGTGGTGATTGCAGTTCACCAGCTGTTTGAGCTTTAGTAGGAAGTGTGACAAAAATGCAGAACAGGAATTTGGAGGAGAGGAAAGGACAGCAGTTTGGCTTTCCAGTAATGACAGGTTGATCCACTGTGTCATTTATGGCACTTCTGTGTGCAGAGAGATACTGTGGGCAGGGTATATACGTTGTAAAAATGTTAGATAGTAATTGGGTAGCATGCACAAAAGGAACAGTGAGGCTTTAATGAGCTGCTGGGCTAAGCATTCATCTGTTCCCTCCCCTGCTAACACATCAGGCAGCCATACGGGACATCCCTTAGGAGGGGAAGGGTCAGCCTCTGCTGCTCAGAGTTGCAGAGTTGCTGTATATTTGTATACAAAAATATATATTTTATACAAAAAAAATTCTGGCTCCCTGTTTTTGACATTTGGTTTTTGGTGGGTTTTTTTTTTTTTTGTTTTTTGTTTTGTTTTTTTTTTTTTAACTTGCACCTTTTTATGTTTGCATTTTAACTCCTGAGTACTTGTGCTGCTGATGGTCTGTATTTCAAAAATGTCACCTGCTCTGCAGCTCCACCTTTCTTATCTTGGCATGACTTTACTGTGCAGCTTCTCAGAACATAGCAGCTACCTCAGAAGTCAGAACCGAGGTCATGCAGCTGCACTGTGTTCAACATTGGCCTTAGATCCACACCACCAGCTGAAGCCATGGGGAAAGGGCAGGGGAAGGTTACAGGGAGAGTGTTTTTCTTCAGAAGGAAGGCATTTGAAAAGGTCTGCAAGTGACATGAGCTTTTAGGTGGGAGTCTAAAGGCACTGTAGAATATTTCATTATAAACTATGTGGGATGGGTTCTAAAGGGCTTGAAAAGTGAAAACCCAAAGTAATTTTCTGACATTAGAGATCTGGTCATGGTAGCCAGGAATGCAGAGAGAAACTGTGGTGAAATGAAAAGATTGCCTTATATAAAAATCATGTGAACAGGTACTGGTGGAAACATGCAATGCTTGTCTGGATGGACTTGACAGGAAGAAGCGTAGCTAGTTGGTGGTGTGAATTTGATGGGTTGGGTGCTGTTTTAACTGGACAGATAGAAGTTAAATGTAATTGTGGATGAAGTGTTAAAATCATAGCTCAAATGTTACTCTTTTATATCATTGCTAAAACAGGTGCAATGGGAGGTAGCATGTGGCTGTATTTGCACTAGGAAGTTGCTTTTCATGATTTTCAAGGGGTAAAAAATAGGTCAGAAGTGGTGTAACTTTAGGTTGTACTATGTAGAAGCACATACTCTGAGTGGGATGGAAGGAATTTCTAGTAAAAATATGTATACTGTGACTCTGTTGGGTGTTGTTGCTTTGAATTGCAGAAAAAGAAGTAGGACCTCTGTAGGTTTTTTGTCATCAGCACACCCTCAGAATATGTTTGTCATTACATACTGCCTGAAGGCACCTGGAAATTCTGCAGCATGGATCCAAAGCTTGTATGCTGTGTTACTGCTTCACTTGATGGGTTGAGCACCTAACAGTTGTAGAGGAAGGAACAATTTGAGCAGCTTTTATTCCAATGGACGATATACAAATGAAGTTGTAAACAATGGATGGAATGTAAAAGCAGTGTGGATATGCTTGCACAAGCTGTAACTGCCAATGCAAGAGTTTGTAAAGACTAAGCTGCAAAAAGGCTTATGGCAGTAATTTGGCCATGATTGTTGCTAAAGCCTTCACAAAATCTAGCCCTGTGTTTTCTTGCTCTCTTTGTTTTCAGTAGTGGTCTGCTGGCTGCTGATGGATGGTCCTGGGGGTTTTAACAGAGAACTGGGTCCAGGCACTTCCTGTGCACAGGGATTCATAAATTCTTGTGCTGGGTGCAGGTTGTGTGTTACTTCTAGTGATGGACAACTGGGACCTGTGTTGCAGCTGCCTGTTGTTCAGGTCCTGTATTTACTCTGCAGATTCATCACGTGTATTAAGTGCAAGTTTTTCCTGGTACTTCACTGAATTTAATGAGTACTTAGCTTATAACACATCGCTTTAGAAGCTGTGTGTTAACTTTCAGACAGGGGTTTATCCCTACCTCTTGCATGGTGGAGGCAGTTTTTGAACAACTGTCCTTTAATCTTGAGTGATGTACCTGCGGAACCTTGAAAGGCAAAGCATGATCACACTGAGTCCCAGGTGCATACACTCAGGAAGGGAGGAGGCAATTGCTGGCTTTGAAATGTTTAAATAGGTGACTCCAATCTTAGTAGCTCTGACAAGTCAAGGGACACTGGATTCTAAAAGCAGAAGTATCTCAGCTCTTATTCAGAGTCTTTATTAAACTGATTGAGGTTCAGGGCTTTGACATTAACAAACTAATACAGATCACATAATTTGCACAGTCTTTTCCAGGTAGTGAATAAATGGTTTGCCAGTGAAGTTGTACGTGAAAGTACAGTTTTGTGTCATCTGTATTGTTTATGTCTAGCCAAGAAGTGTTACAGTACATTTTGTGAGGGGTCCACACTGAAAAAAATACACTTATTCGTGTTTGGTTGTGTGTGTGGGTTGTGTATGTGCATTTATAATCTTGAAAACTTTTGGATTTGTTAGCCAAGGCAGTTGAATACAAAGTGCTGTGCTTGATGGGCTGCATGCAAAATTACACAAGTTACAAGTTTTGGATCCTGATGTCATTATGTGCATTAGTGTTATCCTCTTGACAATATTTTTGCTATTAAAAGATGGTCTATGGAATACTAATAAGTCTGTACAGGAGCTGAGTGACAATGTGGAGCATTGTGTAGCAGTTTTCAGTGTGCACAAGCCTGAGTAAATCTCAGACACAAGAGACCAGGTTCATTTTCCCTGTGGCTACTCTAACAAAAAGCCAACAGAGCTGCGTTCATCGGAATGTCATATGTTTGGTTGGAATCTCTGTTAGGAGTTCTGGAATGAAAAAGAAAGGAGGTGGATGGTTGGATGTGCTCATCTCTTCCTCGCTGGGTCAGCTGATCCTGGGGTTGATGACAGATAAAGCAAGAGTCTGCCTGAACTTGTGTCTGCCATGGCTTTTATCTTCCTGCCTTCGAGCTGCCAAGACTCATGCTCTGTCAAGTTTTCTTTTAGTTCCAGATGAAGCATCTTGGATCTTCTGCTGCACAGCAAAGCATTTGTTGTTCTAAAAATCCCCATGTGTGTGCTTCTCTTGGCCCTGAGGGGCAGTTTCCCATGCAGCCAGTGAATACAGCAGGATTCACTTAGCAGCATGTGTTAATGGGAATGACCTATTGACAGAATAAATTATCCATTTGAACCTAAAATGTGGAAAATGCACTGATGCTTTTTAAATGTGATGTTTAAAGGAAAATTGTTAATTATCGTCAGTGTTGTTGTTTTTATAAGCTGTCATGGCACCATGATAATTTGACATCTCTACAACTTATTTATAAATGTTTTGTGCATTTAACTGTTGTTTTCTGCAGCTGCCTGGAAGGTCTCAATTAGCAAAATGCAGTTATGTCTTTATGACATCTAGAAAATGTAATTGCATAAAGTGAAAACAAAAAAAACATTTGTATGACCTGATCGTCATAGGTCATGAAACAAACACAGCCTAATAAAGCATTGGCATGAAAGACAAGGTTTACGTTTCTCTCTTTGCTCCTCCATATGCTCATTTGTAGAATAGCAAATTATAAACAAGAACATTATTTAATCCTTGCCTCTAGCAGTTGTCTTTGTATGTGCTCTGTGCAGCTTTGGTTTGGAGAGAATGTGAATCCTAAGACCGATTTTAACAGAGACTAGAATTTTCACACGATCGTGCAATCCTTCTAGTGCTCACCCTTTGCGTCTTGAGGTATTTTGATTTTTCTGTCTTTCTGGAAATGTAGAAAAAGGGTTAAAATGCAGCTCTGAAAATCCAGGGACTAAGCAGAGCTTATTGATCCCCTCCCATTCACGTACACATTTGATGTGAGAACGCTGACCTAGAAGCACTGAGAGTTAGTTTATTAGTTTTGACATTGGGATTCGTTAGCTGTAATTCAATTAGAAGCACACTGATGGATGTATGTGTATGCTGGGGCTGGCAGCTGTTTAAGGTTCAGAAACTTACAGTTCTAGTAGGAAAATTGTTTTGTGCAATCTTACTCAAGATTTGTATTCTTAGACTCAGTGACATCACTCTTGAGTTGGTGTTTAATAGCTTTCTCAGTGTTTCCAGTTATGTTTCTAATTAGAATAATGTCTTATTTCCCTTGACAATTTAAAAATAATGCAAAGTCTGTCAAAGAGAAGCTGTTAAGATGATTGAATAATGTTTTCTTTTTTGTTTATTAGTTGGAAACCTTCTTCCATCTTAGTTGGGTACATAGACCTACTATGCTGTGGGAGTAATTTTGGTCTTTACAGATGGTGCAGTAGTTGCTAAGCTTTCTTCTGTCACTGTGTCTCAGGGCTCTTTCCTATCTCACCCCAGCCCATAACCAGCCAGCTGGTTCCCTTTCTAGTGGGAAGACAACATCCCTCTGCCTATGTTAATATTAGCTTTTCAGGTGTGAGATCTGCTGCTCTCTGTCCTACCCTTTCCCATCCTGGCAAAGCTCATTCCCTTTGCACCTGAGGTAGGGTCTTTGCAGCAGCATTGTTTTTCCAGGCCTAAAAATGTTTTTCTGCCACTTAGAACCAAGATTTTTGGCTAAAGGGATGGATATTTGAATAACTGAATCTGTAAGCCTGATTGTCCTAGTTGATAACATAGTTGTAAGTCAGCTAAAAATTGTCTGCAGTGGAAGAAGACAAAGAATGTAAAGGAGATCTGGATCTGGTATTCAGTAGTTGATGGAACTTGGTCTTTGAGGAAAAGACAGATCTAAACCTGCTGTGACTGGGAGGGGATTCAGGCAGTCTGGGATTGAGGCTACATCCAAGGCTGTCTCCACAGCTGCTGGCTCAGAAAGCTCTGGGATCATAGATTCAAACTGTGAATTCACCTCTCTATGCATAATTTACCATGGTTGAGTGCAACTACCACAACAGCCTGCCCATGTTTTTCTGGAGCATGACTTAAGTCAGGCCTCTGTGTGTGGTATGCTGTTTGCCATATGTGTAGTTACCTTTGGAGGTATGGCAGAAAGGCTAGGAGCTTAGGAGTATGAGAAGGGATGGTATTCCCTTCCTGCTAAGTAGTTCTGACATGCTGCAATGGTGGAGGGGGTTAGAACAGTACTAAAGCTGTGATGCTTGCCAGGAAAATCTGTGATTGCAGATAAATGTGTATTTGCAAGGTCAGAGTAGTGCTGCACTTGGTAGCATCACATATGAGGTTGAGAATATGTGGCAAGTTGCATGTTCTGACTCAGCCCCTGGAGTGGGTTGTCTCTCAGAGAAGACTCAGGACCACATTACTTTGTGTTATGGCTTATTTTGCAATAAGGATATAACCTTTTTTAAAATGGTATCATCTGTAACACACCAATTAATGATAGCAAAACTTCTTTGCATTTTTAGAAAACCCATTGCTGTCAAATGGATAATGAAATTCATCTGTTTAAAAAAAAACAAACTGTAAAGATTGTCCTCTCTCTTCCATCCTCCTCCTAAGACTGAACCACATGGGATGCTTTTGAGGTTTGGGTTCCTCTCTGGCTTGATTTGCAGAGTAGCTGGCCCAGATAAGGATACTAAGGTGCACAGGTAGATGTGAACAAGGGTGGCAGGAGTGCTTTATGGAGGCTTTCCTAGTGTTGGATGCCACCTCAGAGTCCAAAAGCAGAATTTGAAGTTCTTTGTTAGGCAGATACGAGATACGAGAAGACTTTGAAATAGTTTCAGGAGCTTCTTGTCACCAGATGCCTTTGACCAGCATGAAAAAAGACTGAGTACCTATTTGATATCAAGTATCACAATTCCTCCAGTGAGATTAAAAAATATATACTTTTTTTAGATGTAAACTGCATTGCTCTGGATAATGAGACAGTTTTTAATAGAGAAGAATTAAGAAATTTATCCATAAGGAGCTTATTCTGTTTCTGCCTGTGTGTGGACTTTTGCATGTCTTTGAAATGGGATATAGAACTAGATGGGTCCTTTGATCTGATTTCTTATCTGGTATAGTCATAAATGCCCCTACTTACAGCTTGTGAGAGACTTAGCATTTCAGTGCAGTGAAAAAGTCTTTCATGGTTGAGGCAGGTCAGATATCCCTTGAAGAAAAGTTTTCTGAGCTTTTTTTGTCTGTTCCTACCTTCAGGGTATACAGAATGGCCCAAACCGAGAAGAAAGGTGGGCTGCTCCGGAAATCTTCGGCCTCCAAGAAGCCACTGAAAGAGAAAGTGGTGTTGATGTATGATGAAATTTTCACGGTAAGGAGTTGAGCATCTCTTTTTTCTAAAGTGTTGTGTCAAATTCTCTTGATTTAGTTTACACTGAGGGTTTTTTTAGTGGATTTCTTCCCTCAGGGTAAGGCCTGCACAGTGTAGGCACATGCTCCAGGTTCCCCTACTGTTGTGCAGAACTCTGTATTCTGTTCTCTTCCAAAATGTTTCCTTGTCCTGATGCTTACCAGACCTGTACCATCTATGGGAAGTCCTGGCTTTCCCAGTATGTTTCAAATAACAATTCAGAAAATAGACAGAGGCATCCCACTTGAGAGCTGCTTCTGTTGGTCTCCTTTTCTTTGGGAATCTGTGTAGTCAGAATTCTGCACTTTAAGACCTCTTGGTCATCCAGCAGGTGATGCAGACTCTGAGCTACGCATGATAAAAGGCTTTCTTTAAATTCTGCTTGAATGATTTCTTTGCCCTCATGCCTGTTCCTTTCCTTTTCAGACAGAGGACCCCAGTAAATGCAACCCTAGGTTTTGGGAGGAGCTATTTCTCATGAAGGTAACAGAATGTGAACATCCTTTTGCTGTTCTGCCTACAAAGTGGCAGACTGTCAGTGCAAGGACTTCTGTTTCTAAGGTGTTGGTGATGGTATAATGTGCATGAACTGCTTCTTAACCTGACAGGTCAACCTGGAGTATCTAGAAGGCAAGCTGGAGGCTCTGGATGGGGAAGAATTAATGAAGATAAAAGATAACATCAACTGCTTGTTTCAGCACTGCATCCAGGCCCTGGGTGAGGAGCACCCAATCAGAGTGGTGAATGCATTACAGGTACCACACTGGGAGACAGGGAATGCTATCTTTGTGCTTCTGATGAGACCATATATTTGTTTGCTGGTATCAAACACCTTGTGCTCGTTTCTTTGCTGCTGGGAAGTGATGTCTACAGAGCAGCTGCTACTTGTTGTCTGTGGAGGCTCCAAACATTCAGTCTCTTTACTCTTGGCAGAGCAATAGATGGTTTCAGAATTCAAGAGGATCTGATGATGGAGAATGAAGTGGATGGCAATGAGGAGACAAAGGGGCTTGTTCACATTGCAGGCTGTTGGTTTGGGGGGTGTCAAAAGTACTTAGGCTGTGTAACTTTGTGTTTTACTTTCACCTCCTCTCCCTCATTTCAGCTGCCTTTTTTAATTTCCATATGGGCCAAAAAAGAAATAAAGCTCTGGAGAAGTTAGTGTGAAATCTACGCAGGAAATTGCCTCAGCTGGACACTTCCTAATTGGAAGCTGGGAAGAATTATCACTCAGAATTCATAGCCATTTTTGTGCTGGTTATTCCTTACCAAAGCTCTGCTGTTCGATATCTTTTGTGTATCCCCTCCTTAGTCTTGATATTTGATGTTACTAATTCACAAGCTGATTCTCACAGTTTGGTGAATACATTTGATTTAGGAGTATGCAGAATGCATCTTAGCTTTAGGGCTACAGGATATGAAATTCAGGCTTGAAGAGATCATATGTAGGAGGCATTGGACCAGCGGTGAGCTGGGAAAAGTTGATTTAAAACAGAATATTTACATCTCTGACGTACAATCTTGAGTTTATTGTTATTTGTAGAATTAGTTTGAAAGGCTGCTACTAAAGTTATAGTTATAGCTACACAGACAGCTTAGACCAGCCCTGAATTTCTAAACTTATATCCAGACTGTTGGAAGAACTTAGGGCAGGTCACTAGAATCCTGCTGTGTGCATATAAATAGGAACCACGTAACACATCCTGAGCTGGAATTGGGAGAGTGTTCCCTTAATCAGACTGTGTTAATGTGGAAAGTGATTCTGGAGCCAAAACTTACTTAATCCTTTTTTTGAGAATCAGCATGGTGACCAAGGGTTTGTTTAGCCCAGTATCTGTTTCTGACAGTAACCAGAAAAAGGTTACCTTTTTGCTTTCGTATGGTTCTAGAGGTCTGCTAACTCCATCAGGTCTGTTTTGGCTCCAGCTTTACATTTGAAACTAATTACCTCTCACTGGTGAATTTAAGCTAGAATCTACAACTTCAGTAGTCGTATTCCTGCTCATTCCCCTCTTCACAGGTCTGAGAGGTGCCTGAGGACAAAAGTCACCACAGACATTTCCCTCTCTTAGAACAGATGAGTAATTTGCTGCCCATAAATTTTCCAGAGAGTCTGCTGGAAGCATAGTGTGCTGATACCTGTGTATCTTCAAGATCTTGGAATGAGACAGTAATTAAACTGCCTAATAGACTTGGAGACTTTTTTTTTTTTTTTTTTGGTGGGAAAGTTAGTTCTTCTTGTTGACAAAGACACAGTTTATTGGTTCAAGTTGGTAAAGCAATGTGGCAACCAAGCAGAAGTTTGTGCTCAAACAAGAAGAATGTGGACAAATGTATTCTCCAATTTTTATGAATTTTCAGCACCAAAATCCCCTTTAGAAATGACAGAGCTGGAGGAGAGGTCAGACAAAATGTATGGTTTCCAGGCTGGCAGTATTAATTTCAGCCTCTGCCAGTGCTAGGAGAGGATCATGCAGTGGGTTTTGCTATTGAGTTGGAGGTGTTGCCTTACATCTCACCTTCTGTTTTTTCCCCTTGCAGACTTTGTGTGCATTAATTCGGGGTGTCCATCAGAAGAACAAATCCACTTCTGGGTTTGACATCATCAACATGCTTGTGGGTTTTGACAAGGCAGAGCTATGTATGAAGGTGAGGCCCTGGCAATGTAGAGGAGCAGTTTGCACAGCAGCTGTGTTGCAAGGGCAGTGAGTTGTAGATGGGTGTGTGTACCAGGCTGCAGCTTTTGGGGGAAATTTTGGAGCCATTTAGTAAAAATAGCTGTCCTGAAGTTCTGTACCTGACAGTAGCACAGACATTTGGGGTCCCTGGGTTGGTTAGTAATATAACAGAGCACATTCTTTTCCTTTAGTTCCAAACTGTGTAGTCACTGTTGTTGAAATCTTAGAGTCAGAAAAGGCTGTCACAGGTGATTACCACCTAGTATTGAACCTCACATCTCTCTTTATCTGAGGGCCATATCCTGTGTTCTCACACTCCGTCAGCACATGGGTTGTTTTAAACCTACTTGATCCTCTTCATTGTAAAGATGTTGAGTTTGGGAAATGACAAAGTAACCAGTGATAAAGCTGAATTCTTGCTGTATCATTCATCTCTCTACAAGAGTAGCAGTTTTTCTTCTCTATACAAACTGTAGTACATTTTGGGAGAACATTAAGTAGTAATTTGCCTATCAAAATTTTAATCTTAACTTATATATGTATTGTTAATTGGATGTGTGCTGCTGCATCTAGAGAAAGCTCATGGAAAATGATCATGATGTTACCAGTAGTCATTAACCTGTAGTTAACAAAGCAGTGCTGAGAAGCAATAGTATGAATATGGCCTGTGGAGAAGTAGTAGTGGCTCAGTTATTGATTCTGGAATAACATGGCTTTATATTGGTGCTCTGCTACTTGAATCTTCTAGAAAGCTTTCTATAAAAAACATTTCAAGTAATTTCAAATACTACTTTTAAATAATGTGACTCTTATTCTTTAGAATCTGATGGAGAGCTTGGACTCCCTTCTCTGTGCAGAAGGTTCTGAAAGCCTCAAGAGCTTGTGTCTGAAGCTACTTCTCTGCTTGGTGACAGTAAGTAATTAATCGCTGTATAATGAATTAGGGGCTTCTATGAGCCACATCTGAGGGAACTGTTTTGAACTTGAGCAGAATTCTGTGGTGTGAAGTTTAAGAAGGGGGAAGAAGTTGTGAATGAGAACAAGGGTCAGTGCAGAATATGCATGGTGGCTCTAACCAAGATGCCAATGCAGACTAACAAAGGCTTTTCATCCTGTAAGATGTGTGCCATCTGGGGCTGAAGGCAAGAGGCAGTATCAGTTGGATTCACAGTGTGGGTTTTCTTAAGGAAAAAGATGTTTAAGAAGTCTCAGATAAATGGAAAGAAAGGTAGAAGGGTTGAGCAAAGACAGAAATTGTGGAGTAGAGTGGTGAGGATGTGAAGAATGAGGAAGTTGTAATAAATGGCCAATCATCAGCTTTTGGAGATGGTCAGCTGTGAACTATTTTGACTATGATAAGAGATAATTGCCCTCTTAATGGTGGGAAGGTTCTCAGTGGAGCATATGTGCCTTGTTTTTCATTCTCTGCCTTCTGTGTAGAGCCTGCAACAGCTGATGGCTGTTGTCATTCATGCAGCTGTGTAAAATACCAATGTGTGGAGGAACGGGGGAGCTCTTAGTCCGTGGGTGGTGCTTCTTGGCAGAGAGAGGGCTGGGAGTCAGGACAGATTTCTTTTACTCCATGTCTAGCTCTATTGCTAGTCACACCTTGACTTGCTAAGTGTGAGATTCTGGATAAATGTGTCCATTTGGAAGCAGAACTTTCCTGTTCCTATTGTGTGCCAGAAGCAGCTACAGCATTGGTGGAAGTTTTGGATCAGATTTTAAAACTTGTGTTTGTACTCAGGTGACAGATAACATTAGCCAGAACACTATCCTGGAGTATGTGATGATTAACAGCATATTTGAAGCTATTTTGCAGGTAAGGGTTCTTCCTTCTACTGTGTGGGCTGTTCCATAGTGAGAACTTTCAGTAATGTGTTTGCTTTTCAGCTTTTTCAGTGTGGTGTAGTTCAGTGGCACTGTTGTTGCTTCCATTCATAGCTCAGTCATACATATATTTTGTAATGTTCTCTCCCCTTTACTCTAGTCTGCTGTTTTTAGTCACTACTGCCTATTTAAGGTATTTTCACTTGAAACATTTCTGCACAGTTAAGAGTCTGAACAGATTTCTGGGCTAATTTCACACAGAACTCCTGTATTGGAGAAACTGTGTTTCAAAAGGTAATGTGGATATATAAAGTATTTTTCTTGGATAAATTATACTTTTCTCAGTGGAACTGAGCCTTGGAGAAACCCAGAACACTTGCACAGGTAATGCTGGTGATTCATTGAGATACTGTACAATACTGTTGTGAAATATATTTGCCCTTTATGTCTTGAAAGCCTGTGTGCATATTTTCTGTGACAAATAAGCTTCTCTGTGTGCAGAATTTCCTTGAGGTACTAATTCCCTTTACCCTAAATATCCTCTTTCAGATAGGACATAATTTGTTCTTACACGTACATTTCGTGGCTATGCTCTGTGTGAATCACTGCAAGCTTCCTGAAGCAGGTCTGAACAGAACAGTGTGATTTGTTTATTCCAGATCCTGTCCAGCCCTCTTAGTCGCAGGGAACATGGATATGATGCTGTGGTCCTTCTGGCCTTGCTGGTCAACTACAGAAAGTATGAGGTAGGTGTTCTGGGTAACAGAAACATCACTTCTCTCTACTTGATTAATTTAGAGTGGCCTCTGGATTATGAAGGCAGCACACACTACAGTTTTTAGCAGTGCACACTGTAGCATCAGGGTGTCAGCAGCGAGCAGGAGAAACTTTGCAGTGCAGCCCTGTTATGCTCCCTGTGTCTGTCTCTGATGTATGTGTGTAATCAAATGTGTATGATATTCCTACAGCTTGTTCTGTGCCAGCATGAAAGAAACTGCCTAGGGAATTTGCATTTCCTTTGTGGAAGTAGTCTGAGGAAGGTCCTTTTGGAAGAGTTGCTGTTGTGCCAAAGCGCATGTCAGCCTCTGTGTGTGAGTGTGTGATTATACATAATCTCCAAGGTAAAATGAACTGCCAGTCATCCTGGGCTTCACACTGAATTTGAGATTCAGAACATGACTAGCTGACTGAAAGAGCACAGATCCCCAGAAGAGAAGGTGAAGCTGTGACCAAAGAATGAACTGAAACATCACAGCTAGTAGTTCCAAGAGAAGTCTGTCTCTGTCTCTTTGATGGATTCCTCTTTGAGAAACTTTATTCGTCATCCTTTTTATGTTTATGGTATATTCCCATTTTTTTCTGTTATTCATCAGCTTGGAAAAAAAAAAAAAAAGAATTGAATGTCAGAACAGCACCTAAGGTTGGCTTTTCTTTGTGTGAGGCATGATGCTTTACTGATCATAGGCTTTTTTCTTCATAAATAGGAATATCTTAATATACTTCATTAGGCAACAAATAGGAAAGTTCTGGAACAACCCAGCCTTCAACAGAATTACTAAGAGGAAGCAGGTTTCAAAACTTACCTGGTTTTATAATAGGTCTTCTTCTGAATTATGAATAGACCTAGAGAATATGCAAGCACAGGAACTACACTTGGTGTCAAAGGAATGCCTGTCAGTTTTTCATTCCTGTCAGTGGTGTCAGAATCATGAATTGCAGATTCTGTTCAGCATTCTGTGCTGTGGTAGCATGGAACAGGAACATGGAGTTTGATTTCAGTAAATGGCTATGAGGGGACACTCTTTGGAATTATCTATAAGTAGGGTTACTTACGAGGGCAGACTGGGAAGACCAGAGGTCTCACTGCAACATTCAGACAAATGGTGGAGAGCTGTGTAATCCCATCCCTGAGGCATGGATCCCTGTGGACTGTAGCTGACGTCCTTAGTAAGTCAGAATGCTGTGAGTGCACAAGACTTGTCCTTGGCTCTTTGCAGTGGCTTTCTGGGGAGTACCGAGTTGGGGTTGAGTGCTTTGGAGAACACTGGCTGAGATGTCTTGAAACCAGGCACTGTTAAGGAAGTGTGCTGATGTTTGAAAAGCACAATCCATACGGTCCAACTGAAGCAGACATGTAGCAAGGGGAACTTCAGCTCAAGCAGCTCCTCTGGCAAGGCTGGAAGCTACTCCCAGAAGGGTTTTATGTGACAGCTGCCCAGCACTGCCCTTTGTAGCAGTGCTACAAGCCAAGCCTGGAGTAATGTAGCCATAATCTTTGTCCTTCAGTAGCTGCTTTTATTTGCTGTTCTTTGGCCCTTAGGGTCAATATGGTGCTTGTCTGGTTGTCAGTGAACTGTAGCACACTTTCATGCCTCAGGTGCTCTGGATTTTTCTTTTTATTTAACTGGTGCAGCTGAAAGGTTCTCTTTTGGTCTGAACTCCACTGGTTAAGTTGTATTTCCAGCTGTTTAAGAAAATCTAATAAGGCTCAAAATTCATTAGCTGACTATGATTTTGTGTTTTTCGTGTGAATGCCACTGTGTTTTACATCAGGATGTTCTTCTGTATTTTTGGGATGTGAATTTTTTAATCTTCTCTCAAATTGCTTGGAGACTGTCTCTCCATGTTGTCGTTACCTGTGTTGATGAGATCTTTGCTAGTTGATTAACTTCTGTTTTAGGGATTTACATGTCTTTACTTGGAACCTTTAAAGGGATGCTCCTGATTGAAGTCCTAATAATTTTTAGAAGTTGTTCCAACTATATACTTATTCAAGCCTTCAGCTGTATTTTATTATTTTTTTAATACTAGTCCTGATTTCAGAGAAAATACTTTTGCATTGCTACTGTGAGAAAGAAAATGCTGTGAGAAAAAGTATTTATTTGGTAATTTTTTGCAGTGTTTTAAGGGATGGCTGATAGGATAGCAAGTTAAACCATAAAATCAGGTAGTGACTTTTGAATATGTACTTGATAACATCTAGGCAGAAGTTTGTTTGCCTTATGTTGAACTTGTTAGAATTGCATTATTTCTTGTTAGACAGAGCTGAAATAAATTAGTTAAATGGAGTTTTTCCTTTGTGTGCTTGTTTGTCAGCATATAGTGTATCCAACAACCCTTTGTGTCCAGTTTTGTGTGCTTCCCTCTCCTTGGTATAGGCAGCTACAGGTGCTGAAGAGACACAGCTTAGGAGAATCAGAAGATTCATGTGTTTTTCCTTTTTCTTTTACAAAGATCTTGCATAATTCAATTTTTTTTTAATCTCTTTAACAAAAAAAGTAATTATTCAAGCTCCAATTCCCTGCAAAATGACCTGCCTGCAAATGAGACTTCTGTGTCTTGATTGAAAATCAACTTTTTTAGTTTTGCACTGACACATATAAACCAGGAAAAATGTGCATTGCTAATCTGAAATGCTTCCTAAATTATTAGCATTTGTCTTTTTAGATGGAGCCTGTGTGCTTTCTTCAGCTAAGTTCAAGGCATTTATATTCTCCAGAGACTTCCAGCTCTTAGTGGTGTAAACAGGGTGTTGCTGTCTCACCCATCAGCAGATGAGTCTAGAATGTTGTCCTGCCTTCCTGGGTGCTGCTTTAAGCCATCTTTGCAAGGTGCTGCAGAAGAGAGATAGCAGAGCAGTAATGCTCCATCCAGCTTCACTGCTTGTTCCTGCTGCAAAACTGTGTGTATGTCACAGATAACAGGCTTACAGGATGGCTGCTCCACTTTCCAGACTGACAGATGAGCTGGTGGAGGGATAGAGACTCCCTCTCTTCCCAATAAAATGAGGAGACTGCCTGGATGAGCCAATAAGGGGAACATGTCCCTGACCTAGTGGTCTTAGCATGTGCTGTAACTCCTGCTTATTCGTGCATGTTCTGTTTTATGGGACAGGACAGAGATTCTTCCCAGGTGGCTGGGTAAACTTGGAAACATAATAGTGGTTTTTTTTCCCTTGAAGGCTGAACTTAAAACCATTTTTCTTTCTTCTTTTTCCCTCCACCCTGAGCAGTCAGTGAATCCCTACATTGTGAAACTCTCCATTGTGGATGATGAGGCCACGCTCAATGTGAGTACTTGCTTTGATTCCTCTGTGCTGCTGGAGATAGTCTTTCACATGGAGTGTAGGGTGATGAATGCAAGCATGGTGTATGGTAGAAATCAGGTCTTGGAACAGTGCTGCTCTAAGGACCACCAGTACAGTGTTGTTCAGCCCTAACTTGCTCCTGCAATAGGTTAGCTCATAATTTGGACAGTTTGATCACCAGATAAATGGTGGGCGTGGTTGAAAAGCTAGGTAGCAAGGAACATGCTAAAGTTGATCTATTATTCATTCATGGACTATCTGTATGCTATTTGCTGTCATGTGCCAAAGAGACACAGGATGATTTATGCCAAAAGGAATCTCATTTCCAGTGCTGTCACTTGATTTTATCAGTCCACAAGTCAATTTTTGTAACTCAGTGGAAGCTCGTATCGGAGTCAAGAGTCCTGCCCTGTATTTTGGGTTGTAGCCACAGTCTCAGTTCTTTATCCAGGCCTGGATAAAAATTGACAGCAGGACTGAGTTATGTGAGTTCTGGACTTGGAAGCTGCTCTTTAGGCATGAAATAAAAAGCATGCTCCATGCTAAAAAAAGGGTGAGAGCTGTTAGTAGTTCTTTAATAGTGTAGGCTGTTTGCAAGAAGTCAAAGGTTATTAGTGTCTGTGACTCTTTGTTTTGAATTTTTGGATGTCCTTCCTCTAACATCAGCTTCTTTCTAAATTTCTTGATGCTTTACTGAGGCTTCTTGAGTGAGAGCTCTATATGGAGGTCCAAGGAGAGTAAATGTTCTCCATTGAATTTAGTAATTAGATAAATAACTCTAATTTTTGTTGTCTGGGTTTTTGTATTATGTTGTTGTATCATGGCACATCTTAATAGTTCAAACAGCTTCAAGGGAAATTCTGCATAGCATACTAGGTTATCTTGAGGGGGGGCAGCATTGCTATGTGTGTTCAGTGTGTGATTTTCTCCCTTGAGATTTTAATGTGAAGTTCTTTAAATGCATTTTTTTCTTTTTTTCAGGGAATGGGACTTGTAATTGCCCAGGCTTTATCGGAATATAACAGGTGAAACCAAATTGTGTCTTATTTTTCAATATGTGATAGTTACATGTACATTTTCACAAACTTTTTTTTTTTGTGTTAAAGGACTTGTTTATCAGTGCAGCCTTGATGCACCTGGAGAGGCAAGGAATAGTCTTATGGTTTGAGGTACTTTGGTTCAGTTGATGCAGTCATTGCAAGTCTCAATGCATCTGTACCAGCTGGACTGATGTACTTTGGGAGAGATTTTGCTGTAGGGAAAGATATCCATTATATGTTTTTACTGTCATGGATTTTACCTCTACCTCTGTGTGAATGTTGAAAATCTTAGTCACAAGTGAAAAGATAATAATTTGCTGACAGCTACTCTGCTGAAAAGTTTATTTAGCTGAAACACTATCTAAAACAAACAAATGTATCCAGGACTGTCCACATGGTGGAAAGCAATAACTGCTGGTGAAGAAAGCACCAGAAAGCCAACAGAAAGGGTAGCATACTCTTAGCCTCTGCTTCATAAGTAGCAGCATAAAACATGTAAGCTTTCCTAAGAGAAAAATGCTTTAGAAAAATCTGGAAACTTACTGCAATTTCACCTGAGAAACTCAAGAAACTTTTTTGTGCAGTAGTATTCTCCAAGTATCCAGAAAAATGTTGTAATTCCTTTGAAAGTCTGCTGTGATAGTTATGCAGGTGACTTACAAGATCAGCAAATCATGTAGATGTATTTAACAGGGTGAAGGGTTAGAGTAAAGCAGAAAAAAACTTCACCCACCCAACTTCATTCTGACAAAAGCTGTTTCAGATGATGGCCTGTTTTGCTTAGTTAATTTCTTCCCTCTTTCCCAAGAATTTAGAGTTGGTTTCTTTCCATCTTACATTGTGTGTGATCAGATTCCCATATGACAGACAAAATAAATGGCCATGTGAGCTTTGCTAGTCCCTTTGAGTGCCAGATGAAGCAGTGTGGCTTGAATCTGCGGTACCCAAACTGTTTGTTGACTTCACTTGCACCAGGAAAGTGGGATCAGGCCATGAACCATAGAGGTCCATGTGGTTTCTGTTGGCCACAGGGTGACCAATTCTCGTTTTTTCTGTGGTGGATGATGAAATAACACTGTTCTGTGGTTACTGACTCTGTGTGCTCATGTGGCTTCTTACTGTTTGTCCAATGCAGGACAAAATTTCCTAAGTCACTTGTTCCCTTTTCTTCAGAGTTAGCCTCAACTGCTTGTGTCCTCTGTAACAGCACAAGCGTTGTTCGAATTTCACATATTTCAGCAGCCCCACTTCAACTGTACACAATTTACAAATTTTTTAATACCCATTGTCTCTTCTTCTGTGAGTTCTTGAAAAAGGCTGTTGAACGTTGAAGTTTCCTCCATCCTATATTCTTGTCAAATAAGATTAACACGTAGGGATTTAGGTGAAGTAACCCTGGAACTTCATTCTTATTCCCTTTTTGTTCAGGCAATACAAAGATAAAGAAGAGGAACATCAGACTGGTTTCTTCTCAGCCCTGACTAACATGGTAAGCATGGAACCAGCACTTTTCTATTCTTAAAAAGGTGCATTCATGCAAGTTCAGCAGGAGAGTTTTTCTAAAATGTGTGAGTTTGGAATGTGAGTTCTGAAGTTAGAGATGGATTGAACGAATCCAGTTGTCTGTCTCAGAAAGCTCTTTAAAAGGATGAGATCTCTACTCTTGTGTTGATAGCTGAAATTATTTTCCTTCATCTTCTTCACCCTAGTTGGCTTTGTTTTAAAAATCACCCTATTTGAAACTTTTAATATTTTTTTTTAGTTCTTAATCCTTCTAAACAGCTATGTATTTTTAAAAACCAGCTGCTACTCTGGTGATGTTGCCTAAAACATAGTGGCACATAGTCTGGTCTGTGAGGTTCTGTTTCTTTACTGGTTTTTTTCTCAAGCATGGGTGCACTTTAGCTATGGAGTAAAGCTTGGATTCTGCAGTAGGCACTGTCTGCATTTTTGAAGGGGTACCCTTCAAAAACAATTGTGAATTTTTTCCTTGTAAAGAGTATCCACTGTTCCCCTTGTTGAGTTTGGCTTTGCCTCAGTCCGAGATTTCATTGTGTTCTGAGATCTAAGTGACAGAAAAATTTCCTGTAAGTAAGGGTAGTTAAGTGTTGGCAGCTGTCTGTCAGGAGTAAAACTGTGGTCACCCTGGGGCAAGCAGATAGGAAATGATCTCTGTTGTCCTCTTACAGAATGGCAAACTAATCCAGGCTGGGATTCAAGATCCAGTCTTTTTTTGTGGTTTGTCCGGTGAAGCATTGGTCAGTGACAGTACAGCAAAATAAAACGTGTTTGTATCCATGGGTTGTCTATTGCTGTCTAATAGCTTTCCCAAATTCCTGCTGTGCAATGCTCTCTCTTTCCATAGGTGGGCAGCATGTTCATAGCAGATGCTGATGAGAAGATCTCTGTCCAGTAAGTGCACAGATGTTATTTATACCCTGAACTGTTCGGTGTGATCCGTTCCGTCACGGAGCTATCGGATATCACAAAGCAAACCAGAGGAGCAGGTTCTCCTGTCACTAAAATGCTACCACACCCTGCAAGCTGTAGATTTGCCCTTCTGTGAGAAGGGTACAGCAGGAGGAGACACAGCTAAACTGCTTGTAATGAAGTCTGTAAAAAAAAACTCCAGTGGTTTTTGAGGCATTTATAACATATAATAGGTGTGTCAGAGGTGGCACATGAGAAGCAAAGGTTCATGCACTCTGCCCCTCACCAAAATATTTTTTAAGTCAAGGGGGGAAGTGATAAATGTGAGGGATTTTAGTGTCTTTAGGACCCTCTACTCTTAAAAGAGAGGTCTTTAAATGGAAAACTCTGAGCAACTAGGGACACCTTCAGAAGGAAGGCAACAAAGATTGTGGTTGTGCTTTAAAAATAGCTATTTTTATGGATTGCTACTACTAGTACTGTTATTAGTACTACTAATAATTGGAAGATCAACTAGATTGCAGAGGCAGAGTTTTCCATAGTTGAAAAAAAAACCATTGGTTTTTCAGATAGGCCATGCTTCTGTAAAACTTGGCTCCTGGTACTCTGATCACTAACTGTGCCTTTTTCTGTATCCTTCCCACAGAACAAATGAAGCAATCCTTCTTGCCCTCTATGAAGCTGTTCACTTAAACAGGAATTTCATCACAGTTCTGGCACAAGTGAGTTTCAGTGGAATGTTTCCCCATTTCTTTGTAGTAGATGTCTAGGAAATCAGAGAACCAGTAATGGAATTGGTGAACAGATAAATTCTTTTTTTTTTCCCCCCTTATGTGTACTTGTCATAGGACCAGCATGAAAGAGCAGAAGCAGGCCAGGGCTGGGGAAGAATTTTATGATATACTTCCTGCCTTGACAGTAAATGAGTAGAGTTTTGAGGTCACAGTTCATGTTGGAATGATTAATTTTTGCCACTGGATGGGAAAGGTTGCATGGAGTGCCTTCTGTGCCCTATTGATAGTCCACTTAGTGGGAGGATGGAGTGAGAAAAGCGGCTGCTGGAACTCTCAGAGCAAATCACATTTTTCTTAAGTTAGTGTTGAGAGAAAGAGGCTGATTCAGCTCCCAAATTGGATGGATTGTCCTCTGTGGGTGTGCATGGACTGTGTGTTGTCTGTTTGGGTGTTCTTCACTTAGGGACTAATTGACATGTGACAGTTTACTATTTTTTGTTCAGACTTCCTTAAAGAGCCCAGCCCCTTTGGCATGAGAACCAGTTGTTGGAGCATTGTACTTGTCCTTGGGCTTTTTATGGTGGAGAAACAGCTTTCTGAGAGGCAGTGATCTGCTCTGATCACAAATCTCTGGATGCTTTTCTAAATGCTGTGTGAGTTTGGAGAGGTGGTTGCTGCTGGGAGGCAAATAATGAGCCTGTCTGATCCAGTGATTGTGCTGAAAGGGCAACCTGATGTGTTTAGGAAGACCTTTAGACTCAGGCTTTTAATTTTGGTTTGTAATCTGTGAGAAAAACAGCATCAGCAAATAACACCTTTTCCCAGTTTATTCAGGGCCTCAGAGTGCAGCCTTACATCACAGGCTAGACACTTGGCATGACAGAGGAGATCTTTGGGGACTTCTGACAGTAGTGGTGATAGAAGAGGTCTGATAAGCAGATTTGCAGCCTCTGAAGAAAGCTGGATGGTTAATTTGCTGAGGTTCCTTGCTTGTCTTTTCCCAGTTTATTCATTCCTACCACTTCTCAAAGATTTCTGCTCTTGCAGTTCTGTGTAATACCAACTGAGGATTTTCTGTGGTCAAGATATTCCTGAGGGAAGAGAGGCATTTGGCAGGGAAAAGAGCAGAGCAGAAAAAGATCAGCTAGTGTAAAAGCTCTTAAAAATAAAAGGATAGACTAGTTACTTGTGAAAGTGATAGTTGAAGCAGCATCAGTTGAACCCACTGATCAGTGGGTTGAATTGGAGAACTGATATTCTTGGATGGCTTGTCTGTAATCCTTCATTTAAGAGAGGGTGAGGTAGGTCATGTCATGTTGAAAAAAACCTCATAAAAGCTGATGAATGCTCTTACCTAAGCTGGTGTCCATTGCTTGGCGCTGCATGAATGGCTTCCTGCTGCTGTGTGGCAAATGGGAAGAGCAGAGACTCAGTTGTGTGGATATCTGGAGCATTATGTGTGTGCTCACCAGCTGTGGGTGCTCAGGTTTGCTGCTGGGTGGCACTCTTGTCTCTCAACTTCCAGTTACAGTTCTGGAGAAGGAAGGTGAGCCCCCAAAACCTGTCTAAGGAAATCTGGCTTATGTAAGACTTTCAGTGAAAAATTGTATTTTAAAGTGTAAGTTGGTAGCTGTAGGGATGTAAATTGTCTTTAAGTTGTAGTATGTGTGTCTGTGCTTCCCATGAAATACATGCATTTATATTTGCTCATAAAATGAGATATTCAAAGGCAGTGTGGAAGATATCCACTTGTGAAAAATCCTATGGCACTAACAGCAAATCAGCAGTTCTGTATCTTCCTTTTATTTTGAAATTGTGATGATATATTAAGGCAGATGATACATTTATGTAAAACTTGCCCTATAAAATGGACACTTTTCTTGGCAGCCAGACTCAAAAATAGCATGGCAGATTGCCTACGCTCTCACCAGTGTGGATAGGTCCAGAAGCTTGCAAAGAGTGAAGTCAAAGCAGTAATTAGGCAGGCAACTATTAGCAAAGATGAAATGGGGAGCGTGACTGGCTGATGGAAGCTGAGAGGATCAATAATGATAGTATTATTTATGTTATGCACTGTTTTCCTGCAGGGCTTTACTGTAAGATAGGAAAGTAATAAATTGTCATCCTCTTTGAATATGAACAGATGGGGGGCAGGAGCAAGGAGAATTTGCTCTTAGAAAAAGAAGTGAAAGGGTCTTGGAGGAAGACTTCAAATGCACATCCTTGGGTTGTTGTAGGGGTAATTAGAAGCTATTAACATTGTAGGCTTTTGCAAATCTCCAATTCTACATTAGGGAAGGGCATTTTTTCTGTCTGCTGGGTAGAGCCACCACTTTCTGATGTATTTTTGTGTTTTGTGAAGTAGAGAAATTGATGTACAATTTAATTGTTAGACATCCAAGGTCAGGATCCATGGTCAGGCTCTTTGGAGAAGAAGCTGAGGTTTCTTGAAGCTTTTTTAGTCATGTCTATTGTGCAGGAGCATGGAACAGTACAAGTAGTGGTCTGTGTTTCCAGTGCCTGGGGAAGCAGTTGACCTGTGCATTTGTGTTTTCTCTTAGAGCCATCCTGAAATGGGCCTGATGACAACACCAACGAGCCCAGTTCCAATGACACCTGTCACTCCACTTGGAACCACCCCGCCTTCTTCAGATGGTAAGAGATGTAATGATCTCCTGAGGAAAAATAATTTAAAACGGTAAAATAACAAGCAAACTGTTTTCTGAAGATTGCAGCTAATGAGATCTGTCTGGAGCAGATGTAACTTGGTGATCTCTTCCTGGAATGACTTGTCTTACTAAACACGAGCAAGATTCTTTGACTGAAATTTATTTTTATTTTGCCTGTGTATTGTTCAATGAAATTATGCTGATATTTCTTCTGAAAACAGTACTGCCCCAATATCTACATGAAGGTACAACTAGCCCGTTAGTTATTCTGTGTAGGCATTTACTTATGAATATTTCTAGTGTCAGGTCCTTTGCCTGGGATTATTTGTCATTGGAACAGATTTACAGAGAATCACTGTGGATTCCTGCTTGTTGTTAATGCACTTGTCCTCAGCTTTGAATTAATTGGGATTTGAATTCAGTCTGGGTGTGGAAGTATTCCTCCCTCTTATTATTGCCATTTCTTTGATAGGCTTTGTAAAGGACTGCTTACCCTGAGATCTTTCTTCTAAATGAGATGTTATGTATCCACATAAATATGCTTTGAAATCACCTAAAATAAAACCCTTTCATTTTAAGGTATGGATAGATATAGCCTAGTTTAAGAGAAGAAATGAAATGGCTGTTTTAATGCACTTTAATGGCATCTGAGCTGAAGAGTGTTTAATGAGGGAACAGAGTCAATTTGAATAGAGCACAGTTTGGAAATATTTCTGGGGAAAAGCAGCCTGGGTAACTCAGTTATATCAGCTATTCATGTCATTTGATACCCTAGTTAAGGATGATCCTCCTCATGGATGAATTCTGTCTGGTTGCCATGGATAACAAAAGCTTCAGATAAAGAGTCCCCTATGTCTCAAGTCTCTGTGTGAATATAACATAAAATGTGGAGGGATGGGCATTTTGTGGGCTTCTGTTCAACATGTTCATTGCAAATGTATCCACCCCCACACTTATTACACAACTGTCAGAATGTGTGCTTACCTACATCTACAGCTTGCTTGCACTCTTTATTTTTTGTTTTTTCATTTACCACGAGGCAAAACAAAATCAAAACCTCCATCCTGCTTTCAGCAGAGGCAGTGATCTTGTGAAGTTTGAGGCTTCTTGTGGCTTGTAAGGTTACTAAATTTAAGAAAATGATCTGATCTTAGTGTGCAGCATTTGCATTGGGAAGCTTGCTTTATTTTTATCTGCTGTCACCTTGTTGATCCCTGAAATGTGATTTTTTTTTGTGGCCCTTGGCTTGATTTAGTTTGGTGGTGTTTGATTACTGCTGTTTCAAAGATATGTCAGAATTTTCCTTGTTTATTAAGGTCTTGCATGTCAGCTGTAAAACTTGCCCATGGCTGCCAGTTAGCAAGAGGCTTTTTAGCTCTGGAATGAGAAGATTGCTTTCTTTTTACTGCACTAAAAAAAAGTGTAGTTGAACTGTTTTCAGGTTACATTAACGTGTAGAAATCCATCTGTGAATTTCAGGTGCTTTTCTTTTATGCTGTCTGGGATAAAAAATGGGTTCATACTCTGGTTTGAAATTTCTCTGGCTGTTAACCTATAGTGTTATAGTGTAAATTAAGACCTTGTAAAGTTTCAAAATGTATGTTAAAAAAGTCTGTATCATGAACCAGGATAAGCAGCAATGTGTACTTCAGAGTGATTTCTTCCTTTTTTTTTTTTTTTTTCAGAAATGAGGCTTTTGCTAGAAACTGTTTATCTATAATATGTAAATCAAGTGTGCCTGTCACCATAGTTATCTAAATGTCAGTTTGCTTACTGTTGTTAAATATTCATTCACTACGTTCATTGTAACATCTCAAGAAGGATCCACTGGGGATATAAATACATTTTTCAGACTTCTAGCTAAATCTTTGAGCTATTCATAATATTGGGAGTGAGAAAGCTTCCAGTCTCATTGCACAGACTTTGCCAACAGACATGACACATTAGTAATGTGTCAGGAGCCCCAGATCTGCAAGACTGAATGGACTAAACCAGCTCACTCATTGCTTGGGAATGTGCAACCTTTATAACCTAAAACTCCCGTTAAGATTTTTTTATGTGATTCCAACAGTGAAGTTACATTGATCTATTTGACCTGTTGTTTCCAAGGGCTACAGTTTTATATTGAAGGTGATTGTGTAATCCTGAGTTCTGAGAATCTTTGCTGTACTCTGGGCCTCTCAGCGCATGGTTTAAAGAATCTTGCATTTTACTCTTGGCTTGTCTCCTTCATCCTTCTGTGCCTGCCCTTGCCCAGTTGAAGCCTTACTTGCCTCATTACAGGGTTATGAGATACAAGCCTTGAATTTTGAAAGGTGTTTTATATTAAATCAGACTTTTCTCTGATGCAAAATACAGTTGTGTACAGGATCAAATTACTTCCCATCAGAGTCCCCAGCCTAGTCATCCAACAATCAGGTGTAATTCCTCACTTCTTACAAGGTCCAATCTCATGATGAATACCTTTTTCTTTCCTCAAAAGTGAGAAAAGCCTTGAGCATTCCTGAGGATAGGCAGAAAAGAGATGATATGATACCTAAGATGTGTGTACTAATGGTCTGCAGATCTGTTTCCAGTGCAAAGGGAGCCCTGTCTTAGGTTGTCCTTATAGCATGAGAAGAGAGAGACTTCAGTCAATTGTAATTCAAGCCATTTATGACCTCTTGAATGTGAGAACCTGTGGGTTTGACCACCTAGGCAGTCATATTATTGTCATGTCAGGACAGTTGCATAGACCTGGAAAAGGTCTCCTTAACTCTTGAGCCTAGTGCTCTGTGCTTGCAGGCATATCATCATACAATCCCTTGAGTTTATCAAGCTCTGACTAAATCTGTTAAATTTGTTTCCCAGTAATTTCTGTTGGTGGGCAATTTCAGCATCTTGTTTCCTTGGTTAGAAATATTCAACTTCACAACCTGGATTTCTTGTCTTCATGCCCATTTATCATGGTGCTAAGCCTCCCTTGAAGCAAAGGTCACTCTTCTCCACATATTGGTTTACTCACCTGTGTGTTTTTCTGTCTCACAAGAAAGGTACTCTGTTCTTCTGATCAACACACTAGCCTGTCTTTAAACTTGTTCAAGTGTATCCTCTTTGAATGTGACTTCTGCATATTTATTCACAGTATTTGATACAAGGCCTCGCCAGCACCTTGTGCAGGGCATTACAGTGTTTGTGTCTCTGCTGGGAATGTATTTCTGGATATATGTTGTAGGACTACACTCTTGAGCCCTTCATGTTGGTAGCTTGTCATCTTGTGATCTGATTGTGGTATTTTGTTTGCAGCTGATGAGCTCTCAGTTTGCCATGGAAATAAATCCCTGAATTCCTGACCCTATGGCTTGCATTGTTAAATTTCATCTTCTGTTACCTGTTGTTGCTTTTATCCCATTCTTTGTGTGCAGTCTGATACTCCTCTGTGTTTACATATCCCAACTTTCTGCCATTAGCAGGTTCATTAGCAAGCAACTGTTTCTTATGTCCAGGTCACACAGAAAAAGAAAGAACTATTCTCTAAACTGATGTCTACATCATGATGTCTAAAATTCAATCTGTAATTTTTCTCAGAGCAGTAATTTCTCCAATTGTATCTTTGATGTACATAAAATTTCTTTTATACATAACTGTATTAAGTGCTTTACTGATGTGTTCCTAAGCTAGCTCCATCAGTCTGGGGCTTTTTTTTTTGTCTGAGCTACTCCATCTTAAATGGTGTCAGACTTATCTGGCAGGATCTGCAGGTAAATGCATGATGCATGTTTCCCACTGATCTTTGTCCTCCCTTTCAATATTTCTTGTAAAGCTTTCCAAATGGAAAGGCAGAGAATGGCCCTTTAGGACAGCTCAGGCTCAGTCATCAGTAAAAATGTGGCTCAGTCACATGATAGAGGTTTGACAGCTCATAAACTCAGAGCTTCAGATGGGCAGTGGGGGAATGAGCGAGGAGGCACATTGTGCAATTAGCTGAGGAAATGAAGTAGCTTCTTGTAAAGTCTAAGGCAGATGATGTCCACTGTTGAGGTGTCAAAAGTACAGCTGGTGTCCTAGAGAAATGCCAGTGGGTATGGAAGGAACATTTCTGCTCCCTGTTGGGTTGAGATGTATCTAGCACAAGCTGTGACTACTTTTACTTCTTGACTTTTATAAAGCTGCTGTTTTTATAAAGCTTCTGTTTCTGCCTTCCTTTTCTATCTCTTTGGTTGTGCAGTAATTGTTACATTTTGCCTTCTGTGTTGCTTCTGCAGTAGGAACTTGTTGAGAGGGAAGAATGGAATTGACACAGACCTTTTGGAACTAACATTTCAAAATTGCTGAAACAGAGAAGGGCCTTTCCTGGGCACGTCTCTTTACAAAATGAGAATTGTGTGACTGTTATCTGTGTTACTTGTAAGAATGAATTTGATATCAGTGCAAATAATCCAGATTTCCGTAGGCTGGGGATGAGTGCTAAAACAGTGGGCTCATCTTCCTGGGAGGAGGAGCAGGGGCAGGACAAAGAAGGATATAACTTTGCAGGGTACCACAGCCTTGCTTAGAGCAGGAGAAATGGTCTCTGAGGGAGTGGTGCCAATCTCCATAACAAAATCTTTCCTGGGTGGTCATGGAGGAGGAGGTCAGGTGGCCCTGCAAGTAGGCTGATCCTACTCCAGACCTGGAGTCTGTGTCTTAATTCTCTGTATAGTTATTTCTAGTATTTGTATAGGTTAAATGTGTCTTATCTGCTTTGTTCCAGTTATAAGCTCTGCAGAGCTGCCTTTGGATGCTGATGTGCAAACTAGCAACCTGTTGATAACCTTCTTGAAGTACAGCTCAATTGTGATGCAGGACACAAAAGGTAAGTGAATTCTATGGGTGCAGCAAACAGTGGTTCTGAAATCAGGAGGGCACAAGAACGTGCCTGGTGACTCCAGAAATAGGATTGGAGTCTCTTTAAAAAAGATTGAAGGTTTCACTTTTTGAAAAATTATGTGATTTCTTATTGTGAGGTAAGACTTTTGAACGTAGGAGAGACCTAATGCTGTCGGGAGAGAAGTCAGGTATGGAAAGAATGTAATAATAAATGATAAAACGTAATAACCAAGCCTGTCTATATGCTGAAGGTGTGAGTAAATCTGATTCACAACTGTCTGTCAGAGAGGGGAAATCTGAGACCAGAGAGCTGTATTTTTAAGAACACTTAGAAACTGACAGAGGGGGCAAAACTCAGCGTTAGAGGGAAATACTTCCTTTGTCCTTTGGTTAAACAGGTAGCTCTGTAATTATAAATAGGACAGCTGCAACTTAGACTGCACTGGCAGTAATTTGCTTGAGAAATTATCTTTCTGTGTTGTGCTTTTTTGTTTCTCCTGTGGTTCTGTTGGGGTTAATTTCAGCTTGCTGGAGTTGAAGTATTGCTTAATCTCTTGCTCAGGGTACCCAAGGGTGCTGTTTTGCCCAGTGGTTATACGGGCAGGACCACAGTGTGAACATAAGGAGTGATCTTTCCACCCTATTTCAGCCTGTTACAAACTTTCGCTGTTAAGTTAGATATAACAACAGAAATGTGAATATATCTGCAGAGCTATGTTATATCAATTACTGAATTTCATGAATGCTTAGCATTTAATAAGAGCAGGCAGTTTCCTTTTATCTACTAGCTTGCTGTGAAATTGTATTTGGCTGCCTTGCTCTTGTTCAGTAAGCAAGCTAGTTGAAGAAAAAGTAATAATTGAAATTAGGACCAAAAGGAACTTCATGCACCCCATATCTGGTTTTGGCTGGGACAGAGTTAATTTTCTTCTTAGTATCTGGTACAGTGATTTGATTTTGGATTCAGTATGAGAATGATATTGGTAGCACACTGATATTTTGGCTCTGGCTAAGTAGTGCTATCCCTGTGTCAAGGACTTTTCAGTGTCTCGTGCTCTGCCAGTAAGGAGGTGCACAAAAAGCAGGGAGGGAGCATGGCTGGGATAGGTGACCTGAACTGGCCAAAGGGGTATTCCACACCACAGAATGTCATGCCCAGTGTACAAACTGGGGGAGTTACCCAGAAGGGGACAATTGTGTGGGGATAGGTATCAGGCAGTGAGCAATTGTATCATGAACTGTATTGTGTATCACTTGCTTCTCTTTGGTTCTGTTACCCTCTCTCACTCTGCTGATGATTATTATGATAATCATGATTATAATGATGAGGTTTAAGTTATTAAATTGTTCTTATCTCAACCCACATGATTTACCTTTTATTTCCAATTCTTGTTCCCTCTGTGGGGAGGGGAGAAGCATTGTGAGTGATTGAGCAGCTGCATGGGACGTAGTTGCTGTC
Source organism: Cyanistes caeruleus (assembly GCF_971803275.1). NCBI lineage: Eukaryota > Metazoa > Chordata > Aves > Passeriformes > Paridae > Cyanistes > Cyanistes caeruleus. The sequence continues at coordinate 13,739,772 of NC_141708.1, read as the reverse complement.
CAGGGTTAAACCACAGCTCAGGTTCAGGTTTACCTGTATCTTTTCTCAGAGGTGTTGCTGTCAGGTTGGATGAAGATCCTGTGGTAGTGCAGCGCCATTTTCAGACTATCCATTCCAGAGTTTAACTGTCTTTATTGTGAGAAAGCTTTGTTTGCTTCCTAAATTCTTTTCTGTGATTTAAATTAATTACTAGTTATCTTCTCCAAGATAGATATTGAGAATGGATTAGTTCTTTTTCATATATGTGTCAGCCTTTACATAGTTTAAGTCTGCTTTCATGTTTCCTCTTGCTTTTGTCTTTTGAACTAAACCACATCAATCTTGGCTCAGTCATTTTAATAGATCACACACGTGAGGAGGGCTTACCATCTTTCTCATTTGCATTTGCTTTTCTCAGTCTTGCTGATCCAAGAGTCTGATGGAACAATTTTACGTTTTTCAGTTTAACTTCTGCACTTACTTCCACTGTAATGTGGAAAGTCTACACAGGGTCTTGGAAACTGCCACACTGGATTAGTTTCAGATAGAGTGAAATCTCGTAGAGGGGGTTCCTTACTAAACAAGCCAGTGTGAGATGAGTCTATTGTGTTCTGAGACAGGAGTTGATGATTCTTTCTTTCTTTCTTTTTTTCCTTTGGTTCTAGCTTGTATAAGGTCTGAAATTGGTGCAGCTGATAGACCTCCTTCCCACCATTGTAGTTTGTGGCAGTGAGCTCCACTGATCGATCATTTAAAAAGTGTGTCTTCCAAACCAATGCTTGTTAATTCTAGTGGGTATATTCCCAACCTTATATTTTGCTTGTAGATGGAGCACTGCCTAATTTCTTTTTCTTTTATAAGACCAAGCATGGAACAGACTCCCCAGGGAAGTACTTGAGTCACAATCCCTGAAGGTATTTAAAAGACATGTAGATGTGGCAGTTACGGACACGGTTTACTCAGAGATTGGTAGTGCTGGATTAATGATTGGACTCCATGATCTTAAAGGTCTGTTCTAACCTAAATGATTCTATGCTTCTATGTGACACCACTATAGCAAGAAAAATGAGTAATTCTAATTTACTCCATGTGTCTTGAGACAGGTGGGAACAATTAGAGGGGAAACTGGTTTGTTCCATATCCAGCACTAGACAGTTGTTTTGGTCCTGTCCCAGAGAGCATAATTTAATAGATTATGTTTGCTAGATCCTTCTCTTATTATCCTCTCTTGTGTCAGTCAGAGGCAGCTACCTTGGGAGAAACAAAACCTGTGTCATTTTCTCCCATCTTCAAAACAGGTTTCATACTGATACACCTCCCTGTAGAAAGTGGTCTGCTTTGTTCGCTTTAATGAAGGTTGCTGTGAAAGTATGAAGGGTGTGTGCAAGTAACTGCTTTCATAGCTGCCCCATAGCTCCTGAAAATGGTCTGATGTTCACAATACACAGGGAGAGGGCAGAGTTCATGGTGTGAAACAGGAGCCTTTACAGCATAATCTCCAGGGAGAGAAGAGGTAGCAGCATCTACAGAAATATCCAGGGAGGCCTTACAATATAAAAATAACAAGACTCTTGTGTATCAGTTTTATTCTGGGTCATTTCTCCTTCTTGCTGGAGTACAAAACTTCACACTTAAACATTTTAGCTGAGGTAAGGAGATAGGAGAGACTTTTAACTCTTCCATTCCAAAATTCCTCTTCATTTTACTTAGTGCTGCAAGATGAAATCGGCACACTTCAGGGCACATCTTCTTAGTAAATATCTGTCCCTGAGCAGCATAGAAAAGAAAACAAAAGAGGCATCAAACTAGACAGAACAGCTAGCTAAGCCCATTCTATCTGTTTTTCTAGTTACCATATACACACCAGCTCACAAAGTGTTTGTAAAAATCACCTGCAAAGGAGGAATTTGGCTGATGCTGTCTTCTGCTTTATATGAAAGTGTGTCTGGCTGTTTCACATATCCCTCTTCTTGGAGTTTGACTCTAAGGCAGAGATGTCTGGGATGGTGTGTTGAGTAGTCCTGTGCTTTAGAGGAGGAGGTGTTGGAAATCTTGGGAACGTGCAATGCTAAGCCTCCTCAGAATTTAGTTGTCAGTGTGGTTTTTTTGTTGGTTTATTTTTGTGGGTTTTGGGGATGTGTGGTCCAAGCATATTGTTTTTAAAATTAAGAATTTTAAATGTGCTTGATTGGACAGTGCCTTCTACAACCTGATCTTTCCTGGCCCTGCTTTGAGCAAGGATTGATCCAGAGGTTTGTTCTATCCTACGTTACTCCATGACTATTTGTATCCTGCGGATTTTTTTGTATTCAAGGTTAAACTTGAGAGGAGTTTTAAATAATCCAAATAAAAAATGCATTCTTCTGCCTTAGTCCCTCTGTTTCGCTCTAGCTGTCATTCAAGGTAAAAGCTGTTTGAAGCTGAGATGAATAAGAAGTTACGGAACTTGATCAGGGTGAAACTCTTGGCTTAAAATCTGAAGTCTTTGCAGACTCCTTTCTTTCATGGTTTTGCAAAGAGCAAAGTAGGTCGTGTCTCTCAGTATTGGGGTTAAAACTTGGAACTTAGATGATAATGTCAGCAGTTGTTCTGCTGCGCAGTGCTGTGCCTCTGTGAAAGCTTTGCTGCCTGTTTCATAACCTACAGCAAAGGTGATGTTTTGCTTTCCACCTTGTCTAAGAGAGGGAACAGTGTGTCTTTGCTGTGACAGAAAGACAGCATTTAGACTATCTGTGGAAGTAAAACTGAATGAGACAAGGCCAGCGGATAGTTACAATGCTTTGGAAGTTCAAATCTGAGCCTTTGCTGTTGGTGCAGACTGGTGACAAATGGGTGGGATTTAGTGGCCAGGCTGGAGGGTGAGTGCTTGCTGAGAGTAGACTATTAGCTATCCTGGAGGAAGTAGAACTATGAGGAATCTCCAAGCTGGGCTTTTCTTTTGCTTCAACAGCTGTCTTGCTCTTCAGCCTTGCTAGGCTTGTGGCTCACTGAGGACTTGTTTTTTCTCCTTTGCAGATGAGCACCGGCTGCACAGTGGCAAGCTGTGCCTCATTATCCTGACATGCATAGCAGAGGTAGGTTTCTTGCGTGAAGCTGCTCAGCAGATGGGTACAGAGCTCTATCCCCCTGCCTCCTGTGGAGCAGGAGCTGAATGTCTACAGAGCTGCTGAGTGCTGAGGTCCTCAGACACTTACTGTTTGCTAATATACTTGATGCAGTACTGTTAAAGTTGACTGAAAACTTGAAAATTGGATCATTTTATTTGACTTAACCAACTCCTGGGGATGAGGAGAAAAAAGAGTGAACCCCTAAGACTTTTCTCTCTTAGCTTTTGAGTGACCCTGTGTTGTGGCTTTTAGATGATTAATGTACTAATGGCTTTCAGCTCTGTGCTGTTCATGGTAAACACAGGCTGTCCATATCCCTTTTGCCAAAGGATACAAATCTGAAATTAAGTCATGTGTTTGTAGGTCCCTACAAGGAAGACAAATCACAAATGTGGTAGTAGGGTGAGAAAGCAGCATCACAGAGCTATGTCAGCAGTCCTGGCTGAATGTGGCCCTGTCACATGGGGAGTATGTTCTAATGGCTGACTGATGTGCTGAATGGTGGTTGTGTTTGTGTGGCATTTACATTTTGCTTTCTTGCAAGTAACGATCTTTCATTCTTAAAAAATAAAAAGCGGTGAGGTTGTAAGCTGGTGTAAGGATTCTGTAATAATGTGTCTTCAGGGTGCAGCCTGAAAACTAATCATCTACATTTAAAATTTTTCTAATTAAATGGTTTTGGAACTTGTTCTTCAGGTGGATGCATAGATAAAACAAGATAAGAAATTCTGTTCCTACATAACAAGGGCATTCTTTGGTTCTGACATTAAAGAGAGGGTATATTTATTACCTATTCTGGCTGTGCATTATCTGGAGAAGCCTCTTTAAATTAGAGGTGGTCTTGGAATAAGATTTGCTTGAGGGGTGGAACAGCTCATAAACCTATCTGCTAGTACTGCAGTGGCTTCTGACATCAAAATGACAATTTAAACCTTTATCCACAGAGTCACAGAACTGGTGTGCTGGAGAACCACCTCTTATATTATGCACCTGGAGCACTTGTTAAACTTGTGACACTGTGGTGTGTACAGTCCAGAGTTTAAATGAGCAAAGGGGGAGAAAGTTATACTGAGCTACTGCTTGTTTTGTTAGAAATTTATTTTTCTAAAGTGGAATTGGGATCAGGAGGGGTTTACTTTTGTGTGACTGGAAACATGAGTGAAACAAGAGAAACAGATGACTTTTTAACAGTAGGACAGATGGCTTTTTAACTTCATGGTTGTATCTTGGGAGTTTTACGCTGAAACACGTGATTTGAAAGGCAGCTGTAGGGTGTTGGGCTTTTCTTATCTCCTCTCTTTTCTTGTCCTTTTCAATAGGATCAATATGCTAATGCTTTTCTTCATGATGACAACATGAATTTTCGTGTAAACCTACACAGAATGGTGAGTCTTTTCCTCCAGATTGTTTTCTCCTTAGAATGCAAACACAGAGGATTTGACTATGTATGAAAAGTATATATTGAAAATTGTGTCACAGACATCTAACCTACATTGTTAAGGCATGTGGAAATACTGTCAGAAATGCAGTAGTTGCGGAATGATTTTGAAATTGCTCTCAGAATGTCTCCATTCTTCAAAGAACAAAGAGCTCCTTGCCCTGTCAGTGAATTCAGAGGCCTGTGTAGCTGGTGAGAAGCTGTGTGTTACGAGGTCTCTGAGGAAATCAGTGGTAGAGAGAACATTCTGCCTTAATCTTCTGCAAGCATTAGCCCTCATGTGATACATAATAGCCAGCTGGAGTTACACTGAGTGCCTTTACTTGGCTTACACTTCATTCTGGGAGACGTAATTCACCTTCACAGAGTAAAGTATTTTTTCCAGAACTTTTTCCTGTGGTGGAAGTATCCTTACCTGACTCGGGAAGCTCTGTAGTTACAAGTAACTTGAATGGTTATCCTAGCTTGATGCATTCTGTCTCTGTGGTACTGGCAAGTTCTACCTCATCTGACAGTGAAGCAGCACTTGAAAGTCACTCACTGTTCAAGAAAGAAACAAACATTTTACTTTATGGAGACCATACTGTAAGAGTGCTAGTCATTATCCCTTAACAGCAGAGTTGCTATCCAGTTAGCCTTTCTGGTCTGTTACAATGAGCACCAAAGCCATTGATTGCACACTGTTAGGAATCAGCCAATCAGACTTCTGGGTCAGAAACAAATAAGTATGTTAACCAAGGGGGAGGAATTGCTGTGTGATTTGTTTTTGTCTTGGGGTCCCTCCCCTCAGTAGAAGAGTGTCCGCCAGCTACACAGAGAAACAAACCCCCAGTACTGGCATGCTGAAAGCAGGCACAATTTTGCTCCAGCCATGGCCTTTAGGGTTAGTATGTGTAAAATGGCAGTTGGAGATGACGACAAAAGTGTGATGGTACTTTTTTCTTGAGAAATGCAGTAATGCACAGACTGTTACTTCAGGCTTCTGCTGACTTTTCATCTTTGTGTGTTTGAAGCCAATGAGACATCGGAAGAAAGCAGCAGACAAGAACCTGCCCTGTCGGCCGCTGGTGTGTGCGGTGCTCGGTGAGTGTTGCCAGAGCACGTGTGTGCTTGTGGCTCCTGAAGCATCTCTTGTGGAGCAATAGAAATATGAGATTGGAAGAGTAAATGGAGGAGTGGATTGCCTTTGAAAGAAGAATAACATACTAAAGATGTTTCCAGCAATCCATGTCCATCTTTGTACTTGGCTACCTTGCAGACAAATCCAAGATTGCAGCTCTCTAGCAATAAATCCTGTTAACATTTACAGAAAGTTTTGCAGACACCGCTTGGCCTATTTGATTGAGTTTTTAACAAGAGGGAAGGCAGTGGATTCAGTGTTTAGATGAGTGTGGTAGCAGCAACAAGTACTTTGTAGATGATATGATGATGGCAAACCTACGGTTCACAAAAACATTTGTGAACATGTTTGCTGGGCATTGAGCCTTTTCTGAGCCAAAAAACAACAGGAATGTTAGTAACTAGGATTGGTTTTGCCTCTGGATATGGAGGCGTAGTTGAAAGCTTTTCATGCAGCACATGATTAAGTTGTGACTCTCGTTTCTGTGGAGGCCAGAAGCACACACGGGTTCAGAAATGGATGGAGCCTGGATCCCCGAATCAGTGTTCAGCCTGATGGTACAGAAGCAGTCTTAGACTTCAGCATTTTCAAATGTGATTGTTGAAGCCAAGACACAACAGCTGTGTGAAGAATCTTTCTAGAGCTTTCACATCTCATACACTCTTCACCTACACTGATTTTAGTCACTATTGAGTCACACTGCACGCTGCTACTGCCCTAGGAGGTTACAGCTCAAAATTGTTACCAGTGGCTTGGTATAAGCATTTCATGCTGAAGTTGGGTTGAGCATACCCCCCACACACATTCAGTTACCATTGATTACTTTCTCTCAGTTGTATTTCTATGCTCTTTGCCTCTTATCTTCACACTGGAAGCCCTTTAATGTTAGACACGTTCTCCTTTTTTTCTTTTTTCCCCTGAATTAGTCTTAAGCAGAAACTTAGCCTGGGTTGAGATCAAGCTAGTTTTACTTGCTTCAGAATTTGTTTTAGGAAAAATAGGTGTTATTTACAATGTTTCTTTAAGTAACATCTATGTTGTGCACTGTTTCTGGCAAGAATAATTTTCTAAAATGTGCTTCTTAATGGAATTTTCCATTAGTGACAGGGCTTGAAATATGAGAGCAATTCTAAACATCAGAATTCATGGTATAGTCTTTATTTGACTAATAGTGGGGGAAACCGTGTGGGGAAAGCAGTGCCTCAGAGCAAATTACAGTATGTACCCTCAGTTTCCAGTAGTTTCTTTTCTAGTTCTAGCAAATGTTTAATGTTCTTTAGAACAAACAAACAAAAAAGTGAAATCCCTTTCATCTAAGCAGGACTATTGTCTGGTAGAGATAGGTAGGTGGGGCAGTTTGACTTCCTTGTAGTCTACTAAAAGTTAACAGTAGCCAGCTCAATGCTTACTTTATAATTTTCTTTTCTGTCAGATTTGATGGTGGAATTCATTGTAACACACATGATGAAAGAATTTCCTATGGATCTCTATGTGTAAGTGTCTGTGGGGTAACTCACTGTGATTTCATTTGAAGTTTGAATTTAGGTACAGTCCTACTCATAGAGCAATCTTCTGACTGAAATAACACTTTGTGGATGGTGGGGAGCAGGATGGCTTTTCATGAACTCTTCCAGTAACTTTTTCTACTTCAAAAATCCTCTGTTTGCCAGAAAATTGAAAGCAATTCAATTTCAGACTGTTTTCCTAATCTACTTGATCTAACACAAAGAGCTTTTCAGTCTAAAAGAAGTTTCATAACACAGAGTCATTGCAACAATCCCCACTTCCCAGAAGATGAATCTTAGTCTAGAAACAGAAAAGACAGTTTTAAAAAAGCGAGGATGACTGACATGAGGCCTGGAAGGCAGTGTGGAGAGGGAGGGAGGTTTAAGCCTGAAATAGCCTGCTAGGCAGCAAGGGGTAAAACTTTAGCAATGGGCAAAAGGAGACAAGAGGACAGAGCTACTCATGAGCACTCCATGTGTCCCACAGGGGCCTCTTCAATGCTTTGTACTGCTTTAGCCTGGAGGATAGAAGTAGAATTCAGACAGTTTGTTGGCTCTGCTCTGACTGTTTGTACAGTGCTGAATTTCCCCAAGGCGTGAACAGCACTATATTCTGTAGTGAAGATAAAGACACATAGGATGCTTTCCCTTAAGGTAACTTTTCAGCATATTTTGATTTTGCCCAAATAACCTTGTAATTACAGTGCCTTTTCAAGGGTTGCACAGTTCAATTGAGTTTGTGAGAATTTTTTGTTATGACAATTGCAGAACTATTTGTAAATGGGTGTAATGCTCTGGAGTTTGACAAGAAAGGTGGGAAATGCTTGGACTCAAAAGCAACATCACATCTAGAAACCCCATAACACCAGAAATAATGAGCGGTAGCATCCATCAGTGGATATTTGTTTCCATTCCTTTTGGCATGTTTGTGCAGTCTTTTCACTGTACTCCTGTCTGAAACCATCCCATAGCAGACACAGTTATTGCAGACAAAGTGGGTGTTCGGAATGCACAAGTAGTGTCATATTTCTCTGCAGTACATTTAAGAGGTGACAATATGAAGCTGCTCAAGGCTGGCCTTATTAATATTTAAAAGAGAAATCCAGGTTGCTTAGACTAAGGATACTTTTTGTCCATTATGTGTATTATGAATCCTCAGCACAAAACTTAAAAAACAGAGACGCCCCACCAGGTTAGATAACTTCATAATGTGACTTACAGCCAAGCAGATACAGAGGTGAAAAGGTGCTGGGCATTGTCCTGTACCACTAACATCAGGAGTAGGACATTTCTCCCCATAGGGATTGCTGTTCCTGATCTGAAGACAGCTGTCTATCCTAGTTGGTTAGCTTCCTTTTCTTGGTTGAATTTATGAGAATCAAATTTGAAATGCAGCACTTAAATGTCATGCTCAGTGATTATAAATAGTTTTACCTTTAGTCAAAGTTAGTTTCAGTTCCTACCTCGTTGTGGTATTTTTGGGATTATCTACGGGTCTGAAAAGAATAATGTATACCACAGCTCATTGTTTGCTGTAGCTTTGTTTTTAAGGCCTTGTCTTGAACTTTTCACTTCATTTTGAATAAATTCCATGCAAATTTTTAGAATTTGATTTCTCTGTGTTTATCTGATATGCAGTGTCTTTCATCAGTGTCTTTCCAGAAAGATGTGGGTCTTAATAAGATAATGTGTTTTTGAGAAATAGGGATTTGGGGAAAAACAGATTTTTACTTTTTGTAGTCTTCCTTCTATTTATTCTTCATGTTAATAGCTAAAAATAGCTTGGCCTAACACATTCAAATTTGTATATATTTTTTGTCTTGTCCTTAATGATAGTGTTAGAGAATTTACTCATTGTACTGTAGTTTTAGTTTGGATGTTATTTGTGAAGAATGTTTGTGCACCTAAGAGTTTGTATGAGCACTACTAGATGCTATTGAGACTTAGAGGATTTGGAGACCTGACAAGTGCACTTACCTGTATATTGGGGCATTTCAGAGCTTGCATGTGTATTACATGAATATTTCAAAGCTCATACTTAAATTTTTTTTTTTAAGGAGACTGGAAAATTTGGTAGATTTTTTTTTTTTAATGTAATTAAACCACACACCTTAGTCAAACTGAAAATCCTGTAGTTTTCACACCCTCATTTCCTTTTTCCTCATCACTGGAGCCAGAGAAACGGAGAAGCTTCATTGCTTTAATAACTTGCAGCATTTCACATATATGTATCTTGCAAATTAAGTAACTCATTTTGTAGAGTTTGAGGCCCTTAGGTCAGGGTAGCAAAGAGTGAAAAGTATTTATTGAACAGCAAACATGCATTTGTGGTCAGTACAATCCTGTTGAGTTTAACTGGCGTGACTTTGTTTCATTTTGTCAGGTTCTTTATTTGTGAGTGTTTATTCCTCTTAGGAGGCCAAAGCCACAACTCCCATCCTCCTCTGATAGTCTTAGAATTTGTCCATTTCCATGCTGCTGATTTCAGGGATATTTCCAGGCTTGATGTAGAGTTGTGGGAAGATGCAATGTCATTAATCCTTTACCTTCTCTTTTCCAGACGGTGCATTCAGATTGTGCACAAGCTGCTGTGCTACCAGAAGAAATGCAGAGTGAGGCTTCATTACACTTGGAGGGAGCTCTGGTCAGGTACTTGGCCTCTGCAGAGACAGTCAAATAGGAAAAACTAACAGTGGTGGTTGTTTTGTGGCTGTGACTGCTTATTCCATTGCTACAGGTTTCAAAAGCAAGCAGCAGTTCTGTTAAAGCATCTTTATGTTGCTTAGTTGCTACGTGCAAATTGCTTCCTTTGGAAAGCCAGTCCATTATCATAATGGTAGCTAATTTACTTTCTTGTCTGTCCATTCTCACTATGGTACCCAAATGTCTTTGTTTTTCTGTTCCATTACCTGAGTCCCTCTTTGCCTGATTGGAGAAAATGAAGAGATGCTTTATGGAGTAGTGTTTCTCTCTCAGATATTTGTGAGTAGAAGGGAGGTAGGCTTTTGGGTAAAGGGAGATGGACCTTCCTTTTCCTTTCCTTTAAGAGATGCTCACAGATAGAATAGTGTGCAGCTCCTGAGGAGAGCAACCTTGAAATGTCAATGTGAGGGAAGAGAGGCTTTTAACTTTGACCTTTGAGTTTGATGGTAGATAGTCTGGTTCATGCCACTTGCATCCCAAGATAGAGAGATAAGTATTGTGGAGTCTGACATAATCCAGTGGACAGCTTTTTAGGACTCTTACATGATGCAATCATTATGTGGGAGGTCTGGGGAAGGGAGCAGAATGGATGATGAGACCTAAGAGGCATCTTTGGTGGATACGGTCTGTGCTTCAGTTCTTTTCTAGCAAGCAGTCAAGTAGCTCAGCCAGGAAAGTACAGTTAATCCCCTTGCTGTTGTGGCTTAAACAAGAGCATTATGAAAATTCAAGGGAACATGGCCCTAATTGTGTATTCCTGGAGCTGTGCTTGAGACCTAGGATCTTGCCTGGTGTAATGCAGCTCCCATCAGAAATTTGAGAGAGGATGGCTTTTGAAAGAGGCAGTGAGTGATCAGTGGTTTGTGAAGCTGTTCTCAATTGGCACTGAGTAGTTCCCTTCAGTAGCCTTGCCCAGCTGAGATGTAGGTACAGAGAAATGAACTGAAACCCTGAGTCATTTCCAGTTATTAAATTTTCACCTTGTGTGACATGTGGCCTATTCAGACTTTCTAAATTATTCCTGCAGAAGGTGAAGTGGATGCCACTAATTAAGGGATTAGCAGTTCCTTTTCAGTTGTTTTCCTCAGAACAGAGCCCCTAGGGGCATGGCTGTAGTGTAGTGCCAGTTCAGGAGATGAGTATGTACAGTGTGGATGTCTGTTGTGAATGGAAATTGCATCTGACAATGTGTGTGGTGTCTTCTCAGCAGTTACAGTGAACCAGAGCCATTTCTATTTGGCCAGGCTGGCCTGGGTCTTTTCTACACACTGGCAGAATGGAAGTTTGAAATATAGCACCTTTTGCTTGAAAGTATTGTTCCACAGTTCAGGGAGCACACTCTTAGGCATCTTTCAATCCTTAACTTTCCCTATCTTATGGGAGGAGAAAAAATTAAAATACTCACTACACACTGAGATTCAGCATCTTGGGATATTCTTGTTAGCTGTCTCTAATTAGCTGCTGTTTATATAGATCTTAGGAAACATAAAGTGCCTCAGAAGTATTAAGTACTGTACATGCTTCGAAAGCAAAGCAGTAATATAAAAACACTTGGGTTGGTCAGGTTTCTGTGAAGGAACTGGAACATTGGCACACCTGGTGTAGCTGAGGGGCTTCATGCTTGTGATAGATTTTTGTGTATTTTAGGTGATTCTCTCCTGGGAGTAAACTACCATAGAATGTTTCAAAATTTTTTTTTTTAATAGGATGTTGAGGTGAACAGAGAGATTCTTCTGTAGCTGCCAAGTGTTTTATACAGGCTGGAAGGCCCTGAAATGGTGAATTGGTACATACACCTGTCAAAGGGCAGGTCCTGGCTGCTCCGGGTGTGCTTCTAGAATGCTATGTAAGTTTTAGAATAAATGCTAATTGCCAGCCCTGTCCTGAGATTTGTTTCATAGTTAACTCTTACCCTGTCAAGGTTGCTCTTTGATTACCAGAATGCTGCTGCCTTTGATGTAAGAGAGTGTCTCTTTCTGTGGTCTTGGTGTATGTGACAGACAATTCCAAACTGGAGCACAAAACTTCTGAATTAATTTCTGTCCTTCATATGACCATCAGGCTTTTATTTTAGATCGAAGAATTAGTTATCACTGCTGGATGAACAGCTAAAAGGGAGCAGCTATTTGCTGTAAGGTCTGAGATATCGGGTTGCCCCATCAGGTGTGCTTTGCAGAAGGTCTTCAAGCCCACACTTGTCTTCTGGAATGACAAAGTGTGTGATGACTTAAGCAATGCCCCTGTGGTGCTGTGTAGATAATAGCAATGAAGGCCCCCCAACAGAGCTGAGTGGAACAAAGAAGCTAGAGGGAATTTGTGTAAGGAAGTATTGAAAGAAAGGGAGAGAGTTCTACCTGGCACATAAAAGGAGGAGAATTTTTTCAGGCAGAAAATTGAGTGGGAGAAGAAGACAAAAAGAATACTGTGGGGTAGGTAGTCGGTATAGGGTGCGGAGGAACTGAGATAAAGGTTGTAGGTGGAAGCAGTAGCAGTATGTGGAGCCTTCTGTTCACTTGCCAATTCTAATGTTAGCTGATCTCTAATTAAGGAAAGCCACTTGTGTGCCATCTGATGGATTGATGCTCTTCCTTTGTGGATGCTTTGTCTTTAGTATGGAAGGCCAGCAGCACTCTAAGAGTTTCTGCATTTACTTTGTTAGATTTTAATTTGCAATGATGGCAGAGAAAGGCAATGGAGCCAGGTGCTTTGGCATCTCTCAGGACACGTATCATGCTGTTTATGCAGTCTGTAATGTTTTATACTTTTTTGGATATGCCACTATTTGGCACATTGTTTCCATATGATGTTATTTCTGTTGAACTTTCTTCTGCAACATCTGAGCTTAAAGAACAATATTGTTACAGTCTTTGGATGTGATCCAGCCTAAACTTCTCTATTAGAATAATATTTTGACATTAAGTCAAGGGACCAGTGCCATGGCACTCAAAGCAATATAAATCTCTAGCTGTGCTGACCAGATGACCAAGAACGTTTAGGTGACAGAGAAAGATGCAGGGATTTGAGAGCTGAAAACAGGATTGACAGAAAGGAAAATCTGTGGGTGGCAAAAGTAGTGTGTAGAAGCTGCTTCAAGCTAAAAGCAATGTGAAAATAAATATCAAACCACTAGTGGAGCTAAATTCTGAAACATCTTAAAAAATGGGCTGGAGAGTGAAAAGCAGTTGTAATCTGATTAACCTATGAAAGTGATTGGCGGTTGCAGTTACTGATAGGTGGACATTCAGATCCAGAGATGTCTGTTGGTCTTGATTCTGTTTTAATAGCCTTTTTCAGCAGTCTGTTCACTTCTCTTCTACCAGTGATTAGTGTACAGCTTTTCCCTTTGAGTGCTATAGAAAATCTTCAAGTTTTTCACCACTGACAGTGTACCATTCTTGGTGACTAGCCTGGAAATTTGACTCAGTTGACCTGTTTGCTTGCAGACATTTTGGCAAACTGGAAATCTTCTGGACTGTTACGCCAGCTACCTTATACTTTTTAAACACTGATTAATTGAATGTCAAGTGTAAGGTACTTCATAGAGCTGATAAGAAAATTTGGAAAAAGCCAGTTCCCCGTTCTCAGAAACAGCCTGTTAGGCCAAATGTTCTTGGGCTAGTTTATACAGCACTTGAGTGATGGACAGTGCTAAATGTGTTGTTGTTGTTCTCAAGCATGAATGAGCTATGCCAGAAGAGTTTTCATGAGTCATTTAAGCTTTATATATAAAAAGACCTCATTTCTTCAACTCCTCCCACTTCAAAATTAGCAATGCTTCAGCAATTCACTCTGAGCTTAGGGGGTGCAGGTAACTTCTTTGCAGTTGCTATGGTTTGCTTTAAGCAAAAGCTGTGTTTAGAGTAACAGAAAAGCAATACTAATAAAGAGTTCTAATAGCAAGAGTAGAGCCTAAAAAATCTGAACTATAATAATAATGGTGAAATAGCTATTTATTGGGCAGCTGAATGCAAAGTAGGATTCAAAGTGGGTATTGCCATTAGTAAGTATTGAAGATAAGTTTCCAAATTGTTTTAACAAAAATAAGGCTATAGTTCCTTATCTTGTAGGTTAGTTAATTTGGTAGATGCAGAATGCACTGTTAAAAGAAGGGTGCTTCAAATATGTAGCACTATCAAGAAGTTAATTTTTCTCCTTTTTCATTTTAGGGTTATCAAAGCAGACTTTTACAATGCTACTAGACAAAATACAGTTGGTTTTTTTTCCCTTTTTGTACACTCTTGAGATCTTTTTGGCAGGTTCTGTATTTATAGCAAGGATAGTACTGCATTCAAAATCTTTTTGGGTGAATACTGAAAATGTGAAAGGTTCCTCTGTGGAAGATTTTAAAATAAAGAAGCAATTTTTTGTGGGGGAGAATCTCCCCCCACGACTTTCTGTATATATAATACTGCCCTTATGCAGTGCATATTTAAAATTATATTGTTTAATCACTTTGCTTTATTATTTTTGTGACTGAAACATTGATTACTGAGAGTATGTTATCTGTGTCATTTCTGGTTCTACAACTGTTGATCAGGTCTGCATCAGCCCTCTGATTTATGTTGCTGAACAGACTGGAAGTCAGGTGATGTTGTGTCTTCCCTTCATCTCTAATCTGGCTGTCACTGTCACATTCTGCAGCAGCTACCTTGCAAGGGAAGCTTTTCATCTTGCAGTTCTTGTGGAGGCAGGATTCACACACTGGTGTACCAGACAGTCTAGTTCACTGGCAAAGTTCCTGGTCACTAGATGCCATGTGAGTTTGGAAGACTGTAGAGCTGCCAGTTAGCAAATGGCTTAATTTCTCACACAAACTGAAGACTGTAACTGTTGTGTGCCATGGAATACGTACTAGGAGCTTGCAGCCCTTAGGGGGTCCTGTTTCCTTTACTTACAGGACTGTTGGTACTTGTGGTACTGAGTTGGCCCAAGCTGGGTTCAGGAATGCAACTGTTAACCCTGTTATCTATTTTGCAGAATTCAGGAAAGGATTGAAATCAAAAGATAGTTTTATAAAATAATTTTTGTTTATAGTTCTGGTGTGTGTTGTGGATTGATATTCTTTGATTTATTTAATTTGTACTCCTGGCAGCACACCGTGTCACCCCAAAGAAAACTCCAGTCCCATCTTACAAAGCTCACTTACAAGCAGCAAGATGGAAATGCCAGAAGGAAGACTGCAAATGTCTGCTTGTAGTATTCTGCTGTCATTCTCAGCTGGTGTGACAATGGCCTGGTCACCTTTCCTTCACATTACCTTCTTCAACCAAAGCTAGAATGTTTTCATGAGAACATTCCAGCCATTTAGTGAAATGCCCTGGTATTAAACTCTTAAAGACAATAGTGTAAGAAATGCAGAAACTCTGTTGCTTTCTTGTAAAGGAGGATGTCCTCATTTCCCTGCATGGGTCGTTTTCAGGAAGCATCTTCTTTTACTTAATTCTAGTTTACCTTTACTTTATGTTAATATATTTTAACACTGATCATAAAGAGTTTGAACCCCATAGCCAGTGAAAAGAGAAAGAGTAATATAAGATTTGTGGCTGTTATTGATCAGCTGGTGAGATCAGAATGGGAATTTATTAACATAGCCTTGCTCAGATAAGCACAAAGGGAATTTAGTAATTTGCATGGATAAATGTCTGGTAACCTTTTGGTCATCCTGCCTCAGCCTGGCAGGTCTCATTCAGATATATATATGTTGCTCTGTCCTGTTTTAAATAAAGCTAGCAAATACTGGAGAATTTGATTGTGAATCACTAATAGTTTGGAGATCATGATGACCTGGTGGTGATAGTGTGGTACATTCTCCTAGGAAATGGTCCCATTGGTGATAGAAGTGTTATAGTCGGCTGTTCAAAGCTGTTTCTTTATCAGGGGTTGCAGCACTCAGAATGCAGTAATTTATCCCGGGCCCCTTTTTGTGTTCAAGCAGCACCACTCCTGGGTTCTTTACCTTGCAGTCTTTCCATGTTATCACACAATATTTCTTCATTTTCTCCAGATTCTCCACCTTTCCTGTTTTAAAACCCAAGGCGAAAATGTGCAACACTAACTCCCTAGACCACTGTTCAACAGTGTGAGCTTACACTATCAGACAAAATATAATTGAGCTCAATACTACCCTTTCCTCTAAAGAGGGATAAAGCTTGTGGGTGTGTGCTTTTTTAAATTTTTAAAATTTATTTATTTAAAAGAAAAAAAGCATATTGTTCATCTGAGCTTTAGCTGGATTTGGAAAATTTGTGTTATTTCTTATTGCTTGCTGGATTGCCATCTAACAACATTGCTCTGGCATCAGCAATCAGCATTTCCATTAAGCTTGCAATTTCACACTGTTGGCTCCATTTAGGTGGGAACAGTGAGTACCAGGGATGGGGGCTATATAAAGAAAGTAAAGGGTTGGAAGTGAAGTAGCCTGCTTGACTGATCCTGGGAGCGATGGGTTGTGCCAGCATGTGCTCCAGCCCTCTGGCAAGCTGTTGATTCTCATTAAGAAAACAGCTTGCTTTCATGGATGCACCCTTGAGAGCGAGTCATGGGGAAAAGAGAGAACAGCTGTAGAGTGCTGGTGATGGGGAACCTGCCAGTTGCCAGCTGCTTTTTGCCACAGAGCTGTGGTGGCTGGGAGGAGGAACTCAGCAGTGCCCCTGGCAGCAGGAGTGAGAGTGGAGGGGTGTCCTGGCAGGCGATTGCTACAGCAGTGAGCAGGGTGTTCCCTCCTGATCACAGCAGAGCAAAGGAGCTGGAGCATGTTGACTAGTGATGTTGACAGAGCTTTTATTGCTTCCCCATCTCCCCTGAGAGGGGACTGCAGCATTGGTGCAAGAGTCTTGTTTTCTAGTGCTGTGGGTGATTGACAGGAAGCTGCAAGTGCTGTCCTGGAGTAATTGGCTCACTTGTCCAAGGGTGCTGGGATAGTTTGTGCCTCAGGGAGTTCTGGTGTGTTAGTTTGTAAGAGCAAGGTAACTATTTCCCAGACAGGCTTCCTGTTCCTACAACTCTGTCTGGAAAATACCTCTGTTGGTTCTCTCCTGTCAAACCCAATCTGCAGATACTCATCTCCTGCTGAGTTTGTTTTGATCACTGTTCTTCTGAGTGCCTGCCAAAGCTTAATGTGGCCAGATCTGCACCCTCTTAACACTTAGGTCATCTCAGAATGTCATATTTGAGCCTTTTGCTTCCCTAAATCTAAACTGTCTTTCAGGTACAGCATTTTCTAGAGGTGATAACTCTCTTCTCGGGTCTCTTCATAGCTGTACAGTGGGCTGTATGGTTATCCTAGCTTAGCCCTTGTGACTTCCAGTCTGGAATGGGAAGAGAGTGGACTGGTCTGTGGTTGTGGTGTTGTCATATTATATGACACCATATATGGTGAGAATCTGTTTTTTTCACATTCTGTGCTGTAATTTCCCTCATGTAAGGGAATCATGCTGAATTTTGGAATCTGGAAGAACATCTAAGAAAGCATTGTTCGGCCTATTGTTTTTCAGCAAGAATTTGATGTTGACCATTTAGAGATAGAACACTAAGCATAGGTGGACCTTTGATCTGGCCAGGTACAGCCAGGGCTCTTTGTGTTGTTCTATTTACTTCCAGTGCTGTTGCAGATAGAATGGTACTGTTTTCTCTTGTCTGTTGGGAGAACTGAAGCACAGAAAGACCAGTGCTGCTTCCTGAAGAATCTAATCCACTCTATTCTTAGTTGCAGCCTTAGCTGCAGTAAGCCTTAACCAGATCTGACTTACCTTGTGCTACAGTGAGTAGTGTGGACCTTGCCTTGGGAGTTATGTACATGTGGAGAGGGTGGCTAGAGGAGGTCCAGGGTGGTTACTGTGCTGCTGAAGCACTTGTAGGCAGATGACTTCTCTGCAGCATGGAAGTGTTGCCCAGATGTCATGATCAGCTGCCTTCTAGTGATATGTGGGTGGGGATCCTTCTCAGGGGGTTGTGATTTGAGATGCTGGAAGGAGGACACTGAATTCACTGTTGGTTCAATGGTAACTTCTACAGAGAATGGGAAAATCACTGCTCTTCCCTGTGTGCCCTGAAAGTTGAAGGGTAGAAAATGGGAGAATTAAGTAGAGCACTAGATCCTGTTAATAGATGCTGTGGTGCAGCTGAGGAGCCCTCACATCTCTCTCTCCCTTGCTCCTTTCTTGAGGGCCATTATATGCACCA
This sequence comes from Cyanistes caeruleus, assembly GCF_971803275.1. Classification (NCBI taxonomy): domain Eukaryota; kingdom Metazoa; phylum Chordata; class Aves; order Passeriformes; family Paridae; genus Cyanistes; species Cyanistes caeruleus. The sequence goes on along the minus strand of NC_141708.1, from coordinate 13,721,739 downwards.
TTAGAAGATTCTTGACCTGTAAGTGCAGCAGATGCAGTGACAGAGGCCTCTGTACTGTGCTCAACCCATCCAGACTCTCATTGATGAATGTCTCAGGGCTATTCTCTTCTGCTCCGTTGTGCAGTAACACATCAGAGCCCACTGATGCTCCTGGCAGTCTGTGCTACATTCTGACTTGCCCAAGAGATGGTACTACTACTTTTTTTTCCCCTCTTTTCTCTTGGTTTACCTTTATTGTCCTGTTGCATTACACATGATCCAAGTAGGGAACACTGAGACATTAAAAAAAAACCAAACAAAAAAACTTCGTGTGAATCCAAATTTAGCTGGGGCTGAATGTATTTCTGTTTAAAACAAGGCTTACAGGGAGAGAATGTAAGTGCTATGTGAATAGGAATAGGGGAAGGAGGGGAATGAAGGGCATCTGTATCAGGAATTGCCTCCTTCCTGGTAGACAAAAAGGAGAGATGGTGGCTGCCCACAGTCTTCTCACAGAGGACTGGCTTGAGGGAGGGCAGCAAATAACTGAGCAGGCATGTACTGCTGCTCCTTGGCAGTCAGAGTGGCTACAGAAGTTGATAAGGGAAAGTGTCTTCAAAAGCAGCTGTACAGCAAAAGAGCTTAAGAGGTTCTTTCACTGCAGTCATTTCAGTTTAAAAAGTAGGGAGGATATCTGTGATGTCACTTTTCATCCTTTCACTATAATAATCCTTTGGAGAGAAAATTGCCCAGGAGCCAGCCTGCTGTATACCAGTTTTCACATACAGCCTGTCACATGGCTCTCTGTTCATTCAGCATGATTGTCTGCTTGGGTTTGAGGCTGTAAACAAAGGTGTCCAAAGCTGTGTTCTTGTTGATTTAAGGAGCACAGCCAGTGTACTCAGCTCAGGTCACTTACGTGAACATACTGGTGGCTGCTTGTTTAGTTACATCCTTCTCCCTTTATTACTAAAGAAGTCCTGGTGACACTGTTGTATTGTGAAATTATGGATGTTTCAAGACTCACCACAGTGGGTGTTGCAGGTCCTGTTAATAAATGCCAAGAACAAATATCTTTAGGGAGGAAAAAAAGGCTCTCTAGAGGGTATTGCAAAAATGGTGCTGTTTTCCAGTTAATGTTGAAACAGATACCATACCCAAACCATCCATTGCTGTTAAATCCTGGAGGATAATTTGGGATAAGGTGGCTGAGCCAAGCAAGGATCACACTGCTGTCTGCCTGTGCAGCTGGGAGACTGAGCTACTTCTCTGTTGGAGAAGAAAAAAAGGGATAATTTCCTAGCTAGTGTGAGAGGGCAGCCTGCAGGTGGGGTATGAGAGGCGAACAGTTGATTGCAGCAGGGAAAATGTGAGACATCTGGTTTGGCTTCAGATTGTTTAGGAATAGTAGCATCAATGCTTTGTTGGAGCTCAAGGACAGAAGGGTGTGCAGTCAGTTGGACTTTCCTCTAAAGGTTTATTTTATGTGTATAATTGTTGCTGAAGGGCACTAGGCATATGAAGCCAGATCTAAAAGTTGCAAGTTCTGAAAACTTCAGGGCATAGCTGTCCTCATTTTCAGTACAGGGTCTGCCTTACAAACAAACTACAGAGACATAGCAGGGGGATTTAAAGGTTCCACAGTGTTCATGGTCCTTAGAGACACTTGAGTAGAGGCTGCTGCAGAATGTGTTGTTATGGAAAAAGATGGGTTGCTCTTTTAGTATTGATGTAGTGTATATCCCAATTAGGAACACTGCAACTTTTTTGGGAATGTGCGGTTTCCTAACAGTTGATAAATTAGTCAGTGCAGGGCACACAGTGGCTGTAAACCTTTGATGAATCAGTTCTTCTGACCAGCCTCTGAGCCCAGCATTCAGTTTCTTCTTCATGTGAAGCAAATCCCTCTCTTTCCTACTTCTTGAGGAATGGACAGCACAGGTAGTTTGGAGTGGGCTATGATGCAGTGCAGTTCAGGTATAAGTACTGAAATTTTGAGCAGAAGAAGAAAATCTTATTTCCAACTGAAACAGGAAAATTAAACAGATTCATCACAGTGGCTGAAACAAATGTAGGGATAGAACAGAGAAAGCTCTCCTTCAAGTGTTGTCACCAATATAGAGCAGTATAAGTGCTTCAGGGTGGTCTATGAGAAGCATTGCAGCAGGCCATTGTAGAATGCTTGTTCTTGTCATTTGGTGAGTGCTTGTGCTCTGGACAAATACACTCAATTCTTTTAAAAATAGTTTCTCCTCATCACAGACAGCTTTCACGTTCATGTTTTGTTTTTGGCTGTTTGGTGGTGGTTTCTTGTCACGCTGTGCCATGACTGGCTGACAAAGGCCATTCAGCAGGGCTCTTGTGGGAGAGTGAGAGGCAAAGAAAAGAGCATGAGGCTTCTCACAACTTGTTATAGGAAATCCAGAACTCTGCTACTTTTCTTCCACTTCCAAACCCAAGCTGCTGGTAGTTGAACAGCAGCACCTGCTCATGAGCTGTGGCCCTGTGGACTTTTGTGGCTGGAAAGGAGGTAAAACCATGCTTGTAACTATAAGGTGGAGAAATGGCCAGCGAGCTGCTATGACAGAGATGCAGGGCAGCTGTCTGCAGTCCGAGGCACTGACTGCAGGAGACTTCTTTGCTGTGGAGGTTTGGTTACCTTGGCAACCTGTTTTTAGCTGCATCTTTGCTCTGGTGGAGAGCCCATCTGTACCTGCTACTTTGTTTTGAAACGTTTGTTTTGCAGAAAAATAACTGACGGGTATTTTCAGAGCTGTGTTACTGTGGAATCCAGACTCTGCTTTTGGTCCCAGGAGTTTGTCTGATGATGGGTTGATGATGGCATGAAAAGTTATGTGGCTGGATAGAAAAGGTGTTAATGTATCTGCTTCATGAGGTGAGCTGCTGACATGGAAGGGAGAAATGCTGTTGCTGATGGTTAATCCTGGAATAGCTCTGAAAGATACATCACTTGCATGTCTGGAGTTTGCAGAGGATTTTGTTCGTTCCTGGTTTGCAGTTCAGCATTAGCCACTGGCTGGAAGATTAAACAGAAGTAGCTTCTGCCTGAGATGAGAAAATACCCACCTTGGGGCTGTAGGCTTCCCTTTTGGTGTGCATATATAAACTTGTGATACTCACGGTGAACTTCTGGTATTGTAAAGTAGAAGTTGCAGGACTGCATTCAGGATCTGACTGGTTTTGTTCAAGATCTGATCAGTGTATTTGCATGTTTTTGCTGTAGGTTTTTTGATTTTACCTTTTGTGAATACTTCGTAATCTTGAAGGGGATGAATATCTAAATTCTGCCCATACCTCATTCCTGTTCCCTATGCTTTATCTCTTCCTCTTTCATAGCCTGTACCTTGGGCTGAATGATCTTTTTTGCATTCACTGTGGAGTTCTCCCAGATCACAGTTTATTTTCTCACCTGTTACTGGATAGTGTATGATGATGGGGGGAAAAAAAGGATTAACAAGTTCTACTTGTGCCTGAAAGAAATTGGAGTAATGCCTGGTATTGTTCTGCTGGATGAAGTTACTAATTAGTAGATAATTAAGAACCTTTTAAAAAGGTGTGTACAGTGTTCCAGCATTGACTTTTCAGGACATCTTAATTCAGTTGTTTTAAGTCTTGAAATGTGTTGACTGAGAGTACATTAAGAACCTTTTCTAGTCAGGCATCAGCTTTCATTCCTCAGCAGCTATAATGCAGAAGAAACTAGTTTTCTGAAAATTTCAACAACTAGGAAAAAAAAAGATAAGAAACTTTAGATTTTATTCAAGTGCATGGAATGCAGTTGTTTATTGTAGAGTCTGTTTGATTAAAGCATTTTTAGCCAACCTTTTTGTTAATTACCACTGTTACTAACTGATACTGGGTGGTTACAGCAGGAGCTTTTGTTGTTTCATTATTTAAGACAAGTGTGAACCAGATCTGTAATCTTTACAGCACAGCCCCGGATAACTGACACAATAAAGTACTACATCCTTCTTTTTACTAGTGCAGCAGCATTGACACAGAGCTACAGAAAAGCTGTGCTGTGGGGGTTTTCTTACCTTTTTTATTTTTTATAACTGCGTGTATCAACAAGAGTGACAGTTTGGGGCTGACTGTGCATACATCATGTTGGTGATATATGAAGCAGAAATGAGACAGTTGGATTTTCCAACCCCAAAGCTCGCTCCAGGATCTAGCAGACAGAAAAATCTCCATGAACTGACTGAGTTAACAAGAGATGTACCTTGAGCCTGAGTAGATTTGATTGGGAAGTCAGTGAAGGAGAATAAATGTGGGAAGGTAAAATAGCTGTCACCTGTTCAGCAGGGTATTTTAGCAACAAAAAGCACCTCCAAATCCTACATGTAAATTGATATATTTCTGAGGTGAATAGCTGGCATTTGGTTTAATTTACACTAGATAATGTAAATGCATCTGTATATAAGTGACTTGTTGAGAATGACTTTGCTTTTTATAGTATTTAAAAAATACTTATTATTTTCTCCTAGCTTTGATCAACTTGTTGAAGTTCCTCATGTCTAATGAGACTGTGTTGCTGGCCAAGCACAACATCTTCACCCTTGCTCTTATGGTGAGCATCTTTACCCTTGCACAAATCCTCTTATGTTAACAACTTAATTGTGAATTAATATTAGGAAGGAATTGTAATGCTGAAAGGGTTCCAGAAAGGATTTCTGGCCTGTTAGGGAGATATGAGAACAAGGCCATGAAGCACAGGTTTGTTTCACTAGGTGTTCAGAAAGGACTGTGCTTGGAATCACTATAGGGTTGGCTCAATGAAATAAAGAAATCTGTGTGAGGAAAGGCCTAATTTTATTTTCCATATTTGTTAATGTTCTTTTTTTGTTCTGTGGTCCTTTGTATGCAAAATAGAAATATATTTTTCTGGCCCTGGATAAAACCGTATTTAAGCTTCTTGTCTATCTCCCTGGTACTATAACAAAAATAAGAGATAAAGCAATGAAGTAATGCAATACTATCTGTTGCAATGGCAAGCTATTCCTTTGAAGCTTTGGGACATAATTTGTACTGTTTCTGTTGCAGAATAGATTTGGGATAAATGTTCCTGTTGCATCTTCTTTTCACTTGTATAGGTTGTGAACCTGTTCAACATGTTCATCACTTATGGAGACACATTTCTGCCCACTCCCAGCAGCTATGATGAGCTGTATTATGAAATCATTCGGATGCACCAGAATTTTGACAACCTTTATTCTATGGGTGAGTACCTCCTGACTTGTCAGGACTGCTGTTGCCTGGAAGAGAGGGTGGTGGAAGAGGGATGTTTGTGTCAGGTGTTTCCTGTCTATGTGCTACTGATGTGTGCCATGCCGGGTGAACATGTTTTGTGTACTAGAGTATGTTGGTAAAGAATTGGGAGAGGGATATACTTACTAAAATGATGTTTTTTTTTAAAGTCAGTAAAAATAAGAACAGGCTCCTTGCCCCTCCCTCTGTCACTTAATGTTGGAATTACAAATTTATTGTCACAATGGAGTGACAGTGTGGTATTTCTTGCATTTTATGTAGTTTTCCTCTATTACATTTGACAATTTCAAGTCAAAAAGCAGGTGCATGCTGCAGAACCACCCAGCATAGAGAAGCACTGAATGCAAATAAGAATTTGGAAAAGAATTTTGAGAAACTTAAAGCAAGAAGCTTGCTGTGCTAGACAAATCACATCTACTTCCCTCATTGCCAAAGCAACCAAGAAAACAGCCCTCACAAACCTGCTTGCAGTGACAAGTGAGTTGCTGGACTGAAGAATGTGCCCCCTGGCAAAACAGGGAGAAGCTGCCATCCTTCAAGAGAGAGGGAAGGGAGCCAAGTGACACCCAGCAGGGAAGAGGAACAAAGAGAAGAGCAAGGAATGCATGGAGGCATAATCAGGCAGTGTTATACACAGGAACCTGCAGCCCAGGGTAGCTGCAGCAGCACTGGTGTGCTGCATACTTGAAGCTGTGAAAAAAAGAATATAGCTGTGTACTTTGTTTGCTTTATTCCAAAAGGACCTTTCGTTCCATCACCCTCTGCTCCTTTCTCAGTGGGATCACCCTAAGAACAACAGGAGTTAATATAAGCGTATAAGGAGAGTTAAAGGGCAGACAGCTGTCCACAGCCCTCTTCTGACATGGGAGAGAGACATTCTCACCTAAATGAAAGTAGCTGACTGCCCTCTGTAACTGCAAGCAGAAACAAACTGCCCTTTCGTATAAATTTCCCAGTTTTCAGCCATTACATAAGGGATCACTTGGCCATTTTTCTGCCCTCTGAGTGCCTGTGATTTTTTGCTAACCCATTTTCTACTCCCAAGAGTTGCAACTAGTAAGATGAGGTGCTTTTACTAGGTAATGTTTTTTTTCAAATCCATCCCCTGTGGAAGCTGAAGATAAGAGGAATAGAGGAATATGTACTCCAATACTTCCTCAGTTGGGTTGCAAAAGGCACACCTTAGCTGTTGAAACAATTTATCACATGAATGTTTGCCATCCTCCTAGGTAGAGTAAACCCCATTGAATTACTCTTGCAGATGCCTGAATTGAATATATTACCTCAGATACTCAAGTACAGTACCTATTTTTTGACAAAACAATGTTACTCAGAGCTGACAACTTTTTTCTGCAGGTGACATGTAATGGTAGAATAGAAAGTGAGAAGGTAGCACCGTCTCAAGCTGATGAAGGCTACCAGGTGTCCTGATAGCTTCCCTGTCAGGCTGTCTCTGAGGCTGTAGTGACCCTTCTGTCCCCTAGCCTTGGGGTATTTGTTAGCACAGATGAGAAAGCTACTTGGTCCTTTAGTTTTTCTGTTAATGTGCTTAAAACTTTAAGTGTTGGTAGTGGAGGTGGAATGTAATTGACTTAATTTTTTTTCTCTTGTTCTGAAACTGAACTTTGCAGATCTGCAGGGCTGAAAGCTTCTGTCCTTCAATTATAGGCATAAGTATGCAGCCACTGTGCTTAAGTATTCACTTGTAGCATCCGTATTTCTGGATGATCCTAAATTTGATTGGTGAGCTGTTCCTTCACTTCTAAATTGAGGGTGAACCTTTCTTGTGGAGTCTAACCTCCAGAAAACCCTGTATGTACAAATTCATTGAAAATTCCCTTTGTTCAGGCAATATGGAAATTAATCAAAACATCTGCTACAGGATCTGTTATTGTTTTGATGCTTACCAAGAGCTGTGCAAGTAAGTGCCATCATAAAAACAGTACATATTTTGACCTAAATAAATATTTTTGGTACACTGGCAAAAAATAATTGGATTCCCTAGAAGTTCTTCCTATTGCAGAATGTTTTCAGATCTGCTCTTAAGTCTGTCAGAGACCATCTGTGCCAGAGAACACCACCTTTCTTCCTGCAGGCAGTGTTTTTTCTTTACGCTGGTGTGTGATTCCCCTCTGCAACTCTACATAAATGGGCATGTAAAGAATTCTTCATTGCTGGAGAGGGTTTAAACTGCAGTATGCAGTCCAGCTCAAATGGAACCTTGTGTAAGCAGGAGCTGGAGGAGAACAGCTGTGTGTGGAATAAAAGCTATTCTAGGCTTGGGGCTCTGCTCTGTTTCTGGGAAAATGAACTGTGTCTGTGATAATGAAAGCAGTTCGGAGGACTCAGGTTCTTCCATTCCCTCTGCTTCCAAGTCATTATTCTGTTCCACTCACCCCTTCCATGTTCCTTAAGTTTCTTAGATGGGCTTTGAAAGGAACTTCTACCCTGGATCACAATCTCAGAGCTAACCTTTGTTTTGATGTGGTTCCTGGACTGCCGTCTCCCCAAAGCAGATTTTTTTTTTCCCCCTGTTTTGAATTATGAAATTGCCAGTTCTGTGCCAGCACTCCTAAATGTCGTCTTCTTTTAGTTTTAAGGCTGTCTACCAATGCTGGTCAATGGAAGGAGCCTGCAAGCAAGGTGACCCATGCATTAGTCAATATTAGGTAAGGAGTGGAAATGAAATACTCTTTTAAAGTTTCTTATTTCCTGTGTGACTACGTCTCTATAATGACAGTTTCACATTTGTTTTAATGAATTTTGTTTTGAATTTGTTCTACTTGTTGGGCTAAATTGTTGCTCTAAACAGGGCTCATAAGCATAAAGGAATGGTTACCAGGATTTGATTGTCCTCTAATAATTTTCTTAGCTCTTCTGTAGACCGAAGCATAGCACAACTGTAATGAATTAATCTTCACATCATTCTTCGGAGAAGTTATACAGTACAGAATAATGCTGTGCTGGCAGAGCAATTGTGAACCTAATGAATTTCTGTTGCATGATTCTATTGCAATTCCACAAAGCTATGAAGGGGACTGTAAGCCTGCTGTAATGAGCAGATTCGAGGCCTCTTAATATTGCAAGATTTTTGTGTGTGTTTAAAACTGATTATTTAAGGACATTTCAATGTTCTCTTCAGCCTCCTCTTCCTGTTCAAGGGCAGAAAGGGAGAAGTTATGCTTTACTTGTAAGTCTAAGGAGTGTAAATCTATTCTTTCATAGATTCATAGGTATGTATTCTTTCACAGTGGCAATAATTTATTTTTCTGGCACCTGAAGCAGCTACTACTGATCAAGCTGGGTACTGGGCAAGAGGATTATGGATATGATTGATTGGAAAATGGAGGAATGCTGAGAGGGAAAATTGACTTCTTAGCTCTGGCTTGTAAACAAACCATAAAAGATAAAAGTACTTACACTGAAAAAAAATCTGTCTATCACTTCCCTAGTCACCACAGACATTTTGTGTCTGTGCAACACCAAGTAACTCAGTAATGTTGCATTGCTAGTACTCATCATTTTTCTCACTACAAAAGACATTGTGTAGGACAAACTTGCTGAGGGCACTTTTCAAGTCACTATACATCTTACGTGTCTGTAAACCACCTTAAAGGTTCCCTTAAGGACCTGTAAGCTTGATAACCTCATATATTATTCTAGACTTATTTTGCTGTTGTGCTTATTTTTGGGTATTTTTTAAACAGCTGTAAGTGAACATGTGTGGGTTGGTAGAGCTCTTGGAGGGAAGCAGCAGAACAGGTGGCTATTGACTACTGGCACTTAACGTGACACCAAGTGTCTGCTCTGGGAATGCTCTAACCAAGTGATCACAGAGAGTTTGTGCACAAACCTCTGCTTTGTGGAACCAAGTCTTTGCATAGGCTTATTTCCTCTTGGCTTTGCCACTGCTTTTGTGAAGATCAGCTTGCAGCTGAGACAAGATGCAACCAAAAAACCTGCACCATGACATGCCTTCAGACATGTTCAGAATGCGGTGGTGTCTGGAATCAGTGAAGCCTCTAGTCTGTTTCTCTTCTGGACTTCTGGGAGCTTTCCTCTGCTGCACCCAACTGCTCATCTATATTGAAATTTCATGAATGATTGCTTTTCATTCAGTGAAATTAGTAAAGGTCTAAATTACAGATGATTTAAGGCCTTGAGAGGGATTAGAATTCTGAGAAGTTAGTCTGTATGATTTATCCTATTTCCTCGCTCTCAAAAGAAAAAAAAAGCAAAGAAGGGAGGGTTTTGTCTTCTGGTTTGTTTTTCTTCTGGTGGTAAAAATACTATGTTTGAAGGGTTCTTTAGCTGAGTAGATTTCATAGTAGGCAGGTAAGTCCAAAAAGGTAGTGTGCTTTTGTTTGGCAGTGTGATGGTTCAAAGTGGTGACTGGGACTAGAACCTGGCTTCATTCCCCATTATCCAGGTTTCCTGTTTGTTTGTGCCCCTTTGGTTTTCCCTTAGAGCCGTCTTAGCATACTGTGTCTTATTTGGATGCTTTTGCCATGAAAGAAATGAATTTAGAGAAATCCACACTGGATTTTTTCCTCACCTTGCTTCATCATTCTGTAAAGCTTTTATGAGCAGTGATTATGTGCTTTTTGCTGTAACTGTGCAGTGCAGAGTCATGCTTTGGTTTTATATCTTGGTCTCATTACACAAGCTATTTAAAAATAAATAAACATTGCAATTTCCTTATCCTAGGGCTTTTAGTGGGTTTTAGAAATGGAAAAGCATCTGCCTGTGCATGCATACAGTGGGCTTTAACAAGTGTCCTAAATCCTAGTGTACATTTTTATGTGCATTTTTGCCAGGAGAGGAGTGGTGAGTTGTTTATAAAGTTTCAAGGCTGCAGTGTGTTTGTGTAACAGGAGTAAGTGTTGAGGAGACACCGAAACAGTCCTGCTTGTACCCCACAGTGCTGGACCGATGAGCTCTGCTGATTAATTGCTTAAAAAGACAGTCAGAATGAGTAATATGTAGAGGATCTTAGACATGTTCTCCTTTAAACTCGGCTACAGAGAGATCCCGCTTTGTGTATCCTGTTATGGTATGAACAGTACCTTTTAGTTGGACTAAAAATTCTCCAGTGCACAGTCTGAGTTTTGTTGTTCTTACTCCAGTCAAAAAAGCAGTCATGAATATTCTTTTTGAATATTAAGAGACAGGGAGGCTATTCCTGCCTTTTCTCCTTTTTACAGATAATTTATAATTTCTGTCCAACTCAAGGAAAATGAAAAATTGAAGAAAGAAAGATTGAAAAATTGAAGAAGAAAGAATAATAATATCCTTATCTGTCTGAAAATCTTACATACCAAACTGGAATGAGTGATTCTCATATCATCATTCTCTTATCATAATAGTCATTATAATTTCTGTCTGTGGATTTGTCTCTGTGGCTTTCATAAATAATTGAGATGTGATAGACTGCAAGATATAGCTGCAGCACTGGTGGGGTTGAAATAGGAAGGTGCAGCAGTTGGTGGTTTGAAAACTCACCTTCTCACCTATGAGGAAATAAACACATTTTGAGACAATTTTTTTTTTTTTAAACTAATGAGCCTCTTCAAGATAACATTGTGCAGGCTTGCATTTAATGAGAATTTTATTAACGCGGGGTTCAAAGGGCATTTTCTGATTGCCTGTTCAGTGAGAAAGGTGGCAGCTAAATCCCTGCATTCTTTTAATGGACTTTCTCCTGATCAGGATTTTTCCAAGGTGAATAAATAGATTAACTCAATGATTAATAGGCTGAATTTCTCCCTTGTTTGAAATTCAGCCCCATCATAATTTTTAAAGTAATTTTATTTTTTTCACTGAAACACTTTTAATAAGCAGAGAGAGTAAGTTTGTAGCATGGAAGTAGGCGATAGGATTTTTTTTTAAGGTGTTTTCTGTGCTGTTGTAGCATACACTGCTTGCTTGGTGCTTTCATTCACCCTTCCATCTTGCAGCTACTTTTGTTCCACTTGAGCCACCCTGTGTGATGCATTTTCCTAGAATGGAAGGTGCTGCTTCTCCCAGGGCTGCTTTTGGGATTGTAAAGGAGAGACTGGGGAGTTGGGAAGAGCACTTAGAGTATGTGTGGATGTGTATAAAATGGTTATGCTTGGTGCCAGTCTGTGCATGGGCACTCTGAAGGAACATTTGTAATTTTACTTAGGCCGAATTGGACTGTGCTTGTTTTTTGTAGGATACTTGTTATCCTGGCCCTGAAGCTATAGCTCCTCATAAATTACCAGCACTCACAGAATTGTACTTAGTGAAAACCTTGGCAGAGGAGAAGACTCCATTCAGATATTTGTTAGAAAGTGGGTGGCTGTAAGCAGTCCACCTAGTCCTTCAGGATTGTTCCACCAGACTGCAAGGAATTTAGCAGTGAACAGTTTGTTTAAGGGGAGAGAAGACAAAATGCTGCTGACCTAGTCATGTTGCAATGTTTTTTATGCAGGATATGTGAAAATGGACCTGCTGATAGAGAAATGAATCTGTATTTGTGGTGTGGGTGGTGATCTACGGATTACAGTCAGCTGAGACTGTGTGCAAAATATGTATTTATATCTGTACACATACACTTTCTTCCTTCTCTCACTGTACAGACATAATAGACATATGAACACATTTCTTGCCAGTATGAATCAGAGTGAAAATGGAAGAGCAAGCTTAAAGGCTGTTTATGAAAAGAAATGGTCAAGAAAATCTATGTGCATATATATTAAAATCCAGATATCTGTATGAAGATTATAGGTATATGCACCTATATATGAATGTGACTATCCGTATGTGGGTGACTGTGTATGTATAAATACATATATAATACATATACAGACATATGCACACATATATGCATGTAAATGATAAATATTTATTTACATGTAGAGCACACACACACAGACATGTTTCCTTTGACCATGGGCTTATTAAAGCCATAATCTTCGAGCTGAAAATACCGAGCACCTTCTTGTTTCCAGCTTCTCCTAGATGAACCACAAGGGTTGGCTGTAAATGTTCAGATGTTGCTTCTTCCAGCAGTACTGTTGTGCTGGATGAGTCCCCTGGGACTGTGGGACCATGTGGAGCTGCTCAGGGCCAGCCAGTGCAGAGCAGCAGAATTTGCTCAGGCATGCAGGTTACAGCCCACAGTGGTTTGGAGTTCATTCCCTTTTTAATTCTTAAAACCACCTGTGAGGACTACATTGTTGGAATAACAACTCCATTGAGTTGTTCACTGAGGTGTGTTTAATGGTAATGACCTCTGACATGCTGTCACTGCTAATCAGCCTGACTGAGCTCAGATCACAGGATAGTACAAGACAGTCAACAATTATTTTTTTAATAAGAGAAAAGCAACAAAGCTCAAAGAGAAACTCAGTAATGTATTTTATTAGTACTTTAAAATAGTAACACAGGCTTGACAAGATTGTGGATCAAATTCTAACTAAAATGATGTAAGAAAACTTCTGAAGTGTATGCATCCAAGCTAATTGGAAGAATTAGTTCATTGCACTTTTCAGATGGTAGCATGGTAGCCTAAAAAAATTCTGATGCTGAAAATCTGAAATCAGATTTTAGATGAGGATTCTGAGTTTGTTCCGGTTCTTTTTTAGTGATCTGTTGTCACTCCTCACAGAAGTAGCAAAACTAGCAGATGCTTCTTGTCATTTCATGTGTTTCTTGTTGCATGCTTTTCTGACTGCATAGGGACTTTGGCACAGCAGAACAGTTCCTGAAATGCCACAGTGGTTGTAACTGAGTTAGAGTGGGTACTCAGAGTCCACCTGCTACCACTGCTTGTTTTTCACTCGACCTTGCAGTATTGTGGTAGGGAGAGTTCCTTTGCTAGGAGCAACAGATCTTGATGTGGAAAGGTTCTGGCATTAGCTGGCACCTGAACAGAGGAAGTGGGTGGATTGAAATGGAAAGACCTTATGACCAGCAACCTATTAACAGGAGAATTCCAGGAGAATTTTCCTTCAAAAAAGAAGGGAAGAAGCATTTCTATCTTGGGTTGCAATGTTTCATCTTTGCACAGCAGTCTAACCCATGTTTCAGTTATTTTTATTAGTATTTAAGGCTTTCATCTAGTCTTGTGACTTCAGCGCTTAGTTTCTTATACATTATCTGATTTCTTCTCAAGGCAGGAGTGTTGGTTTTCAGTTATTGCTCTTTATTTACTAGCTGGTTCATCTTGGTGTGTTTCTTTTACAGAGCCATAGCCAATTTCATTCTGCTATAATTTTCTTTCATTCTTTCTTATTCGTGCAGTGGCTTAATTAAATGTCTCTGCCACTGGCCCAAATCCAGAGAGCAGATCTGTTGGTTGAGTGGCATTGTATGGACCAGTTCCACAAACACAGCAGCACAGTTTGGCAAGTCAAGTACCTCCCAGGTCACCTTCCTTCTTTCTGCCAGTTATGTCCCTTTCAGTCATGAAGGGATTCTAATAATGTCAAGCCTGTTTTCTCTTTAATAAACTTCTGTTTTCAGTCAGTTTTTGGAAGGATTGATTTCTTCATTTTTTAGTACTTTTTGTGATGACTTACAGTTTCTGGAGCTGATGCTGATTTTAAGCAAAGATGTTTTTATGGCAAAGAATGTCTCTGTCTGAAATACCACAGCCATAGCTTGCTTTCTTCAGTGCATTTGGATGCCATTCTGCAGAGATCACTTTTGCTCTAAAATTTCATCCTCAAAGTAAACATGGCTTTTTGGATTGGGGTGGGGAGGGTCTTGAAGTGATTTATTCCTAGGTTGGTAGCCTCGCTTAATTTGCTTTCTTAGTTTTTCTTCCAAGGTCTGCAATTGTATCAGCAGCTTTCATCTCTTCTCCTCATGTCTCAAAGGCAACAGGCTGGCCTTCAAGAGAGGCCTTGGGAGCAGGATCCACTTCTGTACTTCAGCTGCTCTGTAGAGTTTGCTGTGGAGGTGAGCCCTCTGTACAAGGGAAGATTGTGTGCTGGGCAGAAACAGATTGTGGCTGCAGAACAGCCACAGCTTGGTGGCCTCTTCCAAAGTTGAGCATGTCTCTTAGTTGAAGTGATTCTAATAAGGTGAACATCTCAATGCAGTTTGCCCACTTGTGAGCTTTTTTCATCCTGGACATTTTATTGGAAACATTTCTGCCTGGAAATGTGAAAGATTTGCAAAGTTGGGCAGGATCTGTCGGCTTCTTATCAGTTTGGTGAGAAATGTTGCCTCCATTGCTAATGTATTAGGAACCCAGATTTCATTTGCTCTTTGTCAAATGCAACTGCTCTGTGAATAGGGAATTCCTGTCTGCAGATCTCTGCTGGACTGATGGGTGCAGATTGTAGGCTTACGAGGTGAAAGTTAAGCTGCTAGCAATTTTTATTTTTTTTTAAAGCTGTGTATGCAGCCTTGGAGGTGTGATGTTGGCATATAATTTCAGCTTTTGTGCCAATGAATTTGGGGTGTGAAGCTTTGGGAAAACAGTAGAGGAGAGAAGTCAGAGACTTCTCAGTGCAGTTATGGTCTCCTGTTTGATTTATGTGAGTGACTGTATCTGAAGAAGTGGCACCAGCCAAGAAATTGTTTTTTGTTTTGCTTGCCAAATACCTTTCTCTGTGGAAACATAAAAGTAGTGGAGAATATATGTCAGCATGGGGAGTATTTTTGGTTTATTTCAGGGGTGGACATAATATTTATTGGTCAGAAGTTATTTTTCTGTCTCGTTTGCAGATATTTTGGTCTTGAATCCCAGTGCTGGACACAGGCAAGTTATGTCTCAGTAATGCATTAAAGCAGGTGCTGCAAACCTATGCAGACTTGTAAACATCTTGGGTTTTTTGTTGAAGCTCAAAATCCAGAGGGCTCTGCTGTTTCTCTCTCTGAATTATATTGTTTCCTCCTGTTTATGAGAACAATCTTCATTATTTCTCTGGTACTGTGGTTGGCATGAGTTCAGTTCCTAATTGATAGATTTCAACCTTACAGTCAATGTCTTTGTTGGTAGCTCTATTGCAGCCAGGAAGCAACCAGATTCTTTTGGCCCCAAGAACTGGCTCTACTGGAACATGATTGAAGCACAGTTTGAAACAGCTGTTTATAGCTTGTCGACACTTTGTCCATGCTGGTTTTATTCTTTGGGTAAATATAAGGGACTCTGATCTCTGCTGGTCTCAAATCTGGCTTTCAAGATTCGCTTCAGTGGAGAAAGAACATTAAGCAACTTTCTTCATAACCCAAACAATGTAAAAATCATTGTGAGCTTAAATAACACCTTTTTCCCTTGAAAAGTGATGTAGTATAATGCTGTTTTGCTCTTTCTGTTTAAAAGAAATCTGTTGCTCACAGCAGCAGCCAAAATTATTATTCCCTCTGAAAGTCTGGGCTGTGGGATGTGTACTTAAAGAAATGCTTTTCAAAAGCCAGTAACATGTATTTCTTATTATCTTATACTAGTGGGGGGCCTAAAATTTGGGTTTGCTCTAGGAATGTAAATACCCTGTTCTCTTAATCTTCCTTTAGGACTAAACTGACAAAGTACCCACTCATTAAGTACATCTGCTCATTAAGGTAATGAAGTACTTACCTTATCTTGAACTGAAGCAAGAATAATACATTAGCATGACTGCAGAACTGCAGTCTGTTGTTTTTTTTCCGGTGTACTTCAGGTTGCACCAGAATCTGGAGCTCAGTTCCCAAGGAACTGTGAGAGGAAGACATCTTGCTTCTAAGACTTTGTTCATTAAAATAAATACTCAATCCAGCTTTTAAAGTTAAGGTGTTGGGTTTTTTTAGGAGCTCTAGCCATGAAGGTAGAGAAGGTTGTCTTGCCCTACCAGTTGGTTGTCTTACCCAGTTTGGCGAGCTAAACAGAAAACAGTTTCTTTCCTGGTGCCACACTTCTTCTGATGAGGCAGTGCACAGTCATGTAAATCAAGGTTGGAAAGGGGCTAACTTTGCAACTCCCAGTAAATACCAGTTGGCTAAGGTGAAACTAAAATGCTGCTTGGAGGGGAGGGGAAAAACAGAACTTGAGTCAATGTGATTACCACACACCACACCTGCCCCCTCACCTTCCAAAGTGTGAAATCTATGTGCTCTAATATCTCTGAGTCCAGATGGAAGTGCTAAGATACATCAGAGTTTCTGATGTCCTGAATTAAATTGGCTGCTTGGGAATCCCAGAATGCAACCTTTTATTACTACTCTGTATAGTCTTTAATTTATTTTTTTTCTAACCCTTGCAGCTAGAATAAAATTCAGAAAATGATGGCATAATGCTTAAGCGGTATCAATTTCTCTCTTAGCTGTGAGGTCAGACTTCTGGTGCCTGTTTCAAGGGATGCTGAATGAAGGTTCAGCAGTCAGAAATGCCCATGTGCTTGGCTTCTCAGCAATCAAAGCCAACCAGGTTAAGGTAACAGCAATCTCATGAAGAATTTATCTGTGTTGAGTACCAGATTCTGATATCTCATCCTGGTAAGGGCTTAGTTAAAGGCTATTCCTCTGGCAAAACTGCCCCAAGTGTGCTTCCTCAGCCTGTGCTCTGCTCACTTGAAGGAGGAATAAACTGACAGGGTTCCTGCCTTCTCTTCTGTGGGAGCAGCTTGCATTGTGCCCACTGCATGTAAAGGAGGAGACTGGGGACCTGACCCAGGATAGAACTCTATAAGCTGGACAAAAAAGGATGAAACAAAATGTTTTAATGTGGGTCTGTTTTTAAGCCTTCATTGGATACACATGTGACTGTGTCAGCCTGTAGAGGGTGGAGGCACAAACAGCTCAGTGTTAGGGACAACAGGGCAGTCTCTCTTAGCAGCATTGACCTGTTAAACTAGTTTTAAACTGAAATGCTACTGATTGTTTTTTATAGTTATGCCCAGAGTCATCAGTGGTCACTGATGTTGTGTTCTGAAGGGTTTAAACACACATTTGCTTGCTTGTGCTGGTATAGTGCAAGGTGGTTTTTGCAAACTGTTCTTGCTGTTAATATCAACATAATCATTGCCTGAAGCATTGCCTTAAGTACGGGACTTGAAACAGTAGTACTGCAAACCCAAGAAGTGGGAATTTGGGTGTTACTTGGTCAGGAGCGTGAAGCAGGAGATCACTGGCGCATTGAAGGGATCTCTCTGTGGTGGAGTCCTGTTAGATAGGATATAAAACCATGGTCTCAAATATGTCTTATTTTCAGGGTGACCAGTAGTGGAATGAAAGTGAATGAAAAGCTCCCCGGCAATCTTTTTGCCTGACTTTGCTAGAAAACTTTGAAAACCTAAAGCTTTTTCATGTTGCTGCTTTAGCAATTAATTAGGTCATCACTTTGTGTGTTAATTACAGCGACATTTTTCTTCTCATTAGTTGGATTATGGAAAGTTTTTGAGTCTGTGTGGGATGGGAAGTAATGCAACCTTTGTGGCCAAGGGAAGGATGACTTCAAACTTTAGAACATTGAATTTCAATAATGGCTTTGGGTACTGTAAAAAAAAGAAAGTTGCAATCCACTATACAAAATGTGGCTGATAAGTGCTTTGAGGGCAGGATTAATGCCTTTTATTCTAAACAAACGTGATGTTGCACACACTTTGGATGAGGAATTTTAAACTGGATGATTCTTCTGGAAGGTTGTGTATTATGTTAATTAATGTAAAACTCTTGCTGCTGACAGAGAGGTGTGGATATGATATACTTCATATAATGTCCTTCATGGTGTGTCCAAAAAGACTTTACAGAGAGGTCATTAAGCAAAGCAGTGCACATGAACAAAGGTCAATTACTTTTACTTAAAAAAAATTCTAATTATTTAATACCCTCCTTATAATTTTGCAACACTGTTTGCTTTGAAATCTGAGCTTTACATTAATTTTTCATGATACTTGAGATGAGCTTGTCTGGGGCAGACATTCCCTTGTAAACATAGAAAGCAATAGGTCTGCCATACACTGTTCTTGATTCCTTAGTTTGAAATCGGTGGTTGCTTTGAAGTTAAGCCCATGTGTGATATGTTGAGCCTTGCTGAAGGAGCAAACTGCAATTCTCACTGGGTAGCACCTGTTTTTCTTCCTTGTTTGGTGACTTTTACTCTTAGCATGAGCTAATGTCAGAAATGAAGGGTCACAAGACAAGAATGTCCAGGACCTGAAGCTTGACTGGGAAATAAAGTTACTCAGATTGCAGTAAGGGAGGCTCTTCTCAGAATAAGTGATCCCGTATTGGATCAGATAGCTCAGTGCAATCTCTGTCCTTGGGACTTATTCATATCTTGCCTGAGCACAGCTGTGCGTTAACTGGCCCAGTGCTGATACAAAGCTGAACCCTGGAACCTGCCAAGATCCTTCTTAACCTAACCTATTTGATTTTAGAGAGCAGTCTCTTCACTGCATGGTCAAATGGTAAAAAGCAAGAAAGCTTGTTTTCAGAGAGTGTGTTTGTGCTGTGTGTTAACTCTGGACCTGTCTGCTAGACATGCAGAGTAGGGCATGTAGTTAAATCAGTAGGTGCTTGGCATCTATTTTCTTTCCCTGCAAGATCTTTAAAGGGTAAAAACTAGCAAACTTGCTTTATGTGTTGTTGCAGATGCTCAGTATTGTCTGCTGTCTGTGATCTTACTACTGAATTGGATCCTGCTGAAGAGATCCAGCTATGTAACTCAGTCATTTATGAGGAGAAACTATTCTCAGTGTGATTAATGCTGTGGTGGATGATGGGCATGGAAAGCAGTGCTTTGAATAATGCCCATAATGGCATATTCCCCTGTGTGTGTGCATTTAAAGGAAGAGGCTATGGTTATATGAGATTGAGGGCATTTAAGAGGCAGCTCATGACAAGTGAAAATGATGGCTAGGGTAGATTAATTGTTAAATGAATTGTGCCTGCCCTTGCTGTTATTTTAATGTGGTATTGGTCCAAGTATGGTGTTATATAGCAGGAAGGCATCAGGGAACAATACCATGCACTTGGGTTCAGGTCAGAGGACTTTAAAGACTTAGCTATCAGAAGTTTTTCCTCTAGATAACTTTTTGCAGTGTGGGGTTTTCTTCTTCCCCTCTGGGAGTACAAAAATCTTTGTTTTGATTAATTTTAGTCTAATACGCTTTTTTCCCCCCATGTTTTTTTTTGACAGTGGAGTAAAGCAGTATTTTCTCATAATCAGTTTAATGTAAATTTTGCATTAACTCTTTCTGGAATGAGATGATACTAACTGAACTTGGTCTAGAGTATAGCTCAGGGATTATTTCTTACTTTTTAAAATTGTACTCTATCTACAGGACTACATATTTAACTTTGATTTGTCATGGGGCTGCTTTATATTCATGCCTTCAGTCTGAGTGGAGCATAAGGGAAATTAAGCTGGAAGAGGACTGAAAGCAGCGAGGCATAGGTCTCATCCTGTCATTACTGTGAAGAAATCTGTCCTTTGAATTGATTTAGAGTGACAGTGGGGCAGGAAGGCATTGGCAGAAGTTGTATGTCTCTTGCAAGCTTTTGTTCATGCATGGTCAATAGGCTCATTTGAGTGAATTTTTCATGCTTTCTAGATGAAATGTTATCACATATATTTCAGTAAACTTTGATGGTCTGTGTTAAGACTCAGCTGTCCTGAGGGGTTCTTAAGGCCCTTTTCTCTGCTCACGATTTTTTATTTTCAAAGTGTTTGCTGTGTTTGGAGGGGAATCAGTTTGGGCCAAGGGCACTTAGAGGTTGTGAGCTTTGATTGCTTTCAGTCTGCTAATCTTCATGATCCAAACTGTGCACTCAGGCAGAAGAAAAATAATGCCGTCTACACAAGAAGATAGACTTTCTGTTAAGTATTTTCCTTTCCTAGGAAGAGAGGAGGCCTTCAAATTCATCTTACAGAAAGATAAACTTGTATGGGGACAGGTGCAGACAAGTGTCAGGAATCATGATTTCCTTCCCATGGCTCATGCTTTGCCCAATCCAGCAAAGAGAAAACTAGTGGATACTGCTAATGTAGTGGAAAACAAAAGTGATGTAGAACAGCTTCTGAAGCTGAAGGGTAGTTTGTAATGGGAACAAATGGATAGGGAAGGAGTATCATGAATAAATAAAAGTTGGAAGTGAAAGGTTTTGTAAAATTAAAAGCACTGAGAGTCTGGGGCACTCCTGTAATCAGTTAGAATGATGCAATTTAAACAAGAAAGGATTATTTTGAAGCTGAGAATATGAGAGAATGGGGAGAGCCAGAACCCTGTATTTGCATCTGAAAGATGAAAGATGTTGGCCAACATTCTCAGTGAGCAAGGAAGGTGGGAATTTTTTGTGGGTTTGACTTTTTTTTTTTTAATTCCCCTTCTCCCCATCAGTAATGTTATCAGCTCCAGAGCATTAGAGATGGATCAGATCACGTTGGTCCCTGGCTTAAGATGTGATTCATACAGTGTGAGAGGTACGATTGTAGGGTTTTCTACAGTACAAGGCCTGTAAAAACTCATGCCTGCTGTTACATTGTGTGTAAGGCGTTTGTTTCTGCATCAGTGATTGAGAACCTGTCAGTGTTAACAGGGTAGCCACTTCAAAAAGACTGATGCCACTCCCTCCTGTCAGTCAGGGACCACGTTTCCACTGAAGGAAGACAGTAAATGTCTTCAGTAAAATTCAGGGGCTGGCTAACAAATTGCAGTTTAGAATACATTACAGATGATGAATGTGATCTCCTTAAAGGGAAATCTGTTCGTTTGACTTAGTGCTCTTACGATTAATTGCTTGCCAGATTAAATTGCTCCATAAAATGCATGCTACTTTATTCGATCTCTTCATGATGAGATTAGCTAGGCTGTGCTGGTTCTTTGTATGTTAATTACAGTGGTATTTTCTTCTTCAATTTAATTATTAAATTGTTTAGCAAAGCATGCTTTTTCCTAGCTTCAGGAAAGTTATCCCTATTTTTCTTTTGACCACCATTCTATAGTAATCACACTGCCCTTTTCCCAGAAATATTCTGGGTTCCTTGGTAGAAGTATCACATACTGTAGAGGATACATCCTGAGATTTTTCTTTGTTTTCTTTGGTGTGCTGCTGAAATACAGAAATGGTTGTTATCTTGCACAGGTTCATTATGTGACAGTCTAGGATGAGGAAAGTCTGAACCGAAGCTGTGGAGGCAAATTTTCAGGGTTGCTACACAAACAGGAATTTATCCAGATAAACTAAGCTTTCTGCTTTAGTTGAGAAGTGTAAAGCTCACTGAGTGGCCAGGATGTTTGCTTTTTGTCTCAGCTGAAAAATCAATACTATAGTAGTTCAGTATTCTGTGCTGTTGATGTTTCAGAGCAAATTTGGAGGGAAGCACCATGTATGCTTTTCTTGTTCTTGGAGGACTTCTCTATACTCAGTTACCATACCTAAGACATTTTTTCATGAAAACCTGGAAAACAGCAATATGAGAATTTGAACAGTACTAGAATTGTGGTGACAGACTACAATTACTGAAGGAGGCCAACAGTAAAAAGTTTAAGGAAAATTTAAGGAAAAAATGAATTTAAGTTTTCTTTACCAGACTTGTCCCAGCCTTTAGGATATTAGGTCATACTTCTTTCCTCAGTCAGGGACCTGACTACATGTACAACTACCCCCTACATGCACACACAAAATAATCTCCTATTCTTTTGCAGTGCCAAGACTGAGATTTGTACATAACTGAATGTTCCCACAGTAGAATTACAGAGGCTCTGTTGAAAAATTGCTGGTTTTCTTTATTTTAAAATCTTTTTAAATGTTTATTCTGCTATACCACTCTAGATAAAATGTGTAATATTCATCAATTAAACTGTTGTGGTGTTTAAAATCATTCACATCTCTTGGTCTAAAAAAGAGCTGCTCTCTTACCCAGCTGTAATAACTTTTCTTAAAAATTTGCTTCTCAGTTTAACCCCTCTACCTCAGAAAATAGTGTTATCTTCTATTAGAATTCATTCCCAACAGCAAGACAAATTTTTGCATTTATTAACCTAGTCTTTCATTTCCCATCTATCCAGAGCTTAGAAAATTCAAAAGGGTATAGGAGGAGTAGGAAAGTTTCAGAAAGGGGCATCAAGAATGATTGAAGTCATGGAACCAGATGTGTTATGAAGAACATTTATATACCTGACAAGTCTTCGGGCTGGAAGAGATGGCTGAGAATATATATAAGAGTTAGTAAAAATAACCAAATGTCAGAGAGAAGGGAAGCTGTAAGAAGAGGGTGCATCAGATCAGATAAGCTTGAACCAAAGAGACACTGCTTCACGCTATGCTTAGTTAAGCTGTGGAGTGTCTAATGTGAATGTGAATTTAAAGCAATGATTATACAAATTAATGGAACAGAATTTAATCATGGGTTGCTGGATCATACAGATGTCACCTCTGCTTCACATATTATCTTGAAGAGTATGTGGCTGGAAGTAAGGGTTGTTTTGGGGGCAGTATCATTTTGTTTTTGTCTGCTCTTATACTATTACCTGAGCTCCAAATTCTAGACAGTTCTGAATTTGGGACACAGAGGCCTTTGCTACCTCAGTGTTGCAGTTTTAAATGTTTACATAAATTTCAGCTGTCAGCATTTTCTCAGGAATAAGTTACCTGCTTCAAAGTCTTTGGCCAAGGGTCAATCAGCATGTCAGCATCTCCCTCCCACTGCTTTCAGGATGGAGGCATTGCGGTTTACTTACAGTCACACATCTGCTTATAGACATGGTTTGTTCCATCTGTTACTGCATTCAAGTTGTTATCCCATGTTAGGGGTCTGTAAGGGTTCATTGTTAGGTGAAGGAGTCTCTTACCTACACTGTGACCCACATTCTCATTGTGTGCAGAAGAGGAAAGCCTCCTTTCTGTGGGTTTCTGCTGTTACTTGTGTGTGCACAGGAAATACTGTCTGTGGTAATTTAGAAGAGGGATGTCTAAGGAAGAATATGAGCTGGTCTCCTGTTTGGCAGCCTTTGGTGTTCTGGGAGTGGCAGAGAAGTGCATGATTTTCTGGAGCACTGGTGAAGACAAGAGTAAAATAATGAATAACCATGGAAGATTTGTCTTCCCTCATGATTTAACTTCAGGATTTCATTCATCGTTACTTTTCCTTTTTTTCCTCCAGAAAGAGCTCATGGAGAGCTGTCAGGATCATGTACTTAAATATCTCATGAAAGTAAAACCCATGCCAGCTGAGCAAGACATGATTTTAATTAAGACTAACAGGATGTTTTTGGTCTTTTTTTCTTCCTGGCTAGCCCAAACCCAGATATATCAGTCTTCTAATTTCAGTAGCCTCTTGTTTGTCAACTAAGAAAGGCTGAGTTGATGGAGCTTTTTGAGACTTCTTTGATTAAAAAAATTAAAAGTTAAAGGCCCTGTGTGTTTTGTTAATTTGGTGAAGAGGAGAAATCCTTTTACTGCATCTGTAGAGCAAGGAATTGAACAGGAATATAATCAGTTTTTTTTCTGTTGCAGGTTACTGTTCTAAAGGAAGTTCACATTGGATAATTTAGCATTCATTCCTTTTTCCTTCTGGCTACTGTAGATCCCAAAGCACTGCTCTATAAATAGATGTATAAAAGGTTCTTTTGCTGGCATCTCTGAAGACAACTTTCGATTTTGCTTAATCCAAAGGAAAAAAAACCTATCATGAATTCTCAGTGCACAAGTTAGATAAGTTAGGAAAAGAAAGGGATCAGGGTAATCTGTTCTCTGCTCTAAGTGCCTCAAATAATGATCTGTTCTTTGTGATGAGTGTTTATCTATGAAAACCAGCCAAGGTGAATTAAAGATGCATTATCTGAAAACAGGTGAAGCCACATATCCTAATGTTGTCCCCAGACTACTTGTGTATGGAAGTGGGGAGGGTTTTCTCTTGCTGAGGAGCTAAGACCTTGTGGCTCCAGCTGGTTCTCCTGCCCAGGGCTGGTCCCACAGGCCAGTTCTGTGTCCCCACCTGTGCTCCCTACAACCAGCACCAACACAGTGGAGGCTGAGAAGGGTCTCTGTCAGAGCACAGTGCTGACCTGACTGAGCGCCAGGCTGAATTTGCTTCCCATCCATTTCTTCCCAGTCCGTGGTAACTCTTACAGGGAAAGCCATCTGTGAACAGCATTTTTATCTTACCTTGGAGAGGCAAATGAAACAGAGCTATCGTGATGCTTATGGACTGATGTTGTGAAGCAGTTCAAGCTGCTTATTGCATACAAACCTAGTTCCTGACTGTTTAGACTCTAAATGATGCAGGTACAGTTCTCCTGGAAAGGCTGGGTGCTGAGGGGTGTCTCTAATTCCTGGCTTTCTAAACAAACCTTCCCTTTTGTGTTAACAGTTACTCAGTTGAAAGGGTTTGCTTGATGTGGAATGATGCTGGTGTGGAACCCTACTAAGGCCCCATCTGCTAAGAGCTTGTATTGATTTGTGTCTTAGTTTATAAAAGCCTTCAATTCACCTTGTGTAAATGCCATAAATAATGCAGATGTACTAGATGAAATGTGCTGTGGGAACATCCCAGAAATTATTTTGGTCTGGGTTGAGCAGAGCTAATCTAATCATAGTTAGGAGTTTCTCAATAGCTGTGAAGCAAAAACTGTATTGTCTTATTCGAGCTTAATGTATTAGTCAATACACAGGGGCAGGAAGATAGGTATTTGAAAGTGGTAATCAACTTAAATGAAAACAAGAATTTTTAATGTTAAGATATTACAATACTTCAGGTGAAAGCATTTGTAGTTTATATATGTACACACGCAGCGGAAGTATAGTCAAGTCCAGTCCTGCGCCTGTGATTTATCTGCATAATCCTAACATTTGTATGCCTCTTTGTCACCAGGATTGCAGTGCTTCAGAGGCTATATGTATATATACTAGATAAATCATTTTGCCCACTCATAGCAAACAGCCACTTTGTGCCAGCAACATTGCAGAATGCATTTTAGAACATAGGGGACGTTGATGAATAATTTGTCCTTTTGAAATTCTGTGGGCTTTAGGGCACCAAAATATATTTCAGGTTGGACTAGGTCCAGATGTGTATGAGAACTCCTTGGCAGTCTTGTAGAAAGCATATGGGAGTTTTAAAGGTGACCTCTTTTTAGAAATTTAATTGGATTTTTGTTCTATTCAATTATGTGTAAAGAAAGCAAAAAGGTAAAGGGATGTGGTATTTCTTAGATTGTTCAGTTAGGAATATCCATCATATCAAGGCTGATTTTTCTTCCAAGTGGTCTGTGGGCATGACATCTTGAGTTCTGTGCATTGGAGAGATCAGCTGATGTGCGGTGGTTCCTGTAGAGGAAAGAGAATGTATTTGTATGCTCATAAATTGATTCTAATCAATGTTTCCCTGGCAGTAACCACAACTGCAAAATGAAGAATGTGTCTACGTGCTATTAGCATTGTTAATTGAGAAGAAGCATGGATGCAGCCCATTGTCAGAGCTGAGACTTGCCTTCCTCTCAATTTTCTGCAATTGGTGGCCCCAAAACTGCTCATGTGATCAAATAGAACACTGCAGACAGTGATATGACATGTCCAGGACTCACGAATTCTGCCTCAGATTGTTTATCAGCAAGCATTTGGTCTCGGCTAAAGCAGACTGACCATACAGTTGTGCATTGGCAAAGAGTTTTTAGAAATTTGGGGTCATATGTCAGCATAGATTGCTGAAGGACTTCCAGGAGCCTAGATGAATGTGGAGAGCTCTTGAATATCAGTGCAGGGCAAGACTTCAGAACTCGTTGAGATTGCTGCTGGTGTGACTTGGCTTGATGTTGGTTCCCCCAAGTATTATTTGCTGCCAATTATAACTCATCTGCTCACCTGGAAAGCTCATGACAGTAGAAAGAAGTAGTATTTAAGAGCCTTTCTGTGTCAGTTTTTTAGCAGAGATTGCTGAGGTTCTGTGGACATGCAAATCTCATAGTGTTTCCTTTGGAGGTAGTGGTGACAATGCTGGAGATTCGAAGAGTGAATGATGTGACAAAGCACTTGTGGAGCATCCCTAGAGGACAAGGAGGGTACCTTTCTTAGGTGATAAGCATGAAAACAGTGCTATGTAAGCTTTCCAATGATCACAAGGCACGTAAGACTTTCTTATGAATATTGCAAGTTACTGGAAGACTGGCAGAAGGTTAAATCATGGAGTAGATGAAGCATGTGATCTGAATTGCTTTTTAACCTGTCAGGTAGTTCTTGAAAAAACAAGTGCCAGTGTGCAAAAAGGGGCTGTGTCTTGAAAAGCAGTGTTTCAAGAAGCATTGACTGACAGTTTTACTCTAGGTCTTTTGTGAAGCATTCGGCTAAAGAGGTTTATTTAACCCCAGAAATAGTAACAAGAGACAGAAAGTGATTTTATGATGGTATATATTTTGCATTTTTTTCTGGTGTCTGTTTTAAAAAAGGATATTGAATAACTGGAGAAAGGACAGAGAAGCCAGAGTTATGAGAAACTAGTGAGAATGCTTTCAAGATTTAAGTATCATAGTCTCTTTAAAACAAAAGTGGTATGCTCTTTAGTGTTCAAGCATCTTTGATGAGATAAAATACCAAAACAGAAAAGAAATGTAAGGCTAGACACTGAAACCAAATTGCAGCTGCAAATTACGTACCCTTTTCTTAATAGGTAATTAATCACTGTAATAAATGACTGAAGGAATAGGTTTTCTCCTGTTCCTATCTGAATAGAATACCTTGGTGAAAGGTGCTCTACCTAGCTACTGACATGAAAGTAATGGTGTAAGGGTAATGTTGGAAAATGTAGTATACAGAAATTCAGATAAGCTGATTTACTAACTTGTAGTGTCATGAATCAGCTAGATGGAATCAAAGGTATCATTTTGCATTCAAAATTTGACAAATTCAATCTGGATTCTTGTGTTTTCCGCTTTTATCTTTGCAATGAGAGATTTCTCCTCCGGTACATCAGTCATAGGCATACTGAAATTTATCCATGGAGCAATTAAACAGAAGGGCAGCCCTGAGAATTATTTTGAGACATTTTTGCTCTTACGACCACTAAACAGAGGTAAGATTCAAGGAGATGTCAGTAGGCCACAAGCATTTCATTTTTCTGCAGTTTGAAGTCACCATGATGGCTGTGCTGGAAGAGTAGGGCCCAGGAAGTAAGTGTGGAGAAATTGTTCACTAGCTTAACCTCCAAGTGAAATTATTGTATCTGTAATTTAAATTTTCAGTAGTACATGTTTCAGTTTTTTTAGGGGACAAGGGATTTTTCCCATTGTGTTTCAGAAAGGAGAGAGTTTTGTACTCAGTTGTAATTGCAAAAGAAAGCTACAGTGCTTCAGAGAGGCCTTAAAAATAAGGTTTTATCGAGTGAATTTTGCTCAATTTTCCATGTTTCGTCTTGGAATTAATGGACAGTAAATGATGCTAGGCATGGTCCTCAGACCCAGAGAAGGGTTAAGTATGCTGATCATTTCAGCAGAGTCTCTCTTTTTTTTAAAGTGCATACATACAGAGTAAGCTTAAGTGTTGGTATTCTTGAGCACTGTGATCTTGAGGATGCCAAGACACCCTTTGCCACAAGAGGACCTCTTTATCAGCTGCAGGGTCTGGAGCCTGGCACCTGGGAGAGTCCCCCTGTATCCGTGTACGCAGATAATCTGCAATTGGAACATGACTGGCAGTCCTGTAGCAATTCTTTGTGTGTAAAAGTAGGGGGGGAGCTGAATTGGTGATGCCCACCACCAGGAGAAGGGAAACTGTGCTGGACTGTGCTGTGGTGAGTTGTGGTGAATCCCAGCTCCTGCCAGGGCTGGAAAAGAACTTGACCTTCAGCAGCTGTCTGACTGCAGTTTTCCTGGAATGGTTAAAAGTACTTAAAAGTGATGGTGTGATTGACAATATGTTAAAAACCATTAAAGGGAGCAGAAAAGCAGTCAGTACTTGATGCAGATCTATTACTGGGTCATGAAGAGCTGCTCTGGGGGAGGGTGTAAAAAAGCCCAGGACAACCTGTTTTGGAGCTATCCCAGCATGTAACTGCAGAGAATCTGCAAGGGCTGCAAGTCTGTCTTTGCTCTTTTCATGCCACCCCCTAATTCTCTCTGCTGTATAATAGCAGAGGTGTTTTGGGGCACCAAATCAAACTCTCAGGTCTGCCATTGCTATTCAGGGGGTTAGGCACTCTGTTTACTCCTGCTCTCCTGCGCCACTTGCATTCAGGCAAGAGGTTCTTTGTTTCTCTGCTGGCACTCTCTGTTCATCACTGTGCAGAATGAAACTGTTCATCACTTTGCAGAGTGAAACTTAGAAGTTGCCTGAATATTAATTTTTCAGGCTTTCTGAGAACTGTGGAAAGTAAAGGTCGGGGAAAATATATTGGCTTCTATTAAGGCAGAATGATGAACATGCTGAGCAATGAACAGGCATCCCAGCCTTTAAGAACCCCAAACTTGGGCCTGCTACATGCACCTCTGGCCTCCTGCCAAGATCCTGGCAGTGACTGATGCAGAGCAGTTGCAGATCTCTGAATGCAGAGATGTTGTGTGTGAAGGCTTAGAGATCCACGTATCTTGAGATGAGAGTCCTGCTCTGTGGCAAGAGGAGTCCTACTAAGAAAGGGAGGCAAACCATTAGTCCTTGGTAGGTCTGTTTTGTGTATATGTGTGGTGTGCAAGGAAATACTTTGTGCTGGAGCCAGTGGGTTTATTTTAGAGATTGCTTGGAAAGAACTTGGATAAAACCATTTTCCGGTGTATAGTTGAAATCAAAACACTTTTCAATATTTGCCAATTCTTATTTTGAAATGTCACCTCATTTCTTTAAATTGCTGGATGCTTTCAACATGCAGGCTTGTCACTTTTATCCCAATCCTTGTATTTCAGAATTGAACTGAAATCTTGAATTTTGTCCAGAGTTTTGAAGCTCAGTTTACAGACAAATACAGAAGGAAAAAAAACGAAACCCTTCCAAATTTTGTTCACCTTTCCTGTTGAATTATTATGCAGCTTGTCTATGAATCCAAATACAGTTCTGCCCTTTAGATAGCATTCATGTTTTTGTTTTGTTTGTTTGGGTTTATATCCTTTTTCACTTTCCACATCTAATTTTTTTTTTCCAGGAAGAGGTTTATACAGTTTTAAGTTTCTTGAATAATGAGCATGCTGCCAAGCCTTGGCTCTTGCAAACTGCTAAGTGCTGTTGCTCATTAGCATCAAATGCCACAGCCCATCTCACTTTGCTCCGTTGCTCAGCAAGTACATGCTGGCTGTTGTATTGCGTTTGTGTGGCAAGGGTTTGGTGGGGGTGGTTTCTGTGAGAAGCTGCCAGAAGCTTCCCCTATGTCCCATGGAGCCAGTGCCAGCCAGCTCCAAGGTGGATCCTCTCCTGGCCAGGGCTGAGCCCATCAGTGGCAGTGGTTGTGCTTCTGAGATAAGTTAATTAAGAAGGCAAAAGGTGACCCCATGGGAGGCCCTCTCTGGAGCAGACTCCTGGAATGACCTGTGGTGCCATGGAGAGAAGAGCCCACACTGGAGCAGGCTTGTTGGCAGGAACTGTGGTCCTGGAGGGGAGACCCATGCTGGAGCTGCCTGTTCTTGAAAGACTGCACTCTGAAGGGATCCACATTGGTGCAGTTCAGTGAAGAATTGTTCAGTGAAGCCTGTGGGAAGGATTCACGTTAAAGAAATTCCTGGAGAACTGTCTCCCATTGGATAGACCCTCACTGGAGCAGGGGAAGAGTGTGAAGAGTCTCATTACCCATCCCTGATTTGGTTGGCAATGAATTAAACTAACTTCCCCCAGCTGAGTCTGTTTAGCCAGTGTTGGTAACTGGTAAGTAATCTCTCCCTGTCCTTAAATCAACCCATAACCTTTTCATTATATATTCTCTCACCTGTTCAGCTGAGAAGGGAAAAGACAGAGTGGCTTTGGTGGACATCTGACATCCAGCCAGGGCTAACCCACCCTGTCTGTTAAAGCAGCAGTTAATCACTTTGATACTGAATGGGTTCTGTAATCATCTGACCTGTTAATTAAAACAGTAATCAAAGTTCTCTAATGACTTGAATGATTTAATTCCTTTAGGAATCTTGTAAGAGACAAGAAAATTTTGCCATACTAACTTACATTAGCTGGAGAGCTGCTGGCAAGGAATGCTTTTTAAATACAGTCAGGAAAAAGATGTCTTAAGCAAGAGCAGTGTGGGTGAAGGGAAAACAGGGTTTGGTAGGTGGACAGTGAGCAAGCCTGATTGCTTTCTGTTGCTCTAACACATTCTTTGCTGCAAGTTGAGCTAGAGTTTTTGGAGCAAGATTTTTACAGGATTTTACCTGGCAGTAAATGCTGTATCAGGCTAGAGCAGTGTTGGATCTGGGTTAAGTTGTCAGAAATTTGTAAGTGTGTGCCTATCAATAGTAAGTAATTATGCATATGCTCAGATTGAATGCTAGCTGAGGGAAAGAAGGCATGCAAATTTTTTTCCTCTGTAAATGTGGTGGAATCTACAGTATCACAAAAGCATGCAGTAGTCACTGACAGTTTAAAAGTTTGTAATAGTGACCTGTTTATGTGCTGGATGCATTTTTAAAAAGATGTGCCTGTTCCTCCATGTTTTCTAAAATGTTTGAATTGGGCAGCTTTCCCTTCATGTTGTATTACAGCACTCCTATCTCAAACATTTCTAGTGCTGGGCTGATTTTACTAATGCTGGTTCACAAGCAACAGCAGGAAAAATATTCTGGTCCCTTGCTTGCAGGCAGAAGAGTGGTTAGGTGGGGCAAGAGTAGGAATCATCTTGCTTGGATGGACCACCAGAGAAGTGCTGCCTTCAGTCTTTGAATGGAAGAGCTAAAAGGAACTGAAGGAAAAGTCAAATAGCTGACAAGAAGTCAACACTGCATTCTTGACAATGCAAAACGACAAGTCAGGATTTCAACAGTCTTCTAATGCTTAGATTTTGTTGTTCACTAGAGTAATTCTGAATCAAATAAAGCTCAGAGAAATGAATGCAACCAAGTGTGGTGAGTTCATTTTTGGTATTAATTATTTCTCAAAAAACTGCAACACATGTGGCTTTTTTCATTAAGCTTTCTTTTTTTCTTTTTTTTCTTTTTTTTTTTTTTTCTTGCATTTTCACTTGATTATGGATAGCATTTATTTGTGTGGCCCCAGTTGTGGTTGCTGAATTGAGAAGTTGTGTGGTCTTCCCAACTGCTGGATGTCTACAAACCTTTTCAGCACCAACTGAATGGATGGATACTTTGTGTTTCAAAAAGAAAAAGAAAGGAGGGGATAGAACACAGACTGTTGTGCAAGTCAGAGGCTGGCTCAAGGTCTGGAAAGTTGAATTAGAACTATTGGTGTAAGAATTGTGCAGCTTTTAAGCTTCACAAAGAAACTGAGTTGAGCTATCCAAAGCTACTGCCCTGGTTAGAACTAATGTACCTCCCTGGTGTATTAGCAATTATAAGGAAAAAGCAGAGGCAAACCTTTAGCTCTCTTTCCATAGAGAAAAGTCCAGGGCTCCTTCCTTAGGTCTTTCAGATCCTCTGCCACCTGTGTTATGTCACATGTAACTGATTAAAAACCATGTGGCCTTCTTTTACATTGTTTTTGTAAGAGCCTTGAAAAAAACTTAAATTCTAAAACACAAAAGATGTATCAGTAGCAGAACACTGTAGGAGTTGGGCTTTTTGTTTGACTTGATGGATGGGAAAACATCAGCAGTTAACTTTGAAATGTTTGGTGTGCTACTGTTTCTAAGACTGGAGAACCATACTTTACTTTTGAAATAGAAAATGTACTTCAGTGGCCTTGCTTTGCTAGCACCCATACAAAGAACAGAGCAGAAAAGCAGCGTTTGTCTAAATTACAAACCCAAAGCTTTGAGGGAGAGGTGACCATGTATAGCTGTGTCAAGGATGATAGTGGGTGATTTGAAAAGAAATCAGTTTCTCTGTTTCTGTGACATGGGAAGGTCTGTTCCCAAAGATTTGCACTTCAATGGCTGATTCAGCTAAATGGGTTTTGTCAACATTTGCCTGACATTCGGGATGAGGATGGATAAAGTAAAAGCAAAACACAGAAAATCCCAACACTATTGAAGTGGTTCTGGAAACTCTTGGTGAGGCAGGTGATTGAAAAACAGTTTCCCCTTGTCCTCTGGGCTGTGATGAGTTGACCCCCAATCCTCCTTTTGTCCAGAACTGGGAGTGTGTGGGCACAGGGGAGTTTATCTGTGGCATTTTACTCTGCAGGTACAATGGATTTACAGCATGCTTGTTGCCAGTAACTCAGTTGCTAACTTGATCAACGTCAATAAATCACTTGCTTCTGATCATCGCCTCTTAGTGAGAGTAGAGATTTCAGTAGTGTAGATATTTGTGAGATGTGTGGATATTGGGATGGAGAGGGCTTGGCTTTCAGGGAGATGAGTGAGGTTAAGGCAATTAAATGGGGAAAAAGATGGGTATACATGAAATACAGCAAAGGAGATAAGATGAAGCTCTCTACTGGTCCATAAATCAGGTGCTCTGTCTCAGGAAAACAGAATCTTAATCAACTACACGTCCTCCAGTCTTTCAGACATGAAATAAATATCCTAAAAGGAGTACCGTTCATTCAGCTGTAATGTTGTTGAACTCTAGTTTTCCTTGGCATTGAAAACCAACTTCACCTTGTCCCAGGTGATGTGTGGTGACATCTTTATTGAGGATGTGGAATTCACTTGGGGTGTGTCTGGGGGTGTCAACAGAATTCATGCTTCAGGCTTGGTCCTGGATTTTGGAAGGCATTTTTCAACAAATATGATTCTCATTTGCAACTGTCTGACAAGAAAAAGAGTGAGGTTTGCAGCATGTTGTGTTTTCAGAGGATTGGTGTGTAAATAATGGGTTTTGGTTGGCATGGTAGTTGGTAGTGTCTCAACTAGTGCTATTGTGAACCCTGATTTATGTGGCTGTGCAGGTACACTTTGTATAATTAAGTTAATTAAATATCGTTGTGGGACTCATCTTAATATCCTTTGCTAAGTAGGTTCGACTGTAGCTGATTCTTGCTTAGACAATGTTCCTTCCCCTCCTCTCTCTGTAATTTAATATCTAGCTACTTCACTATTCGATTGCATTGTTCTAACCTTTTACTCACTCAATATAGATAAATGCAGATGCTTCAGGGCCTTCTTTTCTCTGTGGGACTTCTGTTGCAGGCACAGGTTTTACTCTGAGTCAATAAAATAAGGTTGTGCTCCATGACCTAAGGAGAGAGGTTTGTCTTGCTGCCACAGCAGCAAACAGGTGTTCAGGGCCTCATGCAATACCTGCTGGCTCACACCTGACAAAATGAGGTAATAAGAGTAGTTTCCAGTGTGCTCCAGATAATACAGGGTTGATGGCAAGTTTTCACTAAGTTAATTAACTAGCAGCCTACTCAGAGCCTTTCTCAGGGAGCTTTAAAAGGTCCCAGTGGGATGACTTAAAACTTTCTAAGTCTCACTCTTAGCTTGATGTGTTTGGAAGCTGGTGTGTGCATCCATACGGTATTCTGTGCGAGATGTGGCAGCCAGTAATCCAGGCTTTCCTCAAACAGTCTATGATTAAATACTAATGAAGATACTAAAAGTAATTTTAAAAACTTCAGGTTTAGATTCTCTTGGAGGTTTTGCAATGTGTCTTGTGTCTCAGGAGGCTTAGATGGCATCCTGTAACATGAATTATGAAGCAATGGGTAGATGCTGACCCACTTATAGCACTTGCAGAGAATAAATATTTGCCATAATGCTTTACTTCAGGTCCTAACCAGAGAAGATGGCTATGCAAACATGTATGGTAAACTACTGTCAAATGTGCTTTTTTTCCCTTGTTTATTTTTTTTTTTCCCCCTCAACTTCTGGATGAATTGTTTCTACATACCTTACTGTTTGTTTTAGAGAGTTTGTACATGGGAAGCTGGTGTAGCTGAAGGGCTGTATTGGATGTTAGCACAGTGTTCTGTAACCCATTTCTCTGCTGTACACCTGTATGAGACTTGTGCTGTTTGCATCACAGAGTGCTTGGATGCTAAAAGAACCACAGCCTGTTTGGCCTGTGGACTGTACTTGTTTAGTAGAGCTGAAGAATTTTGGACAAAGGAATGTATATGAGGTAAAAGAACTGGGAAATAGGTGCTGCAGAAAATGTTGTTAAGGTTCTGAAAAGCTTACTTTATTAGTATTGCTTTTTATGGCTCTGTGCAGATGTTAAGCCAGAACCACAGCCCTAGAGCAGTATATACTTTTTGAAAGCAGATATTAAGGAAATTTCAAAGAAGGATTTCTCATTTTACAAGTTGTCTGAATCTTCAAAATTGTAGCACAGATGTGGAAGATTTTAGGCATCATGCCTAAAATCCAATATACTGACATATATTGTGGTTGGCTCTCCCACCTGGGACATGCTAGACTGAGCTGCAGGTTTTAGTGCTGACAGCCTGAGCCTAGAAGACAGGCTTCCCTATCTGGTGTTTTTCTATTCCATCACACAGCTGCAGCTCTGTTCGTAGTTAGAGGTGAGCAGGAATAGTTAACTGCTGCTCTCTGGAATTGAGGTGTAGTTAAGGGTTGGCTTTTTAATGCTTTTACTTTGGTGAAAGTAAACTCTTGCCACACTCTCACTTGACACACTTTGCTTCTTACTACTAGCCAGCTGTTTTAAAGCAGTGAAATGTGCCATAAAATATGTCATTTGATCTCTTATAAATTGCATGTTTGAGATGAGAAATGTATTTGTTATCAAGTGATAGCTTTGTTATAGAGCAGTCAATTACAGATTGGGAGATGAGCAGAAGCACAGATCAGGCTACTGCCCTGTGCTTCAGAGGGTATTTTTACTCTCTGTGCCTAAGTAAAACTTAAACTATCAGTGCCATTGGTTATGTATAGCTAAGAATTCTGATGTTTACTTATTGAGAAAAAGGAACAGAAATGCTTCTTAGGTTAGTTTCCAGTGGGTGCATGAAAATAGGTGAGTGGATAAACTCCCTAAGTTGTAGTCTCAAGTGAGGTTGTGCAGCTGTTCCAAAATATGAGTTAACTGCTCACCCATGAGGATTTCCTTAGTTAAGAAAACAAATAGAAGTTAAGTGAGGTATTTGATTTGCTTGACTTAAATTTATTGACATGGACTGCAAAAAGAGAAAATCAGCATATCCTGTAGCTGTGGTGATCCTGGGTTAGTATCCAGCAAACAGCGAAGTGTCGAGATGCGCTTTGTTTGTAGCTGCCTGGTGGTTCAGAAAGCACATCTCCTTCTGCCCTTGCAGAATGGAGCTTGGTAAAGCCATGCTGAGAAATGTGAGCAGCTCAGTTGCTGTGTGTGCACTCTTTGTCCCCTCCTTATTAAATAAATAGACCGTGTATCTCCCTCTGCCATGGAACCTGTCATCACGATCAATAGGTTTCAGGATGGCAGAATTGAACAGGTGTAGCAGTTGCTTCTCCTGTGAAATTGCTGCAGTGCTGACTCGGATATTTTCAGTGTGCTGTAAAGCAAGTGCATTTGACTAAAATATCCTTTTGTCTTGGATTCTTCCCTGCAGTTTATTATTGTGTCTGGAAGATGCCTCCCACTGTGAGTTGTGGACTTTCAGCTTAATGTCAGTACTCATTAAATTGTAGGAGCAAAAGAAATTTAACAGACTGGAATCAAACCACAGTAGAAGGAAGAATTTGGTGCACAGTTCCAGGGAGTTTGCTTGCTTTTAATTACTGTAGACAGCTTAGATATGGTAGGTATGTGTACTTTATAGCAATGCTTCATGGATGTGTGTTAAAATAATCTAAAACCTCTCACCTCCTACCAGGTGGGGTTGTACGTATGGAGCAACTCAATCTAATTGTTGCAGGCATGGAACAGATGGGGTTTTATTGTCTGGAGTGTTGGGAATGCCTATGAGAGCAACGTCAGCAAGATCCTTGCCCCGAACAGCACTTGCTGAGACATAGCTCGCTGCAGGAAGATTGGCTTGGAAGCCTTACATAAGTCTCCAGCAATCATGGTTGTGATGGCGTGTATGGGAGAAAAGGAGAGAGAGTTTGTGTTCATTTTGGTGTGTGTAATTTACTTTCTGCCTTGTGCTTGAGCTGTTTCCAACATACCACATAGTAGAACACTGAGCTCTTATGAAAGTGTTTTAAACTTTGTTGGTTTAAAACACTTTGTGGAAGTGATTTCTCTTAGTTCCATTTCATAAAGGAGGAACTAAGGTGTATGAGAGGGAGAGGGAACTGCTGTGACAAATCACAGAGAAGCTGGTTACTTATTGATTCCTGTTCCTGAACAACACTACTTTTTCTCAGGTCTCCTTTTTGTAGTAAAGCAGCTTTGTGGAGTGTGATGAAAGACAATTATGCCCTTTCCTGCTTGCCTATTTCTAGCCTTCATAATAGATGAAACTTAGTGTGTGCTGGAGTATTTGTCCATCTCAGATTGTGCCAGTTTTCATTGCAGAGGGCGAGTGAACTGGCTGCCTTTGCCATGCATTCAGTTTTACTCAGTGATGACTGAGGTGCATTCCCTGCTGCCCAGTGCGCTGTGCTGGCTTGATGAGATCAGTGTCTGCAGTGAGTATAAAGTCACCCTTGATTTCCTATGAAGGGGTAAATACCAGCCAAGAGCTGCTGCTTTTCTGCTCCACTCTAGCAGAATGTAGGAAGAAGTGAACTTGTGGTCTTGCTTTTATTGTACAAGAAATGTTTGGGAATCCACAAGAATACTTTGTCAGGCACTGCATGCTGGACCTGTGAAGTAGGTGCAAAGGCCAGGTTCATGCAGGGAATGATGGCTCAGCATTCCCATCTCTATAATAAGCTTTGTAGCCTTTCTGTTCTTCCCTTAGCCTACTTTCAGCACCTCCACAGTGCTTTACTTTGCTGCTCAGGATAAGAGGACAGTGTTGTCTTATGGGACTCTTGCTGTCAGGCAAGAGTGGGTATTAGACAGCTCATCTGCAATAACTTGATGGGGAGAGTCTGGAGGTCAGAGAAAACGTGCTGAAGAAATGCTGCCTGCCTGAGCATAGTGATTTTGCTTTCCCTGCACATTGGACCCAGACCAGCTCATTGTGAGGTTAAGGAGGACAAGGTATCTTCCTTACCATGGGCTGGAAGATCCTGTTAATTGTGGGACCAGTACCTTCGTGTTGCTGATGTGTTTCATGTCTCACATCTGATGTTACAACTAGTGGCAGATTAAATTGAGGAATTAATTAAACCTTTTCTTTCCATACATGCCATATTAGTTTTCATAGGAGCCCTTTCCAGTCAGCAAACTTTGCTTCTTCAGAAATTCTTTTACTCTGGGCTTCTCTGCAGGCCAGCACTGGTTGTTTCTGTTTATCAAGGAGTAACTTGAGGCAGTTTTTAAAGACTATAAATAAATGTTGTTGTTTGGAGAGCTACTGCAGCCACCACAGAAGCGAGTCCTGTTGCAGTGAACACAGTGAGCGGAGAGGAATGCAGCTTACCTGGGGGGATTCCTTCTCTCACCACAGCTCTAGGTGAGAGACACAGTGTGATGTCCCTTTTTTGTGTGGAACAAAAAAGCCAGTAGGGCCCCCACAGAGATTCCTCTGCTTCTCACCTTCCACCAAATGTGTTTTTGAGGGAGAAGGGGCAACTAACAGTCATTTCAGGACTGGCCAAATTTTGCAGCCTCAAGAATAGCCAAAGTAGAACTTTCTACCAGTTGGAGCTTTCCAGTTTGCAGAGGACAGACTGCCCTGGGATCAGTTGCTGTTTCTCTGATCCTCCCTGTTCTGCAGTTTTTCACCTCTGGTTATCTTGATCCTATCTGTCCTTCTATCTCCTTTTCCCTATCTCTCTGCTTCTTCCTTCAGTATTCTTTCTGTGTTTTTCCTATCCATACTTTGTCTCAAACTGAAGTGTTTTGTGATGCTCATTAAGTAGCAGCACTGTTACATATTCTGTTGCCAGTGCACTTTTCTGTGCTTTCCCTGTTTTCATGCATTTGAGATCCCTAGCCCCTGGGACAGAGGCTTTCCACCACTCTGGATTGGTACAATACCTGTTACAGTGGGACCTGCTTTTACTGTCTAATAACATGATTGATACAACTAGTACAAATAAATGATTCATCTGCACTTTGAGGTTTCTAAACCAGGGTGATTTTTCCTGCAATTATTCTCTTCTTCATGAAGAATTAAATGAAAGCAATAAATACACAATAAATGCAACATCCTTAAATGCAAGTGTCCCAGGTTGTTCTTCCTGAGAAATGTGCAGGTTCATTCATATGTGTCCCTGCATGTTTCTGGCATCATGGTGTGTAGGTATCTTGAACAGCTGCATGAAGAAGTGATGTGAGATGTGTGTTTTTTGTAGACAACTGGTATGCCTCATGTATTTACTGGGAGATCAACATCTCTTCCCAGGAGACCGAGGAATAAAGAATGTGGAGATGGCTTGTGATCTGTCTTAGAGCTGTAAGCATTAACCTCAAGACAAAATGCTGGGAGCCAGTTTTTTAGTTCTTAAGCCTTCTGCTTATTCAGCATCCTTTCTTTATCCAGTGGCAGTCTCTTCTTATCAGTTCACTGATGAACTGTGGATCTGTCAGAGGAGGCAGTGTTCCTGAAGTGACATCTCTCAGTCCCTGCAGAATTGTGTCCCACAAGTGCTGTGAAATTTGTGTGACAAATGGCAGCCAGCCCCACCGAGGGACTTGGCAGTGTGGAACACCTAAGTGCACGTACTATGGAAGGCTATGTGGGAACTGCAGCATTTTGTCTTTCAGTTGACACTTCACCATTTCCTTGCTTTACAAATGTGTTGAAGAT
Source organism: Cyanistes caeruleus (assembly GCF_971803275.1). Lineage (NCBI taxonomy): Eukaryota > Metazoa > Chordata > Aves > Passeriformes > Paridae > Cyanistes > Cyanistes caeruleus. Next base: position 13,682,742 of record NC_141708.1, on the reverse strand, counting down.
GTTCATGCTTCATGAATACCAAACACAAGGGTTTTCTTTTTTTCCCCATGATCAATATGAAGATCTCAGTAGAACGCATCATCACAAATCTTTTCTGAGTGCTTTAACTGCTCCCTTCCCCCTTCCCAAGGCTACTGGCTGGTGTGGTAGTAATTGAGGCAATCACAGTGTAAAAATAAATTACTGCCAAGGATCAGCTGTTACGTGCTGTAGTGGGAACTAATGGTGGCAGAACCACTGGGTCTTTACTAGGGAGACTGTGTTTCAAAGTTCTGGTCTCTCATTGTCTCCAGGATCAAATGCCAGTGAAGCATCGCTGCGAAGTGAATTCCAGCTGATAATCAGTGAATATCCCAGGAGGCCAGTTGCTAAAAACATGCCCCAGGGACAAGATAAATTTTGAGAGATGGAAGAATAGCAGAGATGTATGAGAGCAGCTGATGCAAAAAGATGCTTTTTGGCCTGGATAGCAATGGAATTTCTCATAGCAGATGAGTGAGAAGGAGCTGCACCATGCAAAGCCTGGCCCTGGTGGATTTGTTGGGCAGTAAGAAGCTGGCTACGCAGAGCCAGGATTGAATCCAAGCTCTTCGTGCTTCCCTGCCCCAGGATGCCTGTAGTTTCAGGGAAACAGCTCTACAGATGGTCAGATTGGGGAGAAATTCTTCATAGTTAAAACAAATTAAACAGCTGAACTTCATCTAATCACTGAGGAGTTGTCCATTCACCTTTTGGGAAAAGAGGAAGGAGACTTGAATTCTTTTCCTTCCTTTATATCTATTGATTCTTACTGCAGTGGCAGCTGGTTGCTGGTTTTGCTTTCACTGGGTGAATCCCAGCTGTGATTGCAGGTGCCGCTCCACTAGCTCAGATCCAAGCAGGGACTTGTGAGCAGGCAGCCCATGTTGAAGTGCTTCACAGCACTTCAGTGGATACAAATAAATGCTAAATCTGTTCCCTGGTAAATGTTGGAACCATGTGAGTGCACTGAACCTATCTGAGCTGCCAAACCTTCTGTCAAGCCAGAAGTTAAGTTGTTGTAAGTCTGTGTTCCATTTTCTTTCAATAACTTGCAGTGTGTCCTGTAGGAGTATAAGTATGACTCCAGCCAGGCATGAAACACACAGCTTGAAAACCAGAATGTTGGAGAGGCTGGGTAATGGACAGTGTGATTGTGACCCTGGTCACACTGAAATGGGAAGAGTCTGGGCACGTCTCAGCCTGTGTGTTTGTCCTTCTCCAGAGGGAAGAGGGTCATGGGAAGCCTGGTAGAGGCACTGCTGTATTTGTTTTCTGGAAGTAACTGTCAGGGTTGGTGAGAAGGCAGAAGTCCTCTTGTGCCAAGTGTGTATGGATGCTGTAGGAGCAGCTGCAGGAGTGACTGGCCCTGTGTGCTGACTGGCAGCTGGTGTGTGATGAGGTGTGGCTGGGAATGTTGCAGTGAAGGTAACCCAGGCAGGAAGGTGAGGAGATGATTCTGTCCTACTGCTCTGCTCTCTGAGACCTCACCTGGGCTGCAGTGTCCAGCTCTAGTGTCCTCAGCACAGGAAAGACATGGATATGTTGGAGCCAGTGCAGGGGAGGCCATGAAAGTGTTCAGAGGGATGGAACCTTCCATGAAGACATGCTGAGAGAGCTGAAGAAGAGAAGGCTGTGGGTAGACCTTATTGTGGCCTTTCAGTACTTAAAGGGGACTTAGAAGAAAGCTGAGGAAAAACTTTTCATCAGAGCTTGTTGCAACAGGACAGGGATAATGGTTTTAACTGGGAGGGTTGATATAGATTATATATGAGAAGTTTTAAACAATGAGGGTGGTGAGGCATTGGAACAGGGTGGATGACCCTTCACTGGGGACGTTCAAGGTCCGGTTTGATGGAGCTCTCAGCAACCTGATCTTGTTGAAGCTATGTCTGCTCATTGCAGGGGAGCTGTGCTAGGTGAGCCTTAAAGGTTCCCCTACAACTGAAACAATCTTGGAGTCTATGAATTGCAGATTCTGTTTGGGTTGTTTCAGTTTTTTTGGGTTGGTTTTTATTTTTCCCCCCACTCCCACTCTTCACACCTTCCACACTCTTTATCTGTGTATTTAAAGAGGTAAGGATGCTTCTAGGTAGGTTTTTATCCACTCACTCTAATTGGCACCACTGAATATCACGTATTCCTAGACTGAGGCACAAGCTCTTAGCTGTGATGAGGTCTGGGGAAAGCAGCTGAAAGTCCTTCTGCAGAGGGAGGAGTGGGGAGGAGAGAACCCATTAGAGTACAACGGAGAGAACTGGAGTGAATTTCCATGCTGATGAATATGAGAGTGGAAGCCCTGACTGCTGCTGCAGTGTAATCTGGCTGAGCAAGTGTTCTCCAGGCACAGTCAGAACTCATCTGTGCCGAGCGCTGGCATGACCAGCTCCCATGATGAATATTGACCTCAGCAGTGGGTCTGATGAGTAATATCCCAACTAGAGCAGTTGCAGACTCTGTCCCAGGGAATCTTTACTGTCTGCTATTCGTCTTAGCAGCAGCACCTGACAGGTAGAAGGAAGGCTGAGGAAATGCTCCAGCTGCAGTTTGGTGGGGTGTTTTTCCCCAGTTGTTATTTTACTTTCAATTTTAGATTTCTCACATCTGCTTCTAGATCCACCTAGAAGGGAAAGGGAGTGGTGCAGATTGCTGCAGCTTGTGAGAGAAATGAGGCAGAGGAACAGGAGTGACCAGTATTTGCAGCTGTGTTTGGGACACTGACATGAGTTATCTCTAATGATCTAAACTGGAGATGAGGACTGAAGTCATTATGGTAAGAATTCAAAATGTAGTGGTTGTAGTGATAGATGACTACAGGTAAGAGCTAGCTACAGCATTTTAAACTGAGTGAAAGTCCAAAGCAATAAACCATCAATTTCATCATAACAGGTAGCAAAGTTCCACAAAATGTCAGGCAATACTGAGAAGCTGAAGTTCCCTGAGCAGGATGGGGCAGTGATGGCCAGGTTTGCTGTTGTTCTGCTGGAACACAGAGCAATTTGCAGCCTGTTTCCAGCAACTCCCCCTGCCAGAGCAGCAAGCACAGTCCAGTGTGTGGTGGGACAAATGCACTCATGTGTAGGACAGTGCCTGTGCCAGTGAGCTTGTGTTGGGACCCACATTGGCCTCAGCAGGGAGCGTGCCTTTGGCAAAGCAAACAATACTTGTGGTGAAGGAGGAATTTCTTGCAGAACTGGCTCCATGTGCACCTGCTCAGACTGGCATGGAATTTCTGCTGCATCTCTAAGATGTTCCTGAAACCTCTGAAAATTTCCCTCCTTTGTTTCAGAGCCATCATCAATCACTTCAACCCGAAGATAGAGTCTTATGCTGCAGTGAATCACATATCACAGCTCTCCGAGGATCAGGTAAGCCAGGCATGCCATGGCCTTTTTTCATGTTGACCTCTGGAATATGGGAGTCCAGGAGGACCTTGTGCTCACTGGGACTGATGATGTGGCAGCAGTAAGAAATGCAAGCAGGAATCTCATGTTCCTCGTTCAGATGTGGGTGAGAGAAAGAAAAATGAATTGCTTTAGCCAATTCTACCACCACATACAGAGATTTTGGTCCTGCAAATGTAGAAGGATGGATACAAACAAGAAAAATATTCAGCATTGTCAGCAAGTGTGTTTGGAGACTGTGAGGATGCTGGCATTTAGAATAGGACAGGAAGTTTTTGGCAGCAAACTTAGTTATCAGAGAACTGTTGAGCATAATTTGATTTTTTCCTTTTGGTGATATTGGGGACCTAGAACTCTGTCAACAGCTGGTAGAAATTTTCTAGGGTAATTGAATTCAGTTGGGTTAGATTTTAAAAAGCAGAGTTTTTTAATAAAGAGGGTGATCATGTTATGTTTCCCTTCCTTAATTTGGCCTGGTTTGCTATCTTCGTGTTCTGCTTATATTGCATAAATTTGTAAACGTGGCTTTTTGAAAATAGGCTACTGTGAGTGGTCTCAGGAATGGGAGAAAGAGATGGCCTATTTCCTAAAATAAAATATCAGAATTATACATTAATCACTCTTAGAGAGATAAATGACTCTGCAGGAGCATGTGGTGGACAAAATGCAGAGCTGCCATGAGAGCTTGGGGAATCATCCCAGACACAGCTGCATCAACAACTCTGGACCTTCTGGATAAGAAATTGTTTATGCAGTCCAAGACAGATTTCATTTAAGTCACCTTGGGTTGCCCCTTCCATTGGATGGGATCCCATACTTGTGCTTGCTAAAAGGTCCTGACTGTATCCTGCTCTGCGATTCATTTATCTTTCTGTCCATGATATTTTTACTATTTCTTGATTATACCCTTGCATTTTTCCCACTAACCTTTTCATGTATTAACCCTACTTGATCTGTACTACGTAACACCCCAAAGACTTGGGATGAATGCTGTACTGATGCAGTGGGGGAAAAAAAGGTGGCCCCTACTGGTTTTTATTATATTCTTGGTATAGGTGGATAGAAGAACATTGGTTTTAATTTACTCAATTTTCCTTATTGTTCTGCCTCTGAGAGTCACTGTATCCACAGCTATGCTTTCTGATGGTTCATGTTATCAATCCTTATTCATTGATGATACACTGATTACATCAACCCAGGCCTCAAAAAAAGAAAAGCCTTTGATAGCCCAATTTAAAACTGGAGGCTTGGATAGAGGGGAATTTTGCATAGTCTTTGAGTTAGTCTGAGAAAGGAAATGAGCTTTTCACTGTCAGCTCTGTGTAGTATTCATCCCCCAGCAGTTCAGGGAGGTCAGGTTAAATCCTTTCTTCCTTGTGTGTTATTCTTTAAATAAAATCCCTAGCAGCAGGCAGATAATGAAATCAGTGCTGATGCATGAAGCATTTTGAGGAAGATGATTAGGAAGTTGAAAGACAGACAGATTTCTCTTTTTTTCTTGTCTCTCTTCATGCTTTCTCTCAACAGAGGGAGAACATCAAACAAAATAAAGCAATAATAGCCCCAGACGAACTGCAGAGAAATAAGGGAGATGTCACTGTGCTGAGGGAGTGTGTGGTCCCAGGGTGTTTATTCAGCACTGCAATTTACTGCACAAGGAGGAGAGGGATGGAGACTTCTTGCCTCCACTTTCAGTTAGGCTAGTGAGCTCAGGTCTGTGTGTTTGGATTGTGGTTTCCCCTCTGTCAGTAGCTATAAGTACATGAGACATTCTGGTAGTTGGCCCAGATCAAGCCCAGGGTCTGGCTTTTGTGGGCTAACAGACTTTGCTGTTTTTTATTGTGTGAGCTGTTCAGCATGTGTGTGGGAAGGGGAGGAATCAAGCTTGTCTTTTGGCTGCTGCAGTCTCTTTCCTTTTATTTTTATTTTTTTTTTCCTTCCAGCTGTACCTTTGTTTTAACTTGTGTGTTCATTTAATTACCCATTTCTCTACTCTCCTTAAATATTTTCTATACAGAATCCACCATCCTTTATAGCTCTGTCTTTTGAAGTGTACCACATTGAAATATTTAATGCTGACATTTAGTTTGTGTGTCCACACACAGATACTACATTTGGGGCTGGTCATTTTCTCCTTTGAGTTATTCCAGTAGTTTCAGGAGACTGGTATTTCTTTACTGAAAACATTTGTTTTTAGAATTTTAATGGCCAAACTTTCCTTTTAATGACGATTTTCTTCTCAGACACTAGTCTTTCACCAGATTCTCATATGGCTGCTTACACTCCTCTGTGGTATCTGAAAATCTCCTGCTAATCAGGCAGATATGTCTTTGACACATCTTTGTCTGAAGGGGAATTTCCAGCTGCTCTGCTTTGTTTCAAATTCACCTGAAGCTAAGTTCTGACACCCTGTTAATGTGTTTGATTATTTATTTATTTATTTTTATATTTTAATATCCTTAAATGTAGCTAAGTAATCAGCTGAAAGAGATTTTGCTCTATCTTCTTCTTTTCCTAATCCCATTGAAGCCTTTATTACCTTGTTAATTACTAATGTCCATTTATTACTATTCTAAGTCTGTCATTTCAGTGCTTTCTCCTTTTTTATTTACAGGCATTAATTTTAACAATATTACATGCTGGGAGGATTTGTAGGCCCTTAAAAATGATGGGCATGGGATTGTTTTAAGCACACACTGTTAAAGCCACTGTATGTTCTCATACAGTTCTAGAGATTTCCAGGAGCTGTAGTCTGAATATACAGGTTTCTGGTCTAGGCAAGTGTATTTGTAAGACTTCATGGAACTGCTTTGCTGACTGTTGTGGGGTTTATCCAGTGTTAAGAGGTTTATCCAATGTTCTGATCAGAAATACTGGGAAAAGACCTTTTCCACCCCATATTCTCTCCAGCAAAGACTGGGAGATTCCCAGGGGCAGGCCAACAAAGAATCACTTCAGTCTGTAGAAACCACAGGATCCTCAGTGCCTTCTACGAAGCATTTCCTTGCCAAGGCAAACTCAAAATCCTTCCTAGTCATTAGCTGTTTTGACCTTGCTGTAGTTCCTCACCATGAAGCAGGGAATGTCTTAGCCAGTTGTTGGCATCTTTCCTCACTTGCTAATTTGTTAAACCTGACTTCAGTGTTAATTTGTTGTTTTGTGATATTCTCTCTCTCAACACATTTGGTTCCTCCCTGCACATCCTTTAAAGGACTGAAAGATGCTGCACAATCAAAAAGATTGGGTTGGCCATTAACTGCCAGTGTAATTTTAGCTCTTCCATGCCAGTGATTTTTCCCATTGTCTTCAAAGAGGTTTTGGTACATTCTTGAGTCAAAGGGCAAAATATAGCCTTCTATGAAATGAGTTCATAGGCTTATCTGTATTTTCCAGATGGTTGGGCTGCCTTGTGCTTAATATGTTGGAGGCAGTAGACTTTCTCAGTGCCATATCTGATCTGAGCTCACAAAATATTTTCTAGCATAAGCGGTTGTAGAGAACAGGGTCAAGGCAGTGAGGAAACAGCAACACAAGAATTGCTCTGGAAAAGCAAATGCAGACAAACAGAAAGGGTGAAAACACAGCATGAATGGTTTAGGTGGGGTCTCACATCTGCCATTTTCTGTGTGTGAAAGAGCAGCTATTTATAAGAAGGCAGCTGTCCACCTGATAGCAATGTAGCACAGCTTTCAAGAAAGGCTGAAGTGAGAGGAACCCAGTAGTTTTGGTTGAATTTTCTCTGAGTAGGAATGTGTTGTGGCACCTTGCATGCCAATCAAGTCTTGTGCCAGTTAGAAAGTTGCTCACTAAAATCTCATTTTCTCTTTGACATTTTTTCTTTCCACAATTTCCTCTCTAAGGTTCTTAAAATTGAGATGTCAGACACAAAGGACTGATAATGCTTGTTAGTTAGGAACATCTCTGCTTTCTTTAGTAAAAGCCCCTCTTTCTTCCCAGCCACAGTGCAGACATTATGCCATCTCCAAAATGGAGGTAAAGTTCAGTGTGGGAGACTGCTGTGAACACCTGTTTTATGTCTGGTAATTGCAGATGGAAAGTGCTGGGAGCCAGAACAGATTGTGATGGAAAAACAGGACAACTCTATCACTTCTGAAATTGTGACAAATCAGTGTAATACTTGAGTTGTTTCATACTGTAGTACCTTAGTAACTCAGGTAGAATCAGAATTTTTTCAGGTTGGAAAAGACTTTTAAGATGATCTAGTCCAACCACTAACCCAGCACTACCAGTAGCTGCAACTTAGTTTGGTCAGCCATCTCACAAAGCCATTTCCCTTTCACTGAGGTCATACCTCAGTTGCTGATGCTCCTCCACAATCCACACGGCCTTCTGTTGCCTGGTGAGGCTCTGAGGAACTGACCTGCAGTGCTGCTCAAGGAGGTTCCACAAATGACTTGCATAGAAAGACACAAAAGGGTGTAGTTGGTTTTAGGTGCCCTAAAATGTTTTCATTCCAAGCCATTGATGTCAGGGTTTATTCAGTTTGTTCTGGTTTCCATAACTAGTAGCAAAACCACTGGCAGATACCAAATGCTTTGTCTTTTTTTAGCACTGCTGGCAGTGGAGTTAAAAGCCTCTTGGCAATGCCTGCATTTGATATTCTTTAAATGCCGAGTACTGTCAGTGCTAGGTACTACCACAGTAAATCCCCCTAATCCCTTACATTAATATAACGTGTCATGAGCACTGAGAAATACTTTATAATGGTCTTGGCATAATGGTGCTTCACTTCTGAAATGCAGTGAGCTTTGGGGTAGAAGGTCTCAAGCCTGCTAGTGTTGTGTTGCACACAGTAGTGGGAACGTGAAACTCCAGCTAAGGAGGGATTACCAAGGCAAGGCCTTAAATTAAAGTCATCGTGTCTTTGCAAATGAGGCAGGGATGTTGGCTTTCATGGTCTTATTATAGACACCTACTCATGACTAATGGCTTGAAACAGATTTTATCATTTAAACAGAGCAGGGCTGCACCGGGTGAAATTGGAAAGGAGCTATATAAAAAGTCTTCTGGAATTGGCAAATTGCTGATTTGTTTACCTGATGGGAGTTTTCTCTGGTTTAGCTATTGTCCTCTATTTTTGTTGTTGTTGTTGCTTTTGTCGTCTTTTGTTTTATCAGAGAAATGTCCCTGCTATTTACTAAAATCTCAAACTGCTTTGTGCAGTGTTCCAGACTGAATGGGTCTGAACAGGCTCCAAGGTCTGATCAGCTTTGCAGCAAGGAGATTTGAAACTGGAGGTGAGCTTTGGAGCAGTGACTTTGTGCTGTGTAGTGCCTTTTATTAACATGCAGAATGCAGTAAACTGTGCGTCAGTGGAGGAGGGGGGACAACTGTGCTAGGCCATTAGAGAGACAAAAAAAAGGCCTTTGATTTTTAAAAACAGCTGCTACTCGAGAGATGCAACCCTATTCCAGTAAGAAGTGGGAGAAACCCTTCCATTCTCTTCCTTCACACCTAACACTAAGGTGCCCCAGCATCCTGCCTCTTACTGTTGGTGGCACTTTTAGCTGCTCTGGGCCTCAGAGGCATCATGACCCTGAAAAACCTTGGCTGCTCCTGGAGGAGTCTTCCCACCCTTTCTGCACTGCAGATGCTGAGACATGTCTTGCTTCCACCACTTTTGTCACCTGCCCTCTTGGGCAGGTAAGAGACTGCCTTCAAGTACAAGCTACTAACAAAGCAAGTCCATTAAACTTCAAAGCAAGGCTTGCCTTCAGTTCTTACGGCTGTTTTCACATCCTTGCCTGGCTTTGGCACTATAACAGGGACTGATAGGAGCCTGAGGACTGCAGCAGTGCTGGGGACTTAGCTTGGAAGAGCTGCTATTCTCTGCTGGCTGCCACTGAGTGCAGCCTCCTGGAGTTAGGTATGTTTCTGTGCTGGGGTACAGAAGCTACACTCAGTGATGTGAGTTACGAGCCAAACCTGATTCACAGCTGGGAGTGTCCTGAGCATGAACCATAGGTTTGACTTTGTAATAAGCTCCCAGTCCACATTCTGGAGACAGGCTGATGTTGCTCTAGTCCCAGTGCTTGTCCTCTTTACCAGCAAGTTTGTTTCACAAAACATTTCTCAGATGCCTGGCAGATTTGATTTACATTTGCTTCTTTTGCACATACTTGCTTTTTACTGCTTCTAAACCTAGAAAAGGGGCTGTAGGTAGCTAGAGGAAGGGGCTGCAGGGTGGAATCTGAACTCCTTCCTGCTGTCACTGTGCTGCTTTGAGCAAACCTTGAGCCCTGTGTCCTCCCGAGGGAGGGAAGCCGGTGGGGAGCCCTTGGGAGCCAGGCAGCATCTGAAGTGCCGTGTGATCTGCCAGGGAAGGCTGCTGAGGAAATACAGAGCAGTGTTACGGATTCCCATCACTGTTAAGTGCCTGTATGGGGCAGGGAAAGCTCCACAGAGGATTGCAACAGAATGATCAAAACAGTCTGCATTTATAAAGATTAAATTACAACTCTGCACATCTGTGATTAAAGCAGAAGCTGTCAACGTCTGGCTTGTGTGAACGCACAATTCAATTTGCATTTTGTAAAACTTCAGATTGAGAAGGTTCTTTAATCCCTTGTGAAGCAGGAACAAAAGGTGTTGGCTTTTGCCATAATGCCTACAGATACCATGCAAACTTCTTTGGTCATCCTCTGTAAAGCTGGATTTATAGCACTGTGATTTGTTGCTCTAGTCCCGAGCTCCACCTTAAGCTTCCTTACACTCAGTCATCTCTTTGCTTGGGAGTCCTAAGAGCAGACAGCTACAGCCTGCTGTGCCAGCTGCAGACAGCAGTGTGGCTGTGAGCAACCACTCCTGGAGTCACATTTTCCACTCACAAAAGGGGATTGACTGCAGTGACTGCCAGCCCTGCTCATTCTGGGGCTTCTTTAGGGTAAAACTCCTGCCTTTAGAGACTGGTACTCTCCCTTCTCTCTGGTACTATCCTGCTGATACAGATGATGTTTTTTGCCTTCCTTTTCTGGATTCTCTAGCTGGAGCTGCAGCTGCTTCCCAAAAGTGACAAATTGGGTCATTGCTCTGATTTCAAATTGGAAAACAAATGGAGCTTTGTAGTCTCCACCCCTCCCAGAGCAAGAGAGTAAACGCTGCTGAGCCAAAAGGTGCCACATCTGAAGAGAGCTTCACTCAGCTGGAAGATTAGTTTTTTTGTCTCTCTGACACTTGTCTTTTGGATGTTAAGTCAGTATGTAGAAACTTATTGTCCACAGTAGGGACCTCAAAGGCAAACCTTTTGATCGTGGAGGGGATGACATCCCTGACGTGTGTTACTCTTCATGGGAGATCTGAGGCAGGCAGGGGGATTGCTCACAGAACCAAGATGTGCCACTCAAAAGACAGCAAGCTGAGGGAATGGATGTCTGGAGAGATGGAAGCTGGGGAAGGTGGTTCATCAGCCAAGTGCCAGAGGCTATAAATCAATTTCACTGCTTTAGTGAGAGGGCCCTTGGATTCCCCTATGGCTCAGTTAAGGCACAAATAAGCTCCTGGGGAGCTAAGTATTGCTGGCAGCACATGCTGTTTGAGCAGCAGCATCTGCCTCATAGCTGGCAGGGGTGTAGGCCTGCAGAAGGATTAATTCATAGCCCTTTGTTTGCTTTCACCGGAGCACCTGTTTGGAGGAGTTCCTCTTTCACATTTTCTGATCTGTGGATTTCCATTCTCCACCAATAACCGTTTCACAGAAAAAATTGCTAAGAGGGAAAATGGATTCTGGTCTCCCAGACAAGAAAGCAGTAAGTTGTTGTGGAGCATTGCCTGACCATACATAGGACTTTAGAGTAAGCTGATGCAACCCAGCAAGCATCACTTGTATGTCACAGTTGTATCAATGGTAGTTTAAACTAGCAAGTTTTTCTCTTCCAAGAAAGCAGGTCTTAGGATGACCTCTGGCAGTAAGATGGATAAGTATGGAAAATCTGCTGTTACAATCTAATTGGAGAAGGCAGTAATGTGCAGACTTGTCACCTAATAATGTTTCCAGTGATTCCTGCCATATGCCTTAGCCTCATAGTTGTAAACTTTGCCACTGTCACTGTGTACAGAACCCTGCTAATGAAATGTCCTGCTGAAGGCTTACTTGTGCACAGACCCTGTTGTGGTTTCCCAAGTGTATTTTCCGCAGCAGGTGTAATTCGGCAGACTGCATTGGCTTTTGAGCTGGGTGTAAAAACACACAGAGAATGCTGTTGAATTCATACAGTGTGGCTTCCTGACTACTCAGAAAATACTGGGTTTAGGTCCTGTGTGAAAGCTGTGGAAGTTCTTATGAGTGCTTCTCCCACTTGTGATGGCATGAACGAGCTTCTGTTTCTGAGACTGTGACAGCTGCTTGCAGGGACAGACAAGGCATCATTTTAGCAATGAGATTTAGTGTCAGGGAGCTGACATGAGGTGGCTAGCTAACTCTTCTTGGGGTGTCTTGGCTTTAGGAAGGTCTGCAATACCTTTTTCAGAGCAAACTGAGCTGCCCTGGAGCCCCATGAGCATATTTGGAAAGTTGGAAGTAACAGTATTGTGGGAATACTGTGAGAATCTGGGCACTGCTATCAATTCCCCTCTGGTGTTATTTCTTCAGCATATTGTAAACCAAATCATTGCTCCTCCTGCAAGTAAGGCACCAGTCTTTTCACTTAGGTAATGCATTGTACTTTGCAGCCTTCTCCTAGTTCAGTGACAAATAATGTTCCAAATCTAGGACAAATCAATCCATGTATGAATCTGAAAGTCACATAGAGCCCTGAGATGTCTCTCATTCTTCCAGCAGTTCTCTTTCCAAGTGTTTAAAGGAAAAGTGTGCTTAGCTGGCTAATTAATGACTGAGTCTCGCTTTCCAGTTCTCTTCTGCACTAGAAATACAAATACCTCTCCCCAAACCTAGATACCAGCCTCTGCTCAGCTGTGTTATGGTGGTGGTTTGCTGAGGTCAGGCATCTGTCCAGCTTACAGGAAACATTAGCTCTGTCACTGCAAAGTTTATCTGTCATTTTATAAACAGCTAACAATACACAACATGGATCTAGATGGAGTTTTATGTGGCTGAGTATGCAGGTATTTTTGTCTCTTGCATTTCTTAATAAGGTAGCCATGAACTGCAGTGTAGAGTTCTTAAGGATGTGTTTTGTTTGCAGTAAATGCTCTTTTTGTTGAACATCTTGAAACATTAGAAAAAGAATGATCTTTCTGCTGATGAAAACAGAAATGTGGATTTTTGTGGGAGCTGAGGTGGGCATGCTGAAACTTGGACTTTGATTGTCTACTTTCATTTTTTGCATCCAGGCTACTTTGCTTGGAATTTTCTACCCTGTCATTAATGCTCCTGAAAACTAGTGACTTGATGGAAGCATCTCACTACAGTCTTAGTTCTCACCTCTGCTGCAAAGATGTGCTTTTCTATTTTAAGGGATGGACCTATTTAATTACAGTACCACCTACAAGTCACTCTATAGGCATAGAAAGGAAACCTAGGTCTGTTGCTGGGCTGAACTCCCCTTCTCAGAAAAATTTAAAAAAAAAAGCAAAAAAAAGCTGCTGTAATAATGTAATGCTGTAATATCAGCTTCTTCGCAGATACCTGAGCGTGACACACTTTTTGCAGGGGAGAATATTAACATGATCTGAACCTTAATTTCTCTTGTTGGTGACAGTTTTCCACCATCATGCAGATTTCACTGAGCTGTCTACCTTCAGTGGTGCCCAGAGGGATAATATTCCTGGACTGCTTGAGTCCTAAAGCGCTTCTGTTGCTATTTAGTGTGTTGATGCATCAGAACTAGGACTAAATGCTGCTGGGGCTGGGCAGTTAATGTCATACCAAATGTTTTAGCATTAAGAAATTGGTCACTGACCACTCTTGTCCTAATTGCTCAGGAAGGTAATTGTTAACGTATGGTGTTGTTAGCTTAAGGCATAGCCTGGTCCCTCATCATCACCCAGAAACCCTTCTGTTGAGGGAGGCATGATTTGAAGATGCAGGTAACTGTTCTGTTGTGAAATGAGGATTGAAATTGCCATGTTTTTTGTACATGAGATCATAACTCAGCATGACTTCAGCTTAGGTATGTCAGGGAGACCTTGTTCTGTGATGAGTTTGGAAAAGGTCAGGTTAAGATGCTTGAAGGAAAACAGCCAGTTGGCTTGATCCTGATCTTTGTTTTAGGAAAGAATAATGCAAAAATCTCTGAGGTTAAATCTGGGGGATAAGTGGTTTTTATTTTTATAGTGTTCATCTGTGGAAACCTGGGGATGGAGGGTGGAAATCACCTGCCTACACTCTCCCTGAGCCCTTTACTTTCCATTGCTTAACACCTTTGTTATTGAAAAGGTTAATCCAGACTTTGGGCTGTTAACCCTTTGCAGTCACTTTACACAGTTGTACCTGGGTGTTTACAGTCTGCTGCACATTCTTCTGCCCTGCCACTTGTAACTGAGTCAAGAGCAGATGCTGGAGAAATAGCCACAAAATGTTTAAGGCAGCTGTCCTCTGTCACTTTCTCTTGAAAATCATTCTGATCTCAGTGGCCCTTCCTGGCAGGGGCTCTAATAAAGCCTGCTGGGATAAGGGTGGGTGACATTTCAGATCTCAGGCTTCTTTTGTTCTCTATAGCTCCTACTGTATGTTCCCTTCTCTCTGGGTACTGAGATGTTGTTCTGGCAGTATTTGACTGGAGTCTTTTTCCCTGCCCTTGTTTTTTCTTTGGGTGGCTGAATGCCGTCACTGCTGACAGTGCACGCATTTGAGAGGATTCCTTTACATGTGCCTTTCTGGCATTTTATGATTCAGTCTCTTTCAACATGTGATAACAGAATATAAAGTAGGTCACTTTATTTCTTTTTTGCTTTTCTCAGTTCTGCAGTTCTTGTGATGTTTGAATACTTTTTGGTATCAGTTTTGGAGACTCATGACTGGGAGAGTTCAGTAGGTTCCTTAAGCCTTGGTAGTCATCTTAGGATTGGGCCTTAACAGGGCACTAGGGACATCTTTTTTTTTTTTTTGCAGCCATAGTGTGTCTTGGGTAGCCTGTTAATTAGTGCCTTTCACGTGTTTTAGAGAGTTGAGAAGGAAAAATGATGGCACCTTTCCTAATGCACAACTATCACTTGCTGCTGTGCTGCATCCTGTGGCTGCTGCCAGCCCTGCCCTGCTGTCCTCTCTGAGTTGATTGTAGATGGCAGTTGTTGTCTAGAAGCAGTAAACAAAGTGAACAGCTCTACTTATTGCAGTTCGTGAAAATACACCAAATAAAAGCTCTAGGCACAGTCACAAGTTGGGCCTTAAAAAGGCATATGGAAGAAATTTAGTCTTTTGTGAGTCAGGCCAGTTCAGGCTATAACAAACCCCAGACCTTTAAAGGACCTGAATTTTTCAACCTGCACACTTGCTTCTGTGTTTTATTCATACAGTCTAAGATGATAGAAGTGTTGGGGTTAAATTATAGCACTATTTCACTGAAACTCCCTTTAGCAAATGATACTTAGAACTGTAAGATCGGAGTCTCTACAGGGTAATTAAAAATGTGACCCCCTTTAGCTTCTGCCGCTGGCTTTCTTAGCAGGGTAAGTGTGGTACCAATTTATTCAGTGTCAGCTGAAGGTGAGACTGGATCCCTCTACTTAATCCTTAAAGGTGTGTTACTATGTGGTCAGATGCAGGCAAACATTTAGTAGAGCTTCTCTGAAATGTGAGACCGAGTTGAAGACGCAGAGAGACCCGGTCCAAAGCTTCCACCCAAGCCTTTTAATATTGTTGAATTCCTGAGGGGACTGCTCAGCTGATATGCCTGGTTAGTCAGGAAAAGCCGAGTAAAACTTGAATTTGTATATTGGTATAAGGTGCAGTTTCTTATGAAATTCGCTAAGCAAGCATGAAATCTTTTTTACGTATAGTCAAAATTCGGATGTGAGAATAATACCAAGAGTGCAATGCAGCAGCATTTTGGGAAGAGCAGGGTTTGATTCCCATTTAAGCAAAAATAGTTGTGCAAATAAAACTACCAGCTGATGCAGTACAAATTAAAGGTTTTAAAATCTGAAGAAAAAGCTGCTGAGTTATTAATCCCTGAACTGAAGCCCTCAAGTCCTTTTAGTGAGTGACTTCAGCTTGTCATCTAATCCCTTTGACTCATAGAAAACAGACCCAGAGTTGTTCTCTGTGGTGTAGGAAGAGGAAATTAAACCAGTGAACTAAATAAATAAATTGATTAATTGGCAACAATAAGGAGTTGTGTATGCACTGTATCTAATTGCTTTCTTTATATTGTCTTCTTCAAAATTCTGGAAAGACATGGGTTTTTGGGTTGCTCATGCAAAAATATGCTAAACACCCCACCTCACCAAGGCTTTGAACCTTCAGCTTCAAAGATCATTTGTGGATCATCTTACGTTGCTTTGGACAGTCTCTAATGGGGACATTGCTCAGCCAAGCTGAATTTATGCAGTGGAAATTCAAGCTGAAATTGAGTACACCTCAGGATCACAGAGTAAATCAAATCTCATTTCCTTGCTTGCAGGCAATGTGGGCTGTGTGAACTTTCCCCTTCTCCTCCTCTTCCTCCTTCTCAGTAATTTTTATTCTACCAGATCGGAGCTACCTTTTTTTCATAAGAAAAACTGCACGAGTGGCTTCCCTGAGCCTTACTCAAAAACCCATCAGAGCTAATAGTTTTCAAAATGTTTGATGTCCAAGAGGCACTTGGGAACATTAAATTCTCAAACAAAGACTTTTAGGCTGTAGAACAATGGTGTTCTCTAAGCACTGCAGAAATTACTGTGGAGATGATATTTCCATCACAGATCCTGCAGGTACTGATCCATGGAATGTGGCAAAAGAGAAATATCTAGAGATAGCAGAAGCATTGGTGATCAGCTCTGTATCCCCAGGACAATGCCACTGGCATTGTCTTTACTTAAGATTTCAGTATATCCCATCTCTGTAGCCAGCAGGTTCTGTTTTGAGCTGTGGCAGCAAAGAGTGCATGTTTTTGATTCAGAGGGCAGGCATTGTGGACAAGTAGTTCTCCACCTTGCTGCTCTACTTGCTGATCAGCTCAGCTTGAGGAGTCAATAGCTAAAGGTGCTTTAGAAAGGAAGAATAGGTTGTGTTCCTTTGTTCTCCTCATCCTTTGGAGAGAACAAGTGCCAGCACAAGTCACCTTCTCTTGATTGTCAGTGGTGGGTATACAGCCAACACTGTAATCTTATCTGGCCTGTCAGCAGTAAAGCTCACCTTTGTGTCACATCCTTCCTGCTCATCCAGCATCTGAATGTCTATGGAGATAAAAGCTCACTGTCATAGAGGTAAGATGCCTCTTTTCAGTCTTTCTCAGCTACTCATTCTGAAGAGATTTGTCTCCTGCAGTGTTCGGGGTTGTTGCTGGGAGCATATAAATCGTGAGAGTGCTGGTGCTGAAGGGGTGGCAGGTCTGATATTTTAAGGACATAAGTGGAAGAAATGTTTACGGGATAAACACTGTGTTCCAAGGCATACAAGGCCTTTTTGTTCTCCAAATATGTTTTGATTGCAAGATGCCATTTAACCATGCCAGGAATTCTTCAGAGGCATAGCTATTATCTTGGGCTCTGATAGTTTCTGTCATGTATAAGGAGAAAGGACTAGAAACAAATGAGTGTCAGCAACCTTTGGTTCCTCTGTATTTATTCCAGAGATTGCACATGGATATCTTTCTCTGAGGAGGACAGTAATAAGCAGCAGACAGTTTGATTTCTCAGAAACATCCGAGCTGTTTTCTGTGTGTGGTCCATGCCCAAGTCTCTGCTCCCACTCAGCTTCACCTTGCTGACTGTCTGCTGGCCAGCTTTCCAGTACATCTCCATTTCAGTCAAAAAGTGTCTCAGCCTACAGCATTTAGCATCAGGCCTGTCCTTGCTAGTGGTTATCTTGGATAGTAGCCTCTGCATTTCCATCTGTCCCAATAACCGTTTACACGTTCCTTTAAAATTAACTTAGCAGTCAAGTTTAAGCAGTTCTGGTTTTCCAGGCAGAAACCTTTTCTGTGTTGGCCATGGATCCTTCCAAGCATTAATGGTCTCATTCTGTTTCAGTTGTGGTCATTGCCCAGATGAAGTTTAAAAGGAATGACACATTCCAACAGCACAAAAGGGAATAATTCAACAAATTAAAATGTTAACAAGCTTCACTCCTTCAGCATATCAGAAATTATTTGGTTTACTTATTTCTGCCCTCATCACAGGCTTTGTCCATTCCTTTTCCTCCACTGTGCAATGCAGATTAGTCTAAGATCCCAAAGTGAGCCTGAGGTTTGTGAGGAGTCACTTAGTTGGGACAGATTTGATTGGATCCTCTTGTCTTGGTAGGAATTCCATAACTGCTGTAATTCTTATAAATCTGATTTGCACAGCTGCATTCTCAGTATTTTAGTCAACTCTACTCCTCCTTAACCTTCTCAGTCCCTCCTGATGTCAGTACTGCCTGGTCCCCAACACCCTTAGTACTTGTGTTCAGACCAAAGAGACTTCTGACTTGCATAGTGAAATGTCTTATTTCTGCAGTGAATGCTTATGAAGGAAGAACTCGAGATTCTAGATTGCAGGCTAGGTGACCTGTACTTAGATTGACTTATCCACTTTTGGGACTGCAACCTTAGAGCAGACATTTTGCAGCTAAGTTTTCTTCTCACTACAGGATTTTCTGTCTATAAGGATCATCCAGCAGCTTATAGCTGTCTGTTCCAACTCCAGATTTGCAAAAGCCTTAAGAGCTAGAACTTTTATGTGGGTTGAGTCACACAAATTTCCAAGCACTGCCCACCTTTCCTTATTAGTTTGCTACCTTAGCATACTGCTACTACAATCTTTCTAGCTATTTGTAGCTAACCAATTGACTATAGATCTTCTATTTCTTTTGGGCTCTATATTTAGAAGACATTTTTGTAGGACTGAATTTGTAAGTCTCTCAGAGTCATTAAACTCTACATAAAACATTAAGTAGTTTTAAGTCTGCTAGATTTTGTCATGAAGAAAAGGACTTCTGGAGTTGGTATGATGAACCTGGAAATGTTGGCTCAAGACTCAACAGTAGTCATAAAGACAAATAGAGAATTAGAAATTATTAGAGAGAACACAAAGGAGAAGAACTGTGTTCCACTGTGTAAGTCTTTGATAACCCATGTTTTAAATCTTCTATATTGATTCCAGTGGCCTTAGTTTATAAAACATTCTGAAGAACTGCAAAATAGTGCAAATAATCGAACAGCTGTTCGCTCAATGGGTTTCTTGGCTGTCCAGACTTCTTGATTGTATTCAAAAGTTTTTATTTTCCCTGAGAACAGACAGTTCATTTTCCACATGTAGTCAGTTAGACAGGTGAGCTTAGTGTTTCCTCTTTTTTGGCTTCATTGCATCTCCTCAGGCCACTGAATGACTGCCTTTTATCACTTCCACTAATTGCTGAAATGTAAGTAGGAGGTAGGGAACTGATCTTTTTAATGTCTGCCCCTCTAAATGTATACCTTCCTTCTCCAGTCCTAGCTGGTTTTCTCTAGCATGTCCTATATTGATTTGACTCACTTTAAATACAAGCGTCTACTTGGTTTATGGCCAGTTTTTTAGCATATTGGTATTTAGTTTTGCTGCTTCCTTTAATTAAATTTATTCATGCTGTGCAAACCAAGTTTAAAAAGATTTCTGATCATTAAAAAAAAAAAAAAAAAGAGAAAAAAGTCATGAGCTAGATTAGCATCCACTTTTTCTCAGCAAGCATCAGACCCAGGGCTGTACATTCATAAAGGCCATTGGCTTGCTAGTTGCTGTAAAAGATCAAAAAAGAAAATCAAAATGCATGCCAAGCTCCTTAGCTTTTTGGAGTGTCTGTGTTCTCCTTTCACTTGTCTTGATCTTCAAGTCAGAGTCCTGGTGAGTTTTGATTTGGTTTTATTTCTGTGTTAGTCTGCAATCATTATATTGCAAAGAAGTCCGTGGTGGCTGTGTGAGGGGCACAAGCTCTCTTGGATCCGCTACTGATTTCTGTGAACCTGACCAGGTGACGTAGTTCCAGAAGCCTCATGTGACTGCAGGTGTTTGATTAGACCATAACCAGAATAAGCCTCCCCATTGTTTTTTCCTTGGGCACAATTAGGTTTTGGTTTCTTCTAACTGGAGCAGTGTGCTTCTGTCTGGATTTGATTGAACAGAATGAGCTTTGTTATATATACTGCCTTAATCTATTCTCTAGACAGCCTTATTCCTGAGCTAACTGTCTTCTGGGCAAATTTGAATTTCTTTTCTGGGAATGAGTTTCCTCTGGTGTACATCAGGTATCCTGTTGTCATTTCATCAAGGCAATCTCAGCTGAAAGCTGTGTATTTGAGTACCAGAATGCTTTCTGGCTACTGGTCCTAGAAAGATTTAATTTCAAACCTTTTCTTAAAATCTTCAGCTACCATTTTTAGGGTTCTTATGTCTATCTTTAATTCCTGTAATAATTTTGTATGTCTTGGCTTCACAGTTCAGCTGGAGCAGCAGTTCACAACTTAAAACTCTTTTATCTTATTTTGGGGACCAAGGTTATTGCTCTTGCTTTGGTCAGTTAAATGGTGAAGAGCTGCTGCTGACTATTTTTTCCCTCAGTGTTCAGGAGGACAAGGTCTTCTGTAAATAGAGAATTGCACCAAAGGTTGCACACAAATCACAGCATTCATTTGCTGAATGCTGGTTAGCCACTTAGGCTGAACGGGTAACATGAATGATAACAGTGAGCATAAGGATGCTCTTGTCCTCTTGTGTGATGTTTTGGTGACAACAGTTGATTTACTGCTCTGTGAGAATGCAGCTGGTAGATAAAAAGCTTCTCCTGGAATAGCCCATCACATTTCAGCACTTAAGTTAATTGTAAGCACAAAGGGGAAATAAAAAAATTAACGGTCCAGTCCATAGCTATCTGCAGTGCCTTTTGAGCCTTGGCAGAATTGCAAGTGCTCTTGCGTACCTAGTAGTGAGAAATGTTTTCATAAATGCCACCAGCTGGAGATAAGGGTTCACAACTCCAAAATGGGCTGTAACTCCAAAATAGCAAATCTATCTATCTCAGGGTTTTATGCTTCTGCCATCATCCTGGCCTTTCTTAACTCTGCCTGCCTTTCTCAACAAAATTTCTAAAAGCAGGCAAGCTTAGTGGGCCTCATTCAGTTTCTGGCATATCTCCCCTTCCAGATCGAAATGTCTGCTCTAGAGATTGCTTATTTTATTAACTGATAATTTTTACGATAATTTGTTTCAGGATCTTTGACTTCTTTTTCTCTGCCTGGGTTTTGAATGTGGCAGCATTACACAGTATATGGATGTTTGTTCCCTTGGCAGAAGCCCACTGAACCTGTTTTCCTTCTTTGAATGCACAGAGTTGTCTCCTTTATTTTCCCTGGAAGGCCTGTCCCTGCAGTCTGGGAAAGAGCACCCAGAGTTCCACGAAGAATACCAGGTTATTTGTGCCAAGTGGGATCTGCAGATTAGCTTAAACCCACTGACCATGTTTGAAACTGGGAATGGTGGATTGGTCTTGAGAAGAAGCAGTGTGAGACAACATGCATTTTTGCTCCATGTGCTCCAAACCTGAATGGGTTGAGCAAAGTGAATTTAACACGTGTGGGAGTTGTCATGTGCATGTAGAGACATGACTTGTTGAAATTACTCTGCAGCAAAAGCATTCCTGCCATGGGCTTTCTGGTAAGGTGGGCAGGCTTTCAGCTGCCTGACAGCTGGAGCTCGGAAGGTATTGTAGCATAGCACTGCCTAGTCCTAGTGATGGCTGCAGGAATGTCCAGGGTTATCAGCACATTAATCTGTTCTGCTTGTCTATACCTCTTACAAATGAAGTACCCTGCAAGCTGTGCACATAGAGACCATATGTCTCCCTCGTTACTTGCCTATGTCCTTGTTTGCAGCCTTACTGCTTCTTAAAGTGGCTGCTGATTGTTGGGAATGCCTGTCCCATGGGAGCTTGGAATGGACACTGTTTTGTACATTTACAGTTGTGTCTTGGTGGAGCCAGGTAACAGCTTTGGCTTTGAGATGTTTCTGAAAACTGAGTGATTTCTGGAGTGGTTGGATCAGTGTGTTTTTTACCACCATTAAATAAAGTTGAACACCTAAGGCTTCTAATGGATTGTGGGTTTAAAACATTTCTGAAGCCAATAACTCTTGTCCTAAAATAGGATGCCATTTCTGCTAGCAGAGTTCAGAGAACAACAGTAATTTTCTGAGTGAGCTTATAAATTATTTATCTTTAGAAGAGGCACATGTGGGCAGAGGAGAAAATCTGTAACCAAACCTTCACACTCCGTGGATAGAAAGTGTTGCCTTTGTAGGTTGTTCCTTTAAAGATCACAGATCCCTGTGAGATCATTGAACAAACATCTGAGCTACTATATATCATCTGAGCCTGACAGACTGGCTCTGTGCTGAGGTGAGAAGAGGGGGTGTGAAATGTCCCTCCTTGATGTTGCCAAGTAAAATAATAATAATTATAATCTTTTATGTACGATCAAAACTTTTTGCCTTGCATAGAGAAGTGATGAGGCCTGGATTTTGGTACCATCATACATCAAATGCTGATGTACGAAAGCAGTCCTTAGGAAGGATTTGGGACATGGCAAGTTAGATTTATGTTTGGCTGGGCATGGAGCTGTTCACTGAAAACAGCAGGACTGCAGGAAGTGACTGGCAGGGACAAAGGACAAACTAGTGCACAGGGACAGTTCATTTCCAAACTCCAGGAAGCAGTGTCCTGGCTAATGCTCAGTGAGCTGAGCAGAGGGAGACTGGCAATCACAGACTAAAAATTGTCAGAGTAAACCTGGAGCTGTATGCAGGGATCCCTGCACCAACCTGAGCAGGGTGAGGCACCTCCTCTCCCTGTTTCCTGGCTCACTCATCTCTGCTATGTGCTGCTCAACTTTGTCCAGGTGTCCAGATACTGAACAAGACTCCCATGAGTTCCATCAGCTTTAGATTCTCCACAGCAGGACTGGAGCATGTACTCATGTCTTCTTGTTACCCTGGAGCTCGTGGGCAGCTGCACCCACCTCTGCAGGCTGTTCTTCTCCCCAGTGACCTCTTAGAGTCTCACTGCCCAGCAGTGTTGGTGCATCCCATGTCAGTGGCATCCTGTTCCATACCTCAGAGGAGAAATTTGCACTTATTTGCTTTCACTTAATCTTTTGGTGTGGTTGAACTTTTTTACTATTGGAAAAATATCCTTCTTCCAACATTTTTTTCTGTACTCAGGGCAGAAAAGATGATGCCTTCTACTCTGGGAATGACAGATGTGTGAGCTGGTGGGGGCTGTCTTACAGGCTCATGTTCTCAGCCCACAGCATGAGAGAACCATGGGTCCTTCACTGCATGTAGGACAAGCTGCAGCTGCTGGATGCAGGACATCTGGGGCACCAGAGTAGGATTGGCAATGTGCTGTGAGTCTTAGACGTATGTGGCGTGGCTACACTTGAATCTGCAGCCCACATCTTTGTCTTTGCCATCAGACCCACTCCACATCCTCTGGATCCGTAGATATGTGCTGTACACGCAGCATGTCTTGGGTATCTGAGTTGTGAAACTATCATAGCAACATCCTCCTCCTCTTTGTCTTAGCATTCATGAACATGGAATTAATAGTCATGGCTTGATCAGCGTGGGGGTGAGGAATGGTGCTAAAGCATCAGTGCTGCATTTAGCTCCAGGATAGCTGCAAAGGCAAGGTAGTGTTGGGTCAGACAAAAGCTCTGTGCTGCTGCTAGTCCTGGATGGGTGCTGTCCTGGAAGCCAGCGTGAGCGGCAGCTGCTTCCAGCATGTGTGTGTAGCATTGGCAGTCTTAGTGGAGCCTCTCTCTCAACTTGGCTCCTGCAGACAGAGAAAGAGGAAAGGGAGAAGGAGATGAGTGCAGCTGGGGTTTGGGCAGAGTCTGTTGGGAAATGTGGCAGCTGTGTGTGTGTGTTTTTATTTAACTTCTAATTATTTAGTTATGTTCTTTGTCTGTGGTGCTTCTGGGGATTAATTTCAACAAAGACTCCAGCCTGCATCAGCAACTTTAAAGTTGCTCTGTGAGAAGTGTGATGGCTCTTGGAAAAAAAAAATCGTTTTCCATATTAATTAGAAGTTACTACTGTAAAATTGATGTCAATTATCCAGCACTTTATTATGGAGAGGCAATAGCCTTTTTGTAGTCCAGGTGTCAGCAGCCTTTTCATTACAATGAGAAATGTTGCTATTCAGTTGAATTCATGAGGAGAAACACTCAGGGACTATGAGGTGTTGTGGAGATTAAGGAGGAGGAAGAGGGGAGGATTTGTACTAAACCTGGAATAAACAAGCCAGTTTGGGGACTGCCAAGTAAAATACACATTTCTACTGGAATAGGAAAATCCTAGTGTCTCTTCCTATAGCCTCCAACCTCTCAGCTGAGGGATGGACTGCTGAGTTTGCTTGTGGTGTTTTGTGCTTTGACTAGGTTTGGGAGGCGGGACTGCCAAAATTCCCTCTGTGTGTGGCACACAGGTGGTGACAAGCACTCCACCACCTCCGCAGGGTGGACAGAAGGCATGTTTGGCTGCCCTTGGTCCTTCTACCCTGTTGTGCAGGAGTGGCATTTCATGCCCTATAGACGGGCTGCTCCATCCTCCGGCATGGAACAGACAGGACAGAGGCTCTGGCTTTTCTGTTCTGTAGGGGTTTGCTCCTGTCCTGGAGACCCTTCCCCACCCCAGCAGTGTGAGCAGCAGGGAGTTGGTGAGGGGGCAAGTGCATTTTAACCTGGGCGTTGTTGGGGTGGTGTTTTGCCTTCTGTTTGATGTGAGATCATTCAATCAGTGCTGTTCCATCTTCTCCTGTGTCATGGTAGTTAATGACTGTCTTATGGGCACTGAGAGGCTTTAGTGAGGTACTGGTGATGCTGACTGATTGCGTTCTTGTGCTTTCCTGTGCTGATTAAAAAGACAGTGTAGGGACCTTGATTTGTTCTTGCTTCTGTTTTTCCTTTTAGTTTTCTGTCATTACCTGTGCATGCTTCCTGGAACCTACCCACCACCGCGTCTTTTGCTGGGTACTGTGAATTGCTGGTGCTATCTAATTTTATGTTCCATTAAGACAGAGACTGCAGATGCAGATGATGAAAGATTCTGCAGGTTAAAAAGTTACTAAGCAATGAAGCAAATTATGTCTGCCAGATAGATGGGCCCTAGAGCTGCATGTTGCCCATTAGGTTTTACTGCTGGTGCAGCTCCCACTGTGGCTTTGCTGCTAACAGCAGCAGTGTTTTCCTGGGCACAGTGGGGATGGGAGAATGCTGCATGTAATCCCTGTGTTTTCCCAGGACAGGACCACTCTATCCTGGGGGAGTGCAGTGTGTTGGCTCTTGTTGAGGACCAGTCAGAGGGAACAGCTCTAGTGCACTAAGGAAGAAGTCAGTGCGTAGTGACTAGTACAGCAAAATTATGGTCTGTTTTGGATGCTGAAAATTTCAGGGCAGGGGCAATTGCTTCTGGGGGAAATGGTTTCAGAGCTTGTGTTCACAAGAGCTCACTGACCCAACCAATATTGTCCATCCAGTTTGCAAGGTAATGGTGAGATGGTGGATGGAGCAAAGTAAGGAGCCACAGACAGTGAAACAATCTTGTTCCTCTGGGTGCAGTGACCTGGCATGGCATGGGTGGGATGTTGCAGAGAGCTGAGCCCCACATCAGTTCCTCCTTTGGAAGCCAACCCTCCAGCTATGTTCTTAAGGGATGCCTCTACTCAGAAGTAGTCGGTGTTACTGAGGAAGGGGAGTTTTATGGGGTATGGGCAGTTACAGCTGCAGGAGGAAGCTGAAATCTGAATGTCAGAAAAAGCACTTGCTGTTCAGAGCAGCTCCTGAAAAGTTGGTTTGGGGACACGCATTCAGGGACCTGAATCTCCAGCATTTCCCTGGAACTTCTGGAAAGCAGTCAGTGAGTGAGTGGTGGGGCAGGGGGTTAATTTGATGGCAAATTATCTTTAAATTACAGTGGTGCAGCTCCACTGAGTTCTGGTTTGTTGCAGTGAAAAAAATGAGCAAATGTAGCCTTTGGGGCTGATACAGGTAACTGCAGGAATTCAACAGCCTTCCCTCTTCTTGTATTGACCGTGTCTGAGTTGCTTGCTTCCGTCATACTGCTTTTTTAAGACTCTGATCCCCCCTAAGGCAACCTACAAAAAGACTTTGAGATTGTGACTCCATTAGGGTTTGGGGTTTTTTTCACTGTAAAGATTCAGTAAACAATTTGGAAAAAAAAAAAAAAAGCTTCCCCTGCATGTTTATCCTTGCAGTCTGAGGGGTGTCACATCCAGCTCCTTGAAGATCATCTACAGTCCGATTTTGTCTGTCCTTTCCTGACACTAAAGCTGGTGTTTTTCCAGCCTCTCATGAGACTGTAAAAATCTGGATGACTATTTAAAATCTGTTTGGAAGAGAAGCTAAAAGTCCTTTCCTTAAAGTCCCTTCTCATACTTGACCATCTTGGAATTCATGTTTTCTAGACAAGAGATTTCCAAGAAGAATGGGTTGAACAAGACTTTGAAGGAGAAATGCTTTAATCTCAAAAGTAAATTGCTCTAGTTCCTTTGTATCTGACAGAAAGTACAGATAAAGATCTTGTGTGTTTAAGGAAAAAGGCTGTTCTTCCTGCAGTAGTTTTCCTGAGCAAAAGTCAAAGCAATGTGTAAGAAGGGCAAATGATGCTGGCACACAGTCTTCTATTACACAGAGGATGTGAATTTTTTTTGTCATCTGTGTAGGGAGTTGATGCTTTTTAAACCTTCCTGTTAGTTACTGTTAATACCTTCTGCTGCTCTTTGACCTGTCCTCTGTCTAGCAGCTGCATCTTAAAGAACAGATGAAATCATCTCAAGGATGGCAGGTCCTAATCTCAGTAATAGTTTCTATCCATTACAAGGTATGAAGTTGAAATGATCTGTGAGTGGGTTTATCTCAGATCCCACGTAGCATTTTTTTCTCAGCAGCAGCAAGAAAGGGAAATTATCAGGCAGTGGGGAGAAGCTGTTTATTTTTAACTTACCCTTTCTTTTTAAGTTCTATTTCATAATTAAAGGAGATAAGGAGTGGAAGCCAATGAAATACATAGTTGAAGGGATAAGCTGATCTCAAGCTCACTGCAGAGATTACAGTAAGTAACAGAGTAGAGACTTTGGGGCCTCTTTTTACTTCCCTGTCTTCATCCTAAAGTATCAAACTGAGTTTTTGGCTGCCTTTCAAAGGTGATGCAAGAGGGCAGATTTAAAGGATTCTGGTTACAGAGCTCACTGCTGGCCTCCGAGTTTACTTCTCTTCACCATGGTTTGAGGATGCCTCTTGAGTATCTGAACAGATCTCTACTCAGAGCTAGCAAGGAGGGATCCTGATTGTTCCTAAAGAAACATGTGCATCCATTGATTGATCACAGCTGTGTGGCACTGTGTATGCCTTTGTGTGGGGGAACACAAGGAGACTGAAGGGAAGGTTCCTGGGGAGTCAGGTAGCCCTGAATAAAATGCCTTTGCTCTTGAATTACTGCTGGAGAAGCCTGTTCAACTCTTCACCTTTCAAACGAGGTTCTTCCTCTGCAGCTTATTAATCTTGGTCAATTTGGCTTCCTCTGATTGACAGGAGCAAGCTGCCAGATCTTTTATTGCTCAGAAGAAGGTGTGTTATGCTATTACACTCCGTCCCTAGTGGATAGTTATTCCTGTGCCCAGGTGGCTTTCTTTCATCATTGCTCTTGGCTCTGCAATACTTCTTGTAGCTTCTGCACACAAGAGCAAGAAGGGCAGGCTGAATTTGGAGATGGATGTCATTGCAGGGGATTCTTTCTGCCAGTGGAGCTGACAAACAAAACAGCATTAGGAAATGAGTACTGGAGAGGAGGCTCTGAGCCTTTGCAACACTGGCAAGCTGTTCTTAAATAACATTGCAGAATCAGAATCAATGCAGTTGGAAAAGGCCTCTGAGACCTTCAAGTCCAAGTGCTTATTCCTGTCCCTGGCTTGTATCTGCAGTGCTGGAGGACAGCTGAACTGCAGAGACCATCTCACCTGGGAACTACTTTGGAAACCCTTTTTTGCCCCCAGTCCTCATTTGGATAATTCTTTGTAGCTTCTGCCACCTCAGGCCCTAGCACGAGTGTCACTGCTGCCACATGCAGAATTTGGGGGAACAAGTTTTTGGAGGAACTCTAAGCAACTTTAGATTTCTTAGGATAAAGGATGTAAGAACAAGATTCAGTCCTGTAAAGGGCAGGAGCTGCCAGCTGCCTAAAGGGGCAGTTGAGAGTACTGCTTACATTTTTGGGAGTACAAGAGAAGTGCAAGGGCTCCTTGTTTTTCTGGTCACTGTTGTCTTCAGTCCTCTGCAATGCTCTTCTTAGGATCTTTTCTGAATTGTGATGACTTGGAGCAGGGTCCTCTTCTTTTGCATCTTTTATTATGTGTCTTCCTGACTGAAGCTTGTGATAAGCAGGGGTTACTGTAGTGCAAACCTCAGATGTTGATACTCTGTTTAGCTCTCAGATCAAATGGCAACAGCCTAAGAATGAAGTTCTTGTGTTTAGGAGAATCATTTCAGGCATAAGTTTGCCCAGGAGTGTTGACCTCTATGGTTCCTTGTAGGAAGATGATTGTCAGTAACCATCTCACAAATGCTTTGAGGAATACGTCAGTCCACACAATGCTTTAAAGCTAAAAATCATAGTTGGAGTCCCTCTTGCCGTTCCCTAGTTAGGAAAATGAATCGTTCAGTAGGACAGAGATGTGTAACTATGAATTTGCAAGTATAGCCCAACACTGGGAGCAGAGTAGGGCAGTAGTAAAAGCTGGAACGGCTTTGGTTGCAGTGAAGGCCGATAGTAAAGCATCTCCTGGGCAGAAAGACCTGGATTCATGTCTTCATGTCTTTCTAAAAGCAGAGTCCATACCAAGGCTGGTCTTCTCTTAGCATGTGTCAGAAGCTTGTTGCCTTCAGGAGAGACATGCAGTGCTCTGTGTGGAAGCTGACCTGAGCAGCTCTAGAAGCTGGTGATGTAGTGGGCTGTGAATGGTGATTAACAAACCAGGAGGGAACTGTGGTGGCAAAACTAACCTTGGAAGGACCCTGGGGCTGGACAAATCTGTGTTTGTATTGTGCTTCTGTGTTGCATCTGGGTGTACGTGTGGTAATTAGCTGCTTGATTTATTAATATGTCTAATTCTGATGACAGAAAGCTGCTGCTGTCATGGATAGAGGTTCCATCTACCATTCTCATGAATGGAGAAATGGTGTAAATTTTGGGTCTGTTCCTTGGCATTAGGAGGACTTTAGTGCCCACCTCCATGTTGTTAATCATGAGCCAAATATTGTCTGTTAAAGCCATCACTGTTGTGAAAACAGGTGCCAGAGCTGTAATCTATCTCAGCCTTGCTCCTCCTGGGCTGAGGAGTCTGTGGATACTGATTCCTTTGCTGTGTTTGGCTGTTTCTGGCAGGTTTTGGAGGTGGTACGGTCCAACTATGACACGCTGACCCTGAAGCTGCAGGATGGACTGGACCAGTACGAGCGCTACTCAGAGCAGCATAAGGAGGCTGCCTTCTTCAAAGAGCTGGTAAGCTGCCTTGGCTCTGAACAGTCAACAGCCCTCTTCCAGAGCCTTTGCTTGTGGCCTGGGCAGTTGTATTTGGGGTGTAGCTGAGCAGTGCTGTTACTGCATTGGACTGCCTCCAAAGACAGGGCCGGAGCAGGATCTGGACAGATACTGCATGTCTTTACAGATCTGAGAGCTTCCTGGAGCTCCCTGTGTGGCTGAAAAGGAACCTCCAGGCTGCTTAGGCCAGCACTGCTCAGATGGTCTCTTGTCTCTTTTGCCATGGGGATTTGCTGTGTTTTGCAGTGGTAAATTTGTATGGGGAGAAGCTGACTGAGCTGACTGCTCCCACCTGGGATTAATCACACAGAACAACTTTGCTTTTTTGTTGCTGTTAAGGGGACTATGAAGTTTGGGACTGGTGAAATGCCTTCCTGCTCATTGCTTTCCTCCATCACTCACAAAAAAGGGTTTCCAAGCAAAGAAAGTGAAGGCATTCCCTAGAAATGTCTCCGTATGCAAGAGGAGAAGATGGATGGTAGGAAGACCCACAAAAATTATAGAGCAAAGACAAAAATGAGTCTAAATAATTCAGGCTGGTAGTTACAATTCTTCAGCAAGCCAGCTTGGTTACTCTGCTCCAGAGAGCCCTAATGGAACTTTTCTTGTCCAACAGCCACATGAATGTGGAGGAAGTGTTTTTGTAGTGGCTGGTGTGTGAGGGAAGCCTCACTCTTGAATCATTACAGCTTCACCAAAGGGAGGGATCTCTTACTTTGACAACCTTCACCAGTCTGAGAACTGATTCTTTCTCCCAGCTCTGTCCCTGCTGATTGATGAGTAATTGATGCCTTCCTACTCTGTCACGAGTCTCCATGAGTTTGGGCATGTTGTTGTGCATCCCTCTGTCAGCTCTGCTCCAGAACAGGCACCTGAATTGGTTTTGTTTCCTGTTACAGAATACTTTTAACTCCTGGGGTCATTCCAGCCCTGACATTGGGCAGTATATAGGCAAAACCACTTGCAATTGCTTCTATGCTATTTTTCTGTGTTCTTTTGTGCCTGTTTTTGTCTGTCTGGCCTGCTGTTTGACACAGCTTTCCTGGAATACATGCAAAGAAATTTGGCCATAACCTTCCTGTGACACAGGCTTCTTCTATTACTGTACCCTGGAAATAAGACATATTCCTGTTTCTGTTGTGATCTGTTCTATCCCAAGGGTTCTCACCCTCAGCCAACATCTTCTTCCCCTTGGCCACATTACTGCTCTGCTTCCTGCATGTCCCACTTTCCACTTGGCCTGGCAGAAGCTCAGACCAATCATGCCAATTGATTAAAATTACATTCTCAGTCCTATGATCATCACAGCCACAAAACACTTCAGCTAAAATTATTTTCTTCCTAGACCAATTTCCTATTTTTTTCAAAATCCCAATTTTGTATCTTTTAAGAATCTGTTTATCGTAACCAGCCCGTCAACTCCCTTCTGAAAATTGCCCATCCAGGTACCCCTGGGACCCTCTCCTCAAGAGCATATAAAAGCCTGAATAATTACTGTATAAATGTGCTGATTTGACCCAGTTGTGAATCTGTTTAATCCACATCTCTAGATGCCCTGAGAATTGGGACCCTATTAAATGTTCTTTACTCACAGCTACAGAAAATCCCCTGCATTCCATTAAGCCGTTCCCTCAACACAGCGGGAAATGAACCTGATACGTTATGATTTGTCTTCAGCAAATCCACTTGGCCTCCCGGCCTCCTTGCTCTGTTTTTTCTCTTGGTGCACAGTAACTGATGGCTTTATTAATTGTTCAAACAACTCATCAAAAACTAATCTTCCCTGTCCTTCCCATAGCCCCTTCAAACCAGGTACTTGTTTTCTTTTTGTGAAGCTTTTGAGTCTTTACTTCAGCTTCTGTTGCTGGTCTGATGTTGGATAATATCCCCCTACCCAGTGCTTTGTGTTTAACCTCTGAGGTATGCAGGATTTTGTGGAGGGGGCAGAGGAAAGTTGCTGCAATTCTCTTTGTGGGCTGTGCCAAAGGAGCAGGGCTGGTGGTGAACTACAGGTTTCTGAGTTCACATTGGTTCCATCCAGGTCTTCCTGGACAGGATCTGTTTGCAAATAATTCTTTCTTCCAGATTTTCTCATCACTATCTGTAAATGTTTGCATCAAAGCAAACCCTTCTTGGGTGGGGTATGACACAGAGGAGACATTTTCCTTTTTCAGCTGCCTTTTTATCTCTCTTTGCTCCCATTAAGTAGGTGAGCAGAAGCTTCCCCAAGCCAATTCTGGGGGCTCCTTTATGCTTAGAAATCTTGTTCTCACTCCTTTGACCTGCTTTGCTAATACACTGCTTCACTTCTCTTGCTTTGCCTCAGTGCTGCTCTTTCTTGCTAATCCCAAAGAAAAATCTGCTTTCTTCTCCCATTCCCTTTAAAAAAAGGTTTTCAAAGGCTGCGATACTGCGGCCACATTGTGGTGGAAGGTGATGTGCAGATTGTTTTATCAGCTGGGTTTTTTGGCATGTTGTGCTGCCTTTGAGGGGCTAAAGGAAGGAAGTTAGGAAGCTTTCTAACACTTCTTATTTATTTTCCTTTGAAGCCTCAGGGATGTCATTTGAGGTCTGTGCTGCTTTGATAGAATGAACGGTTTGGATGTGAGCTTTTGGACCCTCACATTGCAGCTGGAGGAATGTGTGGAAAGAGATTTCAGCATCTTTCTAAAACATTCACTGTCTTTGCAGTTAGGTTTCATCAGCCTCAACATAGTCTGATTAGGGATTGATTTCTACAGGGGAAATTATATTAATTTGACTTTTAATTAAGTGCAGTAGTCAACGTAAACCTTGTTCCCATTGTACAAATAATTTAAGGACTGCTTGTTGATTAGGAGTAGGTTTAATTGATGAGACTTGCTGTGAAATAGGAGTCTTGGTACAACCTTGCACACTTCCAGCTCTAATGACACAAAACCAGAACTTAATCATGTTTTTCCCCCCCATGGTTAATGCCCTTGCTTCATCCATTCTTTCATTTACTCATCCTTCCACAGGTGATGTCAGCATTTCATGCATTTCCCATTTCTTCAATGTTCGTAGACTAAAACTAAGAAAACAATTTTAAAGTTCTTCTGGCCCTAATTCTCCAGGATACACCATACAGAAGCAAGAGGGGACATGTGCTCTGCTTGTACTTCCTAGCAGAATGAATGTTAAAGCTCTGACCTTAATTTCTGCAGCTCTGGGGCCTTTGTGTAAGCCATTCTGGAGGGATCTGGTAAATTCCAGGCTGGCAGCCAGGCCTGGGGGCTGCCCACTGCACCAAGAGCCAGGAGGGCTCCTGGGGGTGTATCCTTATGGAGCAGCTTAGGTAGACTACAGGAAGCTTCTGAAATTCATCCTTGTTACAGACTGACACCTCCCAGTCTAACTGTCTGGTCTTCCAGCTCCAAAGGGGAGATGAACTCTGGTTCCCCATGCTTCATATCTCCAGCCCTGGTGCTGGAGATAACTTGATTTAACTTTAATTTGAGCTATTCTTACCTTTTAAGCGGGTTGGCTCAAGCTGCCTGATTTCTCACAGCAGAAGAAATGCTGGGCAGAGATTTGTGTAAACGTCATTCGTGTGTTATCATGCCCGCTCTTCTCCCCAGTTTGTGTTAAGGCAGATCTACGTTCATCTAGACTGCTCTTGACCAAAGTTTGTGTCTAAAGCTTCTCTTGAAACCTGAAACTGTCTTTAAATGAAACTAGCTCCACTGTAGCTTCAGGTGAGCTCCTCCACTTCACAGTCCATAGGTTTTAAAAGTATTTCCTCTTTTCCTGTGTAAATCTTCTTTGTCTAAATTAGGCTGAGTATTTCTTGCCCCATCCCTGGGGAGCCAGATAAATATTACTCACTGTTCTCTTTCTGACCTCATTTTACATAATGGAGTGTGTTTGCTCTATTCCTCCTTCTCTTTACAAACTAATCAGGCTAATTAATTTCTTGTGCTCTACCCCATAGCTAAAATTTCTGCTAAGCCCTGTGTTCTCATTGTGCCACTCCAGCCTCACTTTCTGGGCTTCCAGAGACTCCTTCTTGGAGACCTTGATGTGTGTACAAGCTGGGAATCTTCTGCTGCTGGTGCCTGACTCCTGGCAGCAGTTCCTGAGGCCAGGAGCTCATTATTGCTTGTACTTTATGTTGCTGGGACCCACAGAAATGCTTTTAGTCAGAATAAGGGTACTGGCTTACACTGCTTGTAGTATCTGCCCCTTTTCTTCAGGCAGTCATGTTCCCCAGGGCAGAGAGCTCCCCACAGCTTGCTATTCATGTTTTTTCCTTCTTGTAAGAACTGACTGGATCGCTGGCATAGGAGCACTTGGTAGGGCTGGGACCAAATCCTGTCAGTGGGACTCCTGTCTCCTGGCAGCAGGACAGCCCTGTGCCAACCAATGTTCTGGAGACCACTTGCAGTGGTGTTTAACACAGGGTGCAGCTGTGGTTATCTTGCAAGACGTGGTCCCAAACTATTTGAGGATGCAGTAAGTAAAATGCACCTAAAGAAGAGAGTTGAAGGGGTGCTTCAAGGGAGTAGAGATGCTTGGGTTCTCTGCTAGGCATCCTGGTGAAGGAGAGTTTGTGGTTTCTGCAGATGACATAAAACTTAAGTACTTTGTCTTTTAAGGTAGACATCCTTGCTGGTGTGCTCAGGTTGCAATGGGCCTCACTGGGGTTCATTTCACGTCTTTCCCAGTTAACCTTCCAAGTTTTGATTTCCTTCCCTCTCTTACACATTCTGACTTTTGGGTAGCTTTCTGCCCTTTCCATGTGTGTTTCTCACCAGGGTAGCAAGTGGGACCCTCGGCAGTATATATATATATATATATATATATATATATATATATATGTGTGTGTGTGTGTATATATATGTGCTCTTCCAACCCCCAGTGTTGGATTCCTCATTATGCATCTATATAATTCTTCCCCCCAGTACTTTTATAAAGCACAAAACACGAACCAGGTCAGCAATAACCTTATTATCACAGGCTCCGAGTCTCTGGGAACTGTAATCCTGTTGTTTGGATGAGCTTGTGTCAGTTTTGCTTTCTGTCACTGCTGCATAGTCGCTGACACAGATGATGTTTGACTTTGTTTTCTCGTTGCCAAATGCAGCTGAGACTGAGCCCAGTCTGGGGCCTGTGTATTTGGCCAACGAGTCTGCAGGCAGGAGGGAGGAAGGGAAGCTGCTGTCAATAGGGCTGCCCAGCTCTTCTTTGTGCTCTGTGAGTGACCAGAAGTCTGGGTGTCATTGAGGGTTAAAGGTGTCTCTTCTTCAGAGACAGACAGTGAGCCAGCTGCACGTGTACAGCACTCGGAGTACACACAGCTCTGAACCCAGGAGGTTTTGCCAGCCTGGGTGATAATTTGTGTTTACAGCATAGTGGCATGGCCTCTGTCCTTTCCTTCAGTCTGTATCTTTGGCTCTGTGGGTTCTGGAGCAGGACAGAAGCCATGGCACTGTATTAATCCAGGAAATGCTTGCTGGTACTCCAGTGGGCATTGATAAAATATGATCTTTAAGCTGCAGCCTGGGAGTGCTCACTTTCCCCATCTCTTTGCCCCTGAACAAGAAACACATCATAGCTCATGCATCCATGCAAAGCATCTTCTCCCATCCCTGTCTCACTGGGTATTTACTCTCCTTGCTGGGATGTCACTGTAGACATTCATGCTTTTCCAAGAAACTGCTGAACCTCAGCATTTCCTTGCTAGACTGGAGTTCCAGTGAGAGCTTGCTGCAGCAATTGCTGGGGAGCTGTAAATGCAGAACAGCTTCATGCTGAGCATGGAGTCAGCAGTGTCAAAAGTACCAGGCTCATGAAGGGCCAGGAAGAGTCCCATGGCTAAAACATCTTGTTTTGTTTCTGTCAGGTTCGCTCCATCAGCATCAATGTGAGGAAGAACCTTGCTTTCAACACGCTGAGCCAGGAGCTGCTGCTGAAGGAATTCTCCACCATCTCTTGAAGGGGGATCGCTGCTGCTGCGCCGGCTGGGCAGAGACGGGCCCGTGTGGGCAGGGACACTCCAGCTCTGCGGCCAGTCGCCCCTTGCCTCCTGCCTTTGGAAGGGACTGTGTTTCTTTTAGGGGAACGCCTTGCTGCTGTGTGTTTGATCCCAAAGGAATGTGTTTAAACTTGGGCTGAGGAGAGGTGATTGGCGTGTTAAGGAGGAAGCGATTTTTTATGGTGCCATGGGAGTGGGCAGCCATTCCTGTGACATAGCAATGGGAGAGTCCCTCCACAGCCTCAGGGAAAATGCACTGGAAACCTTTGTAGCAGAGCTGGGGTGAGCTCACAACTGAAGTAATAAAGCCAGCCCAGTTGTGTGAAACTGTTCTGGGTAGAGATTGCTCACCTGCTCTATGGGGAAAGCTGTCTGATCCCAGGTGAGGGCTGTTCTTTTCTGTCAGCCTGGGTCAACCTGTCCACCTGTAATGTATGTCGATTCCACGTTGGGAATGACTTTGGATTATAAGAGTTTCCCCAAGGAGCAGGCCTTGCTCACTGCTGTCTCCTTATATCAGAAGGTGTCACTTCAAGCCATTGGATTACTGGAGAAGGGGGAACTTTGCCTCCAAGACTGTTGGCTTACAGGGTCCAGTGTGGTATACAAGAATTTGGGTCATCAAACAAAGCACTTTGTTATTGGAGACCAGCTCTGCTTAGGGTCACTGTTGCTTCCAGTAGCCTCAGCTCATCCACCGTTTCTAAGGTAGATGGACATTTTTAGATACTTGGTTTTCACTGGGGCAGAGGACAGGCTGACTCCTTCTCCCCACTCACCTTATTGCCCATCAGAGCAATTTTGCCCATTGCTTTGCGACAATCCTCCTCTTCCTCACAGGAACATCTGCCTTGCACATGTTTGCAAGTGCCTGGTGACCTTCATAAATGAAGAAGTCTCCAGTTTTTCCCTTGTGTGTAGCACACAATTAAAATGCATCTGGAGAAGTAGTGACTTCACTTTCTTGCCCTCCTGTCTTCACCAAGCAACTTACAGCCACTGTCTGCTGAGGGCTTCCTAAGGAAGAGCTCTGGGATGATGCTGTGGGGCACAGCCAGACCTTTCTGCTCCCAGAGCTGATACTTCAGAGGTGCCCAGATCTGGCAGAGCCTGTTCAGAGTGCTGTGTCAGGCTCCCAGCTCAGGAATACACAGCATAAACACCCGTTCCACCCCTGTTCCCTGCTCATGCAATTTCAGCTCCCAGCAGTGATGTTGTGATATTAGGATCTGGCCTGACTTGGTAGACTGAAGTAGAGAAGTTATTTGCATCCTAGATCCACAGATTTTTTCCCTCCCCCCTAGAAAACAGGTGTTTTTTTAAAAAAATGCCTAGTCCTGCTCTTAGCCTTGTAGGTTAGTGTGAGTAATGTGGGTGTCATGCTCATTTACTACCATTTTTAGGCAAGGCTTCTTTCATGCTAATGTGCGTTAATTGTGTTAATGTTTCATCTTACCTGCTATGAGCATGGGAAACTGAAAGCTGTGTCCTTGGCCACCCACTGGGCACAACACCCGATGAAATCCCTATGTTTTCCTTGGGAGCACTGGCTTCTCTCAGCAGATGATACTATTCCTCAGCAGGGAATTGTCTGGCTTTTAACAGCTAAGCCAGACATTTATTTGCTTTCTGCGATGCAAATGTATGGGAATGTGTATGTGTCAGAGGGTCAGT
Organism: Cyanistes caeruleus; assembly: GCF_971803275.1. Classification (NCBI taxonomy): domain Eukaryota; kingdom Metazoa; phylum Chordata; class Aves; order Passeriformes; family Paridae; genus Cyanistes; species Cyanistes caeruleus. The sequence continues at coordinate 13,645,968 of NC_141708.1, read as the reverse complement.
GCTTAGGAGAGCAAGCAGATAAAATCACGGCTTGAGAACAGGCTAGGGCACGTAGAACAGGCAGCTTCTCCAATGGAAAATGAGGAACAGTTGTTTGCAGTACATGGTGCTTGTCTGGAGGGGATAGAAAGGGATCTCACTCTGAGAGGGGAGTTCCTTCTCAAGGGGACTTGAGGTGCAACCCCAGAACTGTGACTGTTGGAGCATTGTGAGTCGTCCAGCTGTCCTCATGCCTGTTCCTCAGCTGTTCTCTGAGCCCATTTAGGCTGAGCCTAGACACATACGTGAGGGAGTTTGGGATGAGTCTGCTTCTGACTCGGCAACCTCTGGAATTTTCAGCTTCTCACTCTGGGCTCAGCTATCCTGTCTCCCTGAGGATGCTCCCTTGCTGGGATGATCATAGAAGCCCAGGTGTGTGTGAGATCCATTCCTGAGCCCAGCCCTCATCCAAGTCTGAGCTGGGGAAGACTGTGATTCTTGTCCTCTCGTCACACTGTCACTGAACCAAGCACTGTAAGTGGATGTACATACAAACCTAGAGCTCAATAAATAGCAGAGCCCCGCCTGTCTGGAGTGTGCAGTGTTTGTCCTTCACAGGAGGGAGAGTGGGGTGTTTGTGGGAGTGCCCCTGTCACCATTTGGTGGCACACTGGCTGCAGCAGGGCTATCACCTGCCCTTGGGCTCTTCCTGCCTGTGCAGAGAGAGGTGATGCTTTATCCTTGGTCCTCTGCAGGTACCATCCAGTAGTCAGCATCCCTCTTCCTCTTATGTGTCCCTGTGGCTGGCTCTAAGGAAACTGAGCAAGGCTGGCAGCCCATGAGTGAGGAGGGGTGCGGGGACCTGCATGTGTGTGGTGTGATGCTCTCTGTTGCTGGTGTCAGCAAACTCCTGCTCATAGATTCTGCTGCACATTTGCCTGCTTTGTTAAACACCCTACTACTGTTTGTGGTTTGGGGCCAGCTTGAACTGAGCAGAAAGTAATTTGAATCTTAATGTTCAGCTTCAGGATGTGTGTGACAGCCTCAAACTTTTCTGTATCTGATCTGAGCAGGTGAGTGTATTTTGTTATATCTAATTCATAACTCTGTTATTGGAAGAGCTGTTTCTGAGGCTTGGGGTGTGTGGGGAGAAATCAGATTGCTACCTTTAAATTATGCAGCAGCTGCAGGGAGACAAATATTTTACAAAATAATGTTCTGGAAGATAATTGAATTTGAGCTAAACTTTGGAGAGAGTTACCAAGAGTTGTTTTGTAAGTGCCACTGTGATTTTTGATCTCTTTATTCCTTAGCTCTTACAGGTCCCACTTTTCATGCAGACTTTAGAGAGGGAGGCAGCTCCTCAAGAGCTGAGTCTTCTCTGCATGGGCCAGCAGCTCCAAATGGTGTTTTGTCTGTTCTTTGGAGCTGCCAGGAGCAGGTAGTAACAAACCCCATATCATGTACAGCAGCTGGAGGGTAGGGTGCACCTTTGCCCACCTGCTGTGTTTGGTTTGCAAACGTTTTTGTCCTCTTGTTTGTCATGGCTATTGCCTGCTCTGGTCCCGTATCCATGGCACAGGGGCTATTCCTCTGCATGATGGGGCTACCTTCCATGTGAGCATGTCCTGATATCTGTTGTGGGGTGCTTTTCTCTTCCTGATTGAAGAATTGGACACTCCCTGCTCTGGGGTCCTGCACACTGTTGGATGGTGGATATCAGGAGAAGTCCCAGAAAGAGATGTCTCCTAGACAGCACTTGCACAGGGGATCAGCTCCAGTGTGCTCCATCTGCTTTCCCACATTTCCTTCTCAGGGTGGAGCTGCTCTCTTTCCTAGCTCCCATTCCAGTACAGGGCAGGCAGAGAGAGTGGCTGCTCCCCCTGCCAAGTCACAAATGGTGCTGTGTGTATTGGGACGATGTGTGGCCAGCAGTCAGTGGTAAATTTTACAGCTCGCTCTTGGCACTCAAAAGTAGGTCTTGGTGTCAGCACTGAGGCCTTTTGGGTATTTATTCTCATCTTCTTTGGGGGCTCTGTTTTGCTATTTGGTACTTGTTGGTATGAGGAGAGTCGTGCTGGACAGAAGTATGATGAGTTTTTTTGGGAGATGAGCCATTGCAGTAACCTGAAAGGAAAGAGGTAAAGCCCAGCTTTGGAAAATGTAGAAGTCCAAAGGGGCCAGGATAAGATGTGCTTTTCCCCTGGTGGCAACTTAATAATGCCTTTGCTGATGCTTTCAGGGGTAGGGCAGACAGAAAAATAAGTGATGAATGGAAGTCTGGACCAGGAGTCTAGAGAAGGGCTGTTGCAAGGCTGGTGGGACCTGAGGGCCCCTTGGGTTGCTGAGAGTCCTTTGTGCTGATTCTCCCCAGCTACAGCAGTGTGGTTGTGCCCTGGGGGACACTGATCGAGCAGAGGGTTGATCCCAAATACATATGGTAGGCAGCACCCTTGTGGGAGCATTGTTGAATGCTGTTGTCTTCCTAAAGCTTCTTTGGGTCACCCTGACAGGTGCTCAGGGATGCAGACCTCCAGTCTGACCCAGCGTGACTGTCAGCTCTCAAGGTTGTGTCTGACGGCAAAGAGAGATGCTCAGGATGGGGCTTCCCCAGCCTCTGCCCTACAGCTGCCCACACATCACTCAGGACCATCAGCTTGTGCCCAGAGGATCCCCTGCTCATCGGGACAGAACACGGCTCCCCTGGAGCCCCCAGCATCTCAGCACATCCCGGAGGACCAGAACAAGCACAGGGTCCTGTGCTGCCCTCTCCCAGTTTAGCAGCTGCAGGAGCAGAGGCTGGCCCATGCTCTGCAGCCTCTGCTCTCTGTGCTGTCCCTCCAGGGCTAATTGAATCATGTGGCTGGAAATTGAATCCAATTGAATAGATTAAATGAGCCGGGCTCGCCGCTCACTGCAGCACAGCTCAGAGCCTTGCCAAGCTGCTGCCAGAGGCTGGGAGCCCCCAGGAGTCCCGTGGGGGCAGGAAGGGGCTGGGGAGCCTGCAGGTGATGGACATCCACTGCACTGGGCTGCTTCTCCAGCTCTGCTGTTACAGATGAACCCTCAGCCATTTCTCAGTGATGTGCAGCCTGGCTGTGTCCCAGGGCCCGCAGGTCACTCTGCTACAGGCATACAGAGGTTGGGTTGGCTCGTTTCCCTTCTGAAGCAATTAATGACTAATTAGCTGGAGCTCCCCTGCTCCAGGGTTCAGCCAGGGCCCTCCCAACAGTGCACAGGGGCCAGGATTCACTAATGACCTGTGGCTACTCAGGAGTTCCAATCCTGTTGTTCCCCAGCCTACAAGTGGAGCAAGTGGTGCTGCAGCAGCACCCACCTACAGCACCCCAACCCCATGCCCTGCTTTCGGCCCCTCTGCTGCAACCATTGCCAGGCCATGGGATAGGATGGAATGGGATGGCCAGCTGAGAGCAGAGTGCTAAGGCCACAGTCACTGTGGAGACATCCCCTCCCATGGAGGTCAGCTCGGGTACAGGGCCCTGCCCTGGCAAAGCAAGAGGACACGTGCCCGCAGTGTGGACTCGCTCGTGACAGAGATGCACATCTGTTCTCATAGCAGACCTGAGCTGCTGAAAGGGTCCCTGGTGTGGCATCCAGCATGGCATAAATGAAGGTTGAAAATAGTATCTGGTTCCTCTTTAATTAAAACCTGAGCCCACAGGCACTGAGCACACAAACATGAGATGCTTTGTAATACTGTGAGGGCTTGTGAGACTCGGGGTATGTCCTGAGCTCAGGAATGCTCCAGTCTCCACTCCCCATACCAAGTCTTTCCTTCACACAGATTTTGTGTCTGTTACACAGAAGTGGCAAAGAAACATTCTGGGTGGACACAGAACCCCTCTTCAACCCACCCAGCAGTTAAGGCCATGCTGGGGAATCCCTCCTTTGCTGGAGGCATGAGCAGAGGCAGGTGACTGGCTTTCGAGGATACAGAGTGTGATGCAAAGTCCTTTTTCCCTCCTGCACACCCAGATTTCTCACACCTGCTGGTTTGCATTTGACAGAGGAGTTTCCTTTCCTCCTGCAGCATTCCTGCTTGCAAGGCTCTCCCAGCAGCTTGCAGCATCATCTGTTCCTCCTCCAGCTTTGCAAGACTTTTCAGCCGCTGAAATTTCCCCCCAGGTCTGAATCCCACAGTGGCTCCCACCTGCCTGTGTGTCTCTGCAGGGTGGGTTAGTGGAGATGGGAGCAGCCGTCCCCTGTGTGTATCCTGGCTGATATCTCCCTGGGGCATCACCTCCCAAGGACCTGCTGCTCTGCTGTAGCTGTCCCAAGATCCCAGAGACCCATCTCTCTGCAGAGACCAAGGGGCTCGTCTTCGTCATGTGCCACCCAGATCCATTTCCTCTGCAGATGTGGTAAATACTGTGGTTTATTCCTGACTGAGGCCATTTGCCCTCCTCAGACACTTGCATGGCCATGAACATGCCTGCTCTGGACTGGGGGCCTGTCTGTGTCCTGGGAAGGAAATAACCCCTGGTGCAGAGCTGCTCATCTGCACCTGCTGGCATGTTTGCAAGGGCTGAAGCTGGTTTAAGGAGCTCCTCTGTTTGCCCTCTGCCTCTCCTGCCAGTCCCCTGGTGCTGCACCCCTTGTCCCAGGAGCTGCCTGGGAGTGCTCTCTGCTGTGGAAGCAGAGCTGTCCCTTGTCACCAAGTGTAAATCTGAGCCCAGAGACACCAGGTGACCACAGCCAAAATAGGATTAATGGCATCTGCTGGGAGCTCATCCCGAGGACTGCTATTGATGACCACGGCTTTAAAATACTGTTAACAGTGGATAAAGCACCGTGATTTCCAGCGCTCGACAATTACATCTCTGTTTGAAATTTCCTAAAGATAGGATCAGACTCCTGAGTCCTGCTCTCTGCTTTTTCGATAGAACTAATAAGAATGGAGATACGCAATTAGAGAGCATGCAGGCTGCTAGGGCAGATCAATGCCTTGTAGTTACCTAATGAAGTGTTAAATGATGTCTTTCCCTCTCCCTATCCCCCAGTCACACCTACCCCAGGCTGCTTGCAAAGAGCAGAGGGCCTGGGGGAGAGCTCACTGCGTTCCTCTGCCCCTGAGGTGCAGACCCAAGCACTCCTGACTCCTTTCCAGGGTGGTCTTCCGTGGTTTGGGACTGTCTTGGGTTTTGTGTTTCCAGCCTCGAGTTTCCAGCAGGGGAGTGTAGGGACTTGTGGCCCCAGAGCTGGGGTGTCCCAGCAGGGAGCAGGAGACATGGATGAGCTGAAGGGATCAGTCCAGTATTGGAGGGTGAGGGTCCTGGAGGAGCAGCAGGGATGGTGTGGATGAGGCTGGTGGCAGCCTAGCACAGCTCTGTCTCCAGCCAAGCTCTTCATCTGGTGAATTTCCAAACTTGCTCTCTTCCCGGGTTATGACAAGGCTACACTTGCCACACCATGAGCTGGAGACAAACAAGGCTCCTGGACAGTATGACCCTGTTCATACTTGCCAGCCCTTCTCACCCTTCTCACCATTTCTGGCTGCATCTTCACTGCCTGGGGAGCTGCAGTAATCCCGTGCAGATGTCCCCTATCAAAGCTTTGCTGTCTCTGACAAGGTGACAGATAGGTCACTCAGGGAACAAGCCTTGGGCCTGGGCCAGTAGGGATGGGTGATTTCCATCATGACAGGGTGTCCGGGTGGTCCCAGGTCCTCTGAGAGGCACACGGCCTGGGGTGCACCTCATGGGGTAGCATCATTTGGACCCCCAGCCTGTCTCCCTCTGTGTGTTTCCTACTCATCCCACCCCTCTGCTGGCTGTGCCAAGCCCTGGGGCTGGTTTACATGTCCCTGTTTCTCTCATGGCTCTCTGCTGCTGTCACACAAATGAATTTGGGGACCTGGGTGCATCCACAAGACCCCTGCCTGCCCTAGCAGGCTCGATCCATCCACCTTCTTGCCCTCCACACTTCTCTGGCCCTGGGCTTTGGAGCACAGACTTCATGGTTAGCTGTGCTTGTGGAGCCTGTGCCTTGTGTTGGTCACCTAGAGCATGGCCCTTCCTCCCAGTTACCCCTTGTAACTGGGATCTGGATTCTCAGGAGCTGACAGAGCTCTTTCTATCCTCTGGAAGTAGTTACTCCAGTGACATCTTCCACAGTGCAGGCCACCAGCCCTGCCTGTGGCTAGCTCCTGCCTGTACTGAACCTGCTGATTGTTTTTGTGGTGGATGTGGCCAGCAGCAGCCAGGCTGCACAAGGCGCACTTTGATTAAAGCCTCAGACACTGCTTAGGTGATTTTCCTCAGCCTGGCGCGGTCTTTTTGCATCTGCTTCACGTCCCAGTGGGATTGAGACGTGTTGCAAGGGATGCTCAGCCTTCTGGGGTGACTTTGCTGCTGTGCCTGTCCCTGTCCAGACATGTTCACCGAGGCATCTCTGCTCATGGTGCATCCACAGCAGGGCACCTGTCTGGGTCGGGACAAAAGGCCAGAGACCAGACCCATTTCTGCTTCTCCTACCCTGGCAACCTGCAGACCCCCAGCTCCCAGTGCCCAGAGGAACATTTAGGGGAGGATGTTGTATTTTTCCCAAGCACAGAAAGGCTCAGAGGCTGTGAATCCTGGCAGAATGCCCAGCCCTCATGTCTGCTAAGGAAAGGAGCTGTAACCAGCGATCAAGTGAGTTATGTCCCCCTTTTTCTACACTGTGGGGAGGGTGGGATATGTCAGCCTGGGCCTGCCCCATCCTACCCTGTGGTACCCATAAAACCGCCCAGCTTCCTCCCTCTTCCCAGCCTGGTAAAGCATCTCTTGCTTGCCTGCCGGAACAGGAGCACTTAGCTAGGATAAAAATAGCCATGTTTGCCTCCCAATGGACCAGGGATGGCAGAAGGTGAAAACTTCCCTGTGCAGCTCTGCTGGGCTTGCCACATCCATAGCAGGATGGACCCCAAGGAAGGTGAAGTTGGTGGGTGAGCTTGGGCATGGATCACACAGTGCTCCCAACCTGCTTCCCTGAGACAGTGCTGGTCCCCAAGGGCAGCCAAGATAATGTGGCCAAGCACGTGGTGAAGAGGTTGGAGGAGGGAGGTTGAGGAGGCCAGGGAGCAGCAGGATGGACAAGCCCAGAAGTGCAGGGGATCTGTGGGCTGGCCAGGCTCCGGCTTTTCTTGTCAGGCTAAGCAGAGGGGGCACTGCCAGAGCTGTCCCGGGAGTTTCCCTCCAGCCAGTCAGTGCATGCAGGCTCCGTGCATTGGCCGGGCCATGGGGAGGGCTGGGGGAATGTTTAGTTCTCCGAGCATTTCTCCACTGCGTTTTCCTTGCTAAATGGCTCTTATTTTTAGATCCAGGCAGTTGCTAAGCATCACTGCCTCGCTAAGGCGGCTTCTTTCATGGCTTGACACCAAAGCACGCTGACAACACGCTGCCTCGTGAGCACGGCCCTCCCTCCTCGCTGATCTGGATTCCCTTCTGCCCTGCGGCTCCTGTGTGCCGGGCTGGCACAGGGATTAGGAGGGATGCTTTGCCTCCTCCCGCAGCTCTCCTGTGTGTCTCTGCATGGGTGAGAGAAGGATGGGAGGAGCGCTGGAAGCTGGACAGCCCCTGAGATGTGCCCAGGACCCTCGTCATGGTGCAGTCAGGACTCAGGCAGTGGCAGGACGAAAGCCCCTGGCTTTGTCCATGGAGGGGACTCTCCAGCACAGTCTGCATCCCCCGGGGATGGCATCGTGCACAGATGGCGACAAATAACCAGGGGCAGCAGCGGGACATCAAGTTCCCAGAGCCAGATGTACGGTGGGCTGTGAGCTCCTCTTTTGGGAGCACCGTGCCTCTGGGTGCCTCCCCAAGCGTGTTGCTGCTTCACCCTTTCCCCGGGGCTGCAGGAGACGAGGGTAAAATCCTGCTAAAGACTCCAGCCCTGCGTGGAAAGCCATGCTCGGGGTGGGGACGGCAGTGGGACCCGCTTCTGTGCTTGGCTGCAGGCAGGGGGACCTGGCCGCCCGCCCCACACCTCTCCTGCATCTCTTGACCCCTGCCCATTCCCTCGTCTCGGACCGATTCCTCATCCAGCTTCTACCCCCAGGCGGAGCTGCAGCAGCCCCGCGGGACCGGGCAGGGCTGGGGTTCCCGTTCCCGGGGGTCCCACGGGCAGCCCGGCACGGCCACTGACACGCAGGGCTCGGGGGACCCTCGCTCCCCCGCGGTGGGCCGTGGGGGTCTGCGCCCCTCCTGCCCCACTCCTTCTCCATCTCTGTCCCCTTCTCCCGTCCCTGCGCGGTGCCTGATGCCCGGGGCTCTCCCGAACCGCCGGACAAAGCACCTCGGTGCAGTCCGGAGCAGCTCTCTCCCTGCCTCTTCCCGGGAGCGCCCCCGCCCTCCGCCCCCAGCCCGTGCCTCAGTTTCCCCGCGGCGGCGGGGCCGGGCTGGCGGTTCCCGGGAAGAGGCGGGGAAGGACGAGAGGGAGGGGGCGGCCGTGCCCAGCCCTGGCGGCGGCGGGGACCGGGGCGGCTGCGCGCTCCTGCTGCCGTGCCGAGCCGTGCCGTGCCGAGCCGAGCCGAGCCGAGCCGAGCCGAGCCGAGCCGAGCTCCCGGCACCGCCGGCCCCTTGGCTCTGCCGCGCTGAGCGGCGCGGGCGGCGGGGCGGGGGGAGGCGGCGGCCGCGGGCAGCCCCTGCCCGCCGGCGCAGCCCGTGCGCCCCGTCGCCGTTCCCCCCGCCGCTCGGCGGGGCGGGAAGATGCGGAGCAAGGGCAGGAAGGAGAGCCTGTCCGACTCCCGCGACCTGGACGGCTCCTACGACCAGCTGACGGGTGAGTGCCGCCGCCGGGGAAGGTGCAGCAGCCACTCGGAGCACGGCGCGGGGCGGTCCCGGGCACCCGCTTCCAGCCCCGCTGAGCCCCGCTCCCTGCCCGCTCCGCTTCGCCGCATGCCTTGCTCGGGGACAGGGGAACGGCCGCGACCCCGGCGCTGGAGCAGGGGGACAGTCCCGACCCCCGTGGGGAGGGTGCTCCGGGGGAGATAGGACTGGTCCCAGCGTGAAGAGGTTGTCCCGAGGCAAGGAAAAGGCCCCGGACGGGGAGGGGTGGAGTGCTTGGATCGCTTTTGGCCGCCCCTCGAGTTCACACTCCCTCACTGTTACCCTCGGGACACCAGGGTCTGGCGCTGGGCTCTCTCTGCCGTGCCTTGGGACCCCGCTGCACCTGGGGTGGCACAGCAGCATCCCGGCAGCAGGTTCCCCAGGGAAGAGAGGCTCACTCACTCCGCTCAGAAAACCCCAGCAGCACCACGGTGCCTGGTGTCTTCACGCATCACCCGGTGTCCCCTAGAAATCCCTTGAGACGTCCTGCCCCTGGATGGGATAGCTGTGGGCAGAGAGGACTAAGACGACCCATTTATGACCCTATTGTATTCCCCCTTCATCCTCTGCCCCATCAGGGCCAAGCATCCCGCATCCCCCAACATCTGTCCATCCGTCACACCTCATCTTCCACTCTCCGCTAGGGAAGCAGCTGGGCTGGAGCTGGCAACACCCCTGCTTCCCCACGTGCTCTCCGCAGATCAGGCCAAACCCTGTCCCCTTTCCGAGCCTCTGTCGCAACAGCTGTGAAATGGGGCAGCAGTTCCCACCTGCCTCCTGGTACCCACGATGGAGCTGAACCTTTCCTTAGCCAGTGTGGTTCGGTGTCCTTGTGCCTCAGGCACTGTTGTGTGTGCACAGGCGGCTTCCCTGAGTTCCAGTGACGCTTTTCCTGCCAAAATCTGGGGTGGATTTCAGGATTTGCTCTAGAATTTCAAATAGGTGGTGGTAGCAGAGCAGGACCTCTGCTCTGCTTTCCTGAACAGCCCCACGCACGGGAAATGCTGCTTACTGTCTGCCCAAACGTGCTGCAGGGAAGATATTTTTGAGCTGTGTAGGAACTTGGAACCCACACAGAACTTTTGGTTTCTCCGGTAACTTTAAAATGTCCATATGGATTTAAATCATATCGAAGTTAAAAATAAATTCCAGTCTCTCCAAGACTGAGACCTTTTATGCCTGGGCTTACCTCTGAGCCAGCTGTGCAGCAAGAACCGGGATGGAGCGGAGCTGTGCCACCATGCAAGTCCCTGCCCGCAGGGATGGGGCTTTGGGGAAGTCTTTAGGGAATAAGGCTGGAAATATCTGCCTCATTTCCCAGAGTGGGAAGCAGGCCCTGTAGGGCATGTCACTCGTTTCCCATCACTGTCGAGTCAGTGACCTGCCAGGGCAGAGCCTGCAGTAGCACCACGGAGGAGAGGGAGCTGGTGCCAGTGGCGCTGATTCCCCCTGTGCTGGCTGAATGCACTGAAGCTGAACCCCCTGTGGAGGGAAAGTTGTCTTTCTCCCAGAAAGTGTGGAAGTAATGGAGGCAGGAGAGGGGATGCAGCCTTAACTCTAGGGAGGGTTAACTAGCTTGACCCCATGCCTTCTAACTTGGTCTTGGCTCTCCTGATATCCTGGAGATGTGATGAGGAGACGGGACCTCCACAGGGCTGTAGCAAAGCCTGGGGTGAAGCTGCCAGTGCCTGTGTGGGCTTAGTCTCTATCTGCAGACAGGAGGGTTGCTGCTGGCGCCTGCTGTTTGGTAGCTCAGCTCTGCTTGGGGTCAAGCACAAGCAGTTTGGGGTGTTCCTGCAGCTTTGGAGATCCCCATCAGGATATGTCAGAGTTTAGAGGGCATCTGCCATGCAAAAGCTGTTAACCGAGAGATGATTTGGTGTCAGGTGAGGCAACAGCCCCACAGCAGCTCCAGCGATTGCTGGTGTGTACAGGGACAGCAGTCAGTCCTGGAATCCATCACTGCCTGAAATCAGGGGTGAGAGCAATGTGATTCCCACCTATGCATGGCTAGAGAAGGGTTAGCAACACCCACATCCAGAAGGAGAGGGGCTAAACAGGAAGCAGGACCCTTAGCCATGCTCAGAGTAGAAACACTCCGCAACGTCCACTCATTCTTAAATGTAAAAAGCTGTTGAAAATGAAGGTGCAGTGACAGTCGCCACTCCCTGAGGTGTCTCCAGCGATGCCCAGCTGCCCTGGCTCTGTGGGCACGTGGATGTGTGTGTGAGAGGCCCGAGTGAATGAGAGCTGCCTGTGTGTGAGCAGTGGGCAGAGCAGCAGCGCTCCCTGCTCCGGGGGAACACGGGCAGGCTGCGCTGGGGCGAGCCGGGATGGATCCTGCCTGTGCTGACCCTGCTGCGGTGGCATGGGCCAAGGGCAGGAAGCAGCCGTGCCTGCCTGGCTGCTGAGCCTGCCGCTGAGCACCCACCTGGGTGTTAAGGAGAGAAATGTTTAGGTTACACCACCAGGAAATTAAACTGGTCCATTTCTGGGATATTTAGATGACGCTAGCGAGAAATAAAAGCCGTCCATAAATTACATTATTCCTCCAGCCTCTAATGGCATGAGCGATTAGTATGCAAGCAGAGCTCAGAGCCAGTGTCTCAGGACTGCTCTGGCCATGGCTCTCCATGCAGAAGAAATGGGAATCCAGAGCCACTTTGTCCCGAGAAGTGCAGGTACTGCATCCCTGACCCTGAATGCTGGCAGTGTGAGAGGTGAGTGAGCTTAGAGGAGGGTTTCCCTCCTGCCTGATGCTCCAGAGGGATGTGTGGGCATCAGGGCTGCCCTAGGTCCAGTTCTGGAGCGTGGGTGGTAGGGCTTGTCTTACCCCATTGGACAAACCCCTCCAAGCCATGCTGTATCTCGTGAGAGGGACAGCATGTGCCTGCACAGGGTCAATATACAGGCTGTCTGGGATGGGGCAAAACCCCTAACTGCCTTTTGGAAAAATGAGGGATTCATCTCCAGGGCTGTTGGGTCCCCAAGAAGGACCAGGAGGCTCACTTTTCACCCTTGCTTTTTCACCCCTGCTTTTTTTCCCTCCAGTTGTCATGATCTGGGGACTCGAGCAACCGCTTTGCTCCACCCCAAAGGCAGCTGCAGCATTTGCAGGGCTGAGCAATTGCTATAGAGATCATCTGCAGAGCTTTGGGATCCTCCTGTCTCCAGAGGCACAGCTGATGGATGGGGACTTCCCAACTCCTAGCACTTTTAGCAGCCCACCCCGTGAGATGAAAGCCTTAGGCACCAGCGTAGCAGCAGCGCAGCATCTGACTGAGCTCTCTCCCTACCTCAAGGGACAGTGTTTCAGGGGTATTTCTCCCCACGGCAGTAAGAAAGGAGATGTGGGGCCAAGCTGTCCCTGACAGGCACATCAGAGGGAGAAGAGGCCTGTTGGGTCAGTGGGAGGGCAATAGGAGCAGGGTTCCAGTCCCTGCCATGGGATAAAGCTGAGGAACTGTGTCCTGGCAATGCCACAGGAGGGTCCCAGGTGATGGGCAGATCTAGGGCTGTGCCAGGGGCTTGTTCTGCTCCTGGTAAACCCGGCAGCTTCATCGTGTCTGCTCACAACCTGTGATCAGTCAGGTGGGGGGGAACATCTCCACCAGCTTGCCATAGCGTAGGACTTCCATCTGCACGGGGGATAATTTATTTCCCAGAGTGTGGAGGAGGTGTCAGTGCTAGCCTGTCCCAAATAATAGTGTGTGTAGGGGGAAGCACTGGGGTCTGCAGCTGGAGGATGGAGTGACAGGGTCATTGGGTGGGAGCAAGGACATGAGCAGGCAGGCGCTGGCAGGAGCCTGGCTGCAAGTGTGCATGGCAGGTTGTGTGTTGTGCCTGTGTGCTAGATGGATCCCACGGAGGGGAACAGAGGTGGAGTCTGTGCCCAAGACCAGCTCACCCATGTCCATATTGAAGGTCGTTCTCTTCCCCAGTTGCTTCCTCGAGAACAGCCCTGGGTGCACAGCCCTGTCCTCATGGGTCTGGCAGGGCCAGCTACCTGCATCCCTCTGGTCACTGTCAGGCATGGGTTGCCCCCTCTTCCTAACAGCAGCCCCCAGGAGAGGTGACATCCACCAGTGTCCTTCCCCCGGGTGTCTGATCCATGGGAACTGTGTATTGCCCATCCCCCTGCTCCTCTGCTAACCTGCCTCCCCTTCTGCTGCTGCCCCACGCAACCTCCCTCTGCTTGCCACTTCTGCTCCTGCAGCCTGGCAGTGAGGCTGGGCTGGAAGCCACACTGACCCTTGAGACAGGTCCCCGAGCTCCCAGGAGGCTCTCTGTCAGGGTGGGGCACTGTAGGGAAGGGTCTCCCCCCTCATGTGCCAGGGTTAGAGGCTCCCATGGGTCATCTCTGTGCCAAAGCGCCTTGCCCTCGATGGCTGCTGCACCTTCCCGGGGTGATGGGACTGTTGCCTGACTGCCTCATCTCTGTCTGCTGTCTCCCTCCTTCTGGCATCTGTACCCTCTTCCTCTTCCCTCTTTGCTGTCCTGGCTTGTCTGCAGTCCTCTGATGCTGCTGACTTCCCTCTCATGGGGTGTTGTGGCATTGCTGAGATCCTGAGGGTCCCTGATGGAAGGGATGCTGCTCCTAGCCACACACGGGGCAAGGAGCATGTGAGTGATGCTGCTGGTAGCACTGCTCAGCACAGGCAGGCAGGATTTCACAGCTGGAAAGGCTGAAGCTGAGGTTTTGGCAGCCGCTGCTGTATCCCTGCAAGCAAAGGCAGGTTGGAGTCCATGGGGAATTGATGGCACAGGATTAATTAGCAGGAAGTTTGTGGATTTGGTTGGGCTGGTTAAATGGGTGATCTCTACAGATGCTGATGCATAATTCATGGATTGTCACAACTTTGGCCAAGGGATACAGCTCTGGCTGCACAGGGCTGGCCATGCACAGGCTCTTTCACCATCTCTGTGTCTGGGCATAGAGTTTTTCCTCACTGTTGGCCATGTTACAACTGGAAAAGGTGTCTCGACTCAGCAGTGCTGTTCTCATATTGTGTGTTATGCTGAAACCAGTTGCCCTCAGAGCTTTGGGAGCCAGGACATGAGGAGGTTTGATCCCTGGAGCAAACTCTGGTTCCTTCCAGCTATATTGGGTCCGTATGTCCCAGCTGGACCTGAGCCTCGTGCATTAACAGCCCAGACATCAGCGGGTCACCCCAGCCCTAAAGGACAGGAGAGACCCGGTTCATAGAGCTGCCTCTGCCTCACTCCTCATTAGTGATGTTTTCATTAGGGGAAGTGGTTTGGTTTTGTTTAAGCCAAATTGCTGTGCTTGGGAGATGATAAATCCATCTGCTGGCAAATCGCTCTCCTGCCGCCGGGATGGATCCCAGCCCTGCTCTCTAATCATGCTGCAGATAAATGAGCCTTTAGTGAAACCAATCTCCCTCGAGGCAGGGCTGAGCTGGGTGGTCTGATGGCATGGTGAGGGGTTCTGTCTTCAGGTGGGGAATCACAGCCCTTCACTAACGCTGTAGAACTCTGAGGGTGGTTATTGCTGAGCAAGTGAACTGCTGGGGCTGTTGCAAGTGGCTTCTGTGGGAGCAAAGGGGCAGAGGAGTCCCTTTCCATGGGACAGGGTCTGTGGATGGGTGCAGTCTGGCACTGTCCATGCCAGAGTGCTCTGCTGGCAGCTGGGGCTGGGTGCTGGGTGTGTTCCATGGGGGTGAGTGGCAGGACTCTGGGGATGAATGACCCCACTCCCAGCGATACGCCCCTCGAGGGCTTTGCGGATGTCCTGTGGCAGCCGGGCTGTGCCGGGCTGTGCCGGGCTGTGCCAGGCTGTGCCGGGCTGTGCCGGGCTGTGCCGGGCTGTGCCGGGCTGTGCCGGGCTGTGCTGGGCGGGAGGCTCTTACTGCAGTCCTCCTGTCCCCGAGCTGCTGTGGCTCCGGCTGCTTCTGGCTTTTCAGTAAATTTCTCTTCCTCTTCAAATGAAAACGGGTGGTGCAGCCTCTGGGGAGCAGTGAGAGTAATTAGCTTGTTTGGAGACGGAGCCCTGCAGGAGGGGAGCTAGGGGCAGAAAACTGCTGCTTTCAACAGGAGCTGACAGAGATAGGGAATGTGGAGGGCTGCCCCCTTCGCTGCCTCTGAACCTGGGCTTCCTCGAACATTTCCGCTGTGGTCCAGACAGGGCAAGTCACCTATGAACACTCCTGGGCATGGGAGGTACTCACTGACACTGCCACTGCCACTGGCATATGCTTCTGTGTCCATGCCTTGCGTGTCTCTCTGGCCCCAAAGGCTCAGCTCCAGCAGCTTCCAGCTGACTTCAGCCCCATTTTGGCAGGAAGCACTCCACTTTTGAACCTGATGAGCTGGAGATCCCTTCTGTTTAGGGAGGGGACCTCTCCCAAGCCCAGGCTGGTGTTGGCATTGCTGCTGGCGACTCTGGGCAAGAAGATCAATGTCCCATCTGTGCTGCTCCTGCTCACTCCACCTGGGGACATGGGGGGTCTTGAGACCCTGAGGTCTGCAGGACACACAAGCAGGAGCTCCACTCAGAGCATGCACGATCATCCAATTCCTGTGCCAGCTTCACACGCAGTGAGTGTTTTGGGGGTTGTGCCCTGTGCAGGTGGGGGCACTGCACACCCCTGCGTGCAGACAAACCTAATCCACGCTCCACTTAGCCCTGGGCTGTACCTGGAATGGGCAGGTGGCTTTGTCCTGGATGGCAGGGGGATGTGGGGTGTAACTGCTCCCCGGGAGGTCGGTCAGGGACCGACCGCCCTGGGAAGGGGCTCAACAGTCTGAAGCAGAGGCAGGCTTCTTGGCGAGATGCTACCATGAGAGACTGGCATGACCCTGTTACTGAGCTTCTGTGGGGCAGAAAGTGGGACTCTGCTCCTAGCTTCAGGCACGGACTCCAGCAGCAGAGTAAGGATGCACCAAATCCCTAACCTGTCCTCTTCCCATTACCAACCACACATTTGGACACCAAAAAGTGCTTTTTAGGGATGGAGTATCATTGGTGATGGTCCAGCCAGGATGAGAGTCACAGGAAAGAGAGGTTTCCTTGACCCAGATGGGGAAGGTGTAGCTCTGTGGGACACAGAGAGGCACCAGAAAACTCCTACATCCATCAGGAGCCAGGCCAGGAGCCAGGGAAGAGCCATCCATCTCCTTTCACTGGTTACTGCTGCCCATGCAGCTGTGGTAGGGTGAAATGGGAACCGGCCCGCTCGCTAACGAGATTAGACAGGCGAGCCATTGCTCCTGGCCCCTTTGGTTAATCGCTTCTTCCTAGATTGAATTTTTTAAAATTGCATTGCTTACAGAAAGCCCCTGAACGGGTTTAAAGGCAATAATCCACCCGGCCCTCTGTCACTGCAAGGGCCCCCCTGGGGCTATTTGGCAGTGGGTTGTTGAAGTCCCTGGTGTGTCTCCACGTGTCTCTGGTGTCCCCAGGAGGTGGCTGGCAGCATAGCCCCTTGACAGCTCCTGATTTATTCCAGAAGGGAATAAGTATTATTTTTTAATGGTGTGATTTAGTGAAGCCTCCAGAGGTGAGGGAGAAGGGACTGGGTCAGATGCCAGGCTCTGTACTGCTGCCCATGTGACAGGTCCCTTCTGCCCCCCTACTACTGCCTCAAGGGCCACGGTGGGCAGCTGCCCATTCTGCTGGACTCCTAGGATGCAGGATTTGGGTGGTTCAGTGGTGGGGTGCAGCACACCCAGCCCTGGCTGCACTTGCTTAAGGTCTTGTCTGACCCTGAAGCAGGGAGGGACAGCTGCTGGTGCCAGGTTCTGGGGTCTCAGCACAGGTGGAAAAGATGTGTGGTGCTTGGGCAGCACAGTAACTGATGTTATGCTGTGGTTGTGACTGATCCCAGCATCTCTTGGAGACATCCCAGCCCTCTCCTGAGTGGTGGGATCTGCCCCTAAGTTCCTCTTTCTTTCCCCCTCACTCTGCTTCTAGCAGCTGATCTTCTGAGCCCATCCCCAGACCCCTGCTGCTCATGCTGACCCAAACAAATTTCCCCTGGAGTCTGCCCTCCCTGCTTGCTTCCCCTCCATCGTGCAAAGTGAGTCACTCCCAGGCACCAGGAATCATTCATGTCATTTCCCCCTTTGCCGCAAAGTCATTAATGCGAGTGGAATAATTTGTTGCATAACGGAGAGGATCAGCAGGAGCGCTGCTCTGGCAAGCAATTCCTGGCCCTGGCCACCACCGCCCTGGGAGAGAGCAGCTCGAGGGGATCCTGCTGCTCCTACGGCTGCACCATGCTGGCAGCAATGGGGTTGGATCCCTGAGGCATTTTTCCAAAAGCCATCAAATCTTGCCCGAATCCCAGCCTGGAGGGATGGACCTGTTTGTCGCGGCCTTGGTGTCTGCTCACCCTCACACAGATCCTCTGAAAGGGACGCGTTGCAGTTCCCCCACAATGACACAGGCAAGAAGTGTCCCCTGCATTGATCAGGGTGTGCATTGTGGCACCGCCATCCCTGCCTCCTAGTCACTCCAGCTCCTCTGAGCTCCCCAAGCTGTGCGTGTCACAAGGGCTTCCCACCAGAAGCCGAATCCCTCCTGACTTCTTGCTCCAGGACTGGGGACCCCAAAGTGTCCCAGCAAGGGTGCAGTTGGCTCTGGAACTGCTCCCAGTGAGTTCCCAGCTGGCCATTTTTGGTGCAAACCCAAGCACAGCTGGAAGTCTCTCATGGGGACCTTGCAGCCTCACCAATAGAGGGCTGGCCAGAGGTGGCACCTGCCACCCTGCCAGCAGAGGGGTGTGGGTGCTGAGGGCCTGTGTTTGAGTGATGCTCACTGTGGTTGTGGTAGATCCGGTGCCTCCCCTGCATGTGGAGTGGGAGGAGGCCAAGGAACAGTGCTCTAGGTGATAAGAGGCATTGTGGAGACTGCTCCCCCTCCCCAGGGTTAATTTCCTTCTATCCCACGCTTGGCCAGGCATTAATTTAAAGATGCTGTAATGGGAGAGGGAGAGTGTAAGAGGATTGGGCTGAGGGCAGGAGGATTTAAGGAAGGGAAGGGATGTGGCTGGGAGCTGCACAGGGTCTGATGGTGCAGGATGGGCAGAGTGCACTCCTCAAGACTGAGCCACCCTGATGTGTCCCAGCTGCCACTGTGATGGCACCTGTGGTACCCTCCAACAGGGAACGTGGGAGTGAAGCCTTCCCCCTGCTCAGGCAGAGCTGCTGGTGGCTGGGTGGGGACAGGGCTGTGAGTTTGCAGTGTGGCTGTGCCACATGTCCCACCTGTCTGTGCTTTGCACACCAGGCACAGATTCAAACCCTAGCCTGGAGTAACCCAGCAGATGGGCATGGTGCCTGGTTAGGGGGAGAAGGGGGGAAGGAGCAGGCAGAGCCCTTTTGGGGTGCCATATCCCAGCTGGGACTTAGTGCCCTTGGCTCAGCTGGGCAGCAAGCCCCTCGGTGCAGGGGGCTGCCCTGAAGCAGAAAGGGGAAGAAGGAGATGGTGTTTAATATTTCAAAGTGACTCACTGAAAACCTGTTTTTCCTTAGGACTGGTCATTCCCCAGCATCCCCCAGGAGGGGCTGGGGTCGGGGCCACCCCAGTTCGGTGTAAGCTGGAGGGAGAGGCTCTTTTGGGACCACACCCATGGAGGAAAAGGAGCCTTTTCTCCTCCTCCATCCCGCACAGACTCCAGAGTCCCACCTCTTCCCTGGACCACAGTGCCGGGACAAGGATGTGGGTCCCAAGGGATTGTGGTGTCCCCCCAGCCCTGCACCATCCTGTGCCTCCTCCCCCGGCACTGTTTGTTTTCTCAGCCTGCCCTGCTGTAATTACAGCCCGCTGTCACTCTCTGGATAATATGCCTTCTCTTTTATCTCTGCTTAATTAAATAACTGTGGGGAAGTGAGGGGCTGGTAAACCCTTGTTTGCTAGGATGAACAACCCAGTGGCACTGAGGAGGTCTCCAGGGGCTGGCAGAGGAGCTGGATGGAGATGGCTGTGCCTGGACAACACAGCTGAATGTGGGGTACCTGCGGCCCTTGGGAGGGATGAGGTGCTGACTTTGTTGTTCATGGGACAGGATCTCTTGCACAGATGTTTCCAGGTCAACCCTGAGGAGGTGCCCTGGATGTGACCACTGACACCCTGTCTGTACCTCTTCCCTCAGTTTGGAGCCTTGCCCGCTACCAGGCTGGGAAGAGCGTGTGGCTGCCAGGCCAGCCACCTCTGCCCACAATTAGTTGGTGCTAATGAGCGTCCCTGGCAGCTGCTGCTGGGTCAGTGATCTCTGGCAGAATATCTGCCAGGCCATCCCCCCATGAGACCAGACCACTCCCTGCTCAGCAGAGCATCCTCACTTGTGCGGTTGGTCCTCAATGCAGACGTGGCTCCCTCTGCTCAGGCTCCATCCCTGCTCTCTGACATCCCTCATGTGTCTCTGCATTTGCACCTTTCTCTGGAGGCTCATTTGGGTCACATTTGGGTGCTGTCAGCGGTGCACTCCCAGGTGCTGCCCCTTCGTCTTTCTTCTCTGGGTGTTCCTTTCTCCCCATCACAGCCACCCCACAAGCTGTTGTAGCAGTGGAAATGGAGTCTGTTATGACATCCTCAGGAGCAGGATATGGCCCTGTTTAAAAGCACTGGGCTGGGGTGATAGGAGTACTCCCCTGGGCGCTGCTCACTCTGCTATGATGGAACAGGATGAGATGTACATGTCTGACTGGGGTGGATGGGGAAGTGAATGCCCCCCACTGTGAACAGCTCTGGCTCTTGGGGTCCTGGCTTGGAAACAATCAGTCTGGAGATGGAGCAGTTTTAGAGGCACTCTTGGTCTTTGTGGCAGGATGTTGTGGGGAGATGAGTTCTGTGACAATGTAGGGGTTGTGTACAGATGTGGAAGCATGGGATGACCTGCAGACTCAGGGTAGCTCTCCTCTGGTGTGCTGCCCATCCTCACAGCCTGTCCTCCTGCCTGCCCTGGATTTGCAGCTCCAGACTCGATTCGCACAGATCAAAGCCCGGGGACATCTCTCATCTTGGCTTACCTGGGTCCTGCCTGCCCCCAGCCCGGAATGCGGGGGAGGTTTGGAGGTAATCCTTGCAGACAGGATGCTGCTGGCTAATTATAGCAGAACCTCTCACTTTGTGGGAACCACGGCAAATTGTCCCTCGAGCCCTCGCAGCAATGGTACAAATCTTCCGCTAATTAGACTTGAAAGTCCTCCCGTGAGCTCAGACACAGGATGGATATTTGATTATTAACATATTTATTTCTGAGTCTCTCAGCAGGTCTTGCACTGGGAGGCTGTACTCCCCCTCCATAATTGCCAGGCACATTTATTCCTATCAAGAGTGCCTGGGGGCTCCGGGGAGGGGGTGCTCCTCAGGTCTGTGTGCTAATTTTTGGGATTGTCTCATTAAGGTGTGTAGAAGAAAACTTGCTGATGGTGAGAAGGTCTTAGGCAGGAGCTGTGTGCCTCCCACCAGCCCCTCTCCCAGATGGGATGCTCCTGACCCTTCTGCCCAGTTGGGAACCCAGGGATATCTTCCCATGTGCTCCCAAGCACAGTGGGACCAGGCACCAGGCAGGCAGAGGAGGGATGAGGATGACCCAGAGGTGCAGAGCTAGTGCCGGGCACCACAGCCCAACACAAAGCTGCCGGCCATGGCACTTCCAGGGAGAGCATCCCTCCTTCCAGTGGAGGCAGACAAACTGCAATGGAAACACTGTCTCTGAAACAACTGAAAATAGCTTTCCTGTCCCCAAAATGTCAGTTTTAAAAGGCAGTCTCTAGGGCCCCCCTGGGCTGGCAGTCGGCTGAGCAGGTGCCCTGGAGATGCTGAATGGGCAGCCCTGCTACCCCATGGGGCAGAGAGCACAGCAGGGTGGAAGGCTGAGCCATCACTCAGGGTACAAGTGGAGAGAGGGTCAATACTGGCATGGGGGGCTGTTAGCTCCGCCATGGGGATGCACAGTGCCTTGGCTTGAGGCTGGAGAAGGGTGCAGGTGGGCTGTGGGCTTTAGGAAAGGAAGCACTAAGCTTATGTGTCTGCCCTACCCTGGGCCCCCCACGTCCACCCAGCCACCTACCCAGGGGCTTCAGGCCAGTGCTGGGGAGTTGCTGGTGTGGGGACTCCATGGGCTTGGTGAGGAGCCATGGGTCAGGAGCACAGCCCCATCTCCAGCACCACTTTGCTCTCCCTCCCTGCCTTGTTGCTGTGTCTCCCTGAGCCGAGGCCAGGCGCCTCGTTACAGCTCTGGAGTTATTAATAGCAGCAAACACTCTCGGTGCCCTCAAGCCAAGTCCATTTTGGGGGAGATTCCTGCCATTTGAAACATGTTTCCCCTCCAGGCATCTTATCTCCCTCTCGCAGCCGTGCAGGCAGTGTGTGCAGGAGCCCTGGATGAGCAGTGGTGCTGATAGCCTGTGTCACTCTGCGTGGCAGCGTCAGCCTGGGTGACAGAGGGTGTCCCAATCTCTGACCCACAGGCAGCCCTGAGCTGTCTGAACACGTGGGAGCCGAGGTTGTGTCCCAGCCTGTTCCTACTGTGCTTCCTCCTGTCACCCTGCTGAGACAGATCTGTTGGTGGCCAAGCCAGCACTGATTGCAAGGAAATGAGCCTAGTGCCACCTCCCATTTACTGGAGCCAAACCTATGTGTGATTGCATGGAGCTCATTAATTTGTCACCATCACTGTGGCTTGGTGTGGGGTGGTGAGGGTGGCAAGGCTGGAGAGATGCTGAGGACCATGTCCTCTCCTGGAGCAGGTGGGGAGCAGGGCTGATGTCACTTGTGACCAGGCTGAGATTTTTCCCAGCTTCTCAATTCAGGAGACCCTGGTGATGATTGGAGTGGGTGCTGGAACAGGTCTGAGGATGGAAATCCCTGCTGATTTTCATGGGGTGCCATGGGCATGGAGCAAGGTGGGAGGGCACCTGAGGGGCAAAAATATGCTGGTTTGGGATAAGGAGACGCTGTGTCTGTGTTGTGCCCCAGTGTGAGCTGTATACCCCCAGACAGCAAAGTGCACACGCGTGAGGGCCATGCTCTTTGGAGATCCCAGGGACTGTGCTGCCTCACTGCCTGATATACCCTGGGTGCCCCCGACATTGTTGTGCTTTTTAAACACAACAAGCTCTGAAATGCCCCTAGATGGTCCAGGCAGGTTATGCTTCTACTTGCTTACAGCTGCTGTCTCGATGTGTCAGCCCTATAACCAGAGCTGGGTTCAGCTCCTGGCTCTTCTCCTTTCCCCGTGCTTCGGTTTCCCTGCAGTTGTTGGTGCAGTTCTCTGCCCTCCGATTGCAGGACAAGGAGACGCTCGGGGTGCACCCCAGGAGCCGGGACGGGGGCTGATGAAGCCGTGTCCCCAGCTTTGTCCTCTCCTACCCACCGCTTCTATCCTGTTCATGGGGTCAATGAATTATTCATGACTGGCAGGCGGGGGTGTGTCTGTGTCCGCCTGTGTGATGCCAAGGGGGCCGACATGCCGCCGAGCACAGAGAGCTTTTCTGTGTAAATACCTAAAATATTTAGCAGAACTGACAAAAAAAAAAAAAAAAATCAGCTTAGGAGCATTCAGTGTCTCAGTGTAGTCTGGAGGTGTGGGGTGCATTACAGAGGTTCTGGGGGTGATGGACACACCAGGGCTCTGACTTTCTGACTTTCATCTCGGACAGACACGCACCACCCGAGTTGGTGGTGGAGTTTGTGTCTGTTTGTCTGTCCAACCACTCATCCGTTGGGTCTTTCTGCTTGTCTCTGCCATCAGAGCACGGGGGTGCCCCATCCTTTCCCTGCTTTGCAGGAGTGCTCTGGCATGTGCTCGTCCCTAGCGTGGTGCCACAGAGCCAGGCTGCTGCCCCATCACCTGCTGCCTGCCAGCTGCTGGCAGGTGGGTGCTGCAGGACCAGCACACAGCGTTGGGCTGGGTTCTTTCCCTGGCAGCGCCTTCCGGAGCAGACAGATCGCATCACATGCATTTTTTAGCAAGATCCACCAGCTGAGAAGGAGCTGAGCTGTCGTCGCACGTTTGTGATCAAAGCCAGACATGCCCTGGCAGCCCCGGGGAGAGTGGCCCTGCGTGCCATTCCTCTCCAACACAATTTAGTGGGCACAGCAGGTTGGGTTCCAGCAGTGTCACAGGTTGCAGGTGTGTTTCCCCTGCGTTCCTGAGTGTACCAGGGTGACCAGTGCCCTCCTGCCTGCGGCAGTTCCGTGATTCCTGACCCGAACAGCTAAGCATGGGTGCAGTTATGATGCAGAACTGTTGATGGTGTTATGCTTCATGCGCAGTCCTACATCCCAAAAATGGCACTTTCTGCTGGGAGTCAGAGTGACGTGAGTTTGCTGGCAACAAAGACTGGGGTAGGAAAGGGTTTGTGCTTGTCCTGGGATGTGTTTTATGCCAGGTTCATAAGGGAGCAAGCAGATGTAAAGGATGCAGGGAGCTGGAGCCAGCTCTGGATGGGAAAGCACATGAAGCCAGCTGGCTGTGACAATGCAGGGCTGCCCTGCGAGGCAGCCTGGGCTGCTGGCAGCTTTTCCTTGGCCTTTGCAAGCTTGTCCTTTCATGGATGCTCTCTGAGCCTTGGCAAGGTAGGAGCTGTGCGCTGGCCCACGATCTGTACGTGCCAGGGCCGAGCCGCGGGGTGTGTGGCCAAAGGCAGGAGGGGCTCAAGGTTAGAGCACACAGCTCCTCCCAGGTCCTGTGCCCTGCTCCGAGCCTTCCTCCGCCTTCCTCCTGGACTTGCTCCCCGGTGGTGGCTGCCTGCGGTGGGTGCCTGCGGTGTGCCCGCACAGCACGCCTGTGTTGTGTGTTTCCCTCTGCAAGCGCAGCAGAGCCCTCGGGCTGCAGTTCGCTGTGACAGCACATCCCATGTCAGACCCGCTGCAAATCCTGACTGCTAATAGCTATGCAAATTACCTCATTAGCTGCCTTATTTATTTTCTCTGGCATCACGTTTTCAGCACTTCCCCCAGACCCGGAGGCTGCGGTTTTCCCGGGCTGGGAGGAGGCAGGAGCAGAGCAGCAGCACGCAGGACTGGCTGGGCTGAGCCTTCCTCTCTCTGCTGCTGGCAGAGGTGTTGGGATCCCACAGAGCCACTCATCCAGATGTGGTGTATCTGGAACCAGAAGCTCATGGCTCCTGAAGTGATCCCTGCTGCTAGGATGTCTGCCTTCTTCTCCCTCATCGTGTCCTGGCTCCAGGCTGAGTCTTGCTGAGCTCTGCCTCCAGCCAGGACCTGCTCTGTCCCTGCCAAGCAGCTGTGAGTCTGGCATTGCTGGAATGTGTATGTCCTCCATCCTCCCAAAAAAGGTGGGTTTGAATTATTTAGAGAGAGAACAGAGCATTTGCTCAGCTGCTGTGAGCCTGAGTGGTGGGTTGAGGCTTGGCACAGGGTCACAGGATGTCCTGCATCCTTCCTACTCTGATTATCCTTCTTTGGTAATGGAAATTTTCCTCCTTCCCGCCCTGATTGCCCTTCCTCATTACTAGAAATGTGCCTCCCATCCTGACAGCCCTTCCTCCCTGAGAGAAATGTTGGCATCTGCTTTCTGCCAGCCACAGGATGACTCCAGAGAGCCCACAGATGCCCTGGCCAAGCTGGCCCTGAGGGGTGTAGCCCAGGTTGAAATGCTTGGAAGCCCAGGCACCATCCAGGGCTGGCACAGGCAGGAGCAGTCTCTGACCACCATCCCAGCACGGTGCCCTTTGGCGATGTGCATGTTGCAGGGTATCCCTACCCACGCTGGATGTGCCTGCAAGGACTTCTTTCCTGGCTATATTTTCTAGGGGTGTTTATGTGCCCACGACATCCATGACAGTGAATCAGGCTTGGCATGGACACCAGGGAACCCACATACTGGTGTGATGATGGTATGAAGACCTTGATTCAGCCACTCTATGGGCTTGTCAGTGCCACGCTGAGCTGCCTGCAAGCATTATGTCTTCTCCCCCCATCCCCTTCTGTTTATCTTTTATTTCCTGCCTTCTCCTGGCGGCTGTGCTAATGAATATTTCATGGCCAGGAACCAGCGTGAATTCCCCCGGCAGCTCCCTGCACTTCCTCGGCAGGTACCAGCCTAGTAGTCGGTGGCTTAGGAAGGACGTATCTGCCAGGAAACCATCTCGGGAGAGTAGGAAAGGAAGCAATGGCTCTGGTGTGGGCAAATGTGTCATGTCCCCCTCCTCGGTGGTGTTGCTACTGTCTCCAGCCTCCAAGGGACCGCCAGCGGGCCGTGGTGGCCGCATGGCCTTCACGGTTCCCGTGCATCCTCTCACACGCGTGCAGGGCCACGCTCCGACACAACAACACGTGTCCTCTGCTGTCCCCCGTGTGCCATCAGCTGCCACAGCCGTCTGAACCAGCCGTGTCCCCGGCTCACCTCCCGCCGCTCTGCTGCGCTGTGCCGGGGCTCCTCTCAGCGTCAGGCAGCGGCACCGCGGCCGAGCCGGGCGTGGGGCACGGGGTGTGGGGCACGGGAAACGGGGCGTGGGGCACGGGGCGTGGGGCACGGGGTGTCGGGCACGGGGCGTGGGCAGCCGTGTCCCCACCCGTGCCATCACAGGTCCGTCGCACGGCAGGTACTGCCTGTCCCGGCTCCTGCGCTTCCAAGCTGCAGGCGTCCCAGCACAGTCAGCAGGCAGGCACGGGGCTGGGGCAGGGAGGTGCAGGGCAGTGTTGATCTCCAATCTCCCTGAATTTGCCCTTTGTCCCCTAAGCTAGGTTGGTCCCCGGTGCAGGCTCGGCTTTAGGAGGTGCGGGCAGATTCTCTCTTTGCCAGAGTCGAAGCACATAGGGGGGAGCATGTGCTGGAGCTGGAGCCATAGTCTTCCTCCTTCCCATTGCAGCAGCTCCAGCAGCAGCATGTCTCCTTTGCGGGCCCAGCAGATGCTCTGGGGACACAGGCTGACTCTAAGTATGTTTTTGGGAGATGATATCCTTTGCCCCACAGTGAGGCACTGTGGGGAAAGGAGCTCACCTGGGGCTGCAGATGGGGAGCCACTGTCCTCCTTAAGCAGGGAGCAGGTCTGGGAGAACCACAGGCTGGCCTGTGGGGCAGGAGGCTGGCAGGATGCACCCTGCAGTGGCAGCCACGGCTGGATGTTACCAGGTGGGGTAGCAAGAAAAGTTGAGTAAGAGTGGGCTCAACAGCTCTGTCTTGTTGCTTTTGATTAGTGCTGAGTTTCTGCTCAGCTTTCCAGTGAGGAGCCGGGTCAGTGTCCATCCAGGGTGGCCAACATCTGCTGATGTGGAAGGGACAGGAGATCCCCTGTCCTGCATGACTATCACGACCAAGGTGAACAGGATGGCATTTGCACGTCTCACCTGCCTGGCACCTGCTGGGAAGGAGTAACTTTCCCTGTCAGATGGAAACTGGCCGCAAGGAGCTGGGTGGTAGGGTTTGGGATAGATCTGCAAACTTTTGTTTGCTGTCACGTCCTGTGGGCTCTGGCACCCTCCTGTGGCTGTTCTGTCGCCTGTCCTGTATCCCTCGGGCCTTTGGGATGCTGCAGCTGCCTTGGTCTGATTCGTGCTGGCTGTTCCCCGTAGCACTGGGAACGTTGTGCCTTTGCAGGATCTGGCCTTGTATGACACAGCTCACGGGACCTGATCACTGCAAGAGACTGTCCCAATGTGTTTGTGTTGCGGGGTTGAGCCAGGAGCTCTGCTCCTGGATACTGTAGACAAGGATGAGGGTCCTAAACCCCAGACCTGTACCTGGAAGGTGGCAGGAGTGGACTGGGCACTGCTGGCTACCCAAATCTCTGAACTTTCAGCTGGGGGCAAGTGGTTCACAGGGGTAGATTCAGTGAAGGTGTTGTATTCACAGATTGTCTCTACATCTGTGACTCTGCTGAGCTGCCCAATCTGCTTCAGCTGGCCTGGACTGGCCCCTTCCCTTTGTGCGGTTGATGCCCTTTGCAGCCCTTCCCTGGCCTGGGGCTTTGTGGATGTATTATTAAAGGGTTGCAAGTCCCTGCTGTGCTGTGTGCTGTGCCTTGTTTAGGATCTCTCCAAACCTGGCTCAGCTATGCACTGGCCAGCGCAGCACTGACTGCTGCAGGTGCCCCTCACCCTGGGACAGTGTCATGCTGTGCTGTGGAGACACTCCCTTGGGCAGCTGCCCCCTTTGGCAGGGCCATAGCCTGTATAAGACAGGGTGGGCAGGCGGGGGTGGGGGGGTTGGTTTGGAGGGGATGGCCCTTCTTTTGGGGAGCAGGAAGTGAGGTTTCCCTGTGCCAACCCCAGTATAGGGTTGGTGGGAAGTGTTGGTGCTCTTCCCTTTGGACTCCTTCTTGAGGTATTGGTAGGGACTGGACAGTCTGGCTGTTCCTGGCTGTATCATGGCTCCACCCTCTTTTCCATCCCTGAGGGAACAGAAGCTGTAATTTCCATCAGGTCCCTTTTTGTTCGCTTCCTTCTCTATTAATAAGAGATGAAATTTATGAGATTATAGAGCCTGGATGGATTCAGAACCGATAGAATTCTGCTGCTGTAGGGTGTGAATGCTCTGCAGAGATGGAATACAGCTGGGAAAATGGTACTAGGGGAAGGGATATTGTCTTGAGTCTGCACAGACTGTCTCAGGCTGGCTCTGGGAGCAGGGAAATCCCACTGTCACCACACTCCAGTCTGCCTTCTGGCTCTGACATACTGTGCAAGTTAGCAACTCACTGCCAGGCTGAGCTTTGGAGCGAGCAGCTCTTAGCCTGGGTGGTCTCGGAGTCTGACTCCTCTTCCTCCTATCCTTGTATCCATCCTTGTCTCCTCCCCTGTGTGGAGCCAGCAGAAGTGGATGCCTGGTGATGCAGGACACTTGCAGTGATGAAGGACTGATGCCCAGGGATGCATCCCCACTTGACTGTGGGAGTGGATGGCTGACGCTCAAGGATGCAGGATGCTCTCGGTGCCGGCTTCCCTCCGGAAGGAGCATCCTTGCCTGCTCTTGGAGAGAGGCGGCCCTGGGATGCAGCGGTGCCTCATTGGTCAGCGGGACCTGTGGAGTCTGCGGGTTGCCATACCAACCTGCCTCTGGTTCCCGGCCAGCCGGGGCGTGAAGTGCCGGGTCGAGCTGGTGCCAAGGGGCGGATCAGGAGCCAGGGGCAACCCGGGGCTCTGCCAGCCAGGGAGGCGTCCATCCGCCTCTGCCGGAGGGCTGGCTGGCACCACTGTGCTCCCCGGCGCCCCGCACCACCCTGACGCCGCTCCCCGCCGCTCCCCGCAACTTTGCGGCACGGAGGGGACCGGCGGGCGGGCACGGCCCGGGGCGGCGAGCCCGGACATCCCGCTCCCTCTCAGGGGTCGCCTTTCGTGAGCCCGAGCCCCCGGAGGCACACCGCCGCCGAACCCTCTGTCCCACTGCCCATCTGCACCGGAGCATCCCCGCGCAAAAGTTGCCGCTGCCCGCCGCCGGGGAGCGGGGCCGGCGGCTGCCGCGCTGCCGCTCCGCCGGGCGCGCCCCACGCCGCTGCCCGCAGGCTCGCTCCGGGCACTGAGGCTCAGCCCTCCCCCGGGCATCGCCCGCCGCTCGGAGGAGCCGGGGGGCTGTTTGGCGGCCGGGAGGGGGTGCGGCTGGGTCTCTCCCCAGCGCTGGGAGCTGGAGCCATGAGCCACTGCCAGCAGCGCTGCAAGAGGCAGCTGGGCCGGGTGATCCGCTTCTTCTACCAGTTTGTCACCGGCACTCTCTCCCAAGGTAGGTGCCGCCCTGGGGGACACGGGATCTCTGTTCTGTGATTAGGGGTGTCTGTCTGGTGAGCTCTGTGGGGCTTTTGGGGAGGGGAGAAATGCTGTTTAGGTGCTGAGTGCTTCAGCCTCTGGAGGGGTTGCACTGAGCTCCGTGTGGAGCAAAGCTGAAGATGGTTCCAGGAGGCAACAAAAAGCCCCTGAAGGGCCCATGTGGATCTGGGGTGAGGTGAATGTTTTGTTTGGGGAGGGGCCTGATGCAAAGTGGAGCATGAAAAACTGCTGTACAAATAAATTGCAGCTGGTCTGCCGGTTCCTGACATGTCAAGGAATCTGACTACTCTGGAGCTGGAGCCATGCCCTCCATCTAGCTGGACAGAGAAGCCCTGGGTGTGCCCCATGAGCCAGGGCAGGGACACGCCCTGGTGCCTGCATCTACCGGTACTTTTGTCCTGGGATGCTTGGTCCTTGGGATAGAACTGCATGCTGTGTGCTCCTGGTTTGCTGTCACTGCCATGGCAGGACCCTCACCCCTGTGCCAGCCCCTGCACTGCCCTGACAGCTGCCCAGAGCCCCTCTTCTGGGTGTGAACCCAGAACCACCTCCTAAACCCAGTGGGCAAATCTTGTGGAGGTCATCATGTGCCTCTGTGTGCTGGGACTCTGGGTCCCCTACTCCTGCCCCTGTGTCCCTGTGCAGGGACAAAGGTGTCATCCCCATGGCCTTGCCCTGCTGAGGACCGCTGGGCTGCCCCTCTGAGCCCCAGCAGTGCTGGGAAGGGATGCACCGTACCATGAGTGCAGGAAAAGCCTTGTTAGGCCAATGTGGCAGCGTCACACCTCAGAGCAGGGCTGGGACTTGCACTGCTTTTGCCAGGACTCGGCCTGCCTGGAAAACCCCTCCCAGATTTTGTCCCCTCCTTGCCTGGGGAAACCGCTGGGTCTCACAGCCTGTGCCTGTCCTTGGGGCCAGAGAAATGCGGGGATAGCACGGACATGCACTTGGCACAGCCCTGGAGGCTGGGATGTGGGAGCAATATTTGACCTGTGAGCCATGCCCAGATGGCATGCTCCCTTCCTGCCCACAGGGACCCAAGCCCTGGGATGGAGTCAAAGCAGGGGACAGTCCCCCAAGCCCAGCAGCATGCCAGGCTCTGGAGGCTGGGTGTGCCGCAGGCAGTGCCAGGTCCATCCCCGCTAGTTGGCTCCGTTGGGCATCAGCCAACTTGCCCGGAGTGGAGGGGGCAGAGGGTGAGTCAGCTGAGTCCAGCCCAGGGCACGAGGGGCAGAGCTGCAGGTAATAGAGCAAAGAGGGAATGGGACCTCAGGATGCTCCCAACCCCCACCACCTGCAAGGATATCCTGCAGATCTTTCTCCCAATGCCCTGGTTTTGCAGCTGGGCTCTATGGATTTGGGACTGTAGCAGGTGTCCCCTGGGACTGCGTCTCTGGAGTCACCACGTGCTGTGCTGAGCAGGACCAAGGGCTTTCCCTACAGCCCTGCCGGGTGTGCGGGATTGGGATGGGCACAGAGGGCATGTCTGGCCATGGGGCACTGACTACCCTCATCGTCTTCTTGGTGTCCTCCCAACTTCTGAGACAAGCCAAAGTGGAGTGAAACCCAAAGTTGGGCAGCTCTGAGTTGGGGGTGGGATGTGGGGCTTGCACAACCTCCTCCCCTCTGCAGCTGCCCTCCTCCCCAGATGCTGCTAGGGTCACCAAGATGCTGACCCCTCTCTGGCTGTTACCCTGCCACATCATTCCCTTTCGGGGGGCAGTGACCCCCTGTCCTTCCTGCACAGGAGAAGGAGGTCCCCTGGAGCTCACTGCAGGAGGCACTGGGTGCCTGACCAGGTGGGCCTGGGGCAAGGGGCCCCCTGGCTGGGTGCCCCGGGGAGCTGGCCAAGGACGGGTTGCCAGAGAGGGCAAAGAGAAATGACTCAATCAATTAACCAGATTAAAACTGTGACTTCACCTCCCAAAAATAGCATTTCACCAATATTTTAATGTGCTTATTAATAATCTGCTCGTGCTCTGATTAGCAGCAAGGTAATAAGGGATCAGCCTTAACCTAAATTTAACTCTCCCTAATGGATGATGGCCCCGAGAACCAAAAAAAAGGAGAAATTCCTATCCATCAGGCTGGCCCCCCGGCAGGTCAGGAGCACCCAAGGGACCTGGGCAGCAGCTGCCCAGCTGTGCCCAGGGACCATCAC
The DNA here is from genome assembly GCF_971803275.1 of Cyanistes caeruleus. NCBI lineage: Eukaryota > Metazoa > Chordata > Aves > Passeriformes > Paridae > Cyanistes > Cyanistes caeruleus. Next base: position 13,615,304 of record NC_141708.1, on the reverse strand, counting down.
CTCATTGTGGCCCAGCAGGTCCTGGCACATTTTGTGGAAGTAGTGCCATAGTAACACCCTGCTGCACTGGGTGAAGAGCACTTTAGGGGTAGCCACAGGGGTGACTCTCAAGGAGGGCAGATCCTGGCCACAGTCAAGGTGCAGGGTCCCTCCTGAAGAGATGGGTCCCTTGACAATGGATGATTGCCTTGCTCCATCCCCATCTGCTCCATCCTGCAGTGGAGGACAGTTCCTCATCCCCAGCTGCTGGTAGTGCTGGGAGGATGGAGACAGGGACCAGCCACCTTGCTACCTGATGGCTCTGGGTGTGCCTGTGGCATGCTGTGTGCATGGAGGCTGATTTTTGGGCAAGAAACCCTACTCCAGGGGTTATTTATACACTACCCAGCAGGTGGCTGGCGGGGTGTTTAAATTTAGCAGTGTGGCAGGGCTGTGCTGCGGGCAACAGTGGAGAGCCAGGGTGGGGGTGGCTGGGTGGGGGAAGCTTTATGGCTGTTAGTGTCACAGCCCGAAGTGGGACGGGTGGCATGGACTCAGTGCCAGCATGGGCTGCCTGGTCCTGGGGCAGTGTTACAGGGCCTGCTGCTCTCCCCAGTGCTGAGCCATGGGCATATGCCAGGGCCACTTTGTGTCACATATGGATCTTCAGAGACATTGATCCTGGGGGAGAGAGAAGGGAGGGAGGAGGGACAGACAGAGGGGTGCTTGGAATCTGCTCCCTGAAAGGTGCACAGCTGTGGCAGTGCTGTACTCCTCACCCACACCTGGGTGGCCATAACCCCTGGCTGTGGGTACAGGGTAGGGATGGGACATCTTGTATGCAAAGAGGGTTTGGGATGAAACACTTGGGTCCAGTGTCTTCCTCAGCTGTATGTCCCATGGGGCAGCAGATAGGGCCTAGCACCATGCAGGGACCAGAAGTGTCTCAGGCATGGGTGCAGCTAATCCAGCGTGGTTTGGGAGCTGTGAGTGAGTGTGCCCAAACCCACAGTGGCACCATCTAGATGCACCTGGCATCACAGTGCGGGAACCAGGCTGGTTGGCTCTGACTCCCGGATGAGAGAGACAGATGCTGATCACAGACATCCCTGGGGAAGTGCTGTTGTGGGACACAGGGAATGAGATGTCAGACCCAGCTCTCCAGGATGGCAGAACTGCAGAGACACCTTCCTTCAAGGCCTCCTGTCTGGAGCAAGGACGGACACAGGCGTCAGCAGAGATCCTGGCAGCATCATTCCCTAGGGAGCCCCGTTTCCAGAACTCTCAGCTTCACCTGCAGTGTGGCAGCAAGGGGCTGAGCCCTGAGGATCCCAAGATCATCAGGGAACTCAGAGCAACCCTTGGGCTGTGGTGATGCCTTGCTGGCCCCATGGCACTGAGACACGGCCACGTGTGTAATGAGCCCCATCTGTTCTCTGCCCCCTGCCTCCTTCTCCTGGCTGATGGTGCCACTCTCCCCCCGGGCCAGGAGGGTTATTTTTAACTGTTTGCCATGTGCTGTCTGAGCACAATTAAGGTAATTGGTTTGGGAGCCTGGCTCTCACACAACGCTCCCAATTACCTGCCTGCCTGCCCGTGCGGCCCCCCGCCTCCCTGCCCGTGGTGCCCAGCTCCTCTGGCAGGGGGACAGGGCTGCCCCAGATAGCACAGCGGGGCTGGCTGGGGGCACGAGTGGGCACAGGGCATGGAGCCATGGAGAGGACATCCCTGCATAACGACAGCCTGCTCTATGCCTCCCTGATTGCCATCCTCCTCCTCATCTCCTATTGGTTCACCACCCGCTGCTTCAAAATCATCAGTGGCATTGAAGGTACGGGGCTGGGGACATGGGGGGACAGGGTGGCCCGGCCGCTTCCACAAACCAAGCGGTGAGGCGAGACAGATGTTTGGTGTGGGAGAGGTGGATTAGGGACTCGCCCTCTGCCTTTCTGGGAGACCTCCATCTCAGTCACTTCATTAGTTCCTCCTGGCCGTGGTCCTGCTCGCTGTGTGTGAGAGCAGCTGGTGGCAGCCCTGGGGCTGGGCTGTGGCTCAGGGCTGTGCCCAGGGCTACTCTGGGATCCACCATGCTGCCTGTGTCTAGGTACTGCTGCCCCTCGCTGTGAGACGGGGTTCCAGATGGACTCTCTGGAGGCTCCCACTCTTGTAGGGTGCCCAGAGCTCATGCTCAGGCCTCAATCTGCATTTTGGGGCTCTGGGTCCCTTTGGGCATGACCCACATCTTTGGTCCCTCAGCTGGTGTGTTGGGGAGCTCTGGGATGTGGTGGGGGCCCCAGTTTCCCCAGTGAAGGGTGTCTCCAAGCCCCACAGCAGTGAGATGTGATTGCTGGAGGTTTGCAGGGTGAGACCCCAGGGCAGGGAGCAGGGCAGGAGGGGTGAAACTGGCATCACATGTCTGGGGACGTGCAGAGCCTCTCCTGCCTGGGGTGTGCATTGCTCCATCCATCTGTGAGACTTCTCTCTGCACAGCTCAGCCAGAGTCTTGAGGCACTTCCCACAGCATGGCCAAATGCTGACTGGCTGCAGGGGCAAGGAGCACCCCTGGGAGTGGTGCTCCTCAGTGGGATGGGGGAAAAGCACTGTCCCACACTTTCAGTGGGGTATGTATGCTCTTGAGCATCCCTTGCAGGCAGCCGTGGCTCCTTTGGTGACATCCCACATGTGGTCCCACATGTCTCATCCATCCTGGGGGCAGCTCCAGGCGGAGTAACATCCATGGGGACCTTGGTGAGGTGAAGGGGTGGTTCTTTGTCACACCTAGCCCATCTGGAGCTGCCCTAGGTCAGAGGAAATATGCTCTGGGCAAGAAACCCTGGGGAGTCTGGATGTGCTGGGAGCTGGGCACAGTGTGTGGCACGGGGACACGGGACCAGTGCTGGGTGCCTGTGCTGGTCCTGGTGAGATTCTGTGTCATGCTGGTAGCAAACAATGGAGTGGTTTTTTAATGGCTCTGGTATGGAAATATGTAATCCTGACATGGAAGCCAGTGAGAGAATTATCCCACTGAGGGATGCTCCGCTGGGGAGGATGGCTGGCACAGGAGAGCCACAAGGGCAGGTGGGGAAGCTGTCCCCTGGTGACTGACTTGCCACGGTGCCCTTCAGCCCCAGCATCCCACGATGCTGCCAGAGACACATGAGGGGCTGATAATGGTCTGTTCACATGGGCTCAGTAGGTTCCCTTTGCAGAGAAGCTGCCCTTAAACCCTCTGGATCAGGCTGGAAAGGGCTCCTCTCCATCCAAGTGTGACCAAAAACTAGGTTGCAAAAATAATCATGGACTGCAGGATAGGCACTGGCACTGGAAGCAGATTGAGGCTTGAGGAGAGGATAGGTTGTAGCTGGGGCTCAGCAAGAAAAGTGGCTTTAAAAACTCATTTGACTCAGTGGGAAACTTCCTGCGAGAGTGTAACAGGTCTGTACCACCCCAGCCCAGAGGGATTGACTCCAGGGAAAAATTGGGAGGCAGGCACATGAAATCCAGGCTCACTGCCTGGAGACTCATCTCTTTCCAAGAAAAGGTAATGCCAGGTCTGAAAACTTCCAGCCTGAGGAATGTTTCCCTAGGGAAGACTTTCAGCTCTTTCCCTAAGATGCCTCTGATGCATCTCTGGCATCTTCTGCTGGTGTTAGAACAACCTTGGGCATGTGCCCCAGGTGGGCAGGAGCTGCCAAGCCCGGTGGCATGGAGCCACTATATAACCAGGCTATGCCACAACCTGGGACTGAGACACCAGCCCTCTCCATCCCCTGCCAGGGGACAAACCTGCGGCCAAGTGGGCTGGAGATGGGGGTTCCTGGGAGACTGGTGTGAGGCAGCCCCAGTGGGAGCTCTTGCCAGGGGTCTGCTCCATAGCCTAGATATGGCCACCTGTAGCTGTGGCAGCTGGCCTTGCTGCTGGGGTGAACTGGGAAGGGTGGGGGGCAGCAGTGGCATGGGCACAGCCCTACTCCCTGCTTATGACACTAGTGCTGGAGTTGGGACTGGTCTTGCGTCATGCGCCACATGGGAATTGTCCGCCTGGAGATGGGCAGTGCCAGTGGCATCCCTGGGAGAAGCGATGGAGGAGCACCCAAGGGGTGCTGAGCCCTGCTGATAGGCAGTGACTATGGGTACCTGGGTCCCCGGTAATCCCTGTGGCTTGTGATCAAGCAGCCAGGCAAGGGCTGGAACGCTGTTGAAAAAGATCGGGGGAGCTAAATTTAGCCCCGTTGTCTGTGTGTGGATGTGTGCTCGAGGCGCACAGATGCACAGGTTCACCCTGTGTTTCCAGCTTCTGTGTGACCTTGGCTGGGTCCCTAGCCCCTGCATCTCCTCCTGTCCTGCTCATTGGTGCTCCATTTGGGTGTCTGGAAGAGTCTTGGGCATCCTGCATCAGAGCTTCTGCTCCCAGACCTGCTCCTCATCTTCCCTTGGTGTTCCTAGCAAAACAGGTGGACCCATCTGCCTGGAAATGGTTGGATTTGGGGCAGATGGAATTGTTGCCCCAGACACTCTCCAGGAGGGAGATGTTGATATGTTTAGCTAAGTTGGTCCCCATGGGGCAGACACATGTCTGGGGCACAGAGGACAAATCTGAGTCATCCCCATCCTGGATGTTTTGCCAGTGCCCAGCGTCCTGCCCCTCCCTGTGTCCCCCCCTGGGAACCGAGTGCCTTTTAATATCTGTGGCCCGTTTCCGTAGCAACTGCATTAAGCAAATCGATGGAGGTGGTGTCATTGGAATGGGAGGGCATGCCTTCTTTCCCCCTCCGACCCCCCCATCCCCGCCACCCCCCACGCCTCCCTCCTCTTGGCCTCTCTCCACTCTTACTCACAGGCACGGCCCTGCTCTGCCTGGGCTCTCAGCCGTGGCTCCCTGAGCTCCCACCACAGCCCTGCGCTGACCCTGGCTCGCCCATGGCTGGTGGCAGCTGGCCCTGAGTAGGGGGTGACAGCCAAACCCCTGCCAGGGACACAGGCGGTCTCGCTGGAGATGTGTGGTCTGGCGGCTGAGGTGCTGGGGTGAGGGGGCTCAAGGGCTGTGGTGGGGAGGGCTGGGTGCGTGAGGGGCCATGAGACACCCCCACCATGAACCTGGAAGGCCTTGAGATGATTGCGGTGCTGGTGGTCTTGGTCCTCTTCGTCAAGGTGCTGGAGCAATTTGGCCTCTTCGAGCCTGTGTCCTTGGAAGGTAACGGGTGTGGGTGGTGCTGTCACCTCTGGGGACATGAGGGGCAGGTGGAGGGTGTCCAGAGCTGCCCCCAAGGATGTGCCAAGGCCGCAGCATCCATGAGAGAACCCGCTGGCTGCTTGTAGGGGCGTAGGATGCAAGGAGCAGAGTATCCTGCCTGCCCCAGTGGCTGGGGATGTATGGAGGGGACAGGGCTGGCAAGGTGTCTGCTGTATGGTGGTGACTTTGTGTGCTGTGTTTGATGGGTGCTGTGGGCTGGGACTACGTGTGACCATATATGTGGGCACCAGGGTGTTTTCCACACCTCCACAGAAGCAAGGTGTTACCAGAGACCAGAGTCACCTCACCCCGTACGTGAGGTGTTGGACTCAGCACCAGTCTGCAGGGCAGCCAGGCTCAGGCAGGATGGGTGCGTGCTGGGGTCCCTGCTCCTGGCTCTCCCCCAGGACCCCTGTGGCCCTTGGGCAGGGTATGGGGACACAGAGGGAGCTGTCCAGCCATGGATGGAGGTTCTGAGTGGTGGGCACAGGACACACTTGGCAGAGCCTGGATCCGCTTGGGGGACCCTGCTTTGGGCAAGGTGGGAGGGAGGTCAGGACTGCTTGGCTTGGGTGCACCTTGGACTCCCAGGGTGATGGCTGTGCAAAAGGTCCCCCCAGCCCTGCCCAGCCCCTGCCCATGCCTGCACACACCTCTCTGAAGGTGATGCTGCAGCCTGGTCAGCCCCTGGCACGGGGGCATGCACAGGGTGAGGAGGAAACAGACAGTTTCCCTGGTCCACTGGTGCCCTGGGATACTCCGCTGTGCTTCCCCAGCTTCTCCAGTGCTGGGTCCCACAGGGCTGGGTGTAGTGGTGAATACTCGCCTCCACAAGCAGTGGAACAGACAGCACCCCGAGGCTGTGCCTGGGGATAGGGAGGGGGCAGATCGGAGGGATCCCTCCCTCTGATCCTCTGAACCTGAACGAAGGACAGGAAAGGTGGGTGGAAGTTTTCATTACTGCTTAACTGCTTGCTAAGTCCCTGTGTTCCAGCAGCAGCACTTCTAGGTGGATCATACCAGGAGGGAAACTGAGGCAGGAACTGACCTGACAGACATCCTGCCTTGTGAATGCCAGGGGAAGGCATGCTGACTGTGCCAAGGGTGGATTCCTGCCCCCTAGTTCAGCTGGTTATTGGAGGTGCCTCCCCCAGACCCTGCTTCCCCCTTCCCAGTGCTTTTGCTTCCCCATGTAGCTGCTGGAAGCTTTGGACCAAAATCGGTGGCATTGATTGCAGCTGTTTGCAGTTCCCAGGTGCAGTGGAAAGAGTGGAGACAGAGCCCCCAGCCCCTGCAGCAACCCTGCCACTCCTTGCCTTGTGCCGCTCCTCTGGTTCCTGGGGCACACTTCTTGTCCATCTGCAACAGACTTTTCCCTACCATGGGCCAGAGCAGGATGCTGGAGATGGGGTGTCCTGTGTCCAACCTTGTCCTGGTCATCTGTCACCCCTCCAGAAGGAACAGGGGCATGCCTGTCCCCCTCCATCCATGCTGAGAAGCTGCAGTTCCCTCTGGAGATGTGCCCCAGCTGTGAGAGTGGGAATGGGATCCAGGTGCTCTGGATTGCCAGCAATTGCTCCATTAAAGGTGCCCAGAGGAGAGGGAGACATGTTGCTTAAGGGGCAAAAATTGACTGAGGTTAAGCTGAGCCCTGGGCACTGTACAAGGAGTCCTGTGTGTGAACAGCAGTGCTTTGGGATGGGGATGAGGTGCTGCTGCATAGGTCACTTCCCCCTCTTGACTGGAGAAGCAGCATGTAGAATTTTGCTCTCCAGGGAAGGTCCCAGGCGGTGTCTGGGACTGGAAAATACTGTGTCCCCTCCAGGGGTTGTTTACAAGCCATGGCTCAGTCAACAGTGACAGCCCAGAGACCACAAAGAGCCTGAAAGCAAACACTAATGGCTCGGGTCTGCTAATGGACAGAGGGCTCTGCCACCTGCTCCGGAGCTGCCGATGTTGCTGGTGGTGCTTCTCCTGCTCCAGCTGCTGGCCCATGCTCTGCCTGCCCCATCCCTGCTGGTCCCCTGCCTGCAGCTGTTTCTCTGCCCAGCTTGTGTCATGCCACCACAATGATCAGCTGGGAATGGAGCAGCTCCAGAAGGGACCAAGCCAACCCCTCTAAGGGGAAGGGTTCAGTGGGAGCATCTTGCAGCAAGATCCTGGGGGAATTCCAGGCTTGCTGGGTTCCTAAACTCAGCTGGATGAGGCCCCAAGGACTCAATACTTCATTTAGAACAGGCACTTCCCTGAAAAAGACAGAAGTTCCAACTGTCTGCTTGGCACTGTACCCCCTTGAGCCCTGCCACACCTTGGTGGTGTGGGCACAGCCACTGTCTGGCAGCTGCAATGGAGCATCCCCATGAGTGCACTGTGCTCCAGAATCTCCAGGGTGATCAATGCTGGAACTGATGTTGTTTACCAGCTGGATAATCAGTGATGGACTGTGTCATCCCACCTCTGCCCTGTGCTGTCCCCATCCCTGAACATCTCCTGGCAGACCCACGCAGGAGGCTCTCAGACCCCTGCTGACACCCTGCTTTAGCCAGGCGCTCAGGATGGGGCAGGTGGAGAAAAATGCTATCAATTTTGCCTCTTGAAGTGCAGCATCAATAATTCAGTGCAGAGCAATCGGTCCTGGCTGGAAGGAGGGATGGCGGGAGGGAAAAGGCGGGAGAGCCACCCGCGTAGCCCAGCCACAAATTAATATTAAATGAAGTTGCAGATTGCTGTCGGCAGGATAATTGGTGCTCGTCCGGGGCTGTTCCTGCCTTGGCTGTTCAGGATACATGCTGTGGGGCAGGCAGGATTGGGGGTGTCTTGGAGAGCCCCCAGCATGGTGTGTGCTGGTCTCTGCCTTCCCTGGGGGCTGCTGCTGCTGTAGAGCTCAGGATATGGAGAGAGAAGCAGGGCTGGGAGGGTGCCAAACCCATCCAGATTCATCCAGAATCTGGGGAGAAACAGGAGGGAGTAGCATAATGTCTGGGTGCCACCGGCACCCCAAAATGTGCCAGGCAGGAGGGTGGTGGCAGTGAGCAGTATAGACACCTCCTCATGGCTGGCTCAGGGTGAGGGTCCCTCTGGAGAGGGGAGAAAGTGAGCATTCCCAAGGTGGTGGTGAGAGCAAAGTCCTGTGCCAAGCCCTGATTCCTCCTGCTTTCCAGGAACCTCTTTGGCAGCAGGAATGCATCTTGGCTGCAGGAGGGACTGGCCTTTGGGGTGTGATGCTTTGGTCCCTGGGCTCAGGGTGTCATCCAGCCTGGTGGGTTTGACAGAGCCCAGAGATCGAGGTGAGCTTGCTGTAGGGGGGTAGATCTTGGAGCACCAAGATCTAGCCTAGGATACCTGCAGGCACTCCAGGTTGAAATGTGAGATTTTGTGTGTTGGGCTGCACCAGAGATTTCCCCGTGTGCAGTGGGTTTAACCCTTGCCTTTCCAAGGGCTAGCAGGTTTGTCAGCTGGCTCTAGGGCTGGGCAGGGTTAGCTCTTCCAGCAGCCCTGAGCTCCTTGAGGTCCACAGTACCTGTAGTGCACCCTGTGCCTCTGCTGCTGTGTGGTGACACGTCCTGCTCAGCCCAGCCAGATCTAATTAGCTTGTTGAATCTCTTCTCCCTCCGGCCTTGTGTTAATCACTTTTCATATTGCTTCCTTCCCAATTCCCTCTGGCCTGATTTGCTCTTACTGTTGCTGATGTGCCTGGAGAGGGGAGCAAGGAGACCCAGCTGGACATGGAGCAGGGCCCCCACCCTGTCCCAGGATAGGCTCTGAGCCAGCAGATGGAGGGACAGGAGATCACTCAGCCACAGGGATGGGAGAAAATCACAAGCTGGAGAAAAAGCAAGAAATGTAGAGAGCAAAGGAGCCTATTAGGACTGCTCTTCTTTATAGTCCTGCTCTGTTGGTGGAGGGTGAAACCTTCAAGTCTGGTGGGAGAGGCCGTGACTCTCTAGGAGGGCTGGGCTGCAGGGTGCTGTGGGAGCTCAATGGGATCTCCTTCACCTCTCCCCTGTGAGGGACAGGATTAGACCCCAGGACTGGGCACAGATGGGAATAGAAGTGCCCTGGACTGGGCTCTAGGGAGTATGGAGTCCATGGTCCCTGGAGGGCAGTTAGTGGGATGTCTGATGTGCCATCTATGCTTGGCTACAGCATCCCCTCCCAGGGATACAGGAAAATGTCTCATTCCCCCATGGGTGCCTGCCCTGGGGCTTGTTGTACTGCTGGGACAGGAGGTGACCACATCAGAAGCAGCTTTTAGGTGTCAGGTGCATAGACAACTGTCTGAAAGTGGCTTTCTAATAACCACTGTTGCCAGGCTGGGGTCTCTGTCCTGCTGCCCTCAAAGCAGGACTTTGGGTGGGTGGTGGGGAGCACCCACCCTGGCTGTCCCTGACATGCTGCCCTCCCCCCAGGCAGCACCCCGTGGGCTACATTTGCACCCTGTGGAGCACATTTCTCTCCAGCAGCAATAAATGTACCCCGGGCTGGCAGTCCCCAGCTGTGGCTGTGACCGACTGCTGGTCCAGAGATGCAGAGGAAGAGGGAGGAGATGAGGGTTGCAGATGTCTGTGGAGGTGATCAGTGGACAAGGCTGAGCTCCAAGGCAGGGAACTCATGCCGCGCAAGGTGGGGACACTGCTGGGGAGAAAGTTTGGTGGTTTGTGATGGGGCAGAGGGGATTTCCTAGGCGGAGCTGGTCCCTGAGCTGGTGGCAGCAGTATCCCAGTAGCGTGTGATGAACTCAAGGGTCCCTGCAGACTGCTCAGCTCCAATGCCACCATGAGCTACTGCTGGGGTGGAAGCCTGTGTGGCTGAGCCTCCTCCACCTCCATGCACCCACTGGTGCCCATTCTGCACCCCTTTGCGGGTTCCTGTGCCAGGCTGTGTAATGCAGGGGTGGCCTGGAGGACAGCTGACCTCTAAGTCCCTTGGGCAGTCTCGTGGGCTCTCCTTCTCTGCAGCTTGGGTGCTCCGAGGGAGCTCAGAGGGTGCCGGGGCAGGAAGAGGGAGGGCCAAGGCAGGTCTCTCCTCCCTTGCCCTCCCCTCTACTGCGTTGCTGGGTCTGTTGCTGCCAGAGCAGCTGCCGGCTGGGGCTGTGTCTGGGGGATGGCGGTTGCTGAGGCACCCTGGGACCTGCAGGGGCTGCAAACGGTGGGCATCATCCTGCTGCTCTGCTCCAGCCTCAAGATACTCCATGCTCTGGGCATCATCGACCTGACCAAGGGAGGTGGGATGGGGACAGGGATGGGGATGGGAATGGCATTGCACTGAGAGGGGGATGTGGTGGTGGAGGTGCTCCTCCTATCCCAAGGGCTGCAGGGTACTTAGGGGAGTTTTTGAAGAATTAGTATGGCTTAGGGCTTTTATTTTTTGGTTTTTTTGGGGGGGGAGGGGGTGGTGGTGGGGGAGGCATTGGAGTGTCTCGCAGCATTAGGGTGTGGGGAAGTGAGGGTGTCTGGGGGTGTTTCAAAGTGTTAGGATATTGGGTGGGAATATTTGCAGACGTTGGAATATGTGATGCTGGGTGCAGGATGCTAGAAATTTAGGGTGTCTGGGAGCATTAGGGTGGGGGATATCTGGGTCTTGAGGCACTGGGATGCAGTGATGTGTGGGGTGCTGGGGTGGATGGAGGATGGAGACTGTCTGGGCTATGGGAATCTCAGGGCAATGAGATGCAGAAGGCTGGGCTTTGTCTGATGATGGAGAAAAGGACTGCAGGTAATGGGCTGAGGAGATAAGCGTGAGCTGGGAGAAGAGAGCCATGAATGTGGGGTGCAGCACCATGCAGGGCAAAGCTTTCTCACTGCTGCAGGAATTGGTGGCTATGGGGAAAACATGGGAAAAGAGGCAAGAGCCCCTTTGCCCTCCCTGCAGGGCTGTGCCAGGGCTGGGGAAGGCAGAGGATGCTCTGGGTGTTGAGCTTCCTGGATTGGCAAGTGGGTACTGAGGATAGGGCTGGATGTGGCCAAAGAAGAGGACCCAAAATATGTCAGAGCAATGCATACACAACCTGTTGGTTGTGCCTGGTGAGGGTGGGAGTGCAGGGAGCTGCACAGTGCTGATGCTTTATTTATTTTGTCTGCCTTCCTGGACTGTGCCATGGACAGTCCCCGCTCTGCCAATAGGCTTTGCATGAATATGTTTTGGGGTCGGTTTGCCTCCATCCCCTGTGCCTCCTTGCTGGCACTGGGGATGCTGTGGAATGAAGGGACTGCAGGTCACATCCCCTTGGGTAGCCAGATCTTGGAATGGGACGTCTGTGGCTAGGATTGACCAGAGGAGCAACTAGTAGTAGAGCAGAGGGAGGGGAGGAGAGGAGGGTGCTGTGCCCAGGAGGTGCTTTAAACCTCCTTCTGATGGAGGATGTCCCTGAGCTGTCTGGGATCTGGCTGGGGTGTGGCTGGAACACATCTACTTTTTGTCCCTGTGCCTGACTGTGGAGGGAGGGTATGGATGGCATCTGGGTAATGGATGTGCAGAGCACTAGCTTTCTTGTGGAACCACACTGCTTGCAGCCAAGAGGAGCTGCTGCTCTGCTGGGGCATTTTTTTGGGTAGCTCCTCTGGCACCTTGGATGTGCTGGTTCCTGCTGCCATAGGAGGTGCTGATGGGGGCAGGATGTGTCCCTGTGGGTGGGTTTTGCAGCAGGGCAATGCATGTGGCTGTCCCAGTCCTGCAGCTTTGTCTGCTCCATTTGAGAAGCCTCTGAGCTCCACCGTCTCTTGGGATGTGTGTTCCCATTCCCTGCTCACATCATTTTGTACATGGTGTGGCCTGAAGAAATTATTATTCTTCTATATCTCCTTTGGACATAGGCAGGCTGTCTGGGAGGACTGTCACAGGCTGGGGATGGGGACAGCAGTGCTGTGAGCCCCACTTGGCTCTGTGGCCCATTCTGGTCCATGGCCAGAGTGCCCCCCCTGGGGACTGCTCAGCACAAAAATTGTGCAGCTGTTTCTCCCTCTGGCACTGAGGAATATCCTTGTCCCAAGCCTTTGCTGTCCCATGAATTGCAGCTCACTTGGCAGCTTTGCTGTTCCCAGCTCTGTCCCACCCCCAGGACAGGGATTTTGGCCCTGGGAGATGCCAGCTGTGATTTCATTCCTCTGATGGATGACTGTCTGGCACCTTTGCTACACTTGGCTCTGCATTGCTGACTGATGAGGGTCATTTGCAGAGCTGCTGTTGGTGGGACACATCCTGACCTCAGGGTGGCTGGGGAGACTCACTCTTCCTCCTGCTGAGCGTCACTGCAGACCCCAGAGAGCTCTGGTTGGTGGCACTGCCTGAGGCTGGGTGGCTGAGCCCTGCACAGAGATGCTTGTCAGCCACAGGTTTTAAGGGCAGCTGGGTTCAGATCAGCCTTGGGGTACCAGCTCCTCCTGACCTGCCAACTGACCCAGTGTTGCCCCACAGGACCAAGCAGGGCCTCCTGGAATGGTTCTGTGCCCTGGGGCTGGGGACACTGTGGGGGTGGGTCTTGTAGTGGGATGCACATTTTCCACCCATCATGACCATGCATTTATTGAGAGTGATGAGGGAATTTTAGCACTGCCTTTTAGTTTGTTATTGAGGGTGTATCCTAGCAGGAGGATGCCATGGAAGGGGTGGGTTGGTCTCCCCATCCAGCTGTCACTGGGAGGGCACTGGTGGCTGTGGCTCTGTGGGAGTACAGGGACATTGTTATGCATCTGACTGGCTCTGTCTCCTGCTTTTCCTCTGGGGAGACCATGGAGCAGGCTAGGCTTGGGTCCTCTGTGGGAAGGGGATATCAGCCCAGCACTGGGTAACCCTCAGCATGGTGGCATTGGCAGGATCCAGCCTCCAAGGACATATCAGCTGCTGGTGGCTGATGGCCATCCTGATGGCAATCATTGCTGGGGGCAGGCATCTATCTACCCACTGTAGGTCCCTTTGGAGCCTTCATTTGGCATTCATTTCAATGGCGTGTGGAGGTGGGGATGGGAAATCCCTTCCCCTTCTGGTGCTGCTCAAGGATGCAGTTTCAGTTTGTGTGTGTTTGTGTGTTTTGAAGTCGCTGAGCTGCGGAGTGATGCATGGGAAGCGACAAGCCACTTAACCCGGCAGACCTCCCGCTGCAGATAAAACACTGCCAGCCCTTTCTGTTGTGTGCCAGCCGCTGGATGGCCCTTGCAGAAGGGTGGAGAGCAGAGCAGCATGTGGAAAAGGAGCTGTTGCTGGCAGGGACAGGGCTTCACGCCGCAATGTCCCTTGTGTCCAGAGTGGCAGCACGTGGTTGGGCTCTGCTCCTCATCTTCGGGCAGAGCTGTTTCCCAGCAAGGAGGAGCTCCCAGACTTGTTTGGGGTTTGGATGCTGGGGACAGAAAGAGAGTGGTGTGTCCTACTCAGCATAGCCCTCATGTTCGTTAAAGCCAGGACAGCAAAACCCCAGTCCTAGTGACCCCTCTCCTGTTGTTAAGCTGCATGTGCTGAATGTGCTCCCTCCCTTGCCCTGGGGACCCTGGAATTGGGCCCCCCCTTCGGTTTCCTCCTTGAGAAAACGCCCATGTTCTTTTTTTTTTTCTTTTTCCTTCTTTATAACAAACTAAAGTGTAACTTGCACCCGACCTGACCTACTGCACGTGCCTATACCTGCTGCCCCTGTGAGTCCAACCAGTTTACTCTCTGTTGCATCTCTCTCGCTGTGTGATTTCCCTCCTGCCCTCCTCCCTCCCGGGTCCATCACCCTGGCATTGGGTGATGCTCTGCCCTTCCCTCTCAGGAAAGGGGATACTTCTGCCTGTCAGGTCTGTTCTCACAGCTCAGCTCTGCTGGAGGGACCTGGCCCAGAGCATCCTTGGAAGGCTGAAAGGTGCAATTTCCCTTTCCCTCTGCAAATTAAGGCCCTGGAAGAGTAACTGGGACAAAATCATGGTTTATGTACAACTGATGCCCGCTTCTAGGAAAGAAAAGTCTTCTTTCCTCACCTGACTGCAAATCCTGCAGCAGACAGGAGCCAGGTTGTGCTGTTCTGCCAGTGCCAAGATCCTGGTCCTCACCCTTGCCCTTGTTACCCCCTGACAAATGCCAGGGGATATTTTTGTTCATTCCTGTGCATTTGCACCTCTCTTCACCCTGCTGAGGATGCCACATCCCTGAGGAGAATTTGCCCTCTTTGAGTGGCTTTGTGTGATATCCTGCTAGATCCATGACCTCCTGGAGCTATTCTCCATCCCCCAGAATGATGGACCTGCCTTGGTGTGAGCTCAGAGGGTCCCAGGTTCTGCCTGTGGGCACTTTGGGGCCCACCTGCCTAGAAGAGGCTGCTGGATGCAGACCCATGTCCCTGTCCTGGAGTTGGGTACCATGTAACACCATTTTCCTGGCATCTGGGGTTCAGCTTGGCTCCACGAGGCTGAGAAAGGGCTTCTCTGCCAGGCATTTGCTAGAACCCTAAAGAAACAACCCCAAAACCAGGGCTCAGGATGCATAGGCACTGTGACCTGCTGCTTGCAGATGTACAGGATGCTTGGAGCAAACACAAACCGGAGCCTCAAAGGGACTTTGCACCTTTTGTCCCATTTGTCCCCATGCTGGTGCCTGCCTCCCTTCAGAGGCTGGAGTCCAACATGGCCTTCATCCCCTCCTCTTCCTCCTTCCCCTACCTGCAGCATTAGTCCTGCGCTGAGTTTGCTGGCTTGAGGCACTGTGGGAAGGGAGGGAAGGGGTCTGCAGCCATGGGGCAACACCAGCTGGGAGAGATGGGGCTGAGTGAAACCATTGGGGTCTAAATGGGGGAACAGGGGGTGGCAGTGGGGTCAGTACAGCGAGGGGACCTATAAATGCAGGGTGACTTGGATGCAATGGCCATGGGCCAGGCTGGTGTGGGGAGTCCCTCACCCAGCCCTGTAGCCTGGCCCAGGCAAAGCCCTGAGCCCCGTTCCCCTTCTGGTTGTCTCAAAGCAGGTCCCTGGGCTTGGGTCCCAGTGCTGCATTGGGGTGGGGGTGCATGCTGCAGTCTGGGCTGCATGGGGGGTCCGGTGCATGCTTTGCCTTCAGCCCTTGGGTGCCAGCAGGATCAAACCCAGCCTGAGCTTAGGGACGATGCAATGCCCTGGCTCAGTCACAGGCTGTTCCTTGAGCTTCATTCTACCTTGCCTCCCTGCAGAGCCCCTCAGAGAGCAGGGGAGCAGGTATTTGTCCTCAAGGCTGAAGGACAGAGTCTGGCCCTGCTATTTCCTCTCTGGGGTCCTGGGAGTCTCCACTGCACACTGGTATGATGGGGGTGTACAGGGGCTCTGGGTGTGATTAGCCTAGCAGGGTTGTCCTCATCCTTCCCAAGGATGGATACTCCAGTGCTGGGTTTGTCCTGGGACTGAGCAGGAAGGTCGACCAGAGCCTGGGCTGGTTTTTGCCTTCCTGCTCCTCCAGCCTCATGCTGCATGTGCTGCCTCCTCTCAGATCACCCCGCGCCGGGTGCCCAACCCTGCTGCCCGTCGGGACCGGGGGCTGATGCTCTGTTAACTCTTCTTCTGCTTGGTGACTCCTTCTTTCTTCCAGGCAACCCGCCAGTCCAAACTAAAAAAGCGCTGAAGCAGCGATTCCTCAAACTGCTGCCCTGCTGCCGGCCCAAATCCATCCCCTCGCTCAGTGAAAGCAAGTGCTTCTTCTTGCCTTTGTGTGTGTTTGTCCCCGGCGGTGCTGCTGCCTGCTCTCCGCCCCGGCCCTGCCTGCGGGAAGGGGACGCCTCCACCTCTCCCCTGCCCTGGCTCTCAGGATCAGCCCTGCCCTGGAGGGGTCCGATCCAAGGGCTCTGCACCCACCTCTGTCTTTACCTGCTCACAGGCTGGTTTTCTCCCTCTTCATCTCCCTGGAGCAGCTCCCACGGGATGCACAGCGGCAAGAACCGCTTGGGAGCTGGCTCAGGGCAGCGGGGCCCTCCCGGCACTGCTCTAGCGGGTGGGGAATTGTTTCTCGAAGCTTAGGGTCGGTGTGGAGATGGAGGTGTGATGGGGCGATGAAAGAGGCTGAGCAGGGAGTGAGTGCAGAGTCCCTTAACCCCCTGTATTGGGTGTGCTTGGTTCCTTGGTGAGTCCAAGCCCCCGGTCAGGATTTCTCCCAGCCCCACAGTGCAAGCCAGTGCCCCCTGGGAAAAGGTGAGTATGGAGGGGCAGGGTCTGAACCTCCCCATGAAGAGGGAGTGCCTTCTGTGTGCCCTTCTTGGCTGAGTGGGGTCTAGGGGTGCTGGATGCTGCAGGCAGGGGCTGTGCAGCTTGGCAGATGGTGGAGAGAAGCTATCAATGAAGGTGGGAGAACAGTGGGCAGAAAAGAATCTGGACAGGGCTGGGGTGGGGGGGGGGAATTTGGGGCTCTCCTGCTGGATGTGGGCCCTGGTGCTGCAGAACATCAAGGGACTGAACTCCACAGGACACATGCCTGGGCTGATGGGAGAAGGGCAGGCAGGGAGGGTTTCAGCACTGGGGGGCTTTCACACCTCTTTTGTGCCCAGCCTTGGGGGCTGGGGGTCATTGCCCAGTGTCAGTCCCTGGTCTGTAGCCAGTGTGTCTATGATTGTCCCCTTCTGGCACAGACCCAGCTCTGGCTGAGTAGAGCACCCCAAAAATGCATCAACCTAGGCAGTTGTGAGAGGACAGCGTGTGCTCTGCAAGGTGCCTCTCCTGCCCCCTGGCATGACAAGATAGGGCAGGACAGTTCTGGCCTCAGCCACCCTCTCTTCCCATGGGTTCCTTGCAGACAGTGTTGAGGATGAGTTTGAGCTCTCCACCGTCTGCCACCGCCCCGAGGGGCTGGAGCAGCTCCAGGAGCAGACCAAGTTCACCCGCAAAGAGCTGCAGGTCCTGTACCGAGGCTTCAAGAATGTGAGTACCCCTTGACCAGCTTTGATAGCCCTCACCTCTGCTGCCATGTCCACCTCAGGGTGGTGCTTTATTTGTAAAACTCTTTGGGACCTTGGGATTGAAGTTTATATAAGGCTACAGCCTGATACTACCTCCGGGGAGCTCAGTGGGGAGACCTGATCCTGTGCTCCATTTCCTTGGGTACAGAGAGCCCCCTCCCTGGGTGCCTGGGATTCAGAGGCCCTCCAGCAAGGGGTGCAGCCCAAAAAATCAGGAAGATGCTCCAAGCAGCCTTTCTAGCCACCCCACCAGGTGCAAAGGGCTGGGGGGCAAGGCAAGGGAGCCACAGGTTTTTAGGGGATGCTCAGCCCTTTTTTGCAATGTGGAAGTGATGCTGTGACCTTGCCCTGGCAGGAGTGCCCAAGTGGCATTGTCAATGAAGAAAACTTCAAGCAGATCTATTCACAGTTCTTCCCTCAAGGAGGTGAGTGCCATCCCCATCCCTGTCCCCACACAAATGGATGCCTCTGTGAGGCAGAGGGTCACACAGCACCCCCTCATGTGTCTGCCTCCCTGCAGACTCCAGCACTTATGCCACCTTCCTCTTCAACGCCTTTGACACCGACCATGATGGCTCCGTCAGCTTTGAGGTGAGCTGTGGCCAAGGAGGGGGTGGTGGGGTACAGTGGGACAAGGAGAGTACCTCCCCCCAAGAACCAGGGGCTGGGGTCAGCAGTGTTGTCGTTGCAGATGGATGAAGAACTTTGCAGGCCTAGTGGAGGTTATTAAATTCCCAGAGGCAACAGAAAACCAATGAAAAGTGAAAAAAAGGGGCTTTCTGTATTTTCTGGGCAGGGCTGTGTAGGGACCCAGATTGGTAGACACAGCCGTGGCTGGGTCTTGTTCAGGCTTTGGCTGAACATCAGGTCATGATGCACATTGTCCCCTTGGTTGCTGTGATCCAAGGGAATAGTGTGGGAAATGTACAGGGTTAAGCAATTTTTTCTCCCCCCAACTCTTTCTGATACCAAACGTTTCACCTTGTCAGCCCAGCCCCTGGGCACATCAGCTTTGGGGCCGAGTTCCTCTCTGCAGGAGAATCAAGCAGGGCTGTACCCTCTGTGTCTCTGAAGCCTTTTGTGGGTGTAACTCCTATTTGCCTGCTTTATCCATCCTTGCAGGACTTTGTGTCTGGGCTGTCCACCATCCTGCGGGGCACCATTGATGATCGCCTGAACTGGGCCTTCAACCTCTATGACCTGAACAAAGATGGCTGCATCACCAAAGAGGTGGGATGGGGCGTCCAGACTGGTCCCTGGGGCCAGCGCAAGTCTGCACCTGGAAGGGACAAGGGCAGAACTTGGGGGTATTGGCTGAGCTCTGGAGGAGAGCTCAAAGGATCGATATTTAATGGAGCTCAGCTTTGCCAATGTCCCTCCTGGCCCCCTGGTGCTGGTGTGACTCTGAGATGGAGGGTGGATGAGTGGTGTGCAGCTTTGGGGCTCCATTGCACGTGCATACATAGCACCACACTGTGCACAGAGCCAGCAGAAACACATTTGAGCACCTCACAGGTCCTTCAGGAGCATCAAGGAAAAGATGTGGGTTGGGGACCAGGTGGAGGCAGAGCCCTGTGTTGACACTGCAACCCTGCTCCCCTTCCCATCAGGAAATGCTGGACATCATGAAGTCCATCTACGACATGATGGGCAAATACACCTACCCGGCCATGCGGGAGGAAGCACCCCGGGAGCATGTGGAGAACTTCTTCCAGGTGAGCTGAGTACATCCTGGGAAAGCAGAGCTCCAGCACAGAGCTGCAGTGGGTACACTAGAAAACACCCTGCTCTGGGGATGAAGCAGGGCTGTGCTGGTCGTTTTGGTGCTTGCGCATGCCTGGGCCCAGGGGTGCACTGTGTCCAGCCCCTGTGGGACCTGGGCAGGGGCTACCAGGTTCTCCCTAAGGCTGGGGCTGTCCCTGCTATGCCCCCTGTGCTGTGCTTGTCTGCAGAAAATGGACCGGAATAAGGATGGCGTGGTAACAATCGAGGAGTTCCTGGAGTCCTGCCAGAAGGTAAATCACCAGCAGCTCTTCTCTGAGCTAGGTCACTGCCCTCTTCCTTTGGGACCTTTGTCCCTTCTGCTTCCTTCCTGCAGAGAGGGGGTGAAGCGAAGGTTCCCAGGGGCAAGGCTGGAGCTCTGCTTTGGGAACTATACCCATGCCAGCATCCTCACACAGATGAGGAGAGCCATGGGTCCCAGTAGGGCTTGGAAACTGCCTTTAATCCCTGGGGCTCTTTAATTTCTGGTCTTATGTGTCAGAGCTGCCATGAGGGTAAAGCCAGGTTTGGGGGAGCTACCTAATTTCTGTTCTGTACCCAACTTGCCTGCTTCCCACCTGCTCCTGACAGGATGAGAACATCATGCGATCCATGCAGCTCTTCGACAGCGTGATTTAGCTCCCGGACCTGCCTCCAGATGAGCTCTCCTGACACTGGGTCCAGAACCTTCCTCTCTCTCTTGACTTTTCCTTTGAGATTCCCCTCCTCTGGCTGCACAGACACCCCCATGGAAAGGGGCCTTCCTTCCCTGAGATGCAGCCGGCGCTGAGATCTTCCCTTTCCCCTGGCCCTGCTTTCCTTGGGGAATCCCAAGCAGGTGCTCCCAGATGTTGGAGCATGGGCATGGCTGGCACAGGATGGACCTCCCTGCACCCAGTCGTGGTGGAAAAGACACATCCTTGGGCTGCAATAGAGGTTTTCCCCATGCACACCACCCTGTGCAGCCACAGCTCACCTACCCTGATCCTCCCCAGCCCCAGGAGCCCCCAGTCCTGGCTCCAGCCCAGATCTTCCAGCAACACTGTCTAGAAACCAATAAAGTCTTGCAATGGGCACAGCCAGAGGCTTGGCTTCCTCCCCTGCCCTGGCTGTGCCCTGCTGTGGGAAGCATGTCCGGTGTGTCCACTGTGAGCCACCGGCCCCACTCCCTGTCCTGACACTGGGCCAGTGGGCGGGCAGAGGGGCTGTGCCTGGAGAAGGCAGCCACATGAGCTTTTGGGGTTCACTGCTGCACGAGCTATGGGGAGCATCCCCTGACCCCAGGGATCCTGGTTAGACCTATGAGACCCTGACAGGGGCAGAGGGGAGGCTAAAGGGACCCCAAGGTGACTTGTGGCACTTGTCCCCCAGGATGGAGGATGCAGGGCTGGGAGATCTGCAGCCTCAGCCCCAGTCCCTCAGGTTTGGGATGCTGGCATAGGGCGACCCCAGGGATCCATTTTGAGGCTCCAGTGGAGAGACACCCTTTCCAACCCTTCCTGAGGACATGACAGCCAAGGCATGGGGATGTGTGGAAGAGGGAGATGGGCTGGTCTCTGGTGGCCATTCTGGCCCCATAGGGCTCACAGCCATGCTCCTGGCATCATTTGCTGCTGACCTTGCTCGGCACCTATTCCCTGGCTCTTCCCAGCCCACCTGTTGCTCCAGGGACTGGGGAATAAGCAATGAGGCAGAGAGGTGTCCCCACAGGCATAGCCCTGTGCTGGTGACATGGCTGAGCTGGCAGCTCCTGGAGGAGAAAGTCGATGCTGGGATTGGATCGGAGTCACTGCTGTGCTGCTGGCAGGCTGGAGGGTCACCTTGGGGCAGAGGACTCTTCTCCTTTTCCCAGCATGGCCATGTGAGAGCCTGCCTGGGGAACCTTGGGGATGGGGACCCTGGGTGTTTTTGTCACCAATAGCTCCTTGGTGATGGGTGTGTGTATGCTGGCCTGTCCTTCCCACATACCACTCCAGGTCATAGCTGGGAGAGTGATGCCCATGGGCTAATGATCCCATGCCAACTCCAGAAGCCCCTCATAGGCACTGGGAATGTACCCAGCCCTGGCAGCCCCTGACTGAGGCTCCACTCTGTGTCCTTGGCCGGGGTGGTTGGGGCTGGCCTGAGCTGCAATGTCTGGGATCAGCACCCATGCTGGACCAGACCCAGGCTGAGCCCCTGGGGTTAGAGACATTAGACTTTAACCCCTGGGACTCTGAGCCAAAGCTATGGAGCTGCTCCCCAAGGGGACCATCCCTGTCCCAGCCCTTCCAGATATCACCTGTTTTATAAGCTCATTTGACACATTATTTACCTTGCAGACATGAAGTGTTTTTTAGGTTCATTCAATACACTGTTCATCTCATAGACCTGTTCCCAGGTTTGCTGTGGGGCTGAGCTCCCACTTGCATCCTCCTAAGGGTGGGAGGGCCTTACCCCTCCATCTCTTTGGCCCTGCTCTCCCTCCTCCCAGCTCTCTGGGGTACCCATTGTTTGCTGCCATGTGGAGCACCTGCCGCCTCCCCCCTCACGCTGTAGGTCGCATGGTGTGACCCCCTGTCCCGGGGCATGGTGACCCACAACCCGCTTGGCATCTCCAGTCTGTATATTTTGTATTATAACAATTATATGAGTTAAAAAACAAAACAAAAAAAAACAAAACAAAAAACCAATAAAATCTAACCACAATCGCTATGCACACTACCGTTATGTCTTTGCATCTGTCAGCTGCCTGGGATGGGAGGGCAGGAAAATCATGGGGTCTCTGTAGAGGGTCGGTATCCTTTTTGGGGTGCTGTGGTTGCAGGCTGCTCTGGGAGGTTGCATGGAGGACCGAGCTTAGTCATGCTCTTGGTGGTCCTGTAAATACAGACTTTCCCCTGCTAAGATGCTGTAGATGTTAAGGTTAAAAATCTCTTACATGAAGCCTGTCACATTTCAGGAGTCAGGCTGCCAGGTGTGTTTTCAGCTTGTCACAGACACTGCTGGGTGAACCCAGGACTGGGACCAGGTGGCCCTTGTTAGGATGTAGCATCTAAGGCTGAGCTAACAGGAACATGGTCACCTGCCACCTTGAGGGGTTAGGTATGGACTGGGAAGGGGTTTTTCTTAGGGGCAATCACTGGTTGTTGGAAAAGTTCAGCATTGAGAAGTGGGAAAAATTAAGTAAATTAAGTCATGTAAGTAAGAAAGTAGTGGGAACAAGAGAGCAGTGGACCTGATGTGGGACAGCAAAGTTGTCCAGCATTCTACAGTCTGTAGTCCAGGAACTGAAAGCTCAATCCAAAGTCCTGCCTGGAGACCAACATATTAAAAAGATGGGCTCTGGCTGTTGGGGGAATTACCATTGTAGGACTGGGTAAGCAGCAACTCTGATCTTTCCAAAGCCTCTGACTCTCGAGGGACCTTTTTGGGCTGCCGGCCATCACCCAGGGCTCTGTATGGCAGTATGAATAGGACTGAGCACGTTTTCCCCTCTAACCCACTTTTCCTGGCATATCCTATCCCCTGAGCTCTATTTGGCTGGTTGCTATTTCAGGCAATGACATGAAAGGGCTTGATGTGCCCTCTTGTGGCACAGGGATGTTGTGAGCCACTGATGGGATCCCTTGGGTCCTTGTCCCTAGGGTGAAGGGCAGAGAAGAGGATGAGGTGATAATGGGAAAAACAGCGCCGTGGGGATCAGCCTTCGAGTGCTGCCGTAGCCTTTTCACACCAAATGGGAAAAGGTTTGTGCAGGGAGTGCAGCTTTTGGAGTAGGGGGTGGGCATCTCCAAAGGGTGGGCTTTTGAAGTAGAGAGTGGGGAAGCATCTCTGGGAGTCAAAACTAATCTCTTTAGCTCTCCCCCAAACAGACCCTCAGGAAGAGCCTGAGGGAAGGGAGGTCTGGATCCTTTAGGTGTGCCTTCAGCTTGCCAAGAGAAGCTGCTTCGTGAGCCAGGCCTTGGATGACCCTTGTTAGTAGGAGGTGGCATTTAAGGGTGGATAGCCAAGTCATTCGGTCTATGATGAGAACAGAGATAAGAGCTGATGGATCCTTGGAAAAGGACAGCCTTGTGTTGTTTCCAGACAAGTTCTTCCTATCTTTCAGAGGAAAAATTAATAGTAGCTATTTGGTTAAACAGCTGAGCAACTGGATGAGGCAGCTGATGCAGCCTAGGGCAGTGATTCACTCCAGCATCCTGAATACTGCCTAGAAACACAAGCATTTTGTAAAAAGATAACATTCTAACACGGGGAGAACTGTTACGTAGGATTACTTTGCCATGATCAGAGATACAAGCACCCCTTCAGGGGCTTTTGTGACCCTGTAGTCACCACCCAGCTCTGGAGGTGTGTGAAAGTCCTGTGTGTTCTCCACCCAGATTCTGTGCATTTCTTCTAACCTTTCTGTAAAGCCTGCTCATGTATCAATACAATTTAGCTGGTTCCTATTTAGCGTATCTGTACAATTTCTATTTTTGCTCTTTGAATGCTTTGCCCTGATGATGGTGGTAACTAGAGATGCCCCTGGGCCAGGGGCTCTGCTGCAGCCTCCTGAACTCTGGTATTGAGAGTTCTGGTATTGACGGTGCCGGAAACTCAGCCGTCTTCAGTTCCTTGTTATGCTCAAATTGTTATCAGTGGGCATAAGTGGAAACGTGGCTGACACATGACGTGTCTGCCCAGATGTGTGCAGGCGTTTTCCAGCCCTTCCTTGCGAGCTGGGGTTTCCGACAACTCTTTATTAACTTGCTTCTTGTTGGCTGGTACCTGCTGCAATCTCCCCAGCAATGGGAAAGCTGGAAGGATCACCTTGCCGGCCTCTCTCCATAGTCACAAAAGAGGGTATCCAGCCCTGCGGTCCCTCGTGCTCCCATTCGGCTGCGGCAGGAGAGATGCTGTGTGACCTTAGACTCCTCCTCTGATCTACTGATACCATCTCAGCTTGGCATCCCACCCTTCAGCATCTTCGAGGCCTCCTCCGGCCATGGGAACACCTCCAGGCGTGCTACGGGTACGGTCCGTGCCGTGCCGCGCCGCTCGGAGCTCTTCCCCCGCAGCATCTCGCTCTCCCCTTCTCGCCGCAGCCCCGCCGGGCCCTGCTGAGCTTGCGGGGCAGCGCGAGAAGTAGGTCACGTCTCACGGGAGCCGGCGCGCCCTCCGCTCCCGCGCAGGCGCGCTCCCACCGGGGCGCCGCGCGGCGAGGCGCACGCGCAGACCGGAGGTAAACACTTCACTCCCCACCCTCCTTCCCCCCTCGGCGCCGCTTCCCTACACAAACCCCAGGGCGCATGCGTGCTGCCCCGCCGCCGCTTCCCCCTCAGTCCCCGCGGCCCCTCGCGCGTGCGCCGCGGGCGCGCGCTGCCTCCCCGCGCAAGCGCCCTGAAGCCGCCGCGGCCTCGCCCCTCCCGCTGTCGGCCCCGCCGAGCACGCGCAGTGCGCGCCCTCCCCCGCCCCGCGCCTGCGCAGGCCGTGCGCGCCGCCCGCCCGCCTCATTCCCTGAGGAGCCTCCCGCGCCCCAGCCCGTTGTTCCCGCTCCACCGGCGCGGTCCCGGCCGTCCGCATCCCTCGCTCTCTTCCCGCCGAGGCAGACGCTTCCCCTGCCCCCGCGACGATCCCTCGGAGCGGGGCGGCTGCGGGCGGAGCGGCGCGGACCGGTTGGGGCCGGTTCCCCGCGCAGGCGCAGCGCCCCGTAAACAGGAAGCGGCGGCGGCGGCGGCCCCGGAGCGGCAGAGACAAAGAGGCTGCGGAGCGGGAACGGCAGGGACCCGGCTCGGCTCGGCCCGGCCCAGCGAGCGGCGGCCCTGGCGGCGGGCGGCAGGATGGTGCAGAAGGAGGGGCAGGCGGCGCTGGAGGAGCCCCAGGGCAGTCCTAACCCGTCCGGGGTGCCCGGGGCCCCTTTAGAGCCGCCGGGCGCCACGGCAGGGCCGGTCCCGGGGGGCGAGGAGACCGACACCGAGACGGAGACTGCGCTGGGCTCCCGCCGCTTCCTCTGCGGAGTCGTCGAAGGTGAGAGGTTTCAGAGGCGGGAGTCTCCCCTGGGAGACAGGGGGTGCGGGGGAACCGGGGGTTCGGTATCCGCGAGAGACCGGGGGTAGGCTGGTTCCAGCTGGCTTTGCTTTGCCGTCTCCTCCCCCGCCCGGAGGAGCCCGCTCGGCGGGGAGGTGGCGTGCGGTTCTTGGCCCGGACTCCGCCAGGGTGGGGAGGAGCCGCGGTTCCCGGGCGGGGCTTCTGGCCCTGGGGCTTGTGCTGGAGCGGGGAGCGCCCTTTGATGGCAGCTGTGCGGCGGGGCGAGCGCAGGCCTGGCACCCAGCGCGCCGATGATTCCTCAGAGAGGCTGAGGCAGTGCTGGGGCTCGCTTGCTCGTACGTGTCTAAAGGGGGAAGTAGGAGAGAGCAGAGCTACCGCGCGATTATCCCGGCTGTACGTGCTCTTCCTGCGCTCCAGAGGCTCACATACAGCCTTGAGTAGGGAATAATTGATTCTGTACACAGTTGCTCAGTAATTAATATTAAATGCACCTTGTTCTCTAAAGTGTTATAGCTTATCATTTTAAATGTAGAACGATCCCTTTTTTGTCTTTTAGCATAGTTGCATGATTAAAAGGTTTAAGTTGTTGAAGCTGCAGAATAAAGGGACTTTTTGCAGTTCTCAGTAATGCGTTTCTGACAGGTCAGTTAAGGTAGGTGGTTGAAAGCAGGAAAAATGGTTTATTACCAGCGTAACAGTTGGTTTTAAATTGTTTATTTCCTGTGATCTATTATTATTTCTATACTGAAAATGATTTTCCAGTAGGAAAATAAAATTATTAGCAGATGGAATGGAGAGGGGAACAGGCAGTTTATCAAAGTCAGTATTTGCATTGCTTTGCAGACTGTTTTCTCTTTGTATCTTAAAAAAAAAAAAAAGGATTATTCGGCTTCTGTAAATATGACTGTGAGAGGTGAATTGGTAGGGCTTAAATACAGTCAGTGTGAAGAAAAATGCCTTTTATTGCTAATAGGCTTAATTCTGTGAAAATAGATGCCAAATTGGAGGCTTTGGAGACATGTAACAGTGAAGAAAAACACAGATTGTAACAGCATGTTTTCTCATGTTCCTGCTGACACACCTGGGTAAATCACTTGTTCATCCAGGTTTCTATCGGAACCACTGAGAATACCATAATAATTTTTCTTGTTGTGTTAGTTACATTGTTGATTGTCTCAGCATATATTTTGTTGCAGGTTCTTGAGTGTACTGTGCACAAAACGAAACAAGAAAATGGCCTCTGCCCGATGAAGCCGTCAAACAGTGGTTAGGAGTTAGCAGTCTAACAATAGTATGTGTATGGGGAAAAAAAGAATAGGGGAGTGTTAAGAAAAAAAAAAAAGGGAAACAAAAAACCACCACCAACAGAAAAACAAACTTGTGGTGAACAAGGTAAATGGTAGTGAGTGACAACATCTGTCTCATTAGTGACTCAAGGGGAATTACAGAGTTAAGAGAAAAACAGGAATTAACTTCAGAAGTGTAGATAAATACTTAAACATAGAGTAGTGGTTAACACAGACTAAGGTCTAGTGAAATTAGAGTGCTGAGATGGAGAATTTAGATCTTTGGTAGAAAAGGCAGAGGGCAATTGGCCAAATACTGGGTATGCACTCTAAGACTGTGAAGAGTGTGTGTCACTTATCAAATTCACTGTTTTGCAGAGTAATAAGGCCTTAGAGATTGCTGAATGCAGAGCTTTGGTGCATTGCCTCTAGGATGTCCTGACTTTTAGTGATGGAGAGCATGGTAATGGGATGAGGTATTTTGGCATGATCTGTTGACTTTGTATTAACCTGACACACAGCCCTGAGGGAGAAATACAAAACTAGGGTGATTTTTTTTTTAGTTGGACAGAAAGATCCAAGAATTGTAATCAGCTGGTGACAGTAGTAACCTTGGAAATGTGGTGACAGATGGAAAAGTATTGCTACAGATTAGCCAGTTCTGTTCAGCCTTATTTAATTAGTTTTTGGTAACTGGGGTTTTTTTCCTTTTTTAATTATTTTTTTTATTTATTTTTAAATTTTTTTTGTTATGCTAGGTTGTGCTCTGCTTTAGGCTTGTAGGTCTGAAACAGTAGTATCATAAGTAAAGCAAATGTGTTGTGAATGAGTTATGAGACACAGGGGATGTTCATTAGGTTTCTCAGGATTTCACTTTTTTTGTGAGTTCCTGAGCTTACTCAGGGCAGCATCAGTAAGAGTTAGGAAACTAAGAAATTCCTTCTGGGTGAAGTAAACTGGGAGGTTTTCAGTCCTCTGCGCTCTCTCTTGTTGTTCCCTGTTGCACTGGGCAGTTGAGGAGAAGTAGTTGCTCAGTTTTGCCGTGTTGTGGTGCCAGGCAGTTTGAGATCACTCTTGGAGAGAATAATTCTTAAAACTTGAGCCTCTTGCTTTAAGCTTCTTAAAAGAGCATTGTACACTTCACATGTAACTGAAATGCAATATATAAAAAATGGCTTCAGTTGCATCAGTTTGGAGT
Organism: Cyanistes caeruleus; assembly: GCF_971803275.1. Classification (NCBI taxonomy): domain Eukaryota; kingdom Metazoa; phylum Chordata; class Aves; order Passeriformes; family Paridae; genus Cyanistes; species Cyanistes caeruleus. Next base: position 13,587,960 of record NC_141708.1, on the reverse strand, counting down.
TTTGGAAGGTAGAGGGGTGGTTGTGACCTCAATGAGACTGAATATTTACAGATTTACAAGGGTGAATAGCTTTGGAAATGAGGATACTGTTTACCTTTTGAACTGCTGTTCTATGGGGACTCGCGAGCTTTGTGTATTAGTAGTATTATTCATCCCTGAGTGGCCGTACCGTTTGAAAATAAGAGCTTATTAAATTTCATGTTATTTCACTCTCTTGTCTTTGCATGGACGGCAAGCTGAAGCTTTGTTTTGAAGTGCCCACTTGTGGTTGAACTGTTTGCACATAGGTCTAAGTGAGCTGGCTTGACTAAGAGGGCATTGAGAGTGCTTCTTTAAAGTATTATGTTTCTAGAATGGAAGGATTAGGTTTGAAGCCAGAAGCAGTTGCAATTTCCATGGAATTGTATGAATTTCAATACACTCTACTCTAAAATCACTTGTGTAGATGCTTTTATGTATGATTATTCACAGACATAGCTTGTAAAATGTGGAAATGGTAAAGCAGGATATCAGTTTGCAACTTAATTTTGACAAAGAGCCTATTAAACACAATTAAAAAAAATTAATCCTAAGCATTTTGTTGACTCACTTGTACATTCTTTTTAATGACACATCATCTTCTCCAGTATGTATTTATATCTTTTGTGTATATAAGTCCTAGACTGTACCAAAGGCATTTTTGAGTTGATAAATGTTTTCAGTTGTCTTTCAGTGTTCAACTTAAAATCAAATCTATTTTGTAGGTGTCTGGAGTGGTAATTTAATTAGGTTATAACTGTTCAGTCTGCTGCTATAATAATGCTGACTTGACTTGTCAAGGGCATATGCTCAGAAATACAGTTTGTATTCTGAAAATTAATTGCTTCAGTGGCCAAAATTATAAGACCTTAGATCATAAGAAATAAAACTAATTATAATTGCATTTTAAATTTAGATCAGTTTAAGTTATTACACTTTCCTCATGCTAACTATTTTTTTCTTTTTCTGCTTTGGGGAGTTTTTTGACAAATGTAGCAAAAGAAGAAGAAAATGGTGGGTTGTAATACAAAGTTTCATGAAGCAGGCATAATCTAACTGGATATTTCTAATCTTGTTGCCCATAGGATTTTATGGAAGACCTTGGGTGATGGAGCAGAGAAAAGAACTTTTTAGAAGGCAAGTCATGTTTCCTCTTACTGCAGCACATTCCATTGGAATGTAATCATAAACTTCCACTTAAGTCTGGAAAGAGTTATTGTTCTAACCTAGAGCAACTTTCTGCCTAATATCTATATTCTTGGGGATTTGTATTCACCTTTTCATCTTGCATACACCAAATTGGTCCAATATAATTTGTGCTTAAAGTTGTTGTGACTTAATAGTATAACACAACATTCAGTGAAGAAAAAAAATTAAGTAAAAGAGTAACTGGAATGAAACACAGAATTCCTGAATTTGTAGGCTATTTGAAGGCTTTTTTCCTGTTTTTAGGCTTCAGAAATGGGGACTGAATACATACCTGTATGCGCCAAAGGATGACTACAAGCACAGGATGTTTTGGCGAGAAATGTACTCCGTGGAGGAAGCAGGTAATTGCCTTTATTTCTCCTCTGTGTTTTCTATAAGTAGATTTTTGAATGAATTGGTTATGGCTATGTATACTTGTGTGTGTTTAATCACAGTAGCCATTCCCAAAGGTAACTGAAAACCTCTTTTTAATACCCAGCAGGTGTGTTTATTTGAGCTTTGGAACAAGCATGGATTTACTTCTTTTAACTATAACTGAAGATGATTTCTGAAACTGCTTTTAAGGCTTTGTCGTACAAGATTTATTTTTTGTCATGGGAAAGGTTGCTCAGACTTACTCCTCTGGCTCTTGAATGTTTGGGCTGTATTTTGAAGTAGAAATTATTTGCTTTAGAAAAGGAAAAAAAGATTGATGAGCAAATAGTATGTCCTTTTATGTGATTCATTAAGTTCTTGTCTCAGTGAAAAGAGTACCTGTTGGAAAAATAGCTCTCCAACAGTTAGAACATAAAAGATCTGTTCACACTCGTTTGTTTTATCCACCTCTGGCATTTATGGGATTTATGATGCTTTATTAGGCTGAGGGGATTAGTTTTCCTTGGGCAAGGGGAAAAAATACATTCTCTTGAAATGAAATAATCCTTCTTGAGACCTCTTTGAATCAATGCAGAAAAATAATCTGAAGGATATTGCAAGGTAATATCCAATAACAGCAAAGATTGTTAAATATGCTAAAAGTAATTATCTTCATTCATTCTACAAAAGATTCTGTGTCAAGTTTGAACTACTTCTGTACAGTGATGTTAAACCCATTTCTTCATGTGCTTAAGCTTCAGTCATATGAATAGTGTATGAACCACTGTCACATAGGGTGATATTACTGCAATAAATTGTTAGTATGTGATGAAAAAGTGAGTAATAATTCTAGAAGTGGTGATGTACGTACTGTGGAAACAGACTGTATCCATATTTGTCTCACAGCATTGGGATCAAGAAAATTTTTAAAATATTTATAAAAATTTTAACATGGAAAATGAGAATACAAGGATAGATGTTGTATTCCTTTTGGCATAATTGGTGAAAAATCCTCCAAATTATTTGGTGTTCTTTGCTGTCTTAGCTTCAAGAAATTCCAGTAATTATTTTTTCTAATTATGATAGAAGAGGTATCTACACCTTGTAATATAATGATGCCTGAGAATTTTTTTTAATAGTTCAGTCTTTCTGAAATATTTTAATTTCCTTTCCAGAGCAGCTAATGACTCTAATATCAGCAGCACGAGAACATGAAATAGAATTCATCTATGCAATCTCACCTGGACTCGACATCACTTTCTCTAACCCTAAAGAGGTATCCACATTGAAGCGTAAGCTGGACCAGGTAAGGTTGGCACAAACTTAGCACAGTTCCGGTGCTGCTTAATTTGGAAGCTCCAATTCCCTCCTCACTCTTGCAGCATTTCACCAGCTTCTTGAACCTGTTTTTGTCTTCAGAGTAGTTTGGAATCTTGAAGCCAAGATGCACTGCTAAAGCAAGAACTCTAGCCTACAATAAATGCCTTCACAGACCTGACATGCACATTTTCTTTGTTCTCCTAAGTGACTCCTCTCCTTTGTCCAAGAGCTGTTACAGAATAAGCTTTTTTCCCAGCTGTCCATCCTGTGAGATCAGCTTTGGATGGTTAAAACTGGAACAGATTGCAGGTCTTTAAAGGTCTAATCTTTGAGAGAAGCAGAGCTGTGGGTCATAGGCATTCATTGTGAATAGAAACCAAAGTCTGTCTTGCCTCAACTATATCCCCATTCCTATAGCTGTCTCTAAGGTAGATTAGATTTCAAAATCCTATTGTTTGATTAAAAGAAGCAATAATGATTTAACAAATTAAACATTTTGTTCTTGTCTCTTGTCTTAGGTTTCTCAGTTTGGCTGTAGATCTTTTGCACTCCTCTTTGATGATATCGATCACAACATGTGTGCAGCGGACAAAGAAGTTTTCAGTTCTTTTGCTCATGCTCAAGTCTCAATCACAAATGAAATTTATCAATACCTGGGAGAACCAGACACATTCCTTTTCTGTCCTACAGGTAAAATGAGCAGAATAGTTTTGTTCAGCCTTAAAGGATGGGGACTGATATCTTACTGTTTGAAAAGCTGGTTTAACATTTAATAACTGCCTTAAGGAGTATTTTGGGGTTGATTGAAGAAATTGACTTACAAAGAAAAGTTTGGTTATTCAGATGTATGCAAAGATTTTTCCAAATTTATAAATCTCAAAGTCTCAATGCCAAGCAAATAAGGCAGCTTGATAGAACAGCTCAAGAAGTTTGAACTGAGAATTAGGCTAAAGGAAAATCTATTTTTTCCTAACTTGAACTGAAATCTTTGCTTCTTGAATTAGCAGGTTGTTAGTTTCTAAGAATTTTTTTGAAAGTAGAAGTAGTCTGTGCTTACAACTGTCAGTGGTTTCTATTTTTAATAAGATTGCTCTCTTCACTAGTCAATGAGTTGCTTTTTTTATCAAAAATTATTTTTAGTTTATCCTCCTGTACTGTGGTATTGTGGTTCTATTGCAGACCTTAACTTGAGAGACATATGTTCCAGTGTTAAAATTTTTAGGTATTTGCACGTTGTAATGAGTTTTGAAGTTTTCTCATTCTCTTGGATACTGTTTGCTGTAACATGGCCTTGTACTTACGGATTTGATTAATTTTTTCCTAATTTTAACATTTGAACAATTTAAACTATTTCTCTGCCATTTGTTTCTGATATTTATGCTGTGTCATTCATAATGTCTTTTTTATTTATATTTTAGACTTTGGGGACTTACTTGATTAATTTTATAAATGTTTTTCATTTCCAAGGGTGGTATTCTCTCAATGTATTTGTGGGACAATTGTGTGTTGTCACACATGTACATCCTTCTAGTAACAGTGACATTCTCTTATCCTGTGCAGAGTACTGTGGAACTTTCTGTTATCCGAATGTTGCCCAGTCACCGTATTTACGGACTGTAGGAGAAAAACTGCTCCCTGGAATTGAAGTATTATGGACAGGTAAAGATTGATGGGTTCTTTCTTTTTATTTTGTTGGTATCGAGTATTTTCTTGTAAGTAGTAAAATAAACTGTCCAACTACATGGGGGTTGAATCTTCAAGTACATGCAAAACCTTCTGATTATTCTGTTTCCTGCTTAGGTCCGAAAGTTGTATCCAAAGACATTCCAGTAGAATCCATTGAAGAAGTTTCTAAGATCATCAGGAGAGCACCAGTTATCTGGGATAACATTCATGCTAATGATTATGATCAAAAGAGGCTTTTTCTTGGGCCTTACAAGGGTCGGTCAACTGAACTCATCCCTCGACTGAAGGGTGTTCTGACCAATCCAAACTGTGAATTTGAAGCCAATTACGTTGCCATTCACACGCTTGCGACCTGGTACAAGTCTAACATGAATGGAGTGAGAAAAGATGTGGTGATGAGTAAGTATGCCTGTTTGCTGGATCTGTGTTTAACCAATCATACCAATTCTTGGTGTTTTTAATGATTTTCTCTTCCTCACCAACTTTTTCTTCTTCTGATGATCTAGCCTTTTCTATTCCATAAGTAAATGGCAGTTGCCTGAAAAGATAATGATCTCGGCTTTATTGACTTCCTGGGGCATATCTGTAGCACACGGTATCAAAGAATTTCTTAGTCTTGAGATGTTTCTGTAGTTATGTAATTAACACTCTTGGGAAGCAAGTTTAATGGCCAAATTTGAAATGTGTCCATGGTATGATTTCATTGGAATAGAAGTAGTTCAGATCAGAAGACACCCTGAATGCCAGGATGTCTGGTTTCTGTACTGACATTAGTGAGGACCATAATTTTATTTTATTTTTTTTTTTCTAATTAGAATCTTGTAACTTGTCCTTTTTGTGACCTAAACCTCTGAGTTACTTAATGCCTTGTGTGACATCTGAAAAACCTGTTTTTGCTATTCTAAAGTAAACTAGTGTGATAACTTTTTAAAATTTGTCTCTGTAGCTGATACTGAAGACAGCACGGTTTCGATCCAGATTAAATTGGAAAATGAAGGGAGTGATGAAGATATTGAAACAGATGTTCTCTACAGCCCACAAATGGCCCTGAAGTTGGCCTTAACGGAATGGTTACAAGAATTTGGAGTACCTCAGCAATACAGCAGTGAGTATGATTTGGTATCAATCTGGGGTAGAAAAATCGTGTTAGATAACTCAGTATTTGTGTTTAGATTAAAGATATTTTACAGATCCTGGCAATTCATTCACTTCAGCTGGAAATATTTTCTGCCGTAGTAATTAGGGAACCTTAATTAAGAAGTCAGAATGCTTGATAATCTACAATGTGCTTGTAATGCTCTGATTGATCAACAGAAGCAATCTTGATGTATTATCCTTTGGCATTTCTGATAGAAGACAAGAAGAGTCTGGATCTTGCTAGTCCCAGTTCTTAATAGACTTCACGGGAACCTGAGAGAATAGGAAGTACAGTGGAGTTGGGGTTTTTTTTGAGTTGATGTTAGATTGTCATAAAAACCAGTTCTGGTCCTGAAGACTCCGTGTTCTTCCAGTTGTTTTAAGATAGTTTTACTTTCCTGAGTTTGTCTTCATAAGCCAGCTGAGTTCTTTCCAGCACTGTACACCTTTTTTGTACCAGTGGGAGTTTGGCTATGAGGGAAAATCTGTTTTTCTCTAGTGTGGGTTTCAGGTGATCAGAGCATCTTTCTGTGTTAACTGGTGATGGAATGAAGGAGCCTGTTCACCTAACTGCTGTGTGGTGCATTTATGTTTTTGAACTGTAGAGTTTTTGTATCTTTCTAAAACTCAACTGCAGCAGAAACACTGGGTGAGGAGTAGTGATTAAGGTGTCTGTCTTCCTCCATTTTCACAGTACAATTTAAGTTGGAAGGGACTTCTTGAGATCTGTCTTGAGTTTAACAACCTTAGGGAGGGTGAGTTAGAGCAGGTTGTCCAATATTGTACCTGGTAAGGTTTTGGATGTCTCAATTTTTCCCAGGTTACAGATAGTTTTGAATTTGAGATATTTAAGCATCAGCTCATCATTAAGCTTTTATTATGAACTGTCCTTTATATTCAAATACAATTTTACCAAGTCAGTTGATGCAGATGGAAAAATAGTTACTTTGAGAGCTTTTTATTCTGATGACATAGTTTAAAATGCTGCTGGCAGCACATAAATATTAAATAATTATCCCAACGTTTTCTTCATCCTATCTTTCGTTAGCAGTTATGTGAAAAGGAAACTTGTAAAACTCAAAGTCAGTAATTAGAATTACATTGACAGAAGTGAACAGACAAAGTACTGAAAGGAAGCAATGCTGATGGGATGCTGTGGTAACAAAGTCATCCATCATTTGCAGGAGTTGCTGATTTGAATGTTAATTGGCAGATATTGAAAACTAAACTTGATTCTTCTTACTCTCAGGTAGGCAAGTGGCCCACAGTGGTGCTAAAACCTCTGTTGGGGATGTAGGACCTCTGGTGGCACCATCCTCTTTAAATGCAGCAACAGTGGTTACCACAGTGTACCAGGAGCCCATCATGAGCCAGGGTGCGGCGCTGAGCAGTGACTCACCGGCCATGGCCAAGGAGGAGGAGAAGAAGCAATCTGATGAGGAACCAATGGACATGGTGGTGGAAAAGCAAGATGATGCAGACAAGAATGCAAACCAGATCCTGACAGATATTGCCGAAGCCAAAATGTCAGAGGAGCTGAAGCCAATGGATACGGATAAAGAGAGTATAGTGGAGTCAAAGTCTCCAGAGATGTCCATGCAGGAAGACTCTGGTAGTGACATTGCACCTATGCAGACTGATGAACAAATTAACAAAGAACATTTTGTGCCTGGGCCGAATGAAAAGCCTCTTTACACAGTAGAACCAGTGACTTTAGAGGACTTACAGCTTCTTGCTGACTTGTTTTACCTTCCTTATGAACATGGACCCAAAGGTGCACAGATGCTGAGGGAATTCCAGTGGCTGAGAGCAAATAGCAGTGTTGTCAGCGTTAATTGCAAGGGAAAGGATGCTGAAAAAGTGAGTGCAAATCTTGTTTCTCTCATTTTATGTCAAAATCCCAAGCATTTTTATCTGTTGTGTGTAATAGGGACTGGTGTTCTACGTTGTAGGACCTGAAGGGTAGTCTATAATGAACCACAGGTCACAGTAATTTTCGTTCCTCCAGTGGAATGTACTGTTTTAAGCCCAGTAGTGCCATGTAGCTATGGAGATGGTCTGGTAACTGCATTTGAACAGTGTTTCCTCACTTCTTACAGCAATAGAGAATATCTGTGAGTCATGTGTGGTGTGGTAGTCTGTCCTGGTAGAATGAAGTAATGAATTGTGTAGTCTTCCTCCATATTTGGAGAACCTCTCTTCTCTAGGAGCCTGTGTTTGATCGTGTGGATTTTTTTCATAGATTGAAGAATGGCGTAACAGAGCAGCCAAGTTTGAAGAGATGTGCAGCTTGGTGATGGGCATGTTCACTCGTCTCTCCAACTGTGCCAACAGGACAATCCTTTATGACATGTACTCCTACGTCTGGGATATCAAGAGTATTATGTCAATGGTGAAATCTTTTGTGCAGTGGTTAGGTAGGTGCATTGGGAGCCATTATAATCCCAGATAGCATCTTTTTAATGTATGTTTTTAATTAGCCCACGGGGAAAACGGAAGTATTAGGCAAATGTATTGTCTTGGACGGGGGTCTGGTTTGACCCTGTTTTAAAGGTTTTCCTGTCTTGCTGTTTGAAGCAATGCTTGCAGTGAGTTTGCTTTGCTATTAAAAGTGAAGTCTGCTGGATGCTTAAGATTGGAGACCTTGATTTTCTTCTTGGGCTAATGAAACTTGAATCTCATCTGACACGTAAGTGTTGACTTTAACTTGCTCTTGACTGAATGCACACTGGACTATGCCATAACTCCTTGGATGCCCTGCTGTATGATTGGAAATGACACTACGAAATGTGATCACATCAGCCATCTGCTGTTTGCTCTGTCTTGATAACATTATTGCTGTCTTCAACAGACCTTTCAATGGGCCTGGCCATGAGGAAGGTGATCCTCCCAGCCCCTGTGCGCATGCGAGCTTTAGCATAAGGCTATTCTGGTGCAAAATAATTTCCTTTAAACACTTTCCAAATTGCTGATTTTTTTATTTTTTTTTAAATATATTTTAAGTTTTTGGTAATGGGTGGAAATTGTGGTGCTCTCTGGACAGATTTAGTCTGAGACTTAAAATGATACTGAAACAGTTGTTTTTTGGTTTAGTTTTTTTTTTTTTTTAATGTGTGACACTTTTTTCTTTGTTTTGTTTTGTTGGTTTTTTTTCCTGAACGATTTTTGGGAGATGCTAAGTTGGCAGATAGCACCAGCATGGCCTGGGTAATTCTAGTGACCTCATTTCACTTTCAGGTTTCAATCCAACTGTAAGGAATATACTGTGGAGTTGCTTGACATACACAGCAGACAGCAAAGCTGATGGTCTCAAGTCACACTTTCCGTAGCTGTCACAAACCTCACAGTGGCTAACCATTACACAACCTTGGTCTAATCCTAGTGTTTGGATTGTCTTTAAATTATATTCTTAAATAATGACAGATTTAAGCAGGGACAGAGAAGACCTGTTAAATCATCAACTTGGTCTGTGCCCAACAAATTCCTGTGGTTTGTACTTATTAAATATCTGATCCCTAAACTTATTAAAGAAGAGAGCTTTTTAGACTGCCTTCTGCAAAGCACAAGAAGAAAACTAGTGTGGGAGGAAAACTCAGCAGCATTGCAATATGTTAACATTTCTCTAACAACCTCATGCTGTTTTAAAAGCCTTAGTTTGTGCGTTTTTAAGTGTAACCCAACTCCTCCAACTTTACTACCCTTGGTGTATGTTGACCTTCAGCTAGAAAATGCTCTCTTCTTGATAACTTAATGTGCTTTCAACTCCAGGCCAAAGCTCTATAAAGGGAACAGTGGTTCATGTAGAAAACATGAAGGCCCCAATGCAGACTGCATTTCAGAATTACCAGACTATGTACTAAATTCAGCTGAAATTGTTTTCAGTGTCCCTGTAAAGTTGGGTTCAAGTCTCTAAAAGCATCAAATATTTGGCATAGTTCAGAATAGAAGCCAACTCAGTAAACACAAACTCTGTTAACTTTGGCACTGTTCTGTTTCAATACTCACACTATTTCAACTGATAGTTGAAAAATTCAGGGTTTTTCACATGTTCAGTTTAATGCTCTCATGCTAACAGTGCTTCCGTGAGAGGGGCCATTTTTGTCTTCAGCTTGTGTTTTATCACTAGTGTAAATACAGAGTAAAAGTCTTTGATAAAAATACCTCATTATATGAAGTCAAGTACATTACAAATCCAAACAAGTTAGTTTTCACAGTGGTGTGCTCAATGGTCCACTGGATGTTCACTTTTTTCACCTCTCCTCCCAAGTCCAGCTAGCATTCAGTCCCTTAAATTAGTGTGGCTGTACAGTACTATGGATTACTAATGACTTCTATTGTCTTCTTCCCCATTGTGTACAGATGGGAGAATCCTCAGCACAAGTTTCTACTGCTATTGGATGGACAGCGCCAGATGTTCACAGCGCGTCGTCATTAATTAATTAGAATGGAAAGGTTTTGTCTGTGAGGCAGCTCAGATAGATTAGAAGTACAACAGGCATGAACTGAAGTCACATTTGCGCAGCGACTTAGGCATTAACTATGTTTTTCATTTATACAGCTCTTCATTCACACAGCTCTTTACTGTAATAATTGGAAGTGCTAGTTAAGTTGTAGTCTCAAAGGACAGACAGATACTGTCTTCCAAGTTACTGACTAAATCTCTTTGGAAAGGATATCTTCTTACATGAGAATTCTAAAATGTGGGAGTAAACCAAATTTGAATTCTGGTGTTTGGATTGTTTCTGAAATTTGCCATACTTAGGGTAGTTTGTATTTAACCTATATTCCTAAACTTGCATAAATGTCAAACTTGGCACACTTTGGGACTCTCTGACTAGCACAACATATTTGTCTGTACTGATCTGAGACTGTTACTTGAACAGGAGTTAGATTGCTGTCCACAAAAGGAAAAGAGTATTTGCGCTGCTCCTCTTGTCAGAAAACTAGGCAAGTAATTGAGATCTACACTCCAGAGACCACTTGGCGGTTTTTTTCTCTCCAGAGCTGTCATTTGTTACTTGGTGAAGGCTGCAGTCCCTTGCTGGCAGAACAGTGTTAAAAAATCAAACAACCGATGGAAGCTTCTTTTCTAAAGCAAGTGCAAGCTAAAGCTAAGCACTGTAATGGGCCTGCTGTTGCTGATTGAGCAGCAAGGTCCCTGGTACGTCCATTATGCTTGTGGAAATAAAAATCAAAATACAAAAAGCAAAGCTAGTAGCGGCCACCAAGGTGTATTAATTAAATTGTGAGTGAATTCCAGTTAACGCTACTTAACTTTTTAATGTGTCAACAGTATTGAGAAGGTGTGGCCTGGATTATGTAAATCCATGTAGTCTCTTGTGAGAATGCTGTTTCATACAGCTGTCCTGGCTGCCTGATTTGTTCTAGACTGCTTGCATATATTGCTAGTCCTAGTTTTCTGACAAGATTAGAAACAATAAGTACTAAAATGTGACTTCAGAAAGGTCCATTTTTTTTTCAGGGGCTGTGATAATGGCATTTGTTTGATCTGAAATTTATGGTAGTAGTTATTGAGCCATCTGGGTTCCAAGATACCAAATTTTCACAGATGAAATGCATGTTTCTGACACAAATACACAAAAAGAAAGTATACAAAATGCTTGGGAAGTCTATGTAGTTCTGCATGGCACATTCTTGTGCCTTCTGATCTAGAATGAAATGTGTAGCTAAATTGTCTCACCTGTCTTACAGGTAATCAAAAATGTGAAATACCGCAATTAGTGTGCGAGCACAAAAACTTCATAAATGATACATTATTACAGCCCCTTCCCCTCCCCAAGCCCTGGATTCTAGCTCAGTTAGAGAGCTTTTTCCACAAGTGTATGTTAGCTTTTTGGACATGTAAGACACCCAGGAAATCCCCCTTCTCGTAACATTCTCCGCTTGGATCTGATCTCAACAGGGTGTCGTAGTCAATCTTCAGCACAGTTCTTAAGTGGAGACCAAGAACCCTGGGCCTTTAGAGGTGGTCTAGCAGGAGAGTTCCAGGTATCAATATGACTTCACAACTGAATGACGTTTTCTTTGTTTTATGAGAAACCTTTTGTTGCACATCAGAGGTCTGGAAGGATTGGTCTGCCGAAGGCTTTCTGGTCCAAAGCCCATTAGCCTTACAGCTTGGTTTAAAATAATTTTCCTCCCCTTTCTACAGTAATTTCTCAAGGAGATGCTGCCTGTCCCACGCGCATGCGAAGCGCAGCGGCTTTAGTTGTACATTTCACATTGTTTCTTTGCAGGTCGCACAGCATTTTTACCTGCGCCCGCAATTGCACAATGCGCGCATGCTTGTCTGCCGATGGGAATTCCATGAGCAAAAGGGATGGTCATCCAAATTTTGGTTCCTCTCTAAATAATGCTGTAATGCACTTTATTGCGAGGAATTCAATTGGCAAATATTCCTAAATCGCTGTTTGTACCATGTGCAGATTTGTTCATGGATTTTTCAGGCGCTATACTTTTCCCCCCTCACAGGTGCTCTGCGCGCAGCAAATTGAATCAGCGCATTGCTTTTGGGATAAAGTGTCTCCTCTGGCCAGTTAACCCTCTTCAGACCAAACCTTTCCTCCTGATATTCTATGTTCTTAGACAGTGTAGATACGATTGGTAAAAAGTTTTTTAAAGCAGTTAAGATTAACAGACTCTTAATGTGCTGTTTCAATTGCATATTTTAGAACACCAATTGGATATTTTCTATTCAAATAAGGTCGTTGCATTTGTAAAGCATACCAACCCCACCTTCTTCTGGGGTAGCAAGTAGCAAATGTTAATTTGGGAGTCTGCAGTGCACACCCAAGAGTGATGGGTTTTATTGTTCATACAGTTATATTAAGTATTTTGTTTTCACAGCGTTTGCTGCCTATTGATGGGGCAAATGACCTCTTTTTTCAACCACCTCCATTAACACCCACTTCCAAAGTGTACACCATACGACCCTACTTCCCTAAAGATGAGGTAACTGCTTTTGACACTTGTCTCTTTTGTTGTTAGTGATGCACTTCCTTTTGTGGCAACAGTGGTTACTGCTGAGTCCCCTCTTCCCCTAATGAAGCAGGTGTCCTGGTATCTTGCACAAGGCACAAATGCCAGCTCACAGGAAAACTGAGGTTAAGTGATACACCTCTGGTTCAGCAACATGCTGTGCACCAGTATGTGTATGCTCACAGCTTGATTCCCAGCCTCCCACCCCCTCGCCCTTTTAAATCTGTGAGTGCCTTCATTATTTATGAAAAGCAAATTAAATTTGTTCACAGCTGGTAGAAGAACTCTTGCAGTAGGGAGACATGCAGTGGATTAGACTTAGAGGGTGGGTGTGTATGCCTGTTTCACCTCAGTGGTTATTGTGTTACCTGCTGGTATTTGCGATGCTGTGTAGGCAGAACAGTGATACTGCATCTCAAAATGGAGCTGAAAAATGTGATCATGGTTCAGCCATCCATACCATTTTAGTTACTGTTGGAAGCTTTTTGGTCTGATTTTGAAAGAATGTTGTCAAATCTCCTTTGGAGTGTTTGATACTTTAAAATCAGGAAAATTTTATTAGTCATTATTGATTAGTGCTTTTTAACTTTTCTCTTTTCTGAATGGATCTGTAGTGTAGTTTCTTTTTTATTAGCTTGGCATGGAGAATACTTGAAAGTGAGGTGTCAGCTAATAGTTAACTCTATGGATGCAGTTTAAACAATGTAGAGATTAATGCATCTTGAAATCTTGCGTTGGTATGTGCACTGAGATGAAACAGGCGTTTCTAAGTAAGTTTTCAGTATTTCAAATGAGTCCTAACTTCAAAGCCAGTCAGACATACAAGGCTGACACATGAAGACTCCTTTTCCTACGGCTTCTAGGCCAGCTCTGTCCTGTGCTGTCCTCACCTTTTCCAAACCTTCATGCAAGACTTGACCTAAGCTGACTTGTTCTTTTGTAGGAAATGAAACTGATATTTCTAAACCACCTTAGCAAATAGAGATGCAGCTAAGCATGCACTCATAAACAATATTTCTTCTGAGGAGTTACCTTTTAATTAGAGGAAGAAAAGAAAGTGTCAAATCCAAAGCATTTTTGTTAAAAAAAAAGATAGTTTCATATTTAAGATGTGACTGATACAAATTTGCTCTTTTGAAGAGATTCGGGTGAAAGCTGTTTAACAGGCTGGGTGTGTCTGTCCTTTGCAGAGGCTGAGTTGCTGGACTTGAACATCAGAAGTTTTATTAAGGGACTTGTAGCAATGGTGGTGGTAGTCTTCACTGAGTGTTTAGTATCAAACTCCCAGACCTAATCTTGTGCTGTTACAAGAGCAGGAGGTTGACCTCCAGCCTTTCTTTCCCAGCCATTCAATTTAACTGCAATGTTTTTGAAGGCAACTTTGAGTTACTTTCAGGAAAGAGGTGGAGAGAATGCTATCCTTTTGCATAGATGGACACTTTTGATCTCTGGTGACTCAGTGCCTGTCAGTACTAGTATGTTAATGACATACTTGCTTTTGAATGTGACTGGTAAGTTGAAATAATCTCTTTTCTCCTCTTAGGCATCTGTATATAAAATCTGCAGAGAAATGTATGCTGATGGAGCTGATCAACCCTTCCACAGTTTACCAGATTTAATTGGAGACAAGTATGTATTAGGAATAAATGTCCTGCAGAGGTGGTTCTGAAGGATAAAGTCCTGATAATGTATTTAATTTGAATTTTTAAAATTGTGTGTGGGAAGAATACAAAGAACATTTGAAGTAGATAAAACAATTTACTCTTAGGAAACTGGGGTTTTGGTTTCTTAAAGAGACTATTGACAGTTAATGTCTCAGTTCATGTGCTGGTCACCTGTTGTGAGCTGTTAGAAAATAAATTTAGCTGAAACCATTGTATTATAAAACCTGTGCATCATAATATCTTATTTCAGATTTTGTGAAAGTATATCATGAGAGTGTCCATAGTCTGTAGTTACCCTCTGGTATTTTTTCTTACTTACTGTAGTTCTTAAAATAGAATTGACAGGTTATTGAGGTGCAGTCTCCCAGCCAAGTGCCTCAAGGTTTTTTCTGAAATATATGCACAAACTTTTTAAAAGGATAAGCAATGATAGATGAAGTTTAAAAAAAATGGGACATTAAATCTGAGCTGTAAAATGAGCTACTTTGAGTGGATTATTTTTTTGTCTCAGGTGTTTAATTTAGATAGAATTTTATAGAGTCTCCTCTGAGTGACAGGAAGGCAGTTAAGAAAGGATGTGTAACTAGTATCGAACAATACCCAAAGGAAATTATAAAGGCAAGGAAATAATGGCAGCAGAGCCACTAAGAGGAAAAGCTGAAGAGCTGAAAATCTGTGGAATGCTGAGGTGCACATGTTGCTTATATTTGAGTTTTGACAGCTGATCAGTCAATTAGTGCTTTGTTGAAACTAATTCCATGACTGGAGGACTCACTTCTTTGGTTGACCCTTGAGTTTCCTCCATGGTACCTGAAGGGCATACTTGGTCAAACTGACCTTCATCTGACTGAATTTGTGCTTTTTTTCCTGCAGGTTAGTTGGAGGTCTGCTCACTCTCAGCCTGGATTACTGCTTCGTCTTAGAAGATGAGGATGGCATATGTGGCTATGCTTTGGGAACAGTTGATGTAACTCCCTTCATTAAGAAATGCAAGATGTCTTGGATCCCTTTCATGCAAGAAAAATATACTAAACCAAATAGTGACAAAGAGTTGTCTGAGGCAGAGGTTGGTATAACTTGCGAGATCAGAACTGCATGCTGAAGGCTTTCAAAGTGGGTTTTTGTTGGTTTTTTTTGAGCTCACATGAAATTCAGTGTTTGCACCTTTCTGAAGACTTTGAGCATGTATTAAAGCATCTGATGTATCAAAAAGAGACTGTAAAATTATTCATTGCCAGTCAGATACAGCTGTGTGCTATAATATACCCATGAGGTATACTTCAGTAGTAATCAATGCAGTAAATGTAAAGCAACTTCATCTAGAGAAAATTACATTTTGAAAAAAAAAGTATTGCTCCTGCTCTGTTCTACTGCAAAATGCAGTATTAGTTTCTCCATGCTGCAGGTAAAGCACTGAATGTCACATCAATTTAAGTATGGAAAACAAATTCAGGAGTGCTTGGTTTTGGTGTGAAAATCTAGGAGCTATTTGAGCTGTTGTGGAGCTGTAAATGGTGCAAAGCAACCTAAAACTGCCCATTAAAAAGGCAAAAAAACCAAAGAAGAATATCTGTGCAAACTGTTGGTTATGTGTTTGCTTATGTTTTCTTTCACTGGAAGTATGGGTCGCTGAGAATGAGCTTTGCATGCCTCCTTTGATGGTCTGAGCAGCTTTTCTAGCCAGTCTAGAGTACAGACAGCAATTCATCAGATGAGGAACATCAGAGATGTAGCTGAAAAGCCTCCTGGTTTGGAGGCTCCATGAGCAAAGCAGTCTCCCCTGATAAAGATGAATGAAAATGAAAAGCTGGAAAATTATTAAATACCTGTTTCCCATATTCATTTCAGAAAATAATGCTAAGCTTCCATGAAGAACAAGAGGTATTGCCAGAATCATTCCTTGCTAACTTTCCATCTTTGATAAAGATTGATATCCACAAAAAAGTGACAGATCCAAGTGTGGCCAAAAGTATGATGGCCTGCCTGCTCTCTTCTCTAAAGGCTAATGGTAAGTTTCTTGCACTTAGAATTCCTTGCTTCCTAACTACATGTCATTTCTAGGGTGCAAGGCAAACTTGGGAAGATTTGGTTAAATAATTACAAAAGCTTTTGAACAGCTAACTTCTGCTGCTGCCTTGGAAAAGCAAGCTTTTCGTTTTAGCCATTATCCTTCAAATTAGAAGATAGGCAGAACTGAGGGAGCAATTTGGCACTGAGGGCACACATCTTTACATCTTGAATACTGCACAAAAGCCTATATTTTCCCTGCAAGCATTGGTAAAGATGCTTTTTTTTTTAAGTTTGGCTGTCTGCACTGCTGAGTAATTACCAAACCTTCAGTATGGGAAGTACTTGGCTGCCTGCCCTGACTGTGCACCCAACACTCACAGTTCCTCTGTTTCCACTTGGTGCCCTCCTGCAATGCTGTTTTTGGAGCCAGCATCAAATATTTTTCTGTGCAGTGAAAGGTGTGCAGAGGGCTTGTTCAGACTGATGGATGCCTGCGGTGTGCAGTCCCGTTAAGGGATGGTCAGTTGTGCTGCCATAAATGGGCACTAATGCTACATGTGGAATTGGATTGCTGATTTACCTGCTAAAATAGATGGGAACTCTAGTAATATTTTATATCTGTGCTTTTTACAGTAACTCTTCTCCTACAGTCTTTTGTTTATTTTCTTTCTTCAGGCTCCCGTGGGGCTTTTTGTGAAGTGAGACCAGATGATAAAAGAATCTTGGAATTTTACAGCAAGCTCGGTTGTTTTGAAATTGCTAAAATGGAAGGATTTCCAAAGGATGTTGTTATCCTTGGAAGAAGCCTTTGAAGTGCTTGACAGTGAACTGTTCCAGTACTGTAGACCCTTAACAGCTGGGCAGGTAGTGGTGGGGATCTTCATATGGTCTAACTGCACAAAGCCAGCAATAAGCCAGCTTGATAAAAGGGGCTATGCGAAAATCACCCATCACACATTCAGACTGTAATTTGTTGGAAGGGGGGATAATGCTGCTGAAAACATTGTTATAATGAAGAGAAACCTTGTCCTCTCCTGGTCCTGTGTGAAGTGCCAAGGAATCTTGCATGGGCTATAGCTTCTCAGAGGAATCCCTCTCAATCAGTGCTGTGGTTGACGACCGTTCTCTGCATTCAAGTGTCAACAGAAAATTGGTCTCTAGCAGAATGCTTATAAAGATGCAGGTTTTTTTTCTCTGTCATAGAGTAGGATGTGCAATTGGAAGTTGCAGAAATGGGAGGGATTGCTTGTATCAATCAGCATTTTTAAAGATATGTAGTTACAGTTCTATTTTTTACTACCTTTACGCTTGTTGATAAAGCAATGACCCATTGTCACTTCTAATGACCATTGGTTCAAGCTTTGTGTTTTGTTAGGGACAAATGTGCAGTGGTCTGTGGCAGAAGTCACTCAATGACAAACTTGTAAATCTCAGTGTATATAAACTTAGCTGTATGCTGAGTAACTTTTTGTTTACTGGTTTTTGTAACTTTTTCTTTTGAAAAGTGAAATGGTATAGGTCCAAGACGGCACTTTTGAAAAACCTGCAACCACAATCGAGAACAAGTCTGTCCTCAGCACTGACCTTTCTTATTGTGCCTCATATCCAGGGCTAGGAACTGACCATCTTGGGAAAGGGGAGCAGATCCCAACTGACCCTTCCTTCAGATAGCAGTTTGTCGCTGCTTCAGGGTATCATTCTCCTGGGACTGAAACAGCAATTCACAGGATGCTTTTCTGAACCCATTAATTTTGGTAATGTTCGCATGGGATTATGGATGAAAGATGGTGAGAGGGAGAGAGAGCTGGCCCACAGCTGGGATTTGTCCTTGGAAGAGTCACCATGTTTCAAAGCCTGTTCGTACTAGTTTGATTAAATCAGGGTCTTCAAGTCCTGCACATTTGTATCAAATAACTTTTCTATAAGAAATGCCACAATAAGCACATTTTTACACATTATTTAAATGGTTATCTACTTTTAAATGTTCTAAGAGTTTAATGTTTTTGCCCAGGATGGACATGCTTGGTGATGGGATGGAACTGGTGTTGTATGGGACCTGGTAGTCAGGCAGTTGGATCATTAATGGAAATGGTATTTCACAGTAGTCCCAGTGTCCCAGGCAGGTGATTGGACAATGGTATGCACTTTGCAGTACTTTGTTTCTTCCACCTGCTGTCATCAGCTGTCTATATCTTATGTTTAAATTTTCCTGGGGTTTTTTCAGTGGTGCACAAGGGGAGCTTGGTTGCTCTTACAAGCCTCCAGCTGCATAGAAGTTGATTTGCAACCTGTAATGAATGGCAGTAAGACTGCAGTAATGCTCTCTGCAACCTGTAAGGAGATGCTGTGTTTGGCCTTCTGGTGCAGTCATGTGCAAGATGTTTTGATTTTATTTTTTTTTTTTCTTTGCAGAATGTGAATGATTTTTAATGCGGTAGCGAAGTATTTAAGTTGAAGCAAGTTCATTTCATTTTTAGAGAGAGGTATGGGGTTGTGCTGTGGGATTTCATTAAGTCCGAGCTGAATGCCACTAGTTTTTATACAGCTTTGAGTGCATGTTGAGTAGCTGATACCTTGATTTACCAGATGGGAGAGTTTTGTTTCTTCATGGATACCAGACTCAACTTATTTTATCTGGATGCATAACATTACAGCATAGGATGCTTGTGGCCTTATTTCTTGGCTTTTAAGGAGTTGCCACATTTTCTCTTCCTATGAATTTGTTATTATTATAGAAATTAATTGTCTAAGCCTATGGAATGTCAGGCCAATACCATCATTCTAGGATTGTAAAGTGATATGTTGACATATCTTTCATGGTTATAAATTTTCATTAAGGTTGGAATGCCACTTTCATTAATCTGTTTTAGATCAACAGTATCTGTAGCAGAAAAAGACCTGTAAAACTGTATTTGAAGACCATGCGAGAAATAGAATAAAAGTTGAGAAGTGAATGTAAATAAACGTGTATTTTGTGTATGAGCTGGTCCAGAACCAGAAGGGGCTCAGCAATGTACATTACATCACACTGTGTTTGATGCCCTTGGGATCAGCCGTCAGAGACTTGGGTCTGGTTTTGGTGTTGGCAGTTCTACATCCACAAAATTTAACTTGGGAAGATAAATACTGAGATACCTGAAGCAAGTAGCTTCCTGCTTAGAGTGACAGCTAAGCGAAGGGATGGACCAGGGCTATGAAAAGCAGCTTTTCTTATGAAGGTCGCTTCACAAGAGTTTGTCCATCTGCTACACAGGTGCACTGGTGGTGTAGTTCAGAAGCTGTGCAGTGTGGAGAACAGGATAACACACAAAACAAGCAGGGAAGTCAGCAGGTGAAAACTTTTCTCCTGGCCCAGTAAATGTTCTCTGTTAAAACAAGTAATGTGTTGCACATAGATGACTATGTTTTCTTAAAGCCTATTTGTGAAGCTACGACAGACTTGTCTCTCTACAGCACATCTTGGCCTGGGAAAAGGGATTTGGCTCTGATGTTGCACCAGACTCTTTTCCCTTAAAGGAGCATAATGCAGCAGTGGATGCTCCTGCCTCCATCGCTCCAGGGTGGTGGCTGCAGACAGGTCAGGTAGGGTCAGATGGCTGCGTGCGGAGCAGCTGCTGAGAAGCACGTGGGTGTGCTTGTGTAACCATTGCTGCTTGCTTCTTTCTGGGACCCGGTTCAGCTTTTCAAACCTCTTCAGTCAGGTTTTCCTTGAACCTGCTCCAGCTCGAGCAAAGCAAGTGGCTGGCTAGCAGAAGTCTCTGCGGTGGGAGCAGAGCCAGATTCATCTCCAGAATGCAGTGTGGACTCGTTAGTGGGATTTGTTTTAATCTGTCTGCTCCTCTGCAGCACCAAGCAGACCGCTTCCCTTTCAGCTTTGAAAGGCCGGTACAGCCCTCTCCTTGCCACTGATTTTGAAGTAGGATATTGCCTTCTGCCTCAAACGCTCCTGTGCTGCAGTCCCCAGTGTCAGGTCACGCTGCTCTTGCCCATGCTTAAAGAGCTAGAGATGAGCAGGTCCCTCCCGTTGTAGCCCTCCCTCGACCGTTGTCACCCTCCTGTCCCCCCGGTACCCCTCTTTATGCCCTCGGCCTCCTGGCTCTGTGGGTGTCCTGTATCTCCTCCCCAGTGCTGCTGCCGTGGGCCGGGCCGGGCCGGTGTCCAGGCGGAAGAAGGGCGGTAGGTGAGCAGCCGGTAGTAACGGCCGTTGTGGCGTTGCTACAGCTGGCGCTGAGGTCCGTAAAGGCTGAAGACCCAGAATGGGCAGGAAATACCCGAATTCAAGGCTGTGGGGCGCTGCCGCAGGACCCTTTGGTTCGGTCCCGGGGGGCGGGCGCGGGGCGGGGCTGCTCGGTACGGCACTGCACGGCCCGCCCCGCTCCCTCAGCCTCTCCCAGCGCCGCCGCCTCATGGAGCCGCACGGGCCCGCCTGCCCCGGCAGCGTCCTCTTCGGTGAGCGGCCCCGGGCCAGGGGAACCGGGACACGGGCAAGGGGGCGGGAGAGACACGGGGGTGGGGGGGGGGAGGTCATAGATGAATTAGGGAGGTGACTCACGGGGAGGGGGTCTGGGACGAGAGAGACGTAGGAGGGTGAGAGAGATCCGGAGGGCGCGAGAGAACGCTGGGGCAATAAATAGAGGTCAGGAGAGAGACGGGGCAGAAAGGGACTTTGGGGAGTAATCGGGACGGCGTGGAGGCTGGAAAGACACGTGTGGGTGGCGGGGGAAAATAGCTGTGGGGTCAAAGAGAGACCTGGGGTAGCAGAGACACTGTGAGGGGAAAGAGGCAAGAGAGACACGCGGGTATGAGGAGACACATGGAGGGCATGATCGTGCCGGCGGGGAGGACGGTGTGGAGAGACGCGTGTATGACCGGGCTCGGGAGGCAGCAGGCACATGCTGGGGGTCCCGGGGCAGTCTGGGGGGAGCCGCGTGGGCTCTTGGTGTTCTGACGGCTTTAGAGGACGGGGAGTAATGGGGCGGTGGGTTGGCAGTCCCGACTCACGCCGGCCTCTCCTGCTCCTCCGGTTAATCCCCCGCGCTCCCACGTCAGCGTTTCGTGGGCGCCTGTCGCAGGGCGGTGGAGCCGTGTCCCTCCTCTCTGGGAGGGGTTTGGCCGGGCCGGGGAAGCCCCGCCGCACGTGGGCCTGCGCCGCTCCCGAGCCCGTGTGAGGGCAGCCCCAGCCCCAGCCGGGCCTCGGTGCACGCGGGGGAAACGGACGTGCAGCTCCCCGGGCCTCTTGTGCACCTGGGGCTGGGCCCTCCCCTCGGTAAGTTGAATATATAAGCATGGGAAGGAAGACGTCCTGCCCCGGGCTGTGCTCGTGAAGGTTGATTCCTCTCCCTTGGAAATTCCGGCAGTGGTATGCAGGGCTCGGCTCTGTGTTTTTCCGATCAGCCTCACACTGGTGAATCATCCTGCAATAAGTAAACGCTCCCAGGGCAGTTTAGTCCCTCCCTTTGGTCGGCTGAATCCTGATCCTAAGAGCTAAGGACGTAGCTTAATGCATTGCCCTTGTTTTTGTAACTGTCTGAAGAAGTATGTAATAAAATTTTTCTCAAAACTTCTCTTGGGGGACTCCAGCTCCCTGCAGCTTGGTCTGGCATCCTCCCCTTGGGCTGGGCCTCATCATTCAGGTCTGGCACTCTGTGTCTGTCTCTGCTTCCAGACTCCTATCCAAGAAAAAGTTGTACTGGCAATGGCATGAGCAGAGTCACTGTTTTGTCTGCTCCCTCCTGTTTTCCACAGTGGTGTGCCCTGTCTGTTCTTCTCCCTGGAGGGGAAGAGCCTTGCCCTGCCAGTGCTTGGGAACGTTGGGTGCCCATGGGCATTGCTTCATGGCAGCCTGCTTTGGGGACACCAGGTTTTGTCCCCTCATGGTGCAGAGGTGGCTGTGTAATTTTTTGGGACCCTGGAGCCCAGGGTGCCCTGATCTGATGCTGCTCCTCACACAAGAAAAAAGTTTTAGAGGTGCCATGTGCATGCCTGGCCAGGGCTATCCCTCAGAACCCTTTGCCTATAGTGACTGGTGTTGTGTAAAGCTTGCTACTGTTTTTTTCTTCTCCTTCTAGGCTGTGAGCTGACTGCCAGTACCAAATCTTACACATTTCAGGTGGATAAAGAAGATGACTCTGACCACATTTTAGCGCTGTCTGTGGTAAGAGAAATGTGAACATAACTGTGCTTGTTCTCTCCTGTAGTCACCCATATCCTTATCCTCATTTCTTGGCTGGACTGGAGTCAGGGGACTCCCTTGGCTGAGGTCCCAGGACTGGCTGCTCTCAGGGCAGGACACAGAGTGGTCATCTTTATCCATCATATGTAGGCACTTGTGCAAAGCCTGTGGTGGCAGAAGCATGTTGAGTAAGGGAATGCTTCAGGCAGGTGAAAAGGTGAATGCTTCAGGTGAAGAAAAGTATTTTTCCCTTGTATTTAACCTTGCTGGAGCTTCACACCAGCTGGGTCTCTGGCTTTTTACTCCCTAAGTCTAGAGAGTGCAGGGCTTCATTCCCGGCTCTCACTGGGGATGTTTTCTATCCTGGGAGCACAGAACCTGCCAGCATGGATCAAATCAGCAGAAATCACAGCCCGGGTGCCATCCCTTGAGGTGACTGCAGCAACAGCTGTTGCAGCTGGGAGAGACACAGAAGCCTCTCTGAGGCAGTCAGGGCAGAGTTGCTACAGGATTGTTCACTGCTCTCCCTGTTTTGTGGAGCAGCATCCCCACACCTTGCATGACATCTGGGCTAGTAGCATTGTTGTGGGTTACTTGTCCTGTGGAGAGCTCCAGCTGTCCCATATGTGTCCCTTGGGAGAGCATTTGCTCACAATCTCCACTTCCACCCAGGTCTGCCTCACTGATGGTGCCAAGGACGAATGCAACGTGGTGGAGGTTGTTGGGCGAAACCATGAGAACCAAGAGATCGCTGTGCCTGTGGCAAATCTGAAATTGTCATGCCAACCCTTGGTAAGAGGCTTATTTGAAGACTTGGGGGTGGATGGCCGCAGGGAACAGGACAGCTCTGGATGTTTGTGGATCCTGATCCAAGATGTGCAGCTCATAGGCAAATGCCCTGGGTGCCCTTGGCCTGGCTGCAGGTGTCCTCAGATGGACATGTTTCACTGGGAACTGCAGGGTATTCTGCTTTTTGCCTCTGCCCCTAACTCAGCTCCATTTCTGCTCTTTGCAGCTGAGTCTGGACAACTTCAAGCTGCAGCCTCCGGTGACCTTTCGCCTGGCAGCAGGCTCTGGCCCAGTGCACCTCACCGGCTGGCACAAGATCAGTAAGAACTGAAGGGTGGGGAAAAGCTTGGGAGGAGTGAGGGTTATGAAGGGACTTCAGAGTCAACAACGGCTAGGGAGCTGCTGGGAGATGCCCTGGGTGCTACCTGGCATGCTTGCTCTGTCCATCCTTTGTGCTGATTCCCCAGGGGTCATCTCAGGACAGGGATTCCTTCCCTACTGCAAGGCCTTGCCTGGGAAAAGGGGTTTGGATGTCTCAAACTGTCCCCTTTTTTCCTGTCTGGCTGTCACCATTCCCCTCTTGAGACCTCCCTCCAGTTGGGATGTTGCTTATTTCCCACTCTTAGCTGCTGTGAAAGCTGCTTCAGAGCTCCTTGGGCTGCTCTGCTCTTGGGGTGTCTTGTGGGCCGGTTGTATTTGCACAGACATACATGGGTGAGTAACAGTTACTGTGTGTCCCAGTGCACAGGGAAGATGCTTCCTTTGAGGAGGATGATGACTTGTCTGAGGAGGATGAGGAGGAGCTTCCTCCTATTATGCCAGCCAAGAAGTAGGACGAGGAAGCAGTAACTTGTCTCCAGGCAAGGTGAGGGGCCAGGCTGCCTTGGAGGAAGGATTTGGGTGGCTGTGATACTGGTGTGGCAAGTGTGAGTGGAATGTGCTGCTGAAGTCTGCTGGTCTCAACCTTGTTCTTCCCCTAGGTACTCACTGGGACTTCTCTCCCTGGACGGTTTTTACCTTGGACACCTATTACCAGGACCTCAACATTTGCTGCTTGTTTTTTGGGTTTTTTTAATGCTGTTTTAACTTTCTGGGGAGCAGGAGCTGCTCCCAACACCGGAGTGTCTTCTTTCACACAGCCCTGGAAGGGTGATCCCAAAACTGGATGGATGCTGCTGGTATATCCCCTCTGTCTGATCCCTGTCCTGGGAGTTGGGGATGGAGGAGATGATCCTTACCCTGTGCCTTTTTGCTGTCCTGGACCTCTGCTCCATGCACCCCCTTTCCCTGGCTGTGAAATACTCAGTCCTGGCCCCTTCACCAGCAGATGGATGTAAAGCCAGCTGTGCGACAGGCACTTTCACTGATTCTAATGTGTTTGCTTTTGCTTACTCACAGTTTGATGGTTTTTATATACTTGGAAATGTGAAAGTGGGGCCCAGGCTCTGTTGTTGAGTGCAGTTATGGTGGGGAGAGAGCTCACAGCCTGTCTGATTTGGGGGAGGTTCTGGGTCAGTGTGCATTGTAAAGAACTGTTCTTACACTCAATAAAGATCTCTGAGGCATCAGGTCTGAAGAAAGGTCACTGCTGGCTGGCAGGTTCCTCCCATGCACACTTCAGTGGGGCAAATTTGAGCTGTGACCTTTGCTGAGGAGTTGTGTCTCCCCACACCTGGGTACCTGGAGAGGGTTGGGTTCTTTCTGCACTTCAGCCAGGTGGCATTTCTCACCCATGATGGCTGGTTCTGCCCTTGAATGTTTCTTTGGCTGTTTCTCTGCAATCAGTCTTGCATTCATAGCCAATGTGTCAATGCCTGTGTCTTCTGTGTCTGAGACACTGGATGTTGTCCCTGAGAAGCACCATGGGCTGTTCTGTCATGCTGGCCCTGTTGATGCCCTGGAACAGTGAGTTTCTCAGTAGCCTGGACTCATGTAGGAAATCCAGGGTGGATCCTCAGCTCAGACTCCTTTCTAGACTTTGTTTCTCTCCTCTGGAACCTGTGCAGCTCCTTTGCACCTACCCACTTAATTTTCTTCTGGCCCCAAACACCTTGCTTAGCTCTTAGAACAAGGCTTTGAAGGCCCTTGCAGAAAAGGGAAAAGGGCTGAAGAACAGGTGGCTCTGGGGAGATCTTTCTGTGGCATTTCAGTACTTAAAGGGGGCTTGTAAGAAATATGGGGACAGATGTTTTAGCAGGGCCTGTTGAGGTAGGACAAGGGGTAATAATTTTAAACTAAAAGGGTTGGTTTAAATTGGATATAAGGAAGAAGGGCTTCTTGAAATGAGGGTGGTGAAACTAGCAGAGGTTGCCCAGAGAGGTGGTAGATTCCCTATCCCTGAAAACATTCAAGATCAGTTTGATAAGGGTTCTGAGCAGCCTGATCTAGTTAAAGATGCCCCTGTCCATGGCAAAGGGGTTAGACTTAGATGGCCTTTAGAACTCCCTTCCAACCCAAAAAATTCCATGACTCCCAAGACCGCTGTCATCCCAACCCCGGGGAATGCGACCTCGGCTGCCTGGGAGGCACCAGCGGAGAAAGCCGGCTCGTGGGGGGCTGAAGCCCGTGTTTGGTGTGTGGCCCCGCAGCAGCGCGGGGGGAGGATGCCGGGGGGCTGGAGAGGCGGCGGGGGCCAGCGCGGCACCGCCAGGGGGCAGGCGGGCTCTGCGGCACCGGGACACCGGCACCGGGACACCGCGGGGCTCCCCGGGGCAGAGCCCGGGCTGCAAAGGGCATCCCGCCCTGCTGCTCCTCCTCGCCTGAGAGCGGGCGGGTGCGGCTGACAGCGGTCCTGTCCCCTGGGTGCGGTGCCCCCGCGCGCTCCCGTGTGCACGGGGCTGGCGCTCGGTGCCTGTGCCCACAGGCGCGGTCAGACCTCTCGGCAAATCCCGTTGCCCCGGCAAGCTGGTAAGAAGCAGGACATTCCTGCAGTTGAGCTGGATGAAGGGAGGCAGTAGCATCCTCCCTGTGGAGCAGTGGATATTTGAGATGTCTCGGCGGGCACTGTGCACCAGTGCTGGGTGTACGGGAAAGAAGTCCTGGTCTTTGGACTGCTAGGACAGTGCCCAGCCCCTGCCAGAGCTGGCATCCCATCACCTTGCAGATTTCCCTGGCTATGTGCACCTGGAAGGGGTCAGGGCTAATCTGTCTGCCAGACCTTGATGCTGCTTGTGCTCCGTGGAATTGTAGCTTGACTCCAGGGGAACAAGAGCCAGCAGACCATTTTTAACAAGCCTCTCTTGGAAGGGAGGGCTGGGGGAAACAGCTGGTTCCAAGCCTGGTGGGGAGTGATGAGTGGAGGGAATGGGCACTGCTCAGTCCTGGTGGGGTGATACTGTTGCTTCACACAGAGTGGAAACGTCTGTGCCAGCAGATGAGAAGGAGCATTTGTCGTCTTCAGCAGTAAAAGGAGATTATTTCAGGCTGCTGGTGTCCTTCAGGGCATCTAGGTAGCTGGTACAGAGGCAGGCAGGGAGCAAAGGTGGCACCACGGGGGACATGAGGATGGTGGCAGGAGGCTTGAGGAGACAAAGCTTGTGCACCCCACTATAGGACCAGCTCAGCTCAAGGTCTTGTCATGGGTGCTGGCTGGTCCCCAGTGCTGCTGTAGGGAAGTGATGGGGGAAGTGGATGCCCTCAACACAGAAGGAGCAATAGAGGGGCTGGGGGGGTGTTGGTACTGCCAAGCCCCTTTCTAAGTGACTTTGGGAGGTTTGCTTCCTGCTCCCCAGCAATGTCACAGCCTTGATGTGCTCAGCTTGGGGAGAGGGAGATAAATGCTGAAATGTCAGGAGGCTGGGAGGGGGGATGTGCTCACACAGCACTTAATGGGGAAGGATGGGATTACAGGGGTCACGCTAGGTGAGCAGCTTCCTTCGTGGAGCTGATGGTATCAGAGCAGGTGCCCCCGGCTGCAAATACCTTGGGCAAACAAACAGAGCTGTCTAAGAGCAGGTGGGCTCGGGCATGGCCGGGCTGGGGGATACTCAGTGGTGGTGGGGGGCAGGAGGCTTTCTGTGCACAGGGAGTAAAGCGTGGGGCTCCTGGTGTGAGGGCTGCATTGCCTTCCATAGGGTGAGGGGGTAATCGAGTTGTGTTTCTATGTGCATACCTGAGCTCCTCATGCTGGAGACACATGTAAGGGTGTGAAGCTCATCACTCTCCCAACAGCAGCTGGAGGTGCCACTGCCTGGGGAGCCAAAGGATGCCCCAGTCCAGGTGATGGCTCTAGGATTGCTCTGAGAGTTGATTTGCTCTGAGCATTCCCCCATCTCTGCTGCTTCAGGGTTCTGTATGCTGCTACAGCTGGTGATGGATCCCTGCTCTGGTAGCAGTGGGTAACCCTGCCCTTGGCTGAGCCATGCAGCAGAGAAACGGGGCTGTAGTGGAGCTTAATGTGGAGTTCATCGTGCATGAGTACCGTGGCTGTGCACCCGTGGTGCCACACACTCCACAGCCCTCCCAAACCAGCCTGCTGCTCCTGGTGGGAGGCTCAGGCTGCTCACTGCAGGGCCTGGCTCAGGTGCAGCCTGGCTGGGCTGGGGCTTGGCTGCCTCCTCCCGCTGGGTGGCTGGGCCAGGCCAGCATTTCCCAGAGGATGCTCTGATTTCAGAGGTCAGGTTTGAGTTGCTTTTTCAGGGATGGAGGAGCAGGATGGGGAGCTGCTCTGCTGAGCGTGGCCAGGAAGTGGTTTTCCTTGTGATGCCCCAGCGGGTCCTGCCCCATCACAGTTCTGGCCGGGTTTCAACTCTTTGTGGCTCAGACCACGGCCCCAGGGCGGCTGAGAAGCACAGCTGTGACTGTGCTGTAGGTGGGGCTGGTCCCCTGCTCCATGAGCTCCCTGTTGCTGGTTCCCACGCTGATCCAGGGTAAAGCTCTTTTTCTCTGAGTCTTGGCTGCCTGGGCTTCGAAGGAAACGAGGAGGCCACCCCAGGAGATGCAGTATCCCATTATCCTGGGGTTTAGCAGCTCTGTGAGGTGGGCAGAGAGCCATGTGACACCTTGGTGGCAGCAGGAACAAGAAGAAGGACCAGCAGAGCCACCTTTAGCTGGGACTACCCCGATGATGGGTGTGATGAGTGTCCTGTTCTCTGAAGTGCTAGCTGACCGTGCCATCCCTGCTCCATCCTGCCGGACAGTGGGCACGGGTACCTCTGCTATTGCCTCAGGGAGCCAGCAGGGCATGCCCTGGTAGAGCTGAGCTGTGGGCAGATTGCAACCAAAGGAGGCGGCAGCAGGATCTGGAAGGGCCAGATTACCAGTAATTCCCACCCTCTTCCCATCAACATGCCTTGCAAAGGGAAATGGTTCTGATGCACTGTGTGGGAATGGTCTTCTCTGCTGGAAAAGCTGAAGCTCAGGTCTGGTGTCATCTCCTCCTGGTGCTCAGACATGTGCTGGGTCCTCCCCAGGCTGCCTCAAGTTTGTTGGGAGCCTGGATGTGTGGCTGTTCACTCACTGAGTGCTTTGTGGGAGAAGAGGTTCCTTCAGCTTTCATTTCCAGAGCAGATGTCTGGGTTCACATCCTGGCACAGGATTTTGTTCACGCCCAGGGCAGTGGTAGGCTGTGATAAATGTGGCTGCTTGTGGTGTGAACTTGAGTCCCCCATCCCACAGGGCTGCCCAGAATGCAGGAGGGGCGTATTTCCATGAAGGTGCTGCTGTGGCAGCTGCAGCTTTTGGTTCAGCAGTAAGGGCACAGCTGGAGAAGTGTGGGATAACGTTGGAGCAGGGGTTGTATGGGTCTGTATTCACAGACACTCACAGACACGTAGAGCAGGTGCTAAAAGTGAATGTTTTTAGGCCAGGGCAGAGAGCTGCATGCAAGACAACCTGGGCTGAGGCTCCATGCAACTGTACCACACTGGCCCCTCCTGAGCCCCCCGCGCAGCCACCTCACATCAGGGCAGTGTTGGCAGCTCTGTGCTCAGCACCCACAGCTGAGATACCCAGAGGTCGCAGGTGTCCTGCCCTCTGACCCCTCCGAGGTGCAAATCTAATCACTCTGGTCTGGGCTGTCCCTGACACTGGCAGAACTGTCACTACTGGCCACATGTCCCTTCTGGGCTGGTGGCGTCCAGGGGAACAGGGCCTGCATGGAACATATGGGCTGTGTCCCAAGGGCATTTAGGATCTCTCAGTTATTCTCTCAGGGATGTCAATGGCAGAGCCCTAGGCTGGATGGGCAGGATTTATCTTCTGTGGTATCCTTGCTGGTGATGTCTCAGGCAAAGGGCCTGTGGGACACCTCACATTGCTCCATACCTCCAGTCTCTGCTCCCCTGACAGGCTCTTAGGCAGGCAAAGACCCTTGAGATGCAGTGCATGAGGTTTTTGGGGCTGGATAGGAAGGGTTGCTGCTGATGGGCAGAGCAGAGGATGAGGAGAGCAGAAGGGACAGGGACCTTGTCTCTGGTAGGTCTGTCCTGCTAAACCTCATAATGCTCAGCTCACAGGGAAAGGCAGCATGGTCTAGCAGTGGGACTTGGCTATTGGGAGGTAGGATTTGGGCTCCTGCGTTAAAAAAATGGAAGTAGAATGTTTTGAGAGCTCTCAGACTCCATTTGAACTCCCTGGGCATTTGCACCATGCCTAGGCTGACTCCTTGCAGCCCTGACCCATCCCTGCACATCCTGGAGATGGTGTCTGGCAGCTTGGGTTGTGCATGCCACGGCCAACACTCCAGGGTTGAAGTCTCCTACCACAGCTGGTACTGGGGAGAAACCAGTTACAGGCTGTCTCCAGACTCTGGCTGTTGATTTGCCTGTGACCATATGTTCCCCACCGTCCCAAAACACAGAGGTCTGCAGGGCAGCACAGAGACAAGGTGTGGCCTGGGCATGGAAGCTGGCAAGGGGCACAATTCCTGTGCCAGTCCCCATCCCAGCATGGGGTGGGGGCTGTAGGGTTGACAGAAGATGAAGGACTGGGCTTGGATAAGGAGTAGCAGGGTGTTTGGGGCGGGTCCATGTCATGGTGGTCCACAGAAAGGTGGGGGGCTGCAGCCAAACCTGGACAGCAGCAAGTACCATGTGTGTGCACCTCAGCACTCCTTTGGGGTTCACTCCCACTGGCCCCACTGTCTGTCCCCACAGCCCCAGCTCTTGCTGAGCCATGTGGGGTGCCCCGGGGCCTGGCTCCTAGGGGCCAGGGTCAGGATGAGCTGTGGCTCTGCTGGGCTGGGATGTCAAAGGGGCCATAACCCTGGTGTTTTGCAAACTCCTGGGGTCAGCAGTTCAGCTGCCACTGACACAGAGGCCCAGAGACACACACGGGCATTTTGGGTGGATGCTGTAAGCAAACAAACGAAGGTAGAGTTACAGCCGATGTACGGCCCCCCCCGGGCCATGCTGTTGGTTTTAGGCTTAACCCCACCGCAGGCTGGACACAGAAGTCCTCTTCTTAAGTGGACCCAAACCAAGCCAAATTGCCTGATGGTGCTGAGTGGGAACTGAGGCAAGAAAGGAACAACATTTTGCATCTCTGTCTCAGCTACTTGTGATCCTGAAGGAACCACAGAACCTATCCCACAGATAGGACAGTGACACCTGGCATTGAGTGATGGCTCCCACCTTCCTGGGTGGCCAGTAGAGCCCCTGCCTACCCAGTCTGGCTTTGGCCCCCCCCCTTTCCCAGCCCTGCCTGATGATGTGTGGTTGGAGACCCTAGCTTGGGCTAGGGCTATGATGCTGGGGAAGATGTGCCAGCCAGGAATGTCTTGGGACCAGGTTCTGGAGGTGCTGTTTGGTCTGTACAAGGGGGTCAGGAATGGAGTGGAGCTGCCCAAGTGCCATGGGCAGACACATCCTGATCCACATGTCCGTGGGTGTCACCCCTTCCTCGTGCACATGTGTCATGGCCATTCCTGGTCAGGCTGCTTGTTTGCTGGCCCCTGTTTGATGCAGAGCAGAATTTCACAAAAATACCCAGCCTCGGGTTTGAATCATGCAGGGTTAGAGATGTCACCTTCTCCCTGAGCTGAACCTATGTGAACTGCCCTCACTGGGAGCCTTTGGTCTTTGTTTCTGGCTTACCTAGCTCAAGGACTCTGTGTGGACCCCTTTCTGAGCTGGGTAGCTGCAGAGCCATCCCAGTTCTCTCTCTTGGCAGATGGATGGGGCCTGAGCATGTGTCTCCCTTCAGTGCCCTCCACAAGGCTCTGCCAGATCATTACCCATGTGCTGGGTGGGGATGCCAGAGGTGAAAATAGCGCTGGCCTCAACAGAGCCAAATGCAGTGATGCATAACACCGTGGATGTGTGCATCCATGGACTGTCCTGGATGACAGGATGATCCCCTGCTCTGTCTGGGAAGCAGGAGTGAAGCTCCCACATGCTGAGCCACCCAGGCTGCCCCTGCTATGCTGGCAGCCCTGCTGCTGTGAGTGGTGAGCTCTCCTCTGTATCAATCCAGCCTGGATGGAAAGCAGAGCCCAGCTTTGTCTTCTCTGATCTGCAGAGATCACTGCTGGGAGCCAGCACATGGCCACTGGAGGAGGGTGAAGCCAATATTGACACCTGCAATTCCAGGAGTACAGACTGAAATTATGGAAGCAAAGCTGCTGGACAGGAGGTGGTGAAGGGCAGAGGAGTCAGCCTGATTCCCTGAAATGAAGCTGTGAGAGCATGCTGCTGAGGAGTCAACAGAGAGGGCCACATCATCCATTTTGTTCCTGCACAGGGGTGGGCACAGCTCCAGGGGCTGTGACCAGAACACAGGGGCAGCCTCCTGGCCTGGTGTTCCCACCACCCACAAAATATGCCTCAGTTTTGCTGCTAGTAATTGAATAGAGAGAAGAATTAATTGTGAGTGGGTTGTGTCTCCCCTCCCCATTCCTCGTTTGCCCTGGGGCTGCCTCAGTGCTGTGGGTAGTGAAGACAAGGTCATTCCCATGTAACACATCCCAATGGGGTTTCGCCAAGTTCCTTCCCTTTGGGGGGTGGGAGCAGGTTAATGGTGAGCAGTGGGATTGCCCCAGGCTGCTCCATGCTGCTCAGCCATGGAGGAGCTGCTGTTGCCTCTGAAACGCCCCATTAAAGCTGCAGTGAAGGATCAGCAGGCAGGGCTGGGGGCACTGGGCTGCAGGGCTGGGAATGGTGAGGGTGGAGTGGGCTAGTATCCTCTGGCTTTGCTGGCAAGTCTCCATGTCTTAATTTTGGGATGGAAAAAGCTGGTTTATGACCAAGCATCCTCCAGGCACGGCTGTAAAACATTACAGGATTCTGGGTTTTATGTGTTTTGGCTCTTCTTCATATGGTGTTGGAGCAGAGAGAGATGCTCAGGTATTGGGCATTGCATCCTGCACTTCAGTGTCCTCACCTTTGTGTGCCCCAGCCTTTGGCTAACCCTTAACCCCGCTGCCTACACTGTCTTTCACAGTCCCCAGGCAAGTGCTCTGCAGACTGTCTGAGCCCTCTGCACCTGCAGAGAGGAGCTCTCCTCACCCTCTGGCCGGCTCAGTGCTGCTGCAGGTACTGCTCTCCTCCATCAGTTGGGATTAGCGCTGTGGTCCTGTCTATGTCCCTGCCTGGCAGGAGCAGGGAACTGTGCCTGTTGGCCTCTCTCTGTGAGTGACAGCAATGTCCCTGTTGCTTCTCCACCTGATAATTTCCCCTGAAACTATCCACTGAAAGAGGTATTCAAGGCAAAACTCCTGGGGTGTTTTGCTGGCTTCCCCTCACTCCAAATTCTCCTGGACTCCTCTTATGATATGAACTCCCAGTTTTCTAGGAGCCCTTGTTCTTCATTCACCCCAGTTTGGACTGCTTGCCCCTAAAGCTGTGGCTGGTGTTGTTTTTCTTGTCTCTGCCTTTCTGAAATAAGGGATGCTAGTGGAGAGGTTTTAGGCTGATGATCCTGGCTGGCTTTGATCTCTTGTGGGGAGCAGGAGCTGACACCACTGTTTGTCATCCTGCACAAGGAAGGGGGTGCATGTGGACCCTTTCTGACATGAACTGAGCTAAAGAGAGATGATAAAGAAGCAGGTAGGAAGGTGCAACCTGGCTCTGTCCTGCAGATGTGCTAAGAGAGATCCTGGGAGAGAGAAGGGATGGTGCTGGGGTGGCTCTGGGTTGTGGGGATGCCATGCTGAGCATCACAAGGGGAATGGGAAGAGTTTCCTCCAGCACCTGCTGTGCTTCCTCCAGTCTCTGCTGGAGACCCCTCCCAGAGTTTCACAGTCCCTCACCTGCTGCCCCTTCCATCTCAAATCCTCTCCTGATCTGCTTTCCTGTCTTATCTCAGTCTAGGCTGCTCCAGGAGCTGCCTCCACGCATCTCACCTGTCAGGAGTCTCTGTGTGAGGTGAAGGAGGTGGGCAAAATTTGAGAGCCAGCCTGGACCCCAGCCAGGCTGGGACCTCCATGTCCTGATTCCTCTCTTAGCTTCTGCTTCCTGGTGTCGTAGCCCTGTGGCTGCACCTTGGTACCCTCAGCTTTGTGGGAAAGGGGATGGGAGGGCTGCAGCTCACATCTCTGCTGCTAATGCTCCATCTGCAGCATTTAACATCCCTGATGAACATAAAACACATGAGCTTTCTCTGAAGGAGAACACTTCTGTACCTGACCAGTCCAAACATGGTCCCTGCTCTGCAGACCAGGGCAATGGAGCAGTGGGGCAGCAGGACAAGGTGTGATGGGACCATGCTGGTAAGCCTCTCCCAGGGACCACAGCCCAACTGCTGCTTGGAGCGCTGAGGGCACAGCAGGTCCCCAAGTTTTTCCTGCTGCGAGGGGCTTTCTTCCACCATCTCCATAGCAGCTTGGCCTGAGGCCCAGCTGGTCTCAGAAGCACAGGGCTGGAGTTTCTCTTCTCCCCAGGAGAGCCAGACAAGCCATTTAGCCTCAGTGCCTGGGGATGGAGGGGACCCTCACCCTGTGGACCAGGGGGGGCTTATCTCAGATGGCCTGTGAAGGAGCTGACAGGCAGGCAGATTTCTCTTGTGCTGCCTGGCACAGGAGAGAGCCTAGCCAAAAAGTGTTTTTACTTAAAAACAAAAGGGGGTGGGGGTGTCACTCTTGATGCAAACACAGGTGGGCTGAGAAGCATCAAGGGAAAAAGGCAAATGCCTCTGTGCAGGCACCCGTCTTCCCTGCGAGGAGCAGACTGTGGCCACGATCCAAGACAGCAGCAGAGGTGGGGTGAGCCCAGCAGCTGTGGTGCTGCCTGTCCCTGGCTGCTGTCACCAACCTGCTCATTTCTTTTCCCTTCCCAAAGGTGGAGTAAGCATGGGGGCTGCGGAGGCTCTGGCTGTAGGACTGAGGATGGCTGACAGGAGCATCGTCTGTCATCCACTGTCAGGCAAAGTGTGGCCACCCCTAGGTGATCCCACAGCGGCTTGATTTTACAGCCATGACTGGCACTTGAGCCTGTTTGCTGAGGGCAGGGGGCACACGGGACTGTCAGCTTGCAGCTGCCTCTGACCCTGTACAGGACACCATAAATCTCCCAATTTAAGGCAGTCTGTGCTGTTCTGGAAATGGTGCTATTGAGTAGACTGTGGTGTGCATGGTAACATGTGCCTGCCTGATCCTGTGCCCACCAGGGATAAAGTGGAGGTGGCCACTGGTGAAGGAGAGCAGCATCTGGAAAATAGACTAAATTCCTTGAATTTTTTAGATATAAGAAACTAAGAATTGTCTGAATTTAGAGTATCAGGAGTGTCTAGTGTTTCCTGCCCTGGTTTTGCCTGGTTTTCCTTAGGCAATGCAGAAGTGAATAGGATGAACTGCCTCACCTGTGCTATGGTACATCAGCTGTTCACACAGCTCAACCTGGAGGGTTTTTCTCCTGACCATGTGCTGTACTGATGAGCTGAGTGTGTGAATGTTTGTGCCCTTGGAAACCAGCTCCTGCTTCTGCTGAGCACCTTCAGTGCCTGTCCTGCCTGTTCCTGTGGTCCTCCTAAATGCTTCCAGCTAAATGCAGGCTTGGCCCTAGACTTCATCCTACACATAGGAACCCTCCCTCAGAAACAGCTTTTTGTACCAAAAAAAAGGTAAGGAAAATGAACAAGGAGCTGAATTTTGGGGTAACCTGTACTGGGTTTATTAATACTGATGCAGGGACTGTTTTCTCCTTGGGCCCTGCGGGGTCAGCCCAGTGATGGGGCAGTGCCCAGGCTCCCCTGCCTTCCTGCAGCACCCCTCAGCAGTGAGGATGCTGAGCAAGATCAGGTGAGAGGCCTGGGAGATCCATCCCCAGAAATGTCAGTAGGCAGAGTTTTGGGGTGACACATCGTGTGGTGGGGAGAGGTGTTGGTGCACTTGTGTCTGGGGCTGTTGGGTGCCTGAGTAAGGGGGAAAGCGCTCAAGCGGGGTGTCAGTGTGTACGTGTGTGAGAGAGAGAGAGCTCTCCTGTGGCTGCAGCTAGTGTGATTGTGTGTGAGACACAGTCGTATTTTGCAGGTAGAGGTAAGCAAAGCACAGCGTGAATAACTGTGCTGGGGTGTGCAGAGTGTGTGAGGGGTGCAAGTGAGAAGGAGGGGACCTCATGGCAAAGGCTGCAGGCGTGTGCCAGCTGCGTGTGTGTTAAAGGGAGTGCGTGCAGCCTGTGCATGTGAGGGTTGCGTGCATGGATGTGCGTGTGCAGGAGGGCTGCACAGGCGTGTGCGGGGCTGTGTGTGTGTGCGGGCGGGCCATGCACGCGTGTGTGTGTGTGTGGGGGTGTGCTTGTGCGGCGGGGCAGCCGCCGCGCTGTCACTCAGGGGCGGCTGACAGGAGCTGCCTCTCCAGCGGCGGCAGATAGCGCTGATTGCTGATTCGAGGAAGCAAAATAGCAATTGTAATTATGGGCTCTGATAAGATAAAGGAGGGCGCGGGGAGCGCGGGGACCGGCAGCGGGGCACGGCCGGCAAATTAGCAGCTGTCACTCAGCGCCGAGCAGGCGGCGCCGGCCCCGGCCCCGGCCAGGTACCGGCCCCGGGGGCCGCCCGCCGCAGCCCCGCCGCAGCCCCCGCCCCGGTGCGCAACAGGTGGCGGGGCCGGGGCTCGCCGGAACAATGCAGCCCTCGGCGGCCCTGCCCGGGCTGCGGGGCTGAGCCCCGTCCCGCCGCCGCCGCCCGGCCCCATGGCCCCGCAGCGCCGGCCCTGAGGGCGCCCGCCCGCTCCACAAGGTAAGCGCCCGGCGGGGATGCTCGCGGAGAAAGCGGGGTGTCCCGCTCCCTACCCCGGCTGCGGAATTTGCTCAGCCTCACTCCTTCTCGAAACTCCGGCCCCCTCCATCCCCCCTCCTCCGGTAATCCTTTTAATGTCTGGCACGTCCCGGGAGGGCTCGCCCGCCCGCTCCCAATCCACAACGCGTCCGCGGAGCGGCGAACCCCCAGCGGGGGGATCCGCGTCCCCGACCCACCCTCCGAGCCCTTAAACCCCGTTTTACGGATGGGGAAACTGAGGCACAGGGTGGGGAGGGAGTCCCGCCGGCGACTGGCTGCAGAGCCTGGCCCTTAGTGGAAGCCCCAAGCCCCCCGACACCTGGCCCACCGCTCGCTCCGCTTCGGCAGGTACCGCCGGGGCCGGGAGGGGAGCGGGGGTCCGGCCGCGCTTCCCCCGCGGCGGCTGCCGCCCCCGGCCGCGCCCGCCCCCGCCGTCGGGGTTGCGGGTCGGCTTCGCCTCCCGGAGGCAGCGGGGCCGCGGAGCGGGGCTGGGGGCTCCCCGCGGCAGGGGCAGCCGGCCGAGCGCCCCGGGGGCTGGGCGGGCGGTGGGGCCGCCGGGCCTTTCCCCTCTGTAGCCGCTTGTGCCCTCCTTTCTCTGGGGCGAGGACGTGCCGGCAGGGCGAGAGGAACCGAGGAGCTGAGACAGCGCCGCGCCCCCCGGGCGCTCCCCGCCGCCGCCGGGCCCCTGGCCCCCCGGCCCCGCATCGGTGCCGCGATGGACCCCTGCTCTTCGCTCTTCAGCTACGTGTGAGTACCGGCAGCCCCAGCCCTCCCGCCCCGCGCCCGCAGCCTCCCCGGCTCACACCTCTCTCCCGCTTTTCCCTCTCCCAGGTTAATGCACTTGTTCGTCCTCTGCCTGCAAGCCCAGGTAAGTGCCCGCCGGGCTGCCCGGCTTTGTTCGCCCCGCGGGGGTCGGGGGTGCCCGGCCGCCGCCGAGCGGATCGGCAGGGAGGGAGACGGGAAAGAGGAGCACTTTAAAACCCAGGAGACAAAAGTTGCCAGGTTGTAAAAGCCGGGTCCGAGGGGGACCCCACCTTTCCCGGGACGCAAAATAAGGTGCGGGGGACTCCTGCTGCGAGGCAGGGAGTACCGGGATTTCAAGGAAATACTCAGGGTTATCTTAAAGCAGCTTTAATTCCCGTTCCCCCGACATCTAATTACACTGTGGATACCCCCGTCCCTCTGCTCCGTTTTATTTTCCCTCCTATATTGTTTCATCCAAAAAAGTAAAGCAGAATTAAAAAGAGGAAAAGAAACCCTGCAAAAGCCTTCGTAAATAGCACAGGTTTTGATTTAGCTTTAAAGTGTCAGACTTTAGCATCGCTGGTTTGTATCGGCAGAGACAGAAGTGACATGAATAGATTAAACATCCCGGGCAGAGCTTGTGCAACACCCGCATACCAGCAGGAACGTGTCGCTGGGAGCGGTACGCCTCCAAAACGGGGTGAAGCCCCCCCCTTCCCCCTGAGATCACAGGTGCAGAAGTTTTGTTTAAAATGTTCTTTAAGCTACTTTTTAAAATTATTGTTATTTTCCTGGAAGCTTGGAGGGGGGTGGGAAATGGAGTTTCCAGCTGAAAAGTGAAGGGAATGGAGCACTGGGATTGTGCAGTTGTATAAAAACATAGCTGTAATATTTTGGAGTATGAGATGGAGACCAAATAGCAGCATGGCTAATGACCTCTCCTCCACATGGTACCCTCATCAGAGCTGGGGAGAGAATCCTGCTGCATTATCCAAAACCCGTCTATAGGAAACACACATGCACAGGCAGAAGCAGAGGGAGAGAGATGACATTGTCAAGGGGAGATATCTCTATAAAGCTGGCTTTGGGAGACCAGCGGCTTTTGCTTTTATTGTGGTTTTCTGTTGTTGTTTAAGACAGGAGGAAATCTTCCCATTTGACGTGGGGGTGGTGGGGGGTAGCCCCAGCCTTCTGATGTTGAAAGGAGCGATCTCCTAACATTTGCTCAGAATACATCTTTATAAATGTCAGGGAGCAGCGAAACTTTCCAGACTTAAAAGAGGGATTTGAGACGAGGGGGGAAAAAGAATTCTGTGCCAACTCGCGAGCCGGGGCTGAGGGGGGAGCAGGTTTGGCCGCTCATGAAAATCATTTAAAGCCCAGGAGCAAGAGTGTCGGGTCTGGAGGGGATGGGCTCAGCTGCATCTCTGGGACTAAAGGGCTTGGTGTGCTGGGGCTGGGACGACCCTGTGCTGGCACCAAACAGCTGACTGGGGATGAGGGCTGTGTTTGCACAGGGAATGTGTTGGTATCTTTGGGTGGTTATACCACTAAATATCTGTCCTGGGGTATTTAGGTGATGGTTCTCTTGTGAGTCTTATGCCTCATAGTTCTACCATTTCTGTGGACTTTGTGTTTGAAGAGCTTCAACACAGCTCTTCAGTAAGTGGGGTACTTGGGAGCAGATAAAGAGCCTGAGACCCAGAGGACAGGCAGCTGTTGGGTGTGTGCCCAGGGCAGCTGGAGCAGTAGTATGCTCCTGCAGAGTTGAGAGAGGTGAGGGATGAAAGCTTCAGCCCCTTGAGAGGGCAACATAGTGCCATCCTGCATGTCCCACCTTGATCCCCTCCAGTTCCCAGCCTTGATGCTCATCTCAAGGTACCCCAGTCCCAGTCAGGACCCACTGAGTCCTGGAGGGACCTCCAGGGTCACCAAGCCCTGTTGTACTCCCGAGCTACCCACACCTCTGCTTAGGGCATGTCTGGAGAGGGCACAGCTCTGTACAGGTCACTCTGTCCCTGAGCTTAATGATCCTTCTCCTGGAAGACTCTGATGGCACAGGAGGCACCGCCGCGGTCCTGGCTCCTGGCCTCCCGTAAAGCCCAGCTGGAGGCCGGCGATCTCGGTTCAGCCCATTTGCCCCGCTGAGGAGTAGAGATTATAATGGTGTGTTGTATATTTTTTAATTTCCTAAAGGTAACTGTTCAGTCCCCACCTAATTTTACACAGCATGTGAGGGAGCAGAGCCTGGTGACAGATCAGCTCAGCCGGCGGCTTGTCCGTACCTACCAGCTGTACAGCAGGACCAGCGGGAAACATGTGCAGATCTTGGACAACAAGAAAATCAATGCGATGGCAGAGGATGGGGATGTGCACGGTAAGGACACACGATGTGGGCAGGCAAGGGGGGAGCTGGGGAGGTGTTCACAGCCCAGCGTGGCGATTGATGATTTCCGTCCTGTTTGTCAGCCAGAAATCGTTAAAATCGTTCGGCTTGTGGGGGCTTGTAAAAGGAGAACATAGGGGTCAGCAATCAGCAGCTGTGTGATTCAAGGTGAGGGCAGGTTCCCTGTGCCAAGGGAAGGGACCAGCTCTTGAAGGATAGGCTCTGCTTCTTTCCTTTTAATTCTTGGTTTGCACCTGACTTGGAGGGTTTGGGGCTGCAGCATCCTGAGCATCATCAGAATTTCATCCTGGCTCTTTGCAGGGATGGGAATCCCTAGACCTCCTTTTGGAACTGAAATGGAAAGTAAATTTGAAAAATAAGAGGCAGGGAGGAGAAAGGGGGAATGACTGCTTTGGGAGCCTTCCCTGAACTAGGACTGTCTAAAGTGGCATTTTCCTGTCCCATCCCTTCCTTTCCAAAACAAATCCTGAGCAGAGGGTCAGCGAGGCAGTCAGCTGCAGGCAGAGATGCTGCGGCGTCTCCAGAGACAAAGCAGGGACTCTGCAAGTGTGAGAGCTTGCGCTCTGCCACGGCCCCTCTGCATCACCCTGGCACCCCCTCCCCAAAACCTCCACCCTCTCCAGGGCAAGGGGACCGGTCCCTCTGCTGGGGACTCTCAAAGCCCAAATACTTTGATTGTGTGAGCTCCTGACATGTTGGGATGGTCAAATGTGGCACAGGGGTCAGTGGGGCCAGCGAGCCATAGGGCCGGCTGCGGGAGGCCTGATCCTGTGCCCAGCGCAGGGAAGTGCCTGTGTTCCTGTGTGTTGTACATAGGTATCACAACTGTTTTTCTTTGGTATTAGCTGAAATTTCCCTTTCTTACTTGGGTAGATCAGTAGAAACAATTTTTTTCTTTACCTTTCTGGTTTTTGGGGTTTTTTTCCTTCATTTTGCTTTGAGTGAAAATTTCACTCTGGACATCATCTGTAAAAGCACAGTGCAGGTTCCATGTAATGTTCCATATATCCAGAATTAATCTTGCAAATTAATTATTCCCGTCCTGGAGCAGCTCTAGCTTGAAAGGGCAGTAGCTAATTTCCGAAGGAAAAAAAAAAAAAAAGAAAATCCCATCTTGTTTTAGACCTCTAACGCCTGGATTTTACGAAACAGTTAGTGCATATTTAAATAACAACCAGGTTTAAATACGGCCAGAAGGAAGGGACTGGTGGTGGCTTGAAAAACTCTATTAAAATGTAATAAAAAAAGGTTAAGCATTTGAAGAGCTAAGGAGGAAAATGAAGACTGATCTAAACCAGAAAGAGAACAAGCAGTTTTTCAGATGTAAAGTTTTAAAAGAGTTGCAAGTCTGTAAATGTTAAAATAGAGGTTCAGGATTGTTCTGTATGAATCTCTAGGGAGGCCCCCATGTCTGGAAGAACTATTAAAACGCTTCTTACTTTCACCTTTTTTAACATTTCCTGAATACTTTCTCCTCTTCGCAGTCCAGTTGGGGGATCAAGTGTGTCTCGCTGCATTTTTTCAGCATTTACGTAGCCACTTTCCCTTCAAAGTTTGAGCATGAAACATAATTTTACTGGGATAAATCTGTCACTTAAATGAAAGAATAGAGTTGAAAATGTTAAGCCTCCCCCCCTCCCCAAAAGAGGGAGGGAAGAAAAAAAAGTCTCCCCCCAAATGTTATTTAGAAATCCACTTTTGCAGCAAAGATTCCCCCTCCCCAAGCCCTTCTTTCTGCTTTTTTTCTTTTTTTTCAGTCTCATTTTTGGGGGTGGGCGTGTAAAAGGGGTTGATTTATTTTTGCAGATGACCCCTTTCCCCACGCTGACATTTTTACAGCCGACTTAACATCGAGTCCGGCGTTTTCAGTTATTTGTCTTAATTGTCAATATTTGATTGACTTTTTTTAATTCTAAGGGAAGGCGGGCGGCCGGTGCAGCCCAGCTTGTCCCTCCCAGGCTGTGTCTGCCGCCAAGAAAACCCCTGCCAGCTGCAGCTTGGCTCAACCCCACGAGTGGCCGGAGACACCGGCACAGCTCTCTGCCCACTTGCTGGTTGCTGTTCTGTGCCCAGGGTTTTCTGTTGGCTGGGGCTGGAGTTTGCAGGGTTCACGAGTTGCCTGGAAGGGTCTAGGGGTGCAAGTCCCTGGGGCCAGGTTGTCTTCATCCTCTGTGGATAAGGGGGCTGAAGAGACACATGGGCTGGGCTCGTGCAGGGCAGCAAACCCGTCTGGTGGCTGTAAATCACAGCTGCCCTTTGGGGGAAAAAAAAAAAAGAGAAAAGTCCAAAAGAGAAGCAATGTGCATCTTTAAAGCAGGGTTTTGTGCTCACTGGGGCCAAGGCCTCCCCACTCCCTCCCTCTTTCCCTCTTCATCCCTCCCTCTCTCCCTCCCTCCCTGCTCTTTCTATCTCTCAGAGAGAAAAATCAATTCTCCTCAA
Organism: Cyanistes caeruleus; assembly: GCF_971803275.1. Classification (NCBI taxonomy): domain Eukaryota; kingdom Metazoa; phylum Chordata; class Aves; order Passeriformes; family Paridae; genus Cyanistes; species Cyanistes caeruleus. The sequence continues at coordinate 13,545,863 of NC_141708.1, read as the reverse complement.
ACCTTTTACTGCCTCCAAGATCAATTCCACCCCTTTCCCCAATATAGATAAATAGGGGGTCACTGTCTCAGTGCTTTGTTTGCAGAGTGCCATCACTCCCGTGGGTGGGTTTTGGGGATGAGAGGTGCTTGTTAGGCTCTCTGGGCATCGATCAGCACAGCCTGGAGTTCGCTCTTCCCAAATTTCTTGTCTCTGAGTTCAATCTGTGCCTGCCTAGGAATAGGGGGATGTGAATGCATGGTAGCTTGGGGACAAGAGATGCTGCAGGGTGATACTGACAGGAGGGGGTGCCTGCATGCACATCCAGCTTGGCCTGCCTAACAGCACCAAATCAGTTGGCCCCAGCAAATTTGGGGATGACCTTTCCATTGGTCAACTCAGCAGCTGCCAGCACTGCCTGCTTGCTGTACCCATCCTTGGTGCCATTTACCTCAGCAGTGTCCATCATAAGAGGGATGTGGGGTTGAGGCACTGCAGAGAGAGAAAGGCCATTTTCCCCTAGCCCAGAGCACAATTTAAGCTCACTTTAGCTTGTGTGTGTGCCTACAGCCTCCTTCTGCCATTCAAAACATCCTCCTGCAGAGCCTCCCACTCCAGAGCCACATCACTGCCCTCACTGGGGCTCGCTGGAGGCTGAGCATCCTGAGGAAGAGATGTGCAAGTTGCAATGAACCGCAGTCCTGAGAAACTGAGCAGCCCCTGTGCAGAGACCTGAGAGGATAAATAAGGCACCAAATGACTTAAATCTATAATAAGAGTGGAACTTTTGTGGCCTGTCCTCTAATTGCCTTGTTGGGTAGCACTTGTAGTACTGTGGGCTGATGCTGAACAAGAGCTGATGGGGCAGTCACAGCTGGCTTTTCAGCACTGTGGGGAATTCTTTGGTGCTTGGCATAGCACAGACCTTTTGAGGTACAAACAGGTAGCCACCATCCCCATCGGGGCTTGCTCTGGGAACAGCAGCTGCAGGACCGGGAAGAAGGATGTCCTGTCCCCATCCTCCCCCTTCCCTGGGGATGGATGAGCTTTGGGCCTTGGGTTCCCAGGGTGAAGGCAGGGAGGGAAGGTGACAGGTCTATTTATAGGCGGCCCATCGACCCAGCGATTTGCATAGCTCCTTCGGAAGTCGATCGATGCCTCCATTAAAAAACTGAGACCAAATCAATACGCCCTCTCGACTTGTGCAAAGGTGAAAGGCATTAAAAGGATGGCTGTACCCTTCACGCCTCCCCTGCCAGCTGCAAAGTCACTGCTCCTCCTGCATCCCTGGCCTGGCAGAGGGACATGGAGCAGTGTCCCCTGGGCTGGGGACAGCTGGCAGCACACTGTGTTCTTCCGGAAGGTGTCTGGTTCCTGCCCACAGGCACACCCAGACTTGCCTCCGTTTTCAGGGCAGCTGCCTCGTTCTCTGCCAACCAGCATGTGCCCTGCTGGCTGCCCTGCCTCCATCTGGGACTCCTCTGTGGCACCTGAACCACTGAGCCCTGTGGAGCTGGGTAAAACAGAGCTATTCCCCATCCAGCACAGCTTAAGGTGGCAAAAGGACATGTCCAATGTCATGCAGGGACATTGGGGCAAGTTACGGGGTGCGGACAAGCTGTATCTTAACCTCATGTGCTGATTTTAGGGCTCTCTCTGGTCCAGCTGCCAGAGATCATGTGCCTGCAGTGCCCAGCATCAGGGTGCATTGCTGATGTCTCCACACCTGTGCCAGCCCTATCCCACAGCCCCTCTGATCTCCCTCCCTCTCTCCCCCTGCTGCTCTCCCCAGCCAAGCTCATCGTGGAGACAGACACCTTTGGGAGCCGCGTGCGTATCAAGGGGGCAGCCACGGGTTTCTACATCTGCATGAACAAGAAGGGGAAGCTGATTGGCAAGGTAGGGTGCAAGGGTACGGGCAAGGCAGGGACCTGCTGGGACGCGGAGCGGGGACTGCCATGAGAGCAGTTGTGCCTCTTGGGGGCAGGGGAACAAGCCCTCCTGCAGCCTGAGCGGGAGCAAGAGAGGTGGGCGGGTGCCGTGTGGGGCGCATTCCTTCTGTCTGTCCGAACAAATAGGCGGATTGCTGGTCTATTCTCCACGATTACATGGTACAAGTGCCAGGAATGTTAAGATGCTCCATGGGGCTTGCCCCAAGGCCAGACCCCACCTCCGGCCGCTGGTTTGTCATGCAGCTTCTGTGCCTTGATGCCCCTTCCTGCCGTGGCAGGGCCGGATGTACAAAGTCCCTCCAGAACAGTGATTCAATGCAAGGATTTTCCATGGCAGCTGCTTCCTGGGGGCTGCCCAGTGTGGGTTCTTCTCTAGTCCTGCTGCTGTCCATAATGGGGGAGCTCAGTTCCTGGCTACCCCATGCTTCCCCCACCACCTTCATCTGTGGGCACCGTCACCACTGACCTCATGTCGCTTCTCCTGCCACTCAATGTTCCTCGATGTCCCTCCTGTATTAAAGACCCCAGGGGGACAGGATGGGTGGGTGAATTGGGATGGAGAGTTTGTTTATGGTTACATCCAGGCACAGATGGAGGCAAAAGTTCCCTTATGGATGTGGTGGAAGTTAAGGCTGGGACCAGCTGCACTGGTACATAAGCAGCAGTGAGCAGTGTTTGTGCCTGCTCACTGTGGCTTGTTAAGGAAAAACACATTTTGGGCAATTCTGACTTGTGGGAGAAGTGAGCCTTTGGTTGCCCACAAGCTCTGCAACCCTGCTGCCACAGTGAGAAGCAGCCCTCTGAGCAACTGCCTGTCGCTTAAATCTCTGCTCCTGTCCCCTTCTCAGAGCAACGGCAAAGGCAAGGACTGCGTCTTCACGGAGATCGTGCTGGAGAACAACTACACGGCGCTGCAGAATGCCAAGTACGAGGGCTGGTACATGGCCTTCACCCGCAAGGGCCGCCCGCGCAAGGGCTCCAAGACCCGGCAGCACCAGCGGGAGGTGCATTTCATGAAGAGGCTTCCCAAGGGCCACCAGACCACCGAGCCCCACAGACGCTTTGAGTTCCTCAACTACCCCTTCAACCGGAGAAGTAAAAGGACTAGAAACTCCAGCTCCAGAGCGGGCCCTTGATGTGCCTGCCCCTGCCCCCTCTGCCTGCATCTCCTGGAGGATGCTCCTCTGAGCTTGGTGGACTATATGTAGAGACTTTCCCATATGGGTATTAAAACAAAACAAAAAAAAAAGGGAGGGGGGAGGATAAAAAAAAAATTACCTGCTCTAGTTGTTGGTACTTTTGGGAGGGTGTTTGGTTTTTACAAAAAAAAAGAAAAAAAAAGACGAAAAAAATGAGAGAGACTCTATTTTTGTACTCCAGCTTTAAAAGTAATGAAACATTCAAAGACTGGTGAAGGGAGAAGAGCCCTTCACTTAGAAATGTTCTAGTCTGTTTGGGGTTGCGCTTTATTTTGTAAATTTTTTTTTTTTTTGGTAGCTCTAGGGGGAAAGGAGTTAAAAAAAAATGTTTAAAACAAACAAGCAAAAAACCATGGAAATCCAAATCTGGAAGCGATGTGCTACTTAAATGAACTGAACTAATGCTATGCTTGCTGGAGAAGATGGAGAGGCTGGAAAACAGCTAAGACGCAGGGATTTATTTTGGAGGTGGTTGGAGGCCACCTAGGTGGTTTTGGCAGCCTGGGTGGTGTGGGGACACTGCCAGTGGGGGCTGACTGTGACGCCTGGGGTGGGGACCACTGGATGCTTCCTTTCCTTGGATGTGCCCACTTCTTTGGCTGAGCAAGGGGTTGCTGGAAGTCACATCCTTCTGAGAATGCTGCTGACTTCGCAACTCTCAACTTACTTTTTTTCTCAGGAGGGGACAGGGGGTGATGGATTCCCCAGTGAAAGTCCTGAACTGACTCGGTACCTCTTACCCACCGGAGCATCTTTGGCATTTGGTTTGTTTTAAAGTACTAAGGTACAGCTGCTGTGGAGCGGGCTGATAACTGGTATTATTTTTTTCCCCATGTGGAAAATGTGAACTTCTCACCAAAAATTGATATTTTTTTTCTGTCTATATTTTTTTATGAGATACAAGTTTTCATCCATAAAATTAAACAAAGTTTACAAATTATTGTGGAGCCATTTCAGGCTGTTTTGTTGTGATAATTCAGTATCTTGTCATAATAGTTGGTGCTTCCATTGCCAACCGTCTCTTCCAGGTTTCTTCTTTGATGAGAAATACTGCTCCCCTTGCCCCCCTAGGAAAGAAGGGGGTTTCTTTCAAAATTTCTGTGTTGACAGAAGCCAAATTTTATATTTAGAAGAATGAAAAATCACAAAAGAAACATTACATCTCTTGAGCAAAATCCTCAGCCAGCCCTGCTCTGCACATGCTGCCCTGGGACTGTGACTCTCTCCAAAGGGTTAAACCAATTATTCTTTATGGGGAGGGCAAACAAAGACACTGGATAGGAGCCAGAACCAGGGGTGAATTTTCATCCAATCTTTTTTGATTGTTTGAGGTTTTTCCTGTTTCCTTGAGGATTTTTGTTTTGTTTCGGTTGTGTACAAATTGAATATGAAATGATTGAAATATTTATTTAATATGTGCATTAAAAGTTTGTATTAGTCTAACTGAGCCTGATGCTTTCCAGGGAGGGGTTGGGGCTGGACAGACATATTGGAGAGGGATGAAAGAGGATGGCAGTGAGGTGCAGGATGGGGCTGAGGCTGCTGGTTGCTGTAATTTCCTTCCCAAAGGAACAGCTGTGGAGAGTGCCCCAAGATTTTGGACCCAGATGAGTCTTGTGGAAATAGCTTTCCTTGCAGCAAATTCCAGGTTTAACATGCAGATGTCACCTTGACAGGTGGGAGTAAGGCCTACTGCAGGTTGAATGGGGACATAGTACAATGGAGCCTTGATCACTGCTCCCAAGGAGGGGATGAAACTGCCCAACAGAAAGCTGGTACTTGCTTCTCTCTTACCCAGAAGAGCTTGGGGCTGTGCAGAATGGGCTGTTGTGTCCTGTCCTTCAGAGAATACTCAACCCTGCTGCAGTGCTGGGTCTTCCTTACAGGAGCTGATCAGGGATTCCAATATGGAGTGGTTCTAAGGTATGGAAGCATGCAAGAATGAAACTGTGAGATATGTTAAAGTGTTTAAGTGTAGCAGCCCTGCAAGGTGAGTTTTACCAACACAGGTGCCAGCCCTGGGTTTGTTGCGATGCTGATGGGGTGCCTGAGACATCACCTAGTGCTCATCCTGAGACTGTGGGTTTGAGGCTGAGCCTTCCCCTGGCTGACACAGCAGCCTGAACAGAGCTGGCAGTATTTGTCAGTAATTTCAAGGAGGGAAAAGAAGGGACTGAGCACTTGGCCGTGCTCTGTACCTGAACATCGCTGCCGCATCACGGAGATCAGGGATGTTGCTTGAGCCACAGGACAGCACGGATGGCTTTTGTCTGACTGTTCCAGGAGGGACCCAAGGGCTGCAGAAGCCTGAGGATGACAACTGGGACGAGACTTTGTTGTGGTTTACAGACTACAGGAATTAAAAGTGAATTGCTCCTGGCCTTTCCCCAGGCAGAGATGGTGTTTGATAGTCCTTAATGGTTGCTTTTCTTCCTTTAATTTGTCTAACTGTTTTCCTAATGGCTTTGTGAACATGGGTGAATTGGTGCCAGGTGCCTGCTCCAGGTACGGGTAGCAGAGGCACGGGACTAAATCCATGTCTCCTGTCTCGATACAAATGCCCAGCTATGGTAGGGAAGGGCACGGTGTGGTGCTCAGCCTCCAGTAAGGCTGTTCCCCCATGCCTGCCATCCTGGGGTGCAGACGAGAGCTGGAGCAGTGAGCAGCCAGCGCCCCGGGGTTTGAAGTGAGTATGCACACTCCTGTGTCCCTGCACAGCTCTGTACCACACTACCCCCCAAATCCTGCTGTCTGCTCTGCCACAGTGAAAGGCACCCAGGCCTGGACTCTGGGAAGGGATCCCCAGCTCACTCCATGACCATGGTTAGTCAGCCACTTTTCATTAAAAGGCTTTTGAGTGGCCATGGAGCACTACATGTTTTGTTTGTTGTTTGAATTTGTCTAACTTCTGCTTCTTTAGTCAACAAAGGTTGTTTCACCACTGCTTGGAAGATTAAAGAGCCCAGTTCTAGTAAGTTAATGAGTAAATGAATTAATTAATGGTTTCTCATATCCTGTCTCTGTACTGATACTACTTAGTCTTTGGTAAGTCTGGAGGAGCTCATACTCCTCCTGAGTCCTGCAGGGTGCTGTGCATATGGTCCCCAGGGCTGGTGGCTTCCACCACCCACGCAGGGAGGTGGAGACAGTCCCTGGTGATACCTGCTGTTCCTCCACAGTCACAGGAACCCTGGCTGCTATTTGAATGCCTAGGGTCAATCATCAACCCAGTAATCTGGGACTTTTTCTTCTTCATCAGCAGGTGTATGAACCAAGCTTGAGAATCACAGCCATGCAAGGGCCCTGGGGACTGTGAGGTGCTGAGATGGGGGCAGGACTGCAGGAGAGGGCTGGGGATGGGGGGCTTTGGGGATGGATGTTTGCTTTTGTTAACTCATGCTGTTAGTGTGGGTGTTTTGGGCAGAAACCCCAGCTTTGAGCTAGCAAAGTCCTTGTGGTGGGCATGTGCCTGTTGCTGATGCCACCATTCCATGTCACCCTGCAGCTCCCTCACTGCCACCAGCTGGCTGGAAGGAGGTGACAGATGAAGCAGGAGAGGAACCTTGCTGCTCTGGCTGTTGGAGCAGGGATGATGGCCCCATCCTGAATTCCAAGCAGCGCTGTGTGCGTGTCCCTGCCTGGACAGGGCTCACCATGCGCTGACATCCAGACACAGTGACAAGGCTGGAGTTGAGCAATGTTTGGGAGACTCTGCCTTGCCAGATCATGGGGAAGCCCATCAGGTCCAGCCAGCTAACACAGGGTAAGAAGTAAATGGGCAACACCAGGTAGGAGAAAGAGCTGTTTTCAGATTAAATGCTGCTGTGGTTGCCCAGAGAAGCTGTGGGTGCTCCATCCGTGGCAGCATTGAAGGCCAGGTTGGATGGGGCTTTGAGCAATCTGATCTAGTAGTAAGGTATCCCTGTCCATGGCAGGTCATTTAGAATGAAACAACCTTTAAAGTGACTTCCAATCCAAGCCATTCTGTGATTCTATAGTAGAGAAACAGAGTACAGGCAGCAACAAATTGAAGTGGCAAGAAAAGGGGCATGTGCTGTCTGAGCAGGGGCTGCACCAGGGCTTTATCAACCAAACCCCAAACCTTTTGGCTCATGCTGTCTCTGCTTCCACCCCTTCTCTCAGCTTACAACTTTTCCATGTCTGCTTGGATATGGGTGCCCACTGAGCTGGGTGGGCTGTAGGATGCTGTGGCAGGGCTGGAGCTTGCCCAGGCTCCTTAGGCAGGCTTCAGCTTGGGAAGGACGACTGGGCTGTTTGTTTATTGCATCAGGCTCAGCTTTCAAACATTTCCCTGCCATCCCCCTCCCCCTCCTTTAATTAATTCTGGGTAAGAAGTTCTGGCTTTATTGTGCCACCGAACTGAGGGCTCCCTGTGGGAAAAGTCACACCTTCTGAACAGCTTCTGATACCATGCAAATGAAGGACAAGTCCAGGAAACGCTTTCATCTCAGACCTGTCCAGCCCCCTGCCCATTAATTACAGACATTTCATTTGTGTGAGAGCAATTCCTCTCGGGGAGGGGGCGGGGGTGGCTGCAGCTTGTGGATCATCTCAGTCCCCCTCTCTAAAGAATCCTCTTTGGAAGGGATTTATAGCCAGAAACAGGGATGCTCAGGGACTCAGTGGGGGAATCTCATATCTTGGCTACTCCAAACCAAACTGGCTTGTTGGTGGGCTGTATCCTGCCAGCAGGGAGGGCTCAGCACTGCTCCGTGCCCTGCTCCACACCAGCAAGCTCTGGCTGTGGAACCAAGTGGAGCATCTTAGAGAGAGACACAAGGTGGAGCAGAAATGAGCTCAGGGCTGTCACAAGGCAATGGCCCTCCAGGGCCAGGAGCTCATGAGATAAATTGCTTTGGTCAGGGTGGCCACAAAATGAGTCTCACGTATGGAAACAACCTCCTGTGCTGCAACAGTACTCAACATGTGTTGAGGGCCAGCACCATACTCTGACAGGGCACAAAATCTTCTTGGCCACACAGACCAGACCCGATGCTCCTTTTGAGCCTTGGTCCCTCTCTGCTCCTCTCTCCTTTCCACACAGCTCTTCTGACCACAGGGTGCCTCCAAAGACGCGTCCAGGCTGGTTCCTGTTTTCCGGAGTCTGATGGGGACTCTTGAGTCCAGGCCCTGGAGAAGGTGCAGAGAGAGGGGATGTGGAGTACAGTTGGTTTTCACAGCCAGTTTCCTGGCCATAGTAATAACACTTAGCACTTCTGTAGCACCTGGGATGCTCCAAGCACCTACACATATGCTCCTCATTACCACTCTGCTTCCCATCTGCAGCGTTTCTGCCCCCTCCCCAGCATGCCTACAGCACTATCAATTCTCCCTTAGAAATGGGGCCGCCCTCCAGTTCCCGTGGCTTTGCTGCAGAATACCTTTGATGGCTAAGTTTGCTGTTTGCCTTCCTCCTGGAGAAGGATGTGCTGTGAGCTCTGGTGTTGACAAGCTGTGGGCCCAGGGATACACGGCCCCTGTGGCTTGGTGCACCAGAGGAGCTCCTGGGAGATGTTGGAGGGATATTTGGGACTGGACTAATGGGAACCTGCAGCCATTGCAGGGTCAAAGTCAGCATGGAATTGGTGCCAGGCTCCAGGAAAACTTCTTGTCCACCCACTGGCCCTGTACCACATCAGCTGCAGGATAAGAGAGGATTCCTGTGTGGATCAGTTGAAGGTTACAGCTGTTACTCCAGGTTGCCTAATGGCCCAGGTACTGTGCAGTGAAATGCACTTCAGATTTGCTGTTCTGGGAGCAAAGGGGATGTTCTTGGGCTTTATGTGACTTACAGCATCTCTCCTATGCTCATAACAGCTGTAACATTGGAATGTCCTTCCAGGTTGTGTGGTGTCCAAGATAAAATCTGTGGCTACATATCCCAGGATCAGAGCCTGGGGGAGGCTTGGCTGTGTTGGGAAGAACCACTCCAGCCACGTTCAGGTATTATCACTTTGCTAAGTTTGTGCTGCTGTTTGTTGTGGACTGGAAATAGGAGGCTGAGAGCTGTCAGAGCCTCCCCAGTTTGGTGAATGCCTGATCTGTGCCACTGCTCCTATCCAAGCCCTCTGTTCAGCCATGACCGTGGCACTGTGAAAGGTTCCTGCTTCCTGGGCTGGTTTCTCCTGCCAATATGGCCAGTAGTGTTTTCTAAATTTTTTTCCTCTCAAAGATTCATAGCAGGAAAAAAAATCTCAGCCTTGCTCCTTCTGTGATTATTTTGCAAACTCTGTCTGCTGTAGTAGTAGTAGTACATCTTGGTGGCTGGAACCTCCTCTTTTATGAGCTGCTCCCAGAGTAAGCAGCAGCCCTTGTCCCAAAGAAATCATGTTTCCTATGGTCAACTGTAGCAGGTGCCATAAGCTGTCAAGATAGACATAAGCACAGGTCTAGTTGCTTAAGCAACTAGCAAAAGAGGATCCTGAGATGGGATTTGAAGGAGATCAGGAAGTGTCCCTGTGGAAGTTCATAGCACACATTAGGAAAACTCCAGTAACAACATTAAAAAAACCCAAAACCCTAAGAGCCTGCTGAGGCACAGGATGAGACCCGGCCTGTACATCCATAGAATTTTGACTATCAAGATGTGAAATGGGACCTTGAGTGCTGGCTCTGCCTGCTCAGGCCCTGGGCCATGGCTGTGCTCCCTATCTCCCCGTGAGAAGCAGAAGCCCAGCTGGGAGCCAGCCCTTTGGTAATGGCCTGCGAATTTCCCTGGGCTCTGTTAATTGCCGCCTGGCTGCTAGTTACAACTCCAAGTCAATTGCTGGGAGTGTTGGGCCCTGCAAAACAACCCCTTGAAATCAGCTGTTAGCCCAATTAACAACCGGTTTGGCTTTGGTTCAGGCTGTTAACCATCAAACAGCTAACTGCTGCTAATGATTGATTTCTTAGCAGTTGGGGTAGCAGTGGAGGAGCAAACCTGTGTCACAAAATGCCATTAAAACCAAAATTCTGTGAATGCATCTGGCTCAGGCAAACATTTGAGTTGTCCCACAGCAGTAGAGCAGGCTAGGGGATGAGCAGCATTTTCATCCATTTTGATTGAAGTAGGGGTTATTGGCATGTGTTGGGATGAACAGGCAGCCACCAGAGCACTGCTGTCACCACACAGTGCTCCAGGAAGGTAGTCAACACTCCCTGTAGGGCAACCACTGGTACTCATCGGGCATGACGGCATTCAAGGCCCCCGTGGATGGGAACTGCTTGTTGTTTAGTTCTCTTCCACAGCTACTGTTCCAACCAGCAAACCTGCAGAGATTAGTGTATCTCGTTTGGATGTTCATGTGTTTCCACAAACCACCTTTTCTCTCTGCACCACCAGCTGGGAGCTTGTACAGGGAGAGCAGCTCCTGTCAGCATCTGCAAGCCTGGGATGTCTCCATAGCAGCCTGAGACACTGTGCTTCCTAGATGACAAGGTAGACACCTCTGCAGGTGTAAGTATCTCTACAAAAACTGTAAAATACTCTATGGGTCCCAGGGTTCAGGCAGGGTTTGTTTAAGACTGCTGGCCAGGTTTTCATCCATTTCCCTCCAGTTTCAGGCCCTGGTTCTCCACTGTGCCCTGACAAGCTGGTTCAAACACATTGCTGGTGTTACATCAAGAGCTTTTTCCCTGGGGATATTTTCCCCCTGATCAAAGTGTCTGATTCAAGCTGCAGCATGTTTGGAGAGGAGGAAGACAGCCACCTGTTAAGGAAAGACTTTGAAAATGTAGGGGATGCACTGCAGAGGTTGACTTTGTGAAATGTAAGCTCCAACGGTGCAGGGTGAGGAGTGAGCACCTTGATGAACAACACTACGGTGGTTGTGCTTTTGTGGGTGCTCAGGGGCCTGTGGTCCTGCTAGGGCCTCAGCTCTGAAGCCTGAGCTCAGTTTCTGAAGCTGGAATCTGGTGCCTTTCAGCAGGACACGTGCTCCTGAGACCCATGCAGATATTTCAAAGATCTTGCTGCAGGGTTCCTCTAAGTGCAGATCCAGTTCTCCCTGGAGACATGCTTTTCCTGTCCTTTCACCACAGGTACAGTCATCCCACAAGTACATAACCCTGCATGGTGCATGTTTTCTATAATCAGGGGTATTAGATCCCTGGGCAAAGAGGACAAAGTTTCTTATTTCATCAGATACCTGCTGAAAGAAGCTGTGTTCTCTCTCACATTTGGATTATCTTGCCACCCATACTGGGGAGGCTGGGTTGCAGCTGAGACTCCCCCCATTCCAGGCAGTGCATGTGCAGTGAGCCTCTATATCTGGGAGATCAGTCAGGGTTTCACCTCCAGTCTGTACAAGAAGAAACTGGTTCTTACAAAAGTAAAAATGAGGAGTTTGGGGTAAGCAGACAACCCAGTTTTCTTACTCATTGGGTCTGTGAGCGAATGTTTTACTTGCAGCTTACGCATTTTACTGGGCTGAGTAACAGCAGTCCCAGTCTGTGCATCTTCTGGGTGTCCCATTGTCCCGAGCTGCTGCTGAACACATCCTTCCAGGTGGTGCTGATGGGTGCCCCTTGCCTGCTGGAGATGGCTGAACTCTGCCTGCTCAGAAGGTCAGCTATAAACAGAAATTACTGGTTTTGTTGGGGGCTCTTTTTAGACATCAAAAATGCTCCATCATCACCAGGCTGGTTTAGCTTTCAGTAGCCAATGCAAACAGAGCCAAACCCTCAGCAGATAATTTAGCAAGAGAAGTGGCACAGACTTTCCAGAGCTATTCTGCCAAAGTATCACATCCTCATTCCTCCTTATACTTTGTGCCACAACAGTTGATGTTGCTCTGGACTCTGCACAGACACAGGGTGAACACAGAGAAGCTCCCAGCTGGAGCTGAAAGCAAGTGGTGTAGCCCCACTTTAGAGAAGGTGTGGGGGAAATTAATGAACGAAAAGATTAAGATCTGAAAGAAATTCTGGCAGAGCTGCAAATCAGCTGAATCAATCTGTAAGAGGCCAAGAAAAGGTATGGCAGTAGTCCAGTGGGAGAAGCAATGCATATATGAAATAATCTGAGTTATAAATGAGGTATAAAACCACAAACCTGATTTTTTTCTAAACCTCATGTCCGATTCCTCAGCTTTGACTGAAGATTGGACTCTATCCTGAATGCTGACTGGATTTGTACATCAGCAGATTTCAAGGTCATGGGGAATATTCCAAATGTTTGTCCCAGTCTTCTGCCGTACTCAGAAAGCTGCTCAGTGCTTTCTGTGTGAAAGTCACAGTTCTTACTTAAGGAACAGGAAGGAAGGATATTCTGCAGGGACCCCATATTGCAATATTCTTTGGCATTTTTGGCCTAAAATACCTAACTTCAACTTGCAGCACTTGATTTTGCCCTCTTCCAGTTTACAGTGCCATCCCACCTGACCAAGTTTCTCCAGGCAGAGCAAGCAGGTTTTCCAGGTCTCTCCAAGCTCTTACAGGGATTTTTTTTAAAGCTGATTCCCATCTGTCAATATCTCTTGTGAAGTGCAGCCAAGTGTCTTGGCCTCAGCATCTGGTGATACAGTCTGGTGTTGGCTTGGTTGTGTCCAGGACCTTGAGAGGAGAAAAGATGCAGTAGCCATGCTGCTCAGAGCTGGTGTTTTCAAAGAGGTACTTGCAGGGACTTGCAGAGCAATTGAAACCAATCATGGAGCTGTAATCCTCATTCAGATGGCACCACTATAACTCCAGTCTCTTTTGAAGGAGAGAGACATGGATGGTCCTCACAGGAGGTGCAGGTAAAGCAGTTACAATCTCCTGACACTTACATCCAGCTGCAATGGCCATAGCACATCTCTAAGGCAAAGACAGCATTTATTTTATAATGAAATCTCAAATGCTGGATCTTGTGCCTTCCCAGGAGGACTCCATGTCCAGTCATCTAAATATTGATGTCTGATCTATTTTTGCTCTCAGTTGTGATGGTCTTTCCTCCAATTTCACTGGAACCACTGTGGATAAGTTCACATGTGAGCAGAAGGTGGTTTGACCTAATTATCCTCCATGCCTATGTCTGCAACTCTCTCACACTAAGCCAGCACAGTGACAGCGTGAGAGCAGTTTTCATAAACCCAAATGTTTTGGCAGAATTTATGTTTTGGGGACTGGTCACTGACCCCAGATGCTGTCCCATGGCACTTTTGAGGAGTGACCGAGATGTAGAGGGGCACAATAGGGCAGGAAGTGCTGTGCAAACTGCAAATTCCCAAGGCTATGGCTGTGTCTTGTGGCAGTATCTGCGGCACCTGCTGCTCTGACCCAAATCCCACCACTGTCACAAGCTGGTTAATTATAAGAAAAGCTCTTTCTTACTAATTGCTGCTGGCTGGTAAAGGGGCATCCCCAGGCCTAAAGGACTGGTGGGATCTAGAGCAGAGAGGGGTGGTTGCTGACATGTGCTGAGCCCTTGCAGCCTCCATTGTGGAGCCTGAATGTGTCTGCACTTCACTCCCTCTCAGAGTGATCACTGCAAGAAGCTGAGAGTTTCACCACCTCCCCCTGCAGAGCCGTGGGCTTGCTGTGCACTTGACACCGGCGCAGGGGGATGACTTGCGCTTGACGAGTGTTCCCACCACAGCAGCCGCCTGTCCTTCACCAGTGCTCCCCTCCAACCCCCTTGTAAGAGCTGTGGCATTCCCAGAATGAGGCTGAACTCCAGGGTGGTGCAGTGTGATGTGGAGGTGGCACCCCCAGGGGCCATGTTGCCAGCTGGTGAATGTGACAGCCTCCAGGCCATTATGGTCCCAGACACTACAGTCACCAGCTGGGCCTTTCCAAATCAAGTCTGGGGCTCCCTTGGGGAGCCAGTTTGCCTTCAGCATCAGTAAGGATTAGAAACTTCCCTACAGGTAAGAGAAAATTACAGCTGAGATTTCTGTCCTGATGGTGATACTCTGTGAGCTGGGATCTCAGACAAATCCTCAGTGCTGTGACAGGGGATCACATTACGTGTGGTGTGGATGGGGCATTTCTTTTGTGTATTTGCTACTTATGGTGTGGAAGGCTGATGTGACCAAAGGGACAAACAGCAAAGGGGACAAAGCAAGCAGGAGTGTGGACAAGTCCTACATGGAAAAGCAGAAGCAGCCAGACAGGCCAGTGGAAGGGTGAGGAGGGGCTTTGGATCCCATCCTATGCTCCCTAAAGTGCGTGTCCTGGGGATGAATATCTGTTGGAAGGAGAAGGAAGATGGAGCCAGTTAGTGAAGCACATAGGCTTTTAGTCCTCTTGTCACTCAAGAGATGACAAATGTGGAGTCTGCTATTGAGACCAAGTGAACCCCTAACAGTCTGCTTCAAGGGACTGTCACTTAGAGAAATGGCAGTGTGACACAGACAGCTATTTCATGGCTACTTTACTAGGCAGCACCCACTGCTCACTGTTCCTCTGCTGCCTGTTCCACTCCAGAGCCAGGCTCACCCTGTGGCAAGCTGGGATGACCTGGCCATAACCTGTCCTGATGAATGATCCAGAGGAGTTGCACTGACGTCCTGGGGGAGTTGTTGGATGCTGAGATCAGACTCTGCTCTGTGTCTGGGCAGCATCACAGGCACTGGTGGGTACTTATGGATCTGGCCTTCCTCACTGGTGCCAGTGCAGGAAATCTCTGAGCGTGCCAGCTTGCAGGATTTTATGCATAAAATGGATAATGCTGCCACTGCTGTTGTCTGGAGCTGGTTTGGAGCTGTTACTTGAAGATGGCCATGTGGGAAGTAGTCCTGATACAAAAGGTTGTAAATATAGAGTGGATGCCAGTGGGGCATGAAGAGCTCAGGATGGGGAGGAGGACAGTCATCAACATGGCACAGAACCCTCATCCCCAGAAACCTTATTGTGTTGCTTCATGCTCTGCTTTAAACCTATAGAGAACCTGTGGATGTAAGGACTCTGAAAATGTTTGTATATTATTTCAGGAACATTCACTGTGGGGAAGAAAATCTTTCCCCACCAAAGCTGTGAATCCTTACCTCTGCCAACAGCCTGTGCAGAGAGGGCTCAGCCCTAGATAAGATGCAAAGAAGCAGGTGAACATCAGGATGCTGCTGGACCATAATGCAGACTTAGCTGCAAGCTTGGTGCACCATTTACTGGTGGGAGCTGTCATGGAAGGCAACAGGTCTCTGGAGTTACTCTCCTGTATTGAGCTCCGAGGAAATGTCTGACCTTCTTTGACACCAGAGTATGCAGAGCAGCCTGCTTACCCTCAGCAGTGATGTCTGGGCAGGAAGCTCAGATGTGAGTGATGAAGGCAGCAGCTTTGCTGAGGAAATGCATTTAATTTGATCTACACTGCAGTTTCTGTTGAAAAAAATTGTTGATGCAGTAACATTCTGCACAGTTACTAGGGGTGGATTAAAGGTCATAGTGATAATGTAGCATGCTGAATTCACAGGTGGCAGATGGGAAGAGTCCAAGATGAACTGGGAAAGTCTCTCTGAAGTGTCTTTTCCGCAGCTTTATTTGTTCTACTCAAGAACTGGGTTTGTTTCTCCTTCCTAGCAGGTTTCACTCTTGCCTGGACACTTCTGCACACTGGGAATACTTGTTGGGATACTGCACCTGAATCTTTCCCCCATGCTTTAAGTCATGGAGTGACCACTTAGCATGGTGGAGCAGGGAAGTCTACTGATTGGGATGCAGAGATGGCTGGACAAACACAGCCTCCAAGAAGCAGTTCCCTGGGCACACAGATGGGTCTTGCTGCAGAGCATGCTCTTGGGAAAGGGCAAGAGCAGGTGTCCTTGTCTGCTGCAACTTTTCAGTTATCTGAGGTGATGGAAGTCTTCTGTGGAACACAGCAGGTCTGTGACAGAACCATTTTAAAGCACTGTTCCCAGAGGGATAAAATTCAGTACTGTGCATTGGGAGCATATGTGTCTCAATGGAGAGTGGAGAGCCTTGCACGTTTCAGCTCACGACATGGGACAACTGGCTGACCACCTGAGTTCCTCCTGCCCCCTGTATAAAACAGAGCTGGTGCCAAATCACTCCAAAGGAAGTTTAATGCAAGTTTCCCAGAGGAGCATGCAGTGGAGGATGTTGGTGTGCAAAGCATTGCTGTTTATTTCACCGTTATCACCCGGTGGGGAAAAATGCAGGGTAGATTGTGGTATCCACTGAAATGTCAAGGGAAAAAAAAAACAACTGCCCAGCAGTGAAATCACCCTGTCCTGCAAGACAGACAGACAGACACCCCCCTCACCCTCCCCCCCCAGCCCCCTCCCGTATTTTGTACTCTGTCCCAGCAGAGGGAGCCCGAGTTTATTAACAAATCCCGATCCCGGCGATAGCTGCTATCAAGGTGGTGCCAAACCCCGGGCAGGATTCTGGCTGCTGGAGGAGTAGAGGTCTAGCAGTGGTGTTGAAAGTAGGGCTGTGTTTTCAGCTAGGCAAGCAAGCGAATGGTTAGCCAAGAGGGCCGGCAAGGAACTCTGCTCCTGGGACACTGCAACCATGTCTAGAGATGGATAGCCTGAAGCAGCCAGTGGATATGCTCATTGCATGGGGAAAACATTTTGCATCAACAGATTCAGCAGATCCACACTATGATGAATGAATGGAGTTTAATTTACTCCAGAGGTTATCTGAAGGCAGTCACTAACTTGTGTACCTGCACTTGTACTGGGCTGTCCAGTTTTAATCTTGTCATCTGGACAGCTCTTCCAGCAGTGTTGAAAGCCATTGACCAATGTGGTGCCAAATCCACAGCTGTTCCCATTTGGTCTGCATGGAAATGCTATATAACCCTTCAAGCACAGGACAGTGGCCCTGAGCCACCTAGCATGAGCTTTTGCACTGGTTTCCCATGGTTTTGGAGGCTCTATATTAGTGCACAAAGGGTTTAATTGAAGGTGCAGGAGAAGTTTTAGTGAAGTGCCTTCTCAGAGTTCATAAGGATGCCCTAAGTATTCTCTGCTGATAATGTGAGATGAAATGGTTCTCAGGGAGACAGATGATTCCTGGTTATGTGTTCTTTTTTTACAGCCAGCAGTTGCACTGATACCATGGATGCATACATGGGTACAAGATTATCTGGGAGAAAAATGGTTGTGTGATTGGGGTGTGGGAGGGTCACAGATAATTTTAGGCCAAATCCAAAAACCATTAATATCAATGCAAAACCCCTCATTAGCCTGAGCAAGCACAGAGATTCTTGTTTTAGAAGCTGACTAACAAACTGTGACATTTTAAGAGCCAGGGATGGGAAGGCAAATGACTCAGGCTGCACTTTACAGAAAGCAGCAGGCAGATATTTTCCGAGGCAACTTTTAAAAGGAAGGTTAAATTTCTCCAAGATAAGGAGAGCTCCAGCTCGCTGGAATGCATCACGACCCCCCCTCCTCCCCTCCCCACCTCATCCTATGATAACAGCTGTTGTGTTGGAAACCTAATGCTGATGAAAGAGTTAAAGGCTGGTTGATGGGCAATATCGGTGACACACCTCTGAATTGAGCATACTCCTGGAGTGAGACTGCGGACTGGTGTTACTCAATGAATAGAGGCCACTCCAAGGGAGTTTTTCCTTGAATAGAATGGGGTCAGGGAGCCGCTTTGGGGAACAATGGTTGCCACCGGCTAGCTGAATTTCTTACAATCACACACCATACCCCCTGATCAAATAGCTCCTTTGTCAGTCTGATATAAAAACATGTCATACAATGATGATCTGGAAGAATGACAAGAGCTGGCCTTTCAAAGAGATCAGAAGGGCTTGTTTTGCACAAAAAGAGCCCCCATCAGAGTCAAGACAGAAAAAAATGGAGAATAAAAGGGGATGAATGGAAACAAACAGCAATAACAACAACAACAGAAAAGAGGGCAAGTTGGAAACTTAGGTCTGGCTTGTTTCACAGCATCCCATATCCACAGCAGTGCAGCACGGTCGAGTTGAAACTCTTTCAGTATGGACGTGGATGTCAGATTGTGCTGCCATTGGGTTCCCATTGTCATTCTGCAGTGGGACAGAAGAAATTGCTGGATGGGAAAAGGTCACTTGGCCCAACGAATCATCTCCCTGCCCCCCTGAAAATGTCTCAACACCATCTCTCTCCTTTCTCACTGTAGTTCACTCCTCTGCCTTTTTAATACAAGGTTCATCTGCTGTCTTTATGATCCTGTACATAGCTCAGATTGCTCAGAAAGCTATTCTTGTCCATCTGCTTGTGTGAGCTGGAAAATGTCTTTATTCTCCCCTACTACCTTGTTAACTTTAATACTTTTTTTTCTTGAAGTGTATACTCTGTTTTCAACCCTCTTCCCAGGATTTTTAGAGACATAATTGATGTTCTGGAGGGACAGAAAGAGTTTTTCCCCAAAGAATGTTTTAAGATGTGCAGGGAAGTGGATCCTTGTGTGCTGCTTGCAAGGGAGCTGCATTCCTACAGTATCTGTCACAGGAGTCCCAAGAGATGGCATTTACACACAATCATTACAATTATTTGCAAGCCAGAAAAACTCAGCAAAGCTGGAAATAGACAACTAAAGCTGCCAGGCAATTTCAACACCTAAAAATGTTTGGAAAATGTGTATTTAGATTTTAATCTGGTATTATATAAAATAAGAAGTCAGAACAGTCAGAAGAAATCACAGTATGTAGAAGACTGAGCTCTTGGGAAACTGCCCCTGAAAGTACACTTACAATAACAACACAACAAAGCTTTGCCCTGCTTAAGTTCTTTATATATATATATATACACATTTTAACCACAGCATTTTATCTAAAGAGCTCAAAACTCAAAAAACATTGCTAATGCTTCCAAGAGTTTGTATGATCGAGCACACAAACTGGGAGGTACTTTGCAGAAAGGATAACTTCACACATCTTTTTTTACCTCCAAGAAAAGTATCTATTATCGTCTAGGATTTCTTCATTTTACAGTTTTACTTGCCCCTTTCTGCAATTTTGTACAGAATCTGTTATACTCCTATGCATGTTACTCAGCATATGTACATTTAAAAGAAAAATATTAGGTAAACTCTATTTACAGAATACATTGTTTATTAAATGCAGAGAATATTTATAAACACACACACAACACTGACATGTGTAAACCAAATAGAATTGATGCCGAGTTGAAGGGCTAAGCTCTTCAATTCCTTTACCTAAAAGTCTATATAGCATAAAATTAGGGTTATAATTAATCACCTCTTCTTCTGAATAAAGGTCTGAAGAGCTGGCTGAAAATAACTAGGCCACGTTCTAGGTGCAGGGAAGATTAGGATACAGGTTACTGTAAATTCTGGATAAGTTAAGTTTCAAGACTGTTACTACCAGTGTATTTGAGATGGTAGAGGAAATACAGGACACACTGTGCAGTGCCATTTGGGAATTAATTCAGAATTGTAGCATTAAAATTTACACCACAGTGAAACAGTGCAGAGAGTAGATGAGACACAGCACATGTAGTGTTAGGAGTCAGAAATTAGACATGGGGGAAAGTATTTAGGCACCTAAATAAAATGTTTTCAGTGGTCTTGAGCACCCAACAGTTCTGCTTGATTTTCAGAATTAGTGACAGACATATGACTTTTAAGTTTGTCAGTCTGAAAACCAGGTTTTAGTGCTTGTACTTATGGTTGCTTCAGCCTCCAGCTGGAAACCACAAGTAGCAAGGATGGTAAGAATTCAGTTTTCAGATGGGATGTACCTGCCTTGAGACTGGCTGTTGACCTGAACTGAACACCTGGTAAGTGGTGAATGGGTTTCTGCAGCATTGGTTTTGGTCTAGCTGCCCTTAAAGCATCCCAAGACCTCATCATTTTGTGATCAAGTGGAGCTACACGAGAAGGAGCCCTTGGCATGCCATAACCTGCTGGCTGGACTTGACAAGTCCACTTTGGCCAGGAGAGTGTTATGCATGTCCTAAAGGACAGGCTCTGGTCCACTGGGTGTGATACCCACTTGGTGATAACCTGCAACTTCATAGCACCTTTATTTTTCCTACTTGAACTATTTTGAAATTGTGTTGTTTGGCTTTCACTGGACATTTCTGTTTTGTGGTTAGTCTTGGTTGCTGGGTTTTCTTTATTATGGAAGTTCTGGATAAGTGGATAATTTCTGTGTTTTCTCTAGGTGACACCCTGCTTCAAAATAAAGCAGCATAATTCTGTTAAACACAGTGAAAACTCCTGTTTACAGCACCCTCACATCTGGTCCTGAGACTCTGGACAACTCTGGGAAAGAAAAAAATATGTTAAGGGAACACTCACTGTGGAATTAACAGTTTCAAAGATTGGAAGGCATAAGAGCCAGCTTGCACACACATCTTAATTTTGTCCCTTTGTCAAAAGGCTGTACAGTCAAAATTTAAGTGACGTTTCTGTCTTCTTTGGGCCACTGGCTCTGCTGTGCTGAATCTCACCTGTTCAAGTTTCCAGTGAACCTTCTTGCATTCTCCTCTGGTTCTTACCCTGCAGTTATAACCTCAGTATTGGGAGCAAGCCTGGAAAATTTCAGAATGAAAACTGAAACCTTCCAAAAGGTAGGAGCAAATAAAAAACAGAGGATATTAATATAGCAACAGCTGGACTTCAGCTTTAATAACGTATATTTTTTTAGAGCACGTAGCAATTCAGATCAGACAGAGGCATTTCTGTGTGCTCCTCTTAAATCAGGCCTCTTGCCAATAACACAGCGAGAGGCTGGTACACTCTATTAAAATATTAATTACCAAGCCCCTTTCTTTTGATGGGTCTACTAAAGATACTTCAAATGGATATGTGAGAATTGATCAAAGATTCTGCAGGTTGTTGCCACTGCTCACTGGGCATTTCAAACCAAAGGAGAACCTGACTCCCATGAAAAAGATACTGTGTTTTTACAAGCAATAAAAAAACACTGGTCACTTGATTGCTATGGGGATGGATATAACTAAACCGGGCTTTCTTAAGGCAGAGAGCACGATCTAAGAGAAACAAAAAAAGACATGGGAGAGGGAGGGAAAGAGCGAGCAAGAGAGAGCTGAATTGATTTCAGTCTGTTCAGGTCTAGCTGGAAAACACAATGCAGTGAAACGGTCCCTTAGTCGGCAAGCTTCTTTTCCTAGTTTTTTCCCATGGTTTGAAGTGGAGAGGGAGGGATGGTATTAGAAAAAGTGTGTATGTGAGAGAGAGAGAGATGGCTGTAGGAAAGGCAGAGAGATGAGAGACATCGTTTGGAAGGATGTAAAATAGTCCTTTCCTTCTGGGGGTGGAAAACTTTGATGTCCACATCTCTGGTTTTAAAGCGGCAGTGTCAGGTTCAGGCTGAAAGGTTCTGATATTTGAATCTTTGTGCTTGCGCTCAGGACTTTGCCTGTGCACACACCTGCACATCTAAACACCTGCCAGGGCATCCACACAACAAATGGGTCCTACACTTCACAGGGACAACAGAAAATAAGCAAGGAGATGGCTTCACTGGTTCCTTGTACAGAGACTCATGCTGGAAAAAAAAGGCACATTTGTATGTGTGTGCACGGAAAAAGACATAACCAAAAGGGAGAAAGTGCTGTGGGCTGTACCTGCCTTAGAAAGCTCTTTTCTTCCTGGCATTACTAATGCAGTTATTAGGCTCAGAGTGTGTTAAAGGCTCACTATGGCTATACAGATGAAGAAGCACAATTACATGTGAGGAGAATAATCTGTGAGAAGCACTGTGGTTTGCCAGGTTTCACCATACTAGTAAATTCAGTTTCAAGAGTTACAACCTATGACTGTTAATCAGAAGCCTTTTCTCCTCTGCAGGGGCATGGACATCTTGCCCAGCCTGGATGTTTTGTCCTTGAAATGCATTTCAATATATTGCTACTAATAATTCAGGCATACTAACAATGGTAAGTCGACTGCAAACTGGAGGAAAAGAGAAAGGACAAAATCTAGCACTCGTGGCAATCAAGTGAATTCTGATAAGAGTTGATCCAGTGTGCAGGTGTCTCATTCTCCTTTTGCCCCTTCCAAGAGCAGGAAGGTTTGTGCTCATGGTGGAGTTGAGAGGGCTTATGCTCTGCTGGGTAGCAAGCCAATCTCACTTCAATCTGCGCCCAAAAACTACACCATGTGCTAACAGGCTGCAAAACCAGAAAGGTAGTTGAGAATTGCACAGTTTCCGATTAAGCCCATGACAGATGTAAATGTTACTGTGATGGCCTGGGACTGTGAGGTCTCTGTTTCAAGCCAGAATAGAAGCATATGTGCACAGGGTGGCTTGTGGGTCCTGATGGGAGACAGACAATGGATCAATCTATGTTCAATTGACAGACCTCCTTTACTGGAGGGGGCGATTTTGACTTGAATCCCTGGAATGTTGGCATTTTTCTTCCGAATACTCAATTTTCAGTTTAAATAGATAGAGTGAAAAGCTATTTTCATGGCAGGTGGGCTAGAGAAGGGAGGTTTTAATGACTCTTTATTCTTGGATTTATAATCTGACACGCTGCATGCACATGTGTTTGTCACAAAACTGTGTGAGGTGCCCACCACCCAACCATGCATTGTCCAACAGATGTTAAAGCCATCAAGTGTGTTTGCTTCCAGTTCCAAAGGAAAACATTCTCTATTTTGGGACCTGGGATTTTTTTTTTTCAAACTGATCTAAACAAACAAATAAAAATAGTCTTGGAGAGTGGGGTCTTAGGTGATCATAAGAAACTGTGTAAATGAGGATCTAAGGCCTGTTCCCTGACCCATAAACAGGGTTAGTAATCAGTGGTTCCTGCAGTTTGTTATTGTCGTCACAAAACTTGAGGTTAGGCTGCGGACTATTTAAAAATCACGTGCACTACCAATACGGGGTATCTAAACATACACTTACTGCAGTGACAAAGCATTAATTGCTCCTTATAACAATACCTGAGGGGCTTGGTCACAGCAGAGATCATGCTGTGTGAGGTACTGTAGGAGCAAAGAAAGGACAGTGCTGCACCCCAGGTAGGTACAGCTGAAGACCCCAAATCTATCATGAATCTGTGTGGTGGGACTGTGCACAAGTGTGGTGCTTTGCTGCTGGACTAGGACCTACTGTGTATGAACAGGGAAAATACTGTCTTCAATTTTTTTATGTATGTGTGTAATTCACTTTTAAGAGGAAAGGGTAAAACCTGCCTTATGGGTTGGCATAAGCTGAGTTGAATAGAAAGAAAGGCTGTTTCTAGCACCAGCCAGATTCCTGTTGCTGTATTGTAACTCTTTTAACTTCAAATTAATGAATTCTATGTTTCAGTAATAAGAAACAAAATTAACCAGCAAGAAATAAAAAATGTCAGATAGAGAAGTCCTACTGTGCAAGAAAGGACAAATAGTGAAACGTTTCCTCTGACTGTAGAAAAGAGAGATGTAAGCCTAGGACTCTAATAATTTTGCATATTTGTAGTTGTTGCAGGTAATAAAGCTCTGTCTTGGTTGCCTGGTCAAGGCGGACCCAAAACTATTTGTAGGATTAGGTTTGCTCACTTTTCTTAAACAAATTATTACCTTGTAAGTGATATGACAGCAGTGAATCCTCCAAGAGCAATGAACCCCTCTGTACCCATGGGCACAGGATGAGTCAGGGCACTGTAAGACTTGCTCTTGGCAGGTGAGGAACTGCACAATGTAGTCATGTAGGTGGAAGGAAAATGCAGGATAAAACAGTTTCACAGTCACTTCTACACCAAAGGTATTTATATTGCTTTATAAATACTCCAAAAAGTTTTGGAACTACCTGTGGAATTGACAAAAACTGAGCTGAGAATCCCTAGAAACAATTTTGTATGTCTTGATCTCACTCCCAAAAAAGCCAGTGGTATTTGAATGTTTAGTTCCTCAGGTTTTAAGTACAAAAGGAAAAAGCCCCTAAAATATCTTCATAGGTAGCCCCTATAAAAGAACAAGATTCAAAAGCATTCCTTCAGGAGATCAAGGACGGTCCAGCCTTTGAAGCCTGGAGGATTGGGAAATTTAAAGATCTTTGTGGCAATCATATTGTGCCATTAGAAATCTACCATTTGGAATTGTAAAGCGTTTAAAAGGAATGATTCCAAATTCCACAGCTGTCTGGTGAATGACAACTTGATGTGGCCTGGGGGGGAGGAAGAAGGTCATTGTTGGGAAAACAGTTAAAATGAACATTTTCTGAACAGATGCTTTAGATAATACTTTGATAAATGAGGTTTAAAACAAATAAAATATTCTGGGTGACTTCCTGGGAAGAACAGATTAGTAAAACAAACAAACAAAACTCAAAATGCAAAGACAATAAATAGGTATATGGATTGTACTTAGCAAATAATACAGGACTGTTCAAAATAAAATGCTCAATAAACAGAGTCTGAACCAGCAAGATGAGACAATTCTGCTGGCTATGGGAGGTGATACATTTTTTTTTTTTATTGCACTACAGTTTTGCCAAGCAAGAAAGATTCTGGAAGGCTCTGTTCATTTTGATACACTAAAATATTTGAGAATCTCTTTTTATTACCTTTTTCCCCAAACCATTCAAGCAGCTCAGCTGCTTGATCAAAATACAAAAGCATTGCATGTGCCTAGCAAGTGGATAATGAAAGTGATCCCCTCAGTTTAGTATCTTGTCAGCAGAGTGTAGTGAGAAAAGTAAACAAACAGCATCACTGATGACAAACTGATTTATAGAATTGTTTGTTATCATAATTTTCAGTGTAATCATGACTAAAGGTCCCAATCCTGAGGCTGTTAACAACATTGTAGGGATGGCTGCTAGCTGTGTGCCCTTAGTACTCATCAAAAGCTCCTTGCGGATGGGGTTTGGAATAGGGTCTGTTGAGAATATTTTTAAGGGAAGATTTTTCATCTCCCTTTAACAGAACCCATATGAAACAGCTTCTAATCTTTGTTTCTTCTGGCAAATATTTTATAGGTAAAACCAAATCAATACGCATAATTTGGGAAAAATTTAAAAGCAGAAAATTTGCCCCCAAATTCAGCATAACCTTTTAATTTTATCCTCTTTAATCCTTTGATAATTTTTGTGCTTCTCCTACAGAAAAGCAATTTTGCTAATCACCTTTGTGCCAATCCCTGCATTCCTGACAATAGCGTGAACAGCTTCCATCAAAGTCTTTGATGTGGGAAAGACACACAGACACACACACACACATATAATCTGAAAACAATTCAGCTCCTTGGTTCTCAATGGTGAGCACTCTGCTTTAATAGAGTGCAAGTTCTGTGGAGGTTTCTAATCCTTTCTGCCAAACAGAAGAGACACAGTCAGGTAGCACACCTTATTCAGAAGTTAAAATAACATGTTACTTGCTCTTAGAGAAAATCAAAACAACTCAAGATCAAAAACAGATTCCGCCAACCCTAACGGGATAGACTTTCTACTCAGATAACTCTTGATCTAAGTGTGTAACAAGTAACCTGCTTTAATCCCTCAAAGCGATGGTGTTACAGATAAGTACTGTAGTAGCAGAGGAGGTGTCTTAAGTTTCACAAATACACAAAAGCATTGGTTGGAAGGAAAAACAAAACAAAGAGCTGTCCACATAAATGTGTCTTTAGCTGGAAAGGTGTATTTGAGGGCACTGCAAATAATAAAACCCCTTGAAGACAGAAAAAAACTGTGACAGGCAGGTATTCAAATGGTGTTTCTCCAAGCTGGATTTCATTGACTTACGCTGTTAAAGGTTTTGCTGATGCAAGCCCCTGATCTTTAATTTTCAGGCCCTGCAAGCCATGATGTTGGAATGGTCTGTTACTTCAGCACAGAACCCTACCTCCTTTTCTAGTGGTTCAGAGTGGTCATGAGCCATGAAAAGGACTGGGATCTTTTTAAGATTTGGGAAAGATACATTATTATGCTTACACTGCACTCAGCACCTGCTTTGAGTCCTTTATTAGAGTGTGAACAATGCAGTGGAAATAATCACGCTATACATACAGTTTTGGGAATGGTTCAGAACCTTCCTTGGTTCTTGCTCCTGCAGACACCTATATAAGCACTTACTCTGGCATTATTGCAAAGACTAAGGCCATGGGGTTCCTAGTCTGCAATGCACAGCTTTGACAGCTCTGCCAGAGGCAGTATCCAAAACTGTACTAAAGAGAGTATGTGCAAGGGTATGCAGTTGCTGGTATATTTCTCTTAAAAAAGAACCCAGACAAAGTAATGGATGACATCTCTATTTTGGCCAAAGAATAACTATTGTTACTATGCTGTAAGACAATTATCCATAATTGAAAACAGTGCCACATTTAGGAGCAAGGTATCATAATTTTTTTCTTCCTACTGCTGTGTGTCCCCTGCTAGGAGCATAGTTGACCTTCTCCAAGATTACTGGGTGTAAACATCTTTCATCTTAACCAAATATTTCACAGTTGTTTATACTTTTGGTTACAAATTGGGGGGCACTAAGACCCCCCTTCTTCAGATCCATACCTTGGCCCTGGTATCCCAGAGGGTCATACTGCACATGTATTTTGCACCCAGGCTCCTTCTGGTCTGCACCAAGCAGTTTTCCTTGATAAAGCAGCACAGCCACAGGCTGGAGACTGTCCTCTGGAATTTGGGTGCCACACGGTGCAGGGAGACACGTACTATGCACATGATGCCTCTGTAGAATAAGAGAGCCTAAGACTGGAAGAGACCCCTTGGACTGTCTTGGTCTGATACCCTGGTATCCTAGGACTCTCCAGGTCAATTCCTGGTTAAGTTTTAGCAGCTGTGGTCAAGCCTGTCTGTGTCTCTCTATAGAAAAAACCCAAAAGCAAACCCAACTGGTATTGTTTTTTATAAATCCAGTAATGGTGAATCTACCATAAATCTTGGTAAGCTGTTTCAACAGTTGATTTTATTCACTACAAAAGCACACTTTATTCATGAATTTGCTTCCCATCACCTTCTGATCTTATCTCTTTGTCTGTTAAGCGGAAGATACAGATTTTTCTTCCTGTTTCAGTGCTCATAAGGTATGATCACCTCACACCTTAACCTTCTCCTTAGAAAGCTAAAATAGATGGAGCTCTTTGGGTCTCACTACAAACATGTCTGACAGTCCTGTAATCATTCTTTACTACTCTTTGAAACCCCTCTACTTTTTTAAACATCCTTCTTGAAGTGCTGTCTGGACAAATTATTTCCAAAACAGTCATAACAGAGTCAAAACCAGAGGTAAAAGAACTCCCAGCTTGTTTTTTTCCCAGGACAGCACTAGCCCTTTGGTCACAGCACTGCAGAAGGAGCTCACATTCAGCTGATTATTCATCTTAATGAAGTCTTTACGGAATTGCAGCTTTGCAGGATAGAGTTACATCCTTTCAGTGTGACCTACATTCTTTGTTCCTAGATGTGAGACTTTACATTTAGCTTGATTGAAATACATATGATGTGATTATGCCTAAACTTAACTTAGGGCTATGCAGCCATAAGCATCCTTTGCCCCTTGCCCCATGCTTTGTACCTCCTACAAAGCTTTGCTAAGAAGAATTTCAGATTTTTTTTCCAATTGTTAGTAAAAATATTAAATAGTATAGGCTACTTAAGCAGTCTCTGTGGGATGCTACTAAAGAAAGACCAACTTGATAATGTCTTTACAATAACAATTTTAGACAGAGAAGTTACTCAGCTTTTAATTATTTTAATGTTTCAGACAATATCATCACCTATTACATAAAGAACTGAGTTTCATATCATCAGAAAGATATGAAATTGACATAAAACCACGTTCACATAAAGTTTCCATAATCTTAAGCAAAATTTGTTGTATCACCTCCCTTTCAGCTGGCTACTTAAGTCCTGTACTAGATGTGCCGTTACTTCACCTGAGCTCAAACTCAGGTTGAGAAATTTTTAATTACTACAGACATCAGTCCTTAAAAATGCTGACAAAAAATCTGCTGCCTTCTGAAACTTCCCTGACTTCCAGGTTATATTAAAACTCAGTGTAAATGGACAAGAGAGCTCCTTATCCAGTAGTTTTGAACCTCTAAATACAAGGCTTCCAAACCTGGTGATTTATAGGAATATTTGGGAGCTTGAGATTAGACAGAAAAGATGACCTTCTGAATAGGATGCAAGTACTGTCAAATGGCCTGTATGCTATGGTGACCTCATTATATGCTGAAATTTATTATCCTACTCCACCCTGCAAAATGAGATTCAGATTGTGGTGGCTAAGTGATACCTGTTCAAAGCATTCTAGGCAGATGATGAACTTCTTACAATTTATCTATTTTTTTTTTACTCTGAGGGAGAAATTTCCCCAGCATTTCAGGCTTCTGTAGAGTGGAAAGTACTGTAAGAAAGAATAGCACAACACTAGACTCATATTTTCCTGCTCCACTGTCTGTGGAGAGCTACTTTGCCATTTTGGACCAGAATCCTTCCCCGTTGTCAGTACTCCAGGCTCCTGTGGATGGCAACAATGACTCAGTTATTATGAACTTCTTACGAGGTGGTGTGCTTGTGTATGTGTACACACACATGTGAACTGTGAGCATTTTTCAGACCCCACTCTGTGGAGCTGTCGATGAGAGAATTGACTGCAAGGAAGGGGGCTGGTGAAAAGCCAGCCCTAAATCCATTGTAGCAAGGCCTGCTCTTACGTGGGGAAGACCCTTTCTTTTATGTGTCACAGGAATTTGGGAGTGTTGAAAACTGCTGTGCAGCACCAGATGACCCCTGCTGTCACTTCGTGGGTGATAGGCACTCCTGACCCTGGTCAAGGATAATTAATGAGCATTAACCACCTTGCTGTTCACCTTCCTTTGCAGGGGTGCAGTATCTAGCTGGTGTTGCTTCAGATGGTGAGGCAGATGTTCTGGTTACCTGGGATCACCATCTCCACTATTAATTGCTCACGGTATTAATGAATACTCGGATCAGGCTACGTTGCTAATCCCAGATCGGAAGATACAGACCCGTGAGCCGGCCGTGGCGTGGCGAGGGGGTGCGGGGGAGGGCAAGTGGCACAGGGGGAGTCCCAGCGGCTCCCGTTAATGAATTAAATCTGCTAACGAGGGTGGGCTCGGCGGCCCGTGCCCCCTCCGGTCCCGGCAGCCGCCTCCTCCCCCGGAGGGGGCAGTGACAGGCAGCGGCTCCTACCCCATGTGACTGGGGAGCGGCTGCCCCGTCCATGGCTTGGCCTCCCCCGGGCAGCAGCAGCTCCGGCTCCCGGGGAGGAGGGGCGGGAGCTGCTGCTCCATGGGGAGGAAAGGCAGCCCTCGATCCCCCCAGGCAGAGGGGGGATCCCGGGCCGCCTCCCCCCCCTCCCCGGTCTGGGCCTTACCTGAGGAGCTGCTGCTCCTCATCTGCTCCTACCTGGACGCGCAGGCCTTGGGCCGCCTGGCCCAGGTCTGCCGCCGCCTGCGCTTCCTCAGCAGCCGCGATGTCCTCTGGAGGCGCATAGCCCGCGGCTGCCTCAACTCCGGCTTCACCCAGCTCGGCACCGACCTGTAAGCGCGGCCTTCCAGGCGGAAGGGCGGGGGGACGGCGGCCGGGAAAGGCCGGGGATGCCGCGGCCCAGCCGGTTGCCAGGGCCGCGCTGCGCTCCTGGCGTGGCCGCCGCTGGGCCGCGAGGGGCGGGGGACGCGGGGCCATTCCCGAAGCGCGGTTGCGCCGCCCTTTCCCTGCGCCAGGAGGGGCGGCGAGGACACAGGAAGAGCCTCCCTGGGAGGGAGCGGCCGATGGCGCACCCCAGGGTGGCAGGGCCCAGCCCCGGCGCTGCCCAGCCCCGGCGCTGCCCAGAGGGGTTGGGGGAGGCGCCTGTTGTCCCCGCGGGGGAGCGGGCGGGGGTGGGGTGGGTCTGGAGGGACGTCTCCCTGTCAGGCCCAGCGGGATTGCTGGAGCGTGAGGCCCTCTCCACGTCTGGAGATCTCTGTCCAGTTCTGGCCTCCTCAGTACAAGAAAGACAAGGACCTATGAGTGAGGGTCCAGTGGAGGCCATGAAGACTGATAAGGGGCCTGGAACATCTTCCCCGTAGAGAGAGACTGTGGGAGCCAGGTCTGTTCCGTTTAGAGATGACTGAGAAGGATCTCATCAATGCATTTAAGTATCTCAAAGGCAGGTGCCAGCAACAGGATGAATAGCAATGTCCATAAACTAAAACAAACGAAGTTTCACCTCAGCATGAGGAGGAACTTTATGCTGAGAGTGGCAAAGCACTGGAACAGGATGCTGAGGGAGGGCATGGGGTCTCCCTCTGGAGACACTTAAAACCCACCTGGACTCATGTCTGTGTACCTTGCTCTAGGTCACCCTGCCTAGTCAGGAAGGTTGGACTAGATAATATCCAGAGGTCTTCTCCACCCCTAATAATTCTGTGATTTTGTGATCATCTTGGTCCCCAGACCCCTCCAAACACTGAAGCCTGGGGGCTTCAGGCTAGGGGAGGTTGGAACACAGAGACAGAGCTGCTGTGTGCATAGATCCTGTATGCCCACATGCCCTCCCCACTTCTGAGCACTGATCCTTGCCATGGTCTTGAAAACACCTCAAAGAAGAAGCTGCAAGGGAGCAAGGCCTGGGACGGCATCCTAGGAAAAGGCTGGAGAGTGGGCTTAGTGCATTCTTAGGTGAAACAGCTTTGTAGGCCTCCAGGAACACATGTGTCTTAGGTTCCCTGAGGAGCTTGCTGGTATAAATTGTGATGGCTGGCATAGAGAAAGCGACTCCTGGACTTTTCATGGCTTCTAGGTTTTAAAGTTTTGTGAGTATGAATTGTTTTAGGTTCTTTTCCTCTTTGTTTTCCCCCCAGTTCAACAGCACAATATAGGTTAGGAATAGGATCAGGCCCTCTAGGCTTTGCAATGTGTATGACACCAGCATCTTTCTAGATGAAGTGCCTTTGGGGCTTGGGCCTTGGCAGTGGTTGGTGAGGATCCAGAGTTTGCCTTTCCTCTCTCAAATTTGGCTGTATACCAAATGCCACTTGGAGGCAACCTCACAAAGGGGGCTTTCCTTCATCATTTAAGGATCCTAAGAGAAGTTTGTATTCTTAGAATCTACGAATCCCTTCCTATGGCTTCTCTTTTACTGCCAGCATGGGTCTTGTTTGTCATTCAGTGACTCAGTATTGTTTCCATAAACACTGCAGTGACATGACTCAAAAGGAGGGATGGCAGGTTTTGACCCCATTTTGCTGTCTGATGTTGCTGTCTCATTAATGCATAGACTTTAGAGAAACAATTATGGCTTCTGCTGGAAGGAGCAGAAATTTGGTGGTGCTGAAAATCCTTGTGTTGGGTTTTCAGGCCAACACTTCAACCCACTTGGTGTTCACAGGTTGGAAGTTACACACCAAGAGTTCCCTTGGAACTCAGCAGGAATAAGCACTGTGGAATAGCTGTGCGTTGGACTCTTGTCTACTGTGATATATGATTATGTCTCCTGAGGAAATGAAGTTCTGTATTTTTCATTAAGAATAAGGTGATACTCTGCTCCTTCAGTTGCAGGAGGGATCAGGTGTACAGCAGAGCAGGTGCAGTGTGTGTAAGGACCACCACTTCCCCCTGCGGAGGAATGCAGGTCTATAAACAGCTACAGAAGAGATTTGCTAGGTCAGAGGGTTTCAGAGAAATGAATGCTGCTTGAGTATCATGAACTCACAGGGATTTCAGTGCTGTTAGATTTGCTATGAACAGGGTTTTTTTTTTCAGTAATTCTAGGATGTACTTTTGTGCTGTGTCCTATTTTCAAGTTTTCCTCAAATGACTCCAGTACTGAAAGGTGCTTTTAGCATTGGTCAGCACTTCCTTGGTCCTGGGGAGTTCAGTCATGGGTAACACACCAAGTTACATTACTAGTGGATATGAAGAAACCTGGAGATATATCTGGAGGATGATTCCTGTAATTACTTTTAACATCATAGAAGGCTCAGACAGTCTGTAGTTCCTTGAAATAGCGTACCAAATCCTGTGGAGAATACCTGAGAAACAAACACTTGTTTTCCCTGGGTGGAGACCCAGCATCTGGGAGCAGTTGCAGGAGTTTTACTACAGTAGGGTAGACAGTTTGGCAGCAGATAAAAGGCAAGGGCATATTGCAGAACCAGGAGGTCTGGATATCTGAACATCTGCAGAAAAACCAGTATGGCTGCATGTGTTGAGTTGTACAGCTGTAAGATTTGTACTTAGCTGAAGAAGAGTTTAATAGTCTCTTTGGCAGCTCAAGGGTTTTAACTAGCCATGTCTCTTCTGTAGCACTTGCTCCTTGTGCATGTCTCCAAGATCAAGAGCAATCTTCCAGCAATCTCCAATTGCTCTTGCAATTGAGGGAGTAAGATTTGCAGAGAGGTACTGTATTTTATTTGAGTAATCAGGACAAGGTGGAGAGGGAGTTTAGGCAAGCTTCTAGGCACACCATCCTTCTTAATAGCAATTCTAAGTAGGAACCTGGAAGATTGCTCACTGAAAGTTAAATTGAGCTGTGTAGGTATTTATGCTAAAATATTACTGTGTAAGTAGAATGGTGATGAAGATGATGGATAGCTGGACCTTCTTGATAACTGTGCTTTCTTAGCAATATGGAGTAACTCTTGAGTTTGTCAAGCTTGGCTTTGACTCATTCAGGAGCTGAAGCTTCTGTTGCATGTTGTGGCTAATGTTGCATGAGGTGAATACTAGTTTTTACTTTTAAGAGGTTTTTGTGCAATACTGTGTGCAATTGAGGAAGCAAAGGCTGGAACCGTTTATGGTTAATATGCTTAATGAAATAACATGCATGGTTCTCACATTAGATCTTAAACTGATGGTCCCTGGGAGGCTGGCATAAGTTAAAAACCAGTCTAGGGAGTATTTACAGTTTCAAACAAAAATCCATCTCAGAATAGTTTGTTCATTTCTGCTGTTAAGTGGCTTTTGATAAGCCATCTGTTAATGCTTTGTAAATAGCAATAAATTTGAGCCTAAAGGAGATAGCTGTGAAACTTAACCCCTGCCCCCACTTTTCCATTTTTAAAAAGGTGATTAACTTGAAAATGACACTATTTCTTTTAAATGTTGTTTCTGTTGCATATATCTTCAAATAACTGTAACAACAAGGATCAGAAGGAACAAGCTTTATCTTGTATGTGAAAAAACTGTTTTCACAGTCAGCTTGCTTATAAAACTTCTTTTTGCCAAAATAGGAAAGAGGTACCATTGATAAGAAACTGGTTGCATACCCCTAGCTGTTAACAGCAGGGAGAAGAAAAATAGCAGTTTATGTGGGAAAAAAAAAAAAAAAATTAAAAATTATTGTCCTGGCTATGTATTTTTAAAAATGAACAAATTTTAAAAATTGCCAGTACTTTTTAAAAGTTTTGTTTTTTTCTTTTTTAAAAAAATACTTCTAAAGGTTTTGGGGTTTTTTTTAATTGGTTATCTGTGGACACATGCTTGTGCTTAAACAATATTAAATTAAGTTGCTAATGATGTCAAAGGAAGATGTGGACTTAAGCCCACACACTAGCTGTTATGCTAAAAGGCATATTCACAACATTGACGATCTCTCAGTTCTGTTAGATTCAGCCAAATGGGAGCCACAGATGTAAGCCAAGTTAAGTAAGGCATGGATTCAACTGTGCACTTGCAGGAGAAGAAAGAAGTTTTTTTTGAGGGATGTATCTGTACACTTAATTCTTTTGGCAGAAGGGAATCTCTAGGTTCAAATCCACCGAGTCACTGTCTGGTAGGGATGGTAGGGGCTGACCTGGAAGAGTTCTTAAAGCACAATCTCAGTGTTAAAAATGTACTGTTTCTTTGCTGAATCAGGAGTAACTAAATGCTCAATGGAATATTGTGTCACTATTATGGAAGTACAGGGTGGCTTTAGGTGGATGTGCTTCTTGGCATCTGAACTGTGAATCTCTCCAAATTAGGTTGTCACTTTTTCTGTATAGACAAGTTAATTTTATGTATAGACCTGCTACAAGACCTTGTCTTGAGGATGGCAAAAAGAGAGTCCCTATGTTAAGATTTTTGCTTTACTCAGTCATAGGAGCAGCTGAAGTAAAAGAAAAGTTGACCCACATCTTCATGATGTAAGGTGAAAGGAGAATTTTTTGTTTCAAAAATGTGTGGCAGCATATCACAGGAAAGTTAAGTCTTAACAACACTTTCTGCAGCTGAACTGTAGCTGAGTAGTAACACAAAGCCTTTGGGGGGTTTTGGTGATATAGTGATATTACAGTTGTGTCCTGTAGTCTGTGTCTGTTTTGCCAGCTGTTGTACAGGCCCAGCAAGAGCAGTCTCTGCCCTGATGAGCTTGCTGCCTAAATAGCCAGGGTAAACAAGGGCTGGAGGGGAAGGAGAGGCAGGGAGATGTCAACCAAGCTGCCCTCTGTGCAGCAGGTCAGTGTCAGAGCCAGGAATAGCAGAGGGTGCTTTAAGCCTTTATCCAGGGCCTGCTTGCTGGACCACCTTGGTCTGGAGAAATCGGAGAGGCAAAGAGCTCATTGCAAGGTGATTCTTTATTTAAGGCATGGAAGAAAGGAATAAAGTTGCAGCTGGGCTAAACTTATTTCCTCTTTGTTACAAAGGAATTTTAGAGGGCAGCTTAAAAGTTGGAACCTAAATAGCTTGACAATTTGCTCTTTGTAATGTATTAATAGATGTCAAAATATAGAAATGTTCCACTGCATGTTTTCTCTTTCCCTGTCTCCTGTTCTGCCTTGCCCACTAGGATTGTGGTATATTCTCCATTTCAGAGAAGCAGATTCATTAATGGACAGATTTATCATCTATGAGTATTTAAGAGCTTGTGTAAGCATTTTGCTAAGTTAATAAAAGCTGTGTTTTCTCCAGATCTTGGAAAAATGTATACATCTACAGAAGCAGGAAATGGCCAATCTGTGGAAGTCAAATCCAAATGCAAACTGCAGCAATCATAGGAGACCTCAGCCTTTACCACTGGAGGGGGAG
Source organism: Cyanistes caeruleus (assembly GCF_971803275.1). Taxonomy (NCBI): domain Eukaryota; kingdom Metazoa; phylum Chordata; class Aves; order Passeriformes; family Paridae; genus Cyanistes; species Cyanistes caeruleus. Next base: position 13,510,899 of record NC_141708.1, on the reverse strand, counting down.
GGAGTGTGAATGCTTGTAAAGCTGCTTCAGTTTCCTTCATCTTTTAAAACTTGTTTTAAAAGCAAAGTTTCATTACTTTAAGACAGAAATGAAGGAGGCAATGAACTGGTACAGATGATGCAGAAGGGAATATCTGGGGAGGATATTGCTGTAGCAGAAAAAGCTTGGAAGAGGGAATGCAGCTCTTGCTTTGTGCTGGAAAAGTCAGTGGTTTTTATAAACTGCTGTTACATTAATTCTTACTCTGTCTTAAACTGTTAGTGCTGAGCAGGACAGTTCTGCCAGGACAGCTCCACAACATTGAAACTGCTGCTTTTTCTGGGAATGTGAAGTTGTTTGTAAGAGTTCTTTGAGGCCTGCCTAACCTTCCCTTAAGATCTTCACAAGTTCAAAGAGGAAGAAGAATTTTATGTAGTTCAGGGCTTAAAATATGTGTGCGTTGTTTGTTGCTGTTACCCCTGTTGGACTAGCTATGGGTTATTTCATTCTATCCAAGTACTATGACAATCTACTCTTTCAAATCAGAATACATGTGACACCTCTTCTACAGCTTCAGATTTTCTCATAATCTTTCCAGGGCAGTGTATTTTTTGAGGAAGCCCAGTTTTTGTCTCCAAAAACCCTACACAACTCCCTAAGAGAGTCTAAACCTTGCCTGGAGTTTCTAGCCAATATCCCATTGCAGTTTCTTGTAAGGGAGAGGGCATCAGATGGCAGAGTGGCCTGGCTCAGTCTTGGTGGTGATGGTATTTTGGGAAGCCTTTGTGAAAGTGCGTGTCCTTGCTGTGTGCACAGAAACTTGTTTGCACCTCTGGGTATTATAACAGCCTCTGCCTTCTTCATGAGGTGACTTGTTCCAAAGATCTGTTTGGTGGAGCAGTTGACAGCCTGGTAACATCCGAGATGGCACAGACGCAGCAGAGGAAGCAGGGAGCAGTGAGGAGCAGTCAGCAGAGCTCTCGTCCACCTCGGAGTTATTTGAACCCAGGTCCTGTAGGGAGAGGGGAGTGCAGAGGACAGGCTGAACATGGCAGTAAGCTAAATAAGGGTCATGTGCTAAAGGAATTCAGTTGGAATTTTTGTCCTGGAGGAGACATTTTGGAAGCTAGCTGACTTGTTGAGGACAGCAACAGGGGCTCCTGACATAAATAGCTTTTCCTTCTCGGCTGGCTGTTGGTGGCCCATGACTTGTAGCTGCACTGAGACCCTGCCACTCAACAGGTGTGTCCTGACTACACAAATAAGCACAGTTGGTCCTTGTGTTAGCTAGCCTTGCCACAGGGCCAAGGTTGATGGTGGGGCTTAGCCACTGTGACCTGTTTGTTCTCTGTATGACCCTTCCAGTCAGGCCTCAGGCAGGCTGGTGACAGCTTTTATGCAGACAGCAGATTTTGTCCACAGAAGACATTCAGTCTCAGCAGGTCTCTGCAGACTTGCATTTCCAGATGCGCTCTTCAGTACTTAAAATGTAGCAAAACATGAAGGACTTTGGTGGGTTAGGGTGCCCCATGCAGCTGGGAAAATACACAGTATGACATGTTGGTGTTATCTTCTGTAACACGGTCTATGTTGTTGCAGGCACCAGTGTTTTGGCACATGCTGAAACTGTAGACAGGCAGCAGAAATCTCCCTGGGATGCAGTACAGCACAGAAGCTCTTGCTGTTGCAGAAATACCATTTCTGGAGGCAAAGGACTTTGGATAGGGAGAGGATCATTGAAGGCAAGATCTGTTGGAGGTGAAGCTTTAGGAAGTGATGTGCCCTGGCTGAGTCATTCTTTTGTTGCTTTCTTTTGGGGCCCAGGCTAGCTAGCACCTGCCTTGGTACCTGAGGTCACCTGGGTCAGTGGTGCTGTGTGGGGACAGTTCCAGTCTTTTACTTCAGCAGCTGGAAAGTGGGCTCCAGAAGGAATATTACATTTCTTTTGGTAATTCTGCCAAGAAAGAGAGGAAATTCATAATTTGAGCAAAATAGTTTTAGCTTTTTTTTGTAGGGTGGAGAGAGGTAGGAAGGGGGAAATGAAAAATCCTTTGTAATGGGTTGCTTGGGATGAGTTTTCTCTTGGAGCTCTCTCTCAGGCTGTAAGAAATGTTCACCTTCTATTTCTTAGTATAACAAAGTCTTTGTAAAGGGAGCCTCCATCAGGAGTGCATGCAATTGAAAACATGCATTGACTCAGATCATGTATTGCACTATGATTTGGAATCCTGATAGAGTACTTTTTGGTGGTAGTTAGATAATAACAAAGACAGCCTTGTATGTCCTCAGTAATGTAACTTTATCAAATATTGATAATTGCCCTAGCAGAGGTATAAGACGATGTACTCTAAAGGGCTTTAAGAACATTTTGCTTGAATTTCATTGTGTTTTCATAATCAGTGTTCACTGGATCCTTCATCCTGTGTTTTCTGTCATCCTTCTAGGATGCTGGACTGTACCTCTGTTGCTTTCTGATGCAGGCCTGTGTAGGTCCTGCTAAAAATAGCAGTCTTTCCCCAATGAGTCAGCCTTCAGCAGTCTTGAAGTTCACTGTTGGGTGGCTTCTCTAGGAGCACAAATGCTAAGATCTTGATTTCACAGAATACTTAAGCATGTGCTGAATTTTAAGCATGTGGCTTAGTATTTTTCTGGATTGTATACTAAGAAAGATCAAGGTATTCGTTGGCTAGTGGATAGTGTTCCCTCCATAGCATTTTATATAGCAGTTGGCTTCATGAGGTGGTTTAATCTCCTGAATCTTTGGATGTTCAACACAGTTGCTGAAGTAAGAGGTACCTAGCTACCACTCAGTGTGATGTCTGTTGGTTGCCTCAGGTCATCATGGAAAAATTCTTAACAGTTTGCAAATGTAGTAAGTGTGTTGATCATGACTGAAACAGAATAGGCTATTGTAGGGGAGAAAAGGAGTTTTTTATCAAATTGTTAAGTTTCTAAGATTTGAGAATTGTTCTCGTGTATTGCAGTGATACTCATCCCATTTTTTGATGTATTCTATGAATTGCTCTGGGGGGATGCTGTTGAGGAAGCAAATCAAACATTCAAATTGTGTCTCAGCACTTGATTCCATAACTGGGCTTGATTTAACTTTTGGCATAAGGCATCAAATGTCTCTGACCAACACTGCACTTCAATATTTACTGCCCCATAGGTGGCAAAGGGGAGGGATGTATCTCTCTCCATATGTTCTGTCCCTTTTCTTGCATCTATTTTGAATAAATAAAATGTCTGCAATATAAAAGGAGGATACTTTTAAGACATGTTTAAATTAGCTGGATCCAGAGTTGCTATATGGAGGAGGAAGGCTGGATGAATAATATATCTATTAAGAGTAAAACAAAAAAAAAAAAGACAAAACAACACCATCACCACCCCCCTCCCAAATCCCATCAGACCTCCCCCATATAGTCTCCCTACCCAACCCTCATCCCCTCCAGACAGGAACTGTTGATATGTGGGAAAGAACGAAGTGTCTGTTACAGGAGTAACTGCAATAGTGAACTGGGACTCTGGGCTGAGCTAACGTGTGACTCTTTGGAACTTCCATTTTCAGCAGCAGGAAGGTCAAGGCCTGCTAGAAAAGGGATCTGCAGGGTAAGATGGAGGCTGCTTTTTTGACCTTGGAGTCACCTTTTCCAGAGCCTTGGAAATTACATCTAGTCTTAGTAGGGTTTATGCATTGAGCTCAGAATGTCTGGTGGGGCCAGCATGTGTTGGGAGGGGGACGTAGCTTGAGTGTGTTTTCCATCACTGTGCAAGCTGGTGACTTAAAATCTTTATGTGGGGAGAACTTGAACTGAGGGTTGAGTGTAGGGAGAAGAAGTGTTTTGGAGTAATGAATGGAACTGGATATAGGCAGAGAGCCTGAACTCTGTCTGGGAGAGTAATAAGCAATGATGAGAGTGGACCCGACCTAACTTTTCAGTACTGTGCATTCCTCATCTCCGACACTATCTGGCCTCATGAGCTCTTGCAAGTGCTCCCTTTAAAAAAGGAATTCCTCTTCTTCCAGCCTAGCCTAACTCTATTTTGGTTTTGTTTGTTTGTTTTTAAATGGCTATGAAAAATAAAGAGCCTGTAGTTTTCTAAATTCAATTTTAATTGGTGTGGCTCTACTGATCATAAACGTAAAGTTGCAGAGCTTTCTAGAGGATGAAAAGCTTTTCTGTGTGTGGTTTCTGTTTTTGTTTAAAATGGGTCGCATGCCCAGGAATGCAGTCAAATTATAATGGTGACTAAGTGCCGGAAAGCATAGAAAAGAGGAGGGAAGGGTGAGCAGAAAAAAAGGAGCCCTGAGGCTATGGAAGGAAGGCTGGGAAAATAAGAATCTGGCCAGACCCCAGGGCCAGGTTAGAGATTCCTACACCCATTAACAACCACAGGAGATGTTTATTTACAGGGAGCTAATCTTTGTTTTAAAAATGACAGAGTACCCAAAAATGCTACTTTTGAGAAGTGGATTGGAGAGACTTTAGGGATGGGAGGAGGAAACTGATTCTGATGAGGCACCAGTTCCCATCTCTCAAGGATCTTCCCTTCTCCCTGTGCATCTGGGTTTGTTGGCTGTTGAGAAATGTATGAATGCATGAAAATGGGATAAACTCTTGTAGTCTAGTAAGTGGTTCATAACCCCTAGTTACAAAGGATAACTTCTAGAGTTTCTTCTTGTTTGTAATTTTCTGATCTTTTCTACCTAAGCAGCTCCAGCAAGGAAATTGAATAATTAAATTTATTATATGAGAAAGATGGGAGCTAAAGCTGCCTTTTCCCCTGTCTTTAATCAGTTCTGGATCATGAAAATAAAACAGGTGTTGCACAGCTGCTTGAACTGGGTATATTCATATAGACTCTAAGGAGACCTTGGTCCCAAGTCTCTGTGGTACCTACTTTTTGTCACATCTTAAAGAGTGTTGATCTTGGTTTGTCCCAGCTCATTCCAATAACTTTGATTTGTAATCCAGCAACAGCTATATGAGCTATAGTTTCTCTTTCAGTAGCTTTGTGTGACTGTAAAGAGAGAATTTTCCAGCAATATGCTGGAATTCTCTATCCTTTGGTGAGATGCTGTAAAGGATGATTTTTTGGGGGGGTGTGTGTGCATTGGGTAGTTTATACACATGAATGTATTTTATCTTTAATTTAACACATCTTGATCTCTGATTATTGTATCTGTATGTGATTATCAGACTGGTGAGACTCTGGAGTAGTTTCTTTACTAGTCCTTCTGGATAGACACTCTCTGACTTCTCATTTCAGTGTTCTCCTGACTAGTGTTTGCTCCATCTGTTCTTGTGTGGTGTTGTCCTTGTCTTAAATTGCTCTTGTCAGTCTCTGTTAAAAGGGTGATGTCCTATATCTCTGGTTCTTCTGGTGGTTTCTTTCTGTATCATCTTGTTTGGATTACATTTTGTCTGAACCTGTGCTGCGTTCAGTATACTTGGTCAAGTCTTGATCATATTAAAGGTTTATGATCATCAGGGGTGGCTTTCTTTGCTGGTAATCTCCCACTCTTGTCAGTGTTCCTCTCTTGTCAGCTCTCACGAATGTGCTCACTGTAGTGTGTTTCTGGAACCATCAGTGTGTGTCAGTTCCTCATTGTTGAACCAGGGTGAGAGTGTACCTGTGGCCATCTTGAGTGCATTTGTTGTCCAGAAGGCATCAGTCCTGGTTGCTAATCTCATCTCTCCTCTGTCTGCAGAGCTGCTGGCATTCCAGTGAAGGAAAGGGTGAAAGTATCTCAGAACTGGAGGCACGGACGCTGCCGAAGGGAGACAGTACTGAAATGGAAATGCAAGCAAGTGGCTTCTTTCTCTTCTTTGTTACATGACAACTGCTGTGGGGCCTTGGGTTTGTGCCTGTGCCCTGAAATGAGATGTTTCCTGCTCCTTGTGCTCCATGGGGTCTTACGAGTGATTGTTGCTGGCTTATTTTGGCTGTTGCTGGTTAGCCGGGTGTGGGGTAACTGGAGTTGCTGCCTTGCCCTAGGGATTCATGCTGAGTGTCAGGAGTTTCTTTCTTAATAATTTGAATTTGTCTTTATTCAGATCTGTACAGTTTTAGTCACAGTTATCAACCTTTAGTATGAATTTCAAACTGTTGCCTCCCTGTCTACTGCTTGTATACCATAAGCTCTCTCACAAAGAGCTCACCTTGATCCCAGATGTGTACTTAGGTGTCCCCTCAAAATGCTTTGTGTGTTTCCTGCGGTTTATCCTGGACCCTGATTTGGATGTACAAATCTAAAATGCTAATTGCCATTCATCTGCTTTTTGCTCCTTCATTCTCATGCTTCTCTCCTTCACTTAAAAAAAAAAAAAAAGTATATTTGACATTAATGATAGGAGCTTGTTGTTAAATTCTTGTTTGGAAAGGTGTACTTGTGTACTTGGCTTTCAAAGCAAAGTATAAGATAGGTCTCTTGTCTGAGCATTACATGTAAATTTTCAGTCTTCACATCATCAGATGAAGGAAAGACTACGGTTTGTTAGCTGCTGAAGAACAGGGACCTTCTACTGAGCTTTCATGCCTTTTTGTGCTGTGTAGATTGAAGTGCTGGATAATGTGCCACTTCTTGTCTAAAGTCCTGGGAACAGCTGTAATGAGCAGAGTGGATTTTGGTGCAGGTTGTATACCTGCCTTTGAAGTGCTTGCAACCATCTGTGAAGACAGGCTCTGTGGATATTAGAGATCATTACTAAACTAGCTTCCCAAGTGAAAAGGCAAGGACTGATTTAATGAGGCCACCATCCAAATGGCATCCCCTAATTTTCATTTATCCTGCTTCAGATTTGTTACTTCTCCTTATGAAAAAGCTGTAGAAAAAGGTAAAAAGCTAAACTTCTGCAAAAGGAGAGCCACAGAACCTGGCTGTATTCTAGGTAAGCTGGATATTCACTTGCTTTTAGAGGACTGTGTAGGAGTGGAGGAAGGAAGGGGAAATCAAAGCCTGCCTAAACCCAAAGCTTCTGCTCTAAAGATGCCTCTTACTTTTTCCATGTATATGATCAAGTCCCAGATGAATATTGTAAACTCAACTGCTTTGTCCATGTGATTAAAAGCCTGTTACTGGAGATGAATACAGGCAAGCAGGAACCTTCTGTCTAATGAGCAGTCTTGTCCTCTTGCTTATTTCTAGTTGTTCATTGTGATGTTACAAGGTACAACTGTGTGTAATGACTCTGATGACACAGAAAATCATGACCTCTGAGATTAAATGATCTGAAAAAAAGAGGGAGACAGGTTTTTATGAGAAGCCCCATTGCTTTCAAAGCCGTTTGTTCCTGAATAGTTTGAAAACTGAAAGGCTGCTCTGTAGAAAGGCTCTGGATTTGCTCTGTGTTTCCAGGGACATTGGTGCACTCGGCAATGACTGCAGAGCAGAGACAATTTCACATATCCATGCCCCATAGGACATGAGTCCCATGTGTTCTTGTATCTGGCCTTGCTATATCCAGAAATCTTATTTGCCGATTCTCTGTTGGCTATGCAAAAGCAAAATCTTGAGCAAAGATCTCACTGCCTAAGTGTGTACTGTACCCTATTTTATTCTGTATTCTGGTTTTGTTTCAAGAGTTAATAAACTTCTTGAGATGGCAGACTTGATTCAGATATCACTTGAGTGTATTCTCCTCTTCTTGGTCTCCCAGAAAGTAAAGCATATTTTCCATATATAACATCAATCTTCAAAATACTTTGGGATTGTTTTTTTTGGCTCCACTGCTCTTGGCCTGGAACCTGTCCATACAAACCTGCCACTGTCCCACATAAAGCATTGGGCAGAAAGGCTGTATGGGCTCTTCTAAAAGATGGGCAAGAGAAATCAAGAGCTTGCTCTACAGCTCAACAGGGGAAGAGGTGTGAGTGTGGAAAAATACCTCCTCTGTATGATGAGCATAAAGTTCTTGGGTAGCCTCAGAGTGCAGGAGGCAAGTGACTTTTTGTCTGTAGGAAGATCTGTGGTATTTTGGTGACATGCTCCCTTGCGTAGAGGTGTGTGGAACAGAGAAATGCATGGCATAGCTCCCCAACACCACAGTCTAGTTTCTTAAAAAGTACAGAGCTCATGTGCAGGTTCAGGGGCCCTTAAGTATTTCCTATCTATGCTTACTAGACTTTTGGCCATCTTCTCTTTTGGAGATTCCATGCTTCCTTTTCCTCAGCTCTTAGTTAGAAAAATGCCAGCAATGTAATCTGCTTTTTATGTTGCTGGAGAAGCCTCACTTGTAGCTGTGCTGCTATATTAAGCCCTGCTTTTGCATGTGACCTTGCTGCTCCAACTTCACATTTGTTGAGCAGGCATTTGTTTTTGTTGATACGTTTGCGTATGGATTTGTTTTTCTTTTTCTGTATGAGTTGATTTTGTTTCATTTTCTTCTCCCCACTCCTGCATGCCCCCAACCTGCTGTCTGTTTGCAGTTTGATGCCCTGGATGGAGCTGGATGGCGAATATCTCTACCTGTCCCAAGCAGAGAACATCCAGGCCTATCACCTCTGTGCAGAAGGGACAGGTTTGCAGTGTCACCCTCAAGCCATCTTCTCTGGCCACCAGGAGGATGTGTGTCGCTTTGTTCTTGTCAACTCACACATTGTCAGTGGAGGGGGGTAAGTTGAGTGAATGAAGGAGCCCGAGGGTTTTGCCACTGAAGTTGGAAAGATTCTGTTTAACTCCAGCCCAGAGTAGAGGGGCCAGTTTTGCTACAGTATCCTCATGCTTGGCTGTGGTCAGCTGCTGCCCTTTCCTCTCTTATAATTTTGCTTCTGGCCTGCAAAAGTGTCTCCTGCAGCAGTGAAGGAGCCGAGTCTCATACTATTGACATTAAAAGTGTTCTTTGCTCTTGTAAACTTGTGTTAATGTCTACAGGATTGTTGAATTGGGATTGACTAATCAGGCAAACCTGCAAGTTTCATTTCTTTCCCTGGTTAGAGCCAGGGTAGCTAGACTGTTATAATAACCAGTACTGCTGGTTAGCTGGGACTGCAGTGGTGCAGAAAGTTTTCTAGAGACAAGTGTGTGTTTATTAGAACCACTGATACAATTGTGGAGAGGGGAAAAACTGCCAAGCCTTCGAGTACACACACACACACTTCTCCAATTAATTTTGCATTGTCTGGCCTTTTACAGTTACAGTGACAGGACTTTCATGAATAGATAAAACTTTAAAGATATACACAACAGTTAAGCACAGAACTGGGAGAGACAACCATGGCTGTGTGCCCGGAGTATCCTTGTGAACTCTAGACCAAAATTCAGGTGAAAATGAAGGCTTGCATTTAAAATTCTAGTAACTGTCTTGGTTGAAAAAGGTCTAAATGTCTGTGTAGTTGATTCAAAGCACAGCACCCTGCATGGCTACTCTGAAATTAATGAAAAGCTAAGGCTTGGACATGGGTGAGAATGTCCTCTCACTCATTCCCTTACTCCAGCCATTCAGCATACAGACAGGATTCTGGCAAGCTCAAAGCAGTAGGAGGAGGAATGGCTGCTTTGCTACAGTTTCTGCAGCTTAGCACAAAGTGAAGGGTGAAAAGACAGCCAGGAAAATTTTCATGTGCATCAGATCAGGCTTTAACTGGCCAGATGTGGAATTGCAAGAGAACAGTTCATGTGTGAAGAGTGGAGGGTTAATAATGCTGCATGAATTTCAGCCCCTGCCAGAGACCAGTCCTGGTCTTTTTGTAGCACTCCAAAGCATTAGTGGAAGGTGCATGTCCAAGGGATACAGATTCCCTGCCTGTGGATTTGTTTTTCAGAGATGGAAGTATTGTCCTTCACAAGATCCATGGCTCCTACAGCGTCAAGTTCTCTGCACATGAGCAGGAGGTGAACTGTGTGGATTTCCAAGGTGGCCTCATTGTCAGCGGCTCCCGGGACCGAACAGCGAAGGTGAGCAGGGAATGTTTCAGCAGCTGCAGGTGCTGCTGTAGAGGTGACTTCAGAGGTCTTGTGCCATTAATATTTAAGTGTCAGCAGAACTGTTGTGAGCCCTGTACTCCTTGCAGGAGGAATGCTGACTATCTTGGCTCATGTCTCTGAAAAGATGCTTGCTCTGCCAAGCTTGTTAGAAAGAGATTTGGCAGTAATTTACAGCATCAGCTGCTTGCTTATACTTGGAAGTGCAGAAGGCAGCAGCTGATATTTTGCTTCTTTTCCTGTATATCTATCTACGCTCTAGTGTAGATGAATGCCAGTTAGTGTGAAATTGACTGTATGGATCTCAAACCCATCCTTGTTTTATGATTTAACATTGCCATGTGGTTTAACATGCTCTCTGTTATATATTCAATCTCTGTAAGGGTTAGGATGATGTCTTTTCTTAGACACGGTTATTTACTAATTTTGTGGTTTATTTATTTGTGTGGAGGTTTTTTTTTTCCTTTTTTTTTTTTTTCCAATGGTTTTTGGTTTGCAAACCAGGAATGAAGTTAGACTATGAGTACTGTTTGCTCCCATTTTTCTCTTGCAGCTGGCATCACTGGGTCCTATCATGTAATTTTTGACTATTTATTTTTGGGGCAGGACCTTGTTGATTTTTGTCCTTCTGGATCTGGTTGACAATGCTTTGTTCCTGTTTGGACCCAAAGAGTTGTTCCTCTGAACTGTAATCAGCTCTGTTTGATCAGTTTAGGAAGCTCTACACAGATGTTTCACCCTTATCCTGCTAGCATGATGCAGTATGTGTAGAATCTTCACAACCACTTGTTTCATTGTTTTAAGTGGTTGCTGTATGTTGAATGTTATATGTTGGCTTTTGCTCTGGGTAGGCTGATAGACACTCTTGGTTCCTGATTTATATCACAGAGCATTCATGGAGTGTAGTGGGTAAGAGGAAAACCAGCTAATTTCTGTTTTTCAGGAGGGGACATTGAAGCAAGGAAAGACTTAAATATCTCTTCCAAGGATTTACAGGAAGTGTGCGAAAGAGCATGACCTGTTTTATTTTTGTTGGTCCCTTTGTACAGATGTACTCAAGTAAAATCACTTCCAAGTAAAGCAAGCAATGTTCAGATGCAAAAGGCAATTTTGGGGTTGCTGTTTGCTTCCTGGGAGCAAGACCTTGATGCTGCTTTGTCTCCTGCTTTAGCGATGCTGCTCCTCTCTGGTCTGTGGATCCTCTTTTCTGGGAGAGTGCCTTCTTGCTACTTCTCTGACAGCTGGAGGACAGACATCCCCGACCTTGAGAACAAATTCCTGAAGCCCAGAGGGGAATTTCAAGCTGTTTTTCTTAGAGCTAGTGTGAGATCTTGCCCACCCAGTGCTCCCCACAGCATATACTCTGGGGATGCTCACCTCTTATTTTTTATCATCTCTTTTGTAGGCTGTCTTGTTTGCGTGAATGAGACTCTTGGAGGGTGGAAGGGAATCCCTACCAACCTTTTAAAGGGGCTCTAAGCTATTGAGGGCTCTGCTGAGTGTTGATTAGGACTAAGCCCTGAAGAGCTGCTAATGTACATTCCTGTGTGATAGGCAGCAGATAGTGTGCTCTGAGCAATATTTTTAACCTGTAGGAGATAGGGATGCCTTAAAGGAGTTAAGCTTTTCTGCTGCTTTTGCTGACACTAGGTGCTAAATTCCCCGCTGACAAGAATAGCCTGCAATCCTGGGCATTATCAACAAACAAACAAATAGGGCACTCCACGCTTTGAAGTCTTGAAGCAAAACACTGGGGGTTGGTTACAGACAACTGGGAGGCTTGAGTCCTGTGGACCAGGAATGATGGCAAGGTGGAGAAAATGAGGGCCACTAGCAGAGGCCCCCAGTAAGAATTTTGGGGCCTTTATTAGGGCTCAGAAACAAAGGGGTGAACTGGTGGAAGGAGATGTGCATGTTTGCACTGTTGGGGGAGGAAAGCAGTTCTCTCATTGTCAGTGAGCAAGGGCAGCCACTTTGAAAACAGTCTGCGGTACACTTGAAAAACTTGGTCTAAAGAGGGGGTCTTATAAAAGATTATTTTATAGGCTGGTGAATGATTAACTTCATAGTTAATACTAATTAGAAATTTTTCAAGGATGCTACTAAGTCTTCCCACACTGTTCAAGAGAACTTATTTCAACAAATCCTAGTTGTCATTTATTTAACTACAGAATATGAGCAGTTTGTGTTGAGTGCTGCCCTTAGAGAGCAAGTGGTGATGGGGGTGCTCTCTCTGTTACCAGTGAGGTGGAAGGCCATAAACTGAATCTTTGTGTGACTACAAGTGCTTGTTTCTGCCAGCAATTGAAGCCTCTGCTCCCCCAAAATAAGTAACTGGAATTCAGGGAGAGTGTCTCTGGGAAGGTAAGCATGGCAGTTCGGGCAGCTCTTCTAGCACATTAGCAGCATGCATCCTGCGTTCTGCAGTTTTGGGTGATGTGGCATAACATGCATCTCTCTCTTTAGGTTTGGTCCCTGTCCGCAGGCAGAGTTGGTCAGTGTCTACATACAGTACAGACAGAGGATCGAGTGTGGTCCATTGCTATCAGCCCATTATTAAGGTAACAGATCTCTTTATTCCAAATTTTCTGCAGAGAAGTAAAGGAGTTGGATAGGCTGTGTGTCCACACACACAGCCTCAATGTGACAGTTCAGGGACTTGATTTGTGTGGAGGCTGATCAGGTGCTTCTGCCTGCAGCAAAAGCTCAGGGAAGAGCATGTGGTCTTTATTTCCTGTATCAGCAGAGTGATCCCCTCATAAAGAGGCTGTGAAGGTGGGCCTGGGTTCATCTTAGTGCCTCAGGTGGGACCTGTTTGTTCTTTCTTGACGAAGGATTGCTGACTTGCTAATTAGAAACAGTGACCTGGATCCTCTTGAGATTTTCTGTGGTGAAAAGATACCAACTTCTATTCTCATTCTCTGGCAGAAGAGATGCTGAGCAAAAAGGTCCCTGCTTGAGAGCTGCATGCAGTGGTTAGAACTCAGGTTTTTTTGAACATGTTGAAAAGATGAAGTGGAGTTCAGGGATAGGGTTTTCCAGCCTTGCCTGTAGCTCTGTGCTTCTAGTGCAGGCATAATGCTACAAGTACAGCTTCAGCATGGGAGACAAGGGCAGTACATACATCAGTGTCTTCCAGGGTGTTCTTTGAAGTGCTCCTTTTCTTGAGGAAGAGAAAATATGAGAAATTCTCACTGTTAAAATCTTAAACCAACCAGCAATGATCTGTCTCTTTGGTTCCCTGTTAAACTGGTCTGCATGCAAGAGAGGTTCATCCTCAGCATACCTCAAGGAAGAGGGGAGGAAAAGCTGCTATTGCTGCTCATGTGATGTCTGCAACTACTGAATTTTAGGCTTGTGCAAAACCAAAATACTGTCCACAACTGCTGTCTTTGTTAGATTTCCAAGCTTGTTTTGCAGGCAGCAGAAACTTTGTGGTACAGAGCTAATGGCTTTATCAGGAAAACGACACTCCAGGCTTGCTATGATTTTGCTGTTGCCTTGTTCCTTTGCTTTGAGTGTTTGAGACAATTAGTGTTTTTGAAGAAGTGCCACGTGTGTTAGTGCTGCTGCAAGATGTGAGATAGAAACCCTTTGCTGTCTTCTGTGCTGCAATGGTCCCTTTTCTGTCAGACAGGCTCTGGCTCAGTCACCATGGCTGGTTAGAGGCTGGTGGCATTCTGCTTCCTACTCCTAAGTGATGACCTACTGCCGTGGCCTCTTGTCAGGACAGTGTTCCTCTCCCTGGTGTGCATGCTTGTGCACACTCTCTGTCACAATATTTACCCTCAGTCTCCCCACCCCACCCTTTCCTCCCTGCAGGGTGATAAATTGGAGGTGGTGGAGCAGCTACCCCATAAACAAGTGGGCTTAAATTGTGCACTCTCATTTTTTTATGAGACTGAGGACTTTACCAGCCTCTCCCACTAGCCCATCCTACTGCAACCCCCCCTTACCCCTCCATATTTTAGGGAGGGGGCTGTGGAGAATTAGAGCCAATTAGCCACGTCATTAATTCTTCAATTTGACGGCTGATATAGCAGGGCCTGAAACACACTGCTGACCTCGTATAATGGGAACCCTGCTCCTTAACATATTGACGATGGGAGAAGTTAATTAAAATTCCACAGAGAGAAGGTGTCGGCTAACCTATAAACCTGTCGCTTCTCAGAACAAATCGCAGCCATCCTAGGAGAGAGAGAGGATCAGAGCAGGAGGGCATGTGGTGGGGGTGGGCCAGGGCAAGGGGCAGGGGAGATGAATTTTTCACTAATAGGTTTTATTACTTGCTGTCTAATGAGGGTGAGTATCAAAAAGATAATATCTGGTTTCTAGGAAAGTCTGCTTTGGGGAGCTCTGTGGTTTCTGTTTTATTTGTAAGAGCCCATATTTCACCCATATGCATTCCCTATGCATTTTTGTGTCTAAATCTTTTCCTCCCTCGCTCTCCCCATCTTTCTAGCCAGAGCTTGGATACATTTGTTCCCCAGTGAGGCTGAACATGGCCTATAACCTCCACTTCCTCCTAAACATTTAATGTGACCTTCTGATTCTCCCTTCTCAGTTGTGCTGATGTAAACTGAGATCTCCTCCATAAGGACAGGTAGTTCTGCTGGTGTAGAACTGCTGGAGAATCAGGCTCCAGCCACATAAGTATTTTGGCCCATTGCTGCTAAGAAATGGCAGGTATTTCTACTATGGATACACAGAGCTCAAAGCAGTTGTGTTCAGTGGGGTAGGAGCAAGGAAGGCTCCTCCAACTCTAGCCATTCAAAATTGCTTTGGAGAGGCTGTAGTTTCCTGCCATGGAAGTTTGCCAGGACTAAGACTCTATAGATTACTAGGATGATATTCTTACTGAACTTCCTGATCCACAGCTGAATTTTCTGCTGTGCCTGTTGTAGTCCTGCACTGCTGGACTGCTACTCTAGAGGACAGTGCCTGTACACTCAAGCTAAACATTAGAGACTTGTGCTCTTAGACCACAGCTCCTCTGGCTTCAGGCATTTTTTCTTAGATATTCTGCTTTAATTTGTCTGTAGTTTCCCTGTGTCACTACAGAGATCATCCTGTAGTTGTGTGGAGCTGGGGGAGGAGGCTTCCTTGTTCTCTGTGTAGTGGTGCTATTCTGGATGTTTTTAGGGTCTGCAAAGAGAATGATTCCTATAAGGGAGATTAAGTAGAGGGAAAGGTATTAGAAGGGTCCCAAGAATGTTGGATCATCTCTTCATACTGTGCAGGGGAAAACTGTGCTTAGTCCTTTACATAACTTTTTCAGCCATGGAAGTGTCTTGACATCCATGTGTGTTGTTAGAGCTTAATTGCTTTGGGGATCCCTAATAGTGTCCTGCAGGGTAATAGGGATGGGAGGGCGTTGTGTTCATTCTGGGTTTTCAGTAAGTCTGCAAAGTTACGCTGGTTGGTGTGCTCTGGATAGCAGGTCACACATTGCATGTTGCATAAGTGACTGGAGAAGACTCTGAGAGTGTTCTTAAAGTAGGATACTTAAAATAAGGGTACCTCAGCTTCCTTCAGTCACTGGTTTAATTGATCTCCAAAGCTGTCCTTCTCCATGGATTAGTAAAATGCTGTACTTACTCTGATGTGTCCCTTAAACTACATTTCTTAGCTGCTCATAATCCTCTTGCCCCCCCAAGTTCATTTGCCTTTTGAACTCTGCATCACGCAGATGTTAAACTTTCATTTACTGGTGCTTACTGCAGTGACTTATGTGTGCTCAGGGACCAGGGCAAGCCTAAGTGCAGTAGACCAATTCAAATGTGCAAAGTGAGGCAAACTCGGGAGTTTCTGGTAGAGCAGTGACACCTTCATGCTGTGTGGTTCCCTGAGGTGGCAGTAGCCAGGGAAGAGAAGGGAGCAGTGTACAATGTAAACTGAAGGGGAAAGAAAAAAGTGAGCCTTTATATTAAGTTCATTGTTAATCTTGGATCCAGATTTTTTTTTTTGTGTTGAATTTTAAAAAGTACTCAGATCTAAGCTGACTTGTCCTGCCAGGTCTGGCCACTGGCATTTGCTATTTTCATCTTAAAATATTTAAATATTTATCACGAGATGCTGTACTCAAAGTGTGTCAGATTTTAAAGCAAGCAAAGAGAAAATGGAGGCACACAAATGGTTTCCAATGTACAACTGTAGATGAGCAGCAGGATGCCAGGTTTCAGCTGTAGATAGAGAGCTAGGAAACCCTTGGTATGTTTTGGGCCAATCATGAAGTGCCCTACTGTGACAGAAACATGCTTTGGGTGTGTAAGCCCAGGAGACAGTCTCTTCTGTTCTGACTGTGTCATTAGTTTGCTGCAATAGATGACCTGTCCTCGTGGATGTTGCCTTGGTGAAGTGCAGGTTAACTCCAGAGAGAAGGAATATTTGTACTGAAGATTAGCTATGTACATTGGATGCTTAATTTAAAGGAAAATAAATACTAACATGAGCAGCTGAATTTAAAAAGCCAGGCTGGCTCTCATGTGTATGCAGTGGTGTAGTTGAGACCCAGCTTCTCTATTTGAACATGCTGATTTTAACCTAATTGCCTCTCCTATGGATTATTATGAGGAAATAATATCTGAGGAGATCTCTGCTTCTACAGACCTCAGGCAAATTGTAAAACATATCCCAAACTTGTTGGGGAAAGGAAGAAAGAGTAAGATTACTGACAGGCAACTTTACTGAGTGGGCCTCTCTTCTATTGGGAGCGATCAAAATGATTAATTTTGAGGGCTTGTTTTTAATGGTTATCTAGAAACTTCTTGTGAAAGTGTAACAATCAATCTTGCAGATTGCCTTAAAGCAAAACCCACTTGAATCAGAGCAACTTTGCAGTGGTTTTAACTATGCAATTGAAGACCTAATGTGTAGAAGTTAAAATGTTGGATAATGTTCCCCTGCCCTCATTTCTTACTCAGATTCTATCAGCAGATTTCCCCTACTGCATATCAAGATGAGCTGTTGGCCATAGCGTGCTCTGCCTTGACCTAGCTTTGTGCAGTTAACCTCAGTCTGCTAGGACTTGGGAGAAGTAACTGAGTTTTGTTCGGGTTTGTGCATTGCCAGCAAAACAGCCGGCAGCAATAGCTCTGCTGTCCTTGGGGATCTTTGTAGAGCCTGGTCGGTTTGAATAATTGAGAGGGGACTCTGACCTGCAGCTGTTTCTTAAGCAGGGCAGGAAGAACCTGCTCAAGTGTGAGATCCCAGAGTGGACGCGCAGAGTTAGTGGTGGCATTAACTGCCATCTTTTACTGACCTCAGAGGGTGATCTGGATGTGGGTTTCTAAGTATATGCAATAGTCATAACTGACTTGGTGCTCTTTCACCCTAAAGCTGAAGAGCAGGAAATGAGTATCAGTTTCTCCCCTCTGGAGCTAAAATGACACCTGTGTCTTATCCATTTGCCCTGACTGTTCCCTTGATGTTGGGAGGAAGAAGACTTTGTTTTACCTTCTTTAATTGTGTGATAATGACTCTATTTGGTCTTCATGTGGGTGAACACATGAACATGCATATCTGTTTTCCTTCTCCTCTAAAAACAAACACGCATGCAAACATTTCTATAGATTGAGAAACTGCAGCTTACCTTTCTTCACTTCAGTTTCTTTCTTTTGGCCTCTAAAGCTCACGTGATTGATGACTTCCTCCCTTTTTGTCACTTTTGGCCAATACTCTAATGTATATATTTTCTGTGACTGTGTGAATTGTCTCACTAGTGGTTGCAGGCAGGTGAGCAGGTTTTGGGAGGCAGTAGCTGACAGAGTTAGAACACAGACATCTGTTTCTAATTGTGTTGAGCTGTATTGCATATTGAATTTTTTTTTCCTCTCCCTGTAGTTTTTTTTTTTATCATTTTTCCCCTTGCTTGAGGGGAAAGTCTGTCTCAGAAAGCTTGGAGGAAGCATCTTTCTTGTGCTGCCTGGTTTGCACAGGAGAATCCATGACTATTTAATCGATGTGACAGAAGAAATTTAGTTGAGGGGGCTGGCAACCTTATGGTTTGAAGTTTCCATTTCCAGTTTGTGATTGTTTTCTCTTTGCTTTTTAAGTTTGCAGGGGGAGAAGGTACCTTCACCAGACCTTGGCTTCTGTTTACCTTTGCTCAGTTGTGCAGTGTGCCTTTGTTTTTCCACCTTTGATCAGTGTCCTGCCAACAGATAATTTAGCAATTGCATCCTAGGGTGGAAGTGTGGAGTTAATGTTAAAATTAGGGTTTTTTTCCTTTCCTTACTTCTGTGGCTGATGGAGCAGAGAAGAGGAGAGGGGAGGTGAAGAGGGCCATAAATTCTAGACCTGGTGATTCTGTTCCTTGTAGAGAAATGAAAGCCTCTGATGTCTCTTCAGCACTTTCATTAACATTTAAATTAAGGGTTTGTTTTTCAGGCGGCTTCAGTCGAAGCCCTTTCATAGTCTGACACATGGAGGCCTTTCTCTCTCTACTCTCTCTCTCTTTTTCCAGCTTGCATATCAGTATACAATAGTAATCACTGTTTAATTTTTTTTTCTGATCTCTCAGGAGGGCAGCGACCTGACAAGCTGTACCAGAGGTTCAAAGAGAAACAGAAATGGAGTGCAAAGGTAGATGAGCAGGAGGATGCCAGTTTTCACTCCTACAATTAGAGTGGTGTCTGTTCCCTCCCCGCCTTTCAAATGACTGTTTTTGGGGGCGGGAAGGGACACAGAGGGATGGACCTTTCTTGCACAGTGAGAGCCCCAGGTGCATATCCCTCTAACCAGCCTCAGCTTCCACTTTACTCCTCCTAGATGAGGCGGACATGTCACTCAGAGGATGCAAGCTCATGCCCTGAGGTGGGAAGTGAAGCTGTAGTGTCCTAAGATAGCAGCCTGGCCCTTCTAAAGGGGTGTTAATTCACTCTGAGGACAGCAGGAGACTGGTCCTCAGCCTGCCATTGGCATTTGAAAGGAGGGTGATAGTGGAGGATATTGCCCTGAAGTAAAAGCAATATTTGTCTTCTGTGCTTAAGTAATGTCTGCTCTGAGCACTCCAGCTTACAGTGTCTGAAGTGTCAGTTTGGACCTTGGTTTATAACGACCATGCCTTGCCATAGCTAAGCAGTTTTTGGTGTAGGAGAAGAAGAAAAAGGAGCCAAGGAACAAAGGAACAGTTTTAGGAATGTCAGTGACATGCAGTGGAGAAGCAATGTAGTAGGATTTGTAAAGACATGAATCTTTATCCCAGAGCTCTTTTGGAATCTTCCACTTCTCATCTCTTACCCAGCTGGTCACCACTGGTAGGCTGTTACCTTGTGCAGGCTCTCTGACAGGAATTAGGGAGCTTCAGTAGCACTGCACTGGTATCTTTTAGCTAAAAGACATTGGAAAGTGAGCCAACACATGAGCAGTGTTTAGCATAAAGAAACTTGCAGCTTGGTTGCTGTGACTGTTCCACTTTCTATGACTTCACTATACTACCACCCCAAATTTGTTTTCCTTTCACTAAACACCTTTATCCAGGTTGAAGAATGCCAACAGGATGAGAGCAGCAAGCTAGCATGGGAACAGGAAGGGTATTCCCTGAATGACAGTAGATATGGTGCATAAAGAAGAGTGCCAAAAATTTCTGTTTCTTCAAGAGTGATCATAAATGCACTAGTGGTGGCCATGACTTACACCATGTGGCTCTTCTGGAGGACCTAATTCAAAGTCATGCACTTTCGAAAGCATCCTATATATGCTGAAAAATGTTCCCGTTACAGAGTTGGATTTTTTTTTTCTTTCTTTTTTGTGTGTACTATCATAGACTGTAGTCTGTCATTTCTTGTGTTACTTGCCAGGTTGATTGTTGTGTCTGACTGTTCTGAGTGTACAGTGATGATTCTGTGAGTGATGCAGAACAGTCTTCCAGAGGCAGTTGATCTTGTTCATATTCCAAGTGCTCTGGATCTATCTGGTAGGATGTACTTCTCTGATCCCATCTGACCCATGTTCTAATTGTTTTGTGTCCATTTCACTGCTCTGGCAGTGCACATGGCTCGTACCTACTCTCTGTGAGGTATTTCTGTGTAGTCCTAAGAGCTGCCACATCAACATCTTGGTATCTTCATCCTGTATCATGCAAGGGGGCAGTCAGAATGTCTGCCCTGGCATCTATGCACTCTTCCAGGTGCTTCAGCTTTTGGAGACTCAGAGATTCACATCCACTGAGTTTTTCTTCTTCAGGATTCACTGTTGGATTGTGCTGACCATGTTTAGTGAAACCCACAGCCTGCGCAAACCAAAGATACCAGCAACAGGAAAGAGGATGCTTAGTATTTGTCACATAGTGTCCTCAGTCATGGCTTCTGAGCCACCTCCAGTGTTGCTCTGTTACTTTCCAGTGAGAAATGGTTTTAATTTAAGCTCTCCTGAGGCTGCATGACAGCACAGAGCTGTGCTTGGCTGCCCTAGTGGTACTTGGGGCAAGTATGCTCCAGCACTAACTGGGGTAACTCCTACTAAGTCTCTGTGGAAGCTCCACTGTATTTATGGGTGGAGAGGACAGGGGGATGCTTGCTCTCCCGCCTTCCCCCATGTGGTCTCAAAAGTCCTTGGTGCATCTTTGATTAGGTGTAGGTCAAAAGAATTTCCACATAGTGACCTTAATAACTGAAGTTGATTGGCAGGCAGTCTGCGGAGACGGAGCAGCCTGTCCCTTTCATCTCCCTTGGTGCCGTGCTGGAACAATGGGCCAGCATATTTTCCTTGTTGTTCCTCATTTGAAAAGGGTCTGGTATCTCTACTAGGTACCTGTGACATGGGGGTCTTGATTGGGGTCTCATAAAGGGCCCTGTCACTGTGTCCAAAGGCCAGGAATACAAAGGCGGTCAGTGGGTGGGGGTCTCAGCTGACCACTGAAGAAGGGAGGGGAGGGTCCTGGAAGCAGTGGAGGGAGAAGCAACCCCTGATGGGAGACCTTAAAGGGGGGAGGGGGGGGAGGAGGCGGCCCATTTTTGTCCCGAACTCATCAAGCACATCTGCAGAATTGTCCCAGCCGCTGCCTCCCAGTTTCAAAAGAAAATGATCGTTTGATAAACCGTCCTGATTCACCACTTTCTCACAAGGGAGGGAGACCCACCTTTGACCTCTATGATTTCACATTGGGCCCAGCTCCCCCCCATCCAATTGCTGGAGAAACTTTGAAATGCATCCCTTGTGCTCCCTTTCCTTCTCCCTCTTTCCCTTTACTCTCTCTTCCCCCTGCATTTTTTTTTTTTGTCCCCCTCCTCCTCTTCCCACCACCCCCACCTTCCCCACTCTCGCTTTGTAAAAAAAGCAGGCGTACTGCTTTGGAGTTTAGGCAAGTAATTAGTAAAATCTTTTCTGCAGCACAATAAAACCACAGCCCTTGGCCTGCATATTCCCACAATTTACATACTCACGGGCATTTGAGAAAACAAGTGGTATTCCCAGTGCATCGTTGCCTATGAAAATCATTTGGAAGGCGGGGAGGGGAGGGCGCTGAGACCCACTCGCTCCTGCGAGCTATAGGAATGTGCATGAATATATTAAAATGTTTTCACACAATGCTTGTATTTTCCAGTGGGAAGAGGCATCTTCTGGATGAAAGGCGGCTGGCCCAGACACAAGCCTCTTCCAAACGCTCTTTCCCACTCAGGGTTTGTTTGCATGGACCAGATAGAGAGGGGGCCTGGAAGGGGCAAGGCTGCTATCTGTGAAGAGTAAATCTTTATGTGCCTGTTACCCGCTCCCCATTTGTGGACCCAGAAAGTCAAACTATGAGTGAGTTGTGTCTGCAGAGGGAGGCAGGAAGGGAGATCATCAGGACTTCCTGCAAAAGCTTTTGGAGGCATTGCAAACGTAGAGAGGAAATAGCTTGTAATGGAGCATATAGTGCTGTGACCAATGGGATTCAGTGGCTGCAGCAGGAAATGACTGAGAGGGAGCTGACTATCTTGAGCAGTATTAGCAAAGTGCCTATTAATAACAGAAAACACTCTTGCTGCACTTTTCCAGCTTCAGCTTACTGTCAAGAGCAGGCTACTCAATGCTCAGTCTGGGCAGCATGTTCAGCTGTTCTACTTTTTCCAAGAGGATGGTTGTTCCAGTCTGTGCCACCAGTGGAACCCAGCAGTTTCCACTCCTTTTCAGTCAGGGCCCACTTAGCTGCCTTTCCTCCAAATAGGTTCTTTGGGCACTTTAAACTTATAGGATATTAACAACAGATATGTGGTCAAACTTGTGTCTAAAGAGCGTAGATCTATGATTTCCTTTCTAACAGACAAGAACTGACAGAAAAAACTGAAGTGAAGGAAGGGAGAGGCTGAACACAAGTAATGAATGGCTTAGCTTAGGAGCAGGGTTTGTATGTAGGGAAGACTGTGGGTTCAGCTCCAGGGATACTGTTCTATTTGAGAATACTGGGGCAGGCTGAAAAGAGGCTTTTCTTAGAGGGAGGATGGTGGCTGCGTTTTCTCATTATTTTTGTTCAGTAATAGTCTTTTGGTGACTAAAAAAGCCCTTTGAAATTTCTGTGGAAAGTGGTGTAGCACTAGCATGTCATCTGGATGCCTTTTCCCTGTGTGGTGTATACACCACTCTTCTGGGTGGATAACATGTCCAGATAGGTTTGTCCCTGAGGATTTATGTGTCTGTCCAGCCACAACCATGGCAGCACAAATTTATGGATGCCATGAAGAGCTATTCCAAGACCCATGCTACCCGCTGAAGTTTCTGCTCTCCTGAAGGAATTTTCAGAACACTGGCATCCAGAACAAGGCATAAGCCATTTAGAGAGGAGTGGGAAAGCTTTATTGAGAATTTCTCCTCAGCTAAGCCAGCTCTTCTGACCAGACTCTTCCTGTGGCAGATGAGAGAAAATGTATTCCCCAAGACCTACAAGGAGCTAAACAATTTAGCATCTCAAAACCTTTTGCAAAAGAGTACTGCATGGCAGCTGTTCCTAAAATGGATCTGCAGAAGTAGCAAAGCTCTGTAATGCTGTTGCTCCTGGCTGGCCTGCACTGGCCATACTGGTGCAGGTCACAGTGCAAAGGTCTCTAACTTTTTGTTGGAAGCAACCAACAACCCAGCTTGCAAGAGGGCTTACTTCTTATTTTTAATTATTGTCTTCCGAATTGCTTGCTCCTCCCCTTCATCTTTCTGCATTTCTTAAAGAGGCAGTGGAGGGAAAAAAGCTTTGGTTTTTGTTTTGGAAGGGGGTTAGGAAGGGCGACATGGCCCCTGCAACCTCTCATAGGGGTGTCTTGTCAGGGCGCGGCATGGAGGGCACAAACAGATCATAACCTTTAAATGAAAATGTGATGGAGGGGAGAGATGAAAGCAGTGAAACAAATTAGATACATCTAGAGGGGGTGCTCAACTGGAGAAAATTAGCATTTCTTCCTAATTGGAGTGCAGGGCATTCCATTACAGGGTTTCATTACAAGGAGGGAAGCACTGGGCCTCTTTGGAGGATTCCCCCTGCCCTTGGTTTTTCTAGAAGTAAAAAATATATTTGCGAGAGAACTGTGAAAGTTCTGAATTTACCAGAGTGAAGGTTTCAGACTGCAGCAGGAGGAAGAATTATAGTAAACCACCAGTTCTTTATTTATTAAGACAAGAAAGTGATGATTGTGTACACATGAAGGCAATTGCTAGTCCATGTTTTCCTGAAGGAAACTAGAAAGTATACAGGAGGCTGCAGGTGATGGTAACTTTCTGATTTAAGTATTTGCTGAATCAAATTTCTAGACTATCCAAAATGGACTATTTTGTTTGAAGCAAATGGACGTGTTTTTGATTATTCAAGCCTGTTTTATACTGCATATTAAGTCCATGCTGCACAAAACACTTGTTTAATGTGTGTTTGCCTGATTCTACCTCTAACTAGAGCTGCTGTATCCAACAGAAATTTGCTTATATCCTTGGGAAGACAATGGCCAGCTTCCAGCACAGAATGTCTGGTGGCTGCTTTGGGGCTTTGTGCACAGTTTTGTGGTCCAAATAGCTTGTGCTAGCTTGAGGAACAGGCAGACGTGGATGTGCTTTACATGTACATTTGTATGTGGGAATGGAGGCAAGGAGTAACTTAGGGGGAATTCAAGGGACAAGGTTTTGCACTGCATTTCCTGGTTATAAGTAGAGGGGAACAGTTTCTTTTTTCCAAGCATGGACTGGATTATTTGTCAGTCAGTGCTCTCAGGAAGGGCTGGGGGGAAGAGGAGAAGGGGGAGGAAGAAGAGGAGAAAAGCATACTTTCTTCTGGTGTGTGGTATACAATGTATGTCGTTCTTCCAATCTACAGTTACAAACTTTTCTTTTCCAGCTCAGGAGAGGGAATACATGAGCATATCAATGTGGATTGTAGGAAACTGCTGAAGGAAGGGTTCTGTCTGCAGAGAAGGTAGCTCCTGGCAGAGGAGGAGATGTTTGCAGCAGCACTGCCTTCATCCTGGGCATGGGATGACGTTGTAGATGGTATGAATTTACAGAAGTCATAAATGTAAATCTCTGACTTATCACTTGCTGCTGAATTTTGGCATTTTGACACAGAGCATAGCACTGTCCACAGGAATATCTTCAGGCTTAGAGAAAACATTGATAAAAATTAAAGTATGGCTAAGAGATGGGCTTCTCCTATATTAAGTCTGGCACACATCAGGATAATGATGTCTCTCATCACAACATTCTCCTTGTCACTTCAGTCCTCACAGAATATGCTTGGCAGACTGTATAAAATAAAGCAAGAGGGGAAAAGGACCAGAGAGGCTGAAATTTGGAGAGGAGCAAATGAGTAACAGAAGATAGTCACCCTTGAAGGGAAAGGGTTCCTCTGAAGAATGTGAATTTCTCCTCAATGTGTGCATCTGGCTTGAATGCTAATACACTTTCAAATGGAGCATGCCAGAGTGCCTCTTGCCTGTAGCTAAGCTTCAGTTTCCTTGGGTTGCTGGCATCTTGAATCTCTGTTGTGAGTTGAATTGGACAGGTGGACAGAACTGTGTGGCTCTGACTCTCCTTGGCTCCATTGCCTGTGGTTTCTTTTCAGAGCAGTGTGAGGCTGTTACAGACTGGAAGGCAGAGTGGAAAGTCTGTTCTTTCTGTGTGGTGTTGCCTGTGTTGTGTTCTGTGGTTCATTATCTAGGATTTGTCAGGTCTTCTCTACCTTCCCTCCCAGCTGCATGAAACAAAACTGCTGCAACCAGTTCTTGATATTAAGAGGTGTTATGGTTTCATGATACTCCATTCACTATCCCTACACATGGCATGTACTCTTACTGCTCTGTAGGCATCCTGACACTTAGCAGGTGCAGGGCTAATTTAGGAACAGGTATTAAAGCCAGCTTTTAATGTGCATTGCCCTGTCTAATTAGTAAATTCTTGTTCTCTCTCCTCTGAGATTGAAGCACATATTCCTTTAAGTCTAACCGTCCATCAAAGAGGACTTGAATGAGGCCCTGCTATGGTTGGTAGACACAGGCAGCTAATGACAAGAGAGAGCCCATTTCCTTTGAGAAGAGAGACCTGTACCAAGGTGATTTATAGTCCCAAAGATTTATTAGTGTGGGAGCTGAAGAGAGTTGCAAGCTGGAACCCAACAGCTTAGTTTTTTTTCAGGGGAAGAAGAAATCTGTGTGTGTACCTCTTCCCCACTCCTGAAAGAAGTGAACTCACCAGAAGCAGCAATTGCAGACTAAGCTGGGCCAAGCAGCAACTGCTACTATTGCTGTGCTTGGTCTCTTCCTCCTGATGCAGCTGTGTTGAGCTTTTCAGCTGTTTAGTGACCTGCTTTGGCTGTTCAGGCTGATTTAATGAGGGATGGGGATGGAACAGGACTGTCTGTTTGAAGAGTTTCTCTCTTGCATCTGATTTTCTGTCTTGGCCTAGAGCATGTTTTCATTTTCTTGTACTTCCCCTGGATTTTCTCCTCTTTGACAGTGGGGAAGCAAGGGAGCCTTGCTCCAGATATTAGAAAAGCAGTAGTGTTTCTCTAACATCTGTCTTCTGATGGTCTCAGAGCAGTCTGGGAACATGGATGGTGTGTATATCACTTCAGGTAAATTTGGAGCCTGACAAAGCAAAGACTTCATGCTCCTGGTACATGGTGGAAAATATGAATAATGAAATATGAAAATTCAGTAGTACTGTGTGCAGGTGAGCAATGCTGTTGGCACTGTGCAAAATCTGAGTCCTCTGCTTCCCAAACTGGTTTGTGAGACCCTCATGGTCCTGATATGCTGGCTCTTCAGCTCTCTCAGTAGAGCCGGTGATACTGTTCTCTGCTAATTTTAGGAGGGACTGCGGCTGGTTGAAGCCTCAAAACATGGAGCAATTAACCTGCCTCAGAAGGGGCAATGAACCAACAGGTTTTTCAAGAGGAGATACAGCAGAGAAACACTCCTCTGTAGCAAAGAATTGGATACATTACTAGTTTGTATCATGTTTTGTGGTCTTTCCCCATACTTGGTCCCAAGTAGAACACTCTGCAGAAGGTAATGATGTGCTCATGTTTGGTTGCCTCCATTAGTCATGGTAAAACCAGCCTGAAAAAATATGGAGAGTAAGATGATGGTGGGTAAACTTGAATGTGGAACTGTTTTTCACCAAATCCTACAATAGTAGTACCAGAGTAGTAGCAGGGACATTTGAAATAACTAGGAGATTGTTTTAAAATGAATAAAAGATAGTATTCCTTCACACAGTGTGAACTCAGTGCTTCTGAAGGTTGTGGAGATGGGTGATGCCAGCAGTTTTGAAAGTGATTTTATAAATTCATGAACAGCAGGTTCATAATGGGCAATACTTTTTAAAATCCTTAATACGGCGATTGTGAATGCAAAGCAAATGACCACAGAAAGTTGCCAGGCTTACATGTTCTTCCTGAAAACATTTGCCAATACCACTAGAGACAAAATGGTGAGCTCGATGGGCCATGGCTTGACAGAAGTGGGCATTTCTCTTCTTCTTCTGGCCATGGTGGGGCAGTCCAGCATACCTCTACCCCAGCATTTGGTGTTCAGCAGTGGTCAGTAGTAAATGGAGTCTAGGGAGAAGGTTAACAAACACGAGTAAAAAGATCCTTCCCTGCCTATTCCTTCCCAGCTTCCAATGAGAAGAGGTTAGGGCTTCCCTGACTAGAGCTTTCATCTGGATCAGTGTTTCTTTGATATTTGCAGAACATAACTCTGTGAGCTCTGTGAGCAGCTCATCTCTTCTTTATGAACCTGTTAATGTTCTAGGCTTTAGATATGCTGTTCTATATATGCTGTATATGTTCTAGGCTCCTTTCAAATTCCGTGTTGTGTCCTGAGGAAGAAACATATTGTTCCATTTTTAAACCTTTTGCCTGATTGTCTTACGGGGCTATACAGGGAATGATTTCACTCTCTAGATACCCTTCACTCTGTTTTAAAGTTTTTATATTTTTCCACCCCAACTCCAGTATTGATGGCCCTGTGTGAAACAGTAGCAAACAACTTGCAGGTACTTGCTGGCCAGTTGTTATTTGGAGTGGAGTTCATATGGTGTGGAGTTTAGGCATCCCTGAGCTGTAGGAAGCTCATCACTTCCTCCCAGTGCAGCCTTTGATTGGAGTCCACAGAGATGCAGCCCAATGTGAATTGATGGCCATGTAATTGGTTCTTGTGTACTTGCATGATAAAAGTTGAGTAACAGTTTGAACTGAGACACTTGTAACTGGTTACAGTACTAATACCGATGCTCAAGTAACGTGCTCATTTCAGTGTAGGACGTGTGAGTGAGCTTGGTTTCGGCATTTCTTTGTGTGGGTGTTTGACTTACCAAGTAGAAATTGTTCTTTTAATAGCTGTGTTTTGGATGTGACTTCCTAAATTCTCAGAGCACATGGAAACAGGGCAAGCCATGGAAAGGAAAGGAGGAAACTGTGGTTTCACGCTCCAACCCGCAAAGCTGCCTATGCTTTTAAAGCTTCCAGACTTTTCTTCCTTGAAGTGTTGGTAGACTGACTGCCAGCATGTTGTCCTGCTTCACCTAGACAGCAGCTTACTCAGTGACAGGAGGCAGTGTGGTAATTAATATCCCTTTATCAGATATTTTTTGTCATCAAACGACAATGTGTGTTAGGGAATCTTTTGTTCCATTGCAGACTTGAGATGTGTGCCTGAAGAGTCTCTCAGTCCCTTTCAATGCAATCCTTTCCCTCTTATATCATTTTATGTGTAATTTTTCCCCAATATATTGACGTAAAGCATCATAATAAATTACTGCTCACCTTCTTGCCATATCCTTTCCCTATCTCTATGCCATTTATTTTGTCTGATCACTTTCCTATCTGGCCTATCTTCATCTGGCTTATCTCAGTTATCAGTGAAATTTAATAATTTTTAGCCTGCCTTGCAGCCCAGCTTGATTACAGATACTGAAGGTGACAACCTGTGCTGTAAAACTGTGCATTACTAATGTCAGTGTGGTTTGAACTCTGGCTTCTGCAAAACTTTCCTAGAGAGTTTTTGTGTGGTTTGGGATCTGTGTGGAAAGTGGCCACTAAACATCTTTATGCCTTTAATGTGTATTATCTGTTAATGAAACCTCATGTGCCTTTCTCTGCATGCAGGGCTGGGGCTTTCTGACCTGACTGGCAGGTTTTATTTCTCACTCTGGTGCTTGCTCACAACCAAGCATGCCCTGAACCTGCAGATGGGGAGGAGGGGTTTTATTCAGGATCTTGGTTGCCTAGGGCTGAAGAGCTGACATGCTCCAAACACGTAGTATGAAAACCCTGAAGCAAATCATATTGTGTAGAGTGGAAAACTGGGGAGGTGGAAGCTGCCCAGAGCTTTAAAGGCAAGTGGATTAAGGTTGTTGCAAGCATGTCTGTGTCAGGACTGGAATGATCAGCACAGGAAAGCTCTAGGAATCATTTCATGGCTGAGTTAAACGCAGATGAGGCTTTGCTTCCCTCCTCCACAGAGCACCTGTGTCTCCATGCCTCAGTGTCCTGGCCCTCTCTGTGTGTAGTATGTGCTCCATATACATGCCTTTCCCCTTTCACCTTTTCTAGTCTTTGGCTTCTTAAAACCCTCTGAGCACTATTTCCCTCTCCCTGATGAAGAACTCATTTAGACTTAATTTGTAAATTGTCTGAATATCAGAGGGCAGAGGAGGAAGATCAGTCACTCTGATTTTGTGATATGGCTTCTTTCCCCTAAAAGAACAAGTACAGCTCCTGCCTCTGCATGCTATCGAGAAAGAACTGCTGCCCTGTGTGCTCAGATAAGGAAAGTATATATTTGTTGATAACTCCTCTTCTTCCTCACCATCCTGATCACTTTTTTCAAAACTCTCCTAAATATGAGAGTTTGAATTTATTACACGTGTCTGTATGGCAGAAGGAAAAAGACAAAAATAATTTCTGGCTTGTGGCACGAGGAAAAGAGATTCCTTCCACATCTACTTTTAAACTGAAACATTCTTGATTTTAGTTGTTCTGGCAGACCTGAAAGGATTCTCCCGTCCCCCTGACCTCACTGGCGTACATGGATTGCTGCTTATTGAAAAGTAATCTTCTGTCATGGATTCTAATGGAAAAGTTTATATAAAATGTCATTCTATATATATTTACATGCATTTTTAAAACAATATTTGTTAACTGAAAACTTTGCCAGTCACATCTGAAAAAATACTGGGATTGGTTTTGGCAGTCCTGAACCTTAAAAAATAGAAAGGCGGTATTTTATAAATAGAAATTTTCTTCTTTTGCATCATGATTCTTTAAGCCTTTTTTATACATGGGCAAATATTTAGACTTTTGTCCAAAGCACTGATAGCTGGAATATTTACTTAAATCAATTCTACATGTCCTCTTGTATGATGTAGGATTGTAAGAAGAAAAAGCCCAGATATCACAAACCTGATAAGGTTTGTGATAAAGTGTGAGCACAGATGGCATTACATGTCTTCCCCCACTGCAAGGATTGTCCGCTCTGTTTCTCTGCACAGGCTTGAAATTGGTCTAGTCAAAATGGGTCTGTTTTTGTCCATGCTGGCATGGGTTTCACAGCAAATATACTTTGTCCAGAGGTGTCAAAAGTTGCTTCTAAGGAAAAGTCTTGAGCATTGATGGGTCAAAGGCACACAGTATCTGGCTGAACTCATCTCTGTTCACACCTCTGTCCACATCTCTGTGACAAGTACTTAAGGCAGCTTGGGTGATGCTGAAATAAATAGTATTAAAATTGAAAAATGATCCTTTCTGTGAGAGTCTTTCATAAAATGTGATAGAAATAGATATGGCCTGAAAGGCAACTAGAATGAGGGGGTTGAACCAGGCAATTTTCTTCTCTAGTTTGCAACCTGCTGAAGCATCGTGTCACAGTTGTATTTTAGGCAGCTCAGAAAACTAAGTCTGTGCCCTGGGGGTTGTGCTGCTTGCCTACTCCCTTCCTACAACAGGAGTCCCTGAGGATCTCCTTTCCTTGTCAAGATTGTTGTAATTGCATCATCTCCAAGGGCTTGCTCAACACTCCAGTGTACCTGTCCTTTGATAACAGTGGCATCTTTTCACTTTCCTGCTTACCACCTTGTCTTCATTGCAGAATCAGGACCAAGCTTTTTGATTATGATAATTCTTCCTTTCTAGTAGGATACTGCAATCATAAGAGACATGAGGTGAGTTTTTTAAAACTATGGTTCAACATTTAAGAACAAACAAAAAAATCCCCCAGACCCCATTGTATTGATGCTGTACAGCTGAGCAGCTGCTTTAACTTGTCTACAAGACCTGACAAGTCAGGACAAGCATTTCTATCCTGAAGGCAATGGTGATAATTCAAAAAAAGCATAGATGCTAACAAGTCCTGAGAATCAGCAGAGGCAGCATACCTCACACAGAATGCCAGTTTCTTGCTTGTGGGATATCTGACATCAGTCTGATTTAACACAGGAGCGACACACTGCCAAACTGTGCGGCAAGTTTCCTGGTAGTTTTGCAAAACCAAAGTCTTGTAGCAGAAAGGGAGACAGAACAAATGAGGTCCCACTATGAAAAACAGTTTTGGTTTGCTAATGGGGGGTGCCTCAGCAAAAGAGAACCTGGGGCCTTTGTTGCTGTCCTTCTGGTTATGGTTGTTGCCTGACTTTTGGGGCAGATGTTGGAGGAGTTGACTCATTTTCAATAATTTTTCTCAGCAATGAGAGTTCTCGCTCTGTCCTTGGCACAGTTCTTGCTATCCTATTTGGGACTTGCATGGTCCAGCTTATTCTCCCTGAATCTGTTGCCTTTCTAAATCTCAGTGTGAAGGTACTAGACTAGAAATCCTGTCCTGGGAGCATAGGCTACATCAGGCCTTCAAGAATCTGTCATGCATTGCACCCCTTCACATGCTTCTATTGTGCATCACTGTATCTCTTTTCTCCTTTACTGTGTTTTTGGCATCCTGCACTGCCATGTTCCATAGGCTGGGGGAAGGATGCCATGGGTTGACTTCCTCAGTGTGTGTCCCACTGCTGACTGTGCCCCAGCTATGCCAAGCAAACTGTCCCGCTCCCACCCCCCTCCCTTGCTCGCCCCAGATTGGAGCCCCCGAGAGGTCTTTGTCGGCCTGTTGAGAGCAGCCCCCGTTCCTCCATTCCCACATGGCGCACCCTCCCCAGCAGCCCTCTCTGCATTCAGCAGTTTGGGCTGAAAGAACCTTGGCTAATTACGCTGGGCTGAAAATTACCACTTTGCTGTGTTGTCCTGCTGCTGGGCCCATTTGTGTGGGGCCTGTAGTTAGAGGGAACAAAGTCCCCCCTGTGGAGCCAGGCAGGCCCCAAGTGTGAAGCTACAGGTACAAGCAAGAGGGGAATGAAGGGAATAATTACCAGCTTCTCCAGGTGAAAGCCCCGTTAAAACTTCAATAAGCCAATTAGGGGCCAGGGTGTGTGTGTGGGGAGAGTCTCCCCCACCTATAACTGATTCCCACCAGGCAATTAACAGAAATCATTTCACGGAGGCGAGGATAAGAAATGGCTCTTAGAAATTGTCTTGGGTTGGGGGGGCCTGAAACAGCACGACTGCTGCAGTGGTCCTCATGTACTCCAACCTCCCTGCTCACTGTGTGGCCTGAAAATGTTGGTGGGGCTAGAAGGAGAGGGAGGAGGGAGGGAAAATGGCAAAGAAAAAGGAATCGCTGGAGCTTTACACCTGGACAGGCTTTGAGAAAGTGAGGGCTGGAGTTCAGAGCTTCTTGTAAGGCTGTGTGTGGGCCCAGAGCACTGAGCACAAGGAGGCTGCTAGGTGTGGGGAAGTGGGCAAAGATCAAGCTCAGGGTGTCTTCCTCATGGGGGTAAGGGGGAAGGATAACAGGAGCAGAGTAGGGAGGAGAAACATGATGGGTGTGAAGGCTGGAAGTGGGTGTGCAGGTTGGTGAGAACTGAATGCCAAGCCCTCAGAGATCTTCCAAAGATGCATGGTAGTCTGAAGGTACAAATGGTGTCCAGTGTCTAATACTGTGCACGTATCTCATCCAGGGATCATGTTTTTCTGCTGCTCAGTCAGCAGCTTCACCTGTTCCTTCCTTTCAATTCAATCAAAAAACCCATGGAATTTTTTTAAGATGGATATTATCTGAAATTATCTTGCAACTCCTGTGTACTGTATTGCAGATGGCATGTGCAGCAGTTGGAGGTAGAGCATGCTGTCTGGTGGGTACCTCGCAGGAGTCTTGCTCACTGGTGTTTGAAAGGTTGCTCTGGGGAGTAGAGCAAGAGTAGTGCATAGATGAAGTTGCTACAGATGGCTGAGATTTCTGTAGTGATGTTGGAAGGGAGAATGTACTGTGTGAGTAAAGAAGTTTAGACCAGTTGTTATTTCGCCTGCACTTGAAAAAGAAGCAAAAAACCCAAATAAACCTTTAACTCCTCGAAACACAAATGCAACCTTAGTTACATTTTGTAACTAAGTTAAATGTTAACTTTCGTTGAATTTCTAATGTTATAGCTACTGAGCATTAAAAATGTTCTTTGAGATTTTGTTCTGGTTACCGATAAGCTGATATAACTGTGCTGTAGTGGTGTTTAACCACCTAGACTCAAACTGATCTGAAAGTCCCTGTATTTCATCTTTTTTCTTCTTTTTTTTCCTTCCTTCTCTTTCTCTGCAGAAAGCTCTTTGTGGTAGGAATAGAGAGCTGTACCTCTTGCACAGCCCAGATTCTAGACTCAGAAGTGATTTCTCAGCTGAGTCATGTTTCTTTACTATTCAGCTTCTAAGATGTAACCCCAGTGGTTGCCTGCAAAGAGAGCTCTTCTCACAGAAAAGCCTGGTGGGCATGCAAAGACAAATCAGTTTTGGCATGAGCTTTGATTTTAGATACAAGTGACTCAGATCAGTGCCTGAATTATGTTCTGGATTAAAGTTCTGTTGTGGTTAAAGAGTCTCTTTTTTCCTGTAATAACAGTAATAACTTGAACATCATTTGGAGTTTAAATCTGGTCTTGAGAGATAAGGGGTTCTTGTACAAAGACCTCTGCATGAACAAATACTTCATGCCTGGTGAGCCCAGAGGTTTGGGGAGTGAGGAAAGATGAAGATTGTTGGACATACCATGTAAATATGTATTTTACACTGTTAAAAATAGGTTATCAAGACTTTTCTTCAATAAAGGAGCAGGGTTGATGTCAAATACTTGTATAGCTACAAAGGCAATTCTGTTTGAAGTTCTGAAAAATGACAGCAGCATTGTGAAAAGCACTGTTCCAGTATTCCTCTTGTACAGGAATACTCAGGATCCTCAATCAGCTTTTATAGAGCTAATCTGAATGCTGTCCTTTTGAACACTTGCTTCTTCCTAAAGCGTGTGTCATGTAGAGTATTGGGGAAAACTATGATCCTTAGGTGTGAGCAGCCCTGGGAACATCAGGACTGTTTTGTGGATTGAATCACTAGTTTCGAATCAAGGGTATTTTCCCATTCAATGCTGAAGTGTGGAAGAGTGTGCATGTATTTGTCCTGGACAGGTCTGAAACCTTTGTCTTGATGTAACTGAGCTCAGTTTTTTTTCCAGAAATGAGGATTGTGTTCTATATCTGGTGGCTTGTTTTCACAGAACTTACCTGTACCTGCTGCAAGGCTGCTGAAGGGACAGTGATCAAGATTGCAGGTGACTTGGGCACTGAGTATGGGATGAAACTGCAAAGCAGTGAAGGCAAGATGGAAGTATCTAGGTTGGACACCTGCTAAGCAGCTTGCTAGATTAGGGGTGATTTGTCTACCATGCCAGTAATCGGGCTTTTGGGGATATTAAAAGCTTTTTCTGTTCTTCAGCCTGAGCGCTTCTGAAGTCTGGAGGAAGACATGAAGTTAGAGGCTGAGGAGGAAGGTTGGAGAGGTGAAGCTGATGTTCCCTCTACCATGAGGCATGAATACCTCATGAATACCTGCCATGAATTACCTGGGAGGCAACAGCCTCTATCTCATGAGCTGGAGTTCTGCCTCAAATGTGACGTCATGTTTCAACCCGACATCTCTACAGTGCCCTTCAGTTCAAAATGTAAACGCCTTCTTTCTGGGGACCACTTTTTAATGGTCCACTTGAGGTGGCATATGAATGAGTTATTAGTCTGTCTGTTCATGCATGTGTCACTGGTGCTCCTTGCAAGAGCACAGTATTTCCTCTAAGAGCAGTAGTGGTTGTCAGCTTTGCAGGGTTCATGGTCTTCTCTATGCATTTTGCTTTATCTTTCTGCTGAGTCCATGGTGGGTTGTGGCAAAACTCTTCTGTACCTTCTCTGTGTGACATTTATGAGGTGTATCAGGAGCACAATTTAACTCTGAGTTGACTGAGATGCCTTGGGGGTTGCTGTAGCATGGACATGAGCTCAAAGAAGTAGCAGCAAACCTGCGAGAGCTTTCCAGTCTGTTTCTGGAACAAGCCTGGCTATTTGCATTCAGCCACTGGGTCTTCTCAGCAAGGTTATTCAACAAAGATGAGGCTGTCCTGCAGTGGGATTCTTCTGCTTGCTAAGTGAGCTTTAGGTGCAACTGTCTTACCTGCTTATTTTTGTTGAATTTATGGTTACAGAATGTTGACATATAACCCAGCTGTCTTGACTTCTGAGATACTGAAGATGCTTGGTTCAGTTCTCTGGTCATCCTGCAAGAAGTACAAAGTATGACTAAAGGAACTGGTCTGGTACAGTGAAGGGGCAACACCAGCCCTGCATGACCACTCAGTCCTGGGTTTGTCCAGCATTGCCTACATCTAAGGCGGATGGTGTTTCTTACATGTTTGTGGTGCCTGCTTGCTCATAAAGAAGAAAATGCTAAACTGATGCTGTGCTGTTTGGTTTTTTTTTTCCTTGCAAATTAAATGCCTCTTGGGAAGGAGCACTTGCTTTCCTGCACTCTCTGTCTCTCTCCCTTTGTGTGTATCTGGTCTGTTAGAGAAGTCTCATGCTGGAGGTGGCGAAACTCCCTGTGCTGGGTTTCTGACCCCCTCCTCTCCCCTTCACAATGTTGTTACTGTTGCATCTGCTCTTCAGCAGGGGCTCCATCAAGTTTGTGTGACCTTAGCACTGTATTCATGTTGGAGGAGTTACCTTCCATAATGATGTCAACTGATGAGGTTGGCGGGATGGTGGCGGCCGCGATAAGACATGACATGTTCTAATGATTCGCCTTAGCGAGCTGTGTGTGTGTGTGTTGGGGGGGCACAGAGGGGCTTGGAGAGGGGAGGTGGGGGCCCCACAGGTGCCGACAAAGACTTTGACCTTTGCTGCTATAATATCAGTGTTTCACAGGCAGGGCGGTTCGGTAACCCACTTTCAGCCCATCAAAAATTGATTTAATTGCAATTTTTTCCCCCAATTAGGAGCACTGGAGCTTAACTAATTGGAGTAATAGAGAGTAATAAGGCTCTGATAAAAAGCCTTCCTCTGCCTCCTTTGTATCTTGTGTCATCGCCTGTCAGAGGTCAGAGAGCTTGCATATTCTATTAGGCAGAGTTGCCTTCATTTGTACAAATTAGTTTACCCAACAGTAATTAAAATGCCAGTGCGGGTCGGGGAGAGCTGAATACAATTGATGGGCACATTGGTGAAGGATTTGACAGCTCCGGTGGCCTCCCTTGCCAAAGCGTGTCAGTGCTGAATCAAAGGCTACACAAACCCACAGACCCGTGCGTTTAACCCGCGGCACCGTCAGCACCAACTGCTCTCTCCCTTCTCCTATCTCCCTTTTGGACTTGCTTTCTCTTCTCCTTCTTTTCTCATCTCACTTGAGACTTTTTAAAATAGATGTTTCCCATCTTTGAGCTGTCCTTTCTGTTGATCGCTTTCATAACACTGCTACCAACCCCCCATCCTGTCTCCCTTGGTTCTCCCCCTTCTCTCCACCCCCACCTTCCACATTCCCAGCTGCAGGGCTCTGTCAAGTAATAACTTCTTTGTTTCTCAGTCCAATGAGTCTCCATATATAATAGTTTCCAAAATGGAACAACGATGTCCAATTCCAGGGGGCAGGGGAGCGCGCCAGGAGGAAGGAACAGGCTCTTGCACGTGTCAAGCAATTCTGGATTTGAAATCCCTGAAGAGCAGAATAGAACTAGAGAAGCAATCTGTTTACAGTACAGGGGAAGGGCACAAGCCTGGGGAACAGGGGAGGTGTAGAGAGAAGAGGTGGAAAAGGACCTTTTACCCAGGTTCCTTCAATGAATTTGTGTTGCAGGATTCCCAGCTCAGGCAGGACTCACTCTGGAGGCTGGGTTGATAGTGGGGAAAGTATATGCTGTTCAATGTGATTTGCATTTCTGGAGCTGAGACTGTTTCCAAGCCTCAAGATAAACAACATCTTTCCAAAAGCACTGATGGGCATCTGTCCCTCTGGTTTGCTCACATCTGTCAATGGTCTGTCCAGGATGGGGTAAAGAGGGGTGCTACACAAGTCAAACTGTAGCTGGCACCTTGGGAGCAGCCATGGGATTATTGCAGCTGGTGTGTAGCCAGAGCACTACTGCTGTTGCCAGAAATACCATGGGATCTTCAACAACCACAAGTCAGTCAGATGGAGAGTTCTTGTGTTTCTTCCAACAGCACTGCCACGATGTGTGTTCTCTTTCATTTCCTGGCCCAGCTTATATTGTGGGGGGGTGATGTCTAATGAAATGCCTCTTCTGCAACACAGAGAAAGTCTGGCTTCTGGAGAAGCAGGCTCTTGATTGTTTTGTTGGGTTTTTTTCCCCCTCTTGTTTATTCATCTCCTCTCTGTCAGTAGGGAGTTTCAAATAAGAAAGACGACATCAAAGTATCAGATAAGTTGGAAGATTCCTTGTGTTGGATATCAAAAATATACTGTTTATGAAGTATGTGTGTCTCAATGCTGTGCAAAATTCTTGCCTTCCTGGTTTGGTTTTTGGCTTGGTTTTGGCTCCTAGGGGATCCCTGTGAAGACATCATGGCCTGTTATGGAATCCCTACAGTGATGCTTTTTTACCCCTTAGAAGGGCCTATTAGAGGGAGCTTGTAGTCATGGTAGCCAGCAGCTTTCAAAGGAACTGAGGGAAGCTTAGTGGGGAAGGGGCTTTACACCTCCAAGGCCATCTGGAGACTGGCCTTAGCAGTTTTCGTGGTGGATGTAGATGCATCTGATCAGTGTCAGTGTACATCAGCGTGTTGTATATACTTCAGGGAGGTGAGTCATGCCTGCATTAATATGTTTAGGGTATCCTGTACTCCCCTCTTCCCAATCTAGTCTCTCCTTAGTCTGGCTGTAGAAAGCAATGTGGGCAAAATTAATTACACTCTCTAAGCTAATAACTCAGCTTGAATTGTTTTTCTTGGGCAGCTGGCAACAATGGCTGTGAAAAAGCTGCACTTCTCTAAGTTGGAGGGTTTTCTTATGTGTGCTCTGCAAGACAAAAGAGCCTTTCTGAAGAGAGACTGAAAGAAGCAAGCCTGATAGAAGGCTTCAGCTCCACTGAAAGAAGTTTCAGAAGTTTTGGAGCCAAGCTTTATATGCTTTCCTCCAATCTGCATGTTGTTTTAGACATATGAAAGCTAACTTGTGTTGGTCTTTTGCCTGAAGTAAAACTGTTACCTCTGAGAGGTTCCCAGTTATGAGACACCTGAGGTTTCAAGGTGTGTGCCTGCAGATCATACTCAAGGTGAGGGGCCCTGTATCATGCCCTGGAATCCAGACTTTAAGGTCAGTTCACTCTCAGGCTTGAGAATTTCTCATTGGCACCACTTCTTGTGCATGTTGTCTTGTGAATGCTGCATTCTGATGCTGCAGTGAAGGTGGCCTGCTCTTGTGGGAGAAGTCTTATCTTTGCTTGCTAATGGGCTCAGGCTGTTAAAGATAAGGCCTGCAAACCTGATCCTGCTGAAGTATGAGACAAAATTCCTGTTGACTGAATAGAGTCAGCTTTACCCAGAAGAGACTTGTTTGTGGCCCTGAGGCCTGTATTTGATGCTGGAAAAAAAATCTCTTTATCTAATGCTTTTTTCTCTTTTTTTTTTTTTTTTTTTTTTTTTGTCTGAGGGGTGAGGGGTAAGGACCAAGGAGAGAAAGCTGAAGTCCAGAACTGTCAGCATGAGGGAGGATTAGACCTAGCTGTTCCTCCCACTTTTTTCTGCCTGTTGGTGTGCCTCCATGGTAATTTAGACCTGTGGCAACCATCAAAGCCTTGTGCATACCTTCTGCACAAAGGGGGTCTGTCTCCCACGTGAGGGTGTTCTCTGCTGGGACAGAGTCAGTTTGTCCCCCAAAAGAAAGATCTTAAAAACCCAATTGCCTGCTTGACTGACTCCCTGACTGCTATTATGTTTCTAACCACAGTAATTGACTTTAGTAGTTATTAATGGATTATGACTGGGGAGGGGGGACAAAACCCAACACCTAGCTTTGTAGCAGAGGGACCTCATGTCCAAAGTGCTGCTTTCCAGACATGGGGCTTGACCAACAAGCTGTCGAAGTGGGTGTCTTTGGCTTTTTTTCCTCTGAGATGGGTGACACTGGGAAAAAGGGAAATGGTCCTTGCTGTCCTGGAATATGGTAGAGAGAAGGCAGGCATCGAGCAGAAACCGTGTTTCCAAAGATGAAATGCTGCACACTTTCTTAATTGATCCTAGTGGCTGCTGCACAGCAGCAGGAATTGGATTTTCCATAGATTCTCAGACTCTGGTCGAGGATTTACATGGGGAAAAGTAACGTGAGCACCCTGCAGCACCTGTTGGGACAGTCCAGTG
Source organism: Cyanistes caeruleus (assembly GCF_971803275.1). Taxonomy (NCBI): domain Eukaryota; kingdom Metazoa; phylum Chordata; class Aves; order Passeriformes; family Paridae; genus Cyanistes; species Cyanistes caeruleus. The sequence continues at coordinate 13,471,823 of NC_141708.1, read as the reverse complement.
CTGCAGGTGCTTTGGCTGATTGCATGTGCACTGTGAATGAACCTGGAATTTTGCACATATGACATCCTGGTTGGAGACACTTTGAAATAGCTTTAGTTCTGCAGGCCTTTTCTAGCCTAAAGGGCAGCTAAGGGTCACAGAACTTGTGGGCACCTCCAGGTATGTGAATTTAGGTGGAAGGATAGAGTAAGCACAGAAGAGAGCCTTGGTAGCTGAAGCCCTTTCTATGTTCTTGTAGCTCTTTGAAATGGTTTAATGTTATCTGCTTTGCCTCTTTTGCAGAGTGTTTTGTCAGTGCTGCTTTGGCCTTATGGTTTGGAGAGGCTAGTTGCTCAGCTAAACAACAGAGATAGGAGTAGAAGGAGTCCTGAGTTCCAGTCTTGCTTCCATCTGGTCCTTCTCTGGCTTTGATTGAGTTGAGGCTGTTTACCGCTTGGCTGCTGAGTGCTTTCTTACAGCAGCAGTAGTGCTTCTCACAGAAGTCAAAGATGCTGCAAGAATTCATTCCTGGTGCAGTAGCAGCTTGCAGACACCTTGACTTCCAAAGAAAGAATGTTGTCGAGGATCAAAGAAATGTTTAAAAACTGCTTTAACTGCTATTTTTACAATCATGACATTGTTTTCTTATTTTACTTTCATCTGTAAGCTGCCAGCCCTGTGTCATACTGCAAAAGTTCTTCAGGCAAAGTGTAGAGATGGCTTTTATTTAAAGCAGATTCCATTTCCTGTATTCATGCTATCCTTGTTGCATTGACTTAAACACAGTTTTGGCATTTTATTCTTGGTAGCTGTAATAAATATGGCTTTGTGAGAGGTCATTTGTAACTTAATTAGAAGTCCTTGTATGAGCTGCTTCCTCTTATTTGGACTGAGAATGGGAAGCTGGCACAAAACAAGCAGTGTGGTGTGGAGAGCACAGCACCCATGCTCCTGATGTTTGATTTTAAGAATTTATTATGTCTTATGAACTAGCATGAGGCCAGTGGCTATCAGGTGATCTCTGGCAGCAGCATGTGCAGCAGGGGCATAGCATTGCCAAGAGGACTTTGAAATGGACTCTGCTGGAGGGTGTAAACTGAGCCAAATATTGCTGCAGGAGAGGTGTACTGCCTCTAACAGACTGTCTGAGCACTGGGGAGGGCAACCTAATCCAGCTTTGAAATTGGCCCTTCTTTGAGCAGGCTGGACCAGAGACCTCTATTCTATGATTCTTTAGGTCTGTGATGCTGCAGCCAGTTCATGATTGTACTTAGAAGTTGCCAACAAACCGAAGTGATACACGAAGTAGGAAATAACAGTACATTTTCCATGGAGTTTTTCTGCAGCTTATAGCACTGACTGTGTGTGAAACATACTGCGTACTGTACTGACTAATTTGAAAATGTTTATAGCTGTTCCTGTTCAGGTTTTCCCTTTGTATTTACTAATACATCTTTATGTCCTGCTAGTTCTCTGCAGTTGTGACCTGCTGCATCTGGGGAAGCTCAGCTAGTGAGAGTCTTGCAGCAGCTCTCCCTTTGTTGCTGCCTGTCCCTTGTGAAGTGTCGTGGGACATGCTAAAATCATCTTGACCCAGAATTCAAAGTCTGTCTTGTAACCTGTTTTTCTCTGTCTTGTTCATGCAGTTTCTTCAGAACATGAGGATTAGTAAGTGTTTCTTATTTGCTTTTTTTTTTTTTTAACAGCTCATTTGTGACGGGGACAGCCTGCTGTGGACACACGTCACCTCTGAGAATCTGGGACCTTGAGAGGTGAGTGAGCTTCCAGGTCACAGGGAGGGACTTGACAAGAAAAGTGAATAACAATACAATATTGGAAATGCTGCAAATGAGTATCATTCCTTTTGTCAATGTAGGCAAGGAGTGATACAAGATGAGATGTCTTGTGGAGTGGGGGACAAAGGAAACTGGTTTGGAAAGGCATATGTGGGGGGTGGTTCTGGTTCACTAACTTGGCTTTTCTTCTCAGCTTTTCCAGTTGATGGCACAGCCATCCTGGTTTCTTCCTATTACCTGTATACAAAATATCAAAATATCCCCATTACCCTCCTTTTCATCTGTCTCTGTTCATGCCTCCAAAAGGAGCCAAAGGAGGTGAGGAAGGTGATCCTTATCCTCCCATTCACCCATTTCTCTGTGGTGCTGAGAAGTCACCTTGTACTGGCTGGCAATTCCAGTAGCTCAAAGAGGTGAGGTGTGGCAACAGGTTATCTGTGGAAATGATTTAGGCACATTGTCTTCTCTTTGTCCTAATAAGTACTGAGGAGGTTAATTGCTGTGGCCTCTGATTTGGGGTCTTTGAGTAGTTCCTGTTCCATGAAGGTGCTGACCTTAGCAACTGGGGAAATGTTCTCAAATCTTGATGTGAGACTCAACTGCTGACAAATTTGAAGCTCTCAGCCTGGGGGTCTTAGTGTAGTGATGGACAGATAGCAAATATTTCACAGGATTATTGGAATGGCAGCCCTGCCTTCCAGGACCAGGATGCTCTGGGTAGGAGTGGCACAGCCCAGATTATCCAAAGGAGTGCTGTCAGGATTGAGGTGAGCAATGGCAGAAGGAGCCTGAGGGATTTTAGTAGAGCTGTACTTGGGGAAAGGAGGTGGAGGAGGACTGGTGTGGACACGGGGTAGGTCTGAGACCAATTGCCTTATAATCTATAATTTAAATAGTTTAAATTGTTTAAGTCAACTGTATCAAATGCAAATTTAAACCAGCTGTTTTTTCTCTGAAGTAACAAAAATATTTTGCAACAATGTATCCTACAAAGGACAAGCTGGAGCAGGAAAGAGCACCATTGCATTTAGTTATGGTGCGTGTTTCTTAGTGACCCATTCAGTGGTGCCTTTGGAGTACCCCAGAAAGACGTAGTGCTGTGCTGTGATACCCCTGCCCATCAAGTCTTCTGGCTGTTCTTGAATAGAGGCATCTGACATGAGGAGATGGGCAACCCTCTCCCCCCTGCCCCAGCCTTTCTGACAGCCTTTCCCAAGGAAGCCTGAAGAGATAATAAAGCTGTGTAGAAAATAGGATTAAGGTAATGAACAAGCACAGCGGAGTTTGATCTTTCAATAACGTAAAAGCCTGAGTGACAGGCAAATAAAAAAGCCACGGCAACCTAGGCTGCTGGGCCTCTGTTGAAATGGCTAGAGTGTCAAACTTATTCTTCCCTCTTCACCTGTCACAGCTGGAATGCACCATGCCACTGGGTCTTTTCCTCTGCAGGGACCTGTGTGTGAGCTGGTAGACTCATCAACATGTGCAGGGTAGGAGGCTGAGTAGGAAGCATGGCTGGGACTCTAGCATGTGAAGCTTGATGTCGTCATTCGTAGAAAGGGGGTAAAGAGCTATCCTTCCAGGTCTTGACTCTCCATAAACTGTTCATGTTCCCAGCAGGGCTTTGGATCCATCCTCAAAAGCTCCAGTGATTGTGAGAAGTGATCTTGCAGGGAATGCTCTGTTCCTTTGAGACTTTTGAATGTTGTCTCCCTGGTCAGACTCCAGGAATGAGAGTGTGGCATGAAAACTTGAAATCTTAGAGCCACCCACAACTTAAAAACTCCTCCTGTGCTCAATGTGTCCAGATAACATCTGGCACACAGAGCTGGGGCCTCTGAGTTAGCTGCTTTTCTTGTTCTTGTGGCCACAAAAGGGCCCAGAGGCTGACCCACAGAGGCTGAATATGGCAAGGATATTATGGCTAAGAACAGAATCCAGGTAACTTCTGTCAAAAAAAATTAGGCAGGGTAGAATGATGTGTAAGGTGTGTTCTTGAAAACCAAAGGATCCTTAGCACCACTGAGGTGTTTAGTGCTGTCCAGGATCAGTTAGTTCAGTCAGGGGAGTTTTCTTTGCGTTGGGGGATGAGTAATTAACAGTACAACAGTTTTTGTGCCATTCTCTTCCTTTGGGGTAGGTGGTCTTTTTACCCAACAGCCGAGACCTGAAACGTGCTACAAAAGGATTTAAAGCTTAAATAACCTTTTGTGTACTGATCATCTTAATTCCAGGCCAGATAAGTCCTTGGCTGGTGCTTGTCACTGTTGGTCATGGTATGTTTTGTATTTATGACCTTCTCTGTTCTCTGACCCTCGGGCAGCCATTCTCATCCCTCCAAGAGGAAGGGGATAATATCTTCACCTGTAAATATGTCCTGTGCTTTGAAAAGGGTTTGGTTGGTTTTGGTGCAGAGGAAATTTTTAGTGGGAAAAGGAAACGCCTCTTGCTGCATCCCACTTCCACAACTGTCTTTCATTTCTGACTCTGCTGAGATGATGGTGTTGGATCAAAGCCACAACAGGCAGCAACAAGCAATTGTCAAGGGAGTCTAAAGCAGGGGAATGACTGCATAATGCCAAGACACTGTCTCTGATGGCTGAAATTCCAGCTGCTGCTACACCTGGCCCTGTCTCCTGTAATGAAGGAGGATTTAGATTTTTTTCTTATGCTTTTGAAGCAGGCTAGCTGCACTTCTGGAGGACATCTCTCACCCCACACATGCTGCATTGTGCCATCTAATTGCTTTTAGATGTGGGGAAGTTGCTGTGCACTTATTCCCGCTCTGGATCAGGGTGTGTATGTGGAAGGCAGCTGTAAGTTCAGTGATTAGAGGCCTGCAAGGAGAATGGCGAGCAGTTATGGGCCACACAATACTAACCTGTGTTCTTGCATCAAGTATCAGGGCTTGCTGAATCCTTGTCCTCTTCCAAGTCCCTTTATCCTTACTTTAGTGAAGGATATGATGGCAGCTGCCCCTCTTGCAGGTCAGGTTCCTTTGCTCACTTTTGCCTTTCTCTATTCAGACTATCCTGTCTTGTTTGCCAGTGTGACTGTGTGGCTCAACAGAACAGCCACTTAATGGCAAGCAAGAGAGAAGGAAACCGTATTCAGATCCTCCTCCTCTTTCTTCTTTCTATTGCCTTTTGGAGTTTAAACGCCTTGGAAGATGAGGGTCATGCAGCACTGACAGCTCCAAGGCCAGCATTTGTCATTTGCCTGCAGAGAACTGTTGCTTCCCATGTTATTGGGGTGGTGTTGTATGTCATTAGGAGACAAATGCCCCATCTCAAGGATGCTCCTCCATAAGAGAATACTCCAGAGGTCTCTTTGCAGCAACTCTTGGAGCTATTCTGTGAAGCCTGACATTTGAAATGGACCAGTGATATGTCTCACATGGTAGTCTTCATGCTATAAACACTTTGAATGCACAGATCCTAGTGTTTTTTCCTGTGACATGACATGCTGCAGGGCATGAGAGCTGTGAAAACTGAACCAAAGTTATCTGTGCCCTGCAAGCCACCCAAATCCTCTACCTTTTAAATATCCAGTCTTTGTCCAACTCCTCCTCCCTTTTGAAGGTATTTTTGGCAGAGTGGGGATTTTGTTTGTTTGTTTTCTGGGTTTTTTTTTTTGTTGGTTTTTTTTTAAGAGCCCTCTAATTTCTTGTTCGGTTTTTCTCCCTCTTCTGAGCCCTTTGAAAGTAGCTTTATGCCGTCACTGACACCAAACTGACACTTTGCGTTTCCCCACTTCTTATCCTTTATGGCAACAGATGTTGAAATTTTGTATCCCTTTTATCTGTCCCTCTTTGCCCTCTTCCTGTAATTAGGTTTCCCTTGTTAGCAGTACAAAGTGGCCCGGTTTGCTGCCTGGCCTTTTGAGCCATTGTGTCGGAGAACATTTTTTTCCTCCTCTTTCGGAAGAGTTCCTTCCCCCTTAAGTAATAGGCAGGGTGTGGGCCAGAGCTGTGGCTTTTTCTTGTTCCTTTGTTCTCCATTTATCTCTGCCACCTTTTTCAAAGAGAGGGATAAAAAAAAAATAGAGAGTGCATGAAGGGGAAGTTACAGTGTTGCATTTCTTGACTGTCAGGCCCCCCTGCTCTTCAGGTGTTCAAGGCAGGTGCCTTTGATGTCTGCAGGTTTTGGGAAGGCGGGAGGTAGAGGATTCATGAGAGTGACTTGGGAGTGGAGGAGAAGGGAGATTCAGGTGTATGGATGGTGCTCTCAGCAGAGGGCTGGGGAGGAGTCTCAGGTTGCCAGGCAGCTGCTGAGGAGGTTAGTAATCTGTTCTGCCTATAGTGCTATTGCGCAGTGCTCTTTCTTTCCAAGAACCAGCGTGTTACCATCCTAAACAGCTGGCTTAAGTTTGCTGATGTGCTGCTACTCTATCTCTAATGTGTGTGGGTTCCTAGCTAGGTTACATCTGTCTGGGCCATGGAGGGGGCAAGAACTGAGTTGCTGTCTTTTCAACTTCTGGCTGATGTTGATCTGCATCCATTTTGGTGGCTTTTCAGAGCCCATGGAGTTAAAATTTGTGCTCCCTGTACTGGTCTTAAACAGTAAGTGTAATTTGAGAGTTAAAGCATATAGCACTGAACTGATCAGTAGTGATCAGCTGATCACTACTGATGATTTCCTGTTTAAATACAGTCCTTCTTGACTTTGTCTCCTACTGTGCTCCAGTTTTTTAATTGTGTGGAAGTAGATGAGTGAAATGAGAATCTGCAGTTCTAGTTCTTGGTTATAGTCTTGTTGAATGTTTTGAATTAAAGTTTTTCAAATAGAAGCTTGGCTCAAGGCTTCTTAGTGTTCTGCTCCTAAATAATTTCTATTGAAGAGCATTCTCTCCACAGCTTTGAATTCCAAGGTTTATACAAGTTTGAGACCTTCTAATTTAATCACCAAAGGAGCTGTTGGGTGGAGGAAGCACATATATTCAGGACTGGAGTTGCTAGATCAAAAGGGAAGGTAACTGACTCCAAGAAGTGTGGGGAGTCTGTTTCACCCAGGCATTTAAACTGGATTTATCCAGTCACAGAAGTGGGTGCATATATCTAAGAGGAGAGACAAGCAGTAGCAAATATCCTGTCACTGATAGCAGTTTCACAGGATTTGGGGAGCAGAAGAATAAATGCAGTAGATGTGGATTACTCTTTCTGGTCCTGCTTTTCTATAGATTCATATGGCAGGCATCTTTTTTTGCCAAGGAAACTCCTCCAGGTTTTGTGGGAAAGGGGCTCCCTATTCCTTTCAAACTTGCATTTCTTTCTCAGCATCTCTGTCTTGGCTGAACACAGTTTTAAATCACAATGACCAATCCAGACCTTGAGATCTTGAGTGTTGTTGGAAGCAGGACACCAGGCCTATGGCGGGCTTGAACTCATTCTGGAGAAAGCTTGCTGCTGCAGGGAGCCTCTTAAGTGGTGATTTCTTGGATGACCGTCCCTTTTAGAAGACTTTGTTGTGTTCAGAACTCTGTCTCCTGTCTATGATGGATAGCTGCAGTCTTGTCTGTGCAATGTATTCCCATGGTATGTATGTTCTCTCAAAACTGAGGCCTCGCTGTTCTTTACTGATTTTTGATTGAGTTTTGGGTTTTGTAACACTGTGTTTCTGAATTCTTCTCACGTAAGCTGGGCATCTTCTGCCTTCTTTTTGTTAAGAGGGCTTTGGTCCATCTTAACCTAAATGTAAAATCATTGTAAGAGGAGAAACATACAGGTGTTTATCCTAAATAGTTTTTTCCCCATGGCAGTCTTGGCCCTGTCTCACTAGAAAGGACCATGAGGCCAAACTCCTGCCTTTTGGATATGTGCATGTTCAGGGCATGCTGCGGCCTTTGAACCCTTGTTCAGGCATATTTATGACAAGTTTACAAGGCCCTGAACAATCAGAGAGCATGGGTGGGGGCTGGACACTCCAAGCACATCAATCAGTTTCATCCCTCTGAGCCAAAGCAAAAGTAATCTTTATTTTTCCCTGGGTTGAGAGAGAATCAACAGAGGCAAGAGAGAAGAATGGGAAGGAGTGAATGAGGAACCCCCTCTGTCACTGTCTAGTGGTAGCTCATTTAAACAGATGGCTTTGTTTTGATTTGGACTCTCCATTTTTTTGTCTCCCCACTAAAGGAGACCTGCAGAGCTCTGTCCAGAAAGGGAGCAATACAGCCGCCTGTTCCCACACAAGTGGGGCGAAAGGCGAGAGGCTTTGAGAATTCCCTGCTTCTTTTCCTCGCCTCCCTCTTTTTCTCTTCCTCCAAGAAATCACAGTTTGAGAATTCCCCCCTACTCCTCCCGTTGGAAAGAAAGACAGAGAAGACATTCTTGACATTCTTTGCAGAGAAAAGGGGTTAAATGTCTGAATTTGGGGGTCACCATGTTATACAAATTGCAATCTAATCGTTTTTACAAGAACACACGTGTGCTAAGAAAAGGAGCCATGGACAAGAAAGAAAAGGGGATAGACAACCTTTTTTGTCCTATCTTTTTTTTTTCCCTTCAAGGTTTTGGACTATTGTCATGTCCTGTCTCTCTCCCCTCCTCACCCCCGAGAGGGAGAACATTGGTTTTATAGTTAAATTGGTTCGTAAAGCAGAAGGGCTTGGTGCCATTTCTGTTTGTTTTCCCAAATAAAAGCCCCAGCAGGGTCTCTTTTGCACCTTTGTGGCTTTATTTGAAGAAACTGGCTTTTTCCCATAGCCCAGTGTGTCAGTTTATCCTCTGAACTTAACCTTACGGGAACCCGAACAACAAAAACTCACAGGGTCCCAGAGCTGGAAAGGTAAAGAAATTGTATCTTTTTATTGGACCATTTAAAACGTGTGTGGGCCAATTCAGAGAAAGCAGAAGAAAAGAAGGCAAAACTCCCTCTTCTCTCTCTCCCCTCTACACAATCTCAGACCGTCGTTGGTGTCTTTCCCCCCTACTGCCTCGAGTCCCTTCAGCTGCACTGAGGAATCAGAGAGGGGCATTTGCCCTGAAAATCACTTGAAACAGCATCTCTGAGCCATTTCACTTGGAGGTGCTCCCTCAAAATTCCCCAAGCCAATCCCACACCTACCTGCAGGAATTAGTAGCCTGGTCTAAATGCAGGGGGGGCAGCTTTGGGGTAGGATAGAAGAATAACTTGGATAAGGATCTGTGTTTCTCCCTGTGTACAATACAGATGTTATTCGGTCAAGCCTTTCCCTTCTTAGCATAAGTTGCTGCATCCCCTCAAATGCCTCAGCTGCTATTGCAAAGCACCTGGAAGAGACAGCAGCTCAGCTCTTTCCTTTGGTTTTGGTGTGCTCTCCTAATTGGGTGACAGAAATTGTGCAAATGCGGCACTTGGGATAATTATTTTTAAATATATTTGTTTTCCTTTCTCTGTTTGATACTCAAACCAAATATGCCATTGTTTGGAACTGAACAGGGTTCTTTATATCTTTTTTTTTTAAAGTATATGCTTCCCACCTGTTGTTTGGCTGAAATTTTGGTTTAGGGCTCTGTTTGGTTTCTGAATAGTTATCTGCTTATGTGCAATAGATTCTCCTCTTTGATGGATGATCACAGTTCACAGATGGGGATTCCAGAGCAAATGAATTGTCCTCAGTTTTCCACATCTCTGTTTTCAAAAGATGTTCAAAATACAGCAGTTTCCTAGAGTTTGCACAGTTATATAATACATCAATTCCAGTGAATTGGGGTCACCAGAAATTGAGGGTAGGGAGAAAAATGTTGTTTCATCCCAGCTTTTGGAATGTAGTTCTTGTGTACTGGTGATAGCTTGGCAAGATCCTCAGCAAATGGGCAGGTTCCAGGAAGGTAGATACTGACTTCTTTAGGACTCTGACTATCAGAAAGATCTCAGGGTGAGCTTTTATGGCCATACAAATAGTTTCAATGGCCTGGGAGGCTGTATATAATTTTAACTTGGTGAAGCAACATCCCATGGGTTATCCAGAAAGTAACCATCTGGGCTCTGCCGTGACTGATTTTATTCTGTTTTCATATTAGTGATTGAGAAGGAATAGAACTTGAAGTGTTTTTAAAAAGAAGAACAATAACTTAAAGAAACCAGCCTGTTTCTTCCCTTCACGTTTTTTCCAGGCTGCTGTCTTCTGGAGATATCAGGAGAACTATGCTCATGGCTAAATTTCTTGCATGGAATGGAAAGAGTGAAATGTGGAAATCCTGAATAAATATCTGATTTTGAAAGTAATTTTAAAAAGTCTTAAAGAACTTAGAAATTGATTAGGATGAATCAAAGGATTCTCTATAGTATCTGAACAAAATGCCTTCAATTGTTGGACTTATCAGTTGGATACATTTACCAAGCACATAGACTTTGTTTAAACATCTTGTTCTATCACCAAGGAGTCTGGACCCTAGTGCTAACACAGCTTTCTTGTGCTAGGGATGAAATAGGCTGCTGGATTTGCTCTGGCTGTGTTCCTTGTGGGCTGGTACTGGATTAATGCAAATATTATTCAGTTTGTCTAGATGCTTAACAGGAAGTATGAAAAATTAGGAATATTATGAGATTCCTTGACAGTGGAGGCCTACCTCTGTGTTTCTTGGTGCCACATTGACCCATATGGTTTGTGGTTAAAGTACTGAAATTGATAGTTCTTGCTCTAGACTTGTCTTTCCAGAAAACTTGCACTGTTGTATTTGTGATTCTGCCTCACAGAGCTCCACTGGTTGTTTCTGTTGGTGCCACCCAGCACTGAGACTGAACATGGGCACTATCTGGCCCAGGCTGTTCAGTACAAAGACAAAGAAAGCTCCAGCTATATGCACAGGTAACTACCTGGCTTGCCTGAAGACCTTGGAGCGAAACAGCTACTTGCTACTGCTGGAGGGCCATGGCAGGGTGGGAAGATGGTGTGGCCCTTCCATGTCTGGTCTTGCTTGGTCTTCACAGACACTTCCTGCCTAAAACCTTCACAGCCTGTAACAAAGGCAGGGCCTCTGAAGTACTGATGATCAGCCTACCTGGTATTTGAAAGGTGTGTAGGTTTCTTGCTGTGTTTGGCTGGTGCTGGTGAAAAAGATCCAAGATAGCTATGCCATCTCATTCTGTCCCTCATGGAGAATGTATCTTCTGTCCCTCTAAGTTGTTAGAAACCACTGGTGATGTGCTGGTGTAGCTGCTGCTATTCTGTTGCCTGTTCATGGGTTGTCTTGATCCTTTATGGGTTATTAAGGATTGGCTGTGGGTTTTCCTCCCAAGAAAGGGGAGGCTGTTCAGTTATAAGGTTTGAGGGAAGGGAGTATTTGGGATAAACAAGAGTGGACAATTTGTGGGCACTAACTTGTTATCCCAAGACTGGAAGAGTTGTGGTGGCAGAATTTCCTTCCCAGCCTGGCTCAGCATGGCTGTGTATGCTGCAGGCATATAGAGCTACTCTGGCATGGTGACAGCTGTCCAGAGACACCTTAATCTGCTGGATAAAGGGGAAAGAAATACTAATTGTGTTCTGCATCTTTTTTCACCTTAAGTATACCCATGCCAGAACACATGGGTGTTTTGTTTGTGTGCCCAGTGTACAGCACAGTAAATTTTCCCCTGGTGCCAGATGGTTAAATGCTTCATTGTAGCAATTACCACATTGCCTGTGTAAATTGCCAAAGAGCTGCTCTTGATTCCAGGGACTGCAGCTCCCACCTGAGAGCTGCTTTGGCTGACCTGTTCTTCGGCCAGGAGAACCAAACTGATTAACAAACTGGCAAAGCAAAGTTTACTTTGCTGCAGTAACTTGCAAGTATGTGTGCTTATTTTATGCCTACAGAGAAAAGCCAATCCTTTTCTTTTCTCCTCCCTTTTTTTGTTGCCTTTTCTTTCATTTTTGTTGTCTGGGATGGAAAGGTTAGTGGAGGGAGAAAATCTGGTGTGACTCTGTTGAAGTGCTTGCACCACTGCAGTGGAGTGAAGGCATGAAGAAAAACTGTGAGTGAAGCACCTGGGTGGTGCTTAGGGTCCAAGCTGCTGGTGCTGCCTAGGGCTTGCTGGGGTAGCTCACCTCTTGGGGGTAACTCCTTGCTCCTGCCTGAGCAACTGGCAGAAGACTGTCAGTTGGGCAGCCTGGCCCCTTATGCATCTCACATGTAGTCCAAGGATTCTTGCCTGGGAGAGCAGCTGACTCCTCATACCTCTGTTGTATGTCTTATAACTCTGGGCCATGCATACATCTTGTAGGATGAAGAAGGTTTAGCAGAAGCCTTGATAAGGGCTGTGTGTATGTCCATTTGTCCTGTTGGCTTTGCAGAATGGGAGATGGAGGGGATCTGTGTGCCTGGAAGGGCAGGGGAGTGCCAGAGCACTCATGTCCATCCATGTCTCACCCCACGGTGGATCTGATGACCCATCTGTGCCAACCAAACCCCATTGCTCTTGCTCACGGTGGTCAAACCATGAGTGCTTCAACCTCTCAACCCACAGACAGGTGCAGAATTGCGGCTGGCTTGTATTGCAAGTAACCTTCCAAGGGTTAATGTATTGTGAGAAGGTTGCAAAGGGCTGAAGCCTGGAATCCCCTCGATCCCTTGCCTGGAGAAACACAAAGTCCAATAAGCCAGCACCCCTGGATTCGTGTTGGGGGGGATTAATTCATGCACTTGATGTTAAAGCTTGTCCGAGAGGTTTGCATGGGGGGGCCATTGCTAGGGCTGGTTGGCCTCTCTAAATGGTTGCTAGGGCCCTGGCATCAAGGTCCAATGTAGCTGCCCACAGCCACGGTCACGGAGGGAATTACACAGCCACAAAGAAATTGTTATTCTACATAATCTGCTCTTTGGAGAGTGACTGTGGGGAAACAGGCTGGCCCCAGCATGCCGCCAGCTCTGTGATCATAGAAGCGTGCTGGCTGCAAAGATCGGCCAGGGCTCGCCTTCTGATCTGGGGACACCAGGGCTCGAGGCGCTAATCTGCTTTATCAGCGATTTCTCTCTCCTGACACAAAGGTGTTTACTTGTTTTAACATCTCCCAGGACTCTATTTCTCCTTTTGTGTGGTCTTTATCCCCCGACGAGGGCTTTAGCCCAGATTACAGACAGAATTAAGGCATTTGGCCGTGTGCCTCAGAACTGTGTGATGCTGGATCAAGGAGCAGAATGTAACAAAATAATGGAGGGAGATGCTGAGAGTGACCCCACTGTGGGATCTGTGCTGTTGGCTTTCAGGACTGCTTCATTGTCCTGAGAACCAGGAGGCTGTTGGAGAGGGGTGGCCATGCTGCAGAGTTTGAAAAGCAGGTGCTTCAAGTTTTATTGTGTCCAGCATTTTTGATGTAGAGAGTGTGAGGAGAAGAAAAAAAGGAGGGTTTGCAATAGGTGGCCATTTCAAGCAGCTGGGCAGATTGTCCACTCCATTCCCAGGAGTGTGTCATGTCTGAGTATCACTGGTTGCTGCAGCAGGTGGAACGACACTGGGACAGGCTGTGCCATGCACCTGATGCAATTCCATGTAACCCAGGGAAGGGGCTCAAGCTTCTTCTTGAAGTCTGGCAGGCCACCATCCACCTCGTGAGCTGCTGGTTCTGCACATGAACAAGTAGCAGAGTGATACTACCACAAAGCACCCAGCACAGAGTTTCATCAAGATCTTGCTTTTGCTCTTTCACTGCAAGCAAGGAGTTAAAAAGGAGGAAAGGGTCAAACAAAAGAGAAAAATCTAGCCTTTGGAAGATCATCTGCAGAGCATTATTGGGGTGTTGATTTTGACCTATCACATTCAGCCCCAGATATGGCGTTTGTAAGGTGGTGTAATTGGAGTGGGTTGAGAAGAACAGTCATGACAAACTCAGTTGGGAGAGTCTGATTTGCCTGTGGATCTGTGCTGTGTGTCAAAGATCTAGGGAAATACCCCAATGGGCATTATTTCAGAGGACAGAGTATGGGATGGGATTGAATAGGTAAATGGCTCTTGCCGTTTGGGGTCTGACTAAGCTGGGAGTTGTTTCCTATGGAAGTGGAGCCATGTAATTCAGAATACTGGTCACTTCTCCCAGGGAAAAAGATCCCATTCTGCTGGGGCTCAGCTGCACCTGTACCTTGGCTCTTCCTCTTTCAGCTGAGACTCCTGCTGGTCACCCTTCATGACACCCTTCATGGTTAGTGGCCCAACCAGTAGCAGAAGCTGGGGGTGGGAGTGGAAAACTGTGCAGGCTTTTGTATTCCATTATATCACAGAAATGAGATCTGGAAGATTTCTGTGACACCATCTCTGCTCTGGCCAGCTGAACTGGAAGGACTTTTTGCTCTGAATGACTCTTCTCCTTATGTGTTTCATTGCAGTGGTCAGCTGTTGACCTGTTTAGGGACCGACTTCCACCGTGGAGCTGGAGTCCTGGATGTGTTCTACGAAACGCCCTCCCTTCTCCTTTCCTGTGGGTATGACACCTACATCCGCTACTGGGACATACGGACCAGCACCAGGTGAGCCTGCCCTGCTTGCCTGGGGCCGAGGCAAGGCTCCTGGACTGTCCTCGTGCAGTGTCTGGGAACTCAGCTCTCACTGAATTAACTCCTTCAGGCAAAGTGGATGGAGGAGCGGAGGCTCAGCCCTGCTCTGGTTTGTGTTGCCCTTGCAGGAAGTGCGTCCAGGAGTGGGAAGAGCCCCATGACAGTGCCCTGTACTGCATAAGGAGTGATAAGAACCATATGATTGCCAGCGGCTCTTCCTACTATGGTGTGGTGCGCCTCTGGGATAAGCGGCAGACTCGGTGCCTGCAGGTGAGCACTGCTGGGAGACTGGCAGCAGCAGAGCTTTTCAGCTGTTCTCTGGCAGCCCAGTGCACATGTCTCATGGGAAAAAGAAAGAGGGGCTGCTGGGCTGTCTTTTGGGCTAGTCCACCATGGCAAACCTAACCTATATGCAGGGAAAACCTGCTTTGCTCAGACATCTCAGCCTTTAGATCTGTAACATCAGCCAGCATCTTTGGGCTGACCTTCTGTCTGAAAGATTGATTGTCCTGTTTTTTGCAGAGTTTTCACCTGTCTTCACCCACCAGCAGCCCAGTGTACTGCCTCCGTTTCAGTACCACCCACCTGTACGCTGCTCTGGCATCAGCCCTGCACGTCCTGGACTTCACTGCCTCGTGAAGGGCACCACAGCTGCTTCTGGTGACCCCAGCTCGGCAGAGCTGACACTTGGCTCAGGGAATTGCAGGGCAGGAGAGGTGAGAAAGGCCCACAAGGCTTCTGAAGGGACTTTTTTGCCTGCCAGAAAGCTACAATGAAGAGTGCACAAAGGGCCAAACTTTCTCAACCTTACCTGCCTGTTAGTGAAAATAATAGGCCAATTGTCCTTTACTCTTTTTATTTTGTGCAAGTCAGGAATAGTTTTATTAACTGTGTTCCTATTTTTCTTTTTATCTTTCTTCCTTTTTTTTTCTCCTGTGGATACATCATTTGAGGGGCAAGTTGAGCCAGGATGCTCCATCAGCTGTGTGCTGGTCTGTTTGAGATCAGCCAAGCTATAAGCATGTGAAGCAAGACTAGGCTGCATGTGGGCTGGACTGATTTGGTGAAGGAAAAGGTGGCTGGTGTGAGGCCCACCTTTCTCTCTAATTTGCTGTCCTGACAGCTGCTTGTGTTGTCCTTCACAGCCAAGAGCAACAATTGAGCTAAAAGGCAGAGCCAGCCCTGCTTTCAGTGTGCCTCCCCAAGCTGGCTGTCAGGTCAGGCTGTGCACTTGGCAGGGCTGAAATGGTGGTGTTTTGCTAAATAAAACTGAAAGGAAACAAAAGAGATTGTATGTTTTGTTTCAAGTTGTGAAGGGGTTGTGATGTTACCTGCTGATTGCAGAGCCTGGGTGCGTGGGGGAGGTTGGGCCTATTTTCAGATGCTGTATCCATGTCTAATAGATCTCTCTTTCTGGCTAGACCCTGTGACACTGCTGCATTGAGGGTGGTTCCTAGGAGTTTGGATCTCCTGTCACATTTTCAAACAAGAATTCAAAAAGTAGGATCTGTGACTCATTTGGTGCTTGCATAATGAAGCAGGAACCCAGTGTAGTATGAACACCCGGATGTGATTTTCTAGGATCCTGTAGGAACTTCCAAGTGAGCTCTGCTCCTTTTTGTGTTATCCTTCTAAACCTGACATGGGCCTCTTAACAACCATAGCTTTCAGCATGCTCTGTGCTGTCTGAATGGATGTGGATAACGTGCTGTGAGTGAATACAGTGGTGTCTGAGGTCTGGCCCTCCTTGGGGAAGGAAGTGTGGGAACCCTACTTGGTTGAATTTGGGCATCCTGGATAGGTAAAGGAGAGGTTTTTATCACAAACTGAGAGCACTTCTGGGGTGAACCACTCAGCATGGTGCTTTGTTAGTACATTCATTTCCACTGTTAAGAGGCTGCTCTTTCCTTGAGATGCACAAGAATTGGAGGAATATGTTTGCTGGAGCCCCAGACTCTTAAGAAATTGTTATGGTTTGAAAGCAGCCTCATCAGGGGAGCTATGCTGGGAGCCCATGAGCAGCTCCCTTGAAGGTAGACTTTGGTAGCAACTGTTCAGGTATGAACTGGGATGGAACAAGATTCAGAAATCTAAGCAGGGGGATGGCTGTTGGAGAGGAGTTGGTAAAGCAACACTGTTGGGGTTGTCCCTGTACAGTGGGGTTTGCAACAGGCCATGTTTGTGCCTTCACAGAAGGATGGGCAGCTGCTGCTCCTTAGCCGCAGTGGCCCAGCCACTGCTTCCCCTCTGTGCCATGCAAATGGAGGCAGCTGCATGTTGGTTCCTGCACTCTGCACACCCCTGTCACGTTGTGGGTGGCTGGCACTAAGGAAGCAGCTGCATGTCTTCCTCTTTATCCTGTTTCATAGGCTGTGCCCCCTCAGGTAAAAGCATTGGTGCTGTTTGCAGAGATACTAAAGTCACCAGAGCATCCTTGTGACTGCATGGAGGAGCTGCATAACTGCACAGGAGGGAGCTGCTTCCAAACACATCCCAGGCAAGTAACGGGTGTGAGGAGGGAGTTCTTGTTTTCTTGTTTTCCAGACATTACTGCCTTGAGCAGTGGTGGCAGATGGGGAATTCTCAAGGTGTCATGTTGCTCATGGAGGATGGGGACAGGGCTGCTGGTTGTACATGGGTGTGCTTCCCTATGGGTGTGCATACTACAGTTTCCCACAATTCATAGCAGGATCATTCTCTCCCTGAAAGTGTTCCAGGCCAGGCTGGATGGGGCTTTGAGCAGTCTGGTCTAGTGGAAGGTGTCCCTGCCCATGACAGGGAGGTTAGAACTAGATGATCTTGTGTTATCTTTCCAACACAAACTATTCTATGGTTTTATGAAATGTCTGCATAAATCAGCAGGCCAGGCAGCAGACAGGTCAACTACGCTGCCATCTTCCTGGCCTTACAGAGATTCCTCCAAATGGCTCTATTAACAACAGAACTGATTTTTATTAGATAAGGCAAAATAAACACCATTAGGCTGTGCCAGAGAGCTGCCCCGCACCTCAACCTCTTAGCAGCCACTGCCTACTGGGTCTTACAGTCTCCATCCCCACTGTTAGCTGCCTTTATCTTCTTCAGCTCCTTCTGCAGCTGCTCTTCTGCAGCGAGGATCTCCTTTGGCTTCTGGTACTGTAGGACAGAGAGAAATGCCCTTAAGACTTCTGAACTCCTGTTCAGCCTCTGCTCCAAGCAGACCAGCTGGGGCCTGTTGCTGCCAGCCCAGCAAGGGCCCTCCTGCCAAGGGAGGCCTTGCCCTTACCAGTTGCCTCTGAAGCCCATTTAGAGAGGTGGTGTCTTCAAACTAGAGACATTAGCCAACTTCTGGTGTGCCTTTTACAGTGCAAGTAAAACTTTGCTGTTAGGTGTGGAATCCTGGCCCCCTCAACCCCTCTGGAATATCCTGGCAAGCAGATCCTTGCTGTGTTCACTAACTTGCTCACAAGTGTTATATATATATATATATATGTGTGTGTTTGTTTGTTTGTTTTTTATGCAGAGAAGTAACAGTTGCAGTTCCTCTGTCTCCCTCAGAGGCCTTTCACCCAGCTGCAGCTTAGTTGTGGATGCAGGTGCTTTTTGCAAGGTTTGGCCAGTAGCAAACAGAAGCTCATGAGGACACAAAGGTGTTCCTCTTGGCCCATTTCCTCTGCATGTGCAGTCCAGCTCTGCTGCCAGGTTTCTCACAGAGGGTGTGCCCTCTGTATAGCTGATTTCTGCACTAAGACAAGCACCTGTTGCTCAAAAGCATCTGTCTGCTCCTTGCCACAAGGACTGTGTACCCATGTTGCTGGTCTCTTGCTTTCACCATGTGTGTGGAAGTGTTCCCTCTCTGACACAAAGCAGCAGATGATTATTTTTATTATTATTTTTTAAGACTGGGAGACTTCAAAGTGCAGCAAGTCCTTGGGCTCTTATGCTCTGAAACAAGAGAAATTTAGTATCACTGGGAGTGGAGGCTTGCTGAGGCCTGAGGGAGAGAATACATGGAAAATAGGGCATGACACTCTTCCACCTGCATGTCACCTTGAGCAGCAAGCAGGGCCCCTCCTGCCACCTGGGATCTCTTGGCTAGTGTCAGCATGCCCAGTGTAATCTGAAACTCCCACTGACTGTGTGACAGAGAAGGGGCTGCATGGGTGACCCTCAGCTCTGCCTCATTTCCCCACATGTAAGAACTTTAGCTTCTTTGTGGACATAAAGAGAAGGGCAGAGTGCTCTTCTGCGTGGTTAAAAACCTCACCGTGATGATCAGGGTGTTGTTGGCATGGGTGAAGCTCAGGGCAGCTGCATCCAAGGGGAGGTGGTATCTGTCCAGATCAGGAATAGAGAACTTTTTATAGTACCTACAAATGAGAGAAGAGACAGAAATAAGGAAGGTGGGGTTTCTATTCTGCCACTAGGAGTGCTGAGACACAGACTGCTGGTCTACAAAGTGTAGATGAGGACAACAGAACTCTCAGGGTTGGCAGGAGGCTCTTGTGCCATGTTGTGTGAGTGCTGGTGCCCCCAGGTTAGCAGGAGCACTAGAAACAAACCTCCAAACTGGAAGCCAGACCTGGCAAAGACCTGAAGAGCTTTGGTGTGTGACAGCAGGCTCGGTCCCTCCAGCTTGCCTGTATGTATAGTGCCAATTACGATTAAAGATCAACTACTCAGCCCTACCAAGGTGTTCCTTGTCTTTTTCCCTGCTCATGGCCTCTCATTCCCTCTAAGCAGCAGCTTCCTTTAGTTTTCATCAAAATAGTGGTCAAAGCTCTTGTGCCATACCTTCCTCTGTGATGCATCATTTTGTGTTGCAATCCTTCCTAAACCCCTCTTCTAAACTTCTTGCTGTACTTCCTAGGTAACTTCTTGCTTTGTTGCACGGTGGTGCACAGGCATATCCCTGGGCACAGCTCTCTAGATGTAACTGCCCACAATCACCTAAGCCTCTGCTCTGTAGCATCTTCATGCAGCCCCCATGGTGGCTGTGGTGCTCCTCTGCACATACAGCTCTCCTAGTTGTCCCTTCCCTGGTTTCTATCCCTTTCTTCCAAAAACCTCTCACATCCAAGCAGAGGACAGAGATGTTAGATGTTTTTGCTAGCTAAAAGATTTCCTAAGACTCCGGAGCCAGAACTCTACAGATCTGTGTCTGTGTTTGCCTGAGATCATCTGTGCTTGGTATGGCTTGCCCTGCATCTACTGCCTCTCTCTGGGGCTGCACCAAGTACACTGGCATGTGGTCCTGTGCTCACCCAGAGGCATGGCTGGATTTTTAGTCTCTTCCAGCACTCTTGTGGGCAATCCTCTCCAAGGAATTGGCCTGTAGCTGGTACTGAGGTGTCTGGAGCAGAGTGGGAATAGGCAGTGGCTGCTACCCTGATTGGTGCTTCTCAATTCAGCTGGCTCTGTGTGAGGCTTGGCCTCTATAGCTACCTCTGCCCAAATTGCGGTTTATTTTCCAAGTCACGGTGAAAACAGCTACAAAAGGCAAATGGCTTTCCCGGTGCAGTGGGAGGAATGTACACGGCTTGTTACCGCAGGGCTCAAACCCTTCTGTGTTGTCACTGCTGTCGGTATTTGGAAAAGGTGGCAGACATGGATAATAAGGGAGATGTCAAAGGTTAAACAGCAGAGATTAGATGAACACAAAGACATGTTAAGGAAGTGTTAACTTCTTACCGATTAGACAAAAAAAAAAGCAGTACACAGAAAAAAACCACTGTTTCAAAGGGCCTTGGGAGTCATCAATGAAACAGCAGCATTCTGCTGCCCCAGGACTAAGGAGAAGGGGAGAAGAATGGCTTTGGCTGGCCTCAAACTAAAATCTGTGACAAGATCAAAGGAAACCAGATCTGCCTTGCCAACCCCTCCTCCTCCTAACATTACCACTGCCTCTCACTACAATAATTGAATCAGGTTAGGCGTTTGGGGAGGTGGCTTTCTAGGTTTGTTTTCAGAGTTCAGTTTAATGGATTTATTTTACAGCAAGAGGTTTTAAGCAAATCCCACTTGAGCACTTGCCGTGGCCAGAGGGAACAGAGTGACTGGTGGAAGTGAAGAGCTCCTGTCTGGGCTGGGGACATAGCTGATGGGTGGTTATCATAGCCGATGCAGGCTGATTCTCTGCCCTCTCCTCTCACCCCATGGCCAAGGGCAGTATTACACTCTGAGTCCTGGCCCGAAATCCACAGTGTGTGTGTGAAATCACCTCTATTATTTTCCTACTGGAAACCCACTTTTTGTCAGTCCGTAGGGAAAACTGCTACTGGTATGCTGAGAATTTAGAGCTGAGCTACTCAGTAGTGACTTGGCAGCCCATGCTGTTACTTGTGCCTCTGGCTGGCGGTCAGCACAGCTCTGTTGCTCAGGAGCAGCGTGGCTGACTTCCAAGGGCTGGAGAGGCTCCGAGGTTTCCTTTCTCTCCCGTAGTGATGTGCGCTCTCTGTGGATTCCACACTGTTGTTGCTATCTTGGAATTAGTTGCTGAGTGGTGCCTTGCCCTGGCTGAGACCCAGGAGAAATGATCTAAGATATCCTGGAGCCTGTACTAAGTGTGCTAGTGCTGGTGTCTGTCCCTGCTCCCTGCTGACAGTAACGTCATTCTTGTCCTCAGTAAGGTGGCTTTCAGCTTTAATTCTAAAAGTCCTTAACTGTCAGACACAGGCCATGAGTTGCTGTTGGCTCCTCTGACACTAGTCTGTCAGAGAACAAGTGTCAGCTGCTCCTAGAAGACCTCCCTGAGAGCGGTACAAAAAAGCCTGACCTCAGGTAGGGGTAAGTAAAGCCTCAATGCTACATTATAACTTTATGGCACCCATGCAGGAAATTCCCACATACACAGGCAAGGAACACATACACACCACTATCACTAGGACTGGGAGTAAATAAGCCCGTCTGTGACAGTATGTGGCTGGATTTAGGATCAAGTACTCCATTACTGTCCTAGCTCCATGCATATCCACTTGTGGCTGATGGGAATCTCATTAATCTTTTGCTACATAGGTCTCCCTCTTAAAGCACCACTGTTGTGTGAATCCCTCTGTGTGCATTTAGGCCAACATCTTTCTGTATTAGAGCTGTAATTTCTTCCTGTTTCTATGCATTAACTTCCCTCTTCCCAGCCTTCTGGTTTTGAGCCCCCAGGTACGCTGATGTGCAGAGTTCCAGCAGCTCTTTGCCGGGAGACTCGCGGGTGCTGCATCACGAAGTCCTCGGCAGCCGAGTGGCCGCAGTTCTGTGCCGACAGCACCACCTACAGCCACTTCCATCACCTTCCCTTGTGCTCCCAAGGCTAGTTCTATGGACTCACTTCCCAATACTACAGCCTCATCTTGACTTATCTGAGGCTGTAGATGCTCTGGGAAACACATAGCGTGTGTTTCATTCCATGTGAGATGCCATGTATTGACACACTACAAGATTTAGCTTTAAAAGCATTTTCCATTTTCTTCCTCCAATCTCAAATCTGTCTTGGCAGAACACCATGGTGCTTCCTTCCCAGATTCAGTCTGTCTTTTTTGCTTGCTATCTCCAGATCATATCACTGGCATTGTGACTGTAGGATGTGTTTATGCAGGGAGTCTGTCTGGGTACCCACAACTTTGCTGTCCATGTTGAATCCTGCAGCATTCCACGATGCAGTGATTAAATCAGATGGAGAAAACGGAATGTTCTAGCCTCAAAAGGTCTGCAAGGCTCTTACTTTATTTTTCTGAGAAAGTGACATCTGACAGGGCAAGAACAGGGCAAGCACCACACTACTGGAGCCAAGATGAGTTTGTAAGGGCCAGTGCAGAGCTTGAGAGGCCCTACTTGTAAACGTGTCTGAGGAAACTGGGAGTGGAAATTGGGCAGCAGGAGACATGCTGCAAGGTGAGGCCCCTCAGCCTTTGCACACTAGGAACAGAAGAGGAGACAGCCCCCTGTGCAATCATAGCCTGCCCTCTGTGCCAGCCCACCCCAAGGGACTGTCAGCACTGGCAGTGCTGTTCTTACTGACTTCTTGTTGGTGGTCCGGATGACACAGCAGCGCTGCCCCTCTTCCACGGAGACACTGTAGACCTCTTTGGGGTAGGGAAGGTTACGGATCCGCCACTGGAAGCTGCTCAGGGTATCCTTCCTCATGAAGATAGGCTACAGCAAACAAGTACCTTTAGCAAGGTCCCTCCAGCTGTCTCCTCCCTGTTTCCTTCCTTACTACCTTGTGAGACTCCACATGGGAGTAGCTTCATACTAGAGCATTAGGGAGTAACTCAAGCTATAGAGCACCACTTTCCTACAGCTAGGGCTGCTCCGCCTTTACCCTGGGCACTGCTTCCAGGAGGCTGGAAGTGTTCAGTGAGGAAGCCTTGCAGTACAGGGTTACAGTGGCCTCTTCCTCACAGGCAACCAAATACTGAGCTCTGCCTGCTCTAGGAACCTGCTGGATTCAGTCCTAGCTCTGACCCAATTTGCAGTGCAGAGTTGTGCTTGTGTTTCAGGTCTATAGAAAAGCAGGTGAGAGACTAAAACAGCTGTGCCCTCAGCTAGATCTAGGTGTGTGAAGATGAAATAAGCTGTGCCCTATTAGGGAGCAGCCTGCTATGTGCTTCCTGTGCCTTTCATTTCAATCACCTGTTTTTCTATCCCCTGACTTGTCCTGGCACTGGCCTTCCTGTAACCCTGCTCTTTCAAGATGGGATAGTAGTTGGCCAGCACAACAGTACAGTTTCTTTACTTAAGGAAACTACAAATCTCTTGAAAACTCCTAAAGAACCTAAGCTGTACCTTCTTTCTACTCAGCCCTGGAGTTTTGGGGTGATTTGTAGCAGAGTGCTGGGTGCATTAAAGCTGTCTCTTGGTGATTTGCACTCTACCAACTGCTGTAAGTACAAGACAAGGTAGTTTTAGGTGCAGTGATACCTGCAGACCCTTACATACATTTGAGCTGCTCTCTGTTATATGCTCTGACTCCAGTGCTCCCAGGAGTGGTGAGGTTGGCTCTCCCACTTCCACCTGCCATTTGCCGGTGCCCCCGAGGGTGTTCTTCTCTCGCCATTTTCTACCTGGGGAAGAGAGAAGAAGGGTTTTCATTCTTCTGCTCTGTAAGAACTCCGGCAATTGACTGTCAAAGCTGCCCAGCACACTGAGATGATATGAATACATGTATCTTAATTCCAGTAATTTCAACTTTGGTGTGAGTTGATCTGCTAGTTGGCCAGTTCCTAGGTCAGAAATTCTGTGCTGAATGCCTCTCTTTTTTGCTACTTGGTGCTGAAGCCATAGTGGGGTTGCAACAGGTGCTGTGCTGCAGCTGATGTGGTTTTAGACAAGAGCCATAAATAACACCTTGTTTGCGGAAGCAAAAGCCACCAAAAAGCACATTTCAGCCCTTCATGTGGTACAGAATCGGTGCCTGGCAACTATGATGGCAATATGATCTAGTCCATCCAAGTCTGTTGTGACAGATCAATGTCTGGGGGAGATCCTGGGCTAAAGCAAGGTATGCTATGCCATGAAAGTTAAGAGAACCCTGGCTGCAAGTTGAACCCTACTTCTGTCCCTGCAAAATTCTGAGACAGACATACCTGTCTCCCAGAATAGGCTGGGATGATTTGTTCCTGACCAGGTGGTCCCTCTCAACACCCCAGCGCTGAGGGTACAGACCTACTGCCCTGCTGTCCTGCCCCGAACCACGTCTGCTGGGGGCCAGCTGAGAGCACCACTTACTTATTAACTGGCCCGTCTTAATATCGTACTCTTCGGCCATCTCCTTCCCATCCTCGAACAAGTAGTGGATCTTCCGCTTCCCTAGAGGCAGGGCAGATGGTGAGAAGCAACGGGATACACCTACCCCTGGGTGTAGGGCTCTGTCCCACTGCTGGGGCCATATCCCATTGTCCGGGAGCCCGTTCCACAGCCCGCGTTGATGGCCTTGTGTCCTCCCCCGGGGCCCTGCCCGAGGTGCGGGGCTGTGCCCAGGAGCGCTCCCCTCCGCGCCCCCTCCCTGCAGGGCCACCCCACACTATGCGGCAGGAGCAGGCGGGGGCTGTCCCGACCCTTGCCCCGCGGTTACCGTCCTGCACCAGCGCCGTCTTGCCAGCCGCCCGCAGCCGCTCCAGCCAGCTCGGCACCGCCATGGCGGCCGCGCCGTCGCCGCGGCAACGCGGAAACTTCCGCCCGCCGCCCGGAAGCGCTTCCGGCCCGGCCGAGCTGAGCGCGGCCCTGCCCGGACGCGGCCTCGGCCCCGCGCTCGTTCGGGGCCCTTCCCCTCTCCCGCTGCGCCCCCCTCGGCTCCCGCCTTCCCTCGGCTCCCCCGGGCACAGCCGCGAGCTCTGGGTGGGGGGGGGGTTGTTCTTGCCCCCGAGGTTGTGAGTGTTGCCAGCCCCAGGTTGGCGGCCTTGAAACCTTCGCGGCCTGAGGAGGCTGGCAAGGCAGGTTTGGTGCCCGGCGCGTGGGTTGTGGTTTATAGGAGTTAAAATACAGCCTGCAGAAACACACTTCCGAGCCCTGGAACGTACTTGGGCACCGAGAACCTTGGCGGGCTTTTGGTGCGGGTTTTTTCCTTATCTAATAGAAAGGATTACTATTTCCAGAGGTTTTTTTTTAGTTTTTTGTTTTGTTTTGTTTTTTTTGTTTTGTTTTTTGTTTTGTCAAAACGACCTGAAAACCGATACGTTTCAGCCAAGGTGAGTTTTAGAAATGTAGCAGGGTTTCTGTTCCTATTGAGCTGAACTCCCCCTCGCAGAAGCAAGGGCTTGAGTCGAGCTCTGGGTTGGTCTTCAGAGGATTATGTTTAGTACTCAGATGACAAAGTGACCATAGCAGGAAGCCATAGCCAGATGGGAACATTTTCAGCATTTCCAGGTTTGGTAAAATATAGGTTTGCACTGGACTGTGTGTCAGAACTTTAAGAGAAACACAGAGTCCTGCACAGAGAGGAAACCAGGTTGGTGTTTTCTTAGTGCTGCAGCCACATAGAAGGTGCTCTTGGGTTATAAAGCAATTCAGGGCTTGTGTGGGCTACGGAAAACTGAGCTTCCTTGTATCCTGATAGTTCCAAAGCTCCAAAGTTTGCATTTGCAAGGCTTGTTATGGTAAAGCTGGAGTTGTATGCATATTGAACTTGGCTAGTTAATATTTAGTAATTTGCTATTTTCAGATAAAGCCAAGTAGGGAGTTTTCCTCTTGTGGCTGTGTGAATCAGTGTTTTATCTCATAGGTCACTGGATTTCAGCCCTGGCAGGAGAAGTGTTTTCCTCTTGGGAATGTGCTTAAGAAATACCTGCAAAATAAAGTTGCTTCTTTAGGCTGAGCATATAACAGCTGCGAAGTGTTAAAGTAGTTGAATGCTTTCTATTGTAAGAACTCAGCTGTAGAGGTTTCTAAGACATTAGGGCAGGGTTCACTTAAGTGACTTTCTGACTTTGGTTTTTCTGACCTTGTGGGCTGCAATTCTTCTGGTTGCCTCCCTCAGGCTGAGCATTTTTTGAAGGCAACAACAGAAAACTTCAGAACAGCAAAGACAGTGAGCAACGTTAGTGAATCTTGAGTTGTGATTAAGTAAGATTTAAACAACCCTGCTCTTTTTTATTTGTATTTAGGAATTGCTGCTAACCTTCCCACCTGGCCTATGGAGCCACAAGGGATTGTAAAAGCCTTTCCCAAGAGGAAGAAGGTGAGGGATGACTCAGGGAAAATCATCCCTACAAAGATCCTGAAAGAGGAGGGAACAGAGATACCTGAGGGTAAGTCCTGTGTCCCTGTAATGTGGGATATAATACTTATACCCAGCATGTTAACTGCAATTGCTGTTCCCCAAAGGCTTTTTCTGCCCCTAAGTGTGTTTTCTGTAGAGGTTATGGCCACCTTGGTTTGGTGTGTCCAGCTGGAGCCCCCCAAAGACTGCCTGCCAGGGCTGGTGCCATCAAGTCCTGTGTGAGAGATGTAGCCCTGCTGGGCTGAGGTACTTTGTCACTGTGTCTCTGCCCCTATGCTTTCCTCAGCAGAGTGGCTGAAACCAGTCATTGCCTACGTGCTGCAAGCCGGCATTGGCCAGGCCAGGGCTGAGATCTTCCACAGGCAGATTGTCCAGAATGGGGGTATTGTACACAGCCAGCTCTCCTCGGAGGTGACACACGTCATTGTGGCTGAGGACATGGACTGTGATCGCGCCTTTCGGCTCCTCAGATTAACCAAGCTGCGCCCAGGGCTGCAGCTGGTGAAGGCATCCTGGCTTAGTGCTTGCATTAGAGACCAGAAGCTGCTGAGTACTGCTGGCTATGGCATCTTTATCCCTCACAGGTATGTAAATACCACACTGCCTTTCCTTCATCCTAAACTGAACAGCACTAAAATTTGACCTCTGCTCAAATTCTTGGACTGCAACTCCTTGCAGCACCTGTGAGCATGACTCCATGTTCTCTGAGGTAGCAAAACATGTAATAGGGCCCAGAAGTACTACCAGAAGTCCTGTCACTTGCTGCAATTGCTAAAGGCACCTCTTCTGATCTATCTGTGGTAACAAGATATCTCTTAAAAATACTGAGGATCAAGTACTGTTTCTTACTTACTGCAGATGAAAGGTAGAGAGAAACTGGCAACTAGGAACAAGAAGAAATTAAAAACGGAGCAGCAGGCATGGGTTAGGATCAAAATGTTTTGGCAAAGTTTTCCCCTTTTGTTCATTACCTGAAGCTGAGGCTCATTGTTTCTTAAGTCTACACAGAGGCATCCTAATGCTGAGGGTATCAGCAAGGAAGGAGAGTCTTAAGAGTGAGGTAGATAGGAATGGAAGTTGCAGGTCAGCAAGGTAGATGTTAACTGGGCAGCTGAACTGAAACCAAAGTAATTAATTTGCGATCTGAGAGTGTACAATTCATATGGGTTATTTGGTCCATCCCAAAACATGCAAAAGGATTTCTTGGTGAAACTTCTGGGGGCTGAGAAGTCCTCCTTCTCCTGTACTGAGACATCTGATCCATGGCAGGTACCTAGAGGAGGAAGAATTCCAAAAAGAACAGCAACAGATCCTGGACATAGAAAAAATTCAGCCCCCAGAAGAGGAGGGAGCAATGAAACTGAATACTGAATCACAGGTGGAGGATTCCTCACAGCAAGGCTTGGGCACCCTTGGACAGCAGCAACTGGCTGAGGTGAGGCTTTTCTGCGCAGATCCATCTCCTTGTGGACAGATCCTGCATGCTGCTTTTCCTGGCTAAGAGTATCCCTGGGATGTATCCTAAGGGATACAATGTGAGATTTTCTCAGTGAATAGAAGGTGTTTGGATGTTTCAGTGATCCAGACTCAGGCTGTGGACATGGTTACTGCTTCTCTTTGTCCTTTTTAGGTGTTAAGAATAGAAACAACACCCCTAAATTTTTGTTCCCATCAGAACATTTCCAGCTGAAGTAGTCCTGGTGCTCTCAGGCCAAGGCTCACTGTGGTGATATTCATGTGGATCAGGTTGCTACCAGAAGGGTTGTGGAGGTGTTCTTAAAATATCTGTGTTGGGTTATTAGTAGCTTCTGCTGTGAGTCAACTTCTCTGGCCTGCTGTTATCTTTCCTTCCTTTCTGTGTATTTTTGCTCAAATTTGCTGAATTCTTCTTGGGCATTGGTGTCATTCAAATCTCTCTGTAGCAAAGTTATCATAAACATCCCCAGCAGCTGCCTTATATTGCTGGCATCTGTTTTGCTACACAGTCCAAATTTTGTTGCCCAGACCTTGCAATTACTCTCTACCTGGCAGCTCACTGAGGGCACAAAAGCCACAGTTGTAGATATTTCAGTAAAATCTCTTGTCCCAGGCTTAGGTCTGTGCGACTTGGGGAAGAGTGGGATATGCTTTAAAGACAATACCAACCACTTGAGAGCTACAACAATAAAGCTGAAACTTAGTTTAGAAAGTACCTTTCAAGCACAGAGTCTTTTCTAGCTTGGGTGGATGTTTTTTCTCTTGGAGATGATGGGTGTGCCAGTGTTTATTAGTAAACAAAGACTGATCTGGGAGTTCTGCCTTTGGATTTAACCTCCTGTGAGGAAAGCCTGTTACCAGTCAGACTAGCAATCACTTTTTGACTGGCATCCAGGTGCAGTAGGTCTCTGCAAGGCAGCCTCTGTAAGCAGTGACAGTCACTCTCTGTGAACCCAGAGCTGTCACCCCAGGCTGCCTCCCTCCCTCTCAAGTAGCCTATTGCTACTAGTTGGTTTTGCACATTTGGTTGTAAAGAGTCCATCAGCTTTGCTGACAAAGTGTAGAGAGTCAGAGGTTTAAGGGCTGTTTCACCTCTGTGACACTGCTGGCCAAGAGGATGGGAATTGCTTCCAGCTCCAGTGTTCTCTGCATTGTGATTGGATAGTGTGCTCCTTTATATGCTTTTAAGGGGCTTACTGACTTATCTGAGCCCTCTGAGGCTTTGCTGCCCTTAGAGAGAGCAGCATCTCAAGGGAGTTGCATTTCAAGGCAAATTAAACTGATGAAGTCTATGAAATCCTCAATCTCGCCCGGTTTTCAGAGTAATAAAACAAGACTGCAAAACACATCCCATCTATATGTCTCCAGACCTCCTGCCTCCTCAGCCAGCAGAACCAGAGGTTGTAAGGATGTGGCTCTGACTTAGGCTGACACTGCAGAAAGTCAGAACATGGTGCGCTGCATGTAATTGCTGGACTGATCCCAAACAACCCTGAATCACTCAGAGTTTCTTCCACAACAACGAAGCTCTTGGATCTTCATAGACTCCTGTGTTTATACATCAGGGGAGATGGGGACCCCAGTGAGCAAAGCAGTCTACAAAGCCTCTGTGTGGCTTTCCACTTCTATCCCCTTTTGTTCATTACCTGAAGCTGAGGCTCATTGTTTCTTAAGTCTACACAGAGGCATCCTAATGCTGAGGGTATCAGCAAATGCATACATTGGTTCTTTCTTCTGTCACTGAGGAATGTGGAGTCCTTTGTGTCATTCCTTCCTCCCCCTTTTCTTTTGCAGATAGCCATGGGGAAAATGAGGGGGTTTTAATTTACTACTCTGTTAAGATTTTGTGTCTGTAAACTGAAAACAAAGTTCAGTGCCTATCTGCTGTCATCTGCATCATGGGGTAGAAGTTGCTGAGTCTGAATGTGAGATGTGCCTGTGCTGCCACCAGATGAACTAAAAGTTTCCCAGTGGAAGTAGGGAGTCAAGATCTCTGCCAGCCAGGGATTTTGGCATTGTCATACCTTGCTGCTGGCAGCAGTTGCACACTTACTCAGTGTCTTACCTCAGTTAGTGACTTGGCTGTCAGAGGGGGCTATGTGCTTGAATCACAGGTAGACAGCAGTTTAGTCTCCTGTGCCGTGTGAGATGTGCATGTGTTGCTTGAGGTGTGAGGAACTGTGGTGTGCATATAACCAGCCATTTCTAGAGGTGGCAATTGGAGCGTGGCATGCCCGAGAGGGACGGTGGTTAGTGCTCTGGCTTCCTAATCTCAGAAATAGCTTGTGCCAAGGGGACTTATGAGGCATGCACTTATTCTCATATGGCTGCTTTCTGATCTTTCCCTGAAGAAATACTCTAATGATGAAGACAGTGAAGGAGAAGATGCTGGTGTCACCCAGGGAGACCTAGAAGCATTGATTTCTGGCCGCTACCCTGTGAAATCATCAGAGATCAAGGACACAGTGGCCCAGCCTCCCAGCAAGTGGGTTTGTGCCCAGTCTTCCAACACCAAGAAGGAAAATCACAACCAGTTCATCACAGAGAAGCTGGAAGTGCTGGCAAAGGCTTACTCTGTCCAGGGGGACAAATGGAGAGCTCTGGGCTACTCCAAAGCAATCAATGCACTCAAAAGCTACCACAAACCAGTCACCTCCTACCAGGTAAAACAGCTCCCCAGGGGGGTGGAGCAGGGAGATAGACCTTCCATGGAAGTTGTACAGCAAGTGGAAATTGAGATTTATTGACCATACACAGTGTTTGCAGAACAGCAGAAAAATGGAATCTGAGCCTTTTAGGGCCAGATCTGAACAGTTCTTCCTTAGACACAATGCAGGGACATTTTCACCTTGCCCTTCATCAACAGCATCTGGCCACCGATAGTGATAACATGTAAAACTGACTGGATATGAGCCTTAGGGGCTGTGACAGTCCAGCATGTTCATGTTTCAGTCCCATTTTGCAGGCTTGTCCTTTTCAACTTGAGTTGATCAACCCAGGTAAGCCTGAGCTAGAGAGGAGACCATCAGGCAGAACTTGTCCTGCCACTTACCCTGTACTCATCAAATGACTAACCAGGCTCTGAGTCAGTAGCAGCTCCCCAGCTGCTGTGTCGGTGATCTTTGCTTTTCCAGTAGCAGCTCTGGTTTCTTTCTAGGAAGCCTGTAAAATCCCTGGGATTGGGAAGCGGATGGCAGAGAAGATCCTGGAGATCTTGGAGAGTGGGCACCTGCGCAAACTGGATCACATCAGTGAGAGTGTCCCTGTGCTGGAGTTATTTTCCAACATCTGGGGAGCAGGGGTCAAGACAGCTCAGATGTGGTACCAGCAGGTAAGTTCAATTCCTTACACAAGAGGCTCTCAGGTTATGGTTTGAAGACTGCTGCTGAGTGTAGGAGAATTACTTTCACAAGTAGTTTTTAATTGCTGATACCTACAGGTAAGATTTAAATCTTTTTTTTGGGAGGAGCTATGAGGTTTTATCCCATTATGTCAGCACCCAGCTGAGACTTTGATTGTGGTGAGGCAGGTAAAGGACAAAGATGTGGAGAGGGGGAATGGAGGACATGCTGCCTCTGCTCTAGCATCACTTCTTGGAGCTCATGACACTAGTCATGGCAATGATGTTGCTAAGAAGCCGGGCTTGAATCAGAGCATCTTGTCCATGGAAACTCCTGATGCAATTGCTGGCTGTTTGCCTGTAGCTGTCAGAGCAGCCATCCATCTTCTCTGGAGGCTATAAAAATGAGGTTGAAATAATTGTGCCAACAGGAGCAGCCCAGCTCACTGGGTGGGTTCCTTCTTTAAAAGCAGTTTGTCTCCTGAGCACAAGCTAATGAAGCCTGGTTTCCTGTAGTGTTTGGTTTGTGACTAGATTCTTAACAGTCTTAAAAACATGTTTGTGTTCAAGTTGTCTGCTTTTCCGCACTGGGATGTTGTGGGTGTTGTTCCTTTACCTGCATTACATGGTTTCCTTCAGGGTGTAGGGACACCATGCCTTAAGAGCAGTAGCCTCCTGTTAGAGGAGGGGTGGAGATTGGAGGTGTGCATGGATAGTGGGATTGCCTAAATCCCTTCTTTTAGGAACCAGGCACTAAAGTGTTCTCTACATGTGATCTCAGAAGCTGTGACTTGGCCTGAACTTGAAACAGGCTAAATACAATCTCTCCAAATCTTGACGGAACGTATGCGAAGAGCAAAGTCTTGGCAGATGTCTGAATATCAGCACATGGTCTGCACTAGGGTTTCCGGACACTGGATGACATCCGCACCAAGGCCACTCTGACCAGCCAGCAGGCTGTGGGGCTGAAGCACTACACGGATTTCCTGGAGCGCATGCCTCGGGAGGAAGCTGCAGAAATAGAGCAGACAGTGAGTACCTTGGCCCCAGGCCCTCAGAGTACAGTACCTGCTGGGACATGACAGGAAGGTACATGCTGTGAAAATGGCCCTTGTGTTATAGCTGAGCTCTTCAGCCTCTCCTCTGAGTGGAGTCAGTGCTTGAGGGACCCTTTATGGGCATGAGCACACAAGGCCCCTACCTTGCCCCGTAAGAAAGTTCAGTCTGAGTGCCTGGCAAGGAAGAGGATACTTCACAGGGGTCAGTTCTACACACTGCTTTTGAAGAAGGCTGCATATGGCATGGTGGGATAAGCAGGTTTCCAGCTCTGTTTTCTTGCCTCTCATCATGTCTGAATGTCTGTTTTCAGCTGAGGTGTCCCTGATGCTCCAGCTTCAAAGGGAGCTGTGAGCACCTTATGATCTAGTTGTCAGTTAGAGAACAGAGGGTGGATATCCTTGGTGGAAGCAAAGGGGATCCAGGCTGCAAACGAGTGCTGCTTGCTCTAGTATGCTGTGGCACTCCATGACTATGGGGTGCTAAGCCAGTGTACCCTAATGTGAGCAGAGAGCCTGGGGGACATACTGTCATTGCTACCCCTGTGCTCTCCAATCACCATGGAAGCAGCAGCAAGTGTGACCCTGTCACTCGGCCACAGGGCCTGGCCATGAAGAATACCCTCCTGCCAGGCTCCTGCTGGGGTGTCAGTCCTGTGTGCCGGATTAGCCATTTTGGTGGTGAGTGGTCCCTTTCCCAGGCAGGCTGGGCTGAGGAGCTGGCTCTTGGGAGTGGGTCTGTTGTTATCTTGATGGGATTACTGTGCTTCCCTCCATACACACGCACACACCTCTGATCCAGGCCCAGGAGAGAGAATGAGGGATTAGTCACTGTCTGTGCTGCCTGTCACAGTGAGATCTGAGGAGCTTTTAGGCTCTCGGGTGGGGCTGGAAGTTTTTCTAGAAATCTTCATTTAAAGCCAGAGGGGGGGAAAAAAACACCAGAGGAGGGCTTGCTCCGCATGAGAAAGGCTTGTGGCTTCTTGGAGCACCTTTGGGGCAAAGGTTAATGGGTTTATCTCTTGCTAATGAAGGATGATCCCCAAGAGTGACAAGGGCTGTGGGCACAGACACTGCCTTGCTGAACCCCAGCCTCTGTGATGGCCCCATCACTGGGAATTTCTGAGCCCCTCATTATTTGCTGCCAGCAGGGTGATTGGCACAATCAGACCAAGAATACGTTAGGCCTGTCAGGGACTTGGGAGCCTTTCTTAAACATGTAATGGATGAAGCCATCAGGGTTAGCACTGTCTGCACAAAACAGGACCTGGGGTCCAGCCTGGAGAAGACTGTAATAGGGGAAATTCTGATTATGTGTTTGATTGCTGGCAGCAGCATGTTGGCATCCCTTTGGTCTAAAGTTCTGGGACAATTGTGCTTTTTCTGGGTCAGGAAGCCCAGATCTCCTGCAGAGGCAGAGCTCCTTGCAGGAGTGAACTCTAAGGGGTACTCACATATTCTCTGCTGTGTTGAGTCCTGCTGGGGAGACTTCATGAGCTCATCCCTGTTTTTGAAACATGGCCTGTGACCATCACCTGTTGAGCTGATTCCCTTTGTGGGCAGAGCTGGTGAGCCTTGTGCTTGTCGGCTGAAAAACCTCTTACCTCTTGCTGTCTCAGAAACTGAAGGCTCCGAAAGCTTTGCTCCTTCATCTTCCTGCTTGTCCCAACCCAGTGCTTCCAGGAGGTGATGGTCAATCACTGTATGGTGTGGCATTGTGCAGGGTGTTTGCAGGACTGGGTGGAGGCCACTCTGGCTCAGTCCTCCCCTGACAGCAGGCCAGCCTTCTTTGTGGGACAGTGTGTCATGCCTGCCAAGTGTATGGGAGACTTTGGAGATGCAGGACAGAACTCAAGGCAGGCACGAGATCCTTTGCTGCTCTGATGGGAAGGGCATGAAGAGGCTGGTCTCTGACTCCTCATCCCTCTTTCTTGAAGGTCAGACAAGCTGCCCTGGCCCTGAAGCCTGGCCTTGTGTGTGTTGCCTGTGGCTCCTACCGTCGGGGGAAGGCCACCTGTGGGGATGTGGATGTGCTGGTCACTCACCCAGATGGGCAGTCTCACCGTGGGGTGTTCAGCAAGCTGCTCAACAGCCTCCGCAGGAGTGGTAAGAGGATGGGGAAGCTGCTCTTAGAATGGCCAAGGCAAAGGGGCAATGAGGTGGATGGCATTCATTGAAGGATAGGTGATCACTTCTCCCAAGGATGGGACATCTTGTTAGTCCTTAAAATTACTGCCCCTGCACCTGGCTTAGCTGTAGTGTTAAGGAGGGAATATTGCTGCAGCTCAGCATGTTATCCCTGGGGTCCCACAGCTCATTATGAGACATCTCTGCTGCTCTCTGGGCAGTGGGTAGTTCAGCGTGGAGGTATCCTACCATTCAGCTCCTCTTGGCCTGTTCTCTCTCCCCAGGCTTCCTTACAGATGACCTGGTGAGTCAGGAGGACAATGGTGATCAGCAGAAGTACCTGGGCGTGTGCCGCCTGCCCGGGCCAGCGCAGCGTCACCGCAGGCTCGACATCATTGTGGTGCCGTACCGGGAGTTCGCCTGTGCCCTGCTCTACTTCACGGGCTCGGCTCACTTCAACCGCTCCATGCGTGCCCTGGCCAAGACCAAGGGCATGAGCCTGTCGGAGCACGCGCTCAGCTCGGCCGTGGTGCGGGGCCCTGGGGGTGCCAAGGTGTCATCTGGCCATACTCTGCCCACTCCCACCGAGAGAGATGTCTTCATTCAGCTGGGGCTGCCTTACCGGGAGCCCTCCGAACGGGACTGGTGATGCCTGGTTGTCACCCTGGGCTTGCTGTTGTGCTGCTGTTTTGAAGGATCTGATTTCCCCAATGGTGGAAAGGCTCTGTGGTGCCTGCAGGCTGAAGAACAAACTCCGGGGCTCCCTTGCAAGTGTAAGGCTGGCTGCTGGGCAGAGCTCTGTGGCTTCCTCAGCAGAGACTGTGGGCTGGAACCACACTGGAAATGCTGTCTTGGTGTGGTTTCCAAAAGGGCTCATTGCCCAGCAGCTACGTGGCTCTGCTGTCCCCAGCTTTGGAAGACCGGGCTGCAGGACCTTGTGATCCAGCCCCTGACAGTGGTTGGAAACAAGGGAAGTGGAATGCATCTTCCTCTGTATCTGAGCACTGAGACTCCGAAATTTCTGTTCTGAGATGTGAATGAAGGTCTAGCTTGGTTCTCTGACAGGCCTTCCTCCTCACTTCTGCTGGCAGCTGCTACTGCAGGAATCTCGATGTGTTAACTTATGCTGCTGCTCTGTCCTTCAGTCTGAGCTGATGTGTCCTTTGATGGGTCCCATTGCACAGGGCCAGGCTGCTGTGACTGCTCCCAACCTTATGTTGTGAGGATCCTCCAGATTTACTGAGAGCCCTGGTCTGCCCCAAGAGCTCCTTTCTTTTCAGTGCAGGAGAGGAGTGGAGCTTGCAGCTTGGGGAGCTGTGCTCAGGAAGGGTTTGAATGTAATGGCACTGAATGTAATCCTGCAGGGCTGTGTGTCTGTCTGTAGGAGGCATGAATACAGAAACACAAGGAGACAGTTAAGTTCTAATTGTGCCAAAGCAAAGCTTTTTCCCTTTTCCTTTGTGTGGAAGCCATGGAGCCATCTGGTCTTTGATCAGGGAAAGTGTGTGTGTGTGTGTTTGTGTATACATGTGCATGTGGCTGGTCTCATCAGTTCCATGGGAGTGAATTTTATTTCTCAGGAAACCTCAACTATTTTATATTGTGGAGATGAATTTCCCAGAGATATTGAGTGCTCTGTTACAGGTATTGCAGTGGTTGCTCCTGGCAGAGGTGCCATGGTGGGCATTTCTGTGCCAGGACCCTGGGGCTCTTGCTCCCTTGTGGGGGATCTGGCCCTGTCACGTACAGTGGCAAAGCTGCATGTTTGCTGCTAGGGCAGGCACAAACCAGGTGGGTTTGTACATTTTCTGTGGCTGCTGGGCACCAGCAGGGCTGGGGCTTTGCTGGGGTGGCCCAGACCCCAGCAGTGACATTTGTCAGCTGAGCCTTTATACTGGACACCTGAAGGAAATGTCTTTTGGCATGTCTTGGTGCTTTGAAATTTGAAGTGTAATAAATAAATCCCTTCTCTTTGCCCTTGGTACCTGTCTTTTTCCTCTCTGCACTGTGACTGTTGGGACTTTCTCCTGTGGCTTACCAGGAGCTCCTCCTGTGCTGGCCCATTTCCCTGGTTTCAGTGGAGGTGGAGAACATGCAGTGCAGATCATCACACTGTGGGAGCAGCAATTCTGGCTCTCAGGGCAGGGAGTTGCTGGCCACCATCCTCCCATACCATCTTCTGTCCTGGCATCCAGCTGGCCATGTCGCTGAGCTGGGATTGGCTGTTCCCAGAGAAAGGAGCAATTCTTGAGCTCTGAACCTTGGGTTGAGCTCTTTCTTCAGGTGTGGAGTCAGGAAAGGATTGCTGTCAGATTTTCCATATGCATCAAACAGTAGGGCACGTGGGAGTTGGCTGCTGTTCTGTCTCTTGTTCTCTGCCTGGAACACAGCTCAGAGTCCTGAGCATGGAAATGCTTTGGTTATCCAAGGGGAATCTGAACATCTGGGAAGCCAAGGGTGCACATGGAGATAAGCAGCAGAAGTGATTGGCTTGCAAGGGATTTGCAGAAGCTGGAGAAGGACAAGGGCTGCTGAGGCAGAATTGAGCTGGGTTATCCATGAGCAGAAGGGGAGGCAACCTCAGACTATGGGGCTGTCAGGTCCAGGGAGAACACTTTGACCCCAGGAGGGCTGTGTAGCCCAGGGACCACCCCTCAGGGAAAGGGGTCTCCATCCTTCCAGTCAGCCAACTTTGGCTGGGCTGCACCACATCTGGCTTTGTCCCATCCCACAGACAGTCCTGTCCCACAGGGAGGTTAGATGGGGAAGCTGGGACAGAAATTCCACCAGTGCCCTGCTCTGTGAGGGAATGAGCCTGCTGTCTGTCCTCTCCCACCCCACAAATGCCTGCCCAGGAGCTTTGGAGGGGGCAGAGGGCCCTCATGTGGCTAACTGCAGCCAGGTGGGCCATGGATGGATAAGGGCCGTTTCTCCTGGGTGTAGCTGTAAGGGTTGAAAGGGGCAGGAGGTGAAGGAGCACAAGGAGCCTGTCCACAGCAGCTGGAGGGTGACATTTCTGGATGCTGATTCTCCCACATCCTGCTGCAAGGGGAGAAACATGAGAGGCTGGGCCATGCCACCCACTGTGAGTCAGCCCTGCCCTGGGCAGAGGGGACAGAGCTGTCCCACACATGCTCCTCTCCACACCTCTAATCCCTGCCCTTGCAGCAGGGCAGGGCCTGACCAGCTCACAGCATACCTCCTGCCTCTTCTAAACAGCATGCCACACTTGGGAAGAAGGTACAAGGGATGAGTCTCCTGGGGTGTGTGAGAAGAGGTGGGTGCTGAGTCCCCTGGATCAGTGCAGGCAGGGAGAGCAAGCATGCTTTTAGGCATATCTTGCCTGGTTTCTGCTTCCCAGGAAGGGGATTCAGTTATTCCTCCCTCTCCAGCACACCCCCTCCCGCTCTCCCTGGCTGTGAGTCTGATCATCCTGAAAATTAAAAATAACACAAAAAGCAGCAGCACTTATAGAATGAGTGGAAAGTCATGGAGCTGGGACAGGCCCTCAGGTTCTGCTGCAGAGCCCCTTGCTCTCACCCTGCCAACCCTGTACCCTGAAGGTGAGTCTAGACTGGGGTCTCGGGCAATTCCTGTCCCCCCAACAACTCTCCGCCTCCCTCATTGAAAAGGAAGAAAAGCTCTGTATGAAGAAAAAGCTCTAGGCATTAGGCAGCTCTTCCCACCCTGCTCTTCTTCCCTGTGGGGAGGACATTCAGCTGTCCTGCTCATCCGGGTGCAGGGATGGTAGGGGGCTGGGGGAAAGGGGTGCAGGGAGAGTAGTTTGGTCTCCAACTGGCACTTTGTATTCATGAGTAAATATTTGCTAATGGCAGCATGGCTGGGCAAATGTAGGGGAGCTGCTGCTCCCCCCGTCGGAGCAGGCAGGGAAATGAATATGAATTTATCATGATTAGGTGAACTCAGCAGGGAGAGCGGGAGAGAGAGGGCTAGGCAAGGAGGGGGCGGGCGAAGATGGATCTGTGCAATAAAATTAAATAAGGACACCAAATAGAGTCACTTCTCACGCACTCACCCGCCCTCCCGCGTGCAGGGCCTCTCCTGCCTCCCGTGCTTCTCTGGCTTTGCTGATTTCTCTCTTTCCTCGAATTTATGAGGCCAATTATGAAGATGAGGTTGGAAGTTCTCAGAAGTTCACTAAATGCAAAGTGTGGTCCCTGCTGTTCCCATCAAATTAATTAACCAAGTGCTATTGATGGCCAGGGTGACGTCGGCACGGTGCGGAGCGTGAGGGAAGGGTTGCTGGGGTGTAGCTGAGGAAGCCTGGTTGGAGAAGGCCTGGAGGGAAGAGCACCCTGCGGGGCATTCTCGGGGCCAGTGGGTGCAGAGTGAGAGGCCTGCCTGGGCAGCCAGTGGACAACAGCAGCAAGGAATGCAGCAGGGCATGCACCAGGTCCTGGTGTGATGATTTGTACTGCAGTCCCTGTTTCCAGCAGTTTCCTCTGTCTGGAATAAGATCCAGCTGGGTGATGGCAGAGCTGCCCTGATGAGAACATGGCTTGGATACATGGTGGGATGCTGGGCCATGTTCTGAAGAGGATACCATGGTAGTGTCTTGTGGTCTGCATGAGCCTGTGTCTGCAGGAGCAAAGCCAGGAATCAGTGCCTTCTCAGAATCATCCCTCCCATCTGGTGAAGGGATTGCGACCCCAATCCCATGGGAATGGTCTGCACAGGGGCTTCATGCTTGCTTGACAAGTGACTTTACGGTTCAGCAGTGATGGTGCAGCTGGGACAGGCCTGCTGCCACCTTCCCTTGCTCCCAGAGTCCCAGCAGCCCTCCCTGCCTCAGTTTCCTTGTCTGTTCTGTAGGAAATAGCCTGCCTGGTAGGATCTCATGAGCAGAATGTCCTGATTCTCCAGACTCCCTTGGCCATCCCTAATCTCTGTGCAAAGCCGCCCAACTCTGTGCAGGGCTCAGGGTGCCAATGAGTGCCTTTGCCACGGGGGCAGCAACGTGTGCCTAGATCATCCCTGCTCTCATGTGCCTGGCTGTGTCAGTGTCATGTCAGCCCCTTCTAGGGAACGTGCTTGGGGGGGCTGTCTCCAACGTGAGCCCGTTTGCCTGCCCTGTCCCATGGTTCACTCACTGCAGGGAAGGTGCTGCAGGGCTGCTGCAGCAAGGGGCTTGTGGATCCCCAGACTGCTCAGGCCCAGGTCAGACACTGGGCACGGGGCTCCTCCTTTGCCTACCTGGGGGAAGTTCACTCAGAGCAGTTTGTAGTTCCTGGGGTTAAATCTCAGCATTCTCTGTGCTACAGCAAATGCTTGAGGTTGTAAAAGGATTCCCTCATACTGGCTGAAACCCAGGATGTCACTGCATGCCCCATGGGCTCTCTGTGCCTCAGTTTCCCTCCTTGTATTTCTCAAAACTGTTTTTTCATTGGGCAGGGTCTGTTTATCTCTGGGTACAAATAACATCCTGGTTCCTGAGTATCCTTGGTAGCATTTAGTGGCTGTGAGTTGTGGGCCAAGTAAAGGGTCAGTCCTCACCCCCAAACCAGCCTTTTTTCATACCAAATATGCATGCCATATTGGCTCTGTGCTTGCACCATGCTGTCATAGGGACCTTTCTCCATGGACTTCTGACTTAAATCCTTTTGCAGTTGCTGGCCAAGCAAATGAGCTTGTTCAAACTGTGTCCTTAGACCAGGGATCTCACAGAGGCAAAAGAACACAGAGGGCCAGATCCAAGCATCCCTGCATGTGTCCAGCTCCTGGCATGGCTCTGGCTGTGTGTCTCCACCATTCCAGCTCCTGCTTCTCTTCACTGGCTTCACTCCTGACCTATGGGATCAATGTGATCAATGGGCCCTGGTTGAGCTGGAAAACAGCACAAACAGAGGCATTTACAAACCCGCTGTCTCTCCAACAGGGCCATAACTCAGGATGCCCGTCACCGTGGGGAATGGGACGCAGGAGCTCCTGCTTTGGTGGCAGCAGCAGCACTGGCATTTTTCTTCTCATGGTAAATGTGTTACTTGGGGATAATTTACCTGCTTATGTGAAGTTTTAAAAAGAAACAGACTGGCTGCTGAGCAGCTCCTGACACTTGCAGTGTGCATGGCATGAGCACACACGTCTACCCAGAGAAATCACCTAAGCTGAAAAGACCTGTTTGCAAGTGCCTGCACTTTGGAGCTGCAGTCTCAGCGTGGAGTCCCTGGTGTGTAGTACTGAGGCTGAGATCTTGCCATAGTCCGTCCCTCCATGGGGTCTTCAGGGTCTGCAGCCACCTACTGGTTCTGGCAAGGCTGCCCACCTGCACAGGGGGCTGCTCGGGACTAGGTGTCCCACGTCTCCCCAGCAGCGTGCTGGGAGCATCCTCTGCCCGCAGCCCTTCTCCAGGTGAACGGATCGGGGGGCGTGTGGGTGATGCTGGTGCAGGTGCCCTGTCGTCCGTGTTTGAAGACCTTAGTGGGGACCTAGGGCGGCTGCGATGCTGCTCCGGCCGGCTCGGGCAGCCGCCGTCCTCGCCGGCAGCAGAGGGAGCTGGAGGACCGGGGATGGCAGCACGGGCAGGCAGAGGGAGGCTGGACTGGGCTGGGCTCTGCTGGGCTGGGCAGCTCAGAGAGACCCATTGCGGGAGAGAGACCCCTCTTCACCCACATCCTTCCCTAGCAGGGCAGTGGGATGT
The DNA here is from genome assembly GCF_971803275.1 of Cyanistes caeruleus. Classification (NCBI taxonomy): domain Eukaryota; kingdom Metazoa; phylum Chordata; class Aves; order Passeriformes; family Paridae; genus Cyanistes; species Cyanistes caeruleus. The sequence goes on along the minus strand of NC_141708.1, from coordinate 13,431,255 downwards.
CTGTGGCGGACACCTCCTGAGCTGGCCCTCAATCCCCTATCTGGGCTTTTAGGGTCTCAGCCCTACTGTTTCATTCTGGGGAGCCATGTAGCCTCTCTGTGGCACAGTCCCTTGTCCTCTCCCTCGACACAGTGCTTCTCATCACCCTGCTGGGTGCTGGTGGGACAGCAAGGTCCCCAAGGAACCTGTCTGGAAGTGATGGGGATAAAGACTCCATCCCTGGGAAGCATCCCAGAGCCAAGGTGGTAGAGTCCTATAGCCCGTGGTGGGCACTTGTCACTGCCATCCCCATGTCTCCTTGCCCATAGGGAGCTGATTTATGTCTGGGCCAGCCTGCACTGACCTCCTGCTTGGGCTCGGGCATTATAACTAATGGCAGGTCAGTGGAGCTACAGCTAAAGTGAAGTGGCTGGTATGGGTCAGGGAGGGGGGATGCAGAACAGAGGTTTCTGAGGATCCCAGTTTCAATGGCACAGCTGCCTGGAGCAGTGAACAGCAGGGGTGAAGCACGTGTAGCTCCTAGTATACCCCTCCCTACCCTGTCCCCTGCCCCTGAGCTCTCTTTCTGACCATACTCTCCTTCTGTTTTAACCACATCATGTTCTGAGTCAGTGGTAGCAAGCCTGGAGAGGTGGCTCCTTGCTGGGGGGGGAAACTGAGGCATACATGGACTGATGGTTTCATGAGCATCAACAGCAGAGCCAGGGAGGGCACCAGGTATCTGAGCCCAGCTCCTGCCCAGGACTTGGGGTGAGGAATCAGGAGGACCTGATGCAGGTACAGCAGGGGGCAATGCCACAGCTGGTGGCCTGAAATGTCCCCTTTGGTCTGCTCTCACCTTCTGCTTGATCCATGAGCCTTAAGGTGCAGAAATCTCTTGTGGAAATCTTGTGCAGAAATCTCACCCCTCCTGTTCCCTCGTGACAGGTTTACCAGACCCCAGTGTGCATGGGCCCTGTGTCATTCAGCCCCATCTCAGCATACTCTCTGTGTGTTTTGGCAATAAACCCTGTTTGTTTTCCCAGCTGGAGTGGATAACCAGAGCAGTATCCAGCTGGGCTATGGGAACTGAGCTTTGGGGACATATATATCCTATGTATATCTATCTATCTATCTATCTATCTATCTATCTATCTATCTATCTATCTATCTATCTATCTATCTATATCTACTCCCCCAAGTCCCTGCCTGCACCAGCTGCTGAGGTGAGACCTGAACATAGCTGTAAACCTGGATATTCATGTACCCACCAGGCAGCTGCTCCACATCCTAGGATGATGCCAGCCCGACCTGCCAGCCTAAGTGGTTTAAGCTGGTTGAGGGGAGCCCTGGGGGATGCAATAAAAAACACCCTATGCCACTCCTGGCCACACACTGAGCTCCCCTCTGTCCAGCAGTAAGGGAGAACATTTTTGCTGATACCCTGCCTTTTCCCTCTGCTTGGGAAGAGGGAGAACAGCAAAACATATCTGAGTAAGGCATTAGGACTTTCCCAGGGATAAGCTATATCTGCCTGACTGCCTGTGCTGGGATGGGCTCATTTTTGGTGAGCAGTACAGCCAAGGGCTGGGGTGTGCAGGCTGCCAACCCCCTGGCTGGGCAGGCAGGGCTCTGTGAGCCTCTCCTGGCACTGCCTGGCCATCTCACAGGTGCATTGCATCTGTCACAGTCCTGCCAGGCTCCTGCTGCTGGTCACAAACTGAAGGGTGTGCTGGTGTCCAGACTGACACTTGTGCTTTCCAACTGGAAGCACACATTTCTGCTCCCATTTCTCAGCCAAGGAGTATTACTAACTTTGCAAGGCTGCAGCGAGAACTCCCATCCTTCTAAGCAACCCCTCCCCAACAAGTTTGTCAAGTCCTCCAGATGACCCCATTGCAAGTTGTTTTTTCAATGTTTATTGGGGTGATTTATCTTTTTTAGGGTGTTTCTTAGGGCTAAGCTGGGTTCAGACAGCAGCAGCTTGAGGCCAATGCCTAAACATCACCCTTGAGCACTGGCCTCTGACAGGTCCAGGTGCAGCATCCAAAGCTCATCCCAGCTGGGGAAGCAAGTCCCCTGGTTGAACCTGCTGCAAAACCAGGTGGTGCATTCCCAGCTGGCTCTCAGCAAAGGTGATTTGTTTAAAATAATTTCCATATCCCCTACACTTATTTTTGCCACTTGATCCAGGAGAGCAGGTTTAATCTTGGCTGCTAGGCAGCACCAGAGACTGAGTTTCATCCAGAAGAAGCTGTTGGAAGACTTCACTCAGATCTCACTCTGAATAGATCTAAAATTAGATCTGGGATACAAAAGTATATGAGCAACCGATACGTAAGTTTGGCTTCAGATTAGCAGCTTTTACAACAGAGCTGGGATGCTCCCACTGGCAGTGGTTGCCATTTGGGATCAGTTTTGCTCCAGCAATATTTCAGGTTTGTCAAAGCCCCTTTGAAGGCCTAGGCAGGCGAAAGGAGCATGGGGAGCTGTAAATAAATGTGAGGCTTAAAAAACTTCCTGAAATTACCAATAAATCCCCCAGGACATGACATCTCATTCAGGGATCCTTCCTGAAGAAACTTAGCTTTCCATTGAAAAGGAAAAGTACTTTCAAAAGCATGTTCAGATCAGCACAATGTGGTTTCCAGGCAGGGAGTAGCTTGTGTCCAAGCCTCCTTCTCCATCACCAAGGAGGTGTCACAAGGACAGTGACATTCCCTGACAGACCCTGTGCCACTTATTCCCCATACCTTGCCCTACCTGGAATTATTAAGATATATGGTACAAAACCAAATAAATGGAAAACCTGAACCTACAGACTGCCTGGCATGAGGTAATATATGTTGGATCTGGCCAGGACCTGCAGCAGGAAATGCTGCTCTGTGCGGTCCTTTGGGGTGTAGGGGGTGTGTGGGGCATCCCCTTCGCACCACCCTCATCAGGTCTGGTGAGGGCTGGAGGTTGCCCAGATCTTCCTTGCATATAGAAAAGATGGGAAAACTCCATCAGTGTGGGCCCTCAGCATATCTGCAAGGTGCAGTCAGGGATAGATCCAGCCACACAGAAGGGCCCTGGTGGCAGTGCTCCTCTCTCAGGAGTGGGACTGGAAGTGTTGTTGTGTGTCTGCACAGACCACTGAGACACCCCACAAGCCTGACTCTCATCTGTGAGTGCTCTTCTGATCTCTGGGAAGAAGATGGGGAATGACTTGTCACTTGCACATCTCTTTCTCCCAGTGAAAACACCCAAGGAGGCTGGGTATGTGGGGTGGGCTGAGGTGGAGAGGGAGACCACCTCCTTTGCTGGGGAGCTGGGAGGGGGCGAGGGATGTGCAGGCAGCTGGGTGGCAGTGGAGAAAATGTGTTTATCCCCACTGTGCACCTGTGGCAGGGGCTGACCCCTCCTTTCCCCCAGCAGGTTGCTCCCACCTCACTGGCAGCTGTGGTCATGTCCTTGTCACCAAGGGCACAGCCGTCGGTGTGCTCAGTGGGTATGGACACACAGAACTCCTGGAGGGACTGGCCCTCCCCAGCTGCCCTCTCCCACTCCTGTCCCAAAGCAAGTGCTGCTTTCCATGAGCATCCCATGGACTCCTGTTCAGCCCTGTCAATGGCTACCCCCACACAGAACCCACTGGTCAGTACCGACCCGCTCCACAGCGGCCGAGCCTCCTCCCAGGGTGACACCGTCCCGCCCGTCCCCTCTCTGCCGCGCAGCGCTCCCCCCGCCACTTCACATGCTGCAGCAGATGGTGGAGGTGACATTTGTCTCCAAGTGACGCATTTGACGGTGGCCGTGTCCCCCCTCCTCCCTTCGCCCTGGATGGGGGAACCTTGAACCCACCTGGCAGAGGCAAGATGGGCAGGCACAGGCCGAGGGATCCCCCACCCCTCCTGCACACCCCCCGGACATCTGCACTTCTTGTCCATCTGCATCCCCACCAAAGCTCTCTCCCAAGGCTCTGGGGCACCAGGGCAGCTGGGGGACATTGTGCCTGAGGGCGAGTGCCCATCACCCGTGGGGCGTTTGAGGGGGCGGTTCTAGGTGGGAGCCGGGCACCAGGGACTCCTGTTCATTCTCCGTTTTCTGCCTTAATTAGAACCCGGAGAGACCAGGCGAAATCGCATTAGCGCGGGGCCCCGGTGCGCTGAGCCATCCATCTTTTTTTATTACAGCGTAATGGGGCTGCTCGCGAGGCGCCGTGCGATTTGTCACAGGCCTCGTTCCCTGATAACGGGCATTTGTCATCACTTTCTTCCCGTGTTAATGTCATCATCGGCGAGCTGACAGGCAGACCCGTTGAGGGAGCACTGGCGACAGACCACATCCGTCAACCTAATATTTCCATGGCTGTGGGGATCAGCCGGGCTGCGAACACACATTAAAGCGCTTATGAGGGGAGGGGGAAGAAAAAAAAAATAGGGGTTGTCATTAATTAAAATGTTAGTGTGAGAGTGTGAGCGTGTGTGCGGGTGGCACCGCGTGGGGACACGGGGGGGCCGCGGCGCGGGGCGGGCGCGGCGCGGGTGCGACGCGGTGGCCTTTTAACGGAGCTCGCATCAGCTCCTGAAACCCATTTAAAAGATATTTGGGACTGGGGAATCAGCGGTGAGCACGGTGGAAAGGTCATTGTTAATAAGGGAGAGCACATGGGAGCACGTGGGGAGGGCGCAGGCATGGCCAGTGGAGGATGGAGGATGGAGATTGTCATCCCCCTGGAGCGGGGGCGTGTTTGTCCCACCGGGAGTGGTTGAGCCACTTCTGTCATGAAGTGAGTGGCCTCAAATCTACATGGCTGAAGGATGAGGCAGGGGGAAGGAAACCCTGCAGTGGGGTTGCCCCATAGTTGGCCAAGAGCAGGAGTGGAGTGTGGGATGGGCTTGGGGCTGCGTCCCTCCCAAACAGGAGTTTGTGACAGGGCTCTGCAGCTGCAAGACGGGCTCGTGGCACAAGTCTAGAGGGTCAAACCTGAGATGTCCCCCCTAAGCAAACAGTGAAAGGACCTGCCCTGGTCCTGAGGCCATTCAGTGACAAGGGGGCTCAGGTCCCTACCCCAGAATATGTGGCTGTTGCCATGGAAATGGGTGGTGGTGACTGGGAGGAGTGGATGTGTGGTATCTATATCGGATTTTCCTGACAGTGGGAGCTTGTTTTTGATACTTTTCTGGTGTTCCTGTGTTATACAGAACAGGAAGGTTTCGTGGGCTGCTTTTTTTTTTTTTTCCCTTTATCTTTTTGTGGGGTTTTTGAGGGTTTGGGGATGAGCATCTCAGTCAGATCTACCCAGCTCCCATGATGTACTGGTACAACCCTGATCTGAACTGCAAAATATGACTCCAGGAGCTCTTACACAAATGAGACCAAAGGTGCTGCTTCCTCTGCTCAAATCCCGTCCTCAGGTTCCCTGGGAAATGTTTTCGACCTGTGGTTGGACACAGTGTTAGAACAGGCCATGGCAGGGCACAGGCAGGTGTGGGCAGTGCTGAAACCCTGCTGAGTGCAGACAGGGGGCTCACGGTTTGAGAATGTGGCTGCACAGGGCTTTCACTGACATCCCATGGCCCAGGAAAGCTCACAACTCCTTCTCTCATTGTTTTTCTTCTTTTTCTTCTCTTCTGTCCTTCCTCATTCCAGTCACAGGCTCTGTGCATGGGAAAGTCAGGTTTGGGATGAGGTGTGGGGTGTTTTTAGAGGTCTGGGTCCTTGATGTGTGTGCACACAAAGACACATTCCTGCACACACATACCCATAAGTAATTTCTCTAAGTGCACCCCAAACTTTGGCTCGCTGGGGAGCACTGAGAATAGGTAGAGCTGGGAGAGGGTAGTTTTCTTCAGGTCTCGACAGGGAAACTGAGGCATTGTTTCCCAGGATTTTTCAAGGATTTGCAGTCCTCATCCATGCTGTGGATCATCCACATCAAACAGGTCATCCCATCACCGGCAGCATCCAACAAGTCTGCAGACATCAGGGAAAAGTGTGCAGGAAATTTTCTTAGGACTGCCCAGCAGTGGTCAGGCTCCCGAAGCTGTGACATCCCCAACACCCCCGGCAGCACACTCAGCCACCAAACCTCCCTCTGCTCCATCTCCCCGCCATAAATCACTGCCCTGCATTGGCCGAGGACCTTTTAAAAAGGATTTATTAGGGGGGATTTAAGCACAGGCAGCCATACGGTTTCATAAATCGAAAGGCAATAGTGCTGATCGTTACCGGTTGGCTCGGGGGGACACCCCTGCTCCCCCCGTTCCCACGGCCCTGTACCAGCTCCTCCCCGGCACCGCCGCCTCTGCCGCTCCCCTTCCTCCAGTCTGTGGAGACTGCGAGTGTGGAAAATCCCCAGACAGGGAGTGTAAATGCTTGTTCTTTGTAAATGAAGAACATAATTAACATTAAATTAAGGTAATACAAATGAAGACAACACAGAGCCTGACAGGATGAGTGTTTGGGGAGGCAGTAGAGAGAAGTGATTCATATTTTTAATTTACTGTACAAATAGACTAGCAGGGCTGGGGGGAAAAGGGCCATCCAAGTGGAGTGGGGATTTTTTTTTTTCCCACTGTTGTTTTGCTGTGCTTTAAGCACACAATGACTATTAAAGTCAACTGCCCATATAATAGGACATCTCCTACATGACTGCTCTCTGAGAGGCAGCTTGCTGTAGCAATAAATTCTGGGAGTGCCATCTGCTGGTGTGCACCCTCCGCCGGGCACCCTTGCTCCGGCCACCCAGCCTGGACTAGTCCTGGCTCCCCACCATTGCTGCAAAGACCTGCAGAGCACCAGCCGCAGGCCTGCAGGCATCCATATATTTCCATGCAGTAAGAAACACTTTCCCCCACCCAATTGTAAGTATTTTTCATTATATATATATTTTTTTTTTCTGAGGTTGATGCCGGGGGAATAATTGAGGCTTTTAAAAGATACGAATCACTGTTCTCCACCCCTCTGAAGCGCTGGGTTTCAGCTGAGTGCCTATTACCCAGACAGAGTAAAAAACCCACCCATTTTAGATTTTTACCTGCAGAAAGACTGTTGATCAGAGTCCATGAGAGCTGCAGGCTGGACCTGGCTCTGCACTTTAAGGAGATGAGCTGTGGTCTCAGCCTGGGGAGTCCCCACAAAGGGATGACTTTCCGTGAGGAGGGAGCCAGGTTTATCATAGCACAGAAGTGTCCATGGGGCTGTGACACCTGGAATGGACACACCTGCTTCTGTGTCCTGTTCCATTCCCTGGGAAACTCCTGACACCATCAGGCAAAGAAAAAACAGGAGAAGGTTCCAAGAGGTCCCATTCCTTAATGAAATCCCCCTTCCCAGCTAGAAGATCCCCTGGAATGGTGCTGAAAGATTCCTCTGCTGTGTCAAAACAGGAGAAGAATTTTCATCTTTCGCCAGGGAGGGGTGGGTGAGTGGTGTCCTAATTTTGGGTGTGCCATCTTTTCCCTCTGGGTGGCTTGTATCCTGGCAGTTATTACTGTGAGCAGTGCTCATGGGTCCAGGGCAGCCACTTGGCCAACTTGCCCTTGAACACTTCCAGGGATAGGACATCCACGATTTCTCTGGGCAACCTGTGCCAGTGCCTCACCACTCTGACAGCAAAAAATTTCTCCCTAATATCTGATCTAAACCTGCTTTCTGCCAGTATAAACAATTCTGCCTTGTCCTATCACTACATGCCCTTGTACCAAGTCCCTCCCCAGTTTCTTGTAGCCCCTTTATTCAGTGAAACCTCCCCAAAGCCTTTTCTTCTCCAGGCTAAACAACCTAAGCCATCTCAGCCTGTCTTCATAGGAGAGCACTCTGAGCATCTTCATGGCCTCCTCTGGACTTGTTCCAGCAGGTCCATGTCCTTCTTGTGCTGAGGACCCCAGGGGTGGATGCAGCATTCCAGCTGGGAATCACTGGAGTGTTCTAGAGGGACAGAATCCCTTGACCTGTTGGTCACACCTCTTGTTATGCAGCTCAGGCTATGATTGGCATCCTAGGCTGCAGGTATGGATTGCAGGGTCATGTCAGACCTCTCATCCACCTCCAAATCCCTGAATCAGTCCCTGAATCCCTGGAATACATCCAGGGCCCAGGCTGCAAACACGGGGTCTATTTACAAACAGAGCTAACCCAGGCAATGCTCCCTTTGTCCAGTGACCTTCTCCCATGGCTGCTAAACTGGGAGCATGAACAATCTTAGTGAGACAAGAGGCAGGAACAAATTCTGCACCAACCTCTGTGGGGCAACAGGATGCTGTCCCAGAGCCGCTTTTCCCACATGGAATAAGAGAGGAGGTGGAGCACACAGGAACCTACCTCAGTCAAACCGGGCCCTGGTGGAGGCTCCGCAGCCAGCTGAGATTTGTGGGGAGTGAAGGCATCCCCATTGTGGTGACAGGGATGGTTTGCTGTTAGAACACCTGGTGAAACCAGTGTGAGAAGGGTTCAGCCTCAAAGGCTTGGTGGGCCCCCTGGAGCCCATCTCTGCTGGAGCCATGGGGACTGAGGGGACTAGCAGGGTATGAATGCTCTGTGGCTTGTCTGACCATGGTCTGCAGCCACTTGTGGCCTCACCAATCCCCAGTGATTGCACAGGGACACCAGGGTGTGTCTAGCAAGCCTTAATCAGCTTTCCACTTGGGATGTGACCATTCACCTTGAGCCAGGTGAGCTCCTAGACAGCTTCCATGAAGGATCTGCAGATATCCAGTGATGGGCCATGACCATTTCCTTGAGGATCTCCATTCAAAGCATCTGGAGAGTTTGAACCAGGGTCTTCTCTCCCATTCCACATTGTCCTGGGCTGAGCCCCAGCCCTCCATGTGAATACCTCAGCACTTGAACCCACCCACCCTTTAGCATCAGGAGAAGGCACTTGTGCATTTGGAGAAAACAACCTTCATTTCTGCAAACCTTAAGAGGATCAGCAGCATTTCCAGGTGTCCAAGTAATTTCTCAGAATCTTCTTTGCACCTTCTCCAGTCTTTCCAGATCTGCTTGGACACTGCTAGAGAATACAGCCTTATCCTCATCAGACAGAACCAGTGCTTTTGGGGGTGTCAATCTAGGGAACTGGATTTTGTCATTTTTGTGGAAAAGCAGCTCAGAGCTCACCCAGCCATATCCTTCCTGAGAAGCCTGCAGTGGAGCAGCTGGGAATGCCTCCCTGGCAAGACAAGCAGAGAGGAAGCCCAAATCCTTCTTTTGCAAAAGTACCAGGTCAGTGGCATGGGACAGCTTGAACTACAACCCAAAAGAAAAAAAAGTCTTGCCCCAGTAGCCTCAGAAAAAACTGATGAGTTGCTGGTGTTCTGTGAGCATGGGGGTTCCTCTACCCCCAGGCCCTGATGGAAAAGAGGATGGACATGCCCTTGGACATGGTACCCTCAAATGAATCCCCAGGAACAAATGCATCCAAAAGGCACCAAAGAATTTTGCCAGTGACCCCCCAGTCCTTGGAAAGAGGGCATTTCTGGCTCTGGTGGCATCCAAAATCCTGACAGAAATGGGTCCTGACCCCACATTGCCCAGGTCTGCCCCATCTCACTGGCCACTTAGAGCAATCCTTGGCCATAAGGGAACATTCCAACTCATTGGCTGTGCTAGAACCACAGGAATGGGGGCTGGTCCCTAGGGGGCCATTGCTTCCCACATGGAGGGCAGGGGGCATCCTCCAAGCTGCCCCACATGCTGGGTGGGAGAGATAGATAAATACCAGAATAAATAAATACAAGTGGCAAAGAGGCCTGAAATGATGCTGTCGTTTGCTGGGAATGAGAGACACAAGTGTAATTTAGGTTTTGATATTATCAAAGTCTCGCTGCTCTAAAACAGCAGGGCACTCAGTGCCTCATTAATAAAGGATAAACTTGGAGTCTATTTACAATGCACTTTTTGGGGTTATTTACACTCCATTATACATATGTAATGCTGCACATATTTACCGCTCTGTTCTGCTGCCGAGAGCAGCCGAGTCGGGAGGGAGGCGGAGTGGGAAGCGGCTGATGCTGCGGAGCCGTGACCCTGCTCTGACTGGTGTCCTTTAAACGGCTCAAGATGCGGGAGAGCCCCAAGCTGGGGGCTGAGGAGGGAAGGGATAGGACCAGGCACTGGGGTCCCAGTATGGCCCGGTCCCTGTCCCCATAGGTGCAGCACCCACACGCACCCGGAGGCACCCTGAGGCTTTGCCAAGGGATGCAGGAAGGGTGGGCTCCTCACTAAGAGACCTCAAACACCAAACACCAACCTGTGGACCTGTCATGGAGAGGGAAACCAGAAAAAAAAAAAAAAAGAGGCTAAATTATTTGCAACAAAATGATGTTGGTGTTGGCATGAGAGTGTTTTGGCCACATAACCCTCCCCACCACCTGGGCTTATCTCTTACTGGAACAAAATGTGGTAGTTTCCCTGCAAAAACAGCTCCTGGAGGGTCTGGGAACCCCACGGTCTACCACGGTATCTGTGGGAGCTGCTGTGGAGGGGTCCTGGGACACAGGACAGCCTCTCCCTCCAACACAGGCCCCAGGATTCACAGCAGAGACATGGGAGAGGTCGTGCTTGGAGAGCACCTTGGGGTCACAGCAATTCATGAGGTGCAGTAAGGGGATGAGGGTAAAACCTGGATCCCTCTGTCCTCCAGAGAGTTTGGGAGTGTGCAGTGTTCCCATGGGAGCACTCTGTGGGGCCAGCACATGAGGCTTCCAGCAGTCTGTGGAGGGGCACAGTGGCTGGACTGTCACCCCCAGCTCAGAGCTGCTCTGTGTCCCTTCTGCAGCAGCATCCAGCTTTACACAACCAACTTGGGGTGAGAGGCAAGAGCCTGGGAGACATCCTGACCACCCTTCCTAGAAAATGTGGGGTGACTTTGACCTTTCCAGCCAGCCACAGTGGGGAGGAGGACAAGCCCCTCTTCCCATTCTACTCATCCCTGGTACTGGAGAGGCACCTGCTCATTCCAGCACACACCTGCTTGCTGCCATTCCAGGCTAAAATTGCCAAACAATGGCGCTGGTGGCAATGCTCTTTATTAACAGCTCATGCCAGAAGCTCTTGCCAAGGCCCCGCATCCAGGAGCATTGAGCACCCTTGCCTCAGGATGGTTCCCTTGTCTCTGTGGGGGCATCTCTTCCAGCATGGGGGTCATGCCCAGCAGTCACTGCAGCCTTGGTGCATCAATAGGGCTCATTGTGGGCACAGATTGTGCCATGGAGAGATGTGCTGGGAGACCCAGCGGTGACTGGGTTGGAACAAATTGGCCACCACATCCTTCCCCAGCCCCAAGCCTCCTCCACCATCCCCATTGCCCCCAGCCCACTCAGATCAGGGCAGGCTGGAGCCTGAGCCCTCCAGGGAGCTGCTCTCCAAAGTCCCATAGCCATCGAGCTTCATCATCCCAATGAGATGGGCTGGGACAGAGAGGACAGAGCGGCGTGTGGCAAAGATGTGGCTGATCTCCATGAAGGTTTTGTTCTTGGTCTCAGGGATGACAAGGTAGACGTACAGGGCCACCAGCAGGCAGACACCACAGAAAACCAGGTAGCAAAAGGCACCGGCTGACATCTGGGGACAAAAGCAGGATGAGGCAGAGAGCCAGGCACTCCCAAACTGGGCATGGCACGAGGCAGTGTCCCCTCCCATCAGCCTGCCCTGGGCTGGCTCTGTCCAGCACTAAGCTGAGCCGTGAGCATACAAATCCCTGACTTGGCACCCCATCCTGGGAGAGCAGCAGGGCTGTGTCCATCCCCTCCCTCTCCCAGGCCCCTCTGAACTGATACCTGCAAGAAGGGGAAGATGAAGCCGACGGTGAAGTTGCAGAGCCAGTTGAGAGAGCCCCCCACGATGTAGGCAGCTGGGCGGTGTGACTGCATGAAGAGCTCAGCTGTCATCAGGAAGGGGACACCAGCTGCAGAGGGAGGGGACAGATTAAGGGTATGGGGGACAAGCTGGGTCAAGTACCCCTGGGTCAACACCTTCTGCCCAGGTCAGTCCTGTGGCCAAAGGGCTGGAGGCCAGCAAGACTCATGGTTCAAACTGGTGGTGCTGGGAGAGCTGGAGGAGACAGGGAGTGTGGGGGAACAGTGTCCTACCCTTGGTGTCCTTTGGGATATGCCTTGGGGTGGGTGATGTCCCCCTGACATACCACACTGGCACATTACGGGGTGCTCAGGCCAGCTCCCCAAGTTGCATGACTGGAAAGTTTCAGACTGAGTCAAAATAAAGGTGGAACATTTCACGTGGATCCTCGTCTTCCAAAAATCTTTCTAAATGCTGATATATTAAATCTCAGAGATCACAGGCATAGAGAAATATCTTCCTGGCACCCTCCATAATGCCCTTTCCAGACTCCCTTGATCAAAGCAGTTTAGAAAAATTCCTTTTATTAATCATCTTCTGTTGCCACTGTGGCTGATTTGGGGAGGAAAGAAGCAAACACTTTTCTGAACATCAGAATCTCCCACAGGACACAGAAATGCCATTCTCCAACCTGCTTTTCCCATGTATGGTGAAAAAACCCAGAATGTATGGAAGTGGTTTCCCAAGCCAACTTGCAAGTGGTCTGAAAACTGGATACAGGTTGTGGCTATTTCTTCTAGAAGGACTCAGCATCTCCAGCCAAGTGTCACTGAGCCAGAAGTCCTGAGTCCCAGGGCTGTCCCTGTGTTGGGGGGCAGGATCCGAGGTCCAGAGTACATTCCAAGACACACAGAAATCTGGCAAGGGATTGTATTTGATATGGTGACATGGCTGGGGTCCCAATTGCCTGGAACAGGGCTGGCTGGACCTCTTTATAAATGCAAGGAAAAGATGAACCAAAAACCAAGTGTAAGAAGTGAGGGAGGAGTGGAGCCCCTGACGGACTCTTACTCACAGCTCGCCCAGAACAGAGATATATATTTTTTTGTTTTAAAACTCCTATTCATCATTGTTTGTGAACAATGAGCCATTAAAATCCTAATTAAAGATGTAATTACAGTGAATAAAGTCTGGGCTGAGGATGAATTATAGATCTGTTAAGAGCTCTGCTAATACATCAACTGGGTAAACCAGTCCAGGTTTCACTCCTGGCTGTTGGAGCCTGCACTTGATTAGGGGCAGGATGATTCTCATCAGTTGCACTGTGATAGGAGTGGTGACACCTCCATAGAGGTCTGGAGAAGGCTGCCAGGGCTTTCACTCTGCTTCCTCCTGGAGGAATGGCCAAGGAGGAAGAGGTAGAGTGTGCCCTGGGGATGTGTGGGGCTGGAGGTGTTTGTGGTGGGGTTTCACTTGGAAGTACAGCATCATAAACCAGGGCCTGACCACGGGGACAGGGCCAAGGCTTAGGTCCTGTCACCTGCCTGCAAACCCTGCTGGTCGCCTAGAGCCCCCATTCCCACCCTGTTGCTCCCCATTGCCCCAGCCCCAGACCCACCTGGTCCCATGCAGAAGCCAGCGATGATGCCGACCACGCAGGCAACGCTGATGTAGCGCATCCAGGGCAGGGCGGCCTGCGAGGGGACACTGGGCTGGGGATGCTGCTGGGGGCTGCTCCTGAGCTTCACACCCCACATCCCTGGGACACGGCTTTGTGCCTGCCCTTGGCTTGGTGGTGGCTCTTGAGGACAGTGGCCACAAAGGACACATTGGTGAGATGCAGACAAGCAATGGTTTGGGGTGAAGCAGGTAAGGGTCAACCTCAGCCAAGCTCAGCAGCTCATGATGGAGCAGTATCCCCAGAGCCATGGGAGCATCCTCTGGAAGCTCTGGAAGACAGCAGGAGAAGGACCCTCCACCTGCCTTGGCATTTCAAAGCTGCCTCCCTGTGAATAACTGTTTCTGAAAAAAAGCTAACAGGAGCAGCAGGATTTTTCTCATATGGATTTGTGTTTTCTTTTTCTTGTTGTTCTTGGTGCTAAATTTGCCTTCTCTTTAACTTTGAAGGGAAAACATGACTTGGTAGAGCCAGCGCACCTCTCATTTCCATGCACGCTCCTTCCCCCAGGATTCTACCCATCCCTCCACCACGGAGCCCCAGATAATGGCCCAGGGGGTGGCAGTGGGCAGGGCCTACCTGCAGCAGCAGGGAGATGGTGATGCCAGCCGAGCAGACACCCATGGCACAGAAGCCGGTGATGATGAGGGGCCGCCGGCCCACCCTCTCGATGGTGAAGCACTGCCAGGAGGGAGCAGAGACTGACTGGATGTTGGGGAGCTCCAAGGTGGATGGGACCACCCCTGAACCCCAGATCCAGCTGAAGGTGGGGAGATGCTCCTGATGGCATCTAGGGATCAGGGACAACTCTAGCTCAGAGTTCCAGGGTTGGGGCTGAGGCATGGGAAGTGCCAGGTGTGAGCGTGCATGGGGCAGGAGATGGGTCCCACAGAGCATGGTTGGGGCTGGCTGGGGTGATCTGGAAGCCACATTTGCATCAGTGCCAGGAGGAGGTGCTGGGGCATGGGGTGTTTGAGGGGCAGTGGGCACAGCAGGGCATGGGCAGACAGTGCAGCAGCAGGGGGAGCAGGCAGGGTATTGACAGCAGAACAAATGCCTGTAATTTTATAACCAATCTCGGCATGTCCATCGGGGGCCATTTGTGGGGCTGCTCCCAAGCAATCTGGCTCTATGCTGGGCCACTGCTGGGGGGCTGGGACACCCCCACAGACTGGGGAAGGGAGAAGGGGGTACCCTTCAGAGAGGCAGGGGACCCCACTCTGCTCTAGATTGGGCTATGGGAGAGAGGAGCAGCCCCCTCACTCATTCCCTGTTTTCTGGAAGCAGCCACCCCCATCCATCTCTGTAATTGTCTGGGAGCAGATTTAGTGCCGGGTGGCTTGGGCTGGCCCTGGGTGACACTTGCAGACGGGACAAGGGCCATAAATCTGCCTGGCCCAGTGCTAACTCTCCAGCTAAATGAGGGCTGGCTGGGGTGGGGCAGGGCTGCTAGCCTGGGGCCAGGCCAGTGCTTGGCTGGGGGCAGGGGAAATGGGGACATGTGGTTCTGCTAACAGAGGGACAATGAAAGTGGGAGCTGGAAGGAACTTCTAGTCCCCTCCATCATCTCCAGCCTAGTCTTTGCCTGCCATCTCTACCCAACCTTCCTGCTACCCTAAAATTATCCCACCACTCCTAGATGTGACTCCTAAATTGAGCCTGTCTCATACCATCTCCCATCCCCATTTCCATGCCAAATCATTTGCCCCCCAGAAAAGGGGCTATGTTGTGGCATGTATAATAATTGGGGGTCCACTCTGTCCCCTCTGATGGTGCTGGGAGCTGGCAGGAGGGCTCTGGCATGGAGGGTCTGTGTCCATCTGTCTGTCCCTCACTCACCCCGATCAGCCCAGCAATGACCTCGATGGCGCCGGTGCCCATGGTGGTGTAGGGGATCTGGGACACGGGGATCCCGGCATTCTCGAAGATGGTGTTGGTGTAAAACCAGATCTGCCGAGGAGGGGACACAGCATGAGCTGCGGGATGGAGCCACGGGGCACAAGATGAAATGAGCTGCCGGGTCTTAGCTCAGCATCTGCAGAGCCGTGTCCCGGGGCGAGGACCATGCGGGGCTTACGGCATCGATCCCCGAGAGCTGCATGCCGGCGTTCACCACCGCCACCGAGAGCGTCTGCCAGCGCACGGAGCGGTCCCGCAGCAGCTGCCAGACCGACACCATCTCCATGGAGGAGAGCGACCGCTGCTCCTCCTTCATCTCCTTGATCACATCCTGTACATCAGGGGTCCCCAGGAATCGGTGCAGTGCTGTGGGGAGAGCGGGGCCATGGACATGTGTTTCCAGCACAGGGTGGATGCCCAGGTATTGCACAGGGTAGGGGCTGGCCCAGCCTCCCCAGCAGCCTCCCTGCTGAGGCTCAGCATCCACAGGAAATGGAGAAAAGCCTCAGAGCACAGTGCTGGGCACCATGGAAATGCTGTGGCACAGCCAGGTGGGACAAAAGGGCTGAAGCATCAGGACTGTGGTGGGCTGTCAAGTATGGGTAGGGATGAATGCCATGAGAATGCACCTAGGTCTTGGAAGACCTTGGAGAAGCACCCAGCCCCTTATTCCTGGAGCCAGTCTCCTCCAGGATAACCCCTCACCTTTGGTGGCCCCACAGACGTCGTTTCTCTCTATCAGCAGGTACCGAGGGCTCTCAGGGAAGCAGTGCAGCAGCAGAAGCTGAAGGGAGGCAGGAACAACCACCACTGACAGGAAAAGGGGCCAGAATCTGTCCTGAAAGGAATTGAAATGGGATGTGTCATGGGGAGGGCAGAGCAGCATCCAGCATGTGTGGGCTAGGGTATTGTGCTCACCTTGCCCAGCAGCTCTGGGAGGCCCAGGACCTGGGCAGAGAAAACTCCCAGGCAGATGAAGATGCTGGGCATGAGGCCCAGGAACCCCCGCAGGTTCTTGGGAGCGATTTCTCCCAGGTAGAGGGGCACCACACTAAGACAGATACCTGGGGGGCACAGGAGGGACTGGGATGGCAGAGGCAGTAGGGAGAAGGGTACCTAGCCAGACCCTTGGTCCATCTGCACCCATGCCCAGCATCATCCACAGCGGGGACCCCATGGCCTTGGAGGTGGCCCTGGCTGTACCAGAGAACCCCTCCAGAGAGCCTGTGGGGAATACAAAGCTTTCTCCATTCCCCTAGGAATGGCTGTAGGGGAGTGAGCCATGAGGAAGAGGCTGAGCACAGCCCAGGAAGCACCCACCTGAGTGGAGCCCCGTGATGGAGCGGCCGATGATCACCATCTCGGGGGATCCCAGCTCCCGGCTGAAGCTCATGAAGCCGCCGGCCAGGAGGACGAGGAGAGCACTGCGGCTCAGAGCACCATTCCTGGCAGGCACAAGCAGCAGGGCAGTTCCTCCAGTCCCACCCCACCTCCAAACCACCCTGGCCCATGGTACTACACCCTGCCTTACCTGCCGTACCGCTCCACCAGCACCCCCACCAGCAAGGAGCCCACCAGCCCACCCAGGGCGAAGATGGAGACAGTCAGGGCATAGAGGAGGGTCAGGGGCCCGGGGGCCAGCCCGTGTCCGTACCGCTGGGACCATGTGGCGTTGTAGAAAGCTTTTATGTGCTGCATGGCAGAGACACACACAGGCACCAGATGTGTTGGCAGAAAGGGTAAGGCAAGGGAAGACAGGATCTATAGGGATGATATCATGGGTTTAACAGCACTAAAGGAGATGCAGGGCAGAACATGCTTGGGGATGACTGGGATGTGCTGGTCTGGTTGCTCAGCAAGTCTCAGCACCTGAGAGGCCTAAGGATGACTTAGAGACCACAGACAGTGCTCAGACTGGAGCAGGGAGGTTGTGGCCAGCTTTCCAAGCACTGCTTTCCCGGGGGGACCAGTTTGGTGTACATGAACATGTCCCTCCCATGCCACTCCTCTCTGGGTGACTGCTCAAGGAAAGTGCCAGTGTTCTGATGTGGGGCTGCTGGACAGCTGTCCCTCCACCCTCCAAGGGAGGGATGCAGAACCATTTTCTCTGCTCCCAGAGAGGCTGCCCATCCCTTACCTCTGCCGGTGAGTTCACCACAGCAAGGTTGTAGCCATAGAGCATGGAGGAGCCAAAGGATACCAGAAGGGTGACAGACAGCAGGGGGAAGGTGAGACGCTGGGAAAGAGGAGGAGGATCAGCACAGCCCTGGCCAGCAGAGCCAGGAGCCAAGGTGTCATGACATGCCCCTTTTCCAGTAGGGATGACCCTGGCCCAGAGCAAAAACCCCAGTGTGATGGAATCCTGTGTTGAGCACTGCTTCATGCCAGTGCCCAGCACCCAGCCCAGCTGACCCAGCTTCCTCGTGGCTGGTCTTGTGGCTGTGGTGTGAGGCTTTCACAGCGGCAGTGACTCTGCCTGGGTAACCCGGGCACCCCTGTGCCCAGCTGGGAGGGGCAGCAGATGGAAAGGGGCAGGTGGAGAAAGGAGGGACACCCATCCCCATACCTTAATGGAGCAGCTGAATGGTGCTGCCGTCAGTGGCCCAACACCACTGAAAGGTCCCCGTGGAAAGTCCTGGCCCACCCCAAAATGCCACATGGACCCACCTCCTAAACCCTCACCCTCTCCAGGACCTTTGTGTCCCCCTCCAGCTGCTGGGGGTCCTCACTGCGGGGAGCCGGTGGCTGCGGGGGAACAGCCACCCTGCAGCTCTGACCCAGCCCACCCCAGGATCGGGGTGTTCAGGAGCATTCAGAGCACCCCCAGCTGCAGGGACATCCCTGGGTGCTGCATCCCGGAGCAATTAATGTCCCCGGAGCGACGGGGCTTGCAGGGCGCGGGCATGGGACGATTCTGCGCCCCCCGAGCAGCCCCGCTCCCCAGCACCCCCAGCCCGACCCTCCTGGCAGCACCCCCCGCACGGTAGCCGGATTCGCAGCACCCAGCAGCTCCCGGCTCATGCACAGCAAATCCTCCCTAATCCCATCAGGAATCCCAAGCCGGGAAAAAGGGGAGGGGGATGCCAGGCCGGGGGGTGTCGGGTCAGGGGCTAGAGAGGGACAGGGACACCGTCAGGCAGGAAGGAAGCGGGGATGGGGCAGCCCTCCCGGCCGCAGGGAGCTCACCCCAGGGATGTCCCCGCCGGGCGTTGGGGTCCCGCTCCCGAGCGGCGGCGCGAGGCTGCGGGCGGAGAGAGGGGAGGGAGGAGGAGGAGGAGAGGGCGAGGAAGGCAGCCCCGGTCCGGTGGCCCGGCTGGTCTCTCCCATTTTTAGATCGAAGAAGGAGGGGGTGAGGGAGGAAGGCAGGGCAGGGCAGGCCGGGCGCCCCCGGGGCTCATTGGAGGCGCCTGAGCGGCCGGAGGAGGAGTCCGGGAGCCTCTCCCCTCGCCGGGGGCAGGGGCAGCACCTCCGCCCTGCTCAGCCCGCGGAGGGGTCACGGCCCAGCCTGGGGCAGCGGAACCACCGACGTGATGCTCTGTCACCGCTGAGAGCTCTCGCATGTCCCCTCTAGACGGGAGTGACCCCGGGAACCGTAAGTGGGGCAACATCACCGCGCCATCCCCGAGGCCAAGGGGCGGCCACACATCACCCAACGCCCCGAACACCTCCGGGCCCTCGCCCACCGTGGGGCAGATGTGCCCCATCCCCTGCGCTCGGGAAGAGGCTGCTAGCCCACGGCAGTGGCTCCAGGCAGCTGCCTTCCCCGGACACGGAGGGACACAGCCCCCAGTCCCAGAGAGGAGAGAATCGGCTCACGGCAGCTCAGAGGAATCCAATTTTGCTGCGGCCAGGAGCTGCCTCCCCTGCTGCTAATGAAGTGCCTTTAATTAGCAGCCTAATAGCAAGCTCTTAATTTGCCGAACAGCCAGTTGAAAGGATGGGGACCCCACTAAGCCACGGCTGGCAACAGCTCCGAGGGCTTAAAAAGGACAGGTCCCGACAGGCTGGCCCCGCTCAGGACGGTGCCGTGGAGCAGGGAAAGCGGAGCAGAGCTGGGAGAGCCTCACGGGCACCCCCAGACCGGCCGTGCCAGCCCCAACTGGGCTGTCCGGGGTGTGGGAGAATCCCGGCAACGCATTCTCCCACGGAGGATGTTCCAGCTCTGGGCTCCTCCCTGCACATGAGCCTCCAGGTTTTCCTGAAAGCATCGGGCCCTCTCCCCCAGCCACCACTCCTTGCCAGCCTGCCAGTGTTCAGTTTTCCCAGGGCTGGCCCCTGCTCAAGGGTTCCCTGTGTCTTGCCTAGACTCAGTTTCTCCACATTTGGATCAGGGCATCACCTTTACCTTTGTGGGGGCGTGTTGGGTGGCTGCAGAGACCTTGGTGACAGGGCCACAGTGGGGGAGACCTGCAGGAGCCACAGTCCTTCTGGGGATGGTCCTGGTTCATTCCCAGAGCAGCAGGATGAAGTTCCATTTTATTGGACTTCACCATGGGTGCGATGACTCAGCAAGAGAACATGCAGCCTGTGGGTCCCAGCCATGCCCAAAGCACCTGCAGTGCTCCAGGGCAGCCCTAAACATGCCCAGGACTCACCACAAGCCCTTGCTAAGACAGGACAAAGCAGCAAACCCGGGACAGGATGATGAGGCATGATGCTGTGTCCTGCAGCCATGCTCCAACTCTGGTCATTCAGGTACATGGCTCATCTCAGAGGGCAGCGTGTGGAGGGTTAAATGTGTCCAGTGGTCTCTGGAAAGAGGACTGGAAGTAGGAAACAGCAGCAGCCATCCCTCCCCCACCCTGGTACTCTCCCAATAAGTACCTACCGAAAAACCCTCCTGGAACTTCCCAGCTCCCCTGAACTTCTGAAGCCCATACCTGTCCCTGAGCCCCGTGCTCATCTCTGCAGCCACAGCCCCTCCTCCTGCAGGCCACACAGCCTGATGCTGGGGACCAAGCAGGGACCTCAGGACACAGCTCCAAGCCAGGGGATGGCTGCTACCTTGATTTAGGGAGTAAATATGGGTTATGGTCACTGGTTCCCAGCAGTGGCTGGGATGATGGGAGCAGAGGCTTAGCAGCAGATGTGAGAAACTCGTGGTGGTGCAAGAAGGGGGAGGAGGAAAGCCTGGAGTGCCAATTAAGGATCACCAGGGGGCTGGGTTAATTGGAGACACTCCTGTGACCTGACCCGGTGATAGTGGCACACGACAGACAAGGGCTGGTGAGAAACAGCCACCGCTCTGAGCTGCAAGGGAGCTTGTCTCCATATTTTACAGGCATTCCTCCCCTGTCTCCATGCAAGGTATCCCTGGCTAAAATATTTCCCATGGCCAGGTAAGTGGCTGTGAGTCCATAAACCATCCTGATCCTCACCCATCATCACTCCCCGAGCTCCTGTCCCACTCTTGCCTCGCTGCTGCCCCAGACTCCAGACACAGCTCTGGGGCTGTCCCGGTCCCAGCACTCCACCATGGGATGCTCATGCATCTCCTTTCCTCAAGGCATCTGACACAGTGCCTGAGGCACACAGAGAAACCCATGAGAACCGGGAGAGGCAGAGCAGCAGGTGGAGCTGGTCCCAGCACACATCCTGCACTGAGTGATGGCATTTGCTGACTGATTTGAATTTTTGCTGAGGCTAGGAGGATGGAGAAGCAGTTGGGACACCTGAGGGCTTCCCCTGAGCTGACAGCTCCCCACTGGGAGGTCTGTCCTCTTTTTCAAGATGAGAGAGAAATCCCTTAGAAAGGATGCGGTCCCAGTGCTGGTTCTCGGGGTTTGCCCAGCACCATCTAGTCTAAACTAGTTAAATTCCACAAGGGAGCAATAAGCAGCTCCTGCAAAGGCAAAAAGATGCACTGCTTGGCAGCCACTGACCCCTTCCCCTGTGCTGGAGGAGAGGGGACTCTGCAGCATGAGCAGGGCAGGCAGAGCTGCTCCCAGACATCACCACCGCTCCCAAGATCAGGGCAGTTTGCTGGAGCTGCCCTTTTGGAGTTGACACTGCAGAAACTGAGATGGTCTGGCAGCCTTACTGCCCTTGGAGGAGAAGCCTTCCTTGACCCACCTTTGTAAATGCCAGTAGGGTGCTTGGGGCATGGGACAGGGAGTTGTGGATACATCAGCCGTGTGATGTTAACCAGGGGCTTGAGTTTCTTCAAACCACAGTGGCCTCCAGAAGGCAGGCAGTGCTGTCCCCAGTGAAAAGCCCATGTGACTGTTCTCCATCTGCAGGCGCACTATTTACCTGTACAGGTGAGACCTTTCCAGCCCAGGTTTCCCTGGTCACATTCCTTATCCAGCTTCAGCTGATCAGCCCCACAGCTCAGCAACCTCTCTGCTGGTTTGGAGATTTCTAGCTGCTCCTACCAGCCAGGTGCATGTCAGCAAATAATTTTGGAGAGAAAGCTCAGGATTGGGAGGTAACATGGATGTGAAACAAAGAGTATCTCCCTTGGGGATGTAATGATTGTGTATCTGAGCTCTTTCAGAGTAAAGCAAAGTGGCTGGTACTCACAGACATGCACTGCTGGGCATGGATGAGCTGGCAAAGGGGTCAGGCTGAGACCTCTGATGGCTGCAGCCCACTGCAAGTGAGAATGTCAGCAGCAGCTTAGTCTTCCTCTCTTACCTTCTCCTCCAGCAGCACTTTGTGGGACAAGGTCATGGACAGTGCATATGTGCTGGCTGAAAAACAACTTCAGGAGTGGCATCTTACTCCCAAAAAACATTGAGTAATTCCCACATCCTGGGCACTGACATGTGCCATTGCACAGGAAGCTGTGCCACACACTGCCTTGGAACTCCTGGAGCCAGGTACAGCCTTTACTCCCAGGACAGACAGACAGCTCACCCACAGAAATCCAAGGCAGCATTACAGCACGTCAGTCTGCTCAGGGCCTTTTGTTTCCTTGGCCACGCTGCCTCCTCTCCTGAGAGCTCATCATCCTCTTCAAACTACCAATTGCTAAACTCAAACAGTTATTGTAAGAACTGCATTCTTTGTAGCCTAGCTAATCTAAACTGGCCAATTCACCCTTTCCAAAAAATGCCTTACTATACTCTTGAAAAGATGTATATAAGACAACAATAAAAAACCACCAAACAAGAGAAGATTTCATTTTAAAGCTGTAGGTTGATCAAATGCTGTTAATTTGAAGCTATGGCAAACATTACTTTCCTCCTTCATTTGAAGTGGAAATAAGGCACACATTTTTAAACAGAAAGGGTAATTAACCACTGAATCTATTTAAGATAAGCTGTTCATTCTTTCCAGTGGAAATTTACAATTGAGATTGCTTTTCTTTCTCAAAGACTCTCTTTAGTACTTGAGTTTGTGGATTCCAGTCCAGATTTACTGTGAGAAGTTTTCCAGTCCATGCCCTGCAGGACAGAACTGTCCTAGTCCTAGAAATCTGGAATAAAGACTCTGATTCTCATGTTTAAACATCAGGGAGAAGAAGGGGAAGGACTATATAAGGAACATCTGGAAATAACCCACAAGGAGAACCTGTTTCTCATGGGAGTGGGCAGTATATGTGCTGTTTGGATACACACAGACACCTGGGACTGTGGGTATGGAAGGGGTCTCATTTATGTGTGCTGGCACTCAGAGATTGTTAAAATCAAGCTGCATTCTGTGTTACAGACCAATCCAAAACAATGGATGTAGCCTGTCACCGCAACTCCTCTTCCAAGTCTATTATTGGATGGAAAGAAATAGCTGAGAGGGAACAGAAAAGGTTAAAGTGGTGTAAATATATATATTTTACATATTATATATGAATATGTATGTAAAATATATATTATATATGCGAGCACATACATGCATACATATAAACACCAAAGCCTTGCCAAATAAAGCAGGGGGCTGCTGGGAACCCTGTCACAAGGAGAGATAGAGATTGGAACTGACAAAAATCCTGCTCCCAGCACTTCAGAAAAGCAAGAGCCTTCACAATCTCCAGTCCCCCGCTGGCTCCCAAGAATGGAGCCAGCAGGGAGAGAGATGTTGGGAGTGCAGGGCTTTGTTTGTTTTCTGACCACCCCTGGAGTCAGGATCTTAAAACTGCGGTGGCCTTTGTTTTAAAAGGGGCTGTTAAGTAAAACGGAAAGATCCAAGACTGCTATCCAAGGAGCACTTTTAAAAGGAAGGTATTCTGAGGGCAAGGGTGCTTGCGTTCTGTTTCGGGTGAGCAGTAAGCATGGCAGCATCCCCAGCCATGGAACTGTGTGGCAGTGCTGTGATATGTCAATTACTCACTCATTATTGAACAGCAGGATTCTGATTAGCTTATAAAACAAATTTGTGCTTCTCCTACCGGGATCTTGCAACAGTACCCAGAAAAACACAAAGTCTTTATAGGTTTCCCCCCACACTTTTTAAATGGGCAGGATGGCTCCAACTCTTCTCTATCAGTCACATCCACTCTGGTTTACAGGGCAGACTCATCTGCCCCAGCCAGAGGTCATTAACTATGAATGGAGAGAGTGTTAATTAAAAAGTATGCCGTAGTTTTAGGAATAAGTGGTTTTTTTCTGACTGCCAGGGCAGTTTTTTATGCTGCAATCATCCATGAGCAGCACCTCTGAGGGGGGACTAGCTACTGCAGATTCTGTGTGTCCTGTGAAGCTGCCTCCACCTCAGGCTCGGGGCAAAACCGTCCACTTTTCGTCCCCAGCACTTGCAGGTGTTCACACTGCAGATGTTGTGTACAGTACATGTGTAGTAAAGTGTGACTCACACACATGGGGCTTGAGGAAGATACAGGATTGGTATTCTGTCAGTGTCTTCCCCCCCCCCAAAAGGAAAACAGGAGAGATTCACAGCTTAATCTTTGTATTTAAGTTATTTTCTGAACAGTTAAAAAAAAAAACAAAACAAACCACACTGTTACCATGATCCTAGCTCAAGTGAACATTAGTACATTAACTACACATCACCGTAACATAATCACAAAATTCAAAGCACTCATTACTTAAGAATCCAGATAACAAATATAGCAGAGTAACAAACAGAAAACTCTGGAGAAACCATGTTCTTTCTCACCTCTCCCACTTCCACAGCCAACCCAGCCTGAGCAGGCTGGAGTGATGCAGCACAGGCTGGCCTGGCAGGCAGGCAGCTCTCCTAAACGCAGTGATGGCAAATGACAGGAAGAAATGGGACAATACACTTTGCTGAGGTCCACACTATTGTTCTGCCATGCTAAAACTGGGGCTAGGCTAAGCCCTGCAGTGCCTCGCATGATAAAGACAAAGTAGCCAAAGCAAAGTTTTACACTCAAAAGCAAATCCAGATTTTCACAATGAATTGCCCAGAAGTTTTCATAGGTAGCTCCTTGTAAAAGCCCCTGCAAACAGCCCACTGGCCTGCCTCCTGCATGTGGAGCTTTGCTGAGATGTAAACCACTGCTCCAGTGCCAGGAGGTTAAACACTTTACCAGTGAAGGCAAAAAACTGTTCATCATGCAGGTACAAGCACAGCTGCTCTGTGATGAAGACTTGTATTTCATGCTGATTTTCTGGCCACAGCTGCACTTGGCTCCTGCTTGAGCAGAAATCAAGGTATTCAATAGAAATCTTAGGGTGATAGGCTATTGAAAAAAGGGATTTATTTAGGAGTTGTTTATAGTATCTAAAGGGCTTGCTGCACATCCATGTACATGAGAATCCCCCTGATTTTGAGAGTTATCATCTTAACATCCCTAAGGATCAATCAGTGTTGCCAACTCCAATGGGTTATCTGCTGGACAAGGTATGCGGAAGCCCAGCGATCTTTGGGAACAAGCACAAAGTCATGGGAAGAGTTTTCTGACCAGTCAAAGATAATCTATTCTGGCAGTGTGCCAAAGCCCCCCCTGGGGATTTGCTGTGGGGATTTTGCCCAGTAGTTTGGCTACACTTCATCTTTAAAAAAAATGGGGCAAGCGGGGAATAGAGGGGAAACCAAATGCTCAGTCTCAGCAGGCAGCCATTCCTCTCAACTCACTATTGGGATTTTGGAGAAGAAACACACCCAAGGGACCTGCTGCTCCCATCTCTGAATTAAAAATGGGGGCAGAAAGACTGTAACCCTCTCATGCCAATCAATCCAGTAGGTATTTTCCAGCAGGACAGTGGAATTTCATCTGGAGACCTTTGAGGACAGCTGGGTCACTTGCTGTTTCCCCCCTCCTTCAGTGAAGCTGCTGCTTATCACTTTGGAGGAAACAGTAGGGCAAAGCTCAGCATGTCAAATGCATCATGCATGCCACTTGGAGACCCTGGAAAAGCTCATTCTTCTCTTGGCAAGTGTAGTTCAGACCATCCCTTTCTCCTTATGTCTCCACTGCGTCCTAAAAGGGGAATCACCTGACAAGTTCAACAGTTGGAGGCCTTGATCACCTCCAGATGACTTCTGATCATGGAAAACCTCAATTTTTCCCAGCCAACTGCACAAGCTAAAAGATCTATTTTCAGCACTGCCTCCACTTCTGCAGAGACCCATCTCCATTCCCACATACCCCTGGTTTTTAACCACTCGAGGCACCTCCTCCTTTTCCTCCCACAGTTAAGAGCCAGCCTGCAGTAGGAAGGCTTGCTCCCTTCTCTAGCAAAGGAGAGCTGCTAGTATTTGTGATTTATTAAATGCAAATATTGCCCTTTCTCAGTGAATTAAGTAATAATAAGCCACAAAAGGCAGATCTAAAATCATGTTAAAGGAAGCTAACAAAGTTAGACAAGAGCCTAACCTAGAGAGGTGCTTCCCATTGGAGCCAGGATGCCAAAAAAATTCAGAACCAAGCCTGAAGCTCTGCTCAGACTGAGGAAGGGACATGTGGAAGGGGCAGAAACACATACCTGGGAGTGGAGAAATGTGCATGATGCTCTCCAGCTTTTTCAGTGTTCAAAAAAAATTAAGAAAAAGAAAAAAGGATCCTTTGGAGCAGGAGGTGGGTAGGTAGAGCATGGTGGTCCAAGTCAGCTTCCAGTTTAGAAACAAGTGTAAAGCATTTCAATGTTTCTGATGATCATAGACTTCTCAACTTGTCACCTGAATCCTTCTGTTCCAACAGTGGATGTGTCTGTCCTTGAATGTTAACAAGGAGCAGAGGGAGCTGCTCCAGATGAGACATCTGTAGAAGTTATCTCACTGCAAACTCCTTCATGCCATTTTCTACTTGCATATTTGAAAGCAGGCTGTGTTCCTCTGAGGACGAGAAATACTTGCAGCAAAACTGTGCCCTATTGCAAAGGAGTCACAAGCAGGAGATGGTGCGGCCACAACAAATTGTCCCACACCTCCAGTACCTTCCATCCCATAATCCAAAGTGGAAGGCTAGCATGAGCTTCCTACTTGTGGGAGAAGTGACGATCTCTAAGCAGCAGAGGTATTTCATTTCAAAGCAATGTGCAACACTTAAAGCCCACAGACACTTCCAGCCCTTTTTTATCTCCTTTCAGCAGGCATGTTCTAGTTATTTTCATTATAAACTCTGCAATTATTCCAATCTGGTTGAGGGATTATCCAACCTGTTCATGCTGAAACCTCTCTCTCACATGCACTCTTGCACTCACACACACATGCACACATATCCTAAGGAAAGGGAAGGGAGTTTGAAAAAGCCACTTTCTTCTGACATTGGGAGATCTACTTACCAGATTTTCCCTCCCTGGGTGCACAATAAACGCCACCAAATGTCAGGCTGTGGCAGTTTCAAGTTCAAGTTACATCAGTTAACTTCAGTTTCCTTCTTAGCTATCAGAAAATTTGTACAACTTGGGGAGTGGGGTAGGAATCCTCACCCTTCTGCAGTCCTGTTTGAAGTACCTACACACAGTCCCTTCCTGAGGGTGACACACCTTTCTTACCACGTGCCAAAAATGGATTCCAGCAGTTGCTTGCTAAATGTACCTTAAAGAGCTCTATACAGCAGAGTACAAAGTATGGTACCACTTGAAGACCCAAGAGAATAGCAGCATACAGCAGCAGGGCTATGACAACCAAGGACAATTTGCAGTGGTGGTGTCTTTTGTGTTTGGCCAGCTAGTCTGCCAGTTCTCCCAAATTCTCTCAACCAGCAAAAATACAACACATCCTTGTAGATGTTGCCACAAAGATATAAGTAAAATACTAGGAAATTCTGCAGCCTTCAGCAGCTGGAGTTACGGATCATTGTTTTCTACAGTAACAGAAATGGAAAAGACAGAGGATGACCAAACTGAGGAAAATAATTATTAAAACTTCACCCAAGGTCATCTAAAGCCCTGCTGATATGCAGCCATGCCACAGACCCCTTGTAATATCTGAACTTAGAGGGACAATGTTAAAATAGTATTAAGACTCAGAACTTGAATTCAATGAAGTTTGGGATGTGAACTTGGATTCTCTTTGCTCTCTTGCCACTTTGGCTTTGGGACTGCAGTATTCATAATATGTAGAGCTGCCTAAAAGTCAATACAGTCTTCCTGGACTTAAAAAGTAGTGCCAAAATTAGTTGTGGATAAACATTGTGACTCAGAACTTACTTATGACTCTGCAGAGGTAAGTCACCCTGTCACTGTTACCTGAACAGAGCTGTTAACCTGTTTGACTCTTTTACATTAATAGTTCAAACAGAAAAGAGGAGTGTCATCACATGCTCTGAGATGCTCGACACTGCTGCCCACATGCTTCAGGAAATGCACTAGGTACTCCCCAAGAACCAGCTCTGCTCTCCTCCCTAGCTCCACTGCCTTGTTGTCTGTCTTAGCTGACACCTAAATTATTTAAGCCCTCTGGACTGCTCTTTGGGGACTCTTGGACCAGCTCCTTACTAGATTTCACTGGTGGAAAAAGCACATCCCAAGCAATTAGAAACAATGCAACAGCTTCCCCAGCAAAGTGAAGTTGATGAGAAAAGCTTATAAAAAAATCCCACCTGCCAAGTTCAGAGGGTGTTAACAAAGTCAGTTTAAATCCCTCCAGCCCAGAGACAAAGGACCTTGATTTTCTACTGTGGGATTGGAGCAACTCCCCACTAAAGAAGTGGAGATTTTTTCAGACCTACAGCAGAAGATCTGGGCCTAAACCTGGAATGGCCAGGGACTGATTTTACAGAGTAATTTCTGATCTAAATGCAGGCCAGCTGCAATTTGTTCCAGCTCTGTGAAGAGAGCTGTTTACCCCCAGACCTCTGTCTAGTTCAGAGACATGCAGAATTGTTTCTCATGTACCTACTCTTCAGGGCTATTTTTGTCTTCTAAACAATGACAATTGGCAGAAGTCTCAGCCAGAAAGTAAAGACCCATCTCACCTATCAGCAAAAAAAAAAAAAAAAATAAAACCAGCCCATGTCCCTAAACTGCAGTGCAGTACATAGGTTAGAGAAGCAGACCAAAAACTCCTCAAACCCTTCTAGCAAAGCCAGTCCCAGAAATACTGCAGAACTGGCCTGGAGTCACTGCTAAATGCAATGGTTGTCTTCATGGCCAGACTTATTTTACTTAACCACAATCTCCAGGGTGTGCATTTGCTCATTCAAGTGAGGCAATCTTATTGTCATGGCCAGAATGTTTGTGTAGCGTGTCCACTCTAGGGTGGCTCTTGAGAGCTCCATGAAGTTTGGAACAGCTCTCTACTTCCAGTAGAGAGTAGTATCCAGCTACAGCCTCTCTGAGGTGAAGGAATGGAAAGATAAGAGCAATGTCCAGCCTTCCTTCTCAGCCCAGCCTCAAACTTCCTCCAATTTAGAGAATGGTTCATAAGCTACCAGCAAAATAGTGTCTTCAGGGAGAACAGCAGTAGGAAGATGGTACAGACAATCCCTTTGCTAGTGAAATACTGTCCTGGGCCAACAGTTCACCTGGGGTGGGGGTGGACAGGATCTCAGCCCCAGTCCATCATGCTTGGGACTTTGGCAGGAGAGAGTTTAACTTTTCATTGACTAGCATTCCCCAGCCAAGCAGATGTTAAGGGGAGACTACAATACACATCCAGATTCCAAAGGGTTAGCATAGCAGGCAGGAGACGAAAGATGGATTTGGCTGATAATAGTCAAATTTCAAGGGTCCTCTCTCCACAAAAAATAAGTCTGCTGTCAGAACAGCCAAAAGCTGCAGGGAAACTGGGGCTAGGGGGATGATGGTCTGGCTGTTGTGTTTTTGCTGCTCTTCAGAGCTGAATGCTTTTTCAAAGGCCTAGCGATGGATATTGATTTCAGCCTGAGAGTAGCAGCCTCCCCCCCACCCACCCTCCCACCCACCCTGAAATGACTCTCAGCAGGATGCACTGTGGCTGTAAGTCTTCTGCTTAACAGCAAAGCAACACATTCTGGCGACATCTTAAATATATTCATAGGACATCGGTGACTGGGCTTGGAGGGGAACCAAATGGGGTAAAGGGAAGAGTGAACATGGAGAGGGGAATGAGGGAAGAAAGGGATGGGCAGGTTTAAAAATGTTAACTGTTCATGAAAGATAAAAGTCATCTTCTGATATAGCAGCACTTTAGCAGTCAGCCGCGCTGAGTAGACCCTGTCTGAGATCAACCGCATGCCAACTTTGTTCCAGAAACAAGTCTGAGAGCCTCTCTCTTCAGCAAGTATTGGTTACGTGGATAGTTCTTTTGTCCTGGCATTTAAATACTGCAGCTTAAATGAGTCCTGGGAACAAAAAACAGAACAAACCAAACAAACCCCATTCATACTAAGCCTTTTAATGATTTAAAATAACATCTGATTGATCAGAGTGTTTGATCAAGATCTGACAGGTCCAGAGCATCACTGTACAGTTACCAAACAGGATACAAGATGTGCCCTGTGACAGAGCACTTTCATGGGAAAATGTCACTGTGGACACCCCTTTTCAGAAGCCTGTCAGCTCTTCTGCCATTCTTCTCTCTAATGTTTACTGCTATCAACAGTAATTGTGCGTGTACCCACCCATGCAGGAAAGCATGTTATCCCACTTCACTCATATGCATAAAATTCACTTTACAACTGACCCAAACACATGAAACATTTTGTCCTGCCCACACTGTGCTGGCCAAGACAAAAGGTAATGAGCAAACCAACCAGGCTCTGATATGAATAATTTAACATCCATGCTATGAGAGAGAGAACAAGTGCTAGGCCCTATCAGTATATTATTTTGCACATTGATTCATCTCAATTTAATTTGCCTGGGTTTGTGCTTGTGCCTCAGTGTCTCCTCCCCCGGCCAAGCTGTAATCTTGAATCAGCTTGCTGCAGAGTGAGGAGAATGGTCATCACTTCAGAGGGAGGTTCTTGGCAAAACTCTCCTGCCTGGTGACAACTGCCCAGGGTCAGGCCATCTGCATCCTCTTGTTAGGCAGCAGCTGCTCTACTCGCTCTGCAGAAACTCTTCTTCCTTCTGGACAACAGCATAACTGATTTAATTATTGATGATGATGGACAGAGGAGGAGGAGTTCTTCAGGGGGAGTCATAGGCACCACATGTCACAAATCCTAAAATAAAGTCCCTATTCTAAGGTACCAGAACCATTCCTGTCCTTTTTCAGGACACTGTAATTACTGTATAACCAAGATGACAAACACTTAGATAGACCCAGCCAGTTACTCAGGCAGCAGGCTCACACTACATCCAGTGTCACCTTTGAGCCTCACCTTATTTTTTTAAGTTTTTTATTCTTTTTTTATTTTACCTGTGCGAGTGTGAGGTACAGTGTAGTGTTATTTATCTGGAGATGTAGGTGTATGTTCTGGACGGGGAACGAGTGGATTCTGCCTGGGCAGCTGGATCATTCAGAAAATCCCAGATGAGGATGGTGTCATCATGTGAGCTGCTGACGATCTGGAACTCATCAAACTGAAGTCGAAAGACTCTTCCAGAATGCTCCTGAAATGCCAGTGGGAGACACAGCATGTTACTTTGCAAACTAACTAGCACCTGAGATGGAGCAGGGAAGATGAACTTGGGCTTGATTTTAGTGTTGTATTAATTTGTCAGTAAACCCCACATGACATACTGTGCCTCACCATCACAGAGCATAAATTAAACCCTCTCTCAAGGAAAAGGGTTTGTCATATCTGACTACTTGACTTGCAGGAAGTTTTCATTACAGTTGCCCCACTACTCCTTAAATCCCAGTATTAGACACACACTGTGCAGAACAAACCAAACTCCCTCCCCACATAATTCCCTCTGGTGAGGCTGACAGGTGCACTGTCTTCCTTATTCCATGGCAAAACTCCTTCCTGAAATTACAGCATTCTCAGGTATAGCAGGATACAGGGTAAGAGATGAGAACTTTGTATTCAAGACTTGGCATTGCCATGCTGAAGAGGGAACAGCTTAACACCGGAGGACACTAAGGAGCCTGTTGTAAAGTCCAGTGACACAGCAGTAATTCCTCCTAAACAGTTCTAAAAATATGATCTAGAAAGGGCATTCTTTATAGGCAGTTTGCATTCTGCTCTGAGGCTGAGTGGAAATGGCATGACAATTTGGCAAGAGTTCAGACCATAATTAACAGGAGGCAATGGCAACATCCTGGATATTACAGAGCAAATCCACTCTGCTTTCCCTTGTGTGTTGCCTATTTTCTCCTGGTACTCGTATACTCCAAAAGCAGTGGCCTCCCTGGTCATCAAGGAACAGAAACGGTGCAGTGACAGTGAGCCCTATCCCTTCCATGAAGACACATTTCTCTTTAGTGCTCACACACTGTAAGGGGCTTCTGAGGGTCAGGAAAAAAACACATCTTAAAATACTTTAATACTGAAACTACAGGTTTCTCAAACACTTAGGCAAAAGAGAATTGCAAGTTACTCAAGGGGAAGTCTTTATCTTATAGCACAAGACTACAAAAATACAGCTCAGTTTACAAAGAACAACAGCTCCTTTAAAGTTAATTTCTGAATCTTTAAATAAAAGTTATCTAAAAATAAATGGACACGTAAGTCAGATTCTAAGATAAATTTTTTAGAATTTCTAACCAATGGAACCTTTTTGATCTTCTAACTATAACTTGAGTTTGTCTTATAAGCACCTTATGAGTTTCTGTCTTCCCACCTATTCTTAAGGAAGTGTTTTTCCATATTTTGTGTTACAGCAGTAAAGAAGTTCTTCCAAAAAGTTATCATTACAACAGTCAGATCCACTGATTGACTGATTACTCACAGAGACGGTGGGAGGGGAGGGAGGAAGGGAGAGGGGGAGAGAGAGAGAGGGGAAGAGAGAGAGAGAATGGTACTTTCAAAAGTTTTTTTCAAAGCTCTCTTTTTGATCCCAGTCATTGTGAACTAAGTAAGGCTGCCCTACCTGGACTGTTTATGTCATAAAGAAAGCTGAACTGTGAGATTATTCTGTTCATAGAAAGCTTCTGTCAAATTCATGTGGCCACTGTTCCAGCTAACGGAAGACAAAACTGGAAGGGACCTGGCATGCAGCGAACATTTGTTATCTGTGCACTTTCCTCCTACTGTTTGAAAATTGAACACAAGCAGCAGGAGACTCATGATGTTCATTGTGCAGCCAGGTTTAATTTTGGAGGACGAGGGAAGAGGAAAAAAAAACACCAAAGCATGGATAAGCGGGTATAAGGACACCCTGTTGTCATAAAAGTCCTAAAAGCACTGCAACAGCTTCCTCTGCTCCCCATCCTGCTTTTGGCCCCCTCCATTGCTATCAAACAGGGATTTATGAATATCCATGTGTTGAGATTCCTACAGTGTTTCCATCCCACCGCTTCTGATTTATACTATAATTAGCTGGGGCACTTTGGCTGTCCACTGCTGGAAAATGCAAAGGAAATCACACCAGTTAAATTAAGTCTACAGGTTACTAGGCACACATTTGTCTCAAGCTGGAGCAGAAACACTACAAATACCAAGCTTAAGTCTTAAGACTCTCAGGATATGAGCTCATGGGCACACAGTGGCTCTGTAGCTTGGAACTGGGTGACCAATGACAAAGGATTTTTCTGGATTTCAGCCATGAAACTATTTGCACTTCTATCTGGCTAACAAGAAGGTTTTCAACACAGCACCTGCAGGCATCCAAAGCTCTTATGAATTCTGATCCTGTACCTGATGGTCCAAATACATGCTTGGAAAAGGGTGGCATAGCTTAATGATCTTACTACCTGTCAGCTGAGTTCCAGTAACCTTACATTCTGCACCAAATGTGATGGAAAGTACTTCAGTGAAATCTACAACAGGAGCAATTCAGCTGGTTCACGAGTGTGCAGAAGGTCAGCCAGCACAGCTCAGCTGGTGAGAAGTAACCACACTTTTAGAGAATCAGATAGCCTTGGTACAATCCTGTTTTAGAGCACAGGCTACAGTCATGTGCCACAGCAGGAAAAGGTCTAGAATATACAATCAAAACACTGCCCAAACACTTTTAGCCTAAGAAATAAAAACATATAGTACTTGTTTTTCAATGGGATTTTGGTTCTGGTTGAAATCTTTCTTTATGCCCAGCAACAGTGTCGTTTTTTTGGGTTGAATGTGGTGGAGGAACATTTATAGGAACCACCCCAAGGCCTTGGCTGTCCTGGCATTTTTCTAACAATTTTCCCACATTATTGTAAGACCAAGCAGAGCCGTTGTTAAACATGACTGTGAATGTTGTTAACACTCACATAATGACATTCTAACCACACCATCATTGATCTGCACTAGAAACCAGTGGACAGCATGAAAAGAGTCATTGCTGTTTAAGCATAAGGCAATTTCCCTGTCTGTTGCAGTCCTTACCTGCTTTTTCTCTGAATACCCAAAAGGCAGTTAAAAGCAATCCCAAGAATGTTTTTGTTCCTGTTCCTCAAATTTGGAACAGTATTTTTAAGAAATTTCATGCCAACAATTCAGAGAACTTACTGCTACATCATCAGGTACACACAGATCAATGTAAACCCACTGGCATATGCGGGTAAGTTAAAAAATTGATTCAATTATTAACTTCAAATCACAGAATAAAACTGTTGAGAAGTCCAGAGTGGAGTGAAAAGGCCAGAGATTCTAACTTTTAATGCTTGCAATTAATAGCTTGTAAAATTAAAAGAAGTTGAACACCCAAAGAAGCCAGACCCCTAGAAATTATTTCAAGATCCTGCAGACTTGGGCTAAACTGACCTTGAGTTTCCACAGCTCAAGACAGCTCTGAACAACCACACTTTCTTCAACACCTCTACCTAAAGCTCTTACCACAAGGGTTCGCAAGCAGAGGGTCCCTGCTGGAGCACGGGGATCCAAAGCAGCCACAAGATCCCATACTTTGATTTTCCTAGTGGTGAAAAAATAGACAAACACCATGGCTCTGTTAAAGAGAAAAGAGCAAGTACTCACAGAAAAAAAATAACTGTTAGTACAACTTAGCTAATACACCAGTTTAAGGAAAATTTCAGCAATCCTTCTGCTCTTGAGACCTGGTTCTTGCATTTCCCCTTTGTAAAGCTTATAGAGCTTAATGGGAGGTAAAAATATGCTGTCAATAAAGTAAAACACATAAAAAACAGGTGGCAATAACTAACAAACACATAGGAGGGCAGACAACTAGTCTGTAATGGCAAATGGTCCTGCAGACAACCACAGATGGGAAAGATTGCTCTTACAAGAGGCTGAGCTGGAAGAAGTTTCTGGTTGAGTCAGTCAGATATTTTTTCAAGTACAAGAACTGGACCACACACATCAAATCACATGGACTGATTTCAAAAGAAGAATGAAAGCTATGCTCTGTAGCATGGTCCTCATTTACTGGCCATGAAAAGATCCTTTTAGTATGACAGACAGAGAGTCTGATATCTATATGGAAGATGCACAAAGTGGGATGGGAGACACTGTGACAGACAGGAAGATGCAAAGCATTGACTGCACTGATAATCTCACCCATCATATGCCCCACTGACTATCCTCTTGTTATCAAAGCGTATGCATCTCACCAACTCTTCATGGCCTTCCAGTACTCGTAAACATGCCCCACACTCGATATCCCACAGCCTGGAAGAGAGTACAAAGGAGCATTAATAATTTTTTAATACCTTAGCATTGCAATGAAACATTTTCTTGTTAATGGAAACTTGGAAATAAAGATTACGAGGAAACAACAAAGAAGAAACAAATTATCACTCCTTTTCCCACAGTTAAATGGATACACACTTTTCCAGGTGTTCCTATGATGTTACAGTAACACTGTAGAGATGAATCACAAACCAGTTGCGCTCTAGTAGCACAGGGTATCTCCCAGTTATCTTCACAGTGAACCTCACTTTATTTTACTGAGGTCCACTGTTCATAAATGTGCTGTGCCTTGGTTTTAAGATATTAAGAGAGGGAGACTTACCAATCCCCTTGGCAGTTTGTTTCAGTTGATATGATCACCTTCACAGGGCATGAGCCCCTTTCTGGTCCCCTATATGCCCATTTCTGATTTGGAGACTACCATCAGACAAATTAAGTTATCAGTATAATGGCAGAGGTACAAGAATTAACAAAACCTTTTTCTTTGTCATTTCTCCCCCTTAAAGTATGTTTAATCTGTAATCCAGGCACTTTATGCATAAAATGTATGCTCTGTGTTTATTATTTTGAAATGCATTTTTTTCTTGCTCTCAAATAACTCCTGTGGTTCTATGTGAACTGTTTCTAATAATACATTATTTTTAAAAAGTTCTGGCACCCAAACCAATATAAAGTAAGAGGCCCAGAAACACATTATTCTCTCAACAGTAACTGTTCCCAGCGTTCTGGCTTTTGTGATGGATTTTCAGCATGGAGAATAAATGAAAATACATAATTTTTACACTTGCACACTACCTTGAAAAATAGTTAAACACTTTAAACAGTTATGAAGCAAGTCTATTTGTTTTCCATACTTTTGCCAGCTCTTTGACATAACTCCCAATTACCATGGATAAAGAAAGATTATTTGCCTACAAGAACTGAAATTCTTCGACATGTAGAGGTGTTCCATCTCTGGCTGAGACATGCTCTGCTCATACAGCAGTCTTGTAATAGCAATATCTGCTCTGACTCCTTGACACACAGCAGAAAGAAAACAGTCAAAAATGGTCTCAAATGCTCATTCAATAGGTGCTCTGACTGGCATGAGCTTCACAGTAGTGAGAAATACGGGAGATTTGTGGAATTTCTCTGGGTGACACATCTTGAAGCAGCACAGCTGCTGAGAGGTCAAGTCACTTTTGCTTGAGAGACAAAGAAAGAGATAAACCATCCCCACATATTTGATTCCTGAGGTTCCCCAGGGAATAATCCAGATTCAGTTGATGTGTGCCCAAGGCTGGTGGATAATGATTGCAGCTGTCTTGCCACAAGTTGCTCTCACTTTGGACAACAGAGGAATGAACAGAACGTTTTTGTCACTGTAGAACTGAGAAAGGGTATGTCTATGCACATGTTTGAAGCCAACAAGGAGCACAAAGCAATTCTTCAATCTGTGAAGTGGATCTTTCAGGAATCTGTGAAGGGCCCAACAGTTTTCACTTGAGTACAGCACACAAGTCAAGGTCAGAACAAGCAACTCCATGGCAAAGGTCAGCCAAAGGCACTCTGCCTGGTCAGAGAGCATTATGTCTCTCAAGGACTGTAAATACGACGGACAATGCCAAGAGATTAACTGGTGCAGAAAGGTTTGAAGAGCAATCTTGTGCCAGGAACTATTTTGCCATGTGTTTCCATTCCTTGCCATTGATCCTGAACCTGCCAGCAGCTCTGTGAGGCTGCATGACACTAACTCAGGCCTGTATTTTCAGGTCCCAGTCTGAGGTTTTACCTGAATCTGAACAGGATTACAAGAGGCAATCATGTTCCTTGCCACATGGCAAATGGGCTCTCATGTACAAAGGGGATAATTGCTAGTAAGAGTAGGATCTCCTACTAGATTTGGTGCCAAGGGTCCTTTTCAGATTTGGTAAGTCTCTCTAAGTTCTACTTCTTTAAATATTCAAAGGAACAAACAGTAAAATAATTAAACTTAAGGCTTGAGAACTAACTAAAAAAAAGTCACTACAACATGTGTGCAGTCAAACACACTACCACTGATCCTTCCTGTAACTTTGGGAGACCTTCCAGAAGTAGAGGGAGGTCTGCAATTATCTCAGCCTTTAATTCAGTTGAAAACAGATTGGGGAGATGTACAGAAGGCAGGTGAATTTGAATCCCCACCTCTTAGAGAGAATGCTGTTGTCTACACAGATTAGTATTTGATCCTTATGTGTGTACACACTAGAAATAAACACATGAAGACCAGCTACTCATTAAAGACTTAACCCAAGATGATCTAGTCTAACTTTATTTTCTTGCCCTAAATTCCCTGGTTCCTTTTTTTCTATACCATGTTTGTCTGTTGCAATTAAGAACTCTGGCCCTAGAAGCTAAGATACTGAAGTGATTGGATTAAATTTGATGGACTAGTTTCTGCTAGATGGAAATTGGCACAGTGATAGTGATGCCTATGTAGTTCTGTCCTCTTACAAAGGTGAAATTTCCCGCCTAAATCAAAACGTAAATAATTTTTCTATGTGGAGTCTCCCTACAGAAGTCTCAGCTACTTCACATGTCCTTAATGTTTGCAGTTGCAGAACTAGAAATCACAAAGTCATCTGGAAAGAAGTTTCCCTGCAATTGAGGAATAATGGACTTTTAAGTTCTGTATCAGCCTCTACTGAAACCCAGCACACAACATCTGGTAGCAGATTAAAACCAGACCTACAAAGCAACAAGCCATCCACAAAGATGACTTAGGAACCTTTATCTTCATCATTCATCCACTGACTTGTGCCCTCTGCTAATGGCTGGGAGAAAACTGTCTTTTAGCACTGGGTAAGTTTTTCACCTTGCTCACACTGCTGCTAAACTTGACTTCCATTAAGATTCACTGTTGACATTCATGAAATTCTAGTATAATTTATCTGTCAAGTAGGGATTTTGTCCAATGCAAACATAAAAGTAACTGTATTCCTGTTTAGCATTATCACTATCTTGACATTTATTTTTATTAGCACTGCATATTTTAGATCCCTCCCTAACTGCTGTAGTATTTAACTATTTCTTGCTCTACTTCTGAGACCAAGTTTCATAGTACAACAACTGCAGAGGCTTATTTTTTCTATTTGAAATGCAGAAGTTCTCACTTAGTGGTGCTGCTCTTACACAATACCTGTAATACCTCTTCCCTTGATTAAGAGATGGAAGTTTTAGCTTTCCTGGTCATGCTCTCAGACAGCCCTGCACTAAAATCTGGAACAGTGACCTGGTGATGTCAACCAAAGGACCACTGTTTTCCACAGAATGCAGAGCAGGGAGAGGCAGCACGTTGCAAACCGAGTCCACAGACAAACAATAGCATGGATCACTCTCACTGAGGAAAAATCATTACTGACATGAAGGGTTCCTTCTTACACTGTCCAGCTTTCAAGTTTTTATCAAAAGGCAGACAATTATTTTAAAAAATGACAAAGGGAAAAGGGAGGTTGTTGTTACTCCCATTTCCATGACAGGGCCATTTTTCTTTATCACATAAACACATATTCAAGCTTGTTCTGTACATCCTGGAATTAGTGGGACATCCCTCTGCCAGCAGCTGCAGGATGTAGGGAGGAATTCTGACTTGTGATACCAGAAAGAGTTAAATCTCAGACTGCAGCCAGGGCAGCTGGAGAAGTGCAAAAGGCAGCAAACTGAACTTCATGCTCTAAACCAGCTGTTCCAAACTTAACCAGGTGCCAAGTACCACAAGAAGAGTTTGGCGAGAGCCCAGGAGGATTTCTGCAGAGGATTAAATGCCTCTTACTGCAAATCTGACCCCTTTAACTAGACACATAGTCCAATTAAAATATCACAAGAGGACATTGTAGAAAGTGGTACTTGCCAGCTCTTTCATACACCAGAACTGTCAGAGCACTGCAACTTGTTGATTAGTATGGGACTCTTGAGATGTAGAGGATGAAAGACAACACAGTAAAACAGGCTTCTAATATCTCTTTCCAGTAGTTGCCAATGTTCTATACCAGAGAAAGCATATTTCAAAGTTGACAAGGGTACAGAGCACTCCCATTGCCTAGCCTCTGCATGTCCCAGCGCACCAGAGACAGCGTGCTCGCACAGAACCCTGCAATGGGGAGTTGGTCTCTCACCTGATGGTATTATCTGAAGAGCCGCTCACTACTAGCCTGTCTCTGTACTGCAGACATGCAATGCCTCGTTTGTGGCCATTTAAGGTGCGCACAAATTCGCAGGTACTAGTGTTCCATACCTGTGACAGGAAGCGGGGAGGGAACCACACAGAGACAAAATTATTACGAAGAGACTAACAAAAGATGGTGTCTGTATGATATATAGATGAATCCAGAATGCTCATAATGAAGATGCTATCATTAAGACTGGGAAAATCGCCCCTCTGATAACCTGTGATTATAGTCTGCAACCAATAGCAGGTTGGGTCACTGTACACAGAAGATTTTTGCCACACAGTATCAAATTAGCTTCCAGGTTTAGCATTCTTGAGCTATGATTTAATTTACACATGATATAGATTTTCCTGAGGTTTAA
This sequence comes from Cyanistes caeruleus, assembly GCF_971803275.1. Classification (NCBI taxonomy): domain Eukaryota; kingdom Metazoa; phylum Chordata; class Aves; order Passeriformes; family Paridae; genus Cyanistes; species Cyanistes caeruleus. Next base: position 13,391,392 of record NC_141708.1, on the reverse strand, counting down.
TGCTGCAGACTGGGATCACAGCAGTAACACCGAAGTGTCTCCTATCCACTCACCTTCACTTTTGTACCCATGCTGCCCTCTAACAACTGTTTAAATGACTGAAGAGGTTATGGAAGTGGTCAAGTCGAAAAAGAACACAGAAAAAAATGTTCTTTTTCAACTGCATCTGTATCTGGAACTTATTTGCCACAAGCTCTGTAAATGAGTTGTACCAGCTTAACAGGGACAAGTGCAAATGAGCAGGAGGAACACTGCTTCTAAAGGAAGATCCTGCCAGGGGCCATCTTCCCTGTCTGGTCAATGTCCTTTGTTAATAAATACCCCAGTGCTGTAAACAAAAAGCCTCTGAAACACCTCACCTTTATAGTTCTGTCACCTGATGCCGATACAATGTACTTGTCATCAAAGTCCACTACGTTGACGGCAGCTCGGTGCCCCACGAGCACCCTCCTCAGGGTGATGTCTGTTGGGGAGGCCATGTCCCACACGGCGATGGAGCGGTCCTTGGAACACGTCACCATCATGCCGTTGTTGAAGCGGAGGTGCAGCACGGCTTCGCAGTGGTGGATCAGTGTATTCAGCATCTCACCTGCATTCACATCCCACACTCTGCAAGGTTCACATTTCAAACCAGAGAGAAGAGAGTTAAAAACCTGCACAGTGAATTTTCTGCAGAGCAAGAGAGGGACAGGGAGGGGTAATTGACTCTCTAGCGTTATTAGAGAAGCAAACACCACAAGTTATATCCACATCTATTAAATAGTTCATTAAAAATTGTATTAGATAAACCTGTTGATTATGTGTACATTGAGACAGTCCAGCAGCCAAAACCCTGCAATGCAGTTAACACCATAAAAATAATGCACCCAGGAAAAAAAGCGTTCTTTAATTAAAGGAATTTAATGCTGAGGAAAGGTAGAAGACTGATGACCTTAAAGACTGGTGTTTCCTGGTTGTGCCAGCCTATTACACACTTCATTTCCAGTCAATGTGGAGAAGTAAGTTCCCTGACAAGCTTCATTTTTGACCTCTCTCACAGGACTATCAGCTCAAGTGGTAATTTATACAGAACCAGGAAGACAAGACAATTCTTTTCAAACAAATACAAAATTACTTAATTGCCACAAGTTGCACCATGATTTGCATTTACCCTGCGGTGCATCTGGTACACAGCTACATTCCAGGAATGTGCTGAATACCCAAATTAAGACATAGCATTTATGTCAATTTAATGTTATTGGAACCAACTGTTTCAACTGAAAGATAATTTAAGATACAAGTTAGATGAAAGCTTCATATAGAACTTCTAGAACTTGAAATGAAGACTTTAAGCCTTAAAAATATTTATTTTGGGCTATTCTGTTGGCAGAAACTTCTTCTGCCCTCCATAAAGAGATTTCTTTTGGCACTATCACACTTATATTCCAGATACACTATATGAAGCAGAAAATGGCTGTATCATCAGGCACATCAGACCCTGAAGAAGTTAAAACTTCCTGCTGTCAGTAAGGCAAGCAGTAAGAAAGATCTGGGAAAGACTTCTAATGTCTTATTTTCTAACTTATGGAAATTAAGTGCATCAACTTATAAACTCTAAATGAGAAAGAAAACCACATTCCAATTAGAAAATGCAAAGGAGAAAAAACTAAAGACCTGAGCCATTAACATATGAACAGTTTGCAGACAGGGCTGCCAAAGTGAACAGGAGCTGGAGACCCACTGACTTCTTTGGACAAATGCATCCCTGAGATCTCAGAAGCATTAAGAGCCCATCTGTACTGTCTATTGGATGAAGCCTCTCTTCCTGAGGAGACCCAAGGATAAAAGTGATGCATCCTATGTGCCTCTGGGGTCTGCACAAACATTTATAGATACAGTGGGAGACAAAGTATTCCTGGGCAAGTAGCCAGTCTGCAATTTAGCCTGCCTGGCCTGGTATGCAAAATGACAGTGTTTGTTACAGAAATCAGCCTCTCCTTTTGTGATCTGTTTAGCCCAGTGCAGCTCCCACATCACCTCCAGGCTGGTGGCGTTGCTGAAATTCTGGATTGCTATGAATGACAGGACCCCAAAACCTAGCAGAACTGCAAGACTGCATGCATCACATATCAGGAATTTAATTTAATAGTTATTAGCTTAACAGTAGTAGTCTACACAAGCACAGAGGAGCTTGCAGCCATAGGAAAGCATACTAATAGCTCCAGAAAAAGCCACCAACGCAGCTCATTGCTGTCTAACTCCACTGCATGAGCATTGCTTGTACTCTGACAAGGAGGGAATATATAACAACATGGAGAAGTCAAACCTGCCCCTTCACATCCAAGTTCATATTGCAATTCATTAACTCATATGTGCCTCTATTTACACTACAGGTCTTACACTCTCTGGTATCCTCTAATATAACTAATGCACTTCACAAATTCACAACATGCACCACAAGTGCTACCTTGAGGTAGCCTTTTACTGGAGACTTGAAGGATAGCAAGGTTAGAAATATTGAATGAAAAGAAACATCATGCTGAAATTTAATTTAGAGTCATAGGATATCTAGTCATACATATTTTGTTAAAATTAAATGACAGTGGATGACTAAACCTTCAAACTTACTTTGAAAATTTCAACTCTTAAAAAGTTATTCTCAAAAATAATTTATAACATTCTCAGGGAGTGTCAAAACATGCAAAACCTTGATGAAATTCTAGATGGCCTTCCTAAGTCATCTTGACCTTGACTGGCCTTGGCTTAGATTCTCATTTCTCCTTGACAGCGATTTGCATGGACATCTGATAAACAAGGACAGCAGAATGCTGAACAAATTTGCTGAACTACTTCATGGAACTGCTTGAACAGCTCATGTTTAAGAAGAGATCATTTCAGCAACTTGCAAAGCTGAAATCTTAGGAGGCAAACAGAAAGGTCCAAATCATGAGCACACACCTGACTGTTGAGTCTGAAGATCCAGTAATGATCACCCGTTCATCATACTGGAGGCACAGGACAGAACCCGTGTGTCCCGTGAGAATTCGCTTGCATTCCAATGTATTCTTATCCCAGATCTAAGAAGCAAACATTCAAAACCAGACAGTTCAGTAAGGTTTTCATCTTTCAGCACATACCAGTTTGACTAGACTGATTTTCACTACAGCCCATCTTCCATAGTGCACTTAGAACATCTCTAGTGGCATCTGCAAAGTCTTCTACAAGCTCTTTGGTGCAATACATTGACATCTTTGATATTACCAGCTTTACTACGAATATTGGTTTTACCCTTCTTATTAGGGTACAGGGCCCAATAACTACATAGCCTGTAATTACTGCTGGACAGAAACTCTGCTGGTGAAGCCTGTCTGCAAACAGGGTCTCTCTAGCCAGATAAAAGAGGCATAGCTGCTGTGCAGGTGGGAGATGGGGGAAGGGGAAGGAGAAGGCTAGGTTACTAACAAGAGACTGGGTATGTGTCACTAAAATTAGGACACTATTATTTATGACATAGGCACTCCAAGTCATTAGTATGCCATGATGGAGCATTCTCACCTTAATAGTATTGTCTCTTAGGCCGCTTACTATCTTCTGATCATCATACTGTAAACAATAAACCCCTTTGCTTGTCTCACTTCGGCAGTGGATCCTCTGTAAACTGTGCCTTCCACACCGCCAGTTCGACTCTATTGTCTTGAGAAGAGACAGGAGACAAATGAGATGCAGGGAAAAAAAAGCATGGAATTATCTCCCCTTTTTTTTTTTTTGTTTGGTTGAGAAGGCAGCAGACACTTTTCTTTATGCTTTTTCCTGTAATCAGACCCATATAATGACATAATTGCTTTATAGAATACATGTAATAAAACCAATCAAACAGACAAATGCTTGGAAAACATATCATACCTAAACTGGTCTGTGTTGTTGGGAATGGTGAGGAAGATGTAACCTAAACGCCTTTTGTATCTCCAACCTTTAGTCCCCTGTGATGACCCAACAGCTAATTAACTGAAGATAGTCTCAGTTGAACTCTAAGTGCTTTTACAAACTTGTCCCAACAGTGCCTGAGCACTACTTCTACCATTAGGAAACAACCAGAACATGCAATTTTGCTCACACTAAATGCTAGGCAAACACGCTCAGCTGCTTCCTGTTTCCCTGAACCTTAGAACTGAAGACTTTTGAAATGCACTCTCTCCCTGCCTCAGTTCTTGATATCCTGTAACAGCCTATTAGGTCTCATTGCAGGAGGAGCAAAGTACTGTGGAACAGAAAAACCAAGATGTTACGGTGCTGCTGTGATACCTGATGTGCAAAGTGCAGAGACTCCACCTGCAAACAGCTCACTGAACAACCCAAGTCATCCTCTGTCTAAAGGAGTAGCAGAACCTTTTATAACTATCCCAGATCTACAAACTCCAGACAAACAAAAGACATGTCAGATTTAATAAAATATTACACTGCAGTGGAATATCCCCAGAATTTCAGCATCATGAATAAATCAGGAACATTTGAAGAAAACAAAACTGAAAAACCAACAGTGAAACACCACCACATCTGGCAGCTCTCTCTTACCTCTATGTCTTGTATAATTTTGGGGTAAAGTGCTCTGTAGAAGGAGTTGGGTGGCGCAGTTCCATCAGGAGGTTTATTTTTAAATAGATATTGCCCCCTGGAAGACAAAGAACATTTCCATTGAACACAAATCACGTTTCAGCATTTTGGAGAAAGGTCTTCCTGGCATTTTACAAATGGGTAACCACTGCTGACAGATTCATAGTCAAACTTAATTTACTAAGATGGGATGGTTCCTTGTTTGTTTTCCCTGCAACATGTCAGTGTCATATTTTAACACTGAAATACCCAAGAAAAATCTGTGTCTAGTAACTCAGGGAAGGGAAATAAATTCTCTGTTATGGACATGGGTCCATTCAGCTCAGTAAGGGGTGACAATGGTTCATGCCTGCAATACTCACACACATTATCAGAGGTCACCTTTAAAATACAGCTTGCAAAGAAAACAAAACAAGCCAAGGAACCCTCAAATCAACTACACATTCAAGGCTAGCTTTTATCTGCATTAGCAGGAACAGTGTCAATTTGGCTACATGGACATTTTACTGCTACTACTCTGTTTTGGTACGCAAACACCTCATTTGTGGTGCTTCCCTCATCTCAACACTGATTTGGAATACTCATATCCCAAGCTAGATTTTTGTTACCAAAAAATCTGTGAACAGCAATCACTGCCTGCTGTGTAAAAAACTTTAATTCCTCATCCTGAAGTTAAGAAGCCACCAAACACGGTGTGGAAGCTAGTAAAGCCCACCATGGGCGTACTAACTGCTGCTCTGCCTGGCAACATGCCTCACAAAACGGAGAGAGGCACAAATGCCTCCGAGTGTAATCCTGGCATCAGAGACACAGAGTTTACACTGGGCCAGCTCTCCACTTCTCCCTCCCTTGCTCCATTACAGCATAATTAATTGTTCAATACTTCCTTGTGCATTTCCTTCCTGTCCTTTCCATTCAGTATACCTCAAAACTCATTTCAGAGACTGTACATTAGCTGCCTTGATGCACTTGAACTAGAGATACCACAACAGTGAACCAAAATCTTTGGGTTGTAAGGCAGTACAAACTATAGGACTGGACAAACAAACTGACAAATGCTCAGGAAAAGAACTTCTGATACTTCTTTAAAATATTCTAAGTACAACTCAAGAGAAAGGTGCTTTCATGTTTGGACAGAAGAATTACCTGTTTCTTCAAATACAATGACCAGCAGACATGCATACGGGAACAAACACATGAGGATGGTACACACGGATGCAGACAAACCACTAACTAGACAGATGCCTATTAAATGTGATCCAGCCAGGAAGTGCATTCATGAAAATTAATATCACTGGCCAAGGAAGACGAAAACGTCTTTGGAGATGCACAGAATACCTCAGAGACATCCTGGAAGACTTGGAGCAGGTATAGAAAAACCTTTGTACAAGCCTATGTGCCTAAAAATCTTTATATTCTTTCTAACTTTACTAGCTAAGATAAAACAAAGTCTAGTTGCTACCTGTAAGTTGTGTCCTGCTGCATGTAGAGTCAGTTGTTTACTGACTGTCAGCTGAAAGATTGCTTGGAATTTCCATGGCATCCCAGTAGTTGTTGTGCTGTGGCTCTGGGATAAAAGGAACTATTGTTTGAAGGTTTTGATGGCCAGCCAATTCAATCAGATGGACACAAGCGTGCCCAGATTTTGGGCTTCTGTTTTATATTTCTCTAAATCTGTGTAACCCTTACTGCTCTCCGACAATCTGCCAGTGAAGGCTGCCATGCTGCAGAATGGGGAGGGGTTCTGTTGTAAAGCACAAGCTGCAAATGCTGAAATCAGGCAGCTTGTGCAAATTGAGGAGCTGTAAACAAATAACATCAGTCATCCATCATTCTGAACTGTCCAGTTAGTCACCTCCTTGTGCCATGCACAGAACTAGCACTGATTACAAGCTATAACATTCTATATGGCAGAAATGCAATTGCACCGGGTATTTCTTGTCTTCATCTCTTATCCACAGAGCTCTATCTGTTGATCAAAGAGATAACCAGAGGGCATAACTTGCTTGTGTCTAAGCAACCTCCAGCACATAGCACAAACCTGAAGAGGTGCAGTAACAGGGTGACTGTCCTTGAGATGAGAAGCAAAATTTTGCACCTGTCTTTTAGAAATGTCATGTGTCTGTATGACTAGTATTTGGAGCAAATGTTATTTCTGAAGTGTGGAGGGAGCAAACCCCAGTGATGCCTCAGCAGAAGATACTCAGCTGATTACACCATACTCCAAGAATGGAGTAGAGTAATTGGGAAGGGTCTAAACAGAGAAAACTGAAAATAGAGTACAAGACAACACATCATTATGGTTGGCTAGTGCAGCCAAAACATAGGAAACATGGTCATCTTCCAACACGGATAGGATTACTTCAGAAAGGAGAATGAGAAAGTGTCCTGTTTATCTGTGCAGGTTAAGTGTAACAAGTCAAAATGTAGCCTAGATATCAGGAAAACCTCTCGAACACTGAAGTTAGAAAGAGTTAAAAAGTGAAACTGTGGAATCCCTTTTTTAGACATTGCCTGGGAACTCTCCATCAGTAGAGGATTTTAAGAACAAGACCAAGATTTGGGATGAATTTAGAAAAACCTGTCCCTGCCTGTGGGAAACATAAAGGACTAAATGACCTCTCAAGCTCCTCTTAGGACATACCATGACCTCAACAGTAGGGAGGAAAAATGTCAGAGAATAAGGCACTAAAAGAAATGCCAAAGTTACCACTGCCACGCTTGTGTTTATTTTATGCTCTTTAGAAACACTGCACTATTAGAGGCAGATCAAAGTAGTATTTATTTTTAAAGAATGTCTCATAATCCTGATTTACTTGCCTTTACTTCCTGAGACAAACAGTATAACAAAATTAACCATAAACCAGGGGTCTTTGTTTGCAACTCTGTATCTTTTTCTTTTTAATAGCAACCAAAATGCCTGAGCTGTCACTTTTATCTTGTTTATGAAATATTCATACCCAGTTTCCCTTCTGCCAACATCCTAGGGACACCCTTGGAAAAGAAAATTATGTATTAAAGGGTGCACCCCTGAGAGAGAAAGTTCTAATGAAATGTTAGCAGAGCAGCTTCAAACTTGAGTGAGACCTACATTGCAGTAAGGCTATTCCAGATGATTATTAACTAATCTATCTGCATTTCTAAAGTCCCCTATTCTCTGTGGTACCTACCCTCAGCTTCCAGTTTGAAAATTAAACAGATATCTAATAGTGAAAATCTGCTGAGGAAAACAAACAGACCTATCAGGAAAGAACTAATTCATAGCACATGCTCCCCCACTGCCACTCCTGAAAAAGCTCTTCTGCTCTAAACTGCTGACCGGTTTAGGGTTCTCACGAGGCATACACTGCTTCTTAATTTGAACTGAATGACAGCTGGGCGTAAAAATCTCAGTCCATATATCTCACTTGTCACAGTGGGGTAAGAGCATGGCCAGATGAGGAAGTTGAGGAAAAAATCCCCCACACTGCCACATAGCCAAATGATGCCCTAACTACCCAAACCCTGATTTTTGGTGTAAGCAACTGTCAGGTTTGGAACCAACATGATGTTTCAGTGCTGAATAACCCTCTCCAAATATGGCTTGAAACACATAACCCCTATTGTCCTGAATGGGGGCAAAAGAGGTGAAGATTCAGTTTCCTTACCATCCTCTCCTCTCTGACAAACCCTTCCACAGGGAATCTGTTCTGACCATTCTCTCAATGAGCTTCTTCCATAGCATCCCGTCAGATGTCACCCGGTACCACTCCTTGCACACCAGCTCAGCAGCACACAAAGATTTGGCATCCAGGTATGACAGAATGTTCTCAGCAATGTGATCCAATCCCCGAGCTGGGGGAGAACAACAACAACAGAAAAAACATTATTTGCTGGACAGACACAGAGTTTAAAACAACTCCCCCTGCTAGTACAATGATACACTCTCCTTCCATCTCCTCTTCCGCATGCAGAGCTGGACCAAATGCACAGAAGAGCATTTGAGGCTAAGTTCAGGAGTGAGCAGTCTTCTCCAACTTCCTTTGGATATAGCACAACAAGTCATTAAAAATAATAAAGAATCCAAGAAGTCATTCCAATCTATTTCGATGGGTTTTAGCACTAGGGGGATATTCTATGGATGGCATTTCCAACTCAGCAATGCAGCCCCCAAAATCTCTCTATATTAGGACCATTTCTCATCTCACTGCTACAGCTGTTCTCATGTTGAAATGGCTCAAAAGCTGTTTTTGCTAAAGCAGTAGCTTTTAAATGTAATGAAGAAAAAAATATATATTCCCAATGTGTGCCCTGAAGGGTAGTGGTACCTTTAGACAGGGGGGAGGGAAGGATATGCAGATGCACAGGGACGTCAAGAGGGAAGGAGAGGCTGTGGAGGAGAAAGTGAAGCAGGTTTGCTAGTTTCATTTATTTTAGTGGGTGAAGGAAAAATAGGCACCAAAATAATAAAATTTGCAAATATTTCCCAATGTGAATACCAGGACTGACTTTACTTCAACATGACTGGAGTGAAATGTAAAGCAACTGCCTGGTTAGCACCAAGCAGCTCAATGTAAGGTCTACATAGGGAAGGTTATGCTATGTTTCTTAACTGGATGGATGAAGTCAATAAAAATGTGTCCATACCGACTCAAATTTAATCACAATCAAGACTTCAGGAAAACAAGATGCCTTAAAATGTGAAGTTGTGCAAATACAGCTTCTCTTGAAGGCTGTTTACTTCACAAATGAGACACACCACCAAGAGATTATCTTAGTTCACAGGTTAAATTTCATAAGCTTTGTGAAAGTTTAGACCACATCATCCCTCAGGCATAATGTTCAGTCCAGCCAAAAATGAAGCATGGCAGATTGGTATCACATGAATCTTCCCTCTTGTTCGCATTTGGAACAAAGTTAAATACTTGTTTTCTTGCTTTTAAAACAGTCTCAAAGACCAGGATCTGCTTGTGAGAGGGAAAGAAAAGGCAGTAAATACATTTTTACAGTCACAAGTCTGGACTTTTGAAAACCGAAACTAGGCACAACCAGCTGATTTTGATCAGAGTTCATGATACACAAATGGCCCAACCTTTATTTCCTTAACGAAAAGATCTCAAAAGTATCTCCCACTGCATTAAAATGAGACAATTCAGCATGCCTCCTCCTGCTGCTTTCAAATATACTAAACTTAGAATACATTTTGGGTGAGACATTCTGCTCAGCATTTTATGCTTCAATCTTTATGTAGAAAAAGCATGTGAATGATACCAGGTACAACCAGAGAGTAGAGAAAGAAGTCTGACATTTCTTATCTTTAGAGATACAAAATTAGAGGTCAACTGCAAAATAAAAGCATCATCAGCCTTTATTATGTATTTAATCTGAAGAGACATGTACAACCACTATTAAAAAAAAAAAGTGTAAATTTAGATTGACCCTTCAGCAAATTGCAGAAAGAGGGAGACAATGGTTAAGTGAATGTGAACTGGAATTTTCAGGAATTCCACAACTGGCAGGGTAGACATGGACATCCTGTTGCCCTGTTCCTGAAGCTTTGTGTGGAAATGGCAGATTTCCCAGACTGTGTTGCTTCCAACAGGCTTACAGACATTTATACACCCACCAGGACACTTAAAAATGCCTGCCTCCATAGCATCCTTACAGGTGGCTTTAAGTCAGCAGTGTCACAGAATTAATTAATTTTATCTATGGAGAACAACTGGTGGCTTTAGGAAGCAGGGCTACACTGCAACATCTGGGCATAGCAAACCTCATCCACGTGCCCTTTCTATTTCATCAGCAGTTGCACTTTAGATCTTGGCTGCAATGAGGTGCTGTAACTACTGCCACATCCTTAAGTCATCCTTTGCCATTGATACTAGACCCTGTGCAGCGAAAGAATACTAATGTTTTGGCCTCTCTTCCTCACAGTTATGATAAGTGGATGGGCAGAACTATTTTGGCCTGGTTGCAAACTCAATTTTATTATTTTGTTTCTTAGGAACAGCACAACTCACTGAGGTATGTATCTAACAAAGCACTGCTTCCTTAGAAAGGGAAAACTCTGCTCACAGAAGACTTTGCTAAATGGATGTGAAACACGATTAGCCCTTCAGCCCTCCGAACCAACAAGAATGTCTCAGTTATTTCACACATGAAATCCTTATCAAAATGACTTTCCTCATAAAAAATGTTAAACAGCTTGAAAATGCTAAGCAGAAGCCTTATTTTTCAGAAACTGAACAAACTTTGTAAGTACACAGTTAAGCTGTATTTTACAAACAACCTTAATTCTGTTCAAAGCACTGGGAAAATAATCCCAGCCAACTTTATATTGGTAAAACATGCCCAAGATCTAAAACTACCTTTAATTCTGGTCATTCTTTGGGACCACGCTAGGAGGACAGAGATAAGATGCCTCATGATTTTGAGGTAGCTTTATTGTTTTATTCACTCAAGGGGGAGAGCAGGAGAGAGAATGAAGCAGTAAAAATGAAATCAGAGTACTGAACACTTGAGAATTTCAGAAAGCTAAAAAATACTTACAGATTTTAGGTTTTTTTTTCATTATATGACTTACTTTAGAATTTTAGGCTCATCATTCTTTTCTAGGCTGTTTCTTACCTTCCTCCCTTTCCATTTCCCTCATTAGAACCTGCTTATACTCAGGACATCCTGCACAGACTGCAGAGTCTGTGCCATTGTAATTCCTTGACATTAATTTTCTCCCTTAGAGCTATATTCACTAGGACATTTGCACCTTGCAAATATGCAAATTGATGCACATACATTATTTATGCACACATTTCCCCCAACTATTAAAATACTCACATATTAGCTGCTTGGTTCCTATTTATTCTGCATTCTGATAGAGTAAAATCAGCTGCTTCCTGGGCAACTGTGAATAGACCAGTAACAAATATGGTATGGCTAGGAAATCTGGAATGCTTCTAGAAGTATTTATAGCACCTGCCCAAAATTCTCAGAAAAAGCTCTGTTGGAAGAAACTAACCAAGTGCAGTGAGATGTGTTGATTTCATGGGGTGCTTTCATGGGGTTCCGTGGAGAAAGACCTGGAAAGATTGTGTATGCAACTACATGTATACTTCAAAAGTGAGGAAACCAATGCAGTTTCCAAATAATTCCTATTTTTCTGAAACAGAGCAGCTCCACAAGTTATAATGCTGCTCTAAGTACATGAGATTATTGCCATTGGACTACTAAAAACTAACATAAAGCAGGTACTTAGCATAACTAACATTTTTTTTTAATGCTACAACAGCCATTAGATTACTGGGCACAATAAGCTTAAAATCCAATGAGTCTACCTATTTAACTTCCTAGCAAAACTCCTGCAGTGCCTTTATGCTTTATATAATTCACAGTTAAAGATACTTTTTTCTGTCTTTTAGGGCTAGAATTTATATTTCATGTTGAGAATTCCCTTCTGAAGAACGATCAAACTGCTTGAAGTTCAGCACTTCTCCAAAGGTATTCACAGAGTAAGGTTTTGGCAAGAAACATCTTCTTCAACTGTCTGTTTAGAGACAACACCTGTACCACTCCTCACTCAGGTCCCTCACAAACTAAGGACTTATGGCATGGGAATACTAATCTACTAGCTATCTATCTATTTATCTGTCTACCAAGGTATGATCTAATGGTCTGAAAAAATATGAGCAAAAGAGCCAGGAATTTCTGCTTGGTTCTGAAACTCTATTACTGTATATATCTGATCTCCCACCACTTTAGTTTTCCCATGTATAAGACAGGGCCGATATAAAACTGCATGTTTATACACACTACTTTATGTGTGCATTCAATGAAATCTGCCCAATGCCACATCTGAGAATAACTGGGATAATATTTTCCATGGAAGGCACTAAAAAGGTGTAAAAAACAGAACACTTCCATCTTTTGCTCTTATGCCCTCCATTTTCTATTAGCAATAAACACATAATCAAAGCAATGGCTTCAGGAAGTTATTTCAGTAGGAAAGAGAGACAAATATCTAAATAAGAAAAGGGAAAACCTCAGCTGAGCAACCAGAAAGAGTAGTAGTTTTAATTTAAAAAAATTTCGTTATTCATGCATCGCTGTGGGCATTAAGAGCACAAGTACCTGCCCTGTGGCTTGGGATAACTACCCTTACAACACACAGATTAGCTAACACTTACTCCTAGACAAACCATGACGGTGTTAGATCATGCCTTGACACACAGTAGAATCACAAATTAAAATATTACAACGTTTCATACTGGTATAGAGCTTTTCATTCAAAAGCTACTATCTGTTCTGCAAACTGACTGTATAAGAGACCTCTCCAGCAGGGTAGGGTGAAACAGAATAGTTTTTTGAAAGACAGGGAGCAAGCTCCCTCTGCCTGCAGAAATACCTGGCAGTGCAGTGATGAAGTCCCGCTGTAACATGGGTTTGAGGTATGAGTTTATGTGTCCGTGCTGGTAGTGACACATCTGGGAGATGAGGTGCTCCACAAACTCCACCTGATCAGACTCGGACCACTGTTCAAAGTACTTGACGCAGAGCTCCTTCTCCTTCTCATAGCTTGCAGACAGTTTTCTTTGCTTGGGCACAATCATACTGGAAGTGCCATTGGCAAGTTTTGTCTGTAAACAGGAAGGACAGGAACAACCCAAATAACACATATGAGAAGAAACACAAGCAGTTGTACAATTTCTTACAGGAGGCAGACAATAGAAGGCAAAAAGCACTCTGACACATGAAAGCTGTCTGAAACCACATATCGCGGCCGGTGCCGCCAGCCCGAGCACAGCCTGCAGGACAATGCACTGCCTCGTGCCAGAGCTGCACACAAAGCACTCTGGTCAGATGGGAAACCTTCAGCAGCAGTTTAACATAAACACATATTTTTATTATTTAACACATTATTTAATATATAGACAGTAAAATGCATTTGGATTCCTAATGTACATCTATCATTTACTTCAATGCACCAACAGCAAACTGCATTTGTACTCTGTAGTATGAACTGCTTTGTTTTTTTCTTCTAAAGAATGGATTGCTGCTAAAATTCATAGGGAATGCATGAAATGGATGAAAAAAAATTGAATTATACCTTGAGAGCAAAGCCAGCTAAAATACACCCTGACATTTGGTAAATACTTCTTTCACAGAATAAAATATTTTCAACTTTCTGAGCACTGTTAATATCTTGTCAGAAGGAGTCAGCTCAAAGAAGAGTTTCAGGGACAAAACAGAACACTGACATTTCAATTTACTACTTGATAGTAAGATATAAATTCTGCTTTCTAAATGATTTAACTGGAAGAAAAGTGCACATTTTGCATTGCAAGGGTATCCTTTGTCCAAATAAGATTAACCGTTTGCTGGGAAATTATTTTTTCTTATGCTGGTCAAATAGTTCCTATCTTCTGCTAAAAATGTGATTTTCTCTCTTTTATTGCAACAGTTTAACACCAGACAGCATTATAATAACAGTCAATATTATTACATCATTTTTATTGTCAAAATACACACAGAGGTTCTTCATTAATTATCAAATAATTTACAGATATAAGAACACATAAAACACTGAGGTAGGGATGCCATATTTTTGTTCTATAATGATAATTCCAAGCATCAACCTTGCCAGGGAACCTTATTAAATTTAAGAGAAAAAAAAATGAGTACCTAAATATCTCTGCAAAGATATCTAATGAACTAAAAGAAATACAATGATTAATCAATTTTACAGGAAAAGGGAAAACAAGAAAAAAGCCCCTTTTCAGCAAGTGCAAAAACAGCAAGCTATTTGAAGACCACAAAATTTAGTTATCAATAGTAGATTTGGAATGCAGAAGTTTCTCATTTCTCAGGAGTAAATAACTCCTGAACTTCAATACCTCCCAATCCCAACAGTAATTCTGATTTTGGAACACCAAAATCTTGTAATTTTAAAATCTACATAACTGGTCACCATATAAATTTCATTTTCTTAGAGATAATGCACCTAAATACTCTTTTCAACATTTCTGGAAAGCTGGACCTTCCTTTGGTAGAAAAAGATAGCAAACAGCTGTAATTTTTAATAAGCAGCTTCTTCTATTTCTGGATTATAGTTTGACTTTAACTTCTTTGAGAACACAGAATAAGGTGATCACACCATCAGTGCTCCACTGTGTAGCTGTTTTCAAGTTTACCCCTGTTCCCCCCTGCAAATGTGTGGCTGTGGGTGGCTGTGTCCAGCAAGATCATTCAAGACAAGGACACAAGGACAGCAAGTTACAATTTCATTCAATCCTCACGTGGACAGCACTGACTGCTGTGACTTGCAGTGACTGCAAGCAAGTTACAGAGCCAGTACTGGGCAGCAGGAACAAAAAACTCTCTCTTGGGCCAAGACAAATCACTAAAGAGACTATAGGCATCAAGTCCTGTGTGTGAAAGACTGGACTTCTTCTAGCAAAGTCCAACAGTACTTAAGGTAAATATGATTACCAGAGGAGTGGACTGAACATCTTTGTTAAGGGATTCTGGTAATTTTTTGCCGCACTTAAACTGCCTGCAAAACAGGCATCCCAGCAAAATGCCAGATTAAGACAGTGGGGAGATGTTGCAATCTACAAACTTGATCTCTTTTAATTTCTCATTTTGTTTGCTGTGCACCTTACGAAACATCTTGTCTCTAAAAAACATTTTTTGAAAACCTACACATCTGTCTTCTAATTTGAGAGACTGTGAAGTCTGCCTGATATGCTGAGGCTGAGCAGAGTATACAGCTGATGTTCAAAGGACACAA
This sequence comes from Cyanistes caeruleus, assembly GCF_971803275.1. Lineage (NCBI taxonomy): Eukaryota > Metazoa > Chordata > Aves > Passeriformes > Paridae > Cyanistes > Cyanistes caeruleus. Next base: position 13,376,040 of record NC_141708.1, on the reverse strand, counting down.
AGCTGCAGCTCCTTTCACAGGGTGGCACCATATTCTGGCCTTTCCTTGCCTTCTGAACACCCTTCTCCCAGCAGCCTTCAACTCCCCAGTTTCTTCGAAAACATTGGTTTGTGGTATCAAACAGAAGTTGTAACATCTGCAAATAAAAGTCATGGCTTATGTGTGTACAAATAGATGGTTCAGATGGGACAAAACAATTAATTCTGTCTTAACACAGGCTCCTTGGATAGGAATAATGAGTAAATTAAACAATCCATTGACCAGCACTTTTAACAACTCTGGAAGTGAAACTCCAGATTTATAAAGTGGTTCTGCTAAGAAAAGCATGTTGCAGTGTTTATGTCCAAATTAGTGGACATGAGAACACCATATTTTTTAGGTTCATACTTCAGCTGCATTGTTACAATGTCAGCTTGAGACCCAGTTTGCACTCTCACCTGCCCTGGTTTCCCACCAAAAGGAGTGAACATAAGCCCAAGAGGTGTGCTCAGCAGGTCCTATGGTTTGTGCAAGCAGGGGACCAAGAGAACAGGATATGCCATGAACACACCAGTTCTGCCGAACAGAGACAGGTAAACTGACAGGGTTCTCAAATCACTCCAACTATAGTTTAGAACAAAAGTTCCAGAATTTGAATTTAAAGATTCCTGAAAATCCACTGGCAGTTCAGTGAAAAAGACCTATTACAACAAAAAAAGCAGCAACAAAACAACATCATCAAGCGTCTGTATTATTGAATCATCTACAGCCTCCTCTGTCTCTTGACACAATAATCAGGCCTCACCTGAAAAAGAAAAACCTGTTCCACTTGCCATCCACACTGCTAGGGTAAATATCCATCCAAATGCACTGTATACAATCATATTTTTTATAAGCTTCACTTCCAAAAATGGCAAAGAAGAATAAGCACCAGTAGTTCATCATCTGGGAGGAAATTTGGGTATAACAGAAAAAACCACTAACTTGGAGCAGATGAAGCTTCACCAACTCTTTTTCACAAAGCCCTGTAAGTGAGGGCTGAGAGGTGCCCCAGCTGGCTCTGGGCACCATGACTCATCTGCAGGAATGGCAGAGGTGTCCTCTGACAATGCTGAGCCTGAGCTCATAAGCAGTGCCAGGAAACACAGGGGATTGAGTGCCTCAGGTTGGTACGAGCTCAGGGATCTACGTACTATGCTCCACTGCATCCCCTAATTACAAGACCATTTCTCCAAATGGCTACATTTAACACAAAGCACATTTGTATGCCCAGTGAAGTAGAAGAGGACTAATATATGAAAGGACTTTAATCTAAATAATGGCTTGCAACTGTAGGAAGGTGCAATATTTCAACACAGATAAATAAAGACTGGATAAATCTACTGCTTTGCACATAAAACAAACCATCTACAGTAAACTGCAGCTGTAAACCCATATATGACAACCAAAGTTACTTTTGGTTTTCTTCGGTGCAAGGGACCAAGGAGCCTCCTAAAGCACAGAAAAAAACCAAAACCAAGCAACTTCCCTGACTGTAGTACAGCAATAGTGTTTACCCACCAACACAAGTGGTCACAACTTTTACGTTTTTTTTAAAAAAATTACGTTGCTCTAGTCATTGCAGAGGACTTTGTTCAGTCACCTTTCACAGGATAGATGAATTCAGCTTTTGTGTTTCTCAGTGCAAGAAGACATCTCTTCAAGTCACAGAGAAACTGTCTCCTAGAATATCAAGAATGGCTTAAATGATCCCAGCAAAATGTGGGACCTTCTGAATGTTCAAGACATCTTCATGATGAAGCTCTAAAAATACTGAGAGCTTAGACCATCACTGAAAAATTCAGCTTCTCTGTAGATAAAAGGAAAGGTCTTCTCTTTCATGTTCTAGTACCAACAGGTCATTCTGGGCTTTTTCCCTCCTTCCTGGACTCACAGGGACTACAGGCTCTGACACAGACAAATGTCCTTTACTGCTTCTCTGCAATTGCAGCATTTCTCCTCCAATTGCCTGCACTGCCCGTTGTGGTTAAGTCACTGATCTAGACAGAACCACCTTAACAGGAATTTTGGATGGGTCTTAGTGAAGGGGAGGAAAAAAGAGGACATAATGTTTAATTATAAGAAATGATTGAAATAGGCACAGACATACCCCGGGTGCCTCTGCACTGCAGCAAGCTCTAAACTTGTTATCGTTAATGGTTTAAATTTCACTGTGCTAATCATTTCAGGACACAAGCCTTTCTTGATAATCTAATGAATTATTCCAACATCCTTCAGCAAAAAAAATCCTCCATGACAGCACTAATTACAAGACGTTTTCCCAGTGCTTATGTAAAATATGACAGAGCAGCAGCTTAGGGAATTGCAGAAAACTGCTTCTAATTTCCACTGAGAAACTGACAAACACCTCTCTTTCATCTCTCCCAGCTCTCAAGTAAGATTTAACTTTCTCATTTAGTTAATTACCGAGTGAGGATCATCATTTTCCCGGATCGGAGCGGCACAGAGCCTTTATCGTGTTAACTTGTGAACTTGATCGATGGCTGCTGCTAAAACTTAATAACTTCACCCCCTGGCAAATTGTAAGATAAATATAATAGGAGAAACTCTGACAGTAAAAACCTGCCAGAAATGAGCGCTGTGTTTATGTTTCTTTGCAGGCAGCAAAAAAACAACCGACAGCTTATTACTGGGTGCGTGTTACTTATATTTAAAAGACTCCAGGCAGTTAACTTTCTGCGTACTGTTCAAACTTTACTCACAAGATAAAAGACACTGGGGGAAAAAACCCAAGCAATGGAATGACAAAGAAAGGAACCACGGAGGTGTATGTCCAGGGGCCAAGGAAGGCGGGGAAAGACAAGAACTTCACAATGAAAGCAAAGCCATGCTTGCCTCTATATCCTGAATATTCTTCAAGATTGACCACATAAAAAATGCCCACAACTGTGAATCCAAACATGAAACTATTTTCACCAGCAGCAAAAGCTCAGGAATTCTGGATCAAGTTAGAAGCATGTGGGAAAAAGCAGAAGGATTAAAAAGTACACACATGGCCATGGGACGGTTTGGTTGATGCCTGAAAAGGTGCTCTTAGCCAGAGAATCTCAGCCCAGTTGCCTTTCCCAAAGTTACTTGTGTGGCCATGGAATTGCTTGCTACTGCTCATGATGAAGTAGCACTCAATGCCACAACAATGTAACCACAGCAATGTAACAAAAATGGTGAAACCGAGCTGAGGTATTCTAGCCTTCCATGCTAAAGGCAGAGATAGTTACTTGAGAATCCAGTTCAAAGGGTGTTTTTTTCCACTGCCCAAAGGCAGTAGAAATACTCTTAATTAAGAGGATACAGGTTCAATTTCTATGGCGGGCTTCTTTTTTAGGCTTGCAGTTACCAAATGCTCCAGAACTGATTCCCAGACTGCCAAGGCTAAGAAAAGAGGTAAGTTCCTTTACAGATCCTCACTGGCAGCTTCCAATAAAAGAACTCCTTTGCTTTGAGAACTGGGGGGTGGTGAGAGGGTTGCCTCACCATAAAAAACATGATCTCATGAGCCATAGCACCTGAGAGACATGAATAGGGCAGCCAGCTCCTCATTTTTCTCCTTTGCAGGATGAACCTGCTTTTCCAGTGTTTGAGTTGACAGCAAGGCTACAATGCTAGGTCATTAAACAACTCACTCCATTTACTTTTATTTTAAAAGCTCAGTTTAGAATCTACCCATTTCTGCCTGCCTCCATCTCACATAACAGCCTCTGTGAGGTTAACCATGGGTTTAGCTCATATATGGACTTACTCGCTCAGTACTGAATTACTTTCCACGCTGCAAAGCTCACTGAAACATTCTGAAAAACGAACATAACCCACAAGTAGATGATCATCAATCACATCTGAGAGTCAAAAAGAAACCACCATGAAAGAAACTGCAGCATCTCTACTGTTTATTTTCAAGAGAAAATTCAAAACACACATACTGAATCTAACAGCACCCAAGGAACTAGCAATTTTGCTTCTCTGGAGCTTTAGGCTGCTTGTCCACATCTGGTTTCTAATCACACTGCAGAAAAGCTTTGTAAGAAAGGATACATCTAGATGAAAGATCACGGGAATTACGCTGGACACAGCATCCCAACCTGCTGCACTTTCTGAAATCCTGGGAGGGCAATAGTTTTCAGAGGTACCATCTAAGTACCTATGATATGGTGTCAGCCTGGAGGGCACCTGGCTGAGGATATTACCTCAGATACAGAAGAAAAGGAAAGGGCTGATTTTGTTCAGGGCCAGGAAAAGCTGCAGACACCAGAGAAGTAACATGGGTAGTCTCTCTAGGGACTGGGGAGACAGGACTGAGCCACGGGCACTTGCACATAGGCTACACAAAGAGCAGCAATAATACCTTGCTGGATAAGATGCTCCCCTCCCACACTGCTACACAGTAAACAGTAACAGGGAGAGGAGATTAAAAAAATATTCTTTTAAGCTAATACTTAATGTTTCAGACAGGCTAATAAAGTTTAACTGTCTGGAATCTCATAGCTCTTACTGTAAACTTTCCTTCGATATAGGTCTCCCACCTAAATTTTAAGTGTTGACAAAAACCTCCAAAATAAAATTTTTCTGATGCCAGCAATGGATGTGAATTGGGAGTCCCTCTCCTCCTCCTCATCTCCAAGTTGTCTTTGCAAATAACCAGCAGTGATGAGAAATCTGCTTGCATCAGCACAGCACTGGCATATGTTACTTTCCCAAACTATGATCCCTGACCAAATGCATATCTAGACATTTGGGGGGGAGGGCAGGCACCATCACTCTTAAAGAGACAGATTACAGAGCACACCTTTTACTAGCTGTAAAGTGATCATACATAAATTTCAAAACAGACACTCCAGTAACAACAAATCTCTTCCACTGGAAACCATCAAAGGAAATGCTTTCTTCCTTGGTATGGCTACCAGAACCAGAGCTGAACTGCTGGGACCATTACATGTTATTACTGTTAATGGAGGGAAGGAATATGCACATTATGACTTGAAGAACCAGTCTACTAAAGTCATCAGGTAATGGCCAGTAGCAGCAAAGCGCTCATTTATATCAGGGAGAGGCATAAGTAAACAATGCTCTAAGCAGCAGTTTCATAGTTTTCTGGAACAGTTGCTTCTGTTTTTAAAACACTCAAGCATGATCTACTGCCTGAGTGAAGTTACTCTTTATGGGTGTTACTGCTGATTTTCTTCTTGCTTCAAGTGCTCCCTTAATTGAGAGAGAAAGGCAGCCATGAACAGGTAGATGGACTCAAATGATTCAAAACATGGCTGAAGTAACAGTGAAGACTGATACTACTGTGAACAACACAAAAAGAGAGAGAGAATGACCCTTAAAACCTGTTATCTGCTCTCAATAACAGTACTGAAATTTTCAGACCACTTGGTTCTTCCTATGTAAAGCTTTTAGCACCAAGAAACAGAAGCCCTCCAAGATGGCTTAGTTGTATTTTCAGTGAGTTTTTCCTTTGAGATGCATTTTGTTATCAACAAAGAGGGCACATGTGCACCAAACTACTAGGCCAAGGCAATGTGAGAGATTCAGAACTGGACATCAGGAATATACATGCTGGATATCATATAATATTTGCAAGCTACAGGAGTACTACGTATTTCAGGCATACTGGAGAGATAGATGTAACAAACAAAAACCCAGCAGCCTTCTGAAAAAGCACAAGATTCATGTATGTGCTCTGCTCCCATTGCAAATGTACTCCTTGGATCTGCTGGAGGAGTTGGCTACACGAGCACTCCCTAACCTATTTCAGTCAAAATAAGCTTGTTAGCAGAGACCTGCTATTTAAACTGTCTACACTAAAACACCTCATCTTAACTGAGAGCAGGTTTGCAGTTTTGCTGACAGATCCTGGAGGGCAGCAACCTGCAGCAGCCAGGCAAAGGCTGCATGGTATTCTTTTCCACCTGTACAGCCAGATCTAGAAGAGGACATCTGAGCAACTCACACTGGCTGATACCAATACTATTGCTATTAGCAGCCACCACAGAGGCACTTGTAAGAAGACAAATCCATTAAATATTCTTGTACAGTGCTAAGTTAAAGCTGGTCAGTGGTCTGCAGCCAAAATCTTGAGATTTTGTCTTGTAGTGGTCCTATAACCTCTACAAGGTCATCCAATAACCCTCTCTTGCTAATGAGCATTGTCTTCTCCAGATGAGCTGTTCTGCTAAACTTCCAGTCAAACACTACCTTCCTGGCAAAGCAGGGTGATTCCCATGGAGGACCCCTAGGATTGCCAAGGAAGATGGATGTGTTTCACCTGGAGAAGACTGGGGGTTATCCACCAGCCTTCCACTACCTAAAGGGAGGTTCAGAGGAAAGAGAGATGGAATCTTTTCAGAAGTGTGTAAAGACACGAAGAGGGGCAACAGCAACAGGGTGTAGCAATCAAAGCTCTTGACATTAAAAGGAAGACATTCAAAATATGAGTGGACAAAATTCCAAGCAAAATGAACTGGTTGTGAAGTAATCCTCCTCTGAACAGGCAGCTGAACTACAGACCTCCAGAGGTCCATCCTACCTTGAAGTTTTCTTTGACTTTGTATCTTAAGATTAAGATTGATCTTAAAATATAAGATTGTGTTGGTCCATTCTTTCATTGATACCTGATAAGAGATTCATGACCTGAGGAACAGACTCCAAATATACCTGCTAAGGACAATGAATTCTGTATCTTCAGAAACAGCATTAAGTTGGGTTAGGCCAATTGCTGCTGCAATGTGAAAGCACATGACATAAGAAAGGCAGAAACGAGGACTCTCTGTTACAGCAAGTGACCAGCTCTAACCATAACAGCACTTCAGGAAGGCATATGCAGCTCCACAGCTGAGCAGACTTCATTCGTATCAGCTGACACTCAAATTGCATAACCCAGAGGCTCAAATCACAAACTGTTCCACCAGGGATTCCTCCTTGACTTGGTGTTTAGCTGCCAATAATCTTTCAGAAAAATACCTCAAACTAAAGGAGGGAGGGAGCTTTCCATTATTCATCTCATTATACTAGGCTCAATCAAAGTGGATGTGTTTGAATGTAGCATACAAACAATATAAATCCCCCAGTAAATAGTGGCAAAACAGAACTGCTAGCCTCACTTGGTCCTTCAAAATACTGTACTTTCCACACAATGTTCCTTCACACAAAACCATGATTCTGCTATTCCTTTTAGTGAGTTTGTTAATAAACAATGAAAATAGTATCAACTCACCTATATTTCCCTTTCTACAGATAAAAACCAAGTTTTCTTTTCTTTTTTTTATATCCCATTTCTGAGAGTTACTTTCCTGTCATATCAAGAATGTTATCAGTGTGGAGCATATGAAGTGAGAAATCTCTCCCATCCTCATGCACTGATGCATCCAATTTGTAAATTTATCTAACAACCACCAATGTGTTCTATAACTTCTACTATAATAACTGGCTAAACATCTAAGACTCTGTTACATGCTGAGTAAAGTAGCTTCTGCTTCCACCAGTTTAAGATGTATTCTCTTTTAAATACCATTAGGTCTTTCATGGTTAGAATTTTTCTCCTTTGCAGAAGGAAAAGACTATTAGCCTTCAGCACTCAGTATTTGCTAAACATCTCTCTGATACCACTCGTTTTCTGTATTTTCAGGTAGCTCACAATAGCCTGTATTAAAGCTAATAATAGTACACCTACAAATATAGTATTTGCATCTTCTCATCTAGGAAGGGCAATTTGGGCTCATGCCTGGAAAAACCATATGCAACCTTCTGCTATAAAATAAAATTAAAACATCAAAAACACTCAACGTTTCCTACCACAGCCCAAACTCTGAGATGCACCATTGACAGCCTGTTCCTCGATCGAGGGGTTAGAGCTCCCTCTAGCACTCTCCAAACAGAAGAGCCATAGATGCCAAGCGGTGACTGACTGATCCCAGTCAAAGCAGTCCTGGGTAATGCTGTTTGTAATTTTCACTTGATTTACTTTTTTTGTCACATGCATAATTAACACATCCACTAATTTATCTGAAATTCAAGAGAAACAAGTGTCATTAGAAATTCCCTCTACAACTGATTAAAAATACTCAGATCACTATAATTATCTTATCTCTATTTTAAAATGTAATTTAGGACAAGCTGAAGGATTATCATGTCAGCTGTGTGTACAACGTGAAATGTAACAAGAAATTAAATGAAAAAGTTGTTGAAAATTTTCAATTTTCATGGCATAAAGAAAGTCTTGCTACTTCACCCACCTTTTGGCTGACAAACATCCCAACACAGCTGACTGCAGTTGTGAATTACGTGTTTCTATTTCACATTAAATATTGAGTAATGCCACTTAAGTAAAACTAAAAACATGTAACACTGCTGAGTTCTGCACAATGCTGAAGACAAAGAAACATCTCACGACAGAAGGAGTGTCAGGCCTTTTCTATCATGGGTTATTACTTATTAATTCTTGATAAACTGAAAGCTGGAAGTACAAATGCAAAAATGAAAAAGGGAAACGGGAGCCAAATCTTTCGAGTTTTACTCCTAACTCTCCCACTCCCTTCCTGTGCTGCCATAGGCAAGTCACTCCATTTCACAAGTCTATCAGTTAAATAGATGTGTCCCAACACACTTCACACAAAGCACTGCTTAATGCTGGGAATGAAGCCTCTGCACCAAAGGTGCTTGTTGAGGGCAATGCCACAAAGTGACACCACATCACACAAGTGTAAATTTCCTCTCAGGTGTCAGCAAACAAATCTGTCATGTAAAAACTAAACAAAACAGAACCCCTTAGTAAAGGCATGGTCTCACTTCACCAGCTGGAAAAAATGCAGCAGCAGTAATTGTTTCCACAGCCTTCCAAAGCAGAACCAAAAGCCAAGTGTGTTATCAAAGTTTCACGTTGAGTTTTCTCAAACTGAGACACAGAGATAGCACTCCAAAATCAATACAGACATGGCAACAACTCATATCCCAAAGGTAAGTGCCTTAGGGAGGATATGCTTTGGCTAAGTTTCTTTACTCATCACAGCAATTCTAACGTGTAACCACTGGGAGACTTCAGAACACCTCCTGGGTTTAGAAGTTTGTGATTTTAATATTTGTATGTGACAGAGATGAGGAAATACAGTAGGATGTGCTAGGCAATCCACAGCTACGTTTTCATGCCTCTGACAAGTCCAATAAGAAAGATTAGAAGTAACTAGACCCGAGTAGATGACAGAAGCACCTGACCAAAACTTCCCAACATCGCCTGCTGATGCCCCTCAGTCCCATCTGACAGCTGTCCTTGCCATTTTGGGCCCGAACTCTGTACACAGTCCTGCTGCTGCACCCAAATCCTGACACACAGACCTTCCTCCTGCACTACAGATGGCATCCAAGGCCATTCCTTTCATCCCCTTAAGAGGACCTGGAGAAAAGCATTGGCAACAACTTCTCCCTCCCCACACCTCTTGCATGTGGCAGGAGAGGATTACAGTGTGACATCTGACCTGTCCAGCAACAGTGAAAGGACATCTCAAATGAAAGGAAGATCTCTGCAGTTGCAGATCTGTTGGTTGGGCTGGTGACCTTCAGCTGGGTGTCTCTTGGGCTGACACCACAATCAATCTGGTCTCCCCCCATCTCTACAGAGCTGTGGCTTAGGCCTGAATGAGACAAGTAAAAGGTGGTGCTGACCACACTGCAGGAAAACAGCAGCAGCAGCTCCCCAAACATACATGACCAAGTACTGAAACTTTTGAGATCCGTGATTACTTCTGTATATTAACAGCAATATATCTCCCTTCCTTTTTGAAAAACAGCTTGCAGCTGTTTTTGTGTCTTTGTTACTTCAATACTACCTAACTTGATGTGGTCCTTGGTGCTATGTTAGGAGACAAAGGTGGACAACAGCTAGGACAAAATGTAGCCCTTCTTACACAACGCACATGCTGGCTTCACTTCTCAGTGCAGTCTGAGACCTCAAATTGTATGTAGATATTCTGTAGATGTAAAACCCAAAGAAGAGAAGCTGGTACCTGGCTGTGGAGCTTACTTGGAAGTAATGAATTCAATATTGACTCAACTGTAAGCAGAAGGTTGGATCACCTGAGGTCTTTTCCAACCTACGTGACTTTGTACTTCTAACCTCACTATCCAAGTTCATATACACTTGACAGGTTTTTGGATAGTTACAATTGTCTGATGTTGAAATATTTAATTTATCATGAGCAAACTCTGGAACTCTTTTTAAAAGATGCTGTATAGAGAATAATATTTTAGTTAGATTTTCCAACTATAGGGTTCACAAACCTTTGCTGTTCATCTTTTGCAGCCACTAAAGACCATGTTCTTCAAGAGTACTGCATATGTACTTGCCCTCTGGATTTACAAGTTGAGAACAAGCAGTATCCATCTGTTCAGACATCCAATACTGACCTTCAATTACATTCATCCAACTATTTAAAATTTTTCAAAACCTGTTTATTTTTTTATGATCCATATGCTCTCTAGGAACTTCAGCTAATACTTTCCAAGAATTATTAAATTCCCAACATACCTTCACTTATGACCCGAACCAGTTTCAAAACTCAGGTTTTACAATTAATTAACTGCCTGTGAAGTCTAATCATCTGCAGTCTTCTAAATCAAACCTTGAAATACTCCCATTACAGCCCACCTCAGAACTATTTGGGATTACAAATTATGATCCAGAATAGGGCTGACAGATCTAAATCAACATGGCAGGAGAACAACCTGATTCAGCTCTGCAGTTCACACAATTTCATAAAATACAGTGACTTGAAAGAAAACAACAAATACACATAATTGGCATTAATTAAGAACATTTTTATTACCTACAATCAAAGACCTATAAGGAAGGTTTACTTGTCAGAGAGGGAGCTTTCTTTGCTGAGAAATTACAAGTCTTAGTTAATTAACCATCTAATTTTTTGTAGTATAGTTGTTAAGTGGTTTTCACTTTTATTTTCTTCTAAATGGATGTTAGTCTACACACAAAAGCAGTTGCTTAAAGTGAGAGAAGTGAAGTCAGAAAAAAACAATGCTGAAATATTTTAGTCTCGTTTGAACTGAATTCTCCGTTTGTCATCACTGTTACAAAGGTTTCACTGTGTGCTGAGAAGCAACAGGAGTTTTTCAGACTTCAATATTGTGAGAAGAAAGTTAAGTCTGAACTTGTGCACACACATTTAGGATAGACCTACTGTATTTCAAAAATTCAGGGCATCACAAAGGCAAGTTCACCTGTTGGGCACAGGACCCAAACAGCCCGGTTACATGAATTGAGCAGGTAAGGGCTAATTGCCAGTCAAGATTCATTATTATGGTAAAACAAGTAACTGCAGCCACTTAGAATATTATTTTCAGGACTGTGAGCGCAACTGCTTTTCTGCTCATTTTTAATTTCCCTCAACAGTAAGGTTCAGCAATGTATACAAGTGACTATTGCTGTCTCCCTCCAAGCTGCAGCCTCAACTAAGCCATCGCTTTCAAGCAACAAGGGACTGCCTGCCTGCCTTGCTGAAGTTATCTTAGGTACGAGCTTCCACAGGCAGACTAATTCAAATCTATTTTTGTAAATTACAGATTGTGTTAAATATACATGAAGGAAAATATGGAACAGTTGCTTTTACTGCACAACATGAATTATTTCCCATTATAAATTCCCTCCGAGAAAACAATAAATTTTAAAATCTGCCAATTAGTGGCAGTGACTACTGATGATTCTGTATTCCAGTCAAGCAGCAGTATTTGCTGAGTACTGCACTGGGCAGAACAATATTCCAGGAAAATCAGGGACCATGATACCTGACAATAACAAGTTGGAAGATGCAGTGATTCATCCAAGCTTTCTTTTCCTTTTAGAGGGATGCAGGCTGCGTCACTACATCTGCCAGAGGGATTAAATCTTTACATGTATGTAAGATTTTCAATACCTGAAGTACAGCTCAGAACAATAATTTGACAACTTTTGCCTAAGAGAGAGTGATCAGAAAAGTAAATATATTCTTCCTAGAAAATGAAGTCCTCAACCACAAATGCTCAAACATCTTTTCCATTTCTTAAATCACACCACTCCCTAAGGACCATTCAACTTGTCCTAATAAAACAAAGCACGTATGACAGCTCTCTAAAACTATATGTGGATAAACATAAAAAATGGAACAAGAACTACTAAAACCAAATGAAGAAACAAAGAACCAGTGGTACAACCTCTCCATGAATAAGCTAGGTTGAAAACTCTAGCAGGGGATTTCCAGTCATTAGAACAACTGGGTTCTGGAAAAAATCTTTTGATGGAAACAATGGAAAACAAAAAGACTGCAGAGCAGACCTTAACTGATTGCAAAATGAAATTTTGTAAGTCCACTAAAGAGACAAAGAAGGATCTACAAGACAAGATGCTGGAACCAGTGACCTGCAAAGTCCCAAAAGGTAGAATCATGGAGGCTGGAAAATACCTCAAAGATCATCAAGTCTATCTATTAACTTTGCCAAATCCACCACTAAACTAAGTGCCACATACACAAGCCTTTAAAATACCTCCAGGTCTGTGATTCAGCTTTCCTGTAGCTTGTTCCAATGCTCCATAAACCTTTCAGTGAAAAAAGTTTTCATAATAGCCAATCTAAACCTTCCCTGCACAACTTGAGGCCATTTCCTCTTGTTCTGTTGCTTGTTACTTGGGAGAAAAGGCTGACCCTCACTTTGCTACACCCTCCTCTCAGGCAGTTGTAGACAGCAATAAGGTTTCCCTGAGCCTGAGACTCCTTTTCTCCAGGCTAAACACTCCCAGTTCCCTCAGCCACTCCTCACAGGACCTGTGCTCCAGGCCCTTCATCAGCTACACTGCCCTTCTCCAGACTCGCTCCAGCACCTCAATGTTTCTCTTGTAGTGAGGGGTCCAAAACTGAACATGGAATTTGAGGTGCAGTGTCGTTAGAGGACATGAAGTATAGAGCAAAGGGCTCTGAGAATCACACACAGCCACAGGTTTTCATGAGGCAAAAAAGCCTTTATTTTGGGGTTTTTCAACCCTTTTATCAGGTGTTCTGATTACAGGTTATCCTGACTGGTAGAATGAACACCATCTCTCTCATCCCATTGGTGGGACAAGAGAGAAAATACTCTCAGAACATCTGTGTCTTGCTTTGGGAAAGTAAAACCTTATTTACACAAACAATCCTTGAGAGAAGAAAAAGTTCCCAAAAGATTTTCCCTTGGGAACAATCAGCCCCTGAGAGCTTGAAATTCTCTCAGGTTCAGAAATTATGTCCACAGTGCAGCCTCATCAGTGCTGAGTACAGGGGGATGGATAATTGGTGTCCTGGTCCTGCTGGCCACACTACTTCTCATACAAGCCAGGATACCACTGGCCTTCTTGGCCACCTGGGCAACTGCTGGCTCCTGATCAGCTGCTGTTGACCAGTACCCACAGGTCCTTTCCACTAGGCAGTTTTCAGCAATGCTGCTCCAGCCTGCAGCACCATGTGGGGTTGTGATCCAAGCGAAGGACCCGGCACTTCACTTTCCTGAATCTCATATAGTTGGCCTTGGTACATTGATCCAGCTTGTTCAGATCCATCTGCAAAGCCTTCCCTACCTTCAAGCAGACCAACACCCCACCCAATTAAGTGTCATCTATCAGTTTGCTGAGGGTACACTTGATCTCTTGTCAATAATGATACTAAACAGAACTGGCTCCAATATTGGGCCCTGGGGAGCACCACTGGTAACTGGTGACCAGCTGCATTTGACTCCATTCACCACCACTCTTTGGGCTTGGCCAGTTTCTCCAGGAGAATGCTGCAGGACATGATATCAAAGGCTTTACTGAAGTCAAGGTGACACATTTACAGCCTTTCCCTTATCACAGATCAGGCTGGACAAGCAGGACTTGCCTCTAAGAAGCCTTTGCTGACTGGGTCTGATCACCTGTTTGTCCCATATGTGATGGTACTGAGGATGATCTGTTGATGATCTGATGACCTGCCCTAGCATCAAGGTCAGACTCATGTGCCTGTAGTTCCCTGGATCCCCCTTCCAGCCCTTCCTGTGTAACAAGACCGGTAATGTCTTGTTCTGCAAGAGACATTCATCACTCCATAGCTCAGAGAACACACGAAAAGCTGCAGATGCAAACTTGCTGACTGTTAACTAAGCAAACTGATTTTGAATGAGTAGAGAACATTGATGGGACTGTGGACTCCACTTTGTTAATACACAAAGATGGGGCTTCATTCCTCTCTCATGGATAACTGGAAGAGCTCTCAGTTTTCAGTCTGGCATGTGCCCAGTGAGCTTGAGCCTATCTGAGATTATGAAATGTACAACCTACACCTTTCCACCATGTGCTGAACAGCTGAGTTGCACATGACAGGCAGGAACACTACTTATTCTGGTGAGGTTTTATCCATTGATCTTGCCTCCAGGAAACTCCCAGGTAACTTCAGATTGCCCTGAGGCCATATTCATTGTGTTTGTCACTGGTTTCACAGGATATCCCTCATGGTATCTGATGCATTTATAATAAATGTATTACATGGGAACAGAGAATATCTCTTTTTATATCTTCACTATCTCTAGGTAAACTCTTACAGGATCTGGGACAAACTTTTACATTCTTCATTCATGTGATGTCTGGATGTCTGATGAAGATCCACATGTGAGTAATGCAAGTGACCTTAGAGTCCCTGATATGGAGGCACTTTTGCTGGAGGAGTTGCCTTCAAGCCACTTACTGGGAAGATCAGGCCGAGATCTGCTGGGCAGCAAGATGTTATAACTATGAACTCCATTTTCTCTAGGGCCAATTGTCTATTGTTTCCACAATTAGAAGAAAAGCTACATGGTTGATTTCAATATTGTTGATGTTTTGTGACTTTAAGTGACCAGTTATGTGGGTATAGATCACAGTGGCTATCTGAAAACTCCTGGGATTGCGAAGAGCAAAAATTCAGAGAGGTGGCAGTTGGATCCCAGTACGATTCCAAATCAACTCTTACGACTACCAGGATTAAAACCTGTTCTGCCACTTGACAGTCATTTACTTTGAGAGAAAGGAGATGGAGGCAGGTTCAGTTTCTGACCTCCACACTATGTTGAGTCACTTGAGGTCCCATATAAGATGAAAAGTTCTTTACTGCAGTATCAGGAAACTCTGAAAGAAAATGTGTCTCAACCTGAGGACAGGATTTGAACCTTGTTGATCTGGTTTTTCATATTAGAAGGGATTCCACCTGTCAGTACTCGATCCAAAGAAGTTACTATGGTAGTAAGTATCCAGAAATAAAGGTGATTAACTATTTGGAAGTAAACTGAGGGCAAGACATCAGGTTGTCCTATGAGAACTGCTTTATTCTACTAAGCATTACTGTAGGATATGAGACTGCAGACTCGACAGTGCTGCTCCCATTTCTGATAACTTATGTATGCAATGTATAAATTCACATTTCTCTGACCCCACCTTCATGGGAACTACAAGATATATTTCAGGAACTAGCACTTTAAAATATGCATTAATTTCATTAGTGCAGCTAAGGTTTTATAATCTCTTTAAAGACAAATCACATTCTAGAACACTTTATTAGTAACTGTTTAAAAAACCTTAATAAGTAAACTTACAAAATTATTTCTCTTAAAATGTTATCCTTGTGTTTTAAAGTTATTAACAAAAAGGAGTTTCGTGTACTTACACTTTCTTCATATCCAAGACACAAAATTACTATTTATCACATGTTGACTCATACTGCTTATATGAAAAGGGACAGTTAAAATCAAGTGAAAATTTTGAATCACAGGTTTTAAAGTGTTTCACATATAGTAAATACTACTGCATTAAGAAAAGAAGGATTTCTGTGGAAGGGTAATACTATATGTAAAAGAGTACAAAGAAGAGTACTAATAATACAGCTACAAAAAACATACAAAACCTTTTGATATATGAAACTTGCTATTACTTTTCAACATGCAAAAGTCAGGCTAAATTGAGTCTGAAAACTGTAATTCTGTTAAACAGTTTTTACAGAAAATAAAAAAAAGAGAGGAATTTAAAAAAAAAATGTTGCTGATATTCTGTCAACAGCTACTAGACAGTTTGCTAGTCCTCAGAGAGCAAAGAAAGAAAGAAACGATAATTGGATTAACTAAAATATAGACCCGACCAAGAAATTCAACACTGATAAAAACATACACTTGCAAAAGCCAAGAGCTAGAATGAAATTATTTTATTAGGTTCAAATAGAATTAATATTTGCTCTATGTTCATGTTAACATATACATAAACATTAACAATCTCAAGGCTGCCTATTAATTCACTAGTGGCATATTTACAGTATTTATGATATTATACCCCATGTTGGGACATCCCATTACAGAGTCACGGTGGTAAGCTCCATACTTAAGGTGGATTCTGCAACACATCACATCTTTCCAGTTATTCTCCTGCAGTATGATTACTTTTGGGGCAAGAATTTACCACTTGGTTTCCGCCCACAGGGTAATCTCTGTGGAAACTGACAAACTGATTTAAGCAGCTGTGGAATAATTTACTGGGTCTTGAGTTTTATTAAAGGAGAACAAAAGGCTTTGAGAGCTTTTGGTGTTTTATGCCAGAACAAGAAGGATGTTTGGCTTAGGAACTGTTCAGTTTCTCTTAAACTTTCCTCTTGCCTCCCACAAGGATCATATTTGACTGCCATTTGAATGGAACCATTGCTAAGTGCATCTTTCCCAAGATTCATGTCCAACACAGCCCGTTAAAAATGTACATGGTCCTGGGGAGAGAGAAGATGCCACAACAATAGAATAAACAAAATAAACAAAATAAAAATAGTGTTTAAATACAAAACATGCTTCAATGATACCATATTTCAAGATTCCCAAAAATCTAGCGAGGAAATGTTAAGCAGCATTATCCTTTTACAGTTGAAAGAACTGAGACAGAAAAGCAGAATATGGTAAAGACAAAAGATACCTCAAAATCTGGGGTCATAATTCCTAATCTAATAGTCCTCCTGCTTACTACAAATAAACTATTTCCTCCCTTTATTTCAGCTGTTAAAATAACTTCTGAACTTTTCTGCAAAAAAGCGATGGTGTGAGTCCAACTCTCACCCCAAGAAACACTGGAAGGATTAATTAAGGTTTGTGAAGCACTGAAAGTGCAGGGGAAACCCCCAGGAGGAAGTCTGTATTTCCATATTCTGACCAGGACTTGAAAGGCATGCAATAAATACAGCCTGGGGCACAGAACAAGCAATAAGAATAAAGTAAAATATTGAACAGCTGTTTGTTAAGTGAATACTATTTGTCCCACACAACAGATTTTATTTTTGCCTTAGGCTGCAGGGAGCGGGAGGCTGAAATAAAATGTTACTTTGAAGGGTTAAATAGTGACAAAGTTATAAAAAATTGGAACTTCTTCTTACAAACAAGAATATTAAGACAACCTTTACAAGCAGAACTGCAAGCTCTGCTCATTATTATATTAGAAATACAACTGGTTAGATAATACAAAAAGTCTCTGATTTACCAGATTAACATCTTTGTGGAGATGCAATGTCTTTCAGCCTATAAAAACTATGTGGACACCACCACACTCATTAAAAGCCATCATTTTTTAAAGAGGGGTGAGAAGGAAAGAGCTTACTCTTAGAAAACTAGGAATGTTCCACATACTACAGTAAGCAAAGATGGTGAGATCTGCCTGGAACTAAACCCCAAAGGAACAAACCTCACCCACAGCAGCTTTCCTCCCCAGCACACTGCTACCTACCTAAAGCAGGCAACGCGAAGTTGCCAGTGGGTGTGAGCTCACAACTCACACAAGTACGGCTTGCTGGGTGCAGAGCGCTGACTTTTGCCTTCTCTTGCAAACTGACAAGAGTTTATTTGCTTTTCAGCATCAGAAAGTGGAATAACTAAAAGTAAAGAGAGCCTGTGTGCTGTCTGGAAAAATGAAAGGAAAGCAGCACAGCTGCTGTGCCCAGTGACAGTCTCACTCTTCTACCACTACAACTTCTTTGGGAATTACATGGAAGAAGAAAAGAATTGCCTGAAAACAATAATACAGAGAGTAAGGAAGGAAGAACAGGAAGCGTGGTTATCAGAAATAGCTGCGTTCCCACTGCAAACATAATTATTTTCTAACATTTCTTATTTTCCTTTCCAGAAATTGCTCCATAATACCGCTTTTTTCCCCCCACATTTTTTTCTCTCTTTCCAAAATAAAGATTTTCCTAAGACTGGTATTCAGAACTGACAGCCATTAACTCCAGTGCCTGTTTTTAGAATGTGCTTGAGAAAACTGTGATTTTCTCAAACCACCAAGAAAAAAAATCAATTCAATCTTAGCAATTACAGCAGTCAAATATTTTTAATTATAATTTCTTGCTGTTAAATGAATAAACAGAAAATACTGGGGCAAAAAAACACATTGAAAAAAAAAAACAACAAAAAGGAGCATTAGGAAAGCAACCCAGTATTTGATGTCTCCTCTTTTTTTGCTGCTGAAAGCCACATGGCACACACAGTATTTTTAACTGAGGAGTCTCGTTTCAAATATATGCTGAGGAATCTTATTTCAAACATATTCTAAATAAGGAGAGGAGTATTAAAACAAGCAGTCCCTTACTCTAATTTTATCCATCTCCCTCCTCTTCTTTCCTTGATGCAATGAAACTTTAACACCAAACACTGTCTCTCTCTTTTTTTTGTAAACAGTGATCAACATTTTCCTAAATGACCCCCAAAACGACCTACTTCGAATCTACTCATTAGTAACAGCCACGTTTGCAATATTAACCTGGATGTGGCTGTTTATTAAGATCTTTTAAGGGGGTTAGAATGAAGACACACTGCCGGTGTACAGGGAGCACAGAAGGGGTAATTTAAAACCCATGTTTTTCCTCCCCCTCACCGAAAACATGCCCAACATTGTGCAGCTGTGCTGCCAGCTTCATCACTCCCTCCATCTCCACTCTTGCTAATTAAAAGGTTGATCACAGAACAATGCTCTTCTCATTAATTTCAGCCTTCTGATTGGGCAGGATTCCCACTCGCTCCGCCTGATCTTTTCCACACTGCTGAAGTTAATGTGACAGGAGCCCGAAGATGGATTACCCGCTGCCATATTGCCCATCACCTCCAATCAGCAGCTATCGGGGTAAACTGATTGTTCTAATTTGCTCTCATTATTTTTACAATATCAGGAGAAAATAACGCACACAGCTCACTGTCAAAGCTGTGAAAATCAGCCATTAGTTAAACCCAGACACTGAGTGGCTTTATTAGAAGCACTGCAGTTTATTGATTTGGCTTCGGTAAACTAAGATAATACCTGTCCTCTTTACACACAATTTTTAAGGTGCACTTATGTAGCAAGAAAATATTTATTAGGATACTTTTGGAAATGCTCGCTGTCTCAGCCTGTTATTTTGATACACTGTCAGACAACAAAGATTAAGAACAATGGAAGCTTGACTTCCACATAAAGAAGGGCAAAATATGCAGCATTATCCACATGGCAGCCTGCATGCATGCCTCAGCTACTCTTCTATAGTTTAAATAAAAATCATCTCAGGATGAGTATGGCAGGTGAATATGTAAATACACCCCATAATCACAGAAAATACAGTACTACTATAAAGACAGACATAGTACAGGCATGATTCCATGAGCTGTATGTACAAGGTCAGCAATTTAGTATCGGGTTTGGTTTTCTGTTGGGCTTTTTTTTTGGCTAAGCAAGCCCACCATCAAAACACAGGGTCTGAGAGCAGAAGGTCCAAATAAGAGAAACTGTTTTGTATGACTGGGAACTATTTTTTACCCTATGTAAAGGCATTACGCTGCTACAACTTGGGAACAGGATCTGAGATGTCACTCCACACTAAAGCCTCACAGGATCCCAGAGCTAAGAAATTAATAAAGTATTGTTAGCAGTATGAAGTCAGGCATTTTTACACCACAGCAGTGTTTAGAAAACACTGAAAATTCTGGACCTCTAACTGTCTCTATGTATAAAGGGACCTACATTATTTTGCCTACTGCCTCTCTGCATCTTAGCAAAGGGAAATGCTAAATAATGGGATTAACAGAAATATGATACCTTAAATCTTCCTAAACATAAACCCTTAACTGGTGTCTACGATGCTCTAACTGCCAATGTACTCCAAGAGTGACAGGTAGAGCACAGCGGACTGATTTTACTTTTAAATAATATCTAAATTAGATTAGTTCTTTGTGTAGATCTGCATGAGCCAGAGGGGACATTCATCATTGTGCCAAAAAAGTTAAATTCACTGGGGTACGCTCAAAGTGAGTGGTTCTAGATCTATGTTTTATCTCTCAGACGCATCATCAAGATGCTGTGCCAACATGCATGAAGCCAGCTAGGAGCCGCAAGAAAGACAACGGGAGAGTAACTGGATAGTAGAAAAGGTTTAATTTTTTCCTTTGTAGATTATGAATTACTTGGGACAGGATCTGTGGTTTCTCTGTCTTGTAAGCACAGAGCATCCCTTTCAAGACTTGAGCTTCTTTTTTAATATTTAAATGGCTTAAATATAAGGAAGAGTATTCTCCTCCCTCTCCCTCCTCCCCCTGATGTAATTAAAAATGCTACAATTTTCATTAGGGCTTTTTAATATTTTTAAATCTTCATCAGCTAGAGCCTCGCATTTGGGGTTTGATTTTTCCTCCCTCCTAGAAAAGCCACCTCCTAGCTTTGTTTGGTATCTCTTTTGACCCTTGCTAATGGTGTTCTCTTGGAGGGGCGTGCCATGCTTTTCCCCTTAAAATTCCTGCACTGAAAGACTGCGCCACACCACACTCCACAAAACGTGCTGATGGCACAAATTACAAGCCCCCAGCCGAACACTCCAGCCCCCACCATTCGGGCAGATTTATGTGGGCTCTTGCCGACGTTATTACAAGTCAGAGTTTATTGGGAAATTGTTACATTATGCGGAGTGTCTAACAAATTGCTTATGCTGCTATAATTGGATTACAACAGCCGCTTGCTCCCACCGGTAAGATTAGGCAAGTAGGACTCCTGCCGATCTCTGAGCGTTAGCAGTAATTTTATTTGCCTTGCCTCTCTCTTTCCTAACAACATGCCTCTTTCCCTGCCAGCTGTCTGCTGAAAAGGCACAGGCTTGTTCCTTGGCCCTAACAATGCAATTACAGCCCTGCAGATCGCACTGTTTGTGCATTAAGTACAGAGCCAAAACGAGGCGAATTGATCGTTTGACTTTTGGAGGAGCCATGTGATCTCTGCGTGCGGGTGATCCGGCATGCACCAGTGGGCAGTGCTGCAGTGCGTGCCTCACGATGAACCCGCTTCACGCTGCCTCCCCTCCCCTGCCCGCTCCCAACAGCAAAGATGCTGAAGCCCACCCCATGTTAACCCCCATCAGGCTACAAAAACAGACTCATTTTTGGGTGATCTCTTGCTAGGCTGAACTCAGAACTCACTATGCTTTCTGAAATGTGATACTTGGCCACATCAGTGGCTTCCCTGCAGTGGGCTACACTAGGAAACTGTTATTACAGCATTTCATACCACAAGCTTTAGCACAAGAATTGGACATATTTTCAAACAACTTTTTCAATTCATGTATTTGAAAAATACTAAAAATACATCTAATGTCATATATTCCATACCATCATGTCTGCCACCATTTATTGTCAAAGCCACCGATGACTTGTATTCCAAACTGTTTCACATTTCCAGCACAAAGGATTCTAAAGTACTTTGTAAATGCAAGTCCAGTTTGGTTTTAACATTTATTAAGGAGATAAACACTCCTTACAAATATAATGTGATGGATCTCGAATGAAGACCTCAAGGCTGTAATTCTTTATGCAGCGTATCTGTCAGCAAACACACAGCAAGGAACTACAGCACATACTACACATAATAAAGTTGCAGGTGAATTTTGACTAAGGATGTCAGGTCAAGTTCTAAATTTAAAAAAAAAAAGACTTCTATTACATCTTCATTGTCTGTTCACTGAGAGGATTCCAGGATGATTCCAGTTAGAAAACACCCCTGGAGTTCTCCAGCTCAGCCTCCTGCTCAAAGCAGGGTGCATTCATTATGAAGAATGGTCAGATCAGGTAGCTCATGGCTTCATTTAACATGGTCTTGAAAACCTCCAAGGATGGAGGCTGCAGATCCTCCACAAGCAACTTGTTCCAGCTTGACTGTCATCACCACAAGAGAACTCTTCCTTGAAACCACTCAAACATGAGATGGAATTTCTAACATCTGAGGGGGGACCTGCCAGTATTTACTGAACTCAATCTGAAATGTAATGCAATTTGCTTTATCAAGACTCCAGACCATGGGGTCCAAAAAGTAGAAACATCTCCATCAAGTTGACCAAACTTTGAAAATGATTCTTCATATAAAGATTTGTCTATCCCCTGCCTGACCATCCTTACTGCAGAGTTTAGAGAGCTGATCTCCATAATACACTTAAGAGACCCTCAGCTACAAAGCAATGTAGGAGTTAGCTTTTATATTGCTATTTCTTCAAAGTCTCTGTTGCATTCAAAATACCCTAAGTGCAATTATTTTTTAATTTTTTGTTTCATTGACATGCAAAGTCATTTTGGGTGGTAAGAGTAGCAGAAATGACAACCACTCCACAATGTTTTCGTAACTGAAGACTAAAGAAGCCTGTTTACACATAGTTTAACACTCAAAAGAAACTCTGAACAGCTGAAATGCCTTATAAATAGCTCAGACCCAGAGGAAGTGCAAACGTCTGCATTGTGAATTGTAGATCTTAATTACAGACAATGGCTGGTACAGCAAGTAGCACAGAAAAAAAAAAGTGAAACAGTTGCACTGTTCATGGTTGGCAATAATTCTTCAGGAAAATATTTACTATCAATCAGTTATGAGAAAAGGGACTCTGCGCTCATAAAACAGCACGTTGCTTCTCATACCAGGACCATTTTGCTTCAGCATAATCTGAATTTAAACAGCTTGTTTCCTGCGGATATAATTTTGGAAATAAATAAAACAAGTCTATCAAAATCTGGAGAATGTGTATGGTGGGGTGGAGTGGGGGAGCAAGAATATCACATTTCTGTCTCTGTCATTTGCAAAAAGATTATTAGACCAAGATGAAGCTAAAGCATAAAGATTGTCTTGACCTAAAAAAAGACAGACAAACTAGCAATGAAGATAGAAGTAGTCATATTTGTGAAAGGACGATCATTATTAGGTCAAAGCTTTTGGATAAACTTCTGATGCCATTTTCTACTTTTGTTGTCTGAGAATTCACTTTCAAGACACCTTTTTCATGTTAAGTACCCCCAGCAATGTCCCTGCAATGCCTGCCATTCATACAACCCTCTTATTACAGAGAGAATGCCTCCAACAGAAGGGTAAAATGACATGCTCACATCTCTATCAGCCAGTGGCTGAGGCAGTGTTTATCCAGTTTGCAACAACCTCAAAAACTGCTGATCCTCGCAGAGAAAGGTATTGCCAAGTCATAATAGAGGATATTTTACTGAGGGATTTGGGGCTGAAAGCATGTCCACTAAAAGTCCCTCTGCATCATTACACAGAAGCTTAATACTAAAAATTAAGCTAACATACTTTCTTATTAAAACGGTAGAACAAATATCAGGAAACAATGTTGCTAGTCAAATAATGTTTGTTCATTATTAAATTGTTCTAATTTCAATGTCAGTGACTGGAAAGGCTTCAAAAGCACTAGAAAACTATGCATTATCTGACTATATACTGACTCAGTGGTATATATCACAGCAGAACTCTAAGCTGGTTGTGCTATTCATGCAAAGTAAATGCAGACACACTCTCTGGAAAAAAAAGAGCTATCAATCTGTGACATAAAGGGACTTGAGAGTACAAGAGGGACACTCTTCAGATCAATTTGTCCTACTGCCAACTGGAACATCCAGCTTGGAACCTAAATGCTTCTTTATTAAAGAGTGCTCGTGGTGTCTCCTTTAAATTCATATAAAAATTCCAGACATAGTGTTATTATTGTGCAGACTATGTTTGTTTTAAAAATTCGAAAGTAGTCATGCAGAAAGAACTGACAAAGGAAAGAAGATTTCAATTACCAGCTACTTCCACCACTCCTTGCTTTAGCTGAATCACCCTTGAGTGTAAAATGCGTAGCTATAGCTAAATAATAAGATCCATCTTTGAAAGGAAACTTCACAGAGCACACTGGGAGTGCCAAGGCCTGTTCTGTGTTTCCAGATCTGAGCACAAGAGAGCTCCATCCCACCTTTAGAAGTATAATGAACAGTAAAGATTCCCTAAATGATAGAAAATGCCTAAAAGACCCTGAGAAGTCCCTTAGTTTGCCAGGAACTTAAAAAGCAAGAGCGGTTATCACATGTGAGTAGAAAGCAGTGGCCTGAAACAGAAGTCTGATTTTTCAAGGGTGGTGTGCATGACTATATTTTTCTTCCAATTTTACTTAGTTCAAGGTAGAGAACCTCTCCCAGCTGCTGCTGCTGAGTTCAGAACTAAGTAAAAGCCTGGGGATGCTGGATGCCATTTTGAAGGTGTCTCATCAGTGCTGTCACAGGGATGCCATAGGGTGCCTGTCTCTGGCACAAGTAGGAAAGAATTCAATATGCAAAATGAAACTGAGAACACTCCTTTGTACAGGAGATACAGATGAACTTGAACCAACTGCAAGAGCAAATAAACAGTAAGACCTATCTAATGAATGGAAGAAACTGGTATTGACTGTAGGACTCTGAGATCAGTTATATACCCATCTCCGGTTGGGAAAAGAAAGAGCACTTGGAATCTAAAGGGTATTTCCAGGATCCAGGGAAATGCAAAATCTAACAGACGTGAAACAAACAGCAAATCTCAGACCTAACACAGCCCACATAACAAAAGGGTGAAAAGGTAAGACCTCTGTTTGAAAACAGGACTGTATTTAATCCATCCAAGCAAAGACTCAGCCAAGGGGACTGAAGACACACCAAAGCATCCCTCACGACACATCAAATAGAAAGTGTGAAGGTCACCACAGAAAGATTTCCTGGGTACAAAACAGAATAGAAACTTGTTTGCTCACCCAGGAGCATCAAAAGAATCCTAGTGACATACCAGATGCCAGGGGACTTTTAACTATGTCCCTCTCTAATTGAGGATGAAGCACACACCAACACCATTATCTGCCTGAAGATACTGGCTTACAAAATATGGAACAAACAATAGGAACAGATGCTCATTTGGCCAGATTTCAATAAGCCTCATTAAAATCAAACACCCTGTCCTTGGAGCCCAGGTTCATGCTACATCTCTACCTTATTTAAGCACCTAGCACAAATTCCTGAGGAAGCTGTCCACTTGTGGTTGCACACCAGTTGTATCATTAAAAGAAACCCTCTTGCAGAGATTTTTTGGTTTCTAAAGAAACAAAAAAAAAGGGATATTTTCTATATCTATGCCTGTGTGTGTACATACACATGTAAAAACACAATCAGAGATTGCATTTCCTTTTAAAAGACGTTAGCTTGAATATACATCAGACTTGTTAATCACTCAAAGGCAATGGGAAAAAGGATGCAAAAAAATAACAGAAAAACTCTGGCACATGGGAGAGAAATGATGTTACAGATCACACATATGAAATCCACACATCACAATATATAATTTTTAATTTAGGATCCCAGCTCTTCAGTTGAAACATGCTCATACTTGAAACAATTTCTAATGCTCCTTATTTGCTTTTACCCAAACTTGTCCAATCAATGGACAACTATCAATGGAGTTTCAGAGGAAAAATACCAGAAAAGAAGGGCTAAGAACAAGACAGATTCATCAGAATATGACATTCTAGCTTTATTTTAAAATGTCTGAATAAAAATAGTTAAGCTATAGGTTTGCAAAAGGCACTGAGCTCCTGGCTGCAGAGGCAGCATGACACTGTACACAAAACCAGACAGATGAGGTTTCCTAACACATAAAAAATTTCTTGAGTGATCAAAATACTGTGCCCTTTGCTGCTGTCCATACCTGAATATGTGTATCTGTTTTTTCCCCCCTCTATTTTAGGATGAATGCTAGTTGTTAGGTTGGTAGTTTACACTGGATGTCCTGTATAGAAGCACTCCTTCACAAGAGAGTTTAACAAATGAACAGTGCTTCAGCCTGGGAGAAGAGATACCTCAATATCGGCATGTGTGGTCTCACAGGTAACTGCATTTCATTCTTTGAACAAACTTTTAGAAATGTCAAGCACACAGTCAGTAAATGCCATTAATACACTCTTAACAGAGCACAATTATCTTTTCTGCAACTAGGTGCAGAATCAGAAATTTAGTTTTCAGTAAAACCATTGTCTCTTGCAGACTGACTGACACATCTGACAAACAAGTGATAATGCAGATGGTGTCTCCCAATCAGGGCTGATATTGCACTGCAGAACCAGAAAAAGTACATCATGATTTCAAAGTAACCCTTTCTGTTTCACTGCAAGTTGGAAAAAAAAAAAAATGGAACCCCCTGGAATATGTTTGGAAAAGTCCTGGAGATAATGAAAACTGTATCACCTTCCACTATTCACCTTCCTGACAAAACATTTTAAAGTCCAAGGCTATAAAATACATCAGTCATAGAGGATAAATCTTGCTGTGTACATGTGGTAGAAGAAGGCCTCTAGACTCCCTAAATCCCATTTAAGCCCTTTATGTAGGGAACATTTAACAGTTGTGCCATTTGCCTATGCCATCATGAAACCATCTGCATTTAGATAGCTGGATTTATAAATGCTTTGACACTTCTGGAATTTGTAAGACAAGCTTTCTTAGAACCAACTTCATGTGGTTTGTAGAT
This sequence comes from Cyanistes caeruleus, assembly GCF_971803275.1. Classification (NCBI taxonomy): domain Eukaryota; kingdom Metazoa; phylum Chordata; class Aves; order Passeriformes; family Paridae; genus Cyanistes; species Cyanistes caeruleus. The sequence goes on along the minus strand of NC_141708.1, from coordinate 13,349,171 downwards.
AGGAAGGCAAAGGAAAGGAGTACAACAGCCAGGCAAGACAGTATTAGAGGAATTATATCCCCAGTAAAGTCCTTATGTTTTTTTAGAGTAAGATACATGTATATTTCATATACATATATACACACACACATACATATATGTATATATAGACACATGTACGTGGATGTATGCATGCATATATATGTGTGTGTGTTTATATATGGTTTGCCATACATACATATGACGGCAGACTGTCCAAGAGTATATATATACATGTATTTCCCTACAGCATATAGAGACACGATACTTCAAAAACATACACTTTTTTATCTCCAGGATGGTGTCTCAAATTCATCCTCAATAGCATGAAACAAGTCTTGCTGTTCCTGCCTTGAGCCCTATCCACAGCTCTCACCACAAACCTGCTGAAAACTTAACTTTTGGAGAGCTTATTAATTAGGACACAAAGTTGTTAAAGGATGTGATTTTATTCAAAAGAGGCACCACTTAAATTTGCTGTACTTGTTGCACACCCTTGCCCCTTAGTGAGGCAATCAAGTCAAACAGGACACTGTAGAACAGATGGGGTTGAATGGGTTTGCTCCTATGAGCTTGCTGTGAGCTGCTCTATGGCATTGGAACAATGCTCTATAATGAGACAACTCAGCCAGAGTTGTCCTGATTAAAAGTTTCACCTAGTCTGTATCAGAAAGCACCGTAGGAAGCAGTGTGCAAGACCAGTCATGTTAAGAATGGAAGTGCTGGTATTAGACTTTGTATCAGGACCTTGCACCAGAACTGGTAACTTCTCTCAAAAGTGCTTCTCCAGTGGGAGGTAACTGGCATGTCAAGCACAGTTTATGAATGCTAAGCCACCTGCAAACACCATTACAAACTTCTATGGTAGCCAATTCCCTGACAAGAGTCCAAAGTAATGGGACATCCAAATTCCACCAGCAAAACCCCAGCAAAGATTTAGCTGGGAAATTATCTTAAAGGTCAATACAAAAGTGGCCCCTGAAGGGACAAGGCACCTTTAACAACCAATCAAAGAATGAAAGAAATGGACTTCAAGAAGATCAAAGAATAATAACTGAAAGAGAAAACAGGCTTTTGAGTGGTTGGGTTTGTGGTGACAGAAGAGCAACAAAATGCCAGCTGGTTTCAGTAACAGATGGCTGTATGCACTGATCTCTCCTGCATGCCCATTCTAAACTTCCTTTCAGTGGAAATACAAAGCTTACACAAGGCTAAACGCATCGTCCATGCAGCCTTTCCACGCATCATCATGGTTCAAATGTTCTCCATTCACAAACAGACCAAGCTGTACATTTTTTTTACTCTAGTTATGCTGAATTCTAAGAGGGTGGCTAATGGCACCTCATCTTTTCCAATCACATCTACCTCAATTGTCAAAAAATCACTTTTCCGTGACAGGCTAATAAATTCATTTTCTTACCATTCTGCCTCTAATATCTCCCTTGTCCCTTTCCTTTACGTACAGTGTTCGCTGTATTTTAATTGAAAAGTCTTCTTGCACCTCCCTTCTGGTATCTAAGAAAGGGAACCATGATACAAAGAGCTCTCATGTAGTATTTCTAATATGTATCTGGGCATTTATCATTTGAAGCTGCCACAGCTAATTACATGGCTGGCATAGGTCATCCCACTGGAAAAGCCTATTACTTGAATAGCAGAATGAACCCTTCAATCCTACATAGCTCAGGCAGGACTCAAGTAATCATTTCCAGCAGAGAAAAACAGCAAGTCTAAAATCTCTACACTGAAGGACAGAAAAGCCTACTCAAAATACTTGCTCTTTGTTTAAATATTTTTTTCCTAACTGTAATATTCCACAAGAACTTTTTGTTGACTAATAATGAACAATTTGCTAAAAACCCCTCAAAACCAAAGCCGTTCTCTTACTTACTTTGGCCACACAATTTTCAGTCTTCATAGCAGTGCTTCCTAGACATACTGTTTCCTGGTTTAAGCACAGTCTGGCACAGCTGTTGTAGGTCTGCAGAAAGATTAAAATGGTTATGAATAGAAGAACACAATTTTCTTTCAGGCACCACATTTTTGGCACAGGAACCTACACTAACTCTACTACTCTACTACATTTCCTTTTTCTTAGATGTAAATGTTTCAAACCAAAATAAATTAGTTTATAGCAAAAGTCTATGTTCAGGGCATGCATGTCCTCTGAGAAGCTATGTACAATTTTACAGTAGGGAAATACAAAGAAAAAGATTTTTCTTCTCTATTCCTTTGAAAATGGAAAAGAAATTCTCATCTCAGTTTTTGTTCTTTCACAAAATGCTGCATAATGAAACAACTAAAGCAAGGTGATTTCTACACACTAGTTAACACAAAGTATGTCAAATGTGAATAAACATCCGACTTTATCAGAATATAAAATGTAAAATACATGGGACATAGTGAAGGCTATAGTCAGAAAGGAGCAAATGCAGACCACATTTCATTGTTGTATTTAATCTTCTCAGTCATGTAAAGCTTTTTTAATTTTTTTGAAATAGAATGTCTTTTTTCTTTAATGCTGCCCTGCACAAGTGAGCCCCAGTCAGGGCTGCAGACTTCAGAGTCCTTGCAGAACACATCACTCACGGTCTCTCTGCCTTTCGAGGGAAGTGTATGAACAATACTTACAAAGTGGGCTTAAAATTATAATTTGGTTGACTTGGCTGTTTAAACTACTATGTCTGAAAAACTCAGGAGCTTTTAATAGAGGCTCTCCTCCTCACCCCCAAAGCCTTTTCATCTAAGAGCTTCAGTATGGGATTAATACACCTGCCACCATTTACACAAAAATGCTCCCATGCAAAAGTGGCAGCTCAAAAGCAAGCACCAACTTGGTTTCTTTCAAGAGTAGAAAGCAGACCACAAAGAAGATGCTGCCACCTCAAATAATTGCTTGGGGAAAACCCAAAAATATGCTGAAAGAGAATGAAATCAAACTTGTTACAAAGACATTTTCAAGAGCAGTAAGCAAAGCATACTAATATTCATGATATTTTTATGATTGCCTTAATGGGAGGATGCACAAACACTTGTAGTGAGCTGCCTGTCAGTTCTCTCCCTGTAATACTCACTGGCAATCTCTGGAGATGTTTTTTTCAGGGCTTGCTATGATTTCCATTTGCTTGACTTGAAATGACTTCAACCCCAAATCTGGTACAGGTTACCAAACCTGTGGACAACACTGGTATGATAAGGGCACCTAAACTTCTCCCTCTGCCCCAAAGCTCCATCAGCAGAGCCAAATTCCCTCAGTGTCAAGGACCAAAAAGCTATTTCCCTCTCTTGCCCCTCTGCCAGAGGCTTGATTCTGTGCAAAATATTGTCAGCAGCAACACAAAAACTGGCAGAGGAGCACATGGCAAAGGATGTCAGAGGCAAGAATGCAAAGAGATTAAAAGGGGTTTATGCTGAGCAATTGGAGATGTGTCCACAAAGCCAGTGCTCCCAACAGCCCCCAGATGAGGTAAGCACCAACTGAAGGGAACTGCATGTTACCAATCAGTTTATAACATTCACCTAAGTTCTAACAATCCTCATGAATCATTCCTTACTGCACGGGGGAATCAGTATACTGGCTTAGGTGAATCTGTACTGGACCAGCACAGTACAACCATCCTTGGAGAAATTAAGGAAATCACAGTCCTTTCCACCTTACCTATTTACAGAGTCCCTTTAAAGTTCACCATGACGCAGAAACAAAAGAGAGCACAAAAGCCCTAATTTCTCCATTGCTTTAGCGGTTCATATTTCATTTCTCAGTGAGGTCTCTAACCAGAAAACAACCAGTGACAGACAGGAATGCAGAATATTCTGGCTCCAGCAGCTCTCCTTACATGTCACAACATTGATATCTGCTTTGACTAGCAGCCAGCAAGCAATTTCTGACTCTAGACCCAGAAAGAGAAACTGAAAAAATCAAACACATGAATTCTTTCAAGGTGCTGCGCAGATGAGCAAAGTGCATCTTTCAGCAGGAGAGGCTCAGATTCAAACTGGATTAGGCCACAAGCAATCAGAAGTCTGACTGCCTCTTGCAAATATTTGCCACCATCACACTGGTATGCATACAACTTTCTCCTCAGAAGAAAGATCAGAATGGTATAAACTGCTATAAATTTGGGCTTAGATATAGCATCCTAACCGATAAGACAAAAAGTTGATACCATCTGCTTTGCACTGACATTCAGACAATACCATGCAAACTTCATTTCACAGGCATGGTATTAAACTCAACTAGATTATGAAGGTGAAAAACTACGAAGAGATGGTAAGATTCTTTGTTCAGTTTTTACATTTGTGTAATTTAACCCATTTATTGTAAATCTGTATTTTTTTCACTTGCAATTTAATTCTTAGAATTCTATATGAAGTATTTCTGTACAACTTGTCTGCTACATACTGTACATACATATGTAAGTTTTATGAGGAGCCCTGACGTGAGAAAAGCTACTACTAACTCCACTTTGCAGATCAAAAGCTCAGCCACAAAAACATTTACTGAAAGCAACAAGGAAGTCTGTGGCTCTGTGAACCGAACCATGAACTCAAATCTTGTCAGTCTTTTTCCTCCCAAGACAGGTATGCACAAACCTTGGTTGCATGCCAGCTTTTTAAAAGCTCGGCTTACAACAGGCTTTCTCCACATTTACAAATGGGAAAAAGTAGACAATCCAAATACAAAATGTGAAATACTAAATGCTAAACCTAAAGATGTCAGCATTTTCTGAGAATGAAAGAAGCTCACCATGCACTATTCAAAAGTTACATGCATGTCAGAACACAAATACAAATAATTATTCCAGTGTATTGCTTAATTTTGATTACTTTCACCCACACATTGCTGTTCTCAGTGAGAACAGCACTGACTGAACTTCCAGCATAACTTGTTAATCAAATCCCACAATAGCAGGACTACTGACATTTGACAGAACTAGTATAGCATAAATTTAAAGAAGATAAAGTGAAATACTTCTTCAGATAGCTGGCACTGAACTTCTAGTGCTTCCTGCCCCAGGACATCATGCAGAGAAACTTCATCAGAAGTAGAAAAATGAACGAAACAAATTCATGGACAGCAGCTCCATAGATACTCAGCACAGATATCCTCCAGACATGCCTAGTGCAACAGCAGTAGCTGCTGCAGGAACAGGAGGCCAGTGGAGTACCAAAAGAGGCCAGACTTGTTTGCTGTCATTTAACAGCACCTTCCACTGAGTGCTGGAGTTGGCAGGGGATGAGCTGACTAGGTCTGACTGACCTGGGCATTCTCATGCTATCAATATACCTCTCTGCCCTTTGAGAACAAGCCAAGGAACTCCTCCTGCCCAACCTTTTAAACCACAGAAGGAGAGAAGAACATGATTTTACTGTAAGAGCCAATGTTTACACAGTAATTTTATTACATAAGGATTCATGTATGTGCCAAATTACCAGACAACCATTTAGTCCTTCAGCAGCTCTTTGTTTCTCAGCAGAAGTAAAAGGGAAAAAGAGAAAATAAAAAAGAGTACATATCATGGATTCAACACATCAGGATGCATATTTGAGAATAAAACATAAAGTACTCTTCCATTTGACATACATTACTGTCTTTGCAAAGTTACAAAGTTCTTATTTTCACATTCTCACAGAAGAATGTGTCATTAGCCTTGTGGGATGAATAAAGAGGGCGAAGAAGATTCACATGCATGTTCTACAATATCTTTTAAAAGGTTGAAAGCAAAACACAGAAAACCTAGTTCTCCCTTAAAGTCCAGAGGAAAAAGAAGTAATGTCACTCTGCTTGATAGGTCTCAATGGAAATGTACTGCCAGTGTTAAAAAGAAGCTGCATCTGGCTCATGAGGCCAGGTTTTAAGAAGCTTGGAGAATATATTGTCAAGGCAGTACTATATGGTAGTCTCCAAGTGCTTTTTTGCAGGCAGCAGTTACTGGCTACTGAGAGACACAAAATGGCTGCTGGACATGGTGATTTGGTTTCATCTGATACTCTTTGTACACTAATAGCTATTGTGAATAGGTCCAGTGAATAGACTAGTGAATTCTGAAAGCAGAATGAATGTCATTTCATCAAGTAATAATGCAGAGCCCTTCACGTTAAGTGAAACATTTGATGGTGTCTAATGCTACACTGCAACGTAAGAGTACCTCCTTTCACTTGTTCATTTGTTCCAATGCCCATGGGAACACTGACTTACCTGGAAGAAAAACAGGAAAATCAAAGCCAAAACTAAGCCTTAGAAAAGGAAATTTCTCAAATTCGCCTTTAAAGCTTGACCCTTTTACATATCTCATCTAATGCACCAAAACTGTTCAAGTTTCTCCTCACCTTTCATCAAAATAAGAGGTTTCTTCATCAAGGAAAAGTATTCTGAAATGGTAGCCTGGTTCAACGCTACAGGCAGATAGCTTTGCGTTGGAGTGCTTTAATATGTTTTTATATTGCATATAAAGCATGCAAACATAAACCAGTTTGTTGAAAACTACCCTCTTTGTGGAAGCTGGCTGTAATTCTGAACAAGTTTTCAATTTTCGCACTGCTGCTAGGGTAAAACATTTTAAAGAGTTTAATTTTTACAGTGGCTTCAATGACACAAGATTATCTAACAAAGTAATGGTTAATCAATAGAGGGTTTAGTTGTCAGGTGAAACATATAACACACTAAAAGGGATTGATTGCAAGACTCTTCCTTATTTACTGGGAGGTATATATTTAAAATGACACAAACTTGTTACCAAGCTGCATTCCTTTAACCTTGCAAAAGCCGTTTGAGAAGAGTGTTAAGCAGCCCTATAGCCAAACAAGCTCAAATGGAAAAAAAAAAAGAAACCTACAAATATATGGGAACACCAAATCATGTCAGAAGCAGGGGAACCACAAAGCTGTATTCACTCTCAGCCAAAGGCTTAAAATGCCACAGAGGCACTAGACTATGGTTCACTAAAGATAGAGCTGTATCTGATCTCATTCCGTAAGTGTCTTTGGTTACATTTTTCTTTTTAAAGAAAGTGTGGTCCTGCTCTTTGACACAAACACATGAACATTTCTACTCTTGTGTGCAGCTCTGGATGAACAGTGAGCAGCAGCCTGAAGCTTCCAACCCCAGGCAGAACTCCATGTGTGTGCAGCTTTTCTACCAACTGAAATCCATTTCTTTGGCCATTCATTCCAAGAATCCCCAGTCCCTTAACAAAGCTCCACTTTTTAATAGAAGCTGCAACCCAGGAGTTCAATAACATTTCCCCCCCCAATAGTTAGTAATTACATGATTTATCAGAGAAAGATAACACTAATAAAAACACAGCAAAAAGACAAAACCCATACCCTCCCTTCAAGTAATTTTCAGGGAAAAGATTATTAAACTGCTCTTTTTGAACAAGGGCTTTTGTAGCTAAGCACAAATTGCCAAACGGTTAGAAAAAAAGTTATTAGACTCAGAAGAATTCAGCAGAAGTGGGAAGTTATATAAACAAATCACTCCAGCAGATTTGGAAAGATCGCTTTCATCTTATTTAGAGTCTTAGGAGACTTGCATTAATTACCCTTTAAAGGTCTTTCACATGGACTATTTAAAATAAATGCAATTTATTTATTTATTTCAAATGAGGTGCTTCTTCTGAAAGAATTAAGTAATCTTAACAAATTTAAAAACGTTTTTATAAACAGGTAATTAAAAAGAAGACTAGAATTAAGTCGAGCTGTAAGACATTACCCAGGATCCACCTTGACTACTTTCTTAAGATGAAATTTTTGTTATCCCCAGCCCAGCCTTGGGAAGGATAGTCTCCACAGAAAGTCATAAGACAAAATAAAGACTAGCCAAACAAAAAAACTCGATCATTTACTGGATTTTCCCTAAAGCACAGTTTGTCATATTGCAATTACACCTTGCTGACTGTGAAAGCCAGAGTCCTTAATATTGCCACTAGAGGGAAGACGTGTCTTAACACACAGCAATGGTAGTTGGGGAGTGGGTTTTCTTGTGCAATTACCATAACAAAGCTCCCTTGGCTGTGTGTACCTTCTAATTACCCAGTACAATTAAAATGACTTACCTAAAACAAACATGAAAAAAAAGGCCCCTAAACAAAAAAAACTCAAGACAATGCAAACAAAAAGCTTTAGTCCAATATGCTTGTTACCTGAAATTACACTAAAGCTGAAGATTTTTTTTAACTCATCCATCAATGCACAAGGGGGAGAAACACAAAAAGGAATATGCCACAATGCCCAACACCATGGGGTTGTTCAGCTAAGTAAAAGCATTAAAACAAACAAAAAACAAAGAGCAAGGCAAACTAGATCTCTTGTTAAAGAAAAGAAGGAAACAAAAAAAAAGAAAATGTCGTGGTATTTAGCCATCTGGTAGCTGCATGAAAACAAATTGTCCTCAGAAGAGCAGAAATACAGTATGTCTTCTCGCAGTTCACTGGCTTATGAATCAGACTACTTTTCCTACTTTTTTTTTTTTAATACAGGCATGATAATGTTAGACTTCTCTGCTGCTGCTTTCACTTCCCTCTTGTCCCACTGTGCAGACATAACCATGGTCATCCCAATCAGACCCGGTTATTCTAACTCGGATGCATTACCCAAAGTCTTTTGAGATACATCTTGTTGGGCCCATTGTTCAAAATCCCCCAGGATTTTTTTTCTTTCCCCCTAACAGCTACTTGCTGATTTTTAAACCCTTAAATCTTTCATTTTATAAGGCATATCATTATGGGAAGATGGCAGCCAAGTGATTTTTCTTTCCATTGACAATTCGTGACATTTTTCCAGCAGCGTGCAAGGTGTTGAAAACCTGGCAGCTGTTACCTCCCGGGATGAAGATCCTTTTTTATCCTCCCTTGACAGTTTAACTCAATGGGTCAGCACCTTTAAAGACTGCAAAGTACCACTGAAGTGGATGGAGGCTTGAATTACTGCTCCCTCCCTAATCAATGTAAACCCTCACTGCAGGTGAAACTCTTCATCTATAGAGGTGCATGGGGGAGGAAAATGTAATGCCCTGAGCCAGATGGTTTTCATCTTGTTTTTTAAAGAAGAAAGGAACAAGCTAACAAGGGGACAGCCACTTTTGTTAGCTTCTTGGCCTCTCTCATGGCTTTGGATCCCCAGGGTTCCAGCCACACAAGAGAAAGAATACAGAAAAACATAAACACTTAAAGAAACATAACTAGGGGGCTGGCAACATGCTGCTTTCAAAGAGCTTGGAGCCCTGTTCAGCACTTTATTTATCACTGCCCACGTTCTTCGGATGGTAAGTGGACATGGACACAAAGGGCAGGGGGAGCAGACAACACTTGCAATTTACTCAATTACAGAGGAATGCAGCAATGTGGTGGGGTGACAGATTCCTATTAGCACTAATGCTGAAAGAGCCCAGTGGCCTTTCTGCCACAAGGCAGCATTCCCATTGTAACTTAGACTCCAGCACAACCCGCATTGGCTAGCTTTTTAACACGCACTAAGTGTCACAAAAGAATGGAAATTATTTTTTGTTGTTAGAGAATAATGAGAAAAAAAACTTAAAAAGAAAGAATAATCTCACAAGTAAGACTAAGGGTGTACTTCTAGCAATTACAGGGGGCTTTTCAATCAGCAACTGCTTATTACCAAGTGTTGTGGTAATCAGGACAACTTCATCGACTAGGACTGCCCTGCCTCAGCCAGCTCTCCAGAAGGCAAATCTAAAGTGCAGCATCTTCCCCAAAGAGATGGAGGGAACTGAAGGACCCTCTTCCTCCATACCATGCAACTTTCCTCATCAGTCGAAACGAGGGCTTCAATTCTGCATGACAGAAACACTTCTGCAGAGAAGCAGTACACCTGGAGAAGAGCCCTAAGCAGCAGGATGAGGCTGCCAGCCAAAAGTAAACCACTAACAATTGCTACTTCTTGTTTTTCCTTTGCTCTACCTTCTTCAGCCACTTTCTGCTTCTCACAGCTTTCTTGAGTACTGGCTTTAAACTCTTAAAATCACATTGTGCCTATTTTAACTTTGAAATAGTGCCCAGAGCATGTTTTAGGTGCTACATGTAATTTTAGAAAATTATCTCAAATCTGTAGGAGTGAATTGAGGTAATATTCCGTGCCAAAACTGTAAGAGGAAGAACTCTTGAAAATGCTAAGGGGCTTGTCTGAATGGGGTAACAGACAGGGATTTTTTTCCCCCGGACTTCCATCTGGAAGCTTGCAGAAAGACAGCAGAGTCCAATGTGAGGTTTGCAGGAGGTACACTGTGGCAGCCTTGCTGCTGCCAGCTTTTCCCCACAAGGCACCTTCGCCCACAGATGAACCACAGCAGCAAAAGGCACTTCATTATTGCTGCACTGAAGAGAAGGGAGGGAGGGTTTTAAACAACCAGTATTGTGCCCGTCTTCTTTAAAAACCAGCGGGGTAATCAAGTTCAGGGCAGCCCTGGACAGCTGCCCTGTGACCTATTCATGTTGACCCCCACTATTCATCACTTTCCTTAGGACTATGAGGGCAAGCTCCCGGGGAGTGACCACCACAATAGACAGATACGAGCCAACAATAATACGGTTCCTGCAAAAAAACCAGATGGCACTGCAATAAATTTACAAATCTGCATTCATGGCTCTGTTAAAAACACCCAGAAGCTAAAAGGCTGGAGGGGCCCCCAGAGAGTTTCCCCTTCCCAGTTTCTAAAGGCTGGCTCTCTCCCCAAGACTATTGAGCTCATGTTCTTCATAAATGAAGGATGGAGACATAGCCCTTAAAATAACAAATGGCTGACCTAATCAATCTAGTGTTTGGGTCTAACACTAAATGATAGGCACTGAAAACTAATTATGTTTTTTGGCAAGGAAGTTGAATTAAAATGGAAACACACAGGTTAAAAATGCACTGAAGCATTTGCGAGTCCCTTTGAAAGGGCAGCACACACACACACACGCTCACATGCAGGGTTTGAAACAGGAACCTGATTCAATAACTCATGCATTTATTTTTAAAATGAATCAGATTAGTCCCATGTGTGACCTGCCGGTCCATCTGTATGAGCTGGACTTAATGGGCACTCTTCTCACGCTTACTTCAGTTTGAAGTATGAGAGAGATAAATTTAGTTTAATTTTCAACAGATCAAGCTATCCATTTTCCAAATGGACCATCTGGATCAGCCTATTAAAATTAATTTATAACTTTGCAGTGTGAAAATTCGTTTGTTAGCTTAAATAAAGTTGCCAAAAACTTTTGCCACTTGTCATTGTTTTTTTCTGATCTGTTTTCATACTATGATTTTCAGTTTATCCCTTCAAAATTTAATTTTGTCAGATCAAGCACTCAACAAAAACTGAATGTCTGCATCCATATTTCAGAGTCCATCACAGCTTAGATCTTTTCACTTTTCCAGCTAACAGCGTCAAGTTCATTGCCTTTTCTGTTTCCCAGTGCTAATCTCCATGTCTCTTCTGCCTTGCTGCCCCCACATGCACCCAACAGTGGCTGTGCCTTCTACTTCCAGCAATTCAAGGACAGCCCCACTTGTTGAGACTTCTGAAGACACCCTTCTCCATAAACCATTTTAATCAACAGCAAAATTATATTTCTCTTACTAAAGAGTTCCACAGCACTGAGCAACGGGTGTCTTCAGCCCCTGCACACAATTTCAGATGTGTAAGTATTACACCTCCTCAATGCCTCTACCTTCTGGTATGTCTGATCCACACACCCACCTGGGTAAACATTATGGGTAAGGCTGCATAACAGCACTGCAAACAAGGCAAGAAAAGTAAATGCACCTTTACTTAAACTTGTTAGCAGCTGAACAGGTCAAGACATAGTACTTACCCTGAAGTGGTCTGATGCATCTCATTAATTTTCTAAGACCAATCAAAAAGTACTAAATATGAGGATACATTCACTGGAAAGACCATTTAAATAAACAGACTGCTCTTCTACCCACATACATTCAATTTCTCTGTTCATGTCGGTCCATGTTCCCCAATAATGAAATATTGAAGGATTCTTACAGGAGAAACAGAAAATATGAAACTGTTCACACAATATCTACCAGGTTAGCATCTTTCCACTAAAATGGAAGCCATTTTTTGAGCATTACTGCTTTGACAGCATTTGTGGGTCACATTCTTCTGGTTCTAAAAAGTATGGAAATATGTAAGACATAGCAGTCACTCTGCCTCTATAGGAGATCCAGATCTTTCCCCTAAGTATTACGCATTGACTGTGAGTATTTAGGCACATGGCTAAATATGTGTCTGACTTCTGGAACAAGAGCCAGAAAACTCCCCACTGCTCCTGTCCATTATGGCTAATAGAGACAAGGAGCAATCTTAGCTTTCAAAATGCTCAGACAGCTTTATGTCTATGTAAAGAACAAGAATTCCCTCCATAACAGGCAAAAAATCATGGACAACCACCTCCTACAATCTAGACAAGAGGGCACCTGCTTTAAGATTAAGACTACATCTTGAATTTATTTACAAAGACTGTTCTCAACACAAAGGCTCCAAATAGCAATAGAAGACCCAAGGATTTTGTCCTGCATCTGTCACTGTAAGGACTGGACACAAAGATGGAGACTGATACAATGTCTCAGCAATACTTTGCAACACAGCTAACCATCTTCAATGTAAACTACGTCCATTGAATTCTTTCCAATATGAAATCTTGGGACACTACAAGTGGTCTTCTAGTTGTACTCCTGGTTTATGTTGTATTCCTTGATTTATGATGAATTGTGGGCTTGAGGGAAAAGACAGCTTTCTTGTGACACTAAGAATACTTTTACAGATTGAAGTATAACAAAATGGAAACCCAATTCAAGAAACTGTACCTTTCTCATCTGCATAATAAAGTTTGTAGGTATCTACTTTCTCAATCAGTAATCATGAGAAAGGACTCAGTGTAATGAAGAGACACACAAAATATGTAACTCACTATCCTTTTTAATTAACACCTCTTACTATGAATCTTCTTCTGGAGAAGAGTCATACACCTCTTCTTGCAGAACCTGAAGACTTGCCATGTATAATATAAGTAAGATAAAAATCCCCAGATTTTCTGGCATGCTGGGGACCTTGTTTCCTATCCTGGGGATACACAGTAGGGACCTAGTAGGTTTGTCCTCTTCCTCCAGCTCTTGTTTGCTGAATGCCAGAAACAGTTTAAGTTTCATCTAACATATTTAATCAGTTCTTCAAGGTAATCCTTTTCAGCTATAAATGGGACCTCACCTTAGGCCAGCATATTGCCTTATGTCTAAATGACTCCTATGGACTAAATCTGATAGATGGACCTGTCTTAGTCACATGTATGTAGTCCTCCATATGACACCTCCTCCCACAAAATTTAACACTCCTAAAACAATCCATTATTAAAAAAAAAATAAATCCCCAAACCAACCACGCAAAACCAACAACTCTGAGCACAAGTGCACTGTATCAAAAAGATACTTTTTCCTTAACTATGGTTCTGACCCACTACTTCTCCAGGAAATAGCTGATGTGGGGCAGGACTGTGCCATCTTATTCCTCTGCCTGAGACTTATGCTCCTGTGGCTGAGATGCAGAAGGAAACATAACAATTCCTCAGCTGCTGCAATGTGTGGCCTGGGGTATTCACTTAAGTGAATACCAATGGTTTCACTCTGATACTCCAGGCAGCAACCTCAGGCAGCTAAGGCATGGACATCATTTTGCTTCTGCTGCCTGAAGGTTGCAGTGGGGAGAAAGACCAAGGTGAAACTGGATCAGAAATCACTAAACCCAACTTGAATATCTCAGAAAGCATGTGCCAGACTCCCTTTGTTGGCCACAGGGATTAAATAAAGGAATTATTTTGAATTGGTAAAAAATCTGCTTTACTATATATAAAGGACAAAGAAATATTATTTTATTAGACCATCCTTTCTCCTTTTTACCCTTAAGTAATGTATATGAATGCAAAAGAAGTAAGAATAGGTCCTTTTTCAAGTTATTAACCTGGATATAATCTCCAAAAAAATTTACCTTCAAGGACAATAAGAAGTTTAATTGTTGTAGAACCTTTTGAGAGTCTTGATCTGAGGCAAGGCAAAATATACTACAAACAAGACAGGAACAATTACAGAAGAAAAGGCTGAAGAGGTCTTGATGAACACTAACTGGAGAAAGGTAAAGCTAGTCACAGTTGACTGAACTATACTGAAGCATACATTTCTTCAGAGTCATCAAACTCCCCTGAAAGCTAAATCTCTGTGTCTGATTTTCCTGGGTACAATGTAACTTGCTCAGACTTCAAAGAAGAAAAGAAAGTATTTCCATGAACATAAGCCAGACTTCAGCTTCTAGAAACATTTAAGGATTCAAATAGCTAGAAAGTTTTATCACATTTTTAAAGAGACTGATCACATACCTGTCTAAGTGAATTCTTCTCAGGAATGATCTTCCTAGGGGGCTCATCATTATTACAGTCTTCTCTCTCAGAGGAATTCTGTGAAAGAAAGTAAGCTTTAATTCAGTTCTTATCCCTAATATTATTCTGCGAGGAGAAAAGAAACAGAATATTTCTGCTACACAGGCTGTAGCATTTTACATATACACATACTGGAGGCTAAGTTGTACTTTTATGCCAAACAGCTTGTTATTGCAGAGAAAGAATTTCTCCTCCTCAACACAACAATGCACCGCTGTGCAGGTATCTATCTACTGAAGAAGCCTGTGCTTTAGGGATTTATTCTGAAACTACCAGTAACAGCCACTTTGAAAAGCTGAAATGGTGGTTGAATCAGAATGGCAACACTGGTGCTCCTGAACACCCCAGAATAACCTTTTAAAACAGTGGAGCCTGTTGAAAACAAGAGATTGTTAATGTGTGCAACTGTTCTCTGAGCCCCTATGTTTTCAGTCTGCCTAACAATTATTAATTGCACTCAGTCTGCTTGGCTGCCCAAAATCATAGATAAATTATGGTGGAGCCAAATTCTTGTAAAAGATGTCATCAGGAAATCCTTCCCAAAAGACCCCAAATATTGTGTACATAGTCTATGATAATATAGCTATGTTTTCCTCTCTTACCCCCTGACTCCACATACATGTACAGTTTCTAGAAAGACTGATTCTCCAAAATGCAAGCTGCCACCTCCAAAAAAAATCAGTAAGAGGAGAGAAGGTAGACAAGAAATACAAGGGCTTTTCCAGCATGAGGAAAAAATACAACCAGGAAACTTTTGTCCTGCTAATGTCATGATTAAAACCAAATATTGCTTGGTTTAAAGACAAACCAAGGGCATGAATAGTCTCTTGCAAATGTTTGGTTAAAAACTGCTGGATACAGTGGGGAGAATCCTGACCTCACTGCCAAAGTCAGCTACTCTGAAAGACAGTATTCCTTTGCACAGGTTCAGCTATGGCACTCAGGGAGAAATGACAGCCAGCTTTGGGGGAATCCCACACACACATCTAAAATCATTTTGATCACCACAGTATTCATAGCCTTAGGCCACATTCCCACACATTCAGTAGTGAGCAACTAAACAGGTTTTAAAGAGATACAGAAAAACTGCCTAGGGAGAGCTCTGCCAGGAAAAGGGTGGTTTTCCAGTTTCTTGCAGGCAAGCTGAGGACTGCATCTATTACAGCACAAGTTTGCACTGTACCTGTCCCCCAAATAACCTGTCCTTCACTGAGCATGGCTCTGCCTGGCTACTCACAGACAGCTTCCAGCCCAACACCTCAGGAGACAGAAGTGGCATCTGTTGGCAGAGGAGGAGCAGGGCCCTGCGAGCAGTGGCAGCACAGGGCCAGCAGCAGCACGGCAGCTGCAGGAAGCCTCAGCAGAGCAGAGTGTGTGCCCACTGCAGTGCTGCGTGATCCGGCACCGGCGGGGCAGCGCGAGCTCGCTGCTCTGGGCGAAGGGACAGCCAGCAGACAGGGCAGGGACAGAGGATGCTTGCTGAGAAATGGCTGAGAAGGGGTGGAGGGAGAGGAATACAACAGTAAAACCCCACTTGGGATGTCATAAACTGGTCAGGAGTAAATCGAGACTTCCAGACCAACTAGTGATTTTGAATTTTTTTTTTTTTTTTTAAACAAGATACAGAACTTGTAAGGTACCATGACATTTGGGATGCTGTAACCAGGGTTTTATGATGGAAATCAATCCTAAACAGGGCTGATAAATCCCTGTAAGAGGGCAGCTTTTTAAACTTTCTGTATGAGGTCACAGTCAGGACCAAGTTATTACATTAAATCCTGCTTTGAAAGAACTGTGATCATAAAAACACACAAGCTATCATTGCATATATATGAAAAGGAAGGTCAGACATTAAAGCTGCTCTTTTCTGCTCATGAAATTTAGTTTAGTAAGTGGTTCATTGAAGTTAGGATTTTAATTTTTGTGCTTTGGAAAAAAAATAAAGGTCAAGAGTGAAAACTATAAGAACCTGAAGTGAGTTACTACAGACTTCCAGGAACACATTTTGTTGTGGCTGTAGGGTAAAGGGGTTGTTTTGTACTTCTGGATTCATTTTCAACACCCACCCCCTTCCCTACAGTAAGTATCAGAATTATTTTCCCTTCCAAATAATCTCTCTTAGACAGTGAAATCTTGCATTCTTCTCATCTTTCAAAGCCACTAAGGATCCTCCCTCACACAAACAACAAAAAGCAAGAACTGCTGGTGAACTGTTAGCCCTTATTTTGAAATTTCTAGTTACTGCAAAGCATCAAGTTATCTGTTTTTTCTTTAAGCTGAGCATCTAATTTTAAGAGCAAGCAGAGGACCATTTTGCATTCATTATCTTTATAGGTGGCAAGGCTAAGAGGTTGGCTGAACAAAGACCAGACAAAGACTGCCAAGTGCATATGGTGGTTCACAGCTTGGCGTCTCACCATTCTACAGCACCAACACAGCAGCTCCGATAGCAGACTATTAAAGAGGAGCGCTGCTCATGCACTTTTGTCGGCAAGTAAGTTACGCTCGGTGAAGACAGAATGACTGGAAAGCATTACACTTAAGAAAAAGCACAGATGTTTATAACTCCCGCTCATTTCTCAGGAAAAGGAAACCTATCAATCCAGGTGAAGGTACAGGACCCCGTGTATTTCAGGACTAACTGTAGCTGCATGGAAGTGAATTTCACTTGACAGGGCAACACAGACATGGCCAAGGGAAGAGCATAACGTAATCGACTGAAACGGTACATCTATATATTTCTCCTTGCTGAACAAGGTGGGAGGAGGGATAAACACGTGTGAGGTCAGAATAAGGTTTGTCTCAGCAGGACTCCAGCGATGCTCTCGGCCACAGGAGAGGCAGACAAAGGGAGGAACTGCTCTGAGCACCCTCTCGTGGTTACAGAAATGCACATCCCGGGCACAGACCTGGAAAGAAGCATTTGGTATCCAGACGGTAAGTTGGGTGTACTCACTGGGAATATTAAAGATCTGCAGCAACTGTACTTCATACATAGTAGGGAAACGATGGAATTCGTTAGGGAGAAAGAAGCAAAGAAAAGTAGCACACATGGGAAGCTGAAAATCCGCACAAACTCCCTTCCACCAAAGAAAATTTTTACTTCCCACAGGCAAGCCTTCTTGACTAAAGCTGGGCTGGCTAAAAGTGTTTGTGCTTGCATGCAAGGGTCTCTTCTTTCAAACAAATAAAGGGAAGATTAGAGGCTAAAGTCTCCAAAGCAGCCCCTCTTTCTACAGACAAGTGAAAATTTTTTTTTACTTTTTTTTTTTGCCCAAGGTCACACAATGACAGGGGAAGTACTGAGAAGTCAGGAAACCCAAGCTCATAGTTCTTGTAACCTTGAAAATTTCTCTCTAACAGGAGATTCCTGCAAAGGGGCTCTGCCTTCCATAGCTCATTTTTGCTAAAATGGCTACTGCCTATAATGAGATCCCTTTAAATCTGATTTGCATTTAAAACTTCAGCCTGTAATTAAGAGAATATAACTCCATGGCAGGTTGTCTTAAAGACCACTACAAAATTATTACTATTTAACTCTCCCCATGAAGCCTCCTCCACCACTAAACACAACATGCTACAATGCATACAAAATCCCCAGACTGAAGCATTTGACAGGAGATGACATGCAGTATTTTGTGTACACAACCCCAGCAAAACACTGCTGGGAATGAGATATAATACATGGAGAAATGCACTCCCAGGGACTACCAATTGGGCAGAGCTACCTTTAGTACCGCCTCACTCATGGTGGAAATCAAACCCCTGCCAACTGGGGGAGGCTCTCTTTGATGCTGTTCTGCCCTGCACTAATTATAAAAGAGTACAGACACAGCCTTTTTTCCAAGTGCGTGGAGGTGGGGGTGGGGGAGAAGCGTGTGTCTATGTGAGGAGCACAACTATTTTTTATGCTTTCAAATTCTTAATCCTGTTTGGAGCTGTCAGTGGGGGTTAATGGAAGCCTTGGATAGGAGAATTCCAATCTGGTTGGCAGATGGATAGGTTGGTTATAGCTGCATAACTATGTCTTGCCTGCAGGCACAATTCAGAACACTGTTAAAGCAATATAAAGTCTCTGTCAAGCTGAACCATTTGGATCAGTAGCAAGGAGAAATAATAATAAAAAAGGAGTTCATTTCTGGGCCTTGCGTGTTTATGCTAGTATGCAGAAACTGATTAATTGTCATCGTGTGCTGGTCTGCTATACCTCAGATTTCTACTTCTGGAGTAGATTTTGCATGCTAATATAATCCTTCTCCCTCTTGAGACATTAGCAAATAATCAAATGAAAAACAGGATCATAATTTACTGAGATTCGGGCAATTCTCTATGCAAATTTGACTTGTTATTGCTGCTGCCTCGTTAATCTGAATGCCTTTGACAAACTCCTTTGATTTATGAACTCATGACAACTCCAATGTGTATATATTTTGCTAGATTGACATTATCATTAAGAGTGGGTGGACTGAGCTCACATGAATGGCTGATTTTATTCGCTGGTGTCTGCTGCTCAACAGCTGAGCATCTCCTTCTCACAAAGCCCCTGAGCGCCAGGCTCTTCCCATCTACCCATCCATTCATCATCTCGATGTTAATTGGCCCAGGCTTTAAGCAAATTTTCAACACGATTTAAAGGCACGATGACACTGATTACTGACCCTCTGCCATACGGTGCCTATTGATTAACCTGACAGAGATGATGAGCTTGAGGGAAACTAGGTGTGTGTGGACCTCGGGGAGGGGAAAAAAATAATATATTGTTTATGCAGGCAAAACACTTGTCTTTATCCCAAAGGCCAGAATTTGTGCTGCACTGGCCCTTAAAACACACTATTGCTTTAAACACCTGCATCCAATACAGAAAATGCTTGCTTGCTTGCTGTGGAAAAATGATTACAAATTTGATGTCATGTGCAGTCTGTATTTTAATCGAGTTCCCTGATAAATAGACCCCCTCAAGCCAATCAAGTCTCGCTCCAGCCATTGCGTGCGTATACATCAGTGAGAACAGAAGCCTGGGCAGGGTGTGCTTTTAGTGGTATCAGCAGATCCAACTGCATGTAGGAAATCTACTTGGGTATTTTAGGTCTCTAAGCAAATAATACGGTGGGAACACAGTGTGCAAACAGTTAGAGTAGAGTAAATGTTCCAAGGGCGAACTGGATGCCAGACATAGCTGTCTCAGTATTTTTGCTGCCACATTAAAATAGATGCTTTAGCACACACCGATGAAATAGTGCATTTTTCCTTTTCCAGTGCAAACTGTTGCTATGACCTGACCCTCAAGCTCCTAAGTGCATTGAATGAACACAACATTTTATCAGAAATTGAAAATAACTGACATCCTTTTTCATGTTCCTGGAAGTGTCCCTGCGCTGCACTTGGTCCTCCTCGCCAAGGACAGAAGGGTACTCTCTCAGTCAAGAGGGAGCCACTGAATAAAGAGGTACATCAGCATTCTGTCTGCAGACTGGTGCTGTATGAAAGTAAAAGGAGGCAGAAGGCCTGTTTAACCCCTGCCCAGCCCCGGGTTAAGTCTGTCAATCAGGGCACACTGTTCTTCTCTCCCAATTCAAGCCAGCAGCCTGCCAGAAGTCAGGATGTTCCTCTTGTTCAGGAGGGGGGAATCTGGGAGAAAGAGGGTGTTGCTCCAAGATGCTGTGAAGTTTGTTGTCTTGCAGAAAACAGGACAAAGCATTACCAGGTTAAGGTATGGAGGAATTAGCTGTAATTGCCTAATGTCGATGTCAGCCAGAGAAGACCGAAAAGAGAGAGATATGAGTGGAAATAAGTGCCAGTCTAAGACCAGAGGCACATAGAAGCCTTATGTTCCCTTTCCAATAACCTCTGTAAGTGATAGATGAGTTCAAGCCCATTGTTATCGTTAAGGGACTGTCAGCATCCTCATTTTATAAATGCTGTCTGTCAGTTTATAAATATCTCAGCCATTTCAAACAGTGCTAGGATGAATCCTGGCATAGCCAGTGTCAGCCTGAAGCAGTATTACTGTTAAAAAAAATAAGTGTCTAAGATACACTAAAAACATGTAAGGATAGCTTCTCCTTTTTGTCCTATCATGAGGCCCAAAACATTCAAATTCACACTTATCTGGCTAGTCACTACAATATATAAAACCACTCCTTAGGATTGGTAATGTTCTTTGAGAAGAACAAGTATGAAAGCTGCAAGTTTGAAGGCAATTCTCTGCTGTTCAGTAGATAAAACAAAAATGACAGCTATAACACACAGGGAGATCCACAGCAATGAAAATGCAGAGATAAGTATCAGGCCCCATTCCTCCTCGGCATTTGCTGCTCTGAACATTCACCAAGATTAGATCCTTTTAGAGAACACCATAAATTGCAATGTGTAGGCACAAGGGGGTGACTTCAGCCTGGAATGAAGGCACAGACAAGTTTCCCAGCTCTTACATGTTTAAAGTTAAGTGGTACTTTTGCAAGGGGTTTTGGCTGAGCGTGAGAATGATGGAAGGAGAGGGCAGAGAATCTGCAGCCTGCCTTGCACTGATAATGGAAAAAGAAAGGGAATAAACTAAAAAGGCCTTCTAGTTCAGTGCCTGCTTTACAGACTGGCATGCATATGTCTATTCTGTTTATTATATCTATTATCTTGTTAGCTGCCCAGAATCATGCCCCTTTTTCTTCCTCCAATACATTTATAAATGTCCCATGATGGAGACTTCACCACACCTGGAACATTTACAAGTTGAAATTCATGCCCAAGCAGCTCAGGTGCCCACTATAACTTAAATTCTTAAAACTGAAGCTCTGACAGCAGTGAAAATGGGAAGTACAACACTACACCACTGACCAGACACATACATGCATGTTCACACAAGCCCTAATTTGGTCTGCCTCCATGTTAACAATGCTGATGATAACAAAAATTTCAACAACCAGGACAAGATTCTGGTTTTCACATCTGTACAATGGATCCTTCATGGTTTTCTTTATTTTTCGTTCAAATAAATAATTGGAAAAATATAAATTTTCAAAGCTACAAGACTTGGTAACAGAATTTCACAACATAAAGAGAAGCTTCTTATGACATTCTTTAACTTAGTAATTACTGGTTGGCCATGAAAGGTAATTTAATGGTGTGGGAAGTCAGGAAGAACAGTAAATTCAGTTCAACATTAAAATACCAAAAACCAGCACAAATATCAATGATCTGATGAACAGATGCATTTTGAACAGCAAAAATTTAGTTTAAAAATCTAATTTATTTAAATCTAATCTAATTAAAAAATCTGGTTTGGCTAAAAAAACCAAACTCACTACCATCACCACCACCCCCTCCCCCTCAAATACTGATGCTGGGAGCAAGTCATTTAGGGGAATTTTAAAAAGCTACCTTCACTTCATCCACATTTTTCAAGAGGAGGGAGAGAGGGAGGGAGAGAGAGAGAGAAAAAGAGAGAGAGAGAGAGAATATGGCTAATGAAAACAGGCTTTCCATGTTTTCCAGGAAGCAGGAAGCAACCCTGCTTAACAGTTCTGTTCTGTGCATTTAAGAGAGTCAGCAGTGGCAAATTTGTTTTTAATATTCAAGCTTTCAAGCCTTGCAAGCTAGTTGGCCAATGGCCCTTTCTATTCCAATGTTTGTTGGTGCCTTATTTACACACACATTACATCCGGAGAGCCTTTGAATATAATTTCATGTGAATTAAGGGAAGAACATTTGCTTCTGCTAATCAGGACATCTGGTTATTTTTGTAACTCACAGACATCTGCATTAGGCAGTTCAACTTCCCCATTCCTCATAACAAGGTTAGAGCTTAAGAAGCCTCAAGGACCTCTAGTTGAATTTTATTATTTGCATTTCCTCACAGCCGGGACTGTTTCAGAATTTTCTTTCCTAAATAGCACAAATTGATCAGCACCTTCACAGGTATACACGTTTTTATAGCTAGCACTTTCTATGCATGATTTTATAGTGTACATCTTGTACTCAAAGACTTTATGTAGTTCAAAGCCATCAACATCTTTTTAAGGAACAGAAAGCTCACATTCCCCAAAAAAAACATGGCTGAAAACATTCAATTAACCTTACAATACACGTAATATGGGTATACTTTCAAATATTCAACCAGATCACCTATGTAAGACTGGTGTCAGGGCTCATTCTGAATCTTATTATATCTCTGTGCATTGGTTTGCCTCTTCCTACTGACCCTTGAGCATCTGCTCCTCACATTGAACAAAACAATATTCCTCCCTATTCTTCAGGACATTAGTAATTTCTCCCTTATTTTAAATTCATGTTAAAATTCCTTTATAACAGTTTCAGATAGGGTTAAATTTTTCTGCCAGACTGCTGAATTTTGCCACACATACTTCAGGAAGAAGGATTTTGCATGCAACAGAAGCCTTTTAGAGAAGAACTGAATCAATCCAGACTTGGCTCTCACTTCTTTGTTGCTTTCATTTTGCTACATTCCTTCCACAAAAATTCATTTTCAACACTCATCCCAGAGTGTAAAAGTACTAAAGTTTGAAATTATACACTCTTATTCACAGTTCACAGCATTCTTCCCTCTCATGCTTATGAATTGTAGGCTTTTATCAGTAATTTTATATGCAGGAATACGATGTTCTCTTGATTTCTCTCCCCTACATGTAGGGTGGCGGGGAAATCGCAAAGTCAGCCTTTACAAGCTTGGAATATAAACCAACATTCAAAATACATGTCAAAAACATATTTCTAGTACTAACAAGAGTTAGCAAGAGCCAATGGATCCGGGGAGTGTTTTAAAAAACTTTTTATTTATTAAAATTCTCCAGATACAGTTTAACTTTCTTTGTACAATATTTATTACAGCTTCATCTGCATAGGAGCTGCAAGTGCTCTTAGAAACCAGTTGTAAAAGTGTCTAGTTTTGCTGTAGATTTCATGTCCTTGATGCCCAAAAGACAGGCTGGAAATAAACCCCCATAGACCAATGTCTATAGAGCAGGTGTTTGTTTATTCCCAGCACTGGTGGTGAGGGGGTATCTCCACCTAACTCACTGACCCTTGTCAAGTGCTGTGGTACATTTATACAGTAAGTATTGCTCAGTGTCACTATGTCACCACAACATCATCACATACACACAGGAACTAATTTACATAGTATGATCTCTTGGTTATTAGATAGTTCTTTTGCACTGTGATTGCACCTCCCCAATTTGGGCATTACTGGGGGGCTTTGATGAAGGCTTCCAAAGTCTTCTTTGCATCTGAACTGCTCAACTTTGTCTTCAGAGCATGCCAGTTACTGTGTTCCTTTGTCTGACTGGTCTCAACTGTTTGTTTTGCAGCCAATTTGCTTTGTACTTGCCAATCTTTCACTAGTACTATACTTATCTATCTCTAAAGCTATCCTCTTGGCAAGTTTTTTTCTTCTTTTTTTTTTTTGTCTATTCATATTAAGCAACTAGTTAACCATATACTAGTCATTACATTCTATAAAAAGTTATTTATATCAGGTTATATTGGTATGAAAGTTAGGATTCAGGTTATATAGGTATAAGAAGCTATGATTCAGGTCATATTGGTATCATGTTATATAGGTATATAAAAAGTCACGATTTAGGTCATATTGATACCAGGTTATATAGATGTATCAGGTTATATTGATATCTTTCAACTCAAACTATATAAGCACCTTGTAACTTTGAAATTAAATAGGCATCATCCTTCTTCAAACATTATTTTCTAACTTTTTTAACTACTTCTCTCAAAGAACCAATGCTGTCTCACTGGACTGACTACAAAACCCCTTCCCCTCTCATTCCTGGTCATCAGCTACACTTATTATAATAATTTTCGTTTTCCGTTTTCCAAAACCTCTCATTCTGAGTGTTCCTGTCAAACAGACAAAATACATCCATTTGACATCACACCCCTTCCTCACAGCCTGTGGTATTCTCACTCCCAAGCACCTAAATCAACCACATCATCCTCATCTTGCTGTACTGTTTTATGCTTTATTAGTTGTTTCTTCCTATTTTTTATTGCATGAACGGGGAAAATGAGATACAAAACCAAGGCATGAAGCACAAGTTGTCTGTCCAAAGTAAAAATGACAGCAAAGGGGAACAAAATTTGTTAACTTTTTAGGCAGTTTCTTCCCTGAAGCAGCTCACTTGTTAAGTGGCTATTCAGTGGTCTCACTGCAGTGTCAGACTGATGGGAATTCACAGCACTGTCTCCACCACCAAATGTGGAGGCACCCAGATTTTTGTCTTAGACAGTGTGAACCAGGTGACCCTGTAGCCAAAGCTACTTGGTTCTCAATCTGGAACAGGTTCAAAGTACCTACACAGTCACCATGGAGCAGTTCAGATGACACAGCTCCACCTCCCCAATGTGCCTCACAGTAATAATTAGTCCATACAGTCAGGCTTCAGTGCCTTTTCCAGCTTCCAAAGCTACATTTATTACAAGAAGCATCAATCACACCACTGGACTAGGAGGCAAATTTAGTTAGCTTCCAATACATGGTGTGCTTATCTCCATACAGTGCTGTTGAAAAACCTCATTGCTGATATGAAAACAGGTGTGATTGTTCAATCGCATTAAGAAAAAAATAAATTATAACCTTAAAATAAAAGAATCAAAGGTTACAGATTAGGCACTGCACATTATAATGTCTGGCTAGTAACACTGCAGCCTTTTAACAGCTGCCACCCAAGAAACAAACCCTGGGGTTCTCCTGATTTGGCGAGTTCAAACTTAAATTTTGGCAACACAATAACCCCTCCTGCAACATTTAAATTTAACAGCTCACCACTACCTACTAAAATAATTCCAACTCTAAAACACCATTTTCTTAAACTACAACAAGGAGTTACAAAGTATTATTTTAAATTTCATTGAACTGGGTAAGAAAGAAGAGCTGGACATGCTTTGGAAACCGGCAAATTGGGTGAGTAGCCAAGCAACCAAAGAAGGAAAGATAAAGATGTACATAGGTTCTCACCTTCATATACCTTGGGGGTGGCAAACACTTTGTTCCTATAGGAAATTATACAGCTCTAGACCACCACCTATTTGAGTTTCAGTAGTTGCAGCTTTTTTGCTACAACATGAACGGCTTATTAAACCTACAGCATATCTGTTTTATTTAACTTCTTGGTGGAAAGGGGCCAGGAAAACAAAATGTACTTAAATGCTGAATTTTTTTTTCCAGGCTGAATGCCTTTCATCCAGTAAGACATTCAAAGCAGTGACCCAGCAAATGGATTGAAAAAGCAATCTTCCGTCTCAGTGCCACATTATCATTCCTATTCAGTATTCTCGGTGAGATATCTCAATCAGCTGGATGTGTGTGTAAGTGACAGCGCAGCCCATTGCTGGGTTAATTAAACATTTGACTTTAACACCCTCCCCATCATTAAGCAAATAAAAACAGATAATTCAAACTGCACTTCATCCACGGGGTACACAACATACATGTCAAAATTAAGAGAGTCCAAGGCCCTCAGGGAGTTCTACTCGGGGAGGTAATCAGTTTAAATCTTATCTGGTTTATCAATTATTCTATTGATTAAAGCAGGGTGATTATACAAAACTCCCTCTTGCCACATGGGATACATGTAAGCAGAGGAGGACAACACACAGAGGCTCAAAAACAATTTAAAGAAAACAGAGACAGATGAATAACAGTCTATTAGTACATGCCAACAATCCATAGATGGAAAACCTGATACTTCTTCTAAGCAACTGAATTAAGTCCTTCCAAATTAGAGTGCCAATGCTTTTACCTCATCTGCTTTAAAATCAGATCTATATGTTGAAACGACCACATTTCTTCATTTTAAATAGGTAATTTTTTTGCCTGAAATATGTTTCATTGTTACAGTCCCAGAACATAACAAAGACACCCAACACCAAAAATTCCAGACTTTTAAAAGGCATCATACTTATGTACAAGTGACTCTGAAAAAGTGGATAGAAAGGGCATTCTCTGTATATTCACTCTCCCACACACATATATGGCATAGCCAAAAGTAGAATGTTGTATTTTAACAATTTAAGTGACAGATCAACTCAGACAAAAAAAAAGAATGTGCTGTGGAGTTGTGGAGTTTTTTTTGCTTTTGCAACCCTGCAAAGTGAGATATTACAGCTGTGGGAGCTGCCACTGCCACATACTCCTCATTTTCAACAAACCCTCACAGAAAATCCCACCACAGTGGTCCTTATCACAATTCTCTTGCATACAGCTGCACTACACAAAGCAATTCCAATTACTTCTCATTTTTTGTTTTCAGGTAAAGACCTCATTCTCTTCAAATGTCTGTTTGTGTCCTGAGTTTATGATCACAGTCCCACCTCCACCATCTTCCAGCAATATTATGTTTCAAGTTTCACCTTATCCTAATGTGGACTGTACAAGACCTTGCCCTACACATACAAAACAGGAATCTTTCAAAACCAAAACACTGGAGGCTACTGCAAACAACAATTGGAATTTATTTCCAAAAGTACCCTCAAAGCAATAATTAGCAGCAAAAGAAAACTCAGCTTTAAACCAGGGCCTATTTTTTTTCTATAGTATCTCCTGCGATCTGCTTCATAATGGTCATACTGGTAGCACAAATTAGTCATCTAATCACATCTCAGCTCTTAACCAGGACACAGGGTATGAACCACAGCAGTCAAAACACTGACAAGCCAGAGAGCCCCAACACCTCACCAGCCAGTATTGCTGGAGTTGCAGTCACAGGAATTTTAAGCAACAAGGACAGCTAAAAAGCTGAGGTGTGTTCTTGCCCTTCACCTTCAGGAGGGGATTATGTGCTGCTCCACATTGGCATTGTGTGTGCATCCAACCATACTTCGGCCTCTTCTTTGTAGATCCCTTTTCTTCTTTGCAAGCAGACTACAAGGCTGCATTAGCATGCTGTATTTTGCTCTCACCACTAGAAATACTGAGGGTGCTATTTGTAATTGTATTCTTTTAAGAGGTTTGTTCTCTGCAGCTGTTTTCTGCTTGCAGTGTATTTTGTGTAATCAGCACATCATCATAAATACATTGGCTGTTCCCCCGAGGGAAGCTGTCACTGTTTAATTTACAGAACAACCTGGCCAATGTGAATTCTAACACTACAGCACTATGGCAAGAAGTTACCACACTCGGAAAAACAGGTTTCTATGAATTTTTATATCAAGAGCTGGTCCCAGGACAATTTAGTTTCTAGAAATAGATTGATTTTAAAAGCACTCTATACACTGGATGGAATAGATTCTTTCCCATTTACAGCCTCTTAAGGCAGCACCAAATTCACTCTCACATTATTTTAAAGGTGACAATCTCACCACAACCATCTTCACTTCTGACTTTTGCCCAAAGAAGGCACTGGATAGAGGTGTATTATCCTACACACCAATTCTGTGTGTGTTTGGGGTTTTTTTAAAGAACAACCACAACAACATCAACGTGTTAAGTTTGTCTTCATTTGCACAAGGGAACGTACTGTCTTGCAAGGTCAAATGTTATTACCCACATCAAAGGGGTGCTGCACAGTTTATTACTCTGAAGATGTGATAGCAGAGCAAGGTATATTCCTGAAAGAGTAGAAGTGTATGCAGCTTTATTGGCTGAATGAAAAGTTGCTTCCTTTGTTTGCTGGATATATGGCTGTGTTTTGAGAGAATAAATCACAGGGATTTTTTTGTAGAAGGTAAGCAAAAGGCGATGGTTGATCTTGCTATATACAGACACAATTTAGAAAATTCCACAATGGTGGAATATCAAATTATATTGATAGTCATTTAAGAACTAGACATGAGCCCAAAATATATTTCTGGGTATGATCAATGAGGTACTTGGATATTTCATTCACAATGGCTACTAGAAGCAGTCTGACTACTTAGAAAGGGAATCAAGAAGACTGACAACCTAATTTTTTTAATACTTACAGATACACATATATATATGTAAATATATAAATAAAATGCTAGAGAGAAACAATTACAAATATAAATAAAATCAGAAAAACAGAATTCCCGAAGTATAAACTTCTTTGGGAATTCTCGTGAAAAAGCAACAAAAAACTGTTTCATATATTTAACAAAAAATTTGCATTTTATTTTGGGGGGCAGCTGATTATTAAATAACTTTCAGCATAACTGAAAATTCCTAAAATTTCTGTGTTTAGCAGCAATTTTTCTAACTCTTAGTGGTAATTAGAAGCCCTGTTTAACATCACCAGACACAGGGCAAGTATACAAACATCATAAAAATGAATCATGCGTATCACAGAGTATTGGCTATGTATTTTCACAAGGAGAGTTTAATTTTACTTAGTTAGTAGAGTATTCTAGCAAATTATTTTTATTTCAAATGTAACAAAATTTAAGAAACCATTGAAGCAAAACAAATACATCTTGTCTCTTATATGGTTTATGTTTATGAGAATGGTCTACCAAACACAGATAAAACTGAGTGAAAATAGTTGAGATTTTTATGGACAAGTGAGTCATCTGCTTATCTGTAGAAGAAAGAATACAGGAAAGAGAATATCTGAATAAAAATACTCAGATAGTCTATATAAGTAATAGCCAACAGAAAGCAGAGGAAATAAGATAAAACCCACCTGACACAATGTAGCAAAGTACTTCTTCAAGCTATGAATTTTAAGATTTAGCAATCACATTTCTACTGAGAGTGTTTGGGCTGATTCCCTGCAATTTTGCATGCGTTTACCTTATTTCAAAGAAGAAACATTTTATTTTCTTCTCCTTATACAGAACTATTCACAACTATCTCTGCATATTTCCTAAGAGTGACTGAATTCTAACACTGCCTTAAATTTAGATGCTGGATAAGAAAGTATTTCATGACTTCTCCAAATTCGTGGTAAAAATCCATATTTGCCTTTTAAAATTAAAATTATTGGTGTTATCGCTTTGCCAGTTGTGCACAAATAGGTACAACTTGATCTTGTGCCACGGGCTCCCTCTGAAGCCCTCGCTGCCCGTGGAACCATCAAATCCAAAGTGCTAACTGAGCGATTTACAGAGACTAGCACTGGACCATCTGTGACTGGTGCGAGAGGGCTGCAGCGGGGTACCCTCAGATCCTCCCTTCTCCACAGAAAGGGACAGGGATTCGGAGCAGCACGAAGAGCGCTGATATGTTATTCGAGCGGCAAACGCCCGCGGCGGCCGGCGGAGCCCCGGGGCTGCAGTTCCGGGCGCGGCCGGGGGAGCGCAGCACAGTCCGCGCCATGGCCCGGCCCCCGCCCCGCGCCCGCGCCGCACCGCGCACGGCCCCCTTCTAATTCAATTAGCGCAGCCTGCAACTCCAGAAAAGAGTAATTCAATTAGTGCATTGTGGAGCTCCACAATACCTCCAAGCAGATGTTCGCAATCCTGAGGAACCGGAGCTAGCTTTAAAGATACCTGTATGCCTCCAACGCGGCGCTGCATATGCCGTTTGTCACTACGGCTTTACACACCTTCCTGACTCCTAACGAGGGAGGAAGGAAAACGCGGATGAGTTTTGTTTCATTTTTTAAACCAAACAGCCAAACCTGTGCTGCTGTGCTAGAAACCTTGCTCTCACCTTAGCGGGAAAAGCACGTCAGTGGTAACCGGACCATCGCTACCGAGGCTGAGGGAGGGGGAGGCCTTGTAGCTACGGTGCACTTTAAATTAATCATTCTGTTGGACACACTGGGGTGTTTTGTCTCAGTGAGAGATACTGTCACATTTCTTGATACTCAGATTAAAGAGCTAATAAAAGCACATGGAACTTTTGAAGATCAATGTGTCTGCAGAACAAATGCCGATTTCTGTTACTAAATGTAATTACTCAGTGTAATTAGAAATTAGTGATGTGCTACAAAAAAAAAAACCAAACCCATCCCACTGATCCACAAAAGAAGATTTCTTTCTAGTCCCCTTTCATTTCTTTGTCACGTGAAAGGAGGAAAATATCTCTTGCTGTTGCTACTACCCGAGAGCTGAGATTGTGCAGCACACCCTGGCAACTCCCTGAGTTTGGTGGGCTCCACAGCATCAGTCAGCCTCTGCACAGGTCACAGTACCAGCCAGACAAGGTCACCAGATTTAAAGAGGGATAAATCCTAAATATGTTTAAGAAAAAGCTCTTCTGTAGTCACTGGGCACTTTATTTAAAGAAATTTAAAGCCAGGCTAACCATCATGGGTCTTCCTACAGTGAAGCTCCCGAAAGTCTGAGCTACAAATGGAGCTGGAGTCAAACACAAAAATTATGTGATTTGGCTTTGTTTCTGCTCTTTCTTGTACTGTCTCTCATGCCTTTATAATTGCTCCTGCCAGGTGGTAAAATGAGGAAAACCAGGAAAGACTGCTGCTGAACACCTCCAACAAGAAACTTTGCTTAAAAAACTAGGTGTCACATTGTGGCAGTTCAATATTTCATAGCCAATACAAGGAATGTGCAACAGCACTGCAACTTTAAATCTTAGCCTCCTGTGTCAGTCTATCTCCTCTCATTGTAATGCCAAAGGGAACAGCAATCAGAGTGGAGATGTTCAACGTGATAGAGGTCAGGACACCAGTGGATCAACGTACCAGAAACACGACCTTGTTTATTTTTTTCCCCAGTATTATTGTTTACAGGGTGCTTTGCTCATGTACCTTGTGGTTCTTAGCTAAAAGATGAAATTACAGCCCAGGATGAAGCGCTCAGGCACACATCCAATTTGTGTTTCCATCTCAGAAAACAAAAAGCTTCTGAGGCCCTCGGGCTGCCATTCAAACTTGGAGAGGCTGACATTTTTAACAGCATGAACCAGAGACTGGCAGAGGAATGATCTAATGCATTTCTGACTTGTCAATCAAAGATCTCACCTCTGCTGTCTTGTAAACAGTTGGGGGCCACCTAACTACATTCACTACCAGGGCAGAGCCTACTGCCAGCCAGGGGGGTGCTGGAACCACATGCTTTGGCTATTAGTCACAAAAATTAGGATTCTGCTTTAGAGGTGCACTGTAAACAGCCCCAGGGCAGCTTTCACACAGCCACTGGCAGAGCGAGAGGGGTGAATACAAAGCAGGCTTAGTGTCTCCATGCTGATGGAGTCTATGACTGGACACCCCCTATCTTTCCCAATTAGAGACAGAACTATGCACACCAGCAAACACTGGCTCCAAAGCCAAACAATTTCCTTCAAACGTATTTCTCATAAATGCATTTCTGAGCAGCTAGTTTGCCCACTCCAAGACTCTAGCTCTAACCTCCTGTATAACCAGAAATTATGTACTACTACTCACATTTACACTGTATTTCCAGCAATAAAATGTCAACTTCTAACACAAAAGTGCATGAACGGGCTGAAGGAAATTTACAGACACAACTGCTTCCACCAATACACAGACAACGCTTCTTAACAAATACTCCGTTTTTTAACACAAGAATATAAACACCACGAAAAAATAATGTAAAAGTAATTTGAAAAATAAGTTCATGTCTGTCTCACAGGGACAACAGACTTCCATCACTGCATCCCTTTAACATCTATTGCATTTTCATCTTTCTGCTAAAGTAATCTCAGTCCATCGAGGTCACATCCACACAGCACAGCCTCAAGTGCACTGCTTTTGCTTCAATTTGCCTAGTACAGTACACCTATGCGTTCCTCCCCAGGACAGAGCATTTAGCCCAGACCGAGGAAGTCTCACACACACGCTCATTTCTGCAAAACCAAGTAGAAAATCTTCCCCTTTACCTGACAAACCCTGATGTCTAGTTCTTTATGGCCAAGATCTTCAGGGAAAACAAAATGCAAATTTCTGACGTTCTATAGAGACACTTCTATATTCAACAAGATGCTGCTACTTCTACAACAAAAGTTAATCCTCCTCTTTGATTACTAGAGCCTGTTATAGAAACAGAAGTTCCAGATTTGGCAAAATAAAGCTGACAAGTCAACTCTGTTCTTCTGCACCTGTGTCTAGGCTCCAGACAAAGGTAGTAAAAGTGTGACTCTTGTCCCAAGAAGTTCACAATCTAAACAGGAGCTGTTATTTGTGTTGGCTGTGAATTAGGTAAAAAGGAAGAGGTGGACTGCTCTCTGTGATTATGGTGATACATAAACTCTTTGGCAAGCCTTTAAAATTCCTCTTCAAACCTCCTCATTTATACAGCAGCCTACAGAACTGAATTAAAGGAAATATGTTGGTCTTCTGCAGACCTGAAATGATTAATACAATCATTCCCTTGGCATACTTGATGGGTGTAAATGTAAATTTGAATTTTCAAAGGCCTGCAACTATGAAAAACAACATAAACAGAGCATTGTGAGCATGCATGGAAAAATATTTGAACAGGGAAAGTAATTATCTTCACATGGAAAATGTCATGAAAACAGACACCTGTTGGCACATCTGGAAACTTATGAAGCACAAGTTTCTACGAAAAAGAAGTATATTCAGCATAATTTATTTTTTAGGAGAATCTGCATGCAACCTCACTTTCAGTTGCTTTGCAGAATAATACTGTAAAATCTGGCATCAAAATACTGCAAATGGAATGGCTGGCCTTTTTCTCTTGTTAAAATATCCTCTTTGACCACTTCCCACTGTGCCTTATAGGAGTTCATGTTCCAATTTGCTGCCATCTTCAACCATGATTGCTACGAAATTCAGTTACACAGTAGACTGTCAGTTGCAAAGCCCTTTGAGATAAAGGATATAAAAAAAGAACTGTTTCTAGTTCCTTATTCCCCTATTCATGAGTTCAGCCTTAAAGCCTTTCCTACTGCAGGATAACTGCCTAAAACCTGGGCTGAGGAACCCTGTTTTCACCTAAGCGTCTCCAATAATAAAAACACAAAGAGGAAAAACAAAGTTACCTGACATATGAACAGAATCATCTCTTCATTTACTACCTGCCAATGCTTCCCATGAGCAGTCAGCAAGACTTTAACTGAGCTATTCACAAAGAGCATCTTTTCACATTTCTGTCTGAGCATCTGAAGGCAGCCATGTAAATAACTAGACAAATTCAGCAGTGACTAAGTAGCCTTCCAGATGGCATCTTCTCTTTTGCCACAAGCAAAGAACATTGATATGCTTCTCCAGTTACTTCAAGCTTGCTACGGAAAAAAGAAAGTAACTTAATATGAGAAAATTCACTGGGCTACAGTAAAGTCTTTAATGCTTTCCCAAAGATTTGATACCAAAAAAAAGGCATCAAAGAATGATGAAATACTGCATCACTGCTTCAAGCAGGCTCCAAACCACTCCCTTCTGCACTGGAAAATGCAGAAAGCCATGACTCAGAGGGGAGTTTTTTCAAACCATGCAAGCTAATGAGGATCAATCAGAGCCCATTGAAAAAAATGGACTGAAATGTGGATGACTCAGTGCTGCAGAAGCTGTTGCTGGCAATGTGGTTTCTCTCTCAACTGGCAGTAAATGTGTTCCTCAACACAGCAGTCAGAGTTCAGTGAAGAGTACCAGTCTACCATTTCAGATGGCACGTAGGACATACTTTCCCAATACCCAAAGTCACTAAATATACATGGAAATGTCTCTCAAAATATGCAAAAATGCAAATGTCAGTCCTACCAGTATCCCAACACAGTGAATGGTTGTACAGCTGGCTCGTTTGACACCAAATATCAATGCACTGCACTAGCAAAACAGTTATTGTTCATATCTGTCATTAGCAAGGGTATCTTAAGCTAAAATAAATTTATATCTCTTCCCCTTTGTAATATATGCCTATTTTAAGTAATCAAAAAAAATCAAATAGAAAGGGAGAAGCGTCAATTTGAGTTTATAAATTACTTTTTATGTACTGCTAAGCTTAAAGAGATCTGAGATTTATTCAACAGCCAGAAGCTCAAAAATTAGACCCATCCGATTTAGTTAAATTATGAAAATCAGGATTAGGAGTCTAAACTCTGCCTGCTGTCTCTAGAGTCCTTGTAGACTAATAAAAAGTCGTGTTTCCCCCTCCCCCATGGAAAGCTCCACTAAAAGCTTGGTTCAGCAAAGGAGGCCTGGCAGGACACCTTCCAGAGTCCATCAGTGCTACTTGTTGTGTCAGCAAAAGAGTTGCAGCAAAATGATGCAAGACACTTAAGCCTCCTCTGGGACTAAGAGGATTATTTCCACCGCACTAGCCTGGCTCTGGGAGCAAGAAGTAAAACCTAAAATAATCTTTGCATACCTTCCTTTAGAGGTGCATAATCAACTTACCCAAAAACATGTGAAAATCTCAGAAATATTCTGTCCTATTCTTTTTATCTGGTTTTGAAAGATGCTGGTAAATCAAACTCTCTGCCACAGGTTAGGCCACCAGTAGCATATTCTAGCAGCATAAACCTTGAAGTAGATGTTCATGCTACCATAAGCTCAAATAAACACGCTCTTTACAGAGATACTCCTGCAGTCCCTCAGTCACTGCACTTCATAGAATACCTCAGAGTTTCCAATGTGAATATAACATCTCTGGACCAGTCTCTGCTGTTACATTCACGTCATCAAAAATGCTTGCAATGATCTTGAGAGCCTTGTCTAGGTTTCTTGATGCTCACCCAGCACTTGTCTAACTCTCCCATAGGAGAACGTCTCCATTTTTTAGGATTCACTGGTCACACAAAGGGTCTGAACAAACTTGTTTGCCAGAAAGCTGACTCATGACAGA
Source organism: Cyanistes caeruleus (assembly GCF_971803275.1). Classification (NCBI taxonomy): domain Eukaryota; kingdom Metazoa; phylum Chordata; class Aves; order Passeriformes; family Paridae; genus Cyanistes; species Cyanistes caeruleus. The sequence goes on along the minus strand of NC_141708.1, from coordinate 13,314,054 downwards.
GAAAAGCCTGAATCTAACAAATTCAGAGATCAAAGGAAAAAAAAAAAGAAAAAGGTTTCCTTTATTTGCCTTTTGACTGACAACTTACTTGAACAATAATTTTCTGTAGTGAAAATGTCCAGACTCCTGGTAACAAAGCTGAAGTAAAGAATTGCTGGCATCAATTCTCATCATGGCAATGAACTTATCCTCTCAGTCCTTTACGTTGCAGACAAAAAATTTAGACAGGAGAGGAATCGCAAATAGCCAGAATAGCCAGATTGGAGACTGTGTGATGGATGCTGTTTGCCAGATATAATTAAGTGGTATCTTTTTGACACAATTTAAAGCAAATGAAAAAGATGATGGTATCAAGCCAATTTAGATGAAATAACTATATCAAGGTAAATGGAAATGCCCCAGCTGACCTGAATCTACACAAGATGGGTTAAAATACTAGAGATCAGAATGACAGAGGAGAGGCATAGAGTATGAACCAGAATAAATAGAGGTCAAGCAGGCAAGTAAAGGAGATGCACACGCACACAGATGGAGAGAAAAGGAGTGGGGAGAGACAGAAAGTACCTGGAAAGCTGGGAGTGCGCCAGTCCCTGGGTTATACAGGCATCGCAGCGAGGGCATGCTGTCCGCCAGGCTGGAGCAGCCCAGCCACAGAGATCTGGGCATAGAGCACTGCAGAGAAAGGACAACTATGAGATGGGACTGTATGAGACAGGATGGCACAGATTACAGGAACTTTTAAGGCTTAGCCAAATGGCATCAACACAACTGCCCTTTAAGAGAGCACTAACTGCTGAAGCATCTTTTCCTTGAGAGAAGCTTTACAGATGTCATAGTAGCAAGAAAAAGGCACTATGGATCCAGAAAGTAAATTTTGATTTATTTTTCACAACAGTGTGTTGAGTTTTCCCAGTAACAAAAAGTTTCCTTCCAATTAATCAGACCTCTTCTCCATCCATAGCAATGCTCCAGGCAGAACACAAGGCGAGCAATTTTGCAAGGAAAGCAGAAAAGTAAATGACAACTTTAAGTGTAATACTTGCAGGGAAAGAAAAGGTTTGTGATTTGTCTGTAAGTGGGATAAAAGTAAAAACCTATGACCCAAGGTGAATAGGAAGTTGGTGACACTTTATAAGAGTTTCATATTTCTGCTTGCCTTGTTTTTTAAATAAAATACAATTGTTATAATAAATAGATTCAGTTCCTACAAACAGAAATACAAAAAAGGAGCCAAAGCAGCCAATCAAAGAAAATACTAGTAATTTTGATAGTTAAAGCCATTACCCCTTGAAATAGAGAGCTGCTTATTCATTTTACACCACTACTATTAAATTTAGGGATGCATTATGACAGCAATTGCTTTTACCAGTCACAGAGTTTTTGATGCCATAAGCACTACTGCATTTGTCTAATTACTGGCAAGGCCGGAAAAAACAAGTGTATTTTAAATTGGCAGATAGCCATGAAAACTGAAGGATGTGATAGATTAGCTGCTAGAGATTTTAAATCCTCATACTCTTCTTTTTTCTGCAATTATGCTCCTGCTTTTTTTTTTTTTTTTTTTTTTTTTAATAGCGGGGGAGGGGATGGGAGGAAATTTGAGTGGAAAGGGCAGCTGGAATGGGTATGAAATGACAGCTGCCTTCTGAGCCACCATTTCTTCCTGCTCTTTAGAGGGCTAGAAAACCTTGCACAATCTTGCACTAAATGAGTATGTAAGAGCAACAGAACCCATCTCTGAATGAGCAGAAAGGTGATCACCAACATCCATAATCTGGTCCTGTGCAGACAGACACAGAGATTAACCGCGTCTGTCACCACATTCTTTGCTGTACTTTGTTGCAATTTACACTGCTGTTCCCGAATTAGTATTTAAAGACTGCTGGATAATATAACCTATAGAAATGTTCTCAATAGAAGTTTATGATACCTTAAAACACATTCACTGCTGCATTTTCATTAAAAAAAACAAACAACCAATTCCCCCTTTATAAAGGTACTGAAACTCAAGAATTTGAGTACAAATAATTGTAGTAATACATATCACATGAACTTGTATGTAATGCCCCTCCTGAAGCCAAAAAAATTACAGCCATAGTATTGTAACAAGCTACCAAAGTGAGCCATACTTCCCTGTTCACCGTTCTAACCTCCCAAACACTCCCACATATAAAAAACCTTCCAAATGCCAGCAGTCTTTTCTTTGCAATGTAATATGCATCACTACAGCTACTGAAAGCTGTTGTGACAATAACTTTAAAAAAACCCCATACATGAAATGGACCATCCATGTTTAAGCATTTCACCAGTTTTATTTATTTAAATCGAAGTTGTTTATTATTCTCCAAGAACGTCACAGTAACAGGAGATTCACTACATGGTGCCTCTGATGATGCAGAGAAAATTCACTAGGTAAGCATCAACTGCTTACCATTAACCATCCCAGGATTCATAACATAATACAAAATAAATACGGGATGATTTTTTTTTTTTCCCCTACAGAGTTACCCAAGACTTGCAGCTATCATTTATTCCATCTTCTCAAGCTTTCCCATCCCTTGGGCTGGCTCAAGTTTTCATGCTGTGATAATGAATTCAAAGAACTGACTGCCATTTAGACTGACAAATAAATCAAAGAAGTTACTTTAAATATTTTTACTGACTTAAGCATGGAATGGTACAGAGGCAGGAAAAATGTGGAGCATTTTGTCAGTGGAAAGGCAAGCTTAAGTTGACTCAAGGTTTATATGAGATTACAGCTCAAGTCAGAGTCATCACAATCTGCAGGTAGGGCACTCTATTGTGCCAGGGAATTTACAAGGCAATGAAATGTCTTCCTCCAAAATTGCCACAATAACAAAGGAAAACATTGAACGGCTATTCTGCAGAGCTCTCTGTCCAACAGAGGATATCATTCCTCACCCATGCACTCCTGCCACTTAGTATTGTTCCAGAATTAGGAAGTACAAAGTAAAAAACTACCACTACCTTAGATGATTTCTGAATCTGCTCCAGTATATAACAAAATCCACATTAGTGATACAGTTCTGTTACCTCTCTAAAAATATAAGCGTGAAGTTGCACAGTGTGGAAGGAAATGTCATTCCCGTACTTGCCTTTTACCTATTGAAGGAAGCAGTGACACTAAATTACTGTTGGTGACTGAAAGAGGCTTATTCACAAGCCTGAACAAAAGGCCCCAGGTGCTTCAATAGAAACAGCTTGTGTGTAAATCAGATGAGTGACCCAACAGAACAACTTCATTTAGAGGCTGATCTCTGAAAAATCTCAACAGCTTCTATCCCCATGCACTGAGCAAGCCACGTGTCAAACACTCACTTTTGTACTGTCAGCTCCACAAACTAGGGACTGGCCTCAATGTTCATGACTTGAAAGCTGACTGACAAAATCCTCTCCTGAACTGAAGTCAATCTACATCGATTCATCAAAACAAAGATAGAGGCACAGTGCATGGACTAGAGCCAAATGGGAATGCTGGTATTGCTTGCTAAGTACTGGGCTGGGATGCAGCAATCTCTTTACTTTCCTAACACCCAGCTGCATTAATACTTCAGATGTCTGTGCAACTTTCAGACCCAGAGATGCAAAGCTGTTTATTTAGAAAAGCTAAGCATCTTTAATACACATCAAATGGCATAAAATAGGGAATTATTTGATGAAAAACCCAATTTCTTTTTCCAATTGATTTTAAAATCCTACTCCCTGAACTCTGAAATGTATTTTCCCACTAAATAAATACAGGGAGTACAGTTTCAAACGAGACCAGCATCCTCCTTCTGACAGAGGCTGGTTCCAGCTGCTCCACTGGTGATTAAAATGGGTTTGCCTTACTTTGAATTAAAATAGGCTAGAAAGATTCACAGGCACTGCCTGAGCTGAGTGGACAGTAACCATGAGCTGAAGGGAAGATGTATTTTAACCTATTCAATTATTCTTGTAATTATATTGCAAGAACATTTTTTGACTACATCAGATGTTCTGCCTCTAATAGTCTACCCTCTCTTCCAATTATTGGATGTCCTAAAGACAAATTTCAATACACACTCAATGGCTAAATTTTTGCCAGTGCTAAAAATTGGTTATTTACTTTATTTGTTACTGCATTACAAGATTATATCATTTCAGACTGGGTTTTTCTTATCAAATTTGTTCTCTTCTAGTCCTTCAGCAAATACAATATACTAGTGGTAACTAACACAGTTTTAGTAAATTGTGTTACAGGTCAGAAATATATCACCTTGTCCTGTAAAACTAAGTGGCTCTACATGAGGAAAAAAAAGTTCTTGGACTACTACAGTGCACAACTATAGTGCACAGGTATGAAAGCATAAACTGACTATACTGAGCTCACTGTAAAACAAGAATGACCAAAAGAAAATCAAACAATAGTTGAAGGATATTTTCTTTGTAATCACTTCAGAGAAATTAATTAGACAGTAGTATACAATGACTGTCTCTAACTGCGGCACATTTTAAAATAGTGAGGTATTACCTACTACCCCTATACGAACTCTGTACTGAACTTTATGATAACCTGTGCACTTAAAAAACCTTTGATTTACAGGCAGCCTAACATACTTTTGTACATCTGCACAAATTGGTGACAAAGCCAAAGAGGAAACCAAATTATCTCCCCAAGGGCTGATGTTTGGTGTACTGTACATAAGATTAATTTCAGATGCTAACCACATCTATTTCAGTCCTTCCCCAGTTCAGAATTATTCTTCCTCTAGTACAGCATCCAGTGCCTTATGCAGGTGAACTCTAAAGATAAACTAGTAACAATTTCTAACTCTTACAAAAAACAAGACATGAGGGGAAAAGAAGTCCTAGAAATTCCACCACCCAAACTGAAGCAGACAAAAAATAAGGGATGCTCTGAAGGGTATTAAAAGTTATTAAAAGTATGTAAACCAGATGTGAGCTCTGTATGAGGAGACAGATCACCACTTCAGAAAGCATATACAGGATGGCTGGCAAGAACAATTTTCATTGAAAGTCTCTTTCACACTACTGTTTCCTGCATGCTCTATAAAACCTAATTCTCAGGAAATGTGTCTAAGGAATTTTAATCCTTTATCAAACACATGCTCAGATCTTACTGGAATTCCTAATATTCAGAATTATTTTTAATTGCACTACAAAAAATGGGAGAACAAACCTCAATACCTTTCCATCTCACTCAGTTCCTCTTATACTTTTTTTGGCCACATACTTAACTAAGCCAATGCCAAAAATATAACATACATCACTTTCACATTGTGTTCAGTCTGCACTATTCCTGTCACCACAGAATGCAACACATTGCATGAAACATATCAGATAAGGCATCTGCTATTTACATTACAAATGTTGGTCTCACAAAACTTAATAACAATTCCAGAAATTTACTTCTGACAAAAAATTATTTTGAATCCTTTCTCTGGTTCACTTTTCATTCTTTTAACCTCTCACATACATGTAAAAATTAAAAGGTATCTCTTATTTTTCCCTCTGCTGTTCTGAGAGATGTTTTCTGATTATATATACAAGTATTAAAAAAATACTCCCAATGCATTTTGTATGCTTCCATAATTAAAAAAATGCCATACATATTTCATTTTTTAGCTTTGGTAGTTCTTTTTATCTGAAAAAAGTATAAAATACAACTTCTAAAAAAGCTGCCAAAACAGAATGAGAATATTCTTTTATTATTTATTTTAGTAGATTTTCTGGGGCTTAATTTTTTTTCGTTTCCCCTATCCCAACAATGGATTCAAGGCATACTAAATACGTAATTACATGAGAGAGCCACACAGCTTTCAAAGGAGCCATTCAAGTGAATTGTGTAAATAATATGCCTTTAAAAACTCTAACATATGAATACAGATTTACCAGTTATGAAGTAGTTATATACCTGAGAGACAAGAATATGCATTTTTAAAAAAATTCTGCCCAATTATGAACTTACCAAGGAGACTAGCATGTCTCAGAGCAAATTAATACTTTCATAACTTTTGGAGAAAGTTTTTTGCCTGTTTTCATTTGAAAATAAGAAAAAACATTAAAAGCTGTAAGTCTTAATTAAGACAAAGAAACAAGAGTCAAAACCACACAGTTAAAATGTGCACCTCCTTGCATCCCAGACCAGTTTTCCACACTTAGAACCAGATAACTCTGACTTTGTCACTGGTGGCTTTTCTTGAAAGCCTTTCCACAGTAAGAAAATAATTTAGATAAATAAAGAGGCAACTGTAGTAATCCTTGGAGTGTGACCATGAGAAGGATCTAGCAGAGCTCAGCCAGCCCACCACATCAGCTCTTCTAGCCACACATATTGCACCAGAATCATGAAAGGCCAGACACAGTACTTGTCACAACCAGTGCTTTGCACAGTTCCTCACCTTCTATTACACTCAGACACCTTGGTCACATTTCCACAAGCATCTATGGGGATGATTCAAAGTGGTTTGTGCTCCTGTTTTGCCACAACAAAAGCTGAGCAATCTCATTACAGACCCTTGGACCATTTTTCACAAACTGCAAATCAAGCAAACCAACATCTGACTTTGGGAAAGCTGAGCATATGTTTCTGGGACAACCAGGGTCTGACATCCAAACAGTTAGGTCTCACAAACCAGAGGCTGAAACATGCTACTAGGATCCAATTATAACAGTCTTTCTAGATTCCAAACATAGGTAATACTGGACTTCTTACCCTGGTACAGATCATTGACTTCAGTGCAGCAGTTTTCCCCTTCACCCTCAGGGTGTTACTACATTCTGCCAGCTTTGCTGTGCACACAGAGCTCCAACTGCTGTAAGGGTTCTTTTTCCTTCAGCCACCCACTTTGTGTGTAATTGCTCAGTAAATTTTCCTTAACGTACGTATTATGCAAACTCTTCTCTAATCTTCTGGTAACTCCCTAGCTAACAGTAACTTTTTACAAGATATTCTAGTTCACAAACTACTTTTAAATATCAAAGATAAGACACATGGGAAAGGATTTACGTATTCAGATTATCCAAATAATAACTTACCTGAGTGGGATCTGGGAGGATCAAATCCCAGTTTTTAGGTAAATGTTTATGAAGAAATGTTTTCCCCAAGGAGTGGTTACTGGAGTTCAACCTCTGTGATTTCAAGTCAACAGAAATTATATGTCCCAACAAGGGGCCAACTTCCATCTATAAGGTGTACAAGATCTTCATTTGCCAAGTGCTTGAGCAAACTTGTTTGTATGGATCACATCTGAACTTGACAATACTAATGTTTTCATAATTATAGCTCTTTAATGCATGAAGCTGATACATCTAAACCAGTGCAGCTGCAGAGCTTTAAGATTTAGGTGCCATACCCTTCTTTAAGGAGAAAAACTTGCAGAGACCTGTGTGTGCTTCTTTAAACACCAAACTTACTAAGAGCAATCTCACCAAGGTCTAAAGCATGAAACTACATGAAAGCTTAAAATTGAGATCTTACAAGACCAAATACACTTGGCTCTTTGGTAAGCAAGAAAACCCCAGCTGCTACTAAGCTCCATTGTGTCTGGTGATCTTAGAAGTACCTTCCAAACTTAATGATTCTATAATTCTGTGTCTAAAGCCTGATCAATTCCAAACAATTCCCCATGAGTTTGGGCAGAGTAAAACAGCATCCTAAGGAATGTGTTGAAACCTCTTCATCTTGGAACATTTCTAGAACTTCTCTCTATTTTCATGACACAAACTGCAGAGAAAAAATACATGTCTCTACACTGCTGGAGAGATGAAACGGAAGTTTCATTAGATTTTTCCCTCATCTCTAGCTTTATTTAATTCCATAAAATCTCTCAGAGTTATTGTTATGCACCTACCACACAAAAGTGTTTCAAGGATAACTGATATGCCTGCATAGTGCTTTGAGGACATAATGTACCATATGACTGCCAAGTATTAATAAATGAACTGCAGGAAGAAATCTTATTTCAACTTTCCACCCAAGGAGTTAGTATCTGCATTTTAAAAAGCATATGGATCCACTGAAAATAGATGTCTTAGAAATTAAGGAAAAGATGCCAAATGACAAAATTACAAAACCAAAATATATCCAGAATAATTTAATTTTTCTCTCAGCAAAGTGCAATTCTAGCAGAAGAATCCTGGTTTTACCACAGTCCTGGTTTTTACATTCTCTTTTCCAGCTGACTTGACTGAAGTGCAGACCATTAATATCTGAAGTGCCTTGTTTTGATTATATTGGCCTTTGCTGGTACCAATCTAGTTAAGGTATCACCAAGAATTTCCAGCATAAAACACATTTACAGGTTTATAACTTGGCTTTAAAAATTCTACTACAAAAAGACAGTGGGAGGCAGAAAGGCTCAGATGAGTGCATTGCATTACATTACATATCCTACGTGATCCATACTTGCTCACAATGCTATGAAAAAGGGAGGCATTAGCTTTAACTCTGAATTACCATGTTTCAGAAGTCACCTGAAATGATACTTTTACTTCCCTGTTTATGCAATCAAAATAATGTTTTGTAAGTGCTTTACCTAATTAGCTTAACTTGCCCAGTTTCATAGTTTGGCTTAAATTATTCAAAGTGTCCATATAATAGAGGAATTAAAATGTCATGTCTGTTGACTGTATTTATACACAAATATTTCCCCCTTTTCCCCTTCAGAGAGTCAATTGTGGCTTGTCTCCAAAGGGTCAGCATCTAGGTGATGGGATGTTACAGACTGCTATCAAGTCAAAAGCTTAAATGAAGATCAACGCTGAATAAACCACCTGTATCTTCTACAAAAAGACAAACACCTAAACAGGAAAGAGCTAGAGTAAAGAGAACAATGCAGGTTACTTAAAATGCCAGTCTTAAGGCAACATGTATTTCTGGCCATAGGTATTGTATTTCCTCTAGCCCACATAAGTACGCAATACAACTCTCCACTGCAGCACAGCAACATTAAATATATAAACCTGACATTAAAGGGCAGAGGATAATGGCATCAGTGTGGGCAACCCATGCTTAGGTAATGTTCAACTATTACCTCCAGTTTAAAAAGGCTGAAAATACGCAAATGCAGCCAGCACTGGTTTTAGATAAAATTGTCGGTTTTATGGATATTTATAGTATGTGTCCAGTCTTGCAGAACTCCATCTTCCTCCACCTCATCTGTAATATAAACTGCTTTTAGTCCACATTAATACAGTGTGTTACTGGGATACTTCTCACATTCTGTGTAAGTCAGGCAACAGATCAATACTCAGCCATGCTGAGAAAAAAAAAAAATCATTAAGTTAGGATCCTGTTAAAAATACAGACAACAGGAGAATAAACCTGATGAACAGCCCCCATTCCATTTGGATGCATATATAGATTATGCTTTTACATACATCAAAAGTGGCTTTCTTTTCAATACATAGTTTTAAGGAATCCTACAGGTTGTAGGATTCCTATACCAAATCAAACTCACCTCAAAAAAAATTAACCTCTCTGCTTCCCATGAAAGCTCTTTCCAGCCTTTATATCAACTGCCTTACCCTTACACTTCCTGTGGTGAAATCACAGCACGAAATTGGAATAGCAAAGCTATTTCCACGACAGTATCTGATGATGACAAGCACAGGTTTATAACTTTTCCTTGGATCAAGAAGTAAGAAGATTGAGATAGACATTAGAACTAATATCAATAAACTGAAAATCAAAGGGAAAGCATGCTTACAAAAAATATATTTTTTCAAAAAGTGCAAGTTCTTTTATTATTTGAGGTTGCTTTGTGTAAAGGCTCCTTAGAAATTTTACTGTGCATTTTAGGCTTTTTTACCCCTTGGTATTTTTCAGTCCAAAAAACATATATTCCACCTGCATCAGAGCACTGGCAAGATACGACTGGTCTGTTTGCCTCAGAAGTAAAAGGAAAACAGAACAGCCACACAATTCTCTTCCTATTGTTCTCCCAACACACATAAGAAACAGAAACTGATGCCATGCCCCATAGGTCAACAAACTTGAGCTCTGTGAGACAATAATTGCAGAGTTTAGATTCCTCTGAGACACCTTGCCTCCGGCTCAGCAAAGTTTAAATCAAGAAAACATAAGCTTCAGTGTCCCAACTGACCTTCACTAGAGTGGACTTGAGGAGAGCAAGAGAGAAAGTCTCTCAGAAAGAAGCTCCAAAGCACACTTCACCTTTGTGGCACATCATTCAAAGAACTCATTCAAAGAAATGGTTTGCATATATAATTTAAAACTTGATGCCCATCTTCTAATAGATGTTCAAGCTCTGCTCAGTTTCACAGAAGTCAATATAAGTTGACAGCAGTAGGCAGCTTGCACAAGCAAGTTACTACTGCTTATAAGATACTGACACAACAGGGGACAATCCAAACCATCCTGTTAGCACCTTCAATGAAACTCTCATATTTTAAGGGGATTTGCTGATGCAGCTTTTCATTCTCACACTCTGCTCAAGTGACTTGGCTCTTTGTTTATGTTGGGCTCACGGCACCACCTTGAAGATCCCTTCATCACCATGTTTTGTCATTTCACAACTGCAGTTGCCATGACAACGGGATGCAGCTTATCTGTGCTGTTTTCATATTTCCAGTTTTTGTTGCCATAACAACACATTCTGGCTTTCTACAGAAACAGCAACTTTAAGTCATGTATTCTCAAGGACACAGGACTCATCATATATGTATGTTCATCAGAGAAGAGATCTGTACAGGCCATTTGTAAATTAAGCGATTTTTTCTGAAGGGGGATTTTTCACTCACAAAAGTGAAAAGCTGACAGCAATTGCTAGAGGCAGGCTGCTGAGACATCTAAAGCCTGGCCTTTAATAATAGCCAGAGTAATATAGCACTAGGCCACTTCCGAGTGGGGACTCCCCACAGTGTCAGACTATGTCAAACTGCACAATTGTTATGTGATGTGAGTAAGTGTCCATACTTGATTCACCCAGGCAGATTTGAATTAGATGCTAGATGCAATCCTCTTGAGTTTTAACCCAGTGGCCTCCCCATTATTACCAGCACCACCACCATGCAGCTTTGTGTTTGAAGGCCCATTTTAATTCTGTAATTCAAGCTGTTGTTGTAGATTTGTTTTCAGACTCTGACCCTCTTCGCTTCCAGGTGACTGCATTTTGAACTTTTATTTACAGGAAGTGCACATTCATCAGACTGGTGAGAAAATGTTATACAAACACAGCATGCATAAACACAAAACAGTGATGGCTATGAGGGGTATCAGCTAACATGGCACTGTAACTTCATTACACCCTCATTTATGTACTTCACTAATGAGACAAGCACAGGTGTCCAACACGGTCCCTCACATGAGATGAATAACAATAATACAGTCCAACCTGCTTTAGCCATGCTTGGTATCCAGAAGATATAAGCTGAAATCCATCTTTTGGCATGTGTATTCGGGGCTAGGAGAGAATAGACATAAAGAGAGACCTCCTTTTACACTGGGACCTAGCTAACCTAAGTCTAAATTCTGGAGCATTTTAAACAATGCAGATTTTTTAAAGGCACATACGAAGATTTAGACCCCAGATTAGTTCTTGTTTACTGCTCTGATATCAGCTGCTTTAAGAACACTTTTTAATAAAGTCACCGTTTTTCTGTTTTTCAGTTTTACATTTCAGTTCAGTATATATAGGTATTTATTTTTAATTTCCACAAAAATGTGCTTGGATAAGCACAGCCTCTGTGGTGGGTGCAATAGCAAAGACTAATGGTCATTAATGCTTTTGACATTACATAAAAAGCAAATGGTGTCAAAACAGCAGTAGTCAAGCTATGAGTGCTTTCACAGTTACCATCCTCAACATGGTCAGAGCAGACACTGGACAACATGAAGAGATGACAGAAAATTCCTGAAGAGGTGCAGCCTTAATACCACGGTAACAGGTTACTGTACTTACACACAGCCATAAATTATGCCTCAAATCAACAGACAAATATAACCTCCCCCCTCATTTACTGTTTTTATGCTTTATTGGATTGAAGAAAAGGCAAGACATCAAATTGCTCTAGAAGCACAAAACATATATAGCATAACTTACAGCTAGGAAAAAACATGCAACAAACCCCAAAACATTGTCTAACGTGACATTTATTTGTAGTTCAAAGATACTTCCATATTCAAGTGGATTCAAGTGTTCCCCCTCCCCCTCAAAACAAGGAGACACTTAGAAATTAAAATCATATCTAAGCAACAGGACCAGACAGAATATCCACAAACAGCAAGCCTAGAGACTTCTCTTACTCTCCGAAACTACTTCACAATTCCTTTCTTAACTTACAGTACTTCCCCTCCAAATCAGATGTGTGCCCCTACCATTCCTCCTGGAAGGCTGGAAGAAGCTTACTCATTTTAGTTTGTACAAACTGCATCCACTTCGGTACTCGTAACAACAAAAAGTACAATTTCTTGGAGAGAAAAAAGGTGTTACAGCTGAATGATAAACTATCACATCTATGGTGGGCATTTAATAAAGAAATAATAATACATATAATAAATATATAAAAATAATATATATTAAATATATATTAAAGAAATAAAATTATTAATAAAATAAGGACTAGAACAGACTAAAATCTTGCCTCTAAAGAGAAGTACACACTCAGGATTTTACAGTATACTTTGAGCACTTGTTATTTTTGCTTCTCTCCAGTTTGAATTTAAATCCTCCTAAATCTTTCAAAGTAGTAGTAAGATTATGCCCTGGTGTCCTAGCCAATGATCTCAGTTGAACATGAATTTTAATAACCACCATTGTGCTGATAAATTAAAGTCAAGTATGTCTGGTTACTGCATTCACCTGCTGTGTTTGGACTTGCAATGCTTAACACATTAACAAACCATGTTTTAGGAGACTTCTCACACAGCTAGAAGCATCATCCTCCAACTGATCCTTCCTTCAGCACTAACATCATGGGTGGTTAGTCTCTCTACGACTGTAAAATGGGGACAACACTCATTTAACCCACCTCACAGGTTTGCTAAGAGGAGCTCTTGACATTTCCATGTGCTTTGGAAATGGAAGAAACTATATGAAGTGCTGCATATCTAGCAAGAACAATATAGAAATACACATTTTACTTCTGGCTCAAGTGCTTCAGTTTCTTTTTCAAAGAAGCACAGCCCAGTATGTATCTATTCAGGAAATAAAAATAAGAGCCCTCATAAACTAGCAGAAATAACAATCACTTGAAATTGGTTTCAGAAGAAGAGAGACCTGAATACCACTCTCAGATGTGCCCAAGTTCACAGAACAAATTGTTGTGATGATAGAAACAAATTGCATTCACAACAAATTGTGAAAAATTACTTCATTTCTTTCTGTCACCTAACCTACAAATTAAAGGATAACAGTCAAGCTATTCAGACCAGCAGGCTTCTTAACATTTGCTAACCCATCAGTCCAGAGCAGTCTGAATAATTGATTTAAGACACTGACTTGAACCATTTCATTTGAAGACCCCGGTCCTGCAAATATGTAACTGTATTAACAGATCTGTTACCAGTAACAGGATTACTCTTCAGCAGAAGTGTTTTCAGTAGTAAAGATAACACTGTATTTCTATTTACACAATGCTTACCAACACAATTTTTTGTGATTAGAAGGTAAAGTTGTTTGAGTATTGTAATAAAAGCAATCAGGAGTTTCAGCAGATTAGCAGCTACCATAAACTCAATTTATTTTTCAATGCTGACAAGTGAAACATAAAAATAGTAGAAACTAAGACCCATCATTCATCCCTCAATACTTGCAAATATTTGCAAAATCCTCTCAATGAGCTACGTCTCCTCTGCATTTGATAAACCTACTCTCATCTAAGAAGAAATGACAGACTGCATAGAAGAGAAGCGAATTTTACCACTATAAGGTATGTGTGTCATTACCCACATACTGCCACTTATGCCATTAAAGTGAGATATGCACAAGTGAGCCCCCATTTACATCAAAATAAGTACAATAGAAAAGTATAATTTAATTAAAATTTATCAGAGTGATGATTGGTTGTAAAAGTTTAGCCAATTTCCTAAATTCTGAATTTCTGTGGTTCTATAAGGCACACTGTAAATGACCCCTAGGAATGCATCCTTCAGCAGAAAGAGGCAATTAAAATAATACATCTGGTTAAAATATTCTGAATTGCAGTATCCCAATGACAGCAGACAGGACTGTAAGACTGACAATTAAAAAAAATAAAATTGCCCCTCTTACCCTCAGCCTTAAAAAGAAGTGGGGCCCAGAAAACTGTCCTGTTTGAAAGCTGTATTAATTTATAAATCAACACTAAAATCTTCCATGATTATGATCCATTCAAAGCAATTCCACCAGCAATACAATTAATTGCCCAGCAAGACCTACTCATTTTTGTATTTTCATGAGCACACATCGTTTATGCTCATGGTTCAATACCATTCATAAACACAGTATTTTCTCTTAGCATCTGCTCCAGCATTTTCCTTGACTAGAAGTCAGGCTGCTAGGGGAATTTTGCTCTTTTTCAATAGCATTGACAGTGATTGCTTTCCTCAAAAAGTAACTCTAAAAGCACTCTAACTACTAATTTCTATCATGCTATTTCGTGAATATTTCATGTTTTGGTTTAGGTGAGGGACTAATTTGTAATTTAACCTAGTCTACTTCCTTTTCCAAGACATTGATATTTATTATTGAGGCCTTGCCTTAAAAATGAGCCTTACATTACTACAAATGGCTTATTCCACAACCATCAGCACCTTACTCACAGTTCTAAAATGCAATTTTACTGCATATGAAGTCCTTACTCTCTCTCTAGTCTTTCTGGTGTCCACAGAATATGTTATCTATACATTAGCCATATATTAAAATTAAATATATTGCATATGTCTATAAACTGGGGAGCCAAAATAGCTTACTTTGCTCATTTCTTTGTCTGCAACCCCTGCCTTTTTTCCCTTTAGTAATCTACTCTTCCATTTTTAAACCATTTGATTTCTGCAGTCTCTAGCAAGGTCCAGAACAACAGAATGATTCTTGAGAACAAGTCAGTAATTTAAAATTCAGTGGTACCCTCTCCACTTCTCTACCAAGACTGATTTTCAGAGGACATTTAATTACAGGCCTGAGTTCCTATTTTCTAAGCCTAAACACAACCCCTGAAGGCTTACAAGATTTGAGTCACAGCTGGAGCTGTGGTTACTATACAGTTTAAATATCAGCCTCTTTACTGTGCAATTTGTTTCGAAAATCAAATCAGATGCTGTGTCATAAACAAGTGCTAATTAAGTACTGAGCGGAAATTGAGCTTTTTTGTGCAAGAAGGGTTCTTAAATATCTGCATCTTCACTTCCATAAGAAAGGATAAATATGTCAAGAATGATAATTATAAAAGGAAACCTACTATGGTACTTCCAAGGCAGTACTGCTGCTTCTGCATTTCATCTGCTTCCATGTAAGAAGAAATGAGGGGGGGAAAAAAGTTGAGACCTGTATGAAATATATATGTACTAAGGATCTTATTAATCTGATCATATCACCCATAATGCTTGCTGTTCCCTCAGAGAAGACATTCACTCTGGGTTTCCATCACACAGGACTTAAACAAGCAAACTAAACCCATCTCTCTCCATCACTGCAAAGCAATAATGAAGCTACTTATATTGCCATTTCTTTTAAGTCATGATCTACACACAGTACTTATTTTACAATAGCATTGAATTCATTAGATACAACACCTTGTTTGATAAATATCAAGTGAAGAACAGGAATCATGCATTTTAATACTCTGAAGGTTGCCTCTGAGTAACAATATTCACGACTCCATTAACTAACAGGCTCTCGGCTATAAAAGCAGAATTAGATCTGTCAGTCACTGACATGGAAGGGCATGGCCAGTTGCACTGAAGATTGTCCGGCTGAGATGACTTCCACAGCAAAGGAAAGTATCCCCTGTGGCCTAGAACTTGTAATGAGTTTGCATCCATTACAGCAATAAACTGAATTCCTATTACAGAATATACAACTTCATGGCCCAAACAGATCCCTGACTCTACTGCCCAAAGCAATACTCAAAATAAGGCACAGTTAGATCTGTGGACCACAGCTCAACAAAACCAAACATGATTTCAAAATATTTCATTGTTATTAGGAGAAAAACCCATGAGCTATCTGATCCTAAAAGCTTAAGTTGCCAGTATTTAAGTGTGTCCTTTGTGAGATTTTGTAGAAAGAATGAACAAACACTAAGTCAGCTGACTGTCAGGTCTCACAGTTTGATACAAACTCCTTCAGAAGGACACAGCACTCTTGAACAGTAGGCTCTGACTGCCTGTGAACTTAATGAGTTCACCGCACGTGGTGAACATGGCTACTCCAGTTCTTTAATGAATCTGCCTGAGTTCGTCAACTGAGATCTGCTCAAAACCAACTCCCACTGGAGAGTGTCTATTTATACTCCTTGACAGATAAATAGATGCAAGGTTTTTTTATATCCTGCAAGAGCAGCAGCAACCAGGTAAACTACCTCTGTAACATGAAACACCTGGATATCTTCTTTAGGGCTCACAAGAATACTAAGCTACAGTATTGAAAACCAAATGGTGACAGCACTCCATTAATCTCTGAACAAAGTAACAGCAAGATCCACAAACATGCTTACTCGAGCAGTGTGGAGATTCTCTTTGTGCCCGCACTTGATTTCCCAATGATTTAACATTTTAAATATGAAAATCAAGTACTATATCCAGCCTTCTTCAGAACTGCAAGATCTGTGGTGAAGGCCATTTCCCATGCTTGTTTCTGAATTTGTGCCAGGTAAGTATCCAACAAGAACAGCAACATTCCAACATTCACAGTGCAAGCATTTATGTATAAGCTGGAAGCTTGTCCAGAGATCAACAAAAAGAAGTTGCTGCCTTCCAAGTATTGTGTCTCTTTTTTGTAAGTCCATAGAAAAGTCATAGAGCTCACTTGGATTCTAATTTTTCACTGACATTCAGAGCATCAGGAAAAGAAAGTTCTGTTTTTTTTTAAAAAAATACAGCCAAGGTAAACCAAATTAAGTTTGGAAAACTAAAATTTCCATAATCAGCATAAGAAACTACAATATTAACTTTTTACCCTCCCAATCTCCTGTTGAGTCTTAGGTAACAGACAAAAAAGCATGCAGGAGAGATGGGTTACAGGTCTGTGCCAAATATCCTGGAAGGAAACCTGCCATTCACACATTAAGCAGACAGATTTGTAAAAGGAATACCATTTTTTTTCTAAAGAGAAGGAAACACTTTGAAGAGCACACTCCAGCACTCCCCCAGATTTTCTGCTTAGCTACTGAGCTCTTGTCTTCTGAGCAGGGTCCAGCATTAGCCAAATATTTTCCTGTTCAATAAATCACTTCCTTTCTGCAGGAATGGTCATTCTGTCCAAATACATTTCCCTCACAAAGCACTCTGCTACCATTACAATGCAGGACCTTTTCACCCATCAGAAGTAATTTGGAATTTGTAACTAATTGCTTCAAAAACTTACCAAAATATATTAAATTTCTTTTCCTTACGTAAATACCCTGTACCAAGTTCAGCTCCATGACAGTTCTTAATTCCTGGCATAGGATGCAAGTGTTCCTTTGCTTTGCTTAACTAGAGCAAACTCCTCCTTCAACCAAGAAACACCAAAGCATCATGTGCTGTCTTGGAGGACTGCAATGCCAGAAGGAAGCAGGGGCAAGAGCAATAGTTGAAGATACCTAAAGAGCAGCCCCTGGTAGCATCCTCACACAGGACAACCATCTGTAATTCTAACCAGAATGAATCTAAAATGTTGCAGAAATGGCTGGCCAAAAAATCAAAAACCAAAGCTAAAACACAGACAAACAGTATGTCCAGCCTCCCAAGAAAGTAAAGGTACTGAGACTGAGTACTGATAACTATAGCCAAAATGAAACAGTCACCATGGGAGGCTAAGTAAATCTATTCCCAATTTAGAACAAATGAGAATTAGTGCTAGACTAACCCAATCTTCTTCTTTAAGAAGATCACTGAAGTCCAGACAAATTAGAAGTAGTTAAGCATTTGAGATGACATGTAGGAAGTTACTCGTTAAAATTAAGAGGATTAGGATTAATACCAGAGTCACAAGAAGGCTAAGAAACTAAAAACTGTAGTGCATCACAGGCAATTTTGAAAAAGGAACCACTAAGCTGTAAAGAGAATGATCCTTGTTGAAATCTATTATTATTCTTGAAATTATGTTAAATATTCTCACTAATACCTAAAATACTCAAGAATTACCAATGTGCTAATGAAATAGACATCATAAATATATAGGAGAAAACATCTTAGAAATTTGGTAACAGAACTGACACATGATGAATAAAAATCAAAGTTACATTATTTCCATTTTAAATTATGAACTCAGTACCTGAGAAGAGGAAAAGAGACCCTGGGATATGTTACTCATTAGAGTAATTATTATTATTAGATAATGATGGCTCACCCATAAGATGGAGCCAAGGAAATGGCAAATACTACTATAGGATACTGTATAAAGTAAAAAATTCCCAGAAAAGAGGAATTAGGATCACTGCTTTAGTGCAAGGAATCTATAAAATATTTCCTGGAATGTTCTGTATAGCTCTGGTCATTCGTGTTTCAGGAAGACTAATGAAATTTTGCAGCTGTTTAAAAAGGTCTACTAAGATGATCAAAAACTATGATCCTCCTGTCTTATAGCAGAATTAAAGAATGCTGGTTTAGCCTGACCAGATCCAGCTCAGAGCAGAATATGATTGCTCTCCACAAATATCTACAGATGAACACAGGGGAACGAGGAGAGCTGTTTATGCTCAAGGACACTGGCATAACAAATGAGAATGAATTAGCCATGAATGGAGTTAAGCAAGAAAGTAAGAACTAGGATTCTGACTTTCAAAGTAGTCAAATTTGGAATAGCTCTACAATGTCATAGCAAAGAGAATTCCACTTAGCTACTGCTTTCAATAGTTTGCGAAAGCTTTAGAGAGTACTTTGGTTACCAGTATCAGACTTGAACACATAAGACCTATTCCAAGCCAACACCAACGTGTCCTCTCACTGACGGGCCCTTTATCATCTCCATGTAAATTCTTATTTTAAAGTCAGTGAGATTATAGGAATATTTTCTTAGCAGTAAAAAATTTTCAGGGTATTTATGCTTGCTTTTAACAACAGCTGTAACAAAGTACTAGAGCAATACACTTCACTGGAGTCATCCTAGTCAAGAGAAGGAAAAATAAAAAGGAAAAAGTTACAAAAAGAAAAGGAAATGTAGATTTTAAAATATATTAGAAAAAGGGAACACCTGTCACATTTGAAGAGGCTGTTAACATTATTTGAATTTTTTTCTGTTGAGATGCTTCTAAGACTCATCTTCGAAAACAAGATCGATCCATCGTTTCTTGAGACTACACCCCCTTCTTGTTGTTCTAATTTGCAGGAGATGAATGATAGCTGGCTGCATTTCTCAATCATGCTCACAGTTTTGGCATATAAGAAGGAAGGGCATTGAGTAGACCAAATGAACAACCCCCCTGGAGAATCGCCAACATCTTCCTAATAGACAGAATTCAAGGCCAACTATCCATAAACTAAAAGCAACTCCCACATAAACACTGCTCCATTCTGTATTGCTCTCACAATAAATTACAAACGATGTGTGTAGAGAGGGAGAGTGACTACATTGTATGACAGACTTTCATGATAGACCATTTTTCTCTGAAACAACCAGAGACTGTTCTGGTTGCTGTATGGGCAACCATGGAAACATTCAGACTCTTTTCTAGTCAGTGTACAGTCCAGCCCTGATTAGTATCCAAGCAAAGACTGCCATCACCTTTCACAACAGTGTTTCATCCATCTCACTATATCTGGGGGAAAAGAACCCCCTCCATTCTGTAAGAATAACTATGTCCTAAAATGGACATAAGAGTGTGTTCCTACAAACAGAAAAATCCCATGTAAGGCACAAAGCCAGCTAAAAAAATTCACACCAGAGTTCTGCACTGGCTGGTGTTAACCAAATTCCCTCTCTACCATCTTCTTCAGATCTGGCTTGCTCCAGGTCCTTCTGAAGAAGATAGCTCCATCTAGACTATAGTTAAAAGAACACACTTACTATTGTTTTGCTAACATACAACTGCACTTAAGAACTTCATTCCTTCGTAGCATGCCCCTGCAACCTTTCCCTTCTCACCACGGGAAGAAGCAAATTAAACCAGCATTAGGCCTTTTTGCTGCTTCTAGTCCAAACTGGTTACTCCAGTGGATTCTGCCAAGAGGCTGCATGGCTCCTGCCCACAGACTGTAAACACTTCTGTCCTTTCCTCAAAGAAGACTAGAAAAACCCCTTGCTGAGCTTTCCCATTCTTCCTCATTCTCTCCTTTCTGTTGCTCTCATCAAAATGACTGCACAAGACCCTGTTTTAGCAGTGGGGGAAGGAAAATTAAATCAGATGTTTCTCAATTTTTAGCACAGAGGAGGACTAGAAGTAGCTAGAGAGTGCAAAATTATGATCAGTCATTTGCTTCCAAGCAAAATCATTGTGGAAAAATGAAATAATTTAAAACTGTAAGTCATCGTGTCTGCTTCTGAACCCTTCTGCCATCCCAGCTAACAAATATGACTGTGCACACACAGCGGCAAATAGGCTGAGCACCCATTGGTTAATGGGACTATGGAACTTGCACAGCAAAGAGAAAAAAATGAATTTTAATGCAGTTTTTAGAAATACTTGTCATTGTTTCAGCATTGCCATTTAGTGAATGGGACCGATTTCTCTCTCAGTAGGGGATGATATTTTAATGATGTAACAATGTACTTCCCAGAAGAAAGACAAGCCTCATGAGGCAGATTAAAACTAAGAATATTCAGATCCCATTAAAATCAGACAGTTTCAAGCCATTTTTAAAATTAATTTTGTTTAATGATAAAATGGGTTATCTTAACAGGTGGCTAGCCAATTGTAAAATTAACCAAAACATGGTCAGAAGCACAATGGTAGCTATTAGAAGAACTGGTTTCTTTGTATTCTGCCTTCTATTAACAGCGTACGCTATCCCTACACAAATTCCTCCAGTCCATGACCCCTGGCAAATTTCTGAGCTTCAGCTTTCTCTTTCTGCAAGCAGTGGCAGCATTTGTCCAACACCAGACTTCCTCAGCACCTCAGAAAAAAAGGCATTAGGAAGATCTGTTGTTTAATAAGCAGAAAATATTTAATGTAATTCCCAGGATGTTTATTTTCAACCATTTCTGTGGTATCCAGAAGTTTTTCACATCACTAATCAGTATCCTGTCAGGGAAACAGCTTCATGTTTGATTGCTCATTAGTTGTATTTTGAGCACTTACTCTTTAGCTGCAGCCACTGGACACTGCTATTCTACAATTAATTTTCAGTTTCCACAGCTGAACACACAGTGGATTCAGCCCTTCCGTGCAAAATCACTTAAAATGTATAAATAATATGCCTAGTTGAGCATTCTCTGAATTGTAAGGAAGAAATGAGGAAGACTAAAGAAAATACTCAGTACTGGAAATACCAGTTAAGCTTGCTACTGAGGACAGTTAAATATTACACAAATCTCACCAGCACGCATGGAGTTTAAGATGACACAATATAAACAGACAAGGAAGTGAGAAAACAGCCTATTCCATCTGCATTGATTAATTTAGCATGAAAATTTTTCTACAAAAAAAATCAAGTTGCTCAGCTTGCTGGTTTTGCTGGTCTTAAATGTGACCATAAATACTGCTGCAGTAATCACTGAGAAAATTAATATGACAAGAATATATAGCAACCTATACAAATGAAAAAAAGTTAGTGGAATCCCTTCACACAATACTTAGTGAGAATTCCTAATTTCCAGGTATAAATTACTCTCCTTCTAATGGAAAATAAGTATCTTTCATTAACACATTTTATAATACAAACAAACTGCCAACACAGTAAAATCCATAGAAAACAAAATAATGGATGAACACATTCACTTGACAGACATATCCAGCCAACATCTGTATGTCAGGAAATACTATCTGATCCCCACTGAAAATGTTTTTAGAGTGTGAAGTGAATTTTAAATGAGACCAGACCAGGAAGTCTCCTCAACCATTTAACTTCATCTCAAGTCATTATTTCTGCTACCTCAGTAGCTGCTAGCACTGAAAATGAAGAAGGAAACAACATAACTTTATATTTCATCTCATTTATGGCCCAGACATCAGAACTTGGAGTATTCCACTTGAAGTGGCCAACCAAAGATGACCATTTGATTTTTTTTCTTCATTAGGCACCTCTTAAGGTAATCTCTGAACACTGCACATTCCTATCTTACCACGATATACAACTATGGAATAATTTTATTTTCTTCCTCTGAAATCCGCATTTTCTTTTTACATGTCACAATCTATTTTAGGATACTGAGAATGCTGAGGCCACCACACACCTTGTATCTTCCAATGACTATTTAGGAAGCCCTTTGCCTAACCAAACTTCGTGGTTAGAACAGTCTGCTTTATCTTACTAATGAGAATGATAATTTAGTACCAAATACTCATGAGGAATTATAGCTCTGCTGACTGGCAAATAATTTGCCAAGGCAGATTAGTTTAGCTGCATAAAATAAATATCCACCTGCACATACTAGCACTAATCAGGGCGTGAAATTAAACTTTTTATTCAGTGGGAAATAACTGCTGCAAGGCGGCGATTTAGTCTGAGAAGCAAATATTAAGGTCAGCCTATTCTCTCTGATGTTTATAGTACATATTACAGTGCGGAGAGCATGGTGCAACAAATTTGGCTTTTTA
The DNA here is from genome assembly GCF_971803275.1 of Cyanistes caeruleus. NCBI lineage: Eukaryota > Metazoa > Chordata > Aves > Passeriformes > Paridae > Cyanistes > Cyanistes caeruleus. The sequence goes on along the minus strand of NC_141708.1, from coordinate 13,291,212 downwards.
AGTCTATCAAACTAAATACTTCAGTGATGCGATAGCAAATTTGCCATTTGCTTTTCTAATTGCATACATTTAATGGAGCAAAGTGGCTGAAATGAAACATTACCAAAGAAGTGAGGGTAAAGTTACTGAAGTACCAAAGGCCTGCATCAAGTGCAGAAAAATCTACAGCACGAAGTTTGGGGTAGAAGAAAATTAATCAATGTTTTTCCATACAATATGCTAGTCCCAACAAATATCAAAAAAAACAGGATACTATTTCAGTACCATTGGAAAAACTGGCAAATGCATATTTATAGTTATAATATACATATTTAAATGTTTAATATTCAAGAAGGATTTGCAACCCCACATTTAAAAGGCAATGCTCTGCTATCCCAGCTAACAAAATTATTCTACTGCTTTGATGACATCCTTGCTTTGGATACCCAGGTGTCTCTACCACAATGTCCATGACACAAATAAGTTACTGGGAAAACTGCAAGGTTTTCAAAGATTTTTTAAAAATAGCTAAAAAAGAACAGGTCTTAAAAATCCTGGTCCCATTGACACCAAGAATGACATAGGTTTGGTGCAAGCAGAGCCTCTTTTAAAGTATAAGCCTTTGTCCATCTGTTCCATATATAAACATACATGCAAACAGCAGGAAAAAAAAATCCAACTTTATTATCCTCCAGCCTTCAATTACACTGACTATTCTTTACTGTATTACCTGCCAGTTATGTGGGAGCTCCTACAAACATGCAAATATAAAAATTAATGAACTTGAGAGTTTTCCCTCATTAAAAAATAAAACAACCCACAACCAAAAAGAAGCCCAACCACCAAAAAACCCAAACAAACAAAAAGCACCCCCAAATCCCAAAACAAAACAAAAAACAAAAACAACAATAACCCTCACAGATGCATCTTAAAACACAGCCAGAAGGCTCTGGTTCTGCTATGAAACTGGAAGACCCATTAGCAGCTCCTAGAATCCAATTATCCAAAACCAAAAGGAAAATGGTATTTTGGGGGTGAAACAGAAATAAAAGAACACTCAGACTGACTTCTTCATACTCATGAGCCAGGAAATGAAGTAAATTATTATAAATGAAGTAAATTATTATTCAAATTAATTAATTTATAAAAACTGAGAAAGTGAAGCTCTTAAGTATCAAGTTTTTGCCTCTCAAATGGCCCTAGATGGGACCCCAAACTGGTCAGGTACTGTTCCAAGCACTGCTAATTAAACACAACTGAAGTTGTCACTAGTCCATTCAAGAAAACAGATGTTGCTTCATAGAGCTTTGATATTTTTCTTAAATACCTTTCAAAATGAGGAACAAAAAATATGAACTCTTATAAAAAGGGCTTTATTGTATTTTTATAGCATATTACATACCTTGTAACAATCATTCTGTTAAGAGTGAATGTCAGTTTTATTTTCTGTCCCTTTTTTCCTGGCTATTTACAAGCTTTGAAAGAATCATTCCTTAATTAAGTCTAAACATAGTTTTATATAAATGGATTCCTGGAATTAAAAACGTTCAGACTTAAGAAATGATTGTTACAGAGACTGTAACAGGTCGTAAAAAAGAATGCCACTTTAAACAAAGATTTCTCATTTTAATTAAAAAGATAATCATCAGAACATTCGTATACTTAACAGAACCATTTGAAGCTACTTTGAAAAAATATCTACTATTCTATGCAGGCTTATGTAGTTTACTTTATATGACATTTAATGAAAGTCTCAGTTGAGCCTATCACACTCATACTTTAAATACTGTATCTACAGTTTCAAACACTTATTTGAACTTGAAAGTTACTTACTGAGCACCTCAATTTCTTGATCTTGGGTAAATCACTATGTGACTATGGAAATCCCATATTCCTGAATGCATAAAGGCAGAGCTCTCTATGGCAGGGGGTTTTGGGTGGGACTTTTGTGCGCATTTTTTTAGGTTAATGGGCACAGTCACCTCTCTCTGTAGCTGGTGCATCAGTCTCTTATACACTGTACTTTATAAAGAGTGTACTTTTATCAGTAGGACCATACAAAAAAGAAAACAGGCTGAAGTGAATGAAGGTTCCACTCTGGTGAAATCCTTGCTGCAGCTGCAGAACACTGGACTATTTAATTTAAAAGATTGTATTTTAAATCTATGAATCATCTTTCATTTAAAAAAACAACAACAAAAAAACCCCACCAAACTTTTGAAAGATGATGTGCAGAATACATGATACAAGACATGCATTCACCAGTGAAAATAGTTTTGTGAGCAGTTGCTTAGTACTGTGTAGTGTTAATACACAGCAATTTATTATCAGGAATAAATTAGGTCTTATTAAGACAAAGAGGTAAATTGAGTAAGCAAATTAAATTAAATAAATCACTTAAACCTTAAATATTAGATTATACATATTGTACCTGACCACAGATAACCAGGAAATTAGTAGCAGATATCAGTTAAATGCAATACTGCCTCACTGGCAAGCAATCCAGCCAACAGCAGCCAGTGAGAAGGCAGATGCCTTCTACTCCCATCAAAAAGTTACACAAACATGAGCATACAGAAAAACAACAGAGTACTGTTTGTCTTTCAAAGCATCAAATATAGATGCAAACAATGAAAATAATTTCATTCAAAATATTAGCACTGGATGAGTCTTTCCCATGACACTTTTCTGTTAGAGTTGGACATTAAAATGAAAATCAAATCACCAGGTCCATCTTCCTTCACACCTGGTGATTCAAGAGAGCTGCTCAAAGTTAATGTCAAAAATTAAGTACTGACATTTTTAAGTGGAAAAAAATATTATTTTCTAGAGAAGCATAAACAAACTACCACCTAGAGGGTTGCTTTTCAATATGAAATGAAACCTACTCCAAACACATTTCAAAACCAAAACTGTCTCTCCTACCTTTGCTAATAGGCCTCATACCTCCAAAATGTATTTGATTATTTACCTACAATGCTCCTTGGGAAACTCTCAGGAAAAATCAATAATTAATAGCAAAGCCCACCCTTCAAGCCAAACTGTGAGCCACCTAATAAGGAAGATGCAAATGAAGCACACCACACACTAAGATGGACAAGGTAATCCACTGTGAATGATTCAGCATAAGCTGAGAGGATGCACGAGCTGTTCTGCTACCTCTGTGTGGATAACTGTACCAGTGCCATTACTGCAGTGCCCAAGCACTGTCTGAGTGCTACAAGGCAGAGAAAAGACATTTCCTAGGAGGGCCAAGATGATACCTGCAACTTATTCCTCATGTATCCTGATGTATCTACCTGTGCAGCCCTTCCAGAAGACCCCATCAAGCCTGACAAACACTTTACTCCATCAGCAGAATTAAAGAGTCACATTCTGGACCAATGCACCCTAAAGCAAAAGCCTGAGATGTGCTTAACAAGACCTTTGCTTCCTCTACTCTCAACCTGTACGCAAAAATACTCTAAAAAGTTCAGAATGGACAGAGGGAAGCTAAATCTTGCACTGCATGTTTTACCAGCATTTTGCATACAAAAGGTACTTTAATAAAACATGAAAGAACATGGGTTAGCTTTCAGCTATCAGTGCAGTCTCTCTTGATAATTCTTCCCTTTATCAGGTGTTCTTAACAGATGCATATCCCAGAAGAGCAGCTTCATTTCATTTATGACTCTCCCCAGTGTCAGGGAGTCTATTGTTTGAGTGGGACACTGCCAGCTGCAGAATGGACAGGGATTCCCTCAGCCTCCAGGCCCAGTGTTACAGATGATCTCAGACCACCTGGACTAAGCCCTTGAATGAGGATCTTGGCACAAAGGGTGAAAAAAGTAATGTATGAGAAGTCAGTGTAGCACGTTCACGATGCTGTCTGGCAGCAGACAATAATGTTTCAGCAGAAACTTCTTGGGATGTGAAACTCACTATCTAAAGGCAGGTTGTAATTAGCAAGCTTGGCCAAACACAAGTGTGGCAGGATCTGTGACACTCCTTTGGCCAATCCCACACCAAAGAGGGCCATTCATTATTACTAATTGCTACCTTGCATATTTAGGTGTCCATAGCATTTTTCCACTTTGCCTAGCTGAGACTCTATAAACCTGCCAAACTTGGAGACTACTAGCAAATGGGTGAAAAAGTCTCATGAAAGAAACAAATTCGTCCTGATTAAAAAACAAAAGCCAAACAAGTGTTCTGAAGCTCAATTAGAAATTAAAATCTGCAACTAGAGTTTCCTCAATTTCATTTTGGGCATATGTTCTGAAGATCTAATAGAATTCCTTCTTCGTGATGAACTCAAGTTTAATTCTGTGCCACTAGAAGCACTAATCCAAAATAAACTTTTAGCAAGTGTTGCCAGTCATTTAAATTATACCCTTAGGGAAAGAACAGTTTGGGGCACCTGAAATTTACATTCAGTTTAGTTGGCAACACCTTGTTTTCATTTCTAAATTTTAAGTTTCTAGCCAAAACCCTTAGAAATATCAACAAAGGACGAAAAAAAGAATTAATCTACAGTTTAAGTAGACAATGCCTCAAATCTATGGAAATTAGCCATATTTGAAGAGCACCTTGGATGCATGTACTGGTTTCCATACCAAAGGCCAACTCAAAGCCTAAACAATGTACGAGCTCCCCGCAGTCACTATCACTGATACACTGCTGCAGCAGCAGGTGAAACACTCAATTGCCAGTATTTAGAGATCTCAAAGTAGAATGGGAGGAAAAACAAAATGACAGAGGGATATTCTAAGGTGCAGAAATAAAGAAAGAAACCCAAGAATTACATGCGCAAAGCCTGCCGGTGCCTGTGGGGCCCTCTGCCAGTTCCTGCCTCACTCCAGTTAAACTTCTCCCACTCCCAGGTGGCACCTGCAGCCCCCTCCCCCTCCTCCCAATTCTCCTTTTGCCCGGATCTGGGGACCCTGCTCACTGCCCTCCCCGTAGGCAGGACGCCTCCTCTCCCCGGGTCCCGCTCACCACCTTCCCCCGCCCGCCAGCCCAGCGCCCTCCGGCCCGGCCCAGCCCCGAGGCCCGGGTCCCCTTCCCCACTGCCCCCCGCTCCATCTCGCCCCTCCATCGACAGAGGCAGCCACCCTCCCCCGCCGCCTCCCCCAACCCCCGCGGCCCCTCACCATGAACTTGAGCGCCTTCTCCTGCAGGACGGCCTCGGCCGGGTCCATCGTCCTGCGGGGCCGGGCCGGGGCCGCCCCCCCGCTCAGTGAAGGCCGCAGCCAGTGCAGACGGGAACCTGCGCTGCCCCGCGCCCCCCCACCTCGCCCCGCTGCCTGCACGGCGCATGCGCCGCTCCGCAGGCCCACGGGAAATGGAGTCCCCGGCCGCGTCCCTGGCAAAGGTCCTACCTGCACAATAAAACTACAAATCCCGGCAGGTTCCGGATTTGGGGGCACGCTGGGAGCCGGCTGGCGCATGCGTTTTGTGCGGTGCAGGGGCCGACGGGGGTTGTAGTAATCTGGGGCCGTGGCGGTGCGAGGTGCGGGCCGGGGGTGACGGACACGGCCGCTCTGAGCGAGCGAGCGAGCGAGCGAGGGAGGGAGATGAGGAGGCGCTCGTCCTGCAGGTGCCGAGCGGGCAGTTTCCAGCTCCAGACCTTCCCTGGGGTGGAAGGTACGGCTGGCTCCTGAGTCACAGCCCGGCGCTCTCACATGCCCCGTAGGAGGGTCCCACGCTTTGCTCTGGCTGCTCTCCGTGCTCGCGCACTGCCGGCGTTCCAGTCGATCATTGCTGCCAAACCTAAACAGAGCTCCGTGCACTGCGTGCCAAAAATGTCTGCTGAAAAGTCACCAGACCGAAGGTCCACGGGGGACGTGAAACAGGAAAATTTGCATCGCTGGAGTGGATCAAGTAGGCTGACATCATTCTTGAGAGATGTTTGTTTGAAGCCATCCTGTACATAAAAAGCCTCCCGTGGTGTTTTGGTGCCCTTTTTCTAATAATGTTTCTAGATCAATTTTCCCTGAAAATTGGACCAAGTTTTCTTTGCTATACTGAGCAGCAAAGAGAAAAAAATAGATGATCAGCATTCCTTGACTACCAGCTGCACATAGAGAGGAGAATATTTACCATATCCCCTCTGTTTCTCTGTTGCACACCCTATATGACCAACTCACGTGGAAGCCATTGCTTCTAATCCTCTTGTTTATTACATTTGCCTCATCTCTTTCCAGTTTTTCTACATTTTTCACATTGCCCAAAAAACTGAATCCACATCGTATGGAGCAGCAGAGAGGAATTGCTTCCTGTGGTTTTGATACCAATTATAAGACCCCGGTAAGTTTCTACTTCTCTATAGCAAACACAACACTGATTTCTAGCCAGTCTGTCATCTAGTAAAACATTCAGATTCTTTTCCTTGCTGCATTTACATAATTTGCTCTGCATTTTGAGTGAAATATTCTGAATTTCTTCCTGTTTAAATGCAGAGAAGCCAGCAACAAACATCAGCACTTGCTTACCCATATGTAGCTCAAACCCATTGTTTTCATTCCTGTCTTTGACACAGGCACAAAACCAGTATCTCCTGAGTACCAGTCCCTTCCCTCATTTTCTCTAAACACTCCATCTCCTCCAGATTTTCAGACAAGATGATCAGAGAGAAAACAGAGGATGCAGAGGATGTGCCCATTACTGGATTCCTCCCAGGGACATGTGACTAGGTGGTGCCTCATGAGCCAGCGCCAGGAGTGTCTGCTGCAGCCAGTGACCCAGCAGAGGTGACGGGGAATGTCAGCCTTTGCAGGGTGTGATGCTGGCATGATCTATGCTCCCAGAGCAGTGGTCTAAGAGAAGGAGGAAGAGATACCCTGATGTTTTCCCTCTACAAATCCCAGGGCATAGAAATCTCACGAATAAAGCTTCCATGTCACCAGGATAAGAAGCTTCCATGCTCTTGGCCGTTGTACTTTAAGCCCAGACTCTTAGCACTGAAATGCCTGAAATGCTTGGCTCTAGTGGGGCTGGGCACTTTCCAGACTGCTGACAGCACTGAAAACACTCACCACGATTATATAAATAACAGTAATTATAATGAGGGAGTCCTATAATTACAAAGGGAGGGCTCCTGTAACAGCACTGAAGGCAACCAGGGGCTGCTGGTGCTTGAGGCAGGACTCTCCTGTGTCTCCTCCCTCCAGGCATCCTGCAACTGACTTGGGATGTAAATGGATCCTCCTGGTAGCAGTGTGGCAGGCTCAGGGCTTTGATTGCATGGTTTATTTGTCAATAATATCTGATGGCCGCCTAATTGTTGGAAAATTGGAAAGTGTAATGCTTCAGCATTAGACACCAGTGTCCCAAAGCCCTCCAGGCTGATTGATCTGTCTGGACTGTAACTTACAGGGGATTATGTCCCTGAACTATGTGGAGCCAAAACTAATGAGTGTTTAGGGGCTGGACTTAAACTTGGTGGTAGGTCAGGGCTTGGTTATTCTGCCACACTGCCATCGGGACCCCACAAAGCAGAACCACTGCAGAGGGACAGGGCAAGAGCCTCAACCTTAGCACAGAGTGACTGAGGAAGGACTCTGAGAAGCAGCACTTGGCCCAGCAGGACTGAACATGAATTAACACCTTGTTGTGGGAATCTCACCTGGATCTCTGCATCTGCAGCCTGACCTTGTGTCTCTTCCCACTGTGGGATGCTCCCTGCAGCTGAATGGCCAGCTGTGCACCTTCCAGCTTTCTATGTCCTCTGTGGCCAGAGGAGAGAATGGTCAGCGCACCAAGCTGTGACACCATCAAGGTGTCACATCACATAGCAGGTGAAGAGACATTGGAGAGGTCTGTGGTGCATAAGGCAGGGAGAAGGCACACTCAACAGATTTATAACCAAACAAACCATTGCTTGTTTGAATTGCAGGAATTGAACATGTCTAGTCACTGCTATCTCTGCCACACTAGAGCCGCCCTGACCAATTCCTCTTTACTTTTCCTTGAAACAGCAACCATACCCTCCTCCCTGCCCTCCACCCCCTCACTGCAGAGCACGTTGCATGAAATGAGCCCATATAGTGCTCAGGGACCTCACCATCCTTCCAGATGAAGGATGCTACCTAACAGTAAAGATATTACTGTGATTATTTTTGCAATAGCATATTGCTCTGTGCATTCTGGACTCTGCGGACCACATCCACGCCTGGTGTAAAGCCATGTTAATTTGCTGTGGCAGTCATTAATTGGGTAAGGAACAGCTGGTGCTTTGCTTCAAGTGAAGCTGGTTGGGTCAGTAAGTAAGTGGTTAAGTGATCTACCACAGGTACAGCCCTACCTTTCTCTGCACTGCAGAGGGGTTTCTCTTCTTGTCCCAGTGACCCATGGTGGAAGCAGAAAGATTTGGCCATGAAACATTAGAAAACTTTAATCAGTGCAGTTCCTTTGGGCATTATTGCCTGAATTTTTATATTTTGAATAATAAAGGATGATTTTAAATTAAATTTGTGGAGTCACCATCTGTGTGTGTTTGGCCTTGTTTTCATCTACTTTGGCAGTGCCTTGGCTTCATTCTTTCCAAGTTGGAGCAAAAAGGAAGGGAAGAAGGGATTTCACTGGTGGAAGAATCTTTTGTTGTTCCCTTTGTCCTGCAAGAACTTGGCGGCAGCAGTGGCAGCAGCTGCTACTGGGGCTGTGTTTCACAGTGATGAGCACACAGGCGATCTCTGATAGCATAAGAGCTTGTGAGAAGGTGACAGGGAGCCCTGCACCCAGAAACATCCCAGTGGTTCAGCTCAGCCTCTCCAGCCCAGCTTATCCCTGACAGTGGCATGTTTCACACAGGACTCTGGCTTCTCAGCTAAAGGCTGTGTGCAGTGGCCTGGGGAAACTGAAGGCAGAATGGCTCCCTGCAGCCAGTGGGCAAAGGGCTTTTTTAGGACAAAGGGCTACTCAGTCATGAAAGAGCAAAGGGAGAGAGTCCAAAACCACACAGTATGAATTATGTTCACTGATCAGATACTCATTACCTGGTATAAGAAGATACGTGCAAGGCTGCACATATGGAGGGGATGACCAGAGAAGAAGGCTTGTCTGCAGAGAAACCACAGCAGTGTAAGCTGTAGATTAACATTTACAGGTTGAGCTGATTGTATCCCTTGTGCTGCTGAAAAGGGGAGCTGAATCCTCTCTCCTGACTCTGACAGCCACATGTTTCCTCTTCTCACCTTCTGCTGGTTCCAAAACCTGTTTGCTAGCACAGTGAGCTGTTTTAGTTCACTGTAGTGTCAGGAAAATTATACTCAGGAAATATAAGTTAAACACTTTCCTGGCAAGTCTAACTGGCTTTTTCTTGTGACCACACAAATGGCAAAACTACTGTAAGGGCAGATGGGACCAGGGCAGGGAAGGATGAGATTGGTCCCTCTCAGTTATTGGGAGCTGCTAATTCAGCAAATAGAAGGTGGAAAGCCTCTTGTCTTCACACTTGTTAGGATCTGGTGACCCTCCTGGGGGTTGAGAGCTCTCCCTGCACTAATAGCATCATCACTGACTCTGGATGGCCAAGGCAGAGTGTCTTGGGCAGGGCAGATGCTGAGCAGATGAAACCTGAGCTCACTTCCCAGTTTCCCATCTTACCATGGTGGCTGCATGATGCTGCTCCCCCACCAGATTCACTTGGCCACTGGGAAGCAGAAGATGCTGAAGCCTTGGTCTCAGTCCTCTCTATTGACTCTGTAGGTGCTTTGTTTACAGTATGGATTAAAATAAATCAGGGTGACAACATTCTTGAACAGGTACTATACCGCCAGTTCAACAGCCTTCCTAGTCTCCATGTCTTGCCAGAGGCCCCAATGTGGAGCACCAGGCTGATGCACATACAGAAACACGCACCCTGACTCCCAGCCAGACAGGAGCCCCCAGCACAGATGTGGAATTTCCTCTTTACCCTTAAAGCAGCTCCTTCACTCTCTGAGGCCTTGCTACCTCCCCTGGGATGTGTCGTATGGTGTTTGCAACACCTTCCATCAGCCTGTCCTTGACACAGCAGCAATGACAAATTCATCAGTCCTTCGGCAAACACGAGTCCAGAGGAGCATTGCTGGGAGCTCAGTGCTGCTGCCTGAAGGGTGGCAAAGAGGAAAGAAAGATTTCTTCTTAGGAGGACAAAAAACAAACCCAAACCAGCAAACCTGACCTGGCAGAACAAAAACAACCCCAACAAGTACCTTGTAGTCAGAACAGCCTTTTAAAGCCTCATGAATATTTAGTTTGTCCTCATGTAAAATATATGACTTTGTGTAAGGATCAGGCAAAGGAGGTGCATGATTTTTTTCTGATTTATGGGCCCAGCAACGGATTATTCATAGCAGAGCAGCTGTGTGGAAAGATTCATCCACTGCAAAATGTGATTGTACATCAGGCAGTGTGAGGGAACAGAGCTATGACTAATGGCTACTTTACATATAAATGAGAAGGTTTGCGCTAGGAACTGTAAAAAAAATGCAATCGTTCAGCTGACGGGCCTGGCCTCTGTATCGCGCATGCTGCACAGGGGCCAAGGAAAACCAGGAACAAGCCTGGCTGAAGGCACTGCCTTCTCTCACATCCTTCAACATGCAATAAATGAGACAACAGCAGTCAAGACTTCCAAGGGCCAAATTTGTTGCTGGCATCAATCTGTAACGGAGGAAGGCAGATGTTTCTCCTCCTACCCTGAATGCCCCTGAAGTCCCTCCTGGCTGGGCTGGATCCTGCTTTGAGCATGATGCTCAAAAGCAGAGGGGCAGCATGAGCCAGGGTGCTTGGCACAAGCCCCAGCATTGCTTCCCCTCCCCACTGTGATCACAGCACCCCCCATGCTCACTCTTCTAGCCGAGACGGGTTGTCTAGACACTGCAGATGTGGACAGATGTTGGGGCTGTAATTTATAACAATGGCCTCCAGAAGGCAATTCCAATTTGTTTCGCTAAAGCTTTAAGTTACAGGCAGCAAGCTCTCCTGTAAATACTCTTGACTTACATAGTAAGTACATAAGAGAATTTTCCTGGCAAAAGCCTACTTGCTGCAGTGACTGTGCCTTTCCCCATATCACAGAGGCACATTATAATTCTCAGATCCCAAGGCAATTGCCCTCTTCCATGGACCCAATGAGTCCAAGAGTGACCTGGGTTCCAGGTGCTGACAGACATGCAGTTCTTCGACGTTATTCTTCTACAGCATCATTCACTGCTCAGAGGAGGAGTTTGGAATCCTGCCTGCAGAGTTAACCCACTCATTCATGTGCATCCATTCCTCATGGGGCATTTTCCTGCCATTTGGTGCCTGAAGGAGAACTCAGAAAAGGAGATTTTCCCAGCCCTTGAAAATACTCCCAAGAGGGACACCTCTCTTGAAAGCAAAAAGGCCCTCACAAAGATTTCGCTCTAGGAAATGATGCACATAGGTATCTGCCCAATCCTCTTCAGTGCAGCCCAGAGTAGGCATCACGAGACCTTCTTCCTCCATCACCCAGTATCTCAGGCACTCCTTTTGCTGCTCTAACCTTCCTGTGAAAGACAGTCATGGTCCCAGTTTTGCACACCTGCAACAGATACTATTACAATGAAGGACCCAGAGCTGTGAGCCTGTAGCCATGGGTGAAGAGGGCACCCAGGAGTCACAAGCTACTACTTTGAGCTTTTCGGTCATTTGAACCAGGGATTACACAAGCGAGGGGGAATTCCTCCAGCACCTACAGTTCATCTGCTTGCAGAGTCTGAGGGGAAAAAATAGAAGCCCTTTAGCAATTATTTGCTCCTGAAGCAGTGTTTATGCAGGTTGTTCCTAAATTGAGCAGCACAGACTTTGTCACAGAGCATTGAGGTGCTCTGCAGTGGCTGTATTGGTGCACAGGTCCATGAGTACCTATGGAGGCATGTGCTGAACTGTCTGTAAGTCCCTCCAGCAGTCTCTAATAAATTACAAAAGCTGTTTCTAACATCCAGCAGCCAGACTGGCCCCAGAGATCCCACTCTGTAGCAGATTCCATCATACTAGGTGCACTACTGAGAGGATCACTGCCCAGGAAACTAGCAAACGCCTTCATTTCAGTCTGCATAGATTTCCACATTCGTAAGTCTGCCTGTCCCATTCACCTCTATGGCTAGGCCATCATACTAATGAAAATGTGTAGAAGAGCTCTGCATGTAGAAAACCACCAGAAATCAGAGACATGAGGTTTTATCTCATGTTCATTAGAGGTGAACATATTTGGAGACTGGGAGACGGTGTATGGCTGAAATCCCACCTTCAAGTCCCAGCACAGGACATCAACCAAAAGAAACTTACATATATATGTATGTAATAATATATTTATTTAACTTATAAATATATATTTGGCTTACATGTATTTGAAACAAAGAGCACAGGGCATGGGTGGAGCACAGCCAGCCACTATGACAATTTCACCCATAAAGCAAGATTATGTAGAAACAAGACCCTGCAAAGTCTAAAAGACACAAAGTGCTTCAGCTAGAGGACATTTGTGTAAATTTGGTTGGGATTAGAGATGTGCTCCATTTGGATTTGCTGCTGAAAGTCTGCAGCCATGTGATAAAGTGAGAAAGAGAAACCTAGTGATCTCCCAGAGGAGTGGGAGCAGAGACCAAACCAGCACAACTACGCTTTGTAAAATTTGTGTCACTTTGGTTCTAGAGTTTGCAATTAAAGCAATGGGAAACAGCCGTTTTCATGTTTTCAGCCAAATTAAAAAGTCTTACTTTCCCCAGCCCGCAAAAGTTTAATCTCAGATTTAATGAAACATTTAATTTGAAGCAATATATCTTAATTTGTGGGGAAGCAATTTATTGAATTAAAGTAAATAAAGTAATAAATTATTTATTGTTCTTTAATTTTGAATCCTTCAGCAGAGCGATCAGCTGAATTCAAGGCAAAACAAATGTCTGAGTCCCCATTTACCTTCGTCTGCCGGGAGAATACTTGATGCCTCTTTCAACTCAGTGTGGTGCAGGAGAGGATCTTGAAGGAGGGGCTTTTCTAGGAGGGAATCAGACTTTTGGCACTCAGCTCCTTTTTCAACCACAAAGGCACATTTCCATACTGCTTTGCGTACCTGTGATTATCAGTGCAGGGGAGACACAATGGTGCTGCAGCTCATTCTGCAGGCAGCATTCAGACCATCCCAAGGCAGGCAGATTGTTTCGTCCATGGAAATCTGACTTGGAGACTTTTCTGTGCCCTTTTTCTGTGCCTTTTCTGTGCAGGGATTAGGATCCAAAAGTGGATTTTCTCCATTTTGGATTTAAAATGGGAAAGCAGAGCAGGCCTCTTAAGTTTAGGTTATTCTTCCAAAACATATCACAGTTGCAAATTGCATACCCAATATCTGCAGCCCAGCCAGCTGCTGCTGAGTCCCACCCTGGAGCTGTGCTGTCCCTGTCAAGGGACAAAAGCCAGATTTTCATGGGAGAGGACTGGGCAGCACAGGAAGGACAGGACCTGTGCCTCACTTGCACACTTTGTGCCCTGAACCATCTTCCAAAGTAAAATACAGACCCAAATACTGCATCTTCCCAGACTTCAAAGCTGCATACTTCCTTGACCCAGCATTTCCAGATCCCATGTGGGATACTAGCAACTAATGGAACAGAAAGCCAAGGTTGAGGTGCACAGATGACCCCAAGGAAGGAAACAAGCCAGACCCTTCAGCTTCCCCAACAGTCAAGAGGATAAGGTGGCCCTGGGACTATTCAGCTCCACAGGCACGAAGCCTAGGGCTAGTACTGCTGCTTCCAGAGAGCTGGACTGGACGACTCCCTCCCCTGTTTGCTCAAGCACTTCCAATTAAACCCAGTGGAATTCAATCTCTTACTCTTAATAAACTTCCCTGTTTCCTTGCCAACTCCCCTCCGGACACCAAGACGCTATTACTCCAAACACAACAGGAAAGGGCTATTTTTTCTGCAAACTTTCTGACTGAAGAGGCAAGCACGATCCCCCCTAGCAGGATCTGAGCCATTAGGATCCATGAAAATTAACTGCAAATAAACATTTGGGGAGGGGAGGGGGAATGGGGCTACCAAGCCACAGCAAAAAGGTTGTGCACATGCTTTCCCAGACAGGTGAACACCTGCAGTTGCTAATACCTGCAGTTGCTAGTACCTGCACATGGGACCCAACATGGAATTTGGGAACTTGTGTTCTGCTGTGAGCATGTATATCTCCAAGGATGCTGCCCCTTATTTCCATGCCACCCCAGGTCCATTTTCATGCATCCCAAGCATGCAGTTCTCTGGGTGGGAAAGCTCTAACAGCCCCTTTCTAACACCATTCTACAGCATGCACATGTAAGGAAGCTTTACAGCCCCCCCTCCTCCAGCCTAGAGTCCTCATCCCCACGTGCTACATTTCCATTGCACAGACCCAGAAGATTAATGCAGCCATCTCCCCTTTCCCAAAGCCCTGGTCGCAGCTTTGCAAGGCAGGAGCCTCCTTCTCCGCTCTCCACTCCCTGACAGATGCCTCAGAGCCCGGGGCCGCAGTTAAGGTGACAAGATTCAGCAATTCTTTATGAACATTTCATTCCCGCTCGCTACACGACGTAAATTAGATGGTGTGTTACATTCGGGCAAGAAGCACGATATGTCACTGTGGCGCCGGCCCATTGGATGGAGAGGCTAATCCTGCCGTGAATTTCATTACTGCTTTTATGCCATCGGAATTAGCTCGGTGACAGCGAGCCTGATTGTCTTTCACTAGGGGTTTGCTGGGGTACAGGAAGGCTTCCTCCCTGATGGGAGCACTACTGAGTGACCCCGCTCTGTGGCCACTCATTGTGCCTTCCCTGGGGCAGGGAGGGAGTGGTGTCCAGCTCCTGGGGAGCTCTGATATTCCTCCTCCCCAGTGCTCACATAAAGAGATTGAAGGATGTCCTTGCATGGGTGTGGCCAGGATGATGACAACCCCCCTCCCTGTATGAGGAAGGTGTTTTATCCCTCCCCCTCGTCTTTATGCTCACACAGGCAGCTGTCCTGGGAATGCTCTTCTTGCTATGGTGGATTCCTCATTCTCCCAGCACACACCATGTCAGGTACCAGTGCTTGAAAGCCTGGAGCCTCAGAGCCAGGGACACAAACTGCAATCTGTGCTGCAGCTGGGCCATACTCAGTTCTCATATCAGTGTCTGCACTTGTGAGTTTCATGGCCTTGCCCAGCGTAAGAGGAGACGGATGAGATGCACAGAGCCATTTCCCATCACTCAGGCTCAGTTTGGCCAAGTTTCCTCCTGAAGCATCCTGATGAAGAATATCATAACTCTGGGTGACTCATCAGGTGCTGACCATAAGGAGTGAAGCTGGACAAGTTGAACCTGTCTTGTGTTTATCACTCCATCTTGTTTATCGCTCCATCTCTCCTGTTGTAGCACTACTGCTAATCTGGGGGCAAAGGCAGGACCACACAAGAGCTTTCCAAAAAGCCAGCACTTACCTAGGTGAGATTGCTGAGAGGTCAGACACCCTAAGGGTGACTCACAGTAAGAAGTGGCGGAGAGAAATGTGGGACACCTGGAGAGCTCAAGTGAAACAAAGGTAGGGCTGGCCACATGCACATCCTGTATCCACTTAGGAAGCTGTACATTCCCTGGTGAAAAAAGGGGTCTCAGAAACATGCTGTAAGCTGTCCCCTGATGCCATCTCCAGACCCAGCCAGCAGTCTGCTGAACCTGAGCACCCATATTTCATAAACATCATGGCTTTAGTTCTCCAAACATAGCTTCTGGAAATACTTTCTCCATCCCCAAAGGCCTATGACAGCCGCAGCTCACTCCTCTCCATTTTTATGTCTCATCCCATCCACATGCCCTCCCCCAGCTTGCATCTGGCTACATTTGCTACCTCTCTCCCAAGATGTCTCCATAGACTTAACCAGCAAACACCCATGAGCAGACCCACACCTGCCCACCTCTTACTGAAGCATTTGACCTTTCTCCTGGTGCTTTTGAGCACTGCTGCCATTTACAATGTTTAAATGTCAGTGTGATGCCCTCCAGGGGTCTATAGGATTGAGCTACAAAACACTTGAAGGTTGCAGATGACGTTGGTGATGGTCATAAGGCTGCTCTAATTGGTTCTGAACCCTAGCATAGGTTCAGAAACCAAACTGCAGGATAGAGGCACATATTGATCATCACAGCCTATCGTCCCAGTGCATCTCCAAAGTTCAGGTATTGTGGTTCTGAATAGTTACAACTTCAAACTCTCCTCCAGTGCTGGGTATGCCCCCTGGAAAATGCATAGAAGGCTTCAAAGCCAGACAACTAGCAGGAAAAAACCTCTCATGACATTCATGGATGGAAGGTCTAGGTATACAGCAGCTCCTGAAGTGCTCTCTGCCTCCAGACAGATGTGTCCTGCTCTCCTTCTGGCTGTCCCAGTGTCTTGTCCCAGGGCAGCTTTGGGTAATCCAATACTGATGCAGGCACTTCAGTCCTGGGGGACTGGAGGAGCCCTCCTGTGCTGGGTGTTGTACAAACACAGCATGGGGAAAATGTCCTCTTTTGCCCAAGAAGGAAAGCTGAAATCCATAACTGGCAAAGGACCGTGTTGCACCTACTGGGAGTCAAATCTACCTGGCTGGGGTGTTACCAAAGAGCAAGTTAGATCTGAAACCCATCCCTAAGGGTGAATCTAAGAGCAGAGATCGTCTTACTGTACAGTCTGGATATCTGGAAAAAGCCAGTAGTACCGATGCCTGGAGCTCTGCTCTGTACTGTTGGCCCCCTCCTCCCACTCTCAGGACAAGAGGATGCACAGCCTTAATGCACATCTATTAGTCAAAGTGCTCTCCTCTTAGGTAAGCACTTTGGGAAGCTTGCCTAGTCCCTCACAGTAATACTCCATTAGTCCTTCACTCCAATTAGTGGGAGGAGGAGTGGGAGGGGATGGGAAGAGCAGGAGGAAGTTAACAAACCGATTTGGGTTGATAAACTACATAAGAGGTTTGTCAAAGACAGGGAAAGGAATAAAAGCAGTCAAACCACAAATGTTTGCAGGACAAGTGTTTGAAGGTACATAAGGAACAAGGTGTAGTAGACAAGGGTTCCTGATCTCCCCTCAAAGGAGGGGCCAGGATTCAGCCTTTACTCTGTCCTTTGGGATGGGCGGGCAGGTAGCACCTGCAGCTTGGATGGGGGTGGCAGCTCCTTGCCAGCAGTTTGGGGAATGTGTTGTTGGATTCAACCAGGACGATAAAAAGATGTGAAAAATTAAAATGAGGATAGAATCTGCTATTGTGTCCATAGCCTTCTTGACAGAAATTTTCTCTTCTCCACCATCAAGTCAAATACAAACACGGGCCCAAAGAGCTGGGCCAGGGCAGAGGACCTCAGTGCTCAGAAGAAATCAGATTGGCTTTGTGACATATCATGAGAGGTGACAATTGAGCCCCAGAGGTCAGAGTGTCCCTTCTCTGGGGATCACTGGGGTCCAGGTACCACTGTCTGCATTATGACAGTCACTGCTCTTCACAGCTCAAGAAGCTCCCCTGACCCTGGAGGTACCCAAACCTGGAAAGGACTCACCTGTGATAGGGGAAAGCCTCTAGGCAGATCCAGCAGGAAAGAGTCATTGGAAGATGCAACTGTTGGGCACCACAGCATATGGCTGTCCCTCAGCCCATCTCTGTCACCCTGTCACAAAGTGCCCCAGCATCAGAAGTAATGGCAGGAGAGCTTGGTCCCTCCCAGCCCCCAGCCCAAAATCTGGGCTAGCCCAAAAGCTCTCCGAGCATCACTTCCCTCCCCTCCAAGCCTCTCCTCTTGCTGTGCCAATCGTCCAGGCTTCAGGCAGAGCTGATTCATAGAGACAGTTCTCCCGGCAGCCGAGAGCAGTCTCAGCTGGATTTGCCCCCAGACGCAAGAAAGCCTTGGACAGATAATTCATCGTGCAGCCCGACGCAGCCGAGACAAGGCCAGGAGCTGTACAGAGCAAAAATAAAAAAGTCACCGGGACTCCCCATATCATATATATATCAGCCAGCAACAGCTCCATCGGGAACAAAGGTATTCAAGCATTGGAAAGAGAGTGCTTAGCAGTAAAATAGGTCCTGGAAGCCCCCGGGCACTATTTACTGGGGAATGAATCTACCTTGGTGACTGATTGCAGCCTTTTAACCTGGATAAATCAGATGACAGATAAGAGCGTCTCCCAGGTAGCCCTGCCGGCAGGTACCTCCATTACAGCCCCATCCATTTCAGCCAGCTCTGTCGCCCACCAGGGGACTCGTAGCCTGCTGTGTGGGGTGAGCCCTGCACTGGGATCAGCTGGCACAGGCGCCTACTAGTTTTTGGAGCACCTCTGCTCTTCTTTTTAGTTAGGGAAGGCAGGGAAGCCTTTTCCAGCTAGAGAAGAAGCAAAAGCAGCTGCAAAGCTGGGGACTCATCCCTCCCTGTCTCTGTAATTCCAGAGC
The DNA here is from genome assembly GCF_971803275.1 of Cyanistes caeruleus. NCBI lineage: Eukaryota > Metazoa > Chordata > Aves > Passeriformes > Paridae > Cyanistes > Cyanistes caeruleus. The sequence continues at coordinate 13,272,819 of NC_141708.1, read as the reverse complement.
ATTCTATAACCCAGACTACTGCCGGGGGTGGGGAAAGGACATGCAGTAGATGCCAGCACAGGTTTCTGGGCTACACCACTCCAGCACACTTTTCTCATCTGCAGAGGGCACCTTCCAGGCTGCAGCAGGACCCATTACAGTTTCTGAATCAGCCTATATCACATCTGAGAGATGGCAGAGACAGAGCTATCCCCAAAGCCACTTATACTGCAAGGACAGCCATCAGCCAGGAAAGAAGCTTGATTTATATAAGAACACTTACAAGTCGTGAGTGCTTGCAGGCAGGAATGAACAGGTTGCCTGTCCCAGTCTTTCATTTTGAGAGATGCCCTGTCTTCCACCCCATGGCACATATTAACTAGGATTCAAGTGTCTGTAATAGGCACCTTCCCTGCTTATCCTGTCCCAGAGACAAGCTGCAGGGACGAAGTCTTCCATCTCCCCATGTGGCTCTCCAGCAAAGCAGTCAGGAGCGGTGGCAGTGCTGTTGAGCAGTGCCAGTGAAGGTGGCAGACCCTGGCCATGTGCTTTCAGGCTCAGGGCACACAGGGCTGGTTTTGCATGCACCGTCCTGCCAGGTCAGCCACAGCCCGCTGTGCTGAATTGGAGCAGGTTAACAGCATCAGAGTCTGCCCCATGCAGGCTGTTGCTGCTCCTTTGTGTTTTCCTGCTTATTTTTTACCCTTTGAGTGCTCAAAACTTGCAAGCACACACTTAACATCCACAGTTTCAGCCATGACAAAGTCTAGCTGCCATCCAATGCCATTTTTGATCCTAATGCTTTTTACTGCTGCTTCAGCCTTGGAGGGCAGAGTAACTCAACACTCACTCACCCTGCAACTCTCCTGACACAGCAAGGAGTGCTCATTAGGAACACCAGAACATTTCAACAGCCACTTGAGCAATTAGTACTCAATACATCTCTTTATCTTGCAAAAAGGAGAGCTAGTCCTTTCCACAATGCAGCTTGCGCTCAGGCACCTTTTTGGGGCAGAGTAGGGACCCTCTCTCCTTTCCTCTCCTGCATCACAGATTTGAGGAAGAACACAAAAGCACAAACAGGTGTTCTAGCACCTTATAACCCAATCCTGTGCTCTGCTGATCTCTCCAGCACAGCTCCCACCCAGGGCCAGATGCTGATGTTCAAGAGAATTAATTATCCACATGAGATAATAATCCTAAGCAAAGCACTGGATGGAGAGGAATTAAAGGAACAGTGCTTTTGTTTCTGAGATAGAGTCTGGGTTAGAAAACCTCACAATGCTCCACCACTTCTCCCAAACAAGAGACTTCTGAAAACTCTGAAAGCAGACAGCAAGTGTTGTTCAATTCAAAGGAATTAAACTTTGGTTTTGCATGTTAAATCAGCATGGTCTGGAAAGTGCAAAATTGTTCCTGGGTTTCTGTGCCTTGGCATGATAGTTTCTGCAGTGAGAATGGGAAACAAAATCAAACTGACATATCTTGAGTCTCTCCATATGGGAGTGCTCCCTACCATGCCATTCCTATGACAGCTGGGTGCCAGTTTCAGCTAGAGGCATGCAGAGCAGGCACGGGATGTTTGCTGGGGCTGAATGCAGAGCAGGCCATGTAGTACAGGGACAGTGGTGCCCCAGTTGCACCAGAACATGCACAGTGATGCTCAGTCTGCCATAAATCACCAAATTCAGTCATGAACCCTTTCTGGCTGGTTCAAACTCATCAGGCTGTAATTTTTGGAGTTGCTGAAATCAACAGGAACTCCTGGTCAGGGTAATTCCTGAGAAGCCTGCAAAAGGGGCTTCTCTTCTGCAGTAGCTGTTAATCATGTTGGGAACTAGAAGATGATGGGTCTGATCCAGCAAGTTGCCCCTCAGTGAGAAAATCCAGTCAATTCCCTGCAACTGCTCTGCTCTGTGTAGTGGGTTGGATCAGGTACCTGATCCCTATGGGATATTTTTTTTATTATTTTATTATTTTTTTTATTTTTGATGGTAGGACTGTTTTCAGTCGAATTGCTTCCCTGATCTAGCCTCCATACATCCTCTGGGACAGCAGACCTGAACAGGGTTAGACAAACAGCTTGGCTGAGCAGCAGGGGTGAGGGTGCCCTGGGGCAGGATTAATCCCGGCTTGACACATTTCCCACACACCAGAGCATTCGAGCTGAGATGGAGATGCTCCGGGGCGCCGGGCAGGGGCTGGTAGGATTCAGGGACCAGCGCGTCCCCTCTACCCTCTACACAAACTGCAGCATGTCCCTGCCCTACTCTGGGGTCATGATGCAGGTGGGACAAGAATCCAGTGGCTGCCTGTCTGTCCAGCCAGGTCTGTCAGTCCAGTCGGGTTCCACAGACCCAGGCGGTCAAAGGGAGATGAAGCTGTGTGTGTGAGGGCTGTAGAGCACCGAGGATCCACCCAGATCCTGACCTCCCTATCCATCAGAGATCGCACCCTGGAAGCCTTATTCAGATGTCATTAGTATGCAAAGACTGTGATCCGAGAGAGGGGGAGAAAGAAAGGGAGAGGGAGGGAGGGGGGAGAGAGGGAAGGGAGAGAGAAAGAGAGAAAAAGCCAGTTGTTTTATTCATGGCTGGTGATATTATAGACTGAGTGAAAATCACATTATCGTAATGGGAAAGTTAGAGTTGCCGTGATGATGCCCTGAAGCTTGTGTGCTGATTGGGGTGTGATTGCTATCTGTATTTATATGTAGAAAGCAAAGTTCACTGCCAGTTCAAGATGGTGGAGCCTGCTTCTTCATGCTACATAATTCTTCAGTAGGGAGAAACTGAGAGCAGCCGGGACTGCTGAGCAGGCGTGGGGGCTCCAGCCGTGCGGGGCCGCGGGCAGGGATGGTTTGTGCTGCCCAGCGTGCTGCTGGCAGTGCGGGCTGGGGGCACTGCCTGCCATGGGATGGGATGGGATGGGATGGGATGGGATGGGATGGGATGGGATGGGATGGGATGGGATGGGATGGCATGGGGCGGTAGGTGTGAGCACCTGGGTGTGTTTGCCTGTGAGTCATTCTCACAGCCCTGATTGCTCGTGATGTCGGGGAAACTGAGCCGCGGTTTCAGTTTTGAGGATCCAGAGCAACGAAGGATGCAGAGCAGAGAGTGTAAGTGATCATTGTAAATGTCATGGTGCTGTTTGCAGGCTGCAGAGGGCTGCAAAGGCTTTGGGGATGTGAATTATTGATGCTTCTGGTATTTCTGTGGGATGGAGAGTCAGGTGGACTCTGCATGTCCCATCCATTAGCCAACCTCCCCCCTCGTCCCCCAAAGCAGAGAGCAGCCTTGGACTTTCCTACTTCAAACTCCAACTTCAGCTCTACAGCTGGGACAGTGCTGGGTGTCTGTACAGCAGCAGGTAGTGGGCATGTAGGTGTTTCTTGGAATAAATCCATACAAAGAAAAAGATGATGCTCAAAACCCTCCAACCTCACTCCTGCAACCCTGTCACTCATGTCTGACTGCTGTAGGTCCTGGTCCCATCCCGCCCCTGGCATCCTGGAGAGTCTGTAAGCCTAAGAACATGTTCCAGACCAGGAGCTGCTATCCATCATACAGCAGCACCTGGGAAACATCCTGTGGGGTGAGGACAAGTCATGATCACCAGCTTCTCCCAGGCAGCCACAGAGAGGAGATCCAGGGGTGGAAAGTTACTGCTCTGCTTGGAACTCAAGCAAGTGCCCTGACACGGCAGCACAAGGCGACTTCCACTCACCGGTTTGGGTTTTTAGATTCCAAAGTGACACACATTAAAAAGACAGACTATGAACTGTGCATCTGTCAGCAGTAACACTGAGGTTATACTGGCACCCCAGTGCCCCTGAGTTCTCCCAAGGACACACTTTCCAGCTGGCTCCTGCATCTGCAGAGATGTGTTGGCATACAAAGGGTGCATTTACCTTGTGTTACTGAGCACAATTTGAGAGAATAACAAAAATCAAAGTCTGAGGGAAACAGAAGTTAAATTTTTAAACAACAAAACAGGGAAATAAATATAACTAGTGTTGCAGAGGTAAAGTGAGGCAGATATTGGAAAAGTGGGAAGACCAGAGAAATATGCTAATCCTTTTCTTTCTTTCTTTCAGTGGGGTTTATAGCAAGCCTAAATGTGCTTTACTCCCACTGGAGAGTCTTCTTTGTCAGCTCAGCTAGGTGCCTACCATCTTGCTTTTGCCTTTCCCTTTCAACTCCCTATGAGGACCTGCAGCACTGTGGTGGGAATTTCCTCTGCCTCTCCAGACTCCTCATCCTTTGGTTTTCTCTACAGTCATTTGCAAACATATCTCATGTATGAAATGCTTTTCCACTCATATTTTTAACAGATGCAAATGGCACAAGGTGCAGTGCCCAAAGCAGTGTTCCCCAGTTTTCTCTCACAGCTCAGGGCATGACACAGCCTGGGAGAAGACAGGAAAAGTCTGGATTGTGCCTGGCCTATGTGGAGAGCTGCTGCAGAGCAGAGGGACTGAGGGATGCAGTTGCTCCACAGGGACTGCTCAGCGCCAAGGTCAGAGGGAAGGACAAGTTTTCCATTCTAGGCAGAGCTCAGACCTGGCCCTTCCATGACACATGGTGACAGAGCCAGCTCCTGGGTGCCAAACCCCCTGTGCCCTCAGCGCACCAGATGGATGCTCATGTTCCCGAAAGAGCAGCCATTACCTCGTCCGCCTCCCTCCCACTGAGGGAGTCAAATGCAGCTCCAAAATGTGCCATGCTGCAGAGCAGAGACTGCCTGCGCCCCCACCTGTCCCCTCCACCAGCCGTCACAGTGTGGCTGCCAGCCAGGACACCCCGTGTATCACGCACGGGGCAGGCTGGGACCAAAGGACAATGAGCTGGGATGGGCAGGAGGCAGCAAGGAGCTGGCTGGAGAAACAGAAGAGCAAGAAGGCTGCCAGCTGGGCTCAAAAGCAGGAGGAGAGGAGGCTGCAGGGCACTGTGGAACTGGGGACAGGGAGAGCAGAGGCAGAGTGAAGGTCAGGCCATGCATACGGGCAGCTGGGGAGCATCCCTGGGGTAAAATACAGTCTGGGGTACCTCATGACTGCCTGTGCTGATGGCTAGTGGGGACTGCCTAAATAGCTGTTCATGAGCTACAGCATCAAGTCCCCACACCCAGCTCCTCATCACTGGCCATGGCAGTGCCAGCTGTGCTTGGCTCTGGCACCAGGCCGACATCTCCCCCTCTCCTCAGCTGCAGGAGAGGCTGTGCCAGGGACACAAGGAGAGAGGGGCTGCTCTGAGCTGCCTTTGTGCCATGCAGGCTCTACCATGGACAACAGCTGGAGACCACAGTCCACTTACCTCCTTCCTCAGGAGCCTGCGTGCAGGCATTTGGTTGAACGTGTGTGGGGCACATGCACAGTCCCTGCACACATGCACTTGTTGTTAGGGAAAACAGCACCCCTGCTCTTTTTTTTTTTTTTTCTGCATGCAAACAAATAAAGAAAATGACATCTCAGAGACACAGACCTCAGCAAACACCTACACAAAAACTGAAGGTCTCCTCCTGCCAAACGCCCACACAAAGCTCTGTCACACACAGCAGTACACTGTTGTCCCAACACGCACACGTGGGATCATTGCAGCCAGGGCTGACTGCTTCACAAACATCTCAGCCCAAACCTATGTGGGTTTTGTTTTGTGTGTGGAGACATCACCCACATGCTCAGGCACTGACAATGCAGTGAGCCAAGTAGGGGAAGCATGGCAGATCCAGCCTGCACAGCCTACAGTGACCATTGTGGTGTAAACATCTGGATATTCCCATATGAACATGGGCGCACACACACACACACACACACACACGTTTTTTACCCCAGTTGCCTGCTTCCCATGGTACTGACTCTTTCCTGTCCCTAGCTTATCAGTTTTTCACAGTTTAACCAGAATCAGCAACTTCTGTCACCTGCTGCTACCTGGTGCATCCCTTCCCATGCTGGCTAAGTCTGTTTGAACCCACAGATGTGTGATTAAACACGGCGAGCGTTAGTGGCGAAGCACCGCTGCGCGCTCCCCGTATGGCTGATGAGCGTGCAGCTGGAGCAGAGCTCCCTGGGGTACCCTGCTGCTCGCTCAACATGCACCAGGTCGGGGGGAGGAAGGTGTCGACATGGCAGGGAGGGTATTTAAGCATTAAGCCATTTCTTTTCCCTACAGGGATTCTAAAAACTGCACCTTTTCCTGCCTAGGTATGTCTGGCTAAGCCTCTGACAGGGAGACTGGAAAGACTTTCCTTTGTAGAAAAGCTGGAAAGAGCAGGGAAGTAGTGAATGGGAAGGATAATGTGAGTGAATGGAGAAGACTGTATAGAATAGCAAAAGCAGCTGCTGTGTCTTCTCCCAGCCTTGCCACACAAAATTCAAGGGGCTTCCAGGGGAACAAAACAGCAGAGACCATGGGGTTGACTGTACCTCCCTTCCACATGATGATGCTGAGACCAAAGAATATGCCACCATATATGTTTCCAAAGGGGAAACCTTGCCTCACAGGCTCCAGTATGTAGACCACTCTCTAGCTTCTCTCAAGCATGTGTTCCCTAGATCCTGAGGGATTTGGTTTCCAGAGGACTCCCCTGGTTTATGTATTTTGTCAACCAGAAGCAGTGGGACTGACACCAATGTGATCTGTGCTGCAGGGGAGAGGAGTGCCTTGACCCAACACACTAGAAAAACCTTTGTTGGTGACTTGCCCAAACAGAGCATATCATGAGCTCAGAGCACCTGGTCCCTTTTCCAAGCTCATCAGTGTCAAGCATTTTGGGTCAGATTTAAGATGCATCAAGAGGCATCTGAGGATAGATCCCAGAGAAAAGGGACAGAGTTGTTTCACATTTGCCTCAAATAAATAGCAACTCATCTTTCTTGAAAGTCTAGTCCAAGCTGCAGAAACACAGGGACACACTTGAGTAATGCAGTAAAAAACCTTTCACAGCACAGAACTGGCCCACTCTGTTCTCACTGCTCCCTGCCATGGTCCTGGCTAAGACACCCTACCCAGCTCCTCTACTTCCCTCCCTAACAGGACACAGCATCAGGGCAGCCTCCCAGTGCCACAGGAATAGGTTAACCACATGGATCAGGATGTTGTCTGCCTCATTCCTGATGAGAGTGACATGTGGCTTGCTTTCAGCATGCCAGCCACTATTGCCCACAGCAGTTCCAGGGATGTGGAGGGTGAGTTACTATGAATGTCCCATTTTGGAGTGTGTTCTCTTGCCATTTTCCTGCTGAAAGCAGGGCTTTCCTTGGAGAGAAGACACAGCTGGAAAAATGCTGGTGGGGCTGAGGAACAGCATGGGATAGAGCAGCCTGCCAGGCTGGGGAGCTAGCACTGCCCATTCCAAAGGACATTCCAAGGGACATGGGCACCAGGTCTTGCTGCCTCTCTTATCACCTCTCTCAGCTCAATCTTTCCCTGGAGGACCCTTCAAGACACCCATGCACAGCACAACTCCATCTGCTCCCAGCACTGCACCTGCTGAATCTTTGTTCCTTTGACTCTTGCTTATTTTCCTGCAAACAGCCCTTATTTTTCCTGTCCTCACCCCTCCCCACTGGGTATCTCCTATCAGCCTGAATCCAAACCCTGCCTCTCTGCTTCCATCTCTTCTTTGCTTGCTCCAGGTCCTGCTGGCCTCACCATCAGCCTTCTTGCATCCATGTGTCGTGATATAATGGGGAGCAGACTGGGTGCAATGCTCTTCTTGGAGCAGGCCCTGCACCATGGAAATGCTGAGGTGGCTGTTCAGCTACACACAAAGGGTTAATGCATAGAGGGCAACTCAGAAGCCTGTAGGACTATGGAGCATCATTCCTGGGGAATTAGTACCACGCAAATTGACATTGCGCTCTGCAGCTGGTTTCCTCTGTGCGCTGCCTTGTGCCAACAATTACTGCAGGCAGGGAGAAGAAGAGAAACAGATGAATGGGTGGTTCATGGAAGATCCCTGCATGGACGGAGGGATGAAGGACAGCCCAGATGGGTGCTAAGTCCAGTCAAGGTTCCGGTCTAATTTCTTAAATTCCTTATATTAATTTACTTTCCCATCTGCTCTAAGTGAAACCAAACACCCTCAACTTTTCCTTATTCCCACTTTCCGACATCAATTTGATGTGTTCTGTTGGTGCTTTGCTTGCCAGTCACTTTCTGCACAGCATGAAGCACTTCATCGAAGCAGCCAGGATTAACATCCTTCCCACAAGAGCATCGTTTCCTCAGGGCCAGATACCAGATACTCCCGAGTCTGTATTTTCCCCTGTCCCTGTGACACTGTGTAGTCTGATCAGCCACCAAGACCTCTGCACTGATCTTCTGCACCCTAGAAGTGTTCAAGGACAGACTGGATGAGGCTTTGAGCAACCTGGTCTTGCTGATGGCATCCCTGCCCTTGGCATAGGGGTTGGGACTAGATGAAGTTTAAGGTCCCTTCCAACCCAAACCATTCCATGGCACTATGAAACAGGTATGAACATTCCAGGACTTTGGGAAATAGAGAAGGTTACTAGTCCCTGTCTTCCCCAAACACCATGTGATTTGCACAGCATCAGAAAAATCTGTAGACCTCTGTGTTGTGGAGGACTTTTTGCTTTACTGGTCAGCAGCATGGCTGGAGTTACCCAGGGACAGCTCAGGCACACAAGACAGCAGCAATCTCCCTCTTTACTAGATGTCAGCCACTTGGCTTGCCACACCTCACATCTGCTGCCTGCTGCAGGAGCCAACTGGTCAGCAGGCACGCAGCGATCCTGGGAGGGTGGTGCTTTGCATTCTACAAGTGGTTTTGGGGAAAGCAACAATGTGTTACTTGGATGGAGTTAGTAGAGTCATAGCCTTATTTTCCTTGTGAGATGAGAGACAACAGAACTGGTGACACTGAAGTCTTAGCAGGGAAGGGCAAAGGATAACCCTGCTCATGAGCTGTGCTCACCTGCAGCAAATGCTGATGGATCTGGGTGACAAAATATTTTTTGACCAAACAGTTTTTAAAGCAGACCAAGCCCTTTGCACTTTTCACTTCACTATAACTCCCCTAGTTATTGTTTTGTTTATAATTCTGCAAAGCCCTTGAGTCCAATTTGGGTCTTAGCAAGGCAAAATAAAAAAATGACAGCCAGGGGTTTCTTCTAATTTTTTGGAAAGCCAAGCACATTCTACAAAATCTGGCTTTGAAAGTTGATTTTGGAAGAGAGGGGGGACAGGTTGCTTCCAGCCAATACTCCTCTGGAGTATTTACTCATTGATAGGAAAAATTAAAAAAAAAGAGAAAAAGTGAAGCCATTGGCAGTTGCACACAAACTTGGAGAAGCAGAAGGAAAATGTCAATGCTATGTCACAACTCTAGCTGGTACAAGACAGCTCTTAAACAGAGATGTGAAAGGGCTGTTTGGGATCATGTACCCTCCATTCCATAAATTACAGCTGAGTTGACGCGGGTAGAGCAATGCTGGACTGGTCAGCGGTTTTGGGAAGAGGTCCCAGATGGTTCCTATTTCATCCAAAGTGGGTCACCTGCCCCACCTCCTGATCCCTCTCAATTTCAGACCTGGCATAATCTAGCAAAATCTTTGGGTGGTGGTGGGCACCTTGCTGTGGCCCTTTGACCTCGCCCCCTTGCCTTTCTGAACCCTTCCTTCTGAGAAGACATTTGTGGGGTGGGTAGAGCCGGGGGGATGGAGACAGCTGCCCCCCTTGTCCCACGTAATTTAGGATCCCATGGCATTGAGTCCCTGTGGGCCAAGAAAGCACTGGCACGATGCAGCCGGGCAGGCTGTCCTGTGGGCTGTAAATCATGCCTGCACATTCCTTCAGTGGCATTTTGCTCAGGACACATCCCCCCCTCAAAAACTACAGCAAGCTTGTACCCCACCACCTCCCCACTCCTGCCCAACCAAGCTCCAGCAGTCCCCATCCCAGGGAACAACACTCAGCCCCTTCTTGTAATTTTTGAGCATGAAGAAGCATTAAATTGTAATCTACCTTCTTGGCACTCTTTCTCCTTCCTTCCTTGTTCTTCTCCATCCCCAGTCTCCTTATCCTTCTGGGTCTATAAATCTTAATTGTGTCTGTGACTTGGGTTTTCATTTCCCCTTTCTCTTGCTCTCTTTCAGTCTTGATCTTTCCTTTTTTTACGATGTTAATTAATCATATTTAGGCCTGGTCCCAGCTGTTACCATAAGGAGAGTCCCTCGCCAGCCCCCTCTCCCCACCCCCAGCCCAGATGCATGTTACTTTTGGATAAATGCAACCAGTTGGAGGAATTCTTTGATTGTCCAGCAGCGGAGGCACTGAGTGATCTGTCTGACTCCCCATGGAACCTCTGTGACCTGCCATTTGCAGCACTGCTCCCCTGGGCATGGCCCACCCTATTGCCACCTCTAAGGGGTTCCTGCTCCAGAGGAAGAATCTCTCTGAAGACATGCTGAGGAGTTTTTGAAAGAAGCAGGACCTGTCAGCCCAGCCTTATGTGGATGGGAGCAAGATGTGATTGAGGGGCTTCTGTCTCCAAGGCCTCATCCAGCCTGAAAGGGATGCAGAAGGGAGAGACAGGGCTCATTGGGAAAGCATATGGGGACAACCTTGGAAGAGTTTCTGTGAGGTCCAAATGTAAGGTCAGGCCCTGCAATCAGTCTTCCTCTGTTCTTCCATCCCCTCCTTTCTCTGTGGCTGGCGCTGCTCCCTTGGAGCAGGAGCAGTGTTTGCATCAGCTGACAGGGCTGGCACATCTCTGTGCCACATGGCACCCCATCTCCAGAGGTGACCTTGTATCTGACACTGTTGGGACACATGGGAACATGCAGGGAGGTGGCTCAGTGTGCTCATGCTCTCCAGAGCCTGCTGCCAGTGGATATTCAGTATCAAAAAAAAATAAAAGTTCTCTCCATGTGCTACTTAGGATGGTTGGGAATCCTTGCCTTGGAAAGACAGAGGGCTGAAATAACAGAGGTGGGAAGGGTCAGGTATGCCAAGACGTGCAGAGGTCCCTGAGAAGGGGTAAGGAGGAAAGGTGGGATGCAGGCAGAGCCCAAGGGTGCAGGGAGAGCCCAAAGATACAGAGAAAGCAAAGGGTGGCTGAGCAGCAGTGGCAGAGCTGGCACTGGGGAGCTTCGGGAGAGATGCAGAAGGCGTGGAGGGCACGGGCAAAGGGGACAGGGTTGGACATCAAAGGCCTGCACTACATACCCCAGCTGATGTGTGAGTGTGACTAAGGCATGGATTCAACTGGCTTCCAGCCATGGCTGGCTGGCATTGGCTCCCAAAACTTCCATAAATGCTTGCCTCTAGTGCCCAATACTTTGCTGCTCCCCAGCAATGCACCAACTTGTCACACCACGGATCACATGGACCAGCAATGTGAAAAGCCCATGAGCCCTCTCTTGTCCCCCATGCCAGGTGTGTCCCCCAGCACACATTTCAGCTCCTTGTTCAGGCTGTTCTTAGGTCCCAGGTTGCTTCCAACCATTGCCTGAAGGGCATATCCCATTTCTTAATGCTCCTGGTTCCCTGGAAGCTATCTTGAAGCTCCTTCTTTGCCTCCCTTCCCTGACGCCTGTCCCTCTAAATTATACCCTTTCAGTCCCCCATGACTGGCTCCTAGTGCTAATACCCCTCAGATATTTGCAAGCTATCATCGTGTCCTCACTGTGTCATCATTAGGTTAAGCTCTTGCAGTCAGCTCCATCAAAAGTTCCTTGTAAATCTTTCCCTTTACACCTCTGCTTGTTTTCATAGCCTTTTCTGAATGTCTTCCAATGATGCCAATGGCTTTCAGGTCATAGGCCTGGAAATGACCCTTGGAACTATACTTGGGCCAAAGGCAAAGCTGCTAATGGGTTTTCTAGGCTGATCCTTCCCTCTGTGCATCTGTGCTCAGTCCCAAATCATATCAGCACCTTTCCCATGGCAATCTCATCTTTACTGGCTACTCATGCCTGTGCCTGTGTTCCAATACCAGCTGAACCAATGTAGACTAGAAAAAAAAGATAGCATTCCATTCTGCTTATTCCATTTGGAAGAAAGCCAGACTGTTTTCCCTTTAATCTCATAAGGGAAGAGGTGGTAACTCACATGAAAAGTGGAGCAGGTGAAAATGGATCAGGATCCTTTCCCCCAGTGAGACACCAAGCCACCAATGGGTATTTGAGGTTTGGGGCTGGAATGAACCTGATGGGGCCCATCTGTTACTTTTCCCTTTGCAGATCAGCTGTGTTTTCCCAAGCTGACCTTCATCTGCTATTTCAAACCCCAGGTTAGAGTTCCCATGGGCTTCATCCAGCTCCCACTGGGAATGAAACCAAGTACTAAATATTTTGGTGTCATTTCACTATCTGTTCCTGTCTTTACTACCACCTACAGGCTTCAGGAATGAAGCAGCTTCTTCCCAGATCATTAACAGAGAGCTTAATTAAAAGCTGTCATAACACCAGGCATCATTGCTGGAAAAGGGTAGTCCACTTTGCAGATGGGTGACAGGGTCACGCTGCTCTCATTTTCCCATCAAGAACATGCTTTTTTTTATCACTGACTCCAGGATTTATTTTGGCTCCAACTCATTTTAACGACTTGTATCTCCTGTAACCTTTTCTGCCCTTGTTAAAGTTTTGACCAGTTTTTAAAATTAAAAATGCCCCTTTGAAGTGAAGAATGCAGGACTGATGAAACAAAATATTGCAGGTTGTTTCTGTTCCATCACTCTCTCCTCTAGAGTATTTTCTGTGGTGAGATATTTTGTGTTTTAAAACAATATTCACATTAGCGGGTTTGGGGAAGGCACAAAGTGGTTTCCTAATGTTCACAAAAAAACTTCCTTAGATTTAGATGTCACGCAGACAGAAACACAGGGCAGGCCAGAAAGTTCCATATGTTTTGTAAAAAAGGTCTAAAAGCAGGCTTTGTTCTTTTCTGAGGCTATTTGAGTTCCAAAAGCACTTTCTCACAGTAACCATACATCCAGAAAACTTCCTCCAGAAAAGGGAGGTGAGAATAATTAGTGGCTACTCTTCTGCTTCACTTTCATTCACTAGGAACAAAAACAGTTGGCAGGGACCTGTGAAAGATATTTTGGGTTTTACCTGAGTGCTTCACCTTCCCTGCTCTGTGCTAGCCCCGCTTCGTGGATTTTCATACCCCATTTTCCTGTGATTTTACAGTCTGTGAGAGCAGGCATGTTCCTGTCCTCACTGACATGAAGAGATGAGCCTCTGTTCATGTGAACCCTAATCCTACCCAACTCTCTGCACCCTGTAAGTGGGTAAAAGTCTTCACAGAGATTGGTTTATGTCCTGCCCCTTGTTGTTTTCAAAGCTGAGCCCCACTGGGACCCCAACCCAACTCACGCAGATATTGAAACACACACTCAAACCATGACCACATGAGCTCTGCCACTGCTCCCAGAGGACTTCAAAGGGTTGGGCCCACTTTGTGCTTAAAACTGAACAGGTGTTAAATAAGCTGCTGGATCAGGGCATCAGTCATCAGCAAGGCAGGGGGCACTGGATATATCTTGCGATAATAGACCACTTTGCTACATTTACACAGGCCTTTGCAACAGCCAATAAATCAGGCAAAACAGCTGCTACTAAACTATGCAGAGACTTTGCCCTTCAACACAAATTCTCTGGAAAGATCAACCATGATCTGGGCAGGGGAATTTGAAGCTGGGCTCCTGCACAGCCTGTAGTCAGACTAGGGATGGTCAGGGCAGCCCACCCTGCAACCCCACAGACTGAAGAGCAGCTGGAGAACAGGACCTGTAGACCCATGCACCCAGCCAGGTGAACTAAACACTGTGCCACTCAAACCAGGCAGCATCATCAGAATTGGCTCTAAAACATTTTGGGATATGCCAAGCATGAGGACAGCAGAAATTTGGGGCATAGGTCCTCAGTCTGACTCCTCTGGCTGCTCCTCAGATCCTGTTATTTCAGCCATTCACTAAATTCTCTGCTTTGTTAAATGATCCCCTCCAATTCAACCAGCAATTTACTGGGCACAGTTCCCCAGGGTGTGTTCTCTTTGGGCTTTATTACCTGCAGCTATGAAGAAAAAGGGAAAGAAAGCCCCAGCAGTCAGTGAGACCCCAGGGATCCACTGGTGTAGAGACAGCAAGAAACAGCTTCTGGAGCAAGTAGCAATGGATGAAAAAGGCAGAGTGAGAAAAGCCTGAGTACAGCCGGAACAGAAAGAAGAAAGAAGAAAGAAGAACAGAAAGAAGAAGAAGAAGATGGAAAAGACCCAGTTTGAGGGGAAACCCCAAATGAGACAAGTCTACAAGCTCCTCAGAGCCCACCTTGGGCATAAGGGCTACTGCTTCTCTCCATCCTGATCCCAAAGGCTTGTTTCTGATAATGGAGAGCAGTTTGAGTTGGCCAGGATTCTCAAGGTGATGCCAGCTCCCATCTTGTTTCTACCCACACCAGATATTTTGGAGCATTACAAGCCTGGATCCCATACATCGTGCCTCAACTATCACCAAGGCACTGGTGGGGGCTGACAGAGCACAGCTGCTGGACCAAGTACAGTGGTTGGTGCTAGCACACCACGTTCCACAGAAAATCTCTGCTCAGTTTTTCAGAGCCTGGCAAACACTTCAGAACTGCCAAGGTACTTGTTTGCAACAAAATGGGGAAGGTATTCTCTTTGCAGGACAAGAAGTATCACTTCCCTGTGTCATTCCTTGCAGGAGCTCAATCCAAGGCCTTCAGATTTGAAGGACAATCTTTACTCTAAAAGACCAAACAGCCAATCTGTGAGATAAAGCCACCAGCAGTGAGAGAGCACTGCATTATATCAATCTATCAGGCAGCAAGTTTACACTGTACTGGACTCACTGCTTTCAACCCAGGCAAATATGTCCAAACAGGAGAGGGCAGCCAAGAGAAGGTTATTTTTGCTTTTGCAACCTCAATCCAGGGATGCAGAATGCCTCCCAGAAAGCTCCTTCTGGCTTTGTCTTTTTCCCTGTCTCTGTCTTTACTCCCTCACTGACAAAACCCCCAACAATCTCTGATTCATTCCTGCTCCTCCTGCAAAAAAAGTGTACTTTTGCTCCACTGCTCATACATTCTATCACAATCATGGGTTAGAGCAAAGTTTTGCTCACAGAGATGAAAGTCTTGGTGCTGTGGCAGGGTTTGGTTGGGAGTAGAGTGCTGTAGGCTTAGTGCTGTTTGTTAAAAGGCATAGCTAGGCAACCTACAAATGGTTATCATCTCACTGTGTAGACTCTACAGGATACAGATAAACACTGGGGCTTGTTGATAATCCAGGCAAAGTGGCAGGAGCATCACTACACCTGAAGCCATTGTTTTCCATTTGTCTGCATTGAGCTCAAAGTTTGTGTTGTCGCACAAAGCCAAACATGGAGGTACAACTGGCCAGGAAGACCAGGTAGTGGGCTTCCAAGAGAAGGGAAAGTGGCTGACTGACCACACTGAATATTAAAGGGCTTGTTTGTCTAACATTTACAGCTGATCGTGTCCAATATATTCATTTTAGTGTGAGACCCTAGAAAAGTTTTCAGGAACTTGGCATCTACCGTCTACTTAACCATCTACCTGAGTAGTCTCTGGGCCTTATTTTTCCACATTTCAGGTAGTCTGATATATCTGTCCTCCATTTTTAAATGTGGTCCAGTCAAAACACCTGGATCCATTTCTCTCTTTTCAGTTATCTCTTCATGAGCAGCCAGTTGTCACCCCTTTACCTATCCATTCCCACACAGTATCTCCCTCTCCAAAGTCACAGATCCATCCTTGTCTACCTGTCTATCTGTCTGACAAGGGAACAAAGGACAATGAGTTTGGTTAAGATGGAATCAGATGGCAAAATTCAATGGCACCTTGTACAGCTGTCTGTTCTTACAGAAGGGAAAGATTGAGATGCAGTAGGAAGCCCCATGAGACAATTTGGAAAGAAAAGCAAACAAGACCAAAATTTTGGGAAGATAAAAGGTGATAAACATCCACCTCTTCACCAAACTTTCCTTCTTAGCCTCTTGCTGAACCCAATTACCCTAACTAAAATGAATGTTCTATCATATGACAGACTTTTCACTTTGATTAAGGACTTCCAGGCTTCTTTCAGGTGATGCACTCTATAACTCATTGTAAAGATGGCTGCATTTTATAACCAATGAGTTGTGTGGAGTTAAGGGCTTTTTTTGCCTGTCTCCCCCCTCTTCCCTGTTTCTCCAGTTCAGACCGAACTGGGTTTAACTAGGCCTGAATAATTTAATAGAGTCATTATGCTCCTGTGTTTTTCCCTTACTGTCAACTGTAAAATCCATACAGTAGCTTCGGGAAATGGGGCTAATTTGAATTGATAATAGGAGACTCTGGAAAAAGTCATCTATTGCCGTGCAATGGTGGAGCAGATGCATGCTAAATCTTGTATAATGAAAGAATATGCTGGTGTCAATTATGTAAGAAAACGACTTTACAGTGGTTTGAGGCAATGGGTTAGCATTCTGCTTGATATTATCACATAAAGAAACACCCATCAAAACTTCTCATAAATATGGAACGGCAAGTAAGATTACATTATAAATTTGAATGTTATGAATGTGTATGAGAGAGACAGATCGAAGCAGGATACCCACCACTCATAACTGGAAGTACAAAAGGGCCATATTTCAACATTTACACAGCACTGTCGTCAGGAGAGAGGACCAGGAGAAGGACTGGGGCTGTGTCCCTCCCCTACCTGCCCCAGAGCCACTGTAACAACATTTGCTGGGGAAAAGACAACTACTGAGCATTTTCTCTTAGTCATGTGCCTGCATGAAATAGCGATTTGTCATCAGACAAGGTGCCTGGGAAGGTGATGCTGCTGCTGCAGGTGTAGGGATGGCTTTCATTTCAAGAGATGTTTGCACAAGGATCTAGACTTCATGGCAGTCATTGAGCTCAGGGGAAGCACTGCTCTCAGCTTTTGAGGTTTGCTGCTTCCCAGGAAGTTGTTGTTTGGAAACAAGTGTTAAAAATGCCAGTTACAGTTCCAGTTGCCATCAGCCAAAATCAGTGTCACTGCCCAGATAAGAGAGGACAGCACATGGCTGAGCATGTATTTGACTGAAGAAGGCTGCAGCAGTTTCTGTTAAGCAGGTCACTAGGGAAGGGTCTGCTCCCCTGAGGAGAGAGCAGTATCAGCTCAGGTCATGGTGGTGTGGAGTGAGACAAAAAGGATTAGCCAGTATCAGAGGGGATTTGCTTCAGAGCAGATTCCCAGCACATGCTGGAGGGAGGAGGTACTTGGGGTGAGGGAATTCCAGGGCACAGTCAATGAACCACATAACTAAATTCCATTTGTCATAAAACAGGAGCTGCACTGGGCATAGATGAGAAAAGGGAAGTCTGGCCCAAGCAGATAGTGGGGACCGGAGGAGCTCCGTGGCCAGTCACACAGTTCACATCTAGCCTGGGCCAAAGTAGGTCACCCAGTGCAAACCTGCTGAGCTTGCACTGCCCACTTCAAATCCCCTTGAGACCCAAACACTGCCTGAGCCACTGACATCACAGAGCCTCCAACAGAGCTGTTGGTTATCCCTGGAGAATAATGTTTTGGGAATATCCAGTGCTGCATGGACTAGGCAGGCTCTGTCTTACACAAGCATTGACTGTGGCCCACTCTGGCCCTGTGGGATGCCTATTCCAGCCTCTCTTTGCTGGCTACAAATCTGCTGCTAATTTCCAGCCTACATTTTCTTTCCTTGTGCTTTAGCCCTGTTTGCTCCAGTGCCAGTGTCCTCTTTTAGCTTCAGTGGCTCTTCCCTGCTGTTAGGCCTGTTGACGTATTTATGGACAGCAATCAGATCCCCTCTCAGCGGGTGTCATGCTGGGCTAAACAAGCCGAGCTCTCTCAGCCTCCCCTCTCCAGAAGTGATAAGGACATCCTGCGCTGAAGCAGTGCAGCTGCTTTGCTCCTGCAGCCAGGTGGGAGCACATCTGGGTTGGATTCATATCACCCCCGCCCCTGTGCCTCTCTTGCTGCCATCACCTTGCTAGGAGAGCAGATGGATGCTGTGCCTCTTCTGCCCCCTCCAGAACAGAGATGTATGTCCAGCAGTCACCCTAAACAAGATAGGCACTTCCAAGGTCTTCTTTAGGGACAGTCTGAAGCCTGTTTAATCCTGGGGAATATTAGTAGAAAAACAGGGAAAAACTGGATAAGCTCACACCAAGAGGTGTGAGGAGGATCCCTTCTCTACCTTTGTGGAGGGGCTTCTTCTTGTGCTTGACTTTCGTATCTCCCCTGCTTCTCCCTTTGGTTTTTTGAAAAGACCCAGGCAACACCCTGATTGAGGTCAAATGAGTCAATCAATGTGTTTCATCATCCCAAATGTTGAGTTTTTGGTGTTTTCCATTACTGAAAGACTTCTTGTTTAATGATTTGGGACAGTTATCTGGCTGTTATGATTTATTTCTCCTTAGAAATAAAATTGTTTTCCACCTTCATAAGATTATTTTTTAGACTTGTCAGTAAAGTTTTACAATAGTAATAAAATAATGTTTTAAAAGACATGACTTCTATGCCTACTGGAAGAAGGCTTCTTCCTCCTGACACTTTGGTCCCCTGAACTTTAAGAAAAAGGACAGAGTGGTGTCTAATTTTACAAGGATTTTCATTAGAAAGAAAATACAAAGGGAATATTTGGTCAATGTTTAAAGACCTCACTTCTGTATTTTCAAAAATTACTATGTTTAGACACAGCTTTTTTTATTTTAACATTTTAGCAGTATGATGCTTTTAAACCTTGACATTAAAATGAAATTAATTAATCTGATCTGAAAAGAGTGTTCCTTGAGGACCTTCCTTTGCAGATAATTTTGAGATCAGTGAAAGGAGAGAGGGAACAAGATGGACATTTCTAATTAAGTGTTGAACATCTGGAACTCTCAGCATTCTTTCTCCCCTCTGGATTTTGCAAACTTCTGCACTTTGCAGAGCTCTGTCCAGCTCTTTATTGTGCTCGATGCTATAGAAGCATTTAAAAATGGTAGCCTCAATGTCAGTTCAAATCCCAGAGCTTCAGTTCTTACGTAGCTAAATGTTTTTCATTTACAAGCATAGATTTTCTCCTCCAAAGCTGTTTCTTTCCATATCTTTGTGAAGCATCCATTGCACTTTAGTCTGCCACCCCAGCTTCCTCCAAACGTGCCCTCGTTCTGTCCTAGACCTCTTGCATAATCCACCAATTCCTTGGCTGTAAAATATAAACACCTTGCCTAAGCAGAATAGTGGTTTATTAATTTATATCTTTTAATTTGCTGAAGCTAAACTGTTCAGTGGGCTGCATTAGACATGTTTCTTATTTAATAAAAAAAAAAAAAAGTGTAAACATTTTTAAAACGATTTACAGGCTCTACATTGAAAAAGTAGATGTTTTCTTCTTAAAAGGAACTTTTACATTTACACTGTAAAATAGTTTGATGAAATGTTGGAAACTGAAAGCCATCGGTTCAAAGTGGCACATACAAAAATATTCATCTGGGTTTCTGACCACACAGGTCTGGGGATGGGAAGGGGGCTGCTGTGACTGTTGGTGGGTATTGTTCTGACTTGGGGATGGAATATTTCTGCACTTCTCAGGGAAAAAAAAAAAAAAGCAAGACTTTCTAATCTTAATTCCAACCACATTTCAAGACCTCAGACTGTAAAACTCATAAAGATACAGAACTTTACCCTAACTTTGTCTCTGCCCCAGCTGGACAGACCTAGCCTAAAACCCCAGAGTGAGAATTCCCAGCCAGCTGGTTTCCTTGCAGTCTTTTGCCTCTTTTGCCTTGGCTTTTAAGCTAAGAATGGGGGAACAACCTCCCCAGCCGGCCAGAAAGCTCTCCTGGGGGTTTGATGGCAGGGCCCAGTGTGTGTGTAGGATGGATCCTGTGCTGCCTGCAGCCCTGGGAGCCTTGCCCACATGCTGTTCTCATCTACAGGGGGTTATTTATAGCCGCTGATGCCAGGAATTCGGCAGGGACACTGCCGGGGAGGATAACAAGTTTCTCTTTAGGAGGAATGTTCCACCCCGACCGGAGGAGCAAAGAACAATAAAAGATGATTGATTTCCTCGCAGCCGCCTCGGAGCATGGTGCAATACCCACATCAAGCATCCCAATGTGCAGGGCTCCCTTTCCCTAGCTGAAGTGTTCTGTGTCCAGATGCAGGATAAAACCAGTGGGCAGTAAGAGACCAGAGCGTGATATCCATGTTCACTCACCAAACTGGACATGTCTCATCATCTCCACCTGAGATAGTGAGAGAAGGAGGGAGGGGAGGGAGAGCTTGTAAGACTGTGTCTCTGGGCCTTCAGGCTCTTTCTATTTACATTCTTTGGAGTAAATTACTGAGGCTTAGAAATTTACAGGGAAATCACTTTGATTCTTAAACTATATGAATGAAGCTGCAGATGGAGAGAGTAATGGCTTAAATTTATTAGTGTGCATAAAATTGTTGATGCTAATTTTCAGCTGTACACTAAGCAAACACTCGATGGGATTAAACTGGATCCCTTATTTAAACGAACTCACAAAATGTAATTTACATCTAGTTATTGTTTCCTACTCTTCCCAGACCCCTTCCCAAAGCTCCCTCTAATGTTGTCAGGTCTGTATTGCACCCTCTGCCTCCGGCTCTTCCATCACCTCAGGACAGCGTTGAGACTGCTGTGGGACCTTTGCAGAGAGAAGTATATTTAGACAGAGCCGTACTCTGGGATTTGTTCTCCAGAGGAATTGGTCTGGATTTTTTTCCACTCTAGAGATGCAATATTTTCCACTAGAGATGCCACTTAAGGATGGGTTTTTTTCCAGTACCGATGCCAGTTATGAGGCTTTTCACCTCTCTTGGATTGAGCCATCACCAGTGGGCTCTCACAATGAAGGGAAATCCCTGTTACAGGGCAGGGCCACGCTGTCATGCCTCAAGGATTAAGTGTACAGCCTCGTCTCCTGCCCTGCAGCCTGTCTGGATATCACTTGTGCACAGCACTGAGTATCTCCCCTGCTTTTTGACCCCTACTACTGACACAGCCTTGCCTGACATACAGTCTGCTGGATCAGGAAGAAGGCTGGAGGAATACAGCAGGAAAACAAAGCTCGTGAGGACCATGAGAGATAGTCTTCATGCCAGCAGTATCCTCATGCCTTGCTCTGTGCTCCAACACCTGATCTGACATCACCTGCCATAGGAAAGGAAAGCTCAGCAACTGCCCCTGAGACAGCAGAGAAGACTGGACAATCAAAAGTGTTTCTTCTTCCTGTAAAACTCAGCAGATCTACCAAAGATCCACTGGTTAGGTGCAGAGTGCCTAACCTCAGTGGGGTCCATAGGTGCTGCAGGGATGTGAACTAATTAGAGAGAAAAAATACGTTCGGCTTCAGCCCTGACCACATGAACTAATCTTATAAATTTATTCCCTGCTCTCTGGTGCCTCCCTATGAGAGGAATCTGTGTTACAGAAAGTCTGGGTGCCACTGGAGGGTGGGAAGGCTGCAGAGGAATAACAAAGCTGACAGCACAGGCAGTGCATGTGATAATCCAGGAATACACAGGAGCTGCTAATCCTGCTCCCTATGGCTCTTAGGACCCTGACAGCAAGACCCATGTGCTGGCATCCTATGTCTGGCAGTGGCAATGGGGGTTACAAGAGTTGTTCCAGTGTGGAGCACACGAGTCATCCAGAAACACCCGCCCAGCGGGCTGGCTGAGAGCAGGAAGAAGAAGGCAGAGCAAGGGGATTACAGGGTGCTGGAGCCACCTGTGCTTGGAGAAAGAACTCTTCATGTGGCACAGCTCTTTCTTTGGTGTCTGATGATGGTGGTAGGGTCTCACAATGTTTCTGTGTGCCTTGTGGGGGAAAAATCACCATGGTAGAGCTGACCAAAGGTGAGGAAGAGATGATTAAAATCAGTGAAGCTCACACCTTCAGCACAGGGCTGCATTCAGAGATTTCCCTCCCTAATGTCCAGGCAACATCTATCCTCAGACCCCTGGGAAGCTCCCTGTG
The DNA here is from genome assembly GCF_971803275.1 of Cyanistes caeruleus. NCBI lineage: Eukaryota > Metazoa > Chordata > Aves > Passeriformes > Paridae > Cyanistes > Cyanistes caeruleus. The sequence continues at coordinate 13,250,823 of NC_141708.1, read as the reverse complement.
CTGGATACGTGATGGTTAATCTGCTTGTGGGAGCTGAGTGGATATGTCTGGCTTCTGTGTCCCTGTGGTGGAGCAGACACAGGGATGAATGCAGGAGCAGTTTTGTGCTGCAAATCATTCCTCATCTTCTGAGCAATGCTGAAGCCTTGCCACAGATCTGCAAGGACAGGAAGGAGAGAGGGATTTGAAGAGTCCATCCCATCTAATTGTCATATCTGTGCTTGAACAGCATCTACTTGCCTTCTTTCATCCTTTGCACCTCCAGCTCCTGGAGATACTCCACTGTCAATGTCACTGCTTAGGACAATAGAGAAGATATTAGGGAGACAAATCCTTCCCCTCTAGAGAGAAAAGGGCATAGAGGTAGTCTGAAAAGTGGGTGACAGATAAAGGAGCTGCTTTTCCTCCAGCAGGACAACACACTTCTGTGTTAGGGTAGAGGCTGGAGAGGAGAGCGGGAGCAGAGATGGAACACCACTTCAGCATCTCCCCTCCCACCACACCACTGAGAGCTGATCAACCCCGTGTCACCTTACAAGCCACTTAATCCCTTCCGTCATGCTTCTCAAGGAAGGGGCTGCGCAGGCCAAGGTTTAGCTGCCACCAGCTGCCCTGAAGTCATATGCTGAGTGTCTGCTGGAGCATGTGCAGGGGGACATGACTGACACCTTGCCAGTCTCCTGCACCTGGGAATTGCCCAGCCCTGTAACCCCAGACCCAGCTGGCTCTTTGATCTCTGTGGGTGCTGAAAAAAGTTCCCTTCCACTCCAGCTTTGGAGAGATCATTTTGATTTTGTCTGGACTTCTCATATCCTGTCAGGTGTCAGTCTTGACTTCCAAGACACCATGGCAGGGGAGGTGGGAAACAGGAGGATTATAAAAATAAATAAAGTGTTGAAAACCTATGAATATGCCCACTCTTCCTCTCAGTCCATATGATGGGGCCTTGCTAATCTAAGTAATTGCCCTCTCCTTCCTACTAATGCCATCAGGCTCCATAAGAGCAGCTACACAGGAGCACTCCCACAGGAAATATCATCCTCAGTGTTTTTAGAGCACCCTGGAGGTGGAAATGTGTGTAGATAGAGGACCAGGAGACAGCCTGTGCCACGTTTCAGCACTGGACAAAGTCATCCATGATCTTTACTAAGGAAGGAACCAGAGAGACCACCAGGCACATGCTGGGTGCAAGGACAGAGCAAAAAATCATGTTCCCCTCAGCTGCCCTGCTCTGGGTCTCACCAGCTGCTGCTCACACCATCTGAGCTGTGTGATAGATTAGTCTGCACTGTTCCCTGGAAGGAGCTGCTGTAGAAGTAAACCAGGGGCTTCTAAAGCTTTGAGTGCTCTCTACCTGCAAAAGGCATATTTCAACCCCTGCCAGAAGGACTTCAGTATTAAGAGAGATCTCCTGCTCTTGAGTACTCTAGTCCCAAACTTGGTAGAAGTGCAAGAAGATGAGAGTTCCCTCACAAAGTTTGGTCTTTCTGTCTGTTGAGGCTTAAATTACAGACACAAAAGCCATGGCTGCCGACAACTTCAGCCTAGGTGGGCCAGGACCTTGCTTTGCATTGGCCCTCACCCTTCAGGACGCTTGACCTTTGCTCCAGACAGTAAATTGATCTCGCACCTGGCTGGGATGGGATGTGTGAAATCTTACTGTAAACTGCCTTAAGTCCAGGGGCAGAGACTTAAAGGAAGCTGTGTCCACACAAGGCTGCGAGGCAGGTCAGCATCCCCCCACCTCAGTGTCCCACATGGGCCCAGCAGGCACTTCTAGCTGAGCAAAGTTTTCAGGATCACAGTGTATTATGCTACAGGACAAACTCTTAAATAGGACCAGCAAGTTTGGCCTGTTCTTGTGTGAGTTTCTGCAAGACTCACTGATGCTTTTTTTTTTTTTTTTCTCTCTTTCTTCATGTTCTTCAGGTCTCCTCTCTTTAGCTATTGAGAGACTCTGGATGACTGGGACAGCCAAGGTGTTCTTCTGACAACTGATGCTGAACCCATTTTTTAGCAAGGCCTATTGTTCACTAAGATAACCAGAGTTCTGGGATGCTCAGCAAAGGCAGGGTGTGAGCCAGAACAGGAAAAGACCCGATCAGTTCAAATCTAAGGTCCACGCAATCCTGGACAATGTCTGAGAGGATACCTGATTTATAAGAAGGGGGGTTGATGTGCTATGAGGTTTCTTCAGAATAGTTCCCCAGTCCTCAGTGATCTTTGATGGGGGGCTTCTTCAGAACAAACATTTAATTGCAGCTGTTGTGGATTTTTTTTCCCTATAATTGTTTTGAGATCCTTTTTTAATTTCTTCAAACAGGTAATCTCCATGTATCCCAAGGCAAGGAGTCTTCCAGGTTAGTTGTACACAGCACAAAGAGTTTATATTTCTGTTTGTTCTCCTGCTGCTTTCACTTGACAGCCTTGGTTTTTACCAAGAAACAGTGAAAGAAACAGTGGGCAGTCATTCCTTATTTACTAGTTCAATAACATTCACCTCTATCACCTATCCTGCCTCTAGGCTTTCACCAGCTGAAGGGTCTCAGCTCTCACTTGGCAGAGTCAATCCTCTGACCATCCTTGTAGCTCTTCACCATTTCTCATGAGGTTCTGCTGATGCCCTGTGAGGGAGAAGATCAGGAGTGCACCCTAGAGCTGATTATTCCTCTTTGCTCACAGCAGGTGGGACATCCAGAGTGCTGCATGACACTCCTTGGCACCAATAAAAAAACAAATGCTGAAAATCTGACCTTGGAAGGAAAATTGAAGGAACTGGGCTTGTTTTGTCTGGAAAAGGAATGGACCAGAAGGCAGAAAGTAAAATATATTCCTGTATATAAGGTTTTTATGAAAAGATAAGGATAAATTTTTCTCCATATTCAGTATGGAGACAAGATAAGGAGAGAGGGAAATGCCCCATTTGTGGCAGGCATGATTTAGGTCAGATGTTAGGAAACTCCTCCAGCTCTGAGCACACACAAACCCTGGAACAAGCTGTCAGGAGGGGATGGAGCCTCTTTCACTGGCAGTATTTACCAGCAGGTTGGACACCCATCTGTTGGGAGGGTTTGGGGAGAGCTGTCTTGCAAGACTGTCTATCAGGGTCCCTTCAGCCTCACATTTCTCCCTTCGTGTTCCCACTGTCGAACCATTGGGCTAGGACAGACCGTGCCATCCGGGCACTGGAGACATTCTGCCAAAGGCCCTCAGGGGAGGAGCAGCACTAAGAGGAAATCTGTGCAAATCTATTATCTGTACTCTCTGCCCAAGGCAGGGAGGGTCTCAGTATCAGGCACATCCCCAGTGGCAGCTGCCTTCTCACCCCACTCTGATCCCCCAAAATGTCACTGCTCTCATCACAGAAAACATCACAAAGGAAAACTTGCCAGGGGCAGTGTGGATTTTGGTCATTTGCAGTCCTACTGGCTTTTCTTTCTCATTTTTCAGGGACATTTTGGGGATCCGTGGACCACAGGCTGGAAAATGTTTATGACAATTACATGTCATGGCTTCATGTCCCTTCCAGGTCACAGAGTCTGGAGCCAAGCTGAGAGACCTCATCCTTCTCATCTGCCTCAAGGCAGAGGCGCCTGCTCACAGCTCTGAATCAGGCCATGTTAAAATGCCTCCAGTTTTGTCATGTCACAGAGCAGGGCTGCTGTTATAGCATCCATTCCTCAACTGCCCAGAGAAAGTGGGGTGGACAAGCAATTAACTTCCAGTTGCCCAATGGATCTCATCGAGGACATTTTTAGAAATCTTAAGCACAACATTCTTAGAGTTTACATCAAAGGAAGCTGCTGATGGTCACTCATTTCTCTGTGAGAGCAGGGTGAGCTGCCCACCAACACATGCTGTGGTACAGGTGTGGTGAAGAGGGGGATTAGCTAGGCCAGATGTGCACAGGCCACCCAAGGGCATGGTGTCCAGGCAGTCACTTCCACACTGTGTCCCTGAGGACAGTCACATCCTGGCTGAAGGTACCACTGAACTGCTCTGTCAACACTGGATTCATTATGTGAACCTTCTTAAGTGACTGAGTTTAACTAATGTCTCCTCCATGGGCTGTCAGGACACGTGTTAATGGTGGAGAATCATTCAGGTAGCAGTAACGATTCAGAGATGATGCTCAGCTCCCTCTCCAGATTTGTCTGTGTGGCCAATGCTGCACAGTCACTGCTGTGTGATCTCCCTTCCTTCTCTCCTAGCTCATGCAAGGCATGGCCACAAAGCAACCCATCTTTTTGTACTTGTAAACGCATTTTACAGAGTTGTAAATGCTCTTATTGATTCCTCAGCCTTATTATCCTTGCTGTTCAGCCAAGAATCAACTTCCATTTGAGGATAAATTATTAATCAGACTTCTTCAGGTCTATTTCATAATCATTTCCACCATTCTGGCTGTCACATAAGAAGGATTTGCATATTTATTCTGCCACTTTTCCCCAGAACAATACGTGGCAGCCCATGTTTACCTGCAGACTCTTAAATCACTTTCCCTACCTTATAAAAGCTTTGCTTTTAGACATAGCAGGCCCTGCACAGTTCAGTCCATGTCCTTCTGACTCACTTGCTTTGTAGCATATTTTTGCAGGCAAATACTTTTCCTTTTCACTTCTACGCTTTTTCATTCCTTATTTATGATACCCTGTGGGGTAAAACTGTGTAGTTTGTTCAACAACCCATAACAAAAATATAAAAGCTTCCAGCTTGGTACTGACTGTCTTCAGTGCCAAGCCCAGCTTGCACAGGAGAGTGTGTTGAGCAAGTATTTTGGCTTTCAGCACTGTTTTTTTCCCCAGATGGTCACAGATGAGCAGCCCTCATGCTCCATTCAAGGCATGGCTGTGTCTCTGGGACAGGGGAGTGCCAGTCAATAGGAATTGTTTTGGGAATGGTGGGGAGGAGTAGGGATGGGAACATGGTGAAGGTGATGGCACTGTCTAGGAAGGGACAATGTTTACACACACAGTAAGTCAAAAGGAGGGGGCTGAGTCACACCAAAGGCTAGTGTTTTAAGTAGCAACAGGGAAACTGAGGTTCAGACCAAACCAATGCCTTGTGCCAGACTCTGAAGCAGGATGGTGTCAGGGTCAAGGAAGCCTCCAAAACTGCAGTCTTTAAACAGCTCTAGGAGAGGTACATGGGTATCTTGGTCCCTCTGAACACAGGGTGGGAAGGCAGAGAGCAGGCAGATCCACTCCAGCACAGCCCTCACTCTTGTTCTGCCCGTGGGCAGATTCATCCCAGGACTGTTCTCGTCCTTATGCTGTCCATAGGCAAATTCACTACAGGACTGCTCTCGTCCTTGTGCTGTCCATGGGCAGGTTCACCCCAGGGCTGCTGTCGTCCTTGTGCTGTCCCCGTTATGGCACCCAACAGAGTTTTCATGTGGCAGGCAAGTGCACAGGCTGATTCCTTCCAGCAGATGGTAGCAGGAGTAAACAAGGGGATGGGCATCCACGCTGGGCTCCCCAGCTGGACACCACAGTGTTGTTCCTCATGTCCAGAGAGAATGGCTGCCAAGCAAGCAGCACCCAGAGCCAAGGCACCAAGGGGTGCTACAGCCCTTCCTTGTTGACAGGGCCATGGGCACCGTGAGTTTAATGAAGGACTCACCCGTTCTACAGTGAGTTCAGGTACAAAATGGCAGGGGGATGTGCTTGTAAACTCGGTGGTCAGCTGGGGTGGGTTAGCCAAAGTGACAGCTATGGCATGGGCCAGAATGGTTGCCATGGCATCAGACAAGATGTCAGCCATGGCTCAGGCCAAGACAGCTGTCACAGCACTGGGCAGGAACTGATTTACAGCCCCATTTTTCCCAGCTTGCTTTTGGACTGTGGTTCTTCCACTTGAGACCTTGCAACCCTGTTCTCTCACGGGTAACAAGGTATCAGGCCTTGACCTTCCCCACAGCTCCTCAGGTTTACTCCAGTGGCCCTCCATTTCCTTCCTTTGTTCTTTATCCTTCCCCCACATACATCCCTGTTTTTATCCCTCCTCTCCTGTTTTATCACCAGTGGTGGTGACTTTCTGCAGGCCTTTGAGATCCAAATTCCTAATATCAGAACACTACAAGGAAATTCCTGTCCATTTTTTTGGTAGAGGAAGTTTGAAAATGTGATGTTATGCAATGGGATGAGTGGAGTCCTGTCAATAAGAAATTTAAAAGAGCTATTAATCACTTAGTTTAACAGAAGGACTTGGATGGTTGAGGTGTGTGTGGTGCAATGAAGACATGGCTGTGGCATGTCTAGAAGTGAAGGCAAGAGATGTTTTCTCCAACAGCTCAGGCTGTGGCCAAGCTCCTGTAGAGGAGGAGCTGGGCTGGTTTGCAAAACTGTGTTTCTACATCCTGTCTTGCCAGCTTCCCACCTCCAAGTGGTCCAGTTCCCATTAGCTGGCTCACTTTCCCAAGACCCCAGAAGGGAACCAGATGATTGGGGTGCTCTTCCATGAAGCTGTGGAGTTTACAAGTGTTGAGTGCCGAAGTTTGAGGAGGTGATGGCACAGTGATGGGAAGGGGAGAGCCTCTTCCTGCTGCAGAGGGACCCATGGGGCAAGTGTTGCTCTGTGTGACATTTGACAGGTCTGCAACATATGCTGCATCCCAATGCAGGCTGAGGCTGTCCTCCAAATCAGCTTCCAGCCTGTCTCAATGTGAGGTTAAATCCTTGCTCAGGATAAAGAAAGTAGAGAAGCAGCAGATGGAACCAATCAATTTGCCATCCGAAAACCGATCAATTTGTGGGGACTCCTTCCCATCCAAAGGCAGGGTGGGAACAGGGTCCAGCCACTGCATGCATGCAGGAAAGATCAGTGGGCAGCCCATAATAAACCCTAAATGTATTTCCAGCCATAAAATGCTTGACATGCCTTCAGAGAGGCTGTTGAAATCCCTGATTTGCAGCTGGCACTCATTTTCCATTGCAGGTAATAAAAAGACTGAGCCAGAGTGCTCAGATATTCCATCATCGGGGTCCATTGCCATCCCCCAGCCTAATGGCCAGATCACCAGGACTCGCACACCTCCTCCTCTTCCTTCTCAGGGCTCTCCTTTCCCTTCAAACAGTATCCGGACCCTGCAGGTGATGGGAAGGCGAGATAACAAACAGGAGTGGTGATTTCAGGAAGTGGTTGGGACTTGTAAATCCTCACAGGGGCTTCCTCTGTCAGAGGAGCTATCCGGGCAGCGGGGCATGTGCTGGCTGAAGTCATGCCTGTTAGGGAGGTATTTGTTCTTTTGGCCCCCACAGCCCAGGCTGGTTGCTGTAACATCCCTCGAGCCAGGATCTGGTTGCAGCAATAAAGTTGAGCGGGTTGGGTTCCTGGCTGGACAGGAAAGAGTTATTGATCAATGCCATGGATCCTTCCCACCTTCCTCCTGCCCACGGGTGCATACCAAGAGAAGTGAGGAGAGCAAAGCTCAAAAGATGCTCTGTTTGGGAGTAAAGGCTGGCATGGCCAGGGCAAGGACATGGGAAAAGGTTAAACACCAGCTGAGCAAAGCACAGGACCTTTTAAGCATCTCTAAATCAGGGCTGGGAGCACTTTGAAGACAGTTTTATTTTGTTCTGGGGCTGGAGAAACAGGCAGGACCCTGATCCAAGGTGGATATCTCACCACAGTAGGGTAATACCAAGGAAAACTAACTAAAGCAACAACATGCTCACGTCTTGCATTTTACAAGGTCTCCAGGGCTTGTATCCTCTGCTGTGGTGGGGCTGGGACCATTAGTGGACAATCACTGTGTGCCCAGCAGGGAAATGTGGCTTGAGACCCAGCATTTCAGTCAGCTAGTCAAGCTTCATAATTTCTAATCCTGAGCAGATATTATGTCTACAGTAAGATTTATATTAGTAATACCACTAACAATTGTGGTAATGCTAATAAAATAATGTTGGGCTCCTCCATCCAAGGAGCTCCAAGCTTTTAAAGGAAATTAAGTCTCATGGCATCCATCCCACTTCATGAAAGCTTATTTAGCAGCAAAGCCTTCTCCCCACTTCTGTGGCATGCAGTCTCCTCCAAGGTGGAACACAGCAGCTATTTATGAGTAGGCAATAACTGTCCACAGCAATCTAGGTGAAGTAATGGAAGCAGGGTTATAGAGGAGACAGCGTACCAGGACACCCAGCTCAACCACTGGGCTTTTAGATGTATCAGGGGACTCTTTATGGTTTTCAGAACCTACAATGGTCAATCACTAAGGCCTAGTAGTAGCTCTTACTACTAAAGGCAGTAGTGTGGTCTCTTATCCCGCTCTGGGTACCATATGCTCCTGATTTTGAAATCAGGGAAAGTGGAAGCCTTGCTGCCTCCTCTGTGTGACTCAGCACAGCCTCACCCTGGCACTCTGCAGGAAACATTGCTTTATGTGCTAACTTGGGGTTGTCCACTGAGACTGACACCTTGGAGATGGAAAGCTCACCATCTTTTGCAAGCCATGTTCCCTTCCAGAGCTGTGTCAGCACAAGCCTGTCAGGAACCAGCAATCCCAAGAGTAAATCACATCCATAAGACAAGGTGCTTGATGACCAAGAAGACTCTTTGAGCCACCTCTTTTTCTTCTGTGGCCTTGAAGTCACAGACACCAATACCCCAGCCTGAACATCTCCAGCGAAAACTGCTCTGGGACTTAGACCTGGGGGGTGGTGGTGGAAAAAAATCCAAGGTATGTGTGCTGAAAATCCAAGGCATTTGTGATCATCAGTACACACTGCTCTGCCCCCTGCTCCTGCAGGCTTTGATGAATGCAGAACTAGTTAGCAGCACTGGTGTGAGTGGGTCCAAGAGGTCGCGCTGAAAAATGGCACTTTGTCAAAAATGTCATTTCAGCAGCATTTCATTGCCTTTTTCTTTAAATGAAAAAATTCAGAAGGAAATGAAGCCAATGTGTTATTTCACTGTGATTTGAAATTTTTTGCTGCTGATTTTTGAAACTTCTTCCTCTTCTCACCTTCTTTTGGTCTATCATTTGCAGATTTTCTTCATTCTTCAAAAGATGCAGGTTAGGGTCACATTATTTAGTATTATTTCCTTTACTCAAAGAAACTGCAAAAATCAAGATGAAAATTTGAGCTCCACAGGCTTGACCCTGTGCATCTTTTTTTCTTTTTTTTTTTTTAATGAGCTGGTTTCAAAGAGCTTGACCACCTCTTCCTACAGAACCTAGATGATTATGCTTTGGGGTCCTGTTACAGGAGGCCAGATCTTTTCTCATGGCCAACACTGGAAGCCCAGGACAGATGCAGGATGAGGGCAAACACAAAGCCTTACTTGTCCTGGACCTCCTGTCCCCATCACAGCCTGCCAGCTTAATGCTGGGAAATTTTGGGTTAGGATCGGCCACATCACTTGTGCTTGGCTTCCCAAAAAACATCCCTCCCAGACTCAGGGATCTCGAGGAACATAACAGCCATTGCTGCCTTAGGCTTGAGCTCCAGCAGCTCATCTCTTCTTTCACTTGAAAATGGGGATTTTGTTGCTCATTCTAAGCCATTTGGCTTCATCTCCAGCTCTGCATTCACTGCCAGAATAAGCAATAGGCTGTGGGGGCCCTCTGGCTTCCAGCATTATGGAGTGAAGAGGTGTAAGGGCTGGGAGAGCCCATCCTACTCCTCCTCGCTGCCCTTCCCCACCTCTGCCGTCTCACTGTCTGGGGAAGAGAGAGCAGGACCTCACCTAGGACCCTGGAGACAGACTTTCAGCGAGGAAGAGTCTGCCACTGTGCACGTCAGGAATGATTTGATCAGCCAGAGAGATGAGCACCTCCAGCACTGACATCAGGGGACAGACAGAGGAGAGTGCGAAAAAACAGGTGATGGACAGCAGGACTGCAGCACATGGCAGGGTGCAGAGACCCAGGGCTGCAGAGCAGCACCCATGGATGTCACGAATCTCTGCTGGGGACAGCAAGGGGCTGATGAAACTGTCTAATGCTGTGCTGAATTTCTTCTGCAAAACCATCCCTGCTGCTTCCATCTGGGATAACTGTTTAAGAGCTGTTCATGCAAAGCTCTGCTCCCACACAGCCTGCATTGGCTGGGAGTAAAACCAATTGGATGGTGCAAGAACCTTGCTCTTATCCACATTCATGAGTATTTACCCACGTGCAAACACCCCACATGTTACATATTACCTATGGAAACATAATATATGAAAAGATGGGTGAATATCCCTAAATGGGGAATGAGCTTTTCCCAAGCACTCCCTGGCAGACCTTACTTTAGAATGCTGTTCTTGGGAAAATGGTCCCTGATCAGACACATCTGCCAAGCCTTTCTGAGGGTCACCCCACAGCCTCCCTGTGTGCTCACTGAAACTGCCAAGGTCACCAAGACCCTAAACATCCTCCTCTGGCCTCCCTGGCTCAGCAGTTTCCAAGGGCCAGGATACCAGCTGCAAATTGCTCAGAAGGGCTGGATTGCCACCAAGCTCAGCTCAAAGCCTGGCATTGCAGCGTGTATGAAAGGACCATGGATATATTTTTGCCTCTCATATAACCACACACCTCAAGTTATAATGCTCTTCAAGGATGCTCATGGCGAATAGGCCTATGGGTAATATTCCCTGCCCAAGAGAAATTCCTCTCCTTTCAGAGCCAGTTTCCAGAGCTCTTTTATTACATCTTGCTCTCCTCTGCCCTCTCATCTTCAGAGCATTTTGCTCTCTCTTTGCTTTTCTTTCCTTTGGGAACAACTCCCTTTAATTTTAAAATTCTGGGGGCAAAATGTAGCCAAATGGCTGCAGGTGAACATGGCCTCTCTTAGCCTCCACTTTTAAAAAACCCTGCAAAACATGAGAAGAAAAAACAATAGCAACATAAAAAAAAAAAAAAAATTGAGATCAGAAATTCTGCAGAGGACTGCCAAATGGTATTACCACCACATCTACAGCCAAGCCCCACTGTCAAAACCTCACCCTGCCCCTCTGCATGTGATTCTCACCCATACAGTCTGCTGGTGTCTCCTTGCCTCTGTTTATACTAAAGCCCTTGTAGAATAAAACATCCATGTAAAATCCAATTTCCTCTGAATCTCTCTCTGAGAAGAGGCCTAGAGATTGAGTAGATAACCTCTGCAGTAATTGCCTGAACCACTCCTGTTTGCTGGAAAGGTGAGATCCATTTTTCAATTATCTATCTGCAGTGACAGCAGCGAGCAACGGAGCTAAGAGGAAGGAGAGAGAAAGAGAGAGAGGAAATCCAGCCAACAAGAGCCGTCTGTGTCAATCCTGGCAAACGGGAGGTACGATAGATGTGGTCACAGTTCCTGCCATCAATATCCTCTAATATAAATGTCAGCGATGCCATTTTACCCACAGTCATTTCCCACAATGCTGATTACATTATCGTATAATAGAGGGGCGCCAGCCGCACCGCTTTCTCTCCTAACCCTCCTTGCGGTAATGTGTCAATAGCCTGCCTCCATGAAACAAGTCAATTTTCTGCAGGCTTGGCAGCGGAATAAATCTGCCGACTATCTAGAGAGCTGGAGATATTTATACACACCGTGTCCTCTCTCTCTCTCTCTCACTTGCTCTCTTTCTCCCTCTCTCTCTTTCTCTCCCTCCCCCTCCCACCTTCCCTCCCTGCGTGTGCAAGCATAGATGTGTGTCCTCAGCAGAATTGAGTGATTTTCAGCCCAGACTCAATAAGAAGAGAATTTAGGGCAGTCCTACAGCTTGGCTTCCAGTAACAGCCCTACACGTTTATTTTCTTTAGCTTAACAGGAAAGAGAGAATTATGTTTAGATTTATATGACAAGGGCAGTTCTACCAAAACGCTTGTGATAAGCACCGTAGAAGGGGGAGGAAGGTGTGTGCATGTGTGACAAAAACCAGGCAGGCCAGTGGCAGAGAGGGATTGCAACACCTTGCAGGTCACACCAGGGGGATCCTCTGGGAGCTGGAAAAGCAGCTCTTACTTTAACCGACAGCTCCTTTTTTAGTGCATGTCTGAATCAAATGCCAGTGGAAAGAGGAGGAGGGAGGCCATGGGCTCCTCCAACCCTGCTGATGGATGAAAGTGAAGGCGTTTGGCTCTGGTCTCTTGACTCTTGCAGGTAAAGAGACTTCCAAGGACAAGATACTCTGGCCACTGCAGTGTTAATTGTTCTCTTGGGGATGTCCCCAGGACACCCTGTAGTCATCCCCAGGACACCCTGTGGTCCACTGCTCCATACACCCCTGCTATGATGTCTCCCTTTCTCTAACACAGATGGTCCTCCCTGAAAGCTCCAACGGCTTCCTCTGCCAGCCAGCAAAGACTGCTCAGGCCATTCTGGACCCCCAGGCACTGGTTAAAATGGCAGATACTCCTCATGCTCACAAAGGAAAACTTTTCCACTTTAGTGAGGCACAGCAACAACTCAGAGTGCTCTGGAGAGTCTCTGCTCCCTCTGCATGCTGGACAGAGAGACAGACTCAGATCTCCAATCCCTCTTGGACTAATACCGTGAAGTATTTCTCCTTCCTCTCATCTCTGCTCAACACAGAAGACTTTATATTTAGTTCTCAGTGGCGGAAGTCTTTTGGTGATGGAAATTGTCAATTATTTTTTGCCAAGAGGGAAAATCAAAGCCTGAAAAGACTAATAGCAAATACAAGATTGCTTTCAAATTTTGGGCTTTGATTTTATTTTTTTTTTAATAAAAACCTGCAAATGTTCCATCTGTTTCCATCAAATTTTGTGCAAGAGGCAAATAATGTTTGGATCATTGCTTTTGGCTTGATTTCTCTATCCTCCTGCTCCAGAACATGGCAGTTTCTGGGCAAGGAGATTGTGTGTCCTCCACTAGCCCTGGGAGGGGTGAGTCCACCATGTCCCAGTGATGGGGAAGGCTCCACCAAAGGCACAGCTCACAGTAAAAGGTTGTCCTGCTGGCTCCCTAGAGTCACTCCTGTCAGCTTTCAGAAGGTCGGGCTGGGAGAGGATAAGGAGAACTCGGGGTCCTCATTCAATCCCTAGGCCAGCACAGAACTCTGCCCATGTATCCCCAGCCTTGATGAACATCACACTTTTCCTTGTCCACCTCCACCATGACTTTGTTAAATGTAACTTGTAACCCACACAGTCACCACAAAGTTAATTGCTAACACAAATCCCCTCTGGGCAAGAGCAGGCCCAAAGGAAGCAGAGCATGCTCAGCACAATGGGGTGACTTGGCCCTGAGGAAAAGCCAGGGAGTAGGTACATTGGAGGATACTTGTCTTGGGCTCTGGCTCCTCTCCACAGAGGGAAGACATCCAACTCCCTGCCCATCATTCTGCTTGTGTACACACCTTCACAATGATGCCAGCAGCTTTGGGGTTTTTTGCCCTGGAAGCTGTGTCAGAGATTGACAAGAGCTTTATAAAATTGGGAGGGAAGTGGGGCACTGTGTCTTGATGAAAGTTTTATTTAGAAATCAATGCAACCCACAGCTCCATCATACAAGCTCCAGTCCTTCTACCCTTTTCAGTCCTGTCTGCCTGGGCTGCAAGTCATCAACACCTGTCAGAAAGAGAGGCCAGTGGTGAAGGTACATAAGAAAAAACAGGCATCATCCACCCAGAGGAACCTAAAATTCCTTCCATGGTCATCTTGAAAAGAACCTTTGTCTGGTAAAGGCTCTTATTGGGTCCTTGCTGGGAAAGGCTCTCCCCACATCTGGAAGGGACAAATCTGTCCCCAGTGGAAAAAAGCTAAAGTTGGAGACAGTTGGGGCTGCCCAGTCCAAGAGCCATCAGAGCCAACAGGAGCCTTCCTGTTGACACAATCAGCCTTCAAATGAGTCTAAAATCTGGACACATGCCCTGGACCACAGCCTTCAGAGGTAGGTATTGGTGCTGTTTCACTGCCAAGACCCAAGACAAACTGCAAAGGAAGGTTACTGTGTTAAGATACATTTCTCCAAAGTGAGGAAGTGAGAACTGACTCCAGAGCTCTGATTCAGATCCTTGTCTGCATATGTGGAATATCATTAAGAGAGAAAAGCTGGCAGCAAGCTTCAATTGCTTACTACTACACTGGCAGGAAAGACAAATGCAGAGCATAAGATAAATGAGGCACTTCCAATGCAAGAAAGTCAATACTATAGAGACCTTCAAACTGGAGTCTGGGGAGCAGCTTACAATTCAGCTTGCTGGTACAGACAGGAAGACATCTCTGAGCTGAGAGCTTATCAGCTATTCAGACTGGTACATGCCAGTGGGGTGACAAGACAGGTGGCCACATGGGACTGGACTGCACAAGTCCTTGCAAAAGTCTACTGGGAGGGATTGCTCATGCACCATCTGTGTTATGGAAGCTTTTGAAGAAAATCAGAGCCCTGCTGTGCAACATAATGTTCCAGTAAAAGAAGACTGAATCCTGGTTCAAGACAGTCTGGTGTGGCCAGGCAAAATGCAAGACAGAATAGAAAATAGGCTTGCTCCAAAATTTTATTAAAAAGCCATGCTGATCTCCCTGGGACTACTTTTCAGGATGCTCAGAGTCATCCAGAAACACCGAGCACCCAGAACACTCTGCCACGTCAGACCAATGCTGTGTCATTCCCCCTTCCCTGCTGTGGTTCACTGAGGGGCCAGACCTCCATGGCACAGCAATGCTGGGTGCCAGCTTCTCTGCTGTGCAGCATCACAACACAGCTGTGTGTGAGGCAGCATTAAATGTGGCTCTGGGTGCATATGCACGTGCTCAGTCCCACAACTGAGGGAAATGCAAACTGATCCACCGAGGAAAGAAAGGAAGAAGCTGCTCTCCTTTTTTCAATTATATCCAGGTCCAAGGTCAGCAACCTCTTCCCTCCTGCTCTGCAGTATCTTGTCACACAAAACCCAGAGAGAAAGGGAATGTGATAAAGATGAAAGTGATGTGGCAGGCTCGTATGTGAAAACAATCACCCTTCAATTAAATGTGATTGATTTCCCAAATCAGAGATGCATTCAGCTTCCAACAGATAGATATGGGCGAAGGCCAGATGCTGGGGAATTCAGCACACGTGCTTGGTCTAGGACATCACAAGGAAACAAAATGGAGATGCAATAAAGTACCAGGTGCTTTGAGATGAGTCTGAGATGGGCATAAAGCTGAGCCAGGAGAATTTTCCCCCTCAAAGGAAAACTCAGTGCTGAGAAACAAAATGCAGAGAAAGGTTGTGTTTTTCCAAGTTTTGAAGATTTTTTTGTATCAGACCAGCAACCAAGGACAGCCCAGAAGAGTTTGCAGGTATTTTGCAGATATATAGAAGAGTCTTTCTGACATAAAGCTGTTTCTGTTCAGGTCAGACAAGGGACATAGCCGGTCTCATCAGGGAGGTGGGTGCAGAATGGGGCAAGGCACTTTGGTGACATCTCACAGTGTTGCTCTAAAGCCTTTGACAAATAACTGGGAGGTTAAGAAACTCCATTTGGTTCTTCTAATGTCAGCTGTGTCTCTTTTCTCATTCAGATTCAGAGAGCCCTTCCAGCTGTTTTAAAGACCCCTGATGCTTTGTGAACCAAACCTGCCCACCGATGTCCACACTGCCACTGCTGGGGCAAAGCAACTCAGGGTGTTTCACAGCAGGCAGGTAGTGATATAGATGATATCGGAGAAGCCACTTTGCCCAAATAGGAGAGGAATCTGCTATAAATGTCTGCAGCAAGCAGACTGAAGCACTGCAATGAGGCAGAGGAGCAGCATCCAGATAACCAGCCTCTGTTGATATGGCTGTGCATATCAGGGCTGGCCAAAATATATGCCATGATTTAGAGGAAAATTGGGTACTCCAGTGCTGGTCACAACTACTCTAGCTAGCAGTCCTCATCAGCATTTTTTTAACCATGCAAGGGGGGCTTGCCACCCCCTCAGAAATTCACCCCCTCAGGTCCTATATGAGCATCCATCATTGCAGCATCTGGTCACACCATCCTACAGAGCCCCCTCCTGCATTTATCAGAAATAGGCAAGGGCAAAACTGGCAGCCTCAGTGAGGTGTTTGGCTAGAGAGAAAGGAAGGCAACACTGCAGATTTAGTACATTTCATGGCAGGAGAGCAGTTCCTGTATTTCAGTCTGAGCTGTTGTCCTGTTTTCCGTATCACGATCAACCCCATCCATCTCCCTCTCTCTCCCCCTTGTCCCTTTCAGGGATTTCACATAAAAGGTCTGCACTTGACCCCCCTCCTCCCTGCAGGGAGAGGGGAAGGCCGTGAATAGAGAGACCCTCATGTTTGCAGAAGTGATTTTCACATTAATGGCAGCATATGTTTGCATGGATTCCGAGCTGCGGGGCTGAGCGCGTGTGTGTGCCTGCGCTCGCTGCGGGCGCGGGCGGCCGCCGGCTCCGCGCGTGGGGCGCCAGGTGCTCGCTGTCAGGCTGAACAAAAAGAAGTGGCAGCACTCTGCGCCGGGAGGCTGCGCTGGCAGCTCCCCCCTGCCTGCAGCCCTGCGCTGAGCATCCTCTCTGAGCTGCCCTCCTCGCTCCCCGAATCGCACAGCACAGCGCTCCCTCGCTGGGGCTGTCTCCTGTCACCCATCCCTGCTACCCAAAGGCTCGGATGGTGACTTTGGGCGGACGGTGGTCTGCAGAGGGTGCTGGAATATACTCTGGAGGCTGCTCTGACCTTCTGCCAGACTGGTACATCTCACTGTCCACGTAAATTCTTGCTATACCAAAAAACAGATCAGCGAGGTCACTTGCGGGATTCACATGCCCAGTTCATGGCTGATACAGCCTGCTGCCTCCTTCCACCCCTTTTCTCATGCACCATATGGTTGTGATTTTCAGGCCATCCTGACTGGCGTCCCCAAGTTTCTCTGGGTGAGGAGCACTTCATTGTCCCCAGCACCCCATCTTCAGTGTGAGTAGCACCCACATTCCCTGCATGGGGCTGGACACCCTCCAGTCAGCACCAGCAAACCCTCAGCTCTGCCCCATCCAGGGCAACAGGGAAGCTGGAGCTGCAGCTTAAGAGCTGTGGGGATGAAAAGCAGTTTGCACATCTTGGTGCCCATCCAGGATATACTAAATCCAGGTGTTTGCCAACGACAATGGAACCAGGAATTGCAAAGGGGGAGGCCTGACCCTGCTGCCCCGTTCACTCATACCCAAGGAGTTCATGGATGTACTCAAACTTTCATCAACCAAACTTTCTGGGGGAGTCCAGGACTTAATCTTTTATTCTGCTCCATTTCTTCTGCCTCTGAAACAGGAGTCACTGTGTTTCTTTTTGCTGCACTGTGTATCCATCTTCTCTTCTTAGTTCCTGACCTGTCTGGTGCCCTGGAGATATGCAATGGCTCCAGCATCTCCCTGGGATTGTCCAGACACTGCTGCAATCACAGTAAATTCATGAAGAATAAGAATTTGGTGTGATTCTGTGTGGACTATGAGGACCCTCAGAAGTATGGCTGGCATGAATGGACAGAGCAAGCTGTCAGCAGTGCTGCTGCCCAGCACTCAATGACAAGAAGTCTCTTCTCTTCCCAGATAAGCTCAGGCCTATGCCCTGTGGGAGAGCTGCCTCATGCCCCCAGGTGAGCTCAGCTGCTGAAGAGTCCCATGCTGAGAACAGTAGAAATTGCTCATCTTGCTGTGTGAGCCCTCAAGTGTGGATGTTGCAGACTTTACAGCCTGTGCCACCTATTTGACACCTGATGAAAATTCCATCTCTTCCATCCGTGGCTTAATCTCCTTTGTGTGTGGCAAATGAACAGTGACCTTGAACCCTTGCGGGGTTCACAATCTGGAAATTGTTCATCTTCTCAGGACAGCCCCGTGCCTTTGCAACAACATGTTCTACAGGCAGAGCTCCCAGGGAGAGCTGTTGTGGTACTTCCACACACTCAGAGTGCTCACCTGGGACAGAGTCAGGGCCTTTGAGGCAGCCAGCACCAAGAATCAATGTTCATACTCAGAACCAAGACATTGTGCCTGGAACTTGGAGTAACTTCTCTTTACCCTCTGTCTTGTCAACCTGGCAATGCAGAAAAATAAAGAGAAGGTTTCATTTGCTGGAAATCTTGGTATTTCCAAGTCGTTCTCAGTGGGGAATCAGAAGGAAAAGTTGAAATGCAGATAGAACTTTTTTTTGCAGAAAGAAAAAAAAAAAAAAGAGAAAAATCTCCAAACTGCAGATTGCAACTAAATCATGAATCTAGAAAGTGAAAACACCAGCAAGAAAAATCTCTTTTGCCATTGGAAATGTAACTTGGGAAGAAGAAATTTCTTGTCATATTTTAAAATGAAGCCTGCTGCTCAGCCTGGGAATTTGAAGCTGGAATGATTTGTATAGTTTCTTTGATTCTCTTGATCAGAAAATAAAAAACCTGTATCAAAATATTTTCCTCAGAAGGATCTTGATGCTGGAATAACCACATTTTTCTCCATAAGAAATTTTTAAGCAAAACAGATCAGCTCTGTTCATTAGGATGCATTTGGACTCTAACCTTAAATTTTTGTTTCTGGCTTCTGCTTTGTTTTTTTCCAAGAAAACCCCAGAGATGACCATGTAATCCCAGAATCTGGGAGCCAGAGCTTTAGAGAAAACACCTGATACCACAAAGGGGCTGATGCTATACATAGCCCAGACACTACACTGCAGTAGACAGGAAGACAGGGAAGAATTTGGTGGGTGCAATAGCTCGATGCCTTATTTATAGTGTGAAGCTGTGAAGCAGTGGTGGGCTGAGCTCCGGTTGCCATTTCCTTTGCTGTGCTTGCACCCAGCAAAACAAACACATGTGGGACATGCTAAACTGGTGTCATCCACTCTCAGAAGGATATCTCCAAGGCAGGCTATTTTAATCTGCCTGGGCATACTCTATACCCTGCTGTAACCACTCTCCTTTTTTCGCTTGTGCTTTACATAAAAATACCTGCTGCAGATTCATTGTCAACTCTTGTGTGTACAGACCCCTATGAGTTTTTTTGTCTCCTCACCTACTCTGATGGGAGGGGCTGCGATGTAAGAGAGATCAGCTAGTGCAGATTTGTAAAACTGCAGAAGTGCTCAGGCCAGGTCTTGTTAATGAACCAAAGTCGTTTGCACCCTTCCAGACACTGAGCCCTCTGACTGTGAGAAGAGCATGGGTTGTAAACAGCTGAAGTGTTAGAAGTACTGAGTACAGCAGTATTTAAAATCTTGAAGACTGTAGTAGTACCCAGGAAGCAGATGATCCTCCAGATCCACCAACGGTATGTTTGGTGGATAGACTTCTACCAAGTGAGAACGTGGGAAGCAAACAGGTGGCCTCATGGCATGGAGAGGCTTTCTTTGGTTGTTTTGTGTGTGAGGAAGGATTGGAAAAAAAGCTAAAATCATTATACTTTTTTTTTAGTCCCCATGCAGTAAGATTGGCCACTTGTGAAATGAAGGGTCCCACCATGTTTTGAACATTAAATACTCAGATGGGGCTAGAGACCAGTGCAAAAAGCCCCACAGCTACCATCCTCTGAGACCACACTGCAACACCCACTGCTCCCTTCCTACAGAACAATCAGGCAGTGGGAATCACGGGCTGCTGAGCAGAGCAGGGCTGCTGTCAGTTTACAACAGGGCACAGCAAAGGGAAGCACCATGCCCTCAGGGGAGAGAAATCCCTTTGGCTTTTGAAAAGTATGTTTTTCTTTTAAGATCTCTAAGCAACCAGCAACCCCGATGTGCAGCCACTCCAATCAGGGCAGAGGTGTGAAGGTGTCTCACACGAGGTCTGCAGGGCATAGACAACTTTAACCCCACAGTCACAAATGTGTGTGTAAAATTCCCTTGCTGAGCACCTTCCCCCCAGCATTCCTGCATCGTGCTGACAGGATCACACATTCCCAGTACATCCTTCATGCAATAGCAGGGCTGCAGGGATGAAGGCTGATGTGAGGGCTTAATTAATCAGTTAATTAATCCCAATCATTTTAACCCTCCAAATCCCTGCTGCACTCTAGTTTGGCAGTTTGTTCATTAGTGGAAGTTTTTTTGGTTGTTTTGAACCTGGATCATTTGATTTCTCCCAAGACAGAAGCAAGGTATAATCATGTCATTAGGAGAGTGAATGTGGTTTTTATGTGTCTGTGTGTGTCTCCTGTGTTAGAAGCAAGCTCTGCTTGGGACTTTTCTGTCCTGCCTCTATCGTCTCCTTGGGTTGTACTCTGTACCAGACATTGAAAGGCTCAGGTCAGGCTGTGCAGGGGCAGGAATGCCTTTGCCCTCTATGCACTCTTTAAGCCACACCAAATACTCAGGATGTGCTGATGAGGGCACCTTTGGGTCTTGGGAGATGGACTTGGTGGATCTCATGCCCACATTCAGCAGGAGCTCCCTCCCTGTGAGTGTTAGGGCGACCCTACACAGCAGAGGTGTGAAACACAAATCCCAGCTTGCTGAAGAAGCAGCAGTTAAATATGTGGTCTCTGACTACCACATGAAATGGAAATCCACCCTGCTGTAGTTCTGCTCCGCTTGTTCTGTGGTAATGCTCTTTCTAAAGCACCAAGACACCCTGTCCCATCTTCTGACATGTTAGGACACCTGGATGTATCTTACAGACTTCCAAACCCTTCTTCCACCCTTTGTCCTGCTTCCATCGCTGTCCCTGGCTGAGGCAGAGAACTGCTCACTCACACCACTTCACTGACACCATTTTCAGACCTTCATTTCTCTCCTATCCTCTGCTCCTGGAATACACACACTCACTACCCTTCACTGTGTTTGCAGCCTCCCATCTTGAGACAAGCCCAGCAGCTTGGTTCAGGTGCCAAGCTCCAGCCAGCACCACCCAGGAGAAGGAACTCTGGGAAAGTGAGAAGATTTACTGCTCCAGGTCCTAAATACACCATCGGTGTTGTCACTCTGCCGGTGCACATCCCTGTTCCCTGGGTTTTTACAGCACATCTTTGTGCCACTTGGCTACAGTAATGAGACCCCAACCTAATTGCTATTCAAAAAACTCCAGTTAAATTAACAGCTCCATCCAATGATCACCAACATCTGCTGTTCATCAGGCAGCCTTCCCTCCCCTCCTGCTCCCTGCATCTCCTTAAATCCCAATGCCCCAAAATAGAGTGTGTCTGTGCTAGGCATGAGCTAGGTGTAACAGAAACACACTGTCTCTGCTCTCAGCTGTGCTGGGCCTGTGCATGAGCCCACTCACATGTGTGGGAGCACACACTTAGCTGCAGTGATGGGACTAGGTGAGCCAGAGCAATATGTAACCGCACAAATGCACAAACATCCCTGTGCCTTTGTCTCACAAACACCCAATATCTGAATCTCCAGACCCTTTGTTGCACTGGCGATTCATTTCCCCCACATCGCATGGGGAAGAACTGGTGAGGAAAGGAGGTGACTTGTGCAGCTGACACTGGCAGGGAGACCAACTTCACAGGAGCTTCACAGTCCTTTGACTCACCATTTCTGTGTGAGGATTTAGTCCAATACCAGCACAGCTCTGGCTGAAAATCAGGTCCTGACTCTGACTTCTGTAGGTAGTTTCAGTCTGTTTGTCCAGAGATTTGTGAAGCCCGTGTGTTCCTCACAAGCTCCAACAGCTCCACAGTGCTTGGGGAGAGGGAAGGTCACTTCTCTGATTCAGAGGTTAACAGGGTCACGCTTCACTTGTGGAAAAAACTCCTGCCTAAAATTAAGCCTCAGCCTTGCAGAAAGCCAGGCCAGGCAAGCCATTAAAAAAAGGTCAAAGATATTATCAGCTCCTAATCCAATTAGGTACTGATTATCTGTGAATTCAGCACAGCCTCACTGTTAGAGCTATGCTTAGGAAAATGAGCATCTCCAAAAAACCAGCTGGAGATCGAGGGGGCTCTGAGAGCTGAGGCAGCTTTGTGAGAGATTATGCTTCTGCCTAGGGAGCACCGACTGTAGCAAGAGCTACGTTGGGTTTTCATTGCTATCTTTCTTTGTACGTGTCGCTTGGTGGGTGACATTACATTGCTGGTGAAGGAGGCAGACAGATCTGTAACCATCCCCACTCCTAAATATAAGTTTAAGAACAAAGGGAAACAAGAATTTCTAAATTCGATTAAAATCAGTGATGCAGCAGCCTGACTTGTTGGGAATTCTCCAGCAAAACATTTTTAATGGAAAATATCATTCTGGCAAACCCAACAGTTTCCATGGGGAAATAACAGTTTTACCGTTTACTTGTTGGGGAGGGATTTAATTTTTTTATTTTTGGTCAGTCCAGCAAAACCAACACATTTTAAGGAGGTTTCCGCCTAGTGATGGGAAAAAAAAACCTTCCAGCAGGGTAGAAACCTTACTGTTTTTAATCTGGCACTTGATTGCTTTATTAAGAGGATTATGTGATACAGTCCTGAGATACCAGGGGAATGGATTTGCTCCCCTGGCAGGCGGTCTGACTTTGAGTAAAGAGAGTTTGTGTGCTGAGTGGTGGCTGAAAGAGTTATGGAAATTACCCCCTGTGGCTCCATCCCCCTTGTCTCTGGACCAGAAGGTCTTTGAGGTTTGTTTCTTTGGTTTGTTTGGGTTGTTTGGTTTTGTTTTTTTTTTGCTAATAATAGGATTGAACCATGGCAGGTTTCTCTCCCTAAATGGAACACCTTGCACATCTTGCTGTGGCAAACTTCCTTGTAGATATGTGAATTGTTTGGGGTGGTTTCTTCTGTGAAAACAGGGAGAGGTGCTCTGGACAGGACAAATCCTGCAGTCCCAAGTCCTGGATTTGTTTTTAAGTATGATTCACATACTTAAACTTGGGGGATCAGGGAATGCTTCCCTCTGCCCTTTGTGGCCCTCCTTCCTTGAAGGCAACATCAGTTTGGTTCCTTATTTCTTAGAGGCAACAATTCTAATATCTTTGCATGTGTTTTACAGTCCCCCATGGCTTGTTGGGCAGAGCCAGACAGCTTTGCAACACCTACCTGAGCAGCTCTATGGATTTCCACTGTTGCTGTTTGTCTGCAATGACATTTCGGTTGTAGCTTCTGCCTTAGGAAAGTGATACTCTTTCAAAGAGTATTTCAAAGAAATCTGCCTGTCAGCAGAGCCACCCCTGGGCAGGAGCTTGCAAATACTGACAAGTGGTGATCAGACTGGAAGGGCAGTACTCCTGATGGGGCTGGGACTCTGGTACCACTTCCTAACCTTTAGGAAAAAGCAAGTTCTGATCACAGACTGGACCTGCCAAGGGTGTTGGGCTCTGCAGGAGTTGAACCCGTCTGGATCTGAGTGCCAACAGTGGTTCTTGCTTCTGACACAGATTTGCGGCTCAGCCTAGGGAAGATGAAGTTTCCCTTCCATATTTTAGCTGTGAGAACAGCTTTCTGGCCAAAGATTATCAATCAGAGTCTGTGTTTTGGGTTTACATCTGCTGAACATCTGGGCTTGAGGGTTTAGCCATGCAGCAGTGGTCACCAGCATGCACTTGTAAAGGGCATCTATTACGCTGCATTAACCCCACGTGGACACATGCAGGCAGGATTAAGAGGCCATAATCACATTCAGCTTGGTGGGCTTTTGAAAGAGAAATCAAATGAAGGCTGTGAACAAGGACATCCCTGCGGGAGCTTAACACAATTTGGCTAATCCACTTGGCGTGTAAATGGTTTGTTCAACTTCATCTTTCCTGCCAGCATGTATAGACAAGGTGGGAGTGAGAAGACGTGCACTTGAGACACGCAGGTAAGCTGAGTCAGGTCTTCTGTGGGGGCCTGGCTCTGGAGTTCCCAACTGAGAAGGGGCTTCCTTGTGAGTCTGAAACAAACTGGGGGGAAAGCGTGAGGGGGGCAGCTGAGGGCAGGGCAGGTTCTCAGGCTCAGTGAAGACAGAGGAGGAGATGTTGGTAAATAGGCCATTAACACCCAGTGTCACTCCATTAATTTCACTGAATAAATCTGTCCTCTTTTCTTCCTCCCACCTCCTATGGCCCAAACTAGAGGCTGTTTGCTGGACTGGAAGAAGTACCCAACAAAACCATGGCTGTTCTTGGTCAGACCCTTACTAAAAGCTCAGTGAGTTCTGGGACTAGCACTGTCTCTTTGATTTGACAAAGGTGGACAACAATGGCAAGTGTTGCTTCCATGAAGAAATTTGGAATTGAGTGGCATTTTCTGTCTTCTTCCCTCCGCTGGAAAGGCAAGCAAATGCCTTTCAGCCAGCATCTGTACATGCCCATCCAGCCAAGAGGGCACCTTTCCCTCCACATATGTATCTCCCCAGCAAGGACAAAGCCCACAGAGGATGGGAGGAGCAGCTGACCCTGTCTCTGAGACAAGGTCTTTGCTGGTAGAAAGCTGAGGCTCAAGGCAGGCAGGTGCAACATCTCCCTGAGCTGAGCTGGGATGTCATGGCCAGGAAAAGAGTTGCAGCCAGTCCCCAGCTGGAGCAGCTTGCCTTATACCCAGGGCCTGCAGCACTGAAACCTAGGGTGCTGCCACCTGCTTAAAGAAGCAGCTCTGCTAGAACATCAAATAAATTAGGGGATTTTGTTCTCTATGTGCTGCTCTCGGAGCAACAGCACAAGTTATACTGCAAGACCATTATTCGTGTGGGAGGCACTGGTGAGGTCCCCACAGCCTGTGGCTCTTTCATTCCCTCCTGCCACTGCAATGGTTCATGCTATCAGTACCTTCAAAGGCTCTCAGAATCTGGATGTTTTGTGACCAGTGTTTCTCTGGCTATCAGTACGATCAAAGCAAAGAGAGTGAGCACGAGGTGGAGGAGGGAGGAGAGGTAAGAGCTGAAGCTGTTGCAGGGACTACAGCTGCCCTGTAGGAAAGTTCAGGTGTAAGGACATTGATCATCTCTCCTCTGCAAATGTGGCAGTGGAGATGTCCCTGACTCTGCCTTACTCACCTGTCTGGGCTGTGGCCGTAATGAATTCATACCAATAAAGAATTACTTAAAATTCCTTTACAAGCTAGCATCAGAGACATGGAACAGAGTGTGACTGACCTACATCCCTTCACAGAAATCCCAGACCCTGTCTCAGGCCTTCCCAGACCATATGCAATCACATCCAGCCCTTATCTCCATGGATCAGTGGAGATTTTGATTTCCAGGTAGAGATCTCATTGATTTTTTTTTAATTGATGTTGCTATGGCAAGAAAGAGTTTTACCCTATTGGAGACTGCATGGCTGCAGGTAAAGACTGCTACAGTCTGTATAAGGTTTCATTACAGAAGATGGTTTGAGTGACCTACCTCTAAAAAAGGCAATAAAAAAACCCTGTTAGGATCAGCCTTGCCTTGGCAAGATGGATCAATTTGGCAAGCACTGGCAGGAGGGAGCTCCCCATCTCTAACCAGCCTTACTAACCAGAGTCCCTGGCAATTTGTACTCTAGTATAAGGCAGCTCATTACTTGCTTTCTAAACAACTGCTGGGGTAAATACCTTTCCTCATCTCTTTGCCAATGCAGCCAGCACACTACTGCATGATTGGGGCACTGCTGCCTTTGCATGCCACAAGCTACCCCATAGGTCCTACTGAGGGGGAAATAGGTTGTGTGGGGTAACTAACTGAGTTCGAGGGCAAAGACAACGAGAGATGCTTTGGTTTCAGTTAAGCCTTGTCCCATGGGAAGGCAGGGAAAAGGTGATAAGGGACCCTTACTCTGGCATGCCTTCCTCACATCCCCCTTCCCACCGACTCTTGGGCAGCTGCAAAATTCACCACTTTCCCAGCACTCACCCAGGAGGGAATAACGATAATAAAAACAAAATCAGAATGATTCCCTTCCCCAGACTGGGGGGGGACGGGAGGGGAACAAGCTCTTGGGAAAGTCTTGGATTTCACAGCCTCCCCTGGCAAACGTGACTTTTCAGAGAGAAAGTCGCCGCCACTGGCTTGTCCTTCGTGTCTGCAGAAAGGGGGTCCTCTCTCAGCTTTTCCCTTGTCATTGGATCCGGTCGGAGGGGCTGCGGTCCTGCCACTTCCCCCATGCTAAAAGAAACAGATTTGTCATCCCTGATGGGCTCTGCTTTCCCAGCCTCTCTTGCCTCATTTAAAGAAAACCCCCCAATCCCTCAACAATGTAGAGCTTGAAATCTTTTCTTCCTACTTGATACTTCATTACTGTGATTGCTTTTTATTGATTGACAGAGCTGCCTTTGCAAACACATGGGACCCTCAGAGAATTGCAAGCAGCCGATTCAGTCCTGCTTTGAAACACGTGCTCGCAACTTCTCCCACTGAGCATGACGGAGCTGCACCTTCCCCTGCTCCTGAAACACAGCTTCCTTGGGGGGACAGTGGGAAGACTGGGAGCTGGTTTCTCTGCCAGGCTGGGAAACACAGAGCCTGATCATCAGGGAAGGCAAGAGGCTGCCACCAAGAGCTTTATTAATAATGGCCAAAATTGTCTCTTTCTGAGCTCTAAGGGCAGGCTGTGGCTCTACAGAAAATCACTGCACAGAGATGATGTTCCACTGCATTAGTGATACACAGGCCCTGGCAGGATATTTGGTTTACTTCTCATGAAAATCTCCCTGCTTCCTCCAAACCCATGCTGTGGCTCACCACTGTCTTCATGTGAACGGTGATTCTGTTTTTTGATCCATGTTCCACCTATGAGGGGTGTCCCCCAGTCACTCCAGCCACAAGAGACCAAATTCTTACTAGGCACCATGCAATGGTCAGGGCTTGTTAATGTTAGTCCTTGGCTGGTTTCATTCCTGGCTGCCAGCAGGCAGGAACACAAGCAGAGGAACTGGTGAAGCAGCAAGACCACACAGCAGAGCAAAGCACTGGCAGCTTTCTTGCTCTTCCTTGATGCAATTTAGGGCGACAACAACTCCCAGCAACCAGATCTCCTGAGGTGGTCTGGAGGATGTGTCTGCCTGCCCTGGGTTTTTAATCAAACCTGAGGATACTTTTGTCTCCTGACTTTCTGAGGAAACATTGCTCAGAAAGTAGGAGACAAAATGCAACTGTCAGAATACAGATCTTGGCCATGATGTATGGGGCGGTGAGATGGGCTGCTGCTTGTTATCCCCTGCCCTGTTTCAGCAACAGACAAGGGGATGATGCAAGAAGTGGTTGCCAGCCAGCAGGCAGATCACAGGGAGTCCAGCCATAAGAAAAAAATGACCTGAAAGGATCACTTGTAAAGGTGAGGAGAGCACTAGCTATTAACCTGCTGCAGACACTGATTAAAGACACACTATCCTATGGCTCACATTCAAGGTTTTCTAGCCACACTAGGAATAGCAATAATTCTTAACCAAGAAGTGCTTCCAGTGCTGTTTCCAAGTGTTTCAAATTTTAAAGCAGGTCTTTTCACTCCTTCCCTCAGGCAAGAAGCTGTTGGGCTGTCCCAGCAGTGCTAACCCAACCCTCACTTCCATTAGACCAGCACTTCAGCCCCACTCGCTGAGATGGCTTCACACAAGCACAGGTTGGGGTTCTCTTGCTCTGCCTGAACAAATCATTTAACCAGACCAGCAGCATAAAAGCTGGGGATGTGAGCTCAGCCAGCTCGCAAAGCAGCCTGCCCTCACCTGCCCCAGCATGTCAGGGATGCTTTCCTTCCTGCCTGCTCTGTGGCACCAAGCAGTCCGTGGGATCCCTTCCCAATGCCAGATACCAAGAGCAAGGGAGCTGTCTGTGTTGGGAGTGGCATTTACCAGTGTACACATTGCCACTGCTCTGGCCACCAGCTGCCTTTATTCCCACCCCATCCTTTCTGCAGCAGTTTCTACCCTCTGTGGTGTTTCTGCAGCAAGTTATCTTTTTGCTGAAATAAATTCTGGACACAATCAAGAAGTCTTTCCACAGCTGCAGTGTGGGCTGCAGTGTGGGCTGCTTGGTACTAGCATACAGCCCTCTGTCCCCAAATTTGCTTTGACTTGAGACCTTTCTGAGCCTCCCTGGTATCTCCCAGCAGAGGGAAACACTGGCACAAGGACACGACCAGGTTGCAGCAATACTCTGTAACGCTACGGGTGGACATTAGCACCCTACTTCCCTCCTGAGAGCCAGGGCACTCCTTGGCCACATCTGGGAGGATGGGGGAGCCTCAGGGCAAGGGGGCATGTATCAGCTGCCAGGCTTCCGTGTTGAGGATGCCTGGCAGCTTTGCCTCCAGGAAAATCTTCCCTGTGGTGAGGGGAGCTTTAAGCAGTGCCCCAAAGCCCTGACATCTTGGAAGGGTTTTTCCCTTTGTCTCTCTTTCCTTTTTTCCAGATCTGACTTAAAACAGAGATCAGGATGACTCTCAGCAAGCAAAGATCCCATGACTGTTTCCCCAAGAGTCAGGATATTAGTCCTTGTATGCTGGCCATATTCCAGCTCGGGAAATTACCTTCTGCCTCCCTAAATCCCCCCTGCGGTTTCAATTGGATACAGGCTTCTTCTCTCTCTTGCCGAAACTGCTGTGCCGGGTTGCTGTGCGCGGTTAAGCAGCTGCTGTCGGAGGTGGGTGACAGGATTGATCCCGGGGGTGCTGGGTCAGCGCTGTGCAGGGGCAGGAGCGCAGCCTGCTGAAACACTCCTGGGGATCACACTTGTCCCAAACGGGGCTCCACTCACAGAACTGCCCCTATGGACTCTGTTCCCAGATCCCTCTGTTCTTAGCCCCTCTTCTGCCCCCTTGGCCTCACAGAACCACAACTCGCACACACTGAGATGTATTTTGCTTCATTTTCCAGCATGTCAGCTGCTTGGCCAAGCAGCAGCTGCTGGAGCATCGATGTGCTCATGCACCTGGAGAACACGTGCTCTTCTCACTGGCATGATGAGGCACAGGATTCCTCCCCCCCGGCTTGTCCTCGTCTTTGCAGAATAGCTGTGGACTTTTGGCCATTCCAGGACTTGTGCCTCTGGGAACAGCTTTGGGGGCCACATGTGGTGTGCTGTGCCTGCAGTATGAGGTTCTGAGCAGAAAAGCACCATGGACCCTGCCCACAGGAAGGGTCCTGTTCTGCCCTCAGCCCAGGGCACAGCCAACAATAGGACCCCTTTCAGCAGCCCTTGTACTGGGGAAGGCACCACCATGGTCCCATCTACAGTCACCCAACACTGGAGCAAATCCCAGGAGTCAACAGCCCTGGAAGAGGAATCCCAGAGGTCTTCAGACTGAAGCTGTTCAACCCCGAGTTAAAAAAGCAACACTGTCAAACAGCCAGGCTTTGTGTTGTTCTTGTTGCCAGAATCTATATAAGCAAATTACTTTGCTGTCAGGAATACAACAGGAGACAGAGAGAGAAATCCCCTGCTCGGGCACTCTGGGGACAGGACTGCAATATTCTGAGTAATGCAGCCATATCACTGACATCCCCTGACATCTGGGGAATACAAAAAAAAAAACCAAACTAGCAGAAAACCTTTAGTCATTTAATAGATGTGATTTGTGGATGAACTATAATAAACAGTGAAGGGTGGGGACAAGGATGGCCTTTAATGAAGTGTCTTGGAGGAAATCTCACGTTTGCATATATATGTCAAGGGGAGGTGTTTATATAAATATACACATATTTGCACACACATCTGTTAAACATTCTTCCTGTGTGTCCTGTGTGTGCATATAGAAATGTATACATCTGTGCATGTGCCTGTGCTGTGGGCAAGAGAGCTGCCAGCAGCAGTAAAATTTCAATCCAGCGTGCAGAAAGCGGTGGGGCCCGCGGACAGGAGCTCAGCCCTCTCTTCTCCCCATGAATCACAGCCCACGGATGAGGATCAGTGCGGACGTCAACTCTGGTGCCAGCTCTTCTTCCCTGGCTCCTCCGGGCTGGATTCCCTCCCCTCCTTGCCCCCCCCCAACCCTCTTATTCCCTACCCCCCTTTCCCTTCCCAGCAGGATGACATTCATCCATCATCCAGCATTTTAAGTGCTGGCATGTCATTGAGGCTGTCAGCCGCCCTCTTTGCTCAGTGCAAGGAGCTCCGCTTGGCGGCTTGGTGCAACCATTTCCATTTGGAGCCTGTAATCCTCCTATACGGGTTAGTTCCACTCGGTTTCCCAGAGTGCAGAGTGGGGGAAACCCGGAGGGATAGATTATATCAAATAATAAAGAGAAGGCTTGCTCTAATAACTCCAGCCATGGGATACTCAGGCACTGCCAGGGGTCGAGCACTGCAACCTGCCAGGGTGTATCCTCTATAGGCTTTACCCCTTTCACTCCCAAAGCCAGAAACACTCCGGGTCCCACCTCAGTGCCACCAGGTGTAAATCTGGAATTAACTCCCCTGACTTCAGTGGAACTACTCCAGATTTATGACTGAAACTGATCTTGGGATCTGGCTCCAGCTCAAATCCTGTGGGTGTAAACTGAGCTGTAGCAACTTGGCCCCACAGCTGAAAAATGGATTGACATAAGGAGAAGGATGGAGACAGGGTTACTTAGGAAAGTCAGCACAAGGTGCCAGGGAAAAGTCATTTCACTATCCCTTGCCCAGAGGCCTGGCATTCCTCAGAGGTCTGCCTGTATTTCATCTCACCAAATGAACACGTCCTGATGTCAAATGTGCTCTTCAGAGAAGATGGACTGTCCAGCAGCAGGTACTACTGTGGGGACACTCTCTCTCATACCCAATAATCCCACTACACTCCCAGCAGATCCCTGATCCCCTTTGAAGCCCACACTGCCCTAACCCACATATGTGCTTGTCCCAGCTGTTCCAGGTGCCATTGCACTGAAAGGTAGCCTGAGAGATGGCACAGCTGCCATCCCAACTCCGCTATGTCATGCTCGGCTACTCAGGTTTAAACTGGGAGTTAGAGGAGATGCTTATTTTAGAAGCAAGTTGTTTTTGCAGCATGCTTAGTCAAAGCAAAAGTGGGAGGGGAGGCAGCGGGATTATTTAAAGGGAAAACCCCTGAGCATGGACCCAGGCACTGGGCTAATTTTAGAAGTCAGACTATCCTGGAGTCATGACAAGGGTCTTAGTGGGACTTCAAGAAGTGGGCAGCACACCAGAAGAAAGTGGGGTCCTGGACTGGTCGTGTATTGACTGGTGCCGAGAATCTGTGTGGACACACTGAATCAGCTACTTTGGCTGCAGCAAACAGCTTATGATCAGTTCCTCTGTTTCTCCATCCCTGTGTGGGGATACAGCTTTCATGTGATGTCACTATAAAAAAAGTCAAGATCCCAGGTATGCAGATGGCAACTAAAAAAGAGCAATTTGTTTCAATCTTTAAGAAAATATAAAGGAAATTTCTAAGGACTCGTTTGTATTTATGGTATTTTTATGTACTCCTTGCAAAAATATTGGGATAAAGGCCCCCAGCAGCTTCCTGCCGGAGGTGTGGGCATTTGCAGGAAATGCAAGCCATGGGGCCGTGACTGTATGGAGCCAGTTGATGAATCCTTGTTCCACATCTGCAGATTCAAGACTGGGTTATAACATCACCTCTGCTGCTTCTGAAGCCCTGCCACACTTGACACACACTCCCAAAAACTGCAAAACCCAGGAGCAAGAATTCACCTGCCTAGGATGCCAGAGTTTGGCAGCACTTCGTAGGGCAGCAGTCCCAGGCCTGCAGAGCCCTCACCCTCCTCTCCTTGCTGGGAAGTAGAGGAGCACACTGGGGGATGTGTGTGCATGCCTGTCTGCCTGCACTCCTTCCCCGCACCTGCCAGCCTGCTGATGTATAAGCTAATCCTACCCCAAGCTGATCTATAACTAATTCACTTACAACACAATTGCGATATCGATTCCCAAACTCCTTTGCAGACAATGCTAAAATGTGTGTGTGCAGCAGGGACAAGGGAGCCAGCTGACAAAAAGCCAGGGCATGGGGAGGGCTCCACTCTTCACAGGGGAGATCAGAACATGCTGCAGAGGCAGCTCCATGTGCGCCTTTCAAGACCTTCCCTTTGTCTCCGCTGCCACCAAGGGCCATGATGGCTGTGAGGAGGTCTGAACATACCTTTCTGCCCAGACATCCTATGGATCTTATGCGTCCATCATTCTTGCACCTGTGTGTCACCAAGGATGAGGTGTTTTTTGTCTTTCCCCACCATTTCAGCAGAGCAATCCTAGTCCCACACTCTCCCTCACTTTGGGAGCCAGAGCTGCACAAGCAGGTGTGGGTGCTGGACATCCCTGTCCGGAGGAGAAGCACATGAGCAAAGACCAACTTCTCCAGGGTCACATCTAACACAGAAGGTGAGAAAGGGGCTGTTTTCAGCCTACTCCAGCCTTCTCTGGAGGTGGGTTGAAGCAGGAATTGTCCTTATTTGGGGAGTTAATGGCTTCCACAGTTCCTGGTCCATCTCCAGATGACAGAGAAATTTATCCTAGCAGAGAGAACTATCTGGCCTCCAGTGTATGAATCAACAGCATCTTGAGGGCAAGCTTGAGTTCAGTGCCTGTGCACCTGACCTTGCTCACACCAAGCTGGTTTGGGATCAGTCTAAGGGGTAAAAAATCCCAGCACAACCTGAGACCAAATGGTCTTGGTACCTTCCCAACCCTTGGGGCAAGCAGATGCTATTCCAGTGTGTTCCTCCTGCACTGAGCAACTGGCGCAGTGTGCAGGGGCAGCATGAAGCTTAAAACTGCCCCAGCACCTGCAAGGGGCACCTAGTTTCCATGCTTCTTCACAAATATGCACCATTTACACCGGCAACACATGATAACTGAAGCCACCTAGAAAAGCCCCCGTTTTGGTCAGTGGTCTCTGAGATCAACTCTTCACTCCAGGAGTCACGTTTGAAAGGTTGATTTATGCAGCACAAAGTAAAGAAGACATATTTAATGATGAATGGAAATGTCATATTGATCCTATGGGCAAGCTGTGAAATATGGTTGTACAGGGGCTGTCGCTGAATCCACTGAGCAAGTGGAGGCATTCGACAGCAGGGCAGTCAATACGGGGATCAAGCTGCCCCCGTGCATCTGCCTCCCTGATGAGCAACACCAAACTGGGACGGAAATCAGGAAAAAGCTCCTAGGCATGATTGGAGAGAGGATATTGAAGGATTCTCCCTTCATCCAACCAATACTAATACTATTAGTACTTCAGGGATATTTGCAGACATGCACGTGCAGGGTGATGGGGCTGCCATCACATCGCACACGGCACAATGGGCACTGACTGAGGCCAATGTCCAGACTGAGGACTGGCAACTCCAGAATTAAATAATACTGATAAGAGGCAGGACTGTGTGGTGGGAGAAAAAAAGACTTGTCTCTCACCAAATACAGCTCGGTGATGGATGTCCCATGCAGTCTATAGCAGGAGCAGCACTACCCAATGCATGTGATTCTCTCCCTAAGGGAAAGGCGATGTCCCCAGGGTTGCCAGAACTCAGGTTGGAATATTGAGAAACAGTGCTACTGTTCAGTCTAAGGATAATCTTTGGTCCCCTTTGGAAAAGGAACCCTACAACCACACTGCCATGCAGAATGGCCCCCAGAGGACTTTGGTGGCCACCTTCATTGCCCTGCCCTGGTCACATTGCAGCCATGAGGATCTTTGTGTTGCTGTAGGAAAGACTCAGCTCAGCTGGAGGAAAGTTCCACTTGGACAGAGCACAGCAGAGGGGTAAAGTGATCTTAAACTGGCAAAAATAGAGCATCAGCCTCATATAATTCCTCTGAAAACAAGATTTATTGAAGTTCTGTCTGTGGAAATCACTGTAGTGTGGAACACTCACCATATAGATTCAATCACTGACTCGTACCCTACTACATTTTTCATTAGGAAAAATATTGGCTGGGAAAGTTTGACCCCATAATCTCTGCATTTTAAACAATAACCAAGGAAAATAAAAGTGACAGGCTAAGGAAATCTCTTCCACTTCAGCAACCCCCTAGGTAGGAGCCAGGAGCTGTAAAGCAGTCCTCTGGACCAGAGCTACTCACTATGACCCTTTGTGTCCAGACCCCTCCAGACATGATGCTCTTTGGCCACATTTACCCAGGGAGTCTCTGGTGTGGGCACAATGTACATCAGTACCTGCTGGAGGACTGAGCCACACCACTTTGTGCTCAGAGGGCAGCATTTCAGAAAACAGGGCTCTCATCATAATTTGCGATCCTGATATGCCCAAGGAGGGACAGTCTCCACTGTAGGGCAAATCAAAGATAACACTCATCTGAGACTTGGCTTCTCATCTTTCTGTAATAAGATCCCCTTGGTCTGCAGTGAGAACAGGGCTGAGACAGAGGACAGGCAGAGCTCTACAGAGCCAGTAGAACTGGTCTCCACCTTCAGTTTGGCCAACATGTCCCTGTCACCCCACCAGCATCACACAAGGGATGGCTGGAGTCTCAGCTGCTGCTCCACCACAGCCCCTTTCAAATTAACTCCTGGTTTATGGTCTAAATAAATTAACCTTCATCGATTAGAGGTTCGCAGTGCTTTTAATGTCAGTGTCATAATCAGATACCATAATGGATTTGCCTTTCTAAATCATAGCTCCAAAAGGCCTTCAATCTGAAACTCTATTTTATGCATGGCCCAATTAGAGACTACAAGGCTTTGGGCCCCAGTCACTTCTGATATCCTGATTTACACATGCTGCTTGTTGATGGCCTTCCAGACTGGAAGGAGACTTTACCCTGGATCCCATCCCTCTCTGCTTCCCACCACCTGCACTCCTTGATGCTCACCTTCTGACAGCAGGAAACACACCCCACTTTGCAGCAAAAAACTGAACTCAAGAAAGCCAGAAGCAGGCAGTGCTGCTCTGTCTTTAATTCGTGCACTGCATGGGAAGAGGTCTCCAAATCATTTATGAAGATGGACTCAGCTTGGTGATTCAGCGACAGCACCAGAATTCTACCAAAGCCCTCACCTCTACTCTCCCATTCTTGTTGGGAGTGTCTGTGCCCACCTAAAGCCAAAATTCATAGGATCAGGTAATTCATGTGTTTCAGTCTCTTCTCCCATGTAGCAAATGACAAGACAAGAGGAATCTTGACTCAGGCTGTGCCAGGGGAGGTTTAGATTGGGAAAAAATTCTTCACAGAAAAGGTTGTCAAGCATTGGAACAGGCTGCCCAGGGCAGTGGTTGAATCACCATTACCAGAGGTATTTAAAAGATGTAGATGTGGCGCTTACGGACATGGTTTAGTGGTGGACTTTGCAGTGCTGGGTTAGTGGTTGGGCTCAGTGATCTCAAGGGTCTTCTCCAACCTATATAATTCTATAATTCTGTGATCTTAAAAAATGCATCAGACAGAGCTGAAGTGGAGATTTTGGAGGACTTTGTCTCCAAGTGCAACTGAACAAAACATTTTGCCCATGTGGAGAGGAAAGGGTGCATCACAGGCAGCCTAATCAACTTGGATCTGTGAGAACAGCCACCACTTTCTAGGTAGGGTTCCTGTCTTTCCCTTTATCGCTGTTATCTCAGGGCCCTTTCTAAGCATCCATATGATACCGGAGACAGAATTCCTCTCCACCTCTTCTCCTGCACTCAGCATCTCCCTTGCAACTTCTCCAAGACTCTTTGGTTTGATTTCCAAGTTCTGACATAGTCATTAGTTACAAAGAGCGATTACTTTGGTGGTTGTTAAGTCATTTTTTAAATGGCTCCAGGCAGCATCAGAGAATAAAGAAACAAAATACCCATGAAAAGAGTTAATCACAAATTACTAATTATTTCCCCCCTCCCTCTGCACTCTTTCCTCCCCAAATCATGAAATATTATCCCCATGAAGAAAGGAAAAGGTCTGTCCATTTGTGAGCCCTTCACGGATTTTATACACCTAATTCATCAAATGAGAAACACTTCCTGATCATCCAGGATTATTTTGAGAGGTGAGCTCGTGACCCCCGACCTCGCTGCCGAGAGCTACGGCGAAGGGCAAAGGCTCTGATTTACGTGTCCCGAGATGCAGCCCCAGGCTGCGAGGTGGGGAATGGTGGAGCCTCACTGGCTCAAGGAACGAGCCCTGAAATCCCAGTGAGGGGCAGCCGCTGAGCAGGGCCCTTCATGTGGAGAGATCCCGTGACTCCAAGTGTTTCTGAACCCATTCAGATTTTATGGGGCTGCTGATTTCAAACAGGCCGAGCTCTTTGAACAAAGCACTGTGCATGCCATTTGGAGGTTTGTATTTATTTACGGTGAGGTCTTTTATTCCTCTTTCCAGACAAAATGTACGTGCCAGAAAACAGGTCTTTATCTCAAAGAGTGCAACCAGAGGCACAATCTGGAAGCAGTGGGAGTCTGGGCTCCTACAAATTTTATTCAAAAGGAAAATTTGGGAGATGATGAAAGCTGATGAATCCAAGCCATGGAGACACCAACTACTTTCAGGTCTAGATCCACTGTGACATGCTTGATAAATGTCCCCAATTTGCTTATAGTCAAGGTGGCAAATCTGAAGAAAGTCTTGTTGAAAATAATGACTCTTGCAATTACCAAATTCCCTGCTTTCTCTGTTCTCCTTCTCCGACAGTACCAAGTATCTGTGGTTCCACTGGAGATAGGCCTTTGACTGGGCTAGGGCAAAAATTAGTGTTGAGGAATCTAATGCATAAAACCTATGTTTCAGATGCATGTGCCCTTCTGCCACCCTTTGTCTTTGACCACTAGCAAAGCAAGTGTGTTCATATCACCAAATCCACAACAGAGCTTCTCTCTGGGCCTTGAAGATGTTCAGCATTCAGCTGCAGATACATCTAAATACCAAAGGTGCCTTTACAAACAGGCAACAGTAAAATCAAGCATCCCCAGGAGATGTGATTTCCAAATCTGTTCCAGCAACCAACACAAAGCAGAAGGCAGCAGTAACGCTGGGACCTCTCTGCAGAAGAAGGCTTGAATATGTCTGCTGGCTGGTGGATATGTAAATCTTCACCTCCCAATATATTTGCAACCTTTAGGGATGGCTCCATTCACAGAGACATTCTGAACTGCACCAACATCATTTCAACAGGCTCAGATTTTGCCTTTGCATAGTTGAAACACTTGACCTTTTCTGTATGCATTCAGAAGTACATCCTATTTTGCCTGAAAATTAAGCTATTTGTCTAACTGAGATAAATAAATAAATCCCAGTCTCCCAGAACAAGAAGGGGAGTTTGGGAGAAGCATGCTCCCAAGGTAACATTTTTTTCCTAGGACAGAAAAAGCCCATTCTGTTTGCCTAAAAGCTCAAAGTGATGTAAAAGGGGACCATAAGGGAGTATGAAAATGCATTTGAATCAATAGGATAAAGTTAACAGAATCAGGAATAAATAGAATGAATGAAATAGGATAAAAATGCCAGAGGAGATAAAAATGCTAGACTCCACATCGCCTCAGAAATCACTGCTGAAAGAGCAGCAGGGCCAAATTCATCCTGGGTGTAATTCACTTGGCTGTTTCCTCCTGCCATTTTAAGGCTTGGTGGATTTAGGAGCTTTGGGTTGTTGGGGTTTTTTTGCTCCCTGTCAATGATGTCTCAATTCAAATAATGTGTGACATTCTTGGGTTTGCTCCATGCCTGCCTGGCACAGCTTAGGGTCTGGCTTCTATAAATGGCAGCTTCCCATGACCCAGCAGCTCTGCTCTGGCTACTGGAGCATCCAGAAAGGTGCCTCCATATGAATTTGGGTGATTAATTTAAAGCAGCCATATTTGCAAAACAGTTTTTATGCTTATATAACAGACTCAATTCTGATTCAACAAGCATGCTGGCAGCCAGGCTTCATTCCAAATGTGTTTAAATCTCTTTGGCTTTCAAAGAGTTTATGCTTGTGCTTTAAGTGAAGCAGGTGTTTTGTGGATTGAGTCCCTAAATCCTTTTCACAGAAGCACCATCTTCCCATAGTCCCTTGAAGACAGCAGTGAGAGGCTTTAGAAGAGATTCTCGGGTATTTGCTGGTTGTTTTTCCCAACAGCTCACTGTTGTGCCACAGAGCAGGGCACTCCAGCTCCCCTGGTGTGCTTCGCTCCCACACAACCCTTGCTGCACCACCAAAAATATAAAAAGAAAGGAAACTTAAATGTGGTGAAAAGTATCTTTCCTCCATACTTGTTCCCAGGACACCTTGTGAGCAGGTGTAAGTTTTGCATCTCAGCAAAACCATGGACCTGACTAATTTTCTGTTTTATAGAAGGAGAGATGTGCCCCTTCAGAAAGCAGCAGTCTCACATAAGCCTTATTCGTAGGTGAGCGAGCTGAGGGACCCCAGCTCCTGGGGCATCAGCACCCTGCAGGTGCCTGCTGGGATTCCCTCACTGGGACACAATACTGAAACTCACATTCCCATCATTGCAAAAAGAGAGAAGTCCCCAGCAACAAAGCTGCATCAAACACCGCGTTGGAAATGTGATGCCCGTGGAGGTGGCAGTGCCGTATAGCCCCATGTCTCATAGCATCTGGCTCATTCATGGTGTTGCTCTGGGACCAGCCCTTCATCCCACCACCTTGGATTTCTGAGCCAACTCCCAATCCCAGGCTGAATTTTGCTTAGTTTAGGAGACTTGAATGCACCACTCCAGGCAGGATGGCTTCAGGCCATCAGCTAAAATAGCTGCTTGTCATCATCTCCTTTGTCTGGGCTTCAGACTGACAGGACCTGTCTCCGCTCCCTTTGAGATCCTTTTACACCCAATTTCTTAAGGTCTGACTCCCTTTCCTTTGCTATCTGCCCTGTTTTTTTTTTACCCTGTGCTTTTCTGGGGTCTTTTTCTCTGTTCCTTGTTGTCTCCTTTCTCCCTCCATGTGTACTCTTTCTAACATCCTGGGCAGGGTAGACTCCAGAACTG
Source organism: Cyanistes caeruleus (assembly GCF_971803275.1). Taxonomy (NCBI): domain Eukaryota; kingdom Metazoa; phylum Chordata; class Aves; order Passeriformes; family Paridae; genus Cyanistes; species Cyanistes caeruleus. The sequence continues at coordinate 13,212,227 of NC_141708.1, read as the reverse complement.
TTCTACTGTGATTTATGGTGTCATCCATTCCCCTGCTGTTTCACCTGCTCTGGCGTGGTGGGATGTGCTGGTGACCATGGGTCTCAGTCTGTGGGACCAAGCTGGGACCATGTCGCACCTTGGCAGGAGACATCTCAGGGAGTGCTCTACTTCAGCATTCCCACCCCATTAGTGCCCACCTCCTCTCACCGTGGGGCAGGTGAATCACATGAACCTCAGCAGCGTCATGTGGCTGCACCAGAGAGGGATGATCAAAGGAGACACGTCAAACTGCCCCAGGCCCAAGCCATGGATTCCCTTCACAGCAGGCTGCCTCCAGAGTCGGATGGCCAGTGCAAGCCAGAGCACTCTGACAGCACAAACAATTCCTCCCGGGTCAAGGACCTGGCACAGTACTGGGTATCACTTAACTCCCAGACGTGGATGGCACAAGCTGGGGGGTTTGACTCATGTCAGTGGGCTGGACCCCTTCCCAAGGAGCTCAGAGCTCCTGAGCTCAGCCACTGCTGGGAACAGCATAGGGAAACATAGCAAGGCAACGATTGGCTCTGGCACTGACTGTGCCTTGATTGTCCTATGGCCCAGACTGAGGTATAGGCAAAGTCAGGGTGCCGGGGCTTTCCTCTGTCATAGCCCTTGAGGGATGATCTCCCCACCAGAAAGGTTGTTAAGCTTGCAGGAAGGAGATGCTTTTCCTGAAAGTTACTTTGATACTCTCTGCATTTGTAAAATCAAGACTATCGCTCCAGGGGTTAAATTAAGCAGAGCTGTCATGAAAGGGCGGCTCAGGGTAGAGCATAATTCACAGTAGTGGCCTTCTGCAGATGGCTGACTCATGCTTCACAGCAAGGACAGCACCCCAGCCTTGTCTTGCATCCTCTAAGCAGGGCTGATGCGCACCCTGCTGCCTTGCTGGGCTGCACCTTGCACTGGGGAAGTCCTTTGGCCTTAAGGAGTTCTTTTCCCAAAAGAAGCAGAGTCCAGGCATGCATACACTTGCAGGTGAGAGACTGGAGTTTGAGGCCAGGATGTCATCCAGCCCCTCATCATGCAGGGTCCTGCCTGCTGAAGTGGCTCTGAACTGGATCAGGACAGAGGAACCAAGCCCAGCCCATATGGGTGGGTTAAAAGAGAGATTACACTTTCTAGAGCTTTTAAAAGGGGTGAATGTCAAATGCAGGCTCATCAACAACATCACACTTCTGCCCCCTCAATACTCAGTGTGCAGGGGCACTTCCTTTGCAGGTCTGGGAGTGCCGGATTTGGCCCACCAGGAGGTCTGCAAGGGAATGAGGCACAGTGGTCTGTGATCACACATCAAGCAAAGCTCAAGACTTTGTGTTGCTGTCTTCTCCCACAGCAGGGAGATGGACGTCAGCAGGCTCTATCAGTGTCATCAGGTCACTCTCTTTCCAGTTAGAAATGAGTTGTTACACTGAAAATAATTGACCCTTAATGCCAGCTGCAGGGACCAGAGCATGCATTGCCACGAGGTTATGCTCCTTCCAATCCATCTGCTGTCCCTGTGCTGAGATGTCTCTTCTTCTCCCCCAGCCCCCAGCTCTCCTCTCAGCTTTCAGAGCCACCCTGGCTTCTGGGATGTGCATGTAGCCTTTCCTTTCTCCCATCGCCTTCACTGCCCCACAAAGATGAGTCCAGTCCCTCTGGTACAATCCAGGAGGGACCTGTAATCCCTGTAATTCAGGAGGGACCTGGAAGAAGACTTGGCTACCCAATATCCATTGGCTCCTTGTGGGACATCACTCATGTGAATTTTGCAAAGGTGACATTCTTCTCACTTCACTTGAGCTACAGCTCTCGTGAAAGTATCAAGAGACCAGCATTTCCAGAGAAAATTACTGACACTGATGGGGGATGATGCTGCACTTTGAGGGTCTTTGTCACTGACTACTTTCCACTTGTGAACCTCAGCAGGCTGGGAGATTTGCTTTCTCTCTGTCCTGAGTCTTTCCAAAAGGAGCTGCCCCATCCCAGCAGTTCAGCCATGTGTTTTTGTGAAAATAAATGGTCAAGCAATACGCAGTGATACCGTGGTATAAATGTTCTGGAGCAAACTAATTCCTTTCCTTGACTCTGATCTGATCTCTGGCCTTGACAGGGCCATTTCCCACCCCAGTGCCTCTATTTCTCTTCTGCTTCTCTGCCTTCTTAATGCAACTTTCTTGGAGAGAGCAGGAACAGGGGATGGTGATTTGGACTGGGGTATCTGGTACATCAGCAATGGCAATAACTGTGGATGTTGCTGTACACATTTAGGCTTTCCTCCACCCTACAGGTGCTAAAGCTCCCTCTGCCCACCCATATTCAACATAGGCTGGATACTGCCCAAGCCTCAGTAGGAGCTCTGTTAGATGCTTTTGTGGATCTCTGAGCATGGACTTGCTGGTGGGCATGGAAAGCCACAGCAAGGAGTTGGAGGCAGGGTGGGCAGATGTAAAGTGGCTGCCAGGGCAAACAGCTTTATGCCCCAGCAGTATTTCTCTGTAGCTCTCAGGGAAGCGAAGTCTCAAAGCTGTGGAAGGGAGGGAACTGGGAAGCATCACTGGAGAAGCCAGAATTCTTCTGTGCATAGAAATCTCCTAATAGCCTTAGCAGTGTCCTGTTGTGCCCAGCATTTTCAGGGAGGAGACAGCCGCTCAGCAGTGTTCCCAGCCCACTCCCTGCCTTCCCCTTCTGGCAAAGCTGCACAGGCCCATGTAGACAGGGAATGGGCAACACGAGGCCAGGCTGGCAGCACGGGGCAGGGAGTAGGCAGGTGGGCTGTCCAGGCCTTTGCAGGTGCAGGACTATACAGACAATGCATCTGCCATGCTCGCCTCCCACCCTCTGGGCTATCTCGTGTGCCGGTCCCATCTTCCCACGTGTCTGCTGCCTGTTTGTCCTCAGTGCCTTTCCTCAAAGGGAACACCCGACCGAGGCTCAGCGATGCATTGCCATTTCCACGTGAATTGGTGGCACAGCAGGCACAAGGCAGCCTGGCTGCCAGCCTGGGCAGGGCTTCCCAGTGCAGAGCAGGTAGCAGGATCAGCCACGGCTGGGGTAAACCTGGGGCACAACACACTGCAAAATTAACAGTGGCCTGCTACAGCAGAAGAAGAAAAGGCTGATTTACGCCCCCACCATCTCCACGCTGCTTGGCTCCAGCAGAGCTAAAGTGCCGGTTTTGCCTGTACTGGGCCCATTGCGGTGCAAGATCCTGCCAAAGTGTGAGAGGGATGTGTGGTGGAAAGCGTATCAGGGGTGGAATTGTCTACACGCAAATGCTCAACTTTATGTACTTTTAACTAGAGGTGTAACAGATGGTTGCATTTCGGTCCAAGCAGCAGAGAGCCATGCCCATTCCGGCTGGAGCCAATCAATCCCACCACTCTGGGGAAAACGGCAAGCTGGGTTTGGAAGCACGGCTGCCAGCAATCCAGAGGAAGGCTTTGCACAAGCAAACATGGGCCGCTGCCATGCGAAACCAGGGAAACAGGATTAAAGAGATGTCGAGACAGACAGGCAGAGCATGGTGCCGGTGCCGTGGGCTGTTCCCAGAGCAAATGGCAGCAGAGACTGCAAGCAGCCAGGGCTCAGCAAATACACATTGGCCCAACCCTCCAACAGGGACGGAAAAGGAAAGAATCTTCCTGGAGAGGGAAGTTTTAAGGGATGGGGAGGGATCTGCTCCCATGCAGTGATGTTAAAGCCCTGCCTGCAATGCTCTGTCTGCTTGTGACACTCGGCCCAATACCCTCATCTGTCTCCACACCCCAGAGCTGCTTCTGCAAAGGATGGGGAGTGTCCCTCACTGCCACAACTCCTGCTCTTCATGGCCCCACAGCCAGTGCAACATCTCTCCTTTGAACTCTGTTACCTGTGAGGATTGGCCAGGTAAGTCTGCATATCCCAACTTGCACTGCTCCATGAGGGAACCCAGGGCAACACAGCTTGGGGTCCAGGGGAAGGACAAACCCAGCAGTGGGAAGGTGGCCAACCCACACGAGGAGACCAGCATGGATGGGGCTGATAGAGCTCCTACCTCAGGCCCCACAAGGGATATTTTTTCATTCATTTCTGGGCAGGTTTTGAACTGATGGAAAGGAATACAGTAGTATAGAGCTGTCTCAGTAGGACTAGTTCAGCAATGCAGTTTAAGGTCTGGAGTATAAGGAGTTAGGTGATGGAGAAAGATTACCCAGTGCTGGTTATGGGAAACAAAACTGGGAGATTACAGTGAGAAGTTTTTAACATAACAGCCTTCAAGATAACGAAGAGCTGGGGAAAGAGCACAAAAGGAAAACCAGTATCATCATCTCTCTGTGTGTCAGGGTCCTCACCTAAAGCTATGGAGATCACTTGCTGGGAAAAGTGCTGTATTTCACACAAATACCAATATGACTGACTACCACTATAGGATGAAGGGCTAGATAGGAACATGAGTTCTTCTAGGTTTTCCAGACCTACATAGTGGAATAAAACATTGCACCACATTTTTTCCTCTAGAACATGCAGATTCATACCTCACTCTTCATCAACAAGGAGCGCTTGAAATCCAGCTGAACCCGCAGTCCATTTGCAAGGTGCTCAGCAGACAGATGGGGTTTGGAGGGTGCCCCTTGGGATGCAGCCTTGGGAGCTGTGTGTTACAGCACTGCAGATCAGAAACTGTAATGGGAGGTCGCAGGAAATAAAGTTATTTTGTTTAATGGCTTCTGGAGACTGAGGGATTTGGGAAAATCACTAGAACTCTGGATCCTGGCAGGAAACCTGTGCTCTGTTTCTGTGCTAAGCAAAACCAAGCAGCCAGAAAAAACTGGGAAACAGGTTCAAGATCATGAGAGAATATTTAAACAAATGAAATAAAGAGTGGCTTATCCTTGTCCCTTGCCCTGAGTGTTTTGTTCTTAACATTCACTCACCTTCAAGGGTATCTCTGTCACCACAAATCTCAGATGAGAAAACCCCCATGTGCAAGCTGAACTGTCCCCAAGTGACATTTTGAGTCAAATGTTAAAAACTTGCAAAATCCAGTGAAGCTGTAAGACTGGGTGACCTGAAGAGTCTGCCCAGCAGGACAATGGTCAGGGTTTAAGTCGTACAGGACTGTCTAAACAGGGGGAGATACCTACAGCAAGGACATTTTGGTCCTTGTTCAGCGGCGGCAACTTCCACCAGTCCAAAAGTCGCATGCGCATGACTGAGACAGAAACACATCCCAGCAAGGCAGCGGGGAGACAGCAGGCAGCCTTCTGCAATTAAAATGAAGTATTTCAAGCAAATCTGGCTCTTTCCTTACTCCTATTACATTGCAAAAGCCTCAGGAAGTCTCCCCAGGGGCTCCCTCCTCAGCCTGGCAGGGTTTGTGTCCCCCACAGTGCCTCTGAGGCTTTCACATCACCCCCACAAGGCTGGTGGCTTTAACCTGCTTTAAAGATCTGTTTTCCTTCTCCCCTTCACCTCCTCATTCTCTCTCACAGTCACGTTCCCAGGTACCTCTCCACAGATGTTTATGGTGTTTTTGTAAAACACTTCCACTTTCTCAAGCTTACCAAACTCTTTCTGTCTCGCAGGTGTTCTTGTCTGGAGAGTGCAATGTCATGAAATGACTGCTCCGACATCAGGCATGTTCTGCCCCAGCTCCTCTCCCTCCCCAACAGCGCCATATCTAGAGAAAAACCTTGTGAAGGCTGAGTACATTTGTCCTTACACTTCTGCTATGACCTCCCAAAGCATATTAATTTCATAGCAGGGCCAGGAAGTCCCTTGGATTTAATTTTACAGCTGCAAAGTCCTCCCAGTCCTGAGAATGTGGGGTACACAAAGGCATCAAAACCTAGGTGGGCAAAGGAACAAACCCAGAACATTGCAGGCCATGGGGGGCTCAGGCTGAGGGACAGACTTTTGTCCATAAGGTTCTATCTTGGGTGCTGCCAGTGGATTCTCTCTATTCAATGCAGTGATTCCCAGCCTAGGTTCATTCCAACAGGGCATGTGTGAGCCCCAAACTCCTGGTCTGCTTTTTCCTGACTACTCATAAAACACTGGAGATTTTGGCTGACTGGGATGACCTCCCTCCCCACTATTTCTTTTCCACCACCATGGCCCCAGTAGCCAACCCTTCACATTGACAGCTGTCTTCAATCAACCCCATGTATCAGCCAAGAAACTTCCTCCAGCTCATTGTGGTGATCCAACATCTTCCTCAGGTGTTTGCTCAACCAAGGGCAGCACCAGGCTGCCACATTGCCCAGCACACCATGGATGTCATTCTCCCTCTGAGGTGCATCTTGACTTTCCTTGGTCTTCTCCATTGAGTACTCAGTCCCAAATGACCGGAGATTCACCTCTCCCACGCCAGTTCCATGCAGGCTGACAGGCTCTACCAAAGAACTTCCGTGCTGTCAGACAGGCTGAGGAGTGGGTGAGCAGGGATTAAGTGTTTGCCACCTCTTCCTGAACAAGTGCAAGCGGACGTGGAATTATCAAGTGGCAGATTCATAGCAAACAAAAGGAAGATCTTATCTGCATAGCTGGTAGATCAGCCATGAAACTCATTGCCCCCAGATATCATGGATGCCAAAAGATTATATGGGTAGAACAAGTGGTTAGTTGCATTCATGCAAGAACAATCTGTCTGTCTATAAGACTTGAAGGTATCACTTCTGGCTCAGGACTCTGAACCACAATCAGCTGAGGGCTGGGGAAGTATCCGTGGGAAGCATGACATATACTTACTAAAGTTTGTATGATAATAATATAAAGAGTTATATATAATACAGTTGGGTCTTTTGCTTTCTCAGGATGACCAGCAGCAGCATCAATGGAGTCAGGATATGGGGCTAGGCAGAATTTCATTAAACCCTGTATGGCCTTCCTTAGCCTCTCACACAGCCAGTGGCTGTATGGATCAGTACCAGGCCAACTGCCATTAGCACTCCTGCAAACACGTAACACTCATGTCACTGAACTGCCTCGTTGCTCTTCCAAGGGATAAAGCATCTGATTCTGAGCGGATTCACACACCCACGTCTCCATGTCAGACCCCTGCCTGTGCTGGGGATAAGCATGGTGTTAAGCTGTATGTTTGACTGAGCTCTGGGTCCAAAACCAGACTCTCTGAGTCAGTGTTGTCTTGGGTGTGGATGTCTCAGTCTTTCCTGGAAAGTTATCAGTTAGGGAAAGACTTTTCTGAAAAATATTTCTGAAAATAACTTCTTGTTTCTCAGGAACAGATTCTTTTCCATTGCTCATCTCTTCTCACCTGATGCAGTAACACTGACTTTTAACTGCTATTTTGCATGATTTCCTGAGTACTCCCAGACACAGCACCACCTCCTGTGCTCCTGGTCCACCCCCATTCCTGGCACAGACAAGTGCCATGATGTGGAGGTCTCAAAAACCGCCCTGCCCAATGTCCATGAGCAAGCATGGACCCTCTGCCCCTGACCACCAATTTGTAAAGCAGAACAAGCCTGGCCTAGCTCATGCAGACATTTTCGGGTGTGAATCAGCAGCTTTGGGACAGGAAAGCACCTTGAGCATGACACAAGCTGGTCCAGGTTCAGAGAACAACCATGACTGTCTTCCCCACTATCAGTGTCCTTCCCCACTTGCCTTTCCTGTAACTCTGCCAAAACTCCTGCTTGGGAAAGAGACCTGGGGATGGGGACTAGATTTCACCCCTCCAATCTCAGGGGAAAGTTTTGAGGAGAAAAGGTAAAACTTATTTTCCATTCAAATACAACTAATAATAAAACTAGGGAAGAACAATGCTGGAAATATGCTAAATAAGCAGAAATCTGACTAAACAGAAGTTTTCCACAAGGCATCAGGAAATCTCTGAATTGCTATGAGTGCCTTATTTAGTGGTGTGTGTGCTTTTTGTCCACACAAGTTCCAGTCACTGCAGCCATCAAACATCTTTTAATAGGAGCATTAACTTAAGAACAGCTAACAGTAATATTCCTAGCTGTGTGGAAACAGCATTTTATTAAATGCTTCACACAGATTTTGTATAATAAAGATGAATATATTATATCCTCTGCCTCCCCCAGAGTGAAACAATAATAGGAAAATAAAAAAAAAAAGCCAATAAAGTGAAACATAAATAGAGCATAATGGGACTAGTAGCAAACTGAACTGACTATATAACATCTGCTATTGTTTGCCTGGCAAACACAAACAAGAGGAGAAACCAAGAAAGATTTGAACAGCCCTAGCCTCTTTCCCCTCTGCTGCAAGGAAGCAGCACTGATATCCCAAGCAGATTAGAGCTGACAGAACAGTACAAGGGCAACTTGCAAATTTGTCCTTAAACAAATGTGTGAGATTCCCTTCGCTTCCGCGCATGAAGCAATTTTCACGAGTCTTTTGCTGCCAGGCAGTTTATGTGTGAAAACATTCCTGGGTCTGGTGAGTTCTCGATGCAAACATTCATTCATTTCAGAGCTTACATTTTGCCATGTGTTTGCCTCTCACTATCCTCTGGTTTCTGAAGTTACCTCATCAGCTGAGCCAAAACAAAGCCATGGGAGCGGGGCAACAAATCCTGCCAACTAAGGGGATACAGAAAGAGCTAATATCTATGGGCAAGGCCTTAGTTGGCTTCTGTTTATCATAGCCAGGGAGCCTGTATCCATTACCTTTGGATAAATCAGGGTAACTAAGGGATCACACTGTGAGCAGAAGGGAAAAAAATTAAGGATTTTTGCCAGGCAGCTCCTTTGCAGGTGGTGATCTGGCCAGCTCACAGGTGCAGTAAACCCAGGGCTCTGCATCTGCAAAATTCCAGTCTGTGTTTGTGTTCAAACTTAAATCATAGACATCCTGACTGAAAACAGAACTGGCTGGAAGCTGGGGGAAGGAAAGAAGAGCTAAATGCCTATAAAAGTCATTTTCTGTGTTATTTGTTATCTTGCTTGTAATGATCACACCATGTTTCCTATCTATTTTTACAGTAAGTTGTACTCTGGTCTCCAGAGGCCCCTGGATGACTTATTATTAACGATGTCTTCTTATTATGGATGGTGATTTATTATCAGAATGATTCTATTTGTACTGGGTATGTTGTTCTTCTGCCAGCACAAGGCTGTTGCCATCCTCATAGCAAAAGGTCATGTTCTCGCAGCACAGCATGCCCAGCTCCACTAGGCTGAACTGGTGAGATTGCAGACTGCACATATGTACAGGGCAAAAGGACAAAGACCAAAGAGAGGAGAGGCCCTGGTGCACCCACAGCATTGCAACTGCCCCATAGCGGTGGGGGGCACACGTGATCCACTGGTGGATTTCACATCTCCTTACCCATTGCCCACACTCCTTGTACGTAATGAGGTCACCATTTAGAGATCTGTACCCATCTCAGCAAAAAAGTCATATCTTCTATAATTTTTACATTGCATTACCAGTCAGCAAGTGTTTATTTAGCATTGGGAAATTAAAATAATTTTTCTCTCCTGTTCTTGGTGTCCACGTACTCCAAGATTCACAAACACTCCTTTCGCTGTAAATAAAGGTCTGTCTGGAGCTTGGCAATAGGTTCACAGGGCACAGGAGACTTTCAACATCCATTGCTTCACTGAGACTGGAAAAGGCAGCAGGAACAGGTACACAGTTTTCCAAGCAGAAAATCCCAATATTTAAAGTGAGGGAGAGGAGCTGCTTGTGGGAGGTTAACCTGTGCTCTGGGACAGACCGAGCTAGCCCCTCGAGGCCTGCCCTCGGTGCTCTCCCTCTAGTGGCAGCTCCCCGGCCAGGGACCCCTCAAGCTCTGCCACTTCCAGTCTCTCCAGAGGGTGAGGGATGCCCACAACAGCCATCCAGCCACTTTGCACACCCCAGACCAGGTTATTTCTGCTGTGTGCAGCCTTTATACCTTCCTTGCTCACCCTCTTAGCTCTTGCTGAGGAGCACTGGCTTGTTAAGTTGTAACACCAATGCAGGTAAGTGCAGAGAACCCGACTGGTTTTTCCATGTGCAAGCAGAATCCAGACCCACTGCTGCTGCGTATTTGGCATTAGTGAAGACCTGCTTTGCACACCTATAAAAAAAAAAACCCAGAGCTAAGTGGTCACCGAGGAGATTTCAAACAGAAAAATGGAAGAAATATTGAGGCTGTTCACTACACAGGCTTTACTCAGTGCCCAGGAGAAAAAGTCCAGGTTGTAAAGTTCCACAAGACAGAAGCGATTGTACATCAGCTGAAAAAGAGTCCTGGGTGCCAGGCATGAGGATATGGGAATTTGGTCAAGATCAAGAGATCAATCAAGAGATGTCACAAACTGAACAAAATAGAGAAGGGAAGTGGACGGGACTCCAAGATGCTCAGAGGTGGGATCATAAGAGAGATTTTTGTAGTGATATTAAACCTCAGAGTTCAGACTCTGAATCTGAAGAGCAGGAATCAGGAAAGTGCCTAACAGAAGAGATTTTTTTTTCACTCCAGCCTCCTCCAGGAATCTCTTTCCTCTCTTTCCCCATCATACCTCCATGTAGCACTGGAGACTGGGAGACAGCCTGATCTGACAACGATCGGTACAGAAATGCTGTAAGCTGACAGCAGCTATTATGCAGGATGGAAAATGCCAGTCACCATTACAGGATGCTAAAAGTACCCATAGAAAGAGCTCTGTCTGAAACATGACCATCTGAGGAATGTGTCTAAGGTTCCCAAAACAGAAAAAGTTCCTTTATGAGGCAGATCTGAGGATGCAGAGAGCAGCTTGGCACTGGAGAGCAGTGCAGTGGATCCCTGTGTCCAGCAGCAGAGGCTGGGAGAGGCTTAAGAATCATCTTTTGAACCCTGGCTGGAGATGGAGGCCACAAGAAGGCAAGGGTATAACCTGGCCTTTGGTGAGAGGAACAGAGGAATAGAGAAGAGGAAAGCTGCAATACCCTGTCTGGGTCTGGGGGATGTGTCTGCTGCTAAATGCCCCTGCAGTTTGGAATAAAAAGAGTCATCTGAGGCCTTGCAAACCTACCTCATGTGTGAGTTGAAAGACAAGTGAACTGTTGTTTGACCCTACCTCTAGCTGCTACCCATTCATAACAGGATCTAAGAGGGACAAGAGGAACAAACATGCCAAGTCCAACATGAAGAGATGTATTTTAGGGAGAGTTTTCTTTCCAGCAGCACTTCTCTGAGCTTGGAGGGCTCCTGCAAGGCCAGACGGGGTAGGATGAAAAAAAGGAGGGATTTAAAAACAGGGAGACTGAAAGAAAGAAGCGAGAAGGAGGAACAGCCTCACAACACCAAAAGTTTGAAGAGATCACAGGCAAACTCTGGCTTTTCATCTTGGTGCTGCTCTTGCAATGGATGGAAATATTAGTTTTTAATTAATTTTCTTACTGCAGTTGTTGGAAGGGGAATCACCTTCAAAAAAAGAAATACAAATAACTGCTTTAACAGGAAACTTTTCCTGCTGTAATTTATTGGAAGGCAAAATGAGCTCCGATTACATTATCCACCCGCACAGTGCTGGCAACGTGTACTTCGGATATTGCGCTATAATCCAATGACTGCTCCTGAATTATTAACACCAAGTTGTTATTAGAAGAAGTTGCCTGCCTTATTTCCGCCATTCTCCCCCCCCACTCCCTTTATTAAGTTTCAATTGATTCCCCACACCTCCTCCTGCCCCCCAAAAATGAGCCTTCGCCTCCCCGGCTCTTTCATAGCTGCCACAAACGTTACTTGCATTTGGCAGCCTGGTGAATTATTCACGCGTGCCGGGAGCAGCAGAGATATTACAGGTCTCGGAGGAGGCAGCGCGGCTCGGCTGTCACAGTCCTGGGTGGCTGTGTCGTTTGTGTCCCCCCCCCCAACAAAAGTTTTGTGGAGCCTCGAGAGCGGAACGCAGTTGCGGGACAGGGAGAAGCCTTGCAGCAGACCCTCGGCGGTTTCTCCCCCAGGGGAAGCGAGGGATACCCGGGGCCGGGTTGAGATGGGCATCACCTCGGGTCTCGACACCCCCAGAGCAGCTCCGCGGGGGCCAGAGGTGACAGGGGAACCCAGCGCTGTTCGCTATTTCCAGCCGCCTCCGGGCGCAGCTGCACGGGCCAGGCGCCGTCTGCCCCCCCACCCCAGCGCCCAGCCCCGCCGTCCCACGGTCAGCTCCGCGGCCACCCCTTCCCCCCTTCCATCCTCTTCCCTGGAACCGAGAGGGACTGGAGAAAAGGGGGCGGCTGCTCCCCAAACGAAAACAAAAGTGACCCAGTGATAACTAGGAATTGATAAAAATCAAGGTCTCGCCTTGCCTGGAGCTGGGACAGGCACGTCCCGACTGTTTTTCCCAGGGAGCTTGAGTCCTACTGGATTTCTTGGCCTAGAAAATAAAATACCGGAATGTAAAAGAGTAAATACGTTCAGACACTCCTATTGACCCTTCTCCCACGGGAACTCCTGGAACGCCTACAGGGGAAACCCGGGGGTCTGGCTGGGGAGCCATCAATGCAGACTGGTTCTCTAGCCCCAACAAACCCTAGGGAATCCCTAAAATTCACCGGGAGTGGCGGGACGGGAAGGTCCCCCGGCTGTGCTAAGAGGAGCGACAACGTACTGATTCGGGACATTTGGGATGGGGGCAGCCCCGCGTTTCTCCCCCTCTCTGGGAACTGCTCCCTGAGACCCCACGCAGGATGATGAGCTGGCTGGAGGTGTTGTTCCACCCCGGTCGTTCCTTTCCCTTGTGCTCTAAAACGGCTTGTGGGGGAGACGAGCTCCCCTACACCCTTTACTCAAGCCCAAGAGCATGCCCGCTTACACCGGGTCAGGGACCTGCCCAAATTGAGGTTCTCCCCATCTCCCGGCCCCACAGCGGGACAGCGAGAGCGCTGCGAGCACCGCCGCGCCAGCTCCACTGTGCGGGGACTTTGCTGGGGGGAAACAAATCAGCCCCAGGGGTGGGCAGAAAGTGAACGGACTCTGCAGCTCCGCTGGTCTCGGCGCTGCTGAGTCGCCCCGAGAGCTGGTTTGCAAACGAAAATCCCCAGGAGAAGTCGGGGAGCTGGGCAGCGCCCGGCCCGTGTGCCCGAGGGGGGCTGCTGCTCCCGTCCCGCACCTGGGCGGGTTTCTGGGCACGCGGATTTCGTCCCTGGTCGGCCCCGTTCAGGTCCTGGCCCCGCGGCCCAAGACCTCTGAGGGAACAGCGACTTCTCCATCTTTGCCGGGGAAAGTTCGGGGCTTTTATGGGGCCACGTGTGTCCCAGCCGGGCCGGGCCGGGCTCCTTGCCTCTGACCCCGGCTCCCAGGCCGGATGCGAGCACTCGGGTCGCATTTATTTTTAGTGCAGAGAAGTTTCTTCCTCTGCAGAGAGGTGGTTACGAGGTAAGGAAGGGTCGGCCGATAACTGTACAACGAGCTCCAGAAATGGGCTCTGCTGGGGAGCTTCTCCCCAACCCCACAGCATTCCCCGGTACCCTGGCGTCCCCTCCCCATCACAGCCGGGAGCCGACGGGCGCCCAGCTAGGGACAGTTGTTTTCCAAAGAGAGCAATGCCGAGCAGTGCCCGGCGGCGATGGGATCAGGGGATACCTGTAGGTGAATTTAACAGAGCGTTTTTCAATAGTGGACTGGGACAGGGACCACAGACCCTGCCGTGGCTCTCCGTCCTCCGTCCTTCACCTCGGGTCCCATCGGGGTCTCTCCTCCCCTCAGCGCTCGTAGCTCCAAACTTGGAAGACTGTTTGAAGACTAAAACAGCTATTTCTTAGGTTCCCGGCTGGCCCTCCCGGACTTTGAGAGATGCTGTGCCAAGACTAGCTACCAGCTCGAGGGCACGGAGTTTTGCCCCTCTCCACGCTGCTAACAGGGAGTGGTAAAGTGTTTAGACCACTTAAACTAGGCAGACATAGCTGGGAGCCATGCACGGCTCAGCTATGCCGGGAAAGGAGGTGTCATTTGTACGCAGTTACTTTGGTGATCAACACTTGAATGATATATGCCGCCTGCTTTAATTATATTCCTGTGACATTTTCCTGGACAGGAGCGGACCGCACACAGCCAGAGCCGAGCAGCCCCGGGAGCGTCCTGCTGCTGCCCGCCAGGCCCGGGACTGTTCCGGGGAGGGCAGCTATGTCGACACTCCGAAATACGGTTCTGGAGACGGCAAGGGGAGAGGCTTTCAAAGATGCTACTCGTAGCCAGAGACATTTTTTTTCTTTCTTTTTTGTTGTTTTTTTTTTTTTTTTTTTTTTTTGCGTGTGTCCCCACTCACGACTAGTTCTGGATCCAGCGGCAGATTTCTCCTCTGCGAAGAGGAAACGCCGCAGCTTTATTCGCTTTTCTTCCACGGTGGAAGGCAGGCACCGGGAGCGACACTTCCCCAAAGGTTTCGGGGGAAGCCCTCATCCATCCCCCGGGACATCCAAGGGCCGCGGTACCCCTCAGCCCTGCTTCCCCCGCCTCTCTGCCGGGGACCCGACTCAAACTTCTGCCTGCACCAGGAGTAGGTCAGTTCCAGGTCTCACTCAGAGGGGCTGTAGCAGGCAGAAGCGGGGGGCGGGGGGGAGAGCGTTGGATGAGGGTGTTCTTCCCCAAACGACCTCAGAGCTGGGACACACGACTAGCAGCTGCCTCCCGGCGGGACGGACAGAGGAGCCCTGCGGGATGCGAAGTTCCGTGGCGGTGGCTGGAGCAGGCCCCCGGCTGTCCCCTGGGCTCCCTTGCTCTCGGGGCCCTCCGAGGGCAGTAAGATGCAATGGGACACGCCGGAGGGCACTGAGGGTCCCTAATTCGGGGCTGGGTGCCAAACGGGCTGCCAAAAAAGAGAATTAAAATCATTAAATTCCGAAGGATGAGGAGGGAGGATGAAGAGCTCTCTCCCTAAGCCGGGCTGGGGGCAGCCCAGCCCACCCCCGGTGGCAGAGAGGGAGTCGTTTGCGGGGAGGGAGATGCAGCGGTTGTAGAAGAAAAGTGAGCGCAGAACAAACGAACCCAAATCCGCCAAAAGCAGCACCGGGCAGCCGAGAGCACAGCGGAGAGGGGTCGATCGGAGCCCGCCGGGACAACCACCGAGAGCCGGGGTACTCGGAAAAGGGGGCCGGGTTCTGCCCCCTTCCCTCTCAATCACCCTTTTTCTCAGTAAGGTGCTATGTGGGGAGGGACGCTGGGCACAAGGGCAGGCTACAGGCCTGGAGCCACCGAGCTGAGCTACTCATGCAAATCATGAACCCAGCTATGCCCTGCCAGGGAGCGGCCCAAGAAAACGAGGAAGGGTCCCTCTGTGTCGGGAAGTCTGTACTGAGGCTGCTGTCCGTCCTTCCCCGGGCTCTGCCTCTATCGGGGAGCCAAAAGGAAAAAAAAAAAAAAAAAAAGCAGGGTTCTCTTAAAGCCTTGTCCTTCCTCTTAGGAAGAGAGGGGAGACACAGGCTGGGGGGACAACAGGGAATCCAAAATGGTGTGCATGATTTCGCTGTGTCTGAAGCACTTTTGCTCGTGCCCTGAGCCAAACGGGCTGTTCCCGAGACAGGGGCGTAAGTTGCTCCCGTGTCCACACTCCGCTCTGCGGGAAAAGCTGCTGCACCTAAGAGCATCCCATACACCCACCAGCCCGCCCAAACTCGCACCCAGGAACGAAGCTATTTTTCTTTCGTTTCCCCACCCCCCCCCCCCTCCCCTTTTTATTTTTTTTTTTAAATCTTATTTCTGTAATTATAACACCAGCACCCCGGCTGAGTTCTCAATAAAACCTGGATCCTGACATAAAACGCCACGCTGGAAAACAATGCGAAGGGACACAAGGGAGAGGAGGAAAGTCTCTAATTGGTTAAAATATGTTTAAATCACTTCATAAAACCCAAGCAAAGCGAAGCAAATAATCCACCTAGCAAAGCAAAGAAGCCGGGCGATTTAGAATCAGTGTAATTCGCTCCCCCCCGACCGACTCCCCCCATCTCCTCGCAGTATTTGATATGATGAATAACCCAATATAGGCCTTTAAAAATAGGTCACTGCATAAAGAGACTCCCAGAGAGCTATAAAAAATGGGAAGAGGGCGCTTTAAGGAGAGGAGCCATTTGCTTCTTTTGTGCTTGTTTGGTACCTAGCGGCCTGGGAGCTGCCAGCCGTCCTCCTCTTGGCCCTCAAGGTGAGGAGGGAAAGTTGGGGCCGGATCCAAGCCCCTGCCTCTCTTCCTGCCCCACCGCCCCTCCAGCCACCGCCCGTCCCGTCCAGTCCCGGCCCGGCCCGCGGCTCGTGTCCCGGCCGGGCTGTCCCCGGGGACCGTGAGGTGTTCACGCCCGCAGTGGGGGCCAAGCTGTTCACCCCGGCTCTGGGCTTTGTCTCCGTCCCTGCGGAACAGCGAGACAGAAGCGGGATGGTGATCCGCGCTGAAATACTAAGGAGCTGGCCTGGCCCCGCGGAGAGCAGAGCGGGGCCGGGTTCCCCGAGAGTGGGGGGACGGCAACTCCCGCCACCCCTGCCCCTCTCCAGAGCCGCCCGTGGGCTCGCAGCAAAAGGACTCGGGCTAGAAACCTGCCCTCCCCGACTCTTTCCCCCCGCGCTGCTCCCGGCCAGGACCACCCGGCGCCACCGGAGCCCAAGAAGCCGCCGACATCTCCGAAGGGCTCCCGGCCCGCAGCCCGCCACGCAATCCCTCCGTGGGCTCTCCCGACACCGGGGGGGCCCTGCTCCCGCCCCGGCCCCCACGGCACGCTCCGACACAGGGCGCTGGGAAAGAGGAGCACGACAAATTCGGCGGAAACCTTCGGGTTTTATTTGAAAGGAAAGGTCTGCCTTACCTGGAACCAGGCTCTCCCCTTCTTCCCCTCATTAAAAAAAAAAAAAAAAAAAAAATTAAAAAAAAAATCAAACTGCTCTGGGTAGAGCTGGAGAGAGACATTTTGAATAACCTGGTAGCAGAAATTAGCAGGAGGGAGAAACAGAAGGAAAAACAAAAAAATCTTGGGGGCAAGAAAAAAAAAAAGATACAGCCGGATATTTTTCGGTTTGTTTTGTTTTCGCTTATTATTATTTTTCACTATACTGCATTATCCTGATGCAATAAAGCCTGGTTTGTAATGTAATTTAAAAATATATATGTCCAAACAAATAGCAGGGCCAGAATATGACAAGTGCATTCAGCATTATAATTCAACTGGGCTCCACCTCCATACCGCCTCCTAATTAATGGGTCTCCGAACTTGCAAAAGCCTGCATTGGACAGAGAGAGAGAGAGAGAGAAAGAGAGAGAGAGAGAGGGCGAAAAGTGTCATTGAAGATAATTGATTACCTCCCAATCAACAATAACTTGTTAGCAATAGTCAATTACCCCATCTCTTCTCGCTTCTTTCCCCCTGGTCCGAGGTCTCGGTGCGAGGGCTGCTCTTCCCCTCGGCGAAGTCTGCTTTTTCTTTTTTTTTTTTCTTTTTTTTTTTTAATTATTTTTAAAAATAATTTTGGGGTGGGTATTCGCTTGGGGTGGGGGGCAGGGAAAGTGCTGTGATTTGGGGTGTTTCTTAAAATAGCAGCTAGAAAGAGAAAGAAAGAGGAGAGACAGGGAGAGAGAGAGAGAGAGAGAGAGAGGGAGAGAGAGAGAGAGAGAGAGGAGACAGAGAGGAGGGGGGGAAATCTCCGACCCAAAACCCTGGGACAAGAGGTACGGCAGGACCACCTCTCGGCGAGGGACCGACGGCAGCTCCGCTCCGCGCCCGCCCGCCGCCCTGCCCGCCCGGCCCGCCGCCCGACGTGGCTCTCCCCGGGAGGACCCGGGGCTCCTCCGCCGGAGTTGGAGGTGGGCTTCAACTTTTGCTCGCTGTCTTCGCCGCCGTCACCCCGCGGTCCCGCCGGGGGCTTCTCCCCGCGGCAGCGCATCCCCGTCGCGGGTGGGGAAGGCAGCCCCGTGCAGCCCGGCCCCACCATGACTTCCAAAGAAGAGCCCAAGCCCTCCTCGGGGGAAGAACGGCGGAGGAGCCCCTTGGATCACCTCCCACCGCCGGCCAACTCCAACAAGCCCCTCACACCCTTCAGTATCGAGGACATCCTCAACAAGCCCTCGGTGCGGAGGAGTTACACCCTCTGCGGAACGGCCCACCTCCTCTCCGCCGCCGAGAAGCACCCCCCGGCCGGGCTGCCCCTCTCCGGCCGGGCGCTGCTTTCCCAGACCTCGCCCCTCTGCGCCCTGGAAGAGCTGGCCAGCAAGACCTTCAAGGGGCTGGAAGTCAGCGTGCTGCAGGCGGCCGAAGGTAAGCACCTCTCAGAGTAGGGGAATCCTCCAACGGGTGGGTGCCCCGCTCCTCCCCACGGCCTGTTTTTTAATTCTCTCCTCGTCCCCCGCCATCTACCAGGGTGTCGCATGGGGTGGGATGGGGGTCCCTGGGCGCCGGTACCCGGCAGCATCCTCCCCCCGTGGCCTTCGGGATGCGGAAGAAGGAGCTCTGCCCCGCTCCCTCCAGATACCGACGGGGCAGGGGTGTGGGGTCCGGGGGCTCGGGTCGGGGTGGACACGGGAAACCGGGGACAATCTGGCGGCTCGTCGGCAGGCCGGGACGGGATGACCATCTTCGGGCAGCGGCAAACGCCGAAGAAGCGTCGGAAGTCGCGGACGGCCTTCACCAACCACCAGATCTACGAGCTGGAGAAGCGGTTCCTCTACCAAAAATACTTGTCGCCGGCGGACCGGGACCAGATCGCCCAGCAGCTGGGGCTCACCAACGCCCAGGTCATCACCTGGTTCCAGAACCGCCGCGCCAAGCTCAAGAGAGACCTGGAGGAGATGAAGGCCGACGTGGAATCGGCCAAAAAGCTGGGCCCCAACCCCGCCGTGGACATCGTGGCCTTGGCCGAGCTGGAGCCCAGCGCCGAGGGAAGGGGCAAGGCACGGCCCGGGTCCCCGCCGCCCCCCGCCGCCGCCCGGGAGCCCGGCGCTCCGCCGCCGCCCCGCCCCGCCTCGCCCCCCACGGAGCGGCCCCGCAGCCGCCGGGACAGCGAGGAGGAGGAGGAGGAGGAGGAGGAGGACGTGGAGATCGACGTGGATGACTGAGGGGAGGCCGGCGTCCCCCCCCATGTCCCTCCCCCCCCCCATCCCGTCAGCTCCAAACCGGCACCCTCGGTCCCCATCCCGGCCCCGGCAGCGCGGCGGGGCGGCTGCTCCCGTCGGTCGGAGCAATAAGCAATAGAACCCCACCACAGACACACACCCCCGATGAATTTAGGGTAGAGTCGAGATCCCTCCGCCTGCCACATCTTCGGAACGGTGCAATTACGGACGGCTTCTGTATAAATATTTAAACGTATATATTGGATTTTTTTTCCTTCCCCCTTCTTTTTGAGGTTTTGATTATTTTTTTTTTTAATAGCTATCAGTGATGATTGTTTTATCTATAAGGGAGACGCATAACCTTGGAATAAACCTGGCTTCCAACAGATGTTTGGGAAAGCAGTTGTTTTCAAAGACTTCCGAAACAAACCGCTTTAGAGAAGATTTAAGTTAGGCTTAAAACGGCAACAGCAAAAAATTAGCCGCTTTCCTTTCCTTGCATGTTTCAGATGTGCACGAACTATTTTTTTTTTCTTTTAAAAATATTTTTTCTTTCGCAATCTTAGGAACTTGGGGCTGGGTTATAATGCAAGTTGAAAAATATATACTTTCTTTTTTTCCTAGAGCATAGAGATTTGTCTCCAATGCAATTTCTGCCTCATTTTACCAATTAAAAGCTATTTTTACCATTTTCTGCTATTGTTGTGCTTTTATTAAAAAGCTGCCTTTCGTATTTTTGATATGAAGGTGGTAACAAAACAAAAAAAAAGAAAAATTTAAAAAATCCTAGAATTATTTTTTACTCTTTTTAGAATTTTTTGCATGCTATGGAAACAAAAAAGGACAAATCCCAAAATCAATACATTTAAATATTACACTATAAATTTAAAAAAAAATGTACAGATTTAAGACCTGTTTTTGTTTGAATTGTACAAATTTTAAAAGGCCTGCTATTTAAGTTCCGATAGGGACAATGTCGCTTTATTTACTGTCTCTTAGAATTGTACAGATAGTTCCTTTTTTCCGATACAATAAAATCTTTACCATTTTAATATACTTTTAACGTCCTTCATTTGTGACTGAAAAAACACCCCTCTGGTCCGAGGCTACACCAGACTTTTCCCCCACAGGGATGTCCCATCCCTTTTGCATTTAAAGTTACTCATGGAGCAGTACCTGCCGGAAAAATTACGGGAGAGGAGCACACGAGCGAGACCAATATTATTATTTAATTTCATTTTTCTAAGTCTAACGCCAGGCAGAGTTTAGCAAAGGAAAAGCGCGGAGCATCGATAAGGCCGGAGGTGCGGGCAGCGCTTCCCGGGAGCGGGGGATGCGAGGCGGCGGCGGGAGAGCGAAGGGGAGAGCGGGACCACTGGGACCCCGGGATCCTCCCGCTGTCAGCAGGGCACTTCCAGCCTGAAATTGCAGGGGTAAAAGAGGGGCAGAGAAAAAAAAAAAAATAATAATAGAAAGAGAAAAGAAATGCGAGCGGGAGCAAGGAGTTATCAGCGATTTGGACAAAAGGAGCGGGGTGTGCTGCGGGGGGAGCTTCCCTCCGCCCGGCGGGCCAAGCCTCCCCTCCTGGGCAAAAGCTGCTACGAGGACATGGGGATGGAAAATGTTTCTTTTCCTCCCTTTAATTCTTTTTTCTTTTAATTTCCTCCCTCCTATTAGTTTGGTTTTTTTTCCCGATCGTTTTTTCTTTATTTTTTCCAGCCAAAATTAAAGCTCTGGTGAATGTGTTTTCTCTTGGCAGCGTGACTTGCCTTTGGAGTCGAGCAACGTGTGTTTCTCCCTATTCTTTGCAAAATTTATGTGAGAAAGGCAAATCTGGTGTACAGTGGTGGAGTCGGCAGAGAAGTGTCCACATAAGACGGGGTTGGTTTGTGGGTTGGATTTTTTTTTTTTTTTTTGGTCCAGTTTCTCCGAGGCTAAATAAATCTTTCTCCTCTTTGAGAATGGATGGGGTTGTAATTTTTAGCGTAAAGCATGAAAACTGGGGACAAATGAGCCCTCTTCTCTGAAGTGACAAGCGACAATGGAGCATATACAGCCTCCTGCGGTTCGCCATGCTGAAACAAGCGTGCCCCTCCACAGCAGAGAGAAGGCGAGCGCTTGGAGACCATATGGTTTTTGAATTTTCTTCACAATTTCCAGACAATTTGATGGATTAGGTTAACCCTCCCTTCCACTGTTTAACTCCACAACAATGGGAGCAGAGCTGTTCTCCCTTCGTCGGGGCATCTGTGCGCTTCTATTCTTTTTTCTTTCTCTCTTGGTATTTGGAACAAGCCTATGAATTACAATGAAATTCACTTTCCTTTAGTATTATTTGGAAGAGCACTTGTTTTCCGCCACCTCCCGCCCCCACTCCGCCATCCCCTCTTTTCTCATTTTTCCTTTTTCTTTTTCTTTTTTTTTTTTTTTTTTTTTTTTTTTACCTCCGAATGATAGCTTTGACTTCTGTCCAGATCTCTCGGAAAGCCTTCAATCTTGTCCTTAAGTGTTTTTATGCTAAACAGGGAAATCGTAAATGCTGAGAAACTGTGACATTTATGTGAAGATCTAGTTAAAGGGCTTTATTTGTTTTCTTTATCTGTTTTTTTTTCCCCCATTCCCTCTCCTGTTCCCCCTCCTCTCCTGTCCCCTCCCTCCCCCCAGTCTTTTATTCTTTTGTCTTGGAATGGATTTAATGAGGCTGCAAACAGTACAATTCACTATAACCAAGAAATAAAAAAAAAAAAAAAAAAAGAAAAGAAAAAAAAGTGTCTGGGTGTATGGAAAATAGGCTGGGAGTTAATTTGAGTTTCTGATCTATTGACTTCCGAGTGCAAAAAAAAGAGATGTCGGGCCGCCTTGCACCCGCAGAAGTTTACCACACGTGGCTGGGGCGGGTTAGTAAATAAAGGCTCCTCCTGAAGGTTTGTAGCCTGTTAATTTGGCTAGCCCCCCCTCCTCCATTTCCAAATAACTGGGATTTTGGCTGTTTAACCTGCGTTTTGGTGAACAAAAGATTTTTTTATTTTTTTTTTTTTAGTTTAAAAATGATGCTCTGGCTTGTGCCCTTCGTTTGTGCCCGTCGTCCAATTTGAAATGCGCCGTTCCCTGGGATCACCTACCTGAGTAGATCTATTGCTCGGGGTTTCATCTCCTTCGAATTTTAGACACAATACTTTTTTTTTTTTTTTCCAGTGGTTTGTTTGGGTTTTGTTGGTTTGTACGTTTTTTTCTGGTTTGTCTTTATTTATTTTTTTTTCGGAGGGGATGGGTGGGTGTGGGACTGTTGTTTATTTGTCGGTTGGTTTGGGGTTTTTTTTCCCCCCCGCAGCAGCAATAGGGACGCGGTGACAGCGCTGAATCGTGCCCTCTGGGCTGACCTAGCCGCAGCCCTTCCCGGCCCATTAGGAAGGCTGCTGCCAAGGACGCGGCATGGAACCCCTTGTGCCCGCCCCAGATTTACCCCAAATTAGGGCTCTCCGGATCTGCCTTGACGACCCAGGGGCCGCCGGCCGCGCTTCTCCCTGTCCAGCGCTGTCCCGGAGAAGGAGGGAGCTGGGCCGAGACCCCCAGCTGGAACTTCCTGGCCGGGGACACCTGGGGCAGCGGTCTCCTTGTCTGGCCTTCAACCTGCCCCCCGTACTTCCTGCACGGATTCACAAGCCGGGGGCAGAGTCCCTCCCGTTTCCCACCCCGGGCAAACCCGCAGCGTTTCGGAGCTTCTCACCCCCCGCCCGGTGCTCCGTGCCCTGGGCACCGGCTCACCGAGGTTCACCCTGTGAAATGGTGGGCATGGGGCAGGGGGAGAGAGAGGCCTTTCCCATGTGATTCGCGATAGGAAAAATAAGAGGTGAAAACGAGCAATTGGCAAAAGGGTGCGCGGAAACATGGAAGCGCCTTGCGGAAGCGAGCTGGAGGCCCGAAGGTCCCTCATCACCCGCCCCGTCGGGGGCTGCGCTGCCCCGTGTCCCCCGGTCGGGGCGGGCGCGGGCACCGAGAGCCGGCAGGTGCGGGCAGGGGCAACGCGGACACGGCGGCTCCCGAGGGTGTCGGTCCAGCCCGCACCTCGACCATCGCTGTTCCCTCCCCGGCAGAAACCCCGGTTCTCAAAAGCAGGAGCCGGACATGCCCTCCTGCGTGTCCCCCCGCTCCCTCCCGCCCATCCTCCCGCCCCTGCCATACCCATTCTTCATCCCCAAACTTGACACTGCCTTAGATTTCGTTTGGAGGTGTGAAGGGAGCGGGAGGGGAGGAGGCGGTGGGGGGTGTTGTCTGCTTGGAAAAGCCACTGTTTAGTGTTTGCGGGGGGGGAGTTAAGCTTGCTTTTTTTTTTTTTTTTTTTTTTTTTTTCCTGAGGGGGGTGAAGAAGATCCATATTTGATCTTGTTCACTTCACACAGGGCTCCCAGACGGAGAATAAAGCCCCCTTCTGAATTATCCAACAGGGTTGAAGCAGGTTGAGTCAGTGAAATTCAGTTCCTTATTTTATGAGGTGTCAGAGCTGATGTCGAATATGGCAACGATAACTAATACTACAGTCTGAGGGACCAGAACGTGGTAATTAATCCCAAAGACTTAAGTGTATTTTAGTTCAGGAGAAAAAAAATCACTAATTCAATCGTCCGGAAAATTGAAGTTTGATGCATGAGTCTCTGCTGAAAGGAAAGGCTTTTTCTTCCCGATTCTGGGGTTGGGGCAGGAATCGCAGCCTCTCTCCTCCGCTCCCCGGAAAGGCCCCTGTACAGGGCCGCTGCCCGCCCGCCCCCAGCCCGGGGCACACCAGGGACCGCCGGGCTGAGGGACAGAGGTGACACAGGGCTCTCCTCGTTTCCTCCGCATGTCACACCGTCTTTCCCACCCGCCCCCCGCAGTAAACATTAAACATTCACGGCTGTATCGCGACCGCTCCCTTGTATCGCGACAGAAAGACGCAGAAAGGCTGTCGGGCAGCGCCGCGCGTCCCAGCAGCTCTTGGCCTCCCACTGTCCCCGTACCTTCGGCAGCGGGTCCGGTGGGACATCAGCATTTTGTCTGCCTGCCATGCCCACACCCACTCCCTACACCATCCCCCCGCGGCTTTCGGCCCCGGGACAAGGCCCATATTTGCTCTCTCTGCTCTGCGGCGCTCTGGGGGGCGCTGGGGACGCTGGATCCCCTCCGGTGCCCGAGCGAGGAGACCGGAACCCTGGGACACCCAGGGGCATCCTGGGGCATCCTGGGGCATCCTGGGGCAGCCCGGGCGGCCCGTGCAGGGCCGGTGCCTCTTGGAAACGGAAAGCTCCCGGCGTCGTGATATCGGTGGGGCCGCGCCCGCCGCATTCAGCTCCACGCCCGTGAGCATCCTCCTCCTCTCCGCTCGGCCGCGGACACCTTTCAGCCTTCTTAAACTCCTATCTCTCCTCCGGCCAAAGAGGGGAAGTCCCGCCGGACCACTCCTGCTCCCACCCCCTGCCAGGCTCCCCGCTGTCCCTCGGGACCTGGAGGGTCCATCCGCCCCGACTGGCTGGGCTGGCACCCCTGGGGTGTTCGTGGGGTCTGGGTGTCTCTTCTGCAACGACGGGAGGTACTTTGGACGTGCGCACTGAGGGGCCTGGCCCTTCGCCTCCCCGTCCAGGTGAGCCCAGGGCGTGTGGGGGACAAAGCGCGAAGTGTTCCCTCAGACTGTCTGGCGGGGCTGAGACTGCCCCAGGGGTGGGTTTTCCTCCACCTGTCCCCAACCCAGGCCTGGTGTCTCTAGGGGAACATCTCCAGTGCTGGAGGAAGGGCCTCAGGCCCCCAGGGGAATTGCGCGCAGTCCTGCTGTACAGGTCATACGCGGAGGGGGCAGCAGAAGGTATGACGTCATCGGCACTCCCAGTGACTTTATCACCCGTCCCACTGAAGGCAAGTGGCCTTCGGAGCGGAGCCCTCGAGGGGGCGGCCGCCAGCGCCGAGCCGAGCGGGCCCTCCCAGAACCGGTCGCTTGACATCATAACAGAGATGATAATAAGGGCAATGGATGCGGGGGAGAGAGGGATGGCCGGCGGCTTTCCGCTGCCAGGAGTCCTCTGCCGGCAGCGCTCCGGTCCTCAGAGCCCCTTGGCCATCGCGCCGCGCCCCCTCCGCGGCTCTGCTCGCCGAACGCACTGAAACGCGCAGCCGGAGCCGGGCCAGGGAGTGCGAGGGGGTGTAAACACGTGTAGAGCCCGTAGTGGTAACACGTGTGAGGCTGTGTCCACACCCCCACCCCCACGGCTGCACACTGAACGTCTTCACCGCACTTTGAATTTTTATTCCCAACGCCTGTTTCTCGGAGGAAGAGTCCGAGCGCTGCCCGGTGGCACCCGGAGCGGGGGCTTAGCTCCCGTTGCCCGGGGCGGAGCGGCATCCCCACACGGCTCGGAGCGGGTGTGTGCCCAGCCTGTATTCAATAACCCCACTTTGGCTGAGGGAGGGAGACACAAATGGAGAGAGGAGAGAAAATAATTGCATATTTAATGAGCTGCTCGGCAAAAGGTGGTTTTGCCGCGATGGCACCGGCGGCAGGCTGGGTGGCGGGGCCGCCGTGGGGCCGCACACCCACCCGCGTCCACCGGCTCACACGCAGGAACCACCGTGTGCTGAAGTCGTTATCATTTTTGTTAACTTTTTATCGACTGTTTGCTAGATGGCATGTCACTAAAGTGTATGATTTGAGATGAAAAATTAGACAGATTAACCCGAGGGGAGAGCCTGATTGATTACTAAATAGGATCAATTTGAAAGTTTTAGTCATAACGTTTCTGTAGAGCCCCTTAATACTTCAAACTTCAATTTTACGGGCTATTGAACTAAGCATGTTCCTGACAAAATTGATATATGTATTAATTTGCTTTAACTGTTGATTAATTACTCTCCACTGAAAGAATTATATGGAGCTGTTTGCCTCAGATTTGCATATTAATCAAATTCTAGTTGATAATTCAGTTGGTGCGATGGATTTGGAGATGGGAGGGGGCCGAGCCAGGGCAGGGCTTGCAGGAGAGAGGGGAAAAAAAATAAATATATATCGCTAACCTCTGCTTCCTCCCCAGGTTTTCCATCTCGAGTCCCCTCTCTCCCCACCTCTGTGCTCCCCTCACTGCTTAGCTGCCAGTTAGTGCATTAAAATCAAAGATGCAGAACGCGCTACCCTGGCTATTTGGTGAAAACAGAAATTGCCTGTCCGGTTTTTATGATGTTCTCAGCCTGAGAAGGCTGCACTTTAATGTGTCCTGTCAACATGTCTGGGATTTAAAGGGAAAACGGCACAATTTAGCGCCGGGTAATTAATGACAAAGCGCCCCGGCCGTTAAGATGGCACCAACGCCCTCAGCCCCTTCGGGTGATGCCCAGTCCGGGAGGAGCATCCACTGCTGCCGTCGCCCAGCCTCGACGGGGTGAGAAATGCTGTATTTCTTGCTCGGTGTAAGGGAGCGGGCCATAGAGCTGCTCTTCCTAAATGGCGAGCAAATTAACAGGAAAATAAAATTAATTGGAGAGGCTCCGGCTCGCTATACGCTGAGGAAAGATAATGATGTGGGAACTGGGGAGGTGTCCGGAGGGTTACATCTCACAGAGGGGGACGCGCCCTGAGCCTGCCCGACCCAGCTCTCCGGTTTCCCCACGGTGAATCCCACCCGGTACCGGCCCAGCTCGGAAGACGGCCGGCAGCCGAGAGGCGGGTGCAGATGGACACGGGGAAATAAATATTTCCTGATGTGCACGCAGCTCTACACGCGCGGAGACACCGCTTTTTCCCACCTCCGCTTCCTCCCCACCCCTGCGTCCATCCGTCCATCCGTCCATCCTTCCAGCAGGAACATCCCTGCAACTCCCGCACTCCCTGACCGAGTCTTTGCTGCTTCTTAAGCCTTAAACCTCGACACGCCCTCGCTGCGGATTGCGAGGGTCTGGCTAGAGCAACTTTTCCACCCCCCCACAAATATATGGATTCAAAGGGTAACAGTGTAATTAAAAACAGATAATTAATGAGACAATATTCCTACAGCCTACATCTTTAATGAACAAAAGCCTTCAGGGCCAACGTGCTCTTCCAGGCTCATCAAAGAGAATAAAGTTGTAGGGCTTATGTACTTCCCAGTGTGTTAATAATAAACCAGCAGTGTATGCTTTTTAAAAGCATAAAAGCCGATACTTTCCACACCTTGAAAGAGCCTCACAGAGCCTTCTGCTTTAAACATTTTAAATGCAAAGTAAGGTACTAAGGATGCTACGAATCTCCCCTCCCGTTGTATTAGAGGGGCTGCGCAGCAGAGCACTCTGCTGATTCCGCGCCTTTAAAACAGACCCAAAATGCAGAGAGGGAAGGGAAAAACGAGCAACTGTTCCCTGCAACTGCATCTTTCAAACTTTCTGTAACTCTTCGTTTTTTCTCTCTTTCCCTCCCTCTCTCTCTCTCCTCTCCTCGGTGCTGTTTGCCTTCGGGAACACGCAGCCACCCAGGCACGTACGAAATCCTTTTGTTTATTTCCAAATATATTTAAGAAAATAACAGCCCTGGGTTTAATGCTGAGAATATACAGCCTGTATCTGCTGCGTGCTTCTATACATTTAAGCTTCTTGTTTCCTCCCAGATCCTTCCTGTGGAAGCTCCCGAGGTAATATTTCCATTTTAGTACTTTGCAAGCTTCTAACTCAAATTGTTATTGCTTCACATTTTTAAAGTTTACTTAGCAAAAGGCCCGGCTAACGTGAGCTGCTTGCAAGCTCGGAGAGAGACGAAAGGGCCTTGCCTTCAGCTACATTCTGCAAATGTGAAGGGATAGGGGCTTTTAGGGATGAGTTATACCGCAATCAGCTTAGTAAATCTGCATGCAGAAAGGATGCTAATTAGTCTTAATAGTCTACCAATATGCCCCAAGACTGGAGACACAACAACGTAAATCTGCTACCGATAAATATTTTTAATTGTTAAATTTACTGGAAAGAAAAGTGTATTTTTCCGTAGCGAAAGCGGAGGATGCGGCGGGGCCGGGCTGCGACACGACACTCTCCGCTCCTCGGCGGGGGCAGGGCGGGGACAGAATCACCCTGGCAGGGGCCTCGGGCCGCCTCGACCCCCGACGTCTCCCCTTACCTTCCCCCCCAGCCTTGCCCCCGAGAAAGAGAGGAAGCGCCTACTTAGATTGTGCTTGGTGAAATTAGTGATGTATCACGTTAATTACCACTGTGATCTTAAAATGGTTGCAGGCCCAAGGAAAATTAATGGAAATCCAAATTCTAATTATGTGGCTGGTGTTAAAGAGTTGAACTAAATACCCGGGAAGGGAAATTGGATGATAATGTGGAAATATGCTACATTTTCTGGCTGCTTGTGGTTATTGCATCATGAAGCCTAATAAATGCGTTATCAGAGATACTGCTGGAGGATGATCTTTGGGGATATAAATGGGGAAGGAGGTATGGTGATTCCTGGAGAAACTGCAAAAAACAATGAAGAAATTCCGAGAACCGCTAATTTTGCTCCATCTTTGCCCGACGTGTGCGGGCCCGGTCCTGTGTGCTGGGGTTTGCAAGGAAAGAACCGGGGGCCCCAGGGAGGGGGCACTCGGGGGCGTCCCCAGAGCGGGGCTGCAGCAGCATCGCCCGGCCCGGCTGCCCCCGTCACGCCCCCTTTTGCAGGCGGGGAAAGGCGCCCCTTTTTGAGGCATGGGCACGCATCCCTCCGGGCTGCACCTCCCCGACCTCTCTGCATCCGCCCCGGAGTCACCCAGCAACCACACATGGAGGACTAATTAATTAACACGATTAAGCTTTCGGAACCCGGGGCTGAAACCCGGGGGGTTGCAGAGAAAAGCCGGGGGGACACGACACCGAGTGCGGCAACGTGTGTCACGTCTGACCCACGCGTGTCCGCGGGGAAGGAGGGCAAAACCGCCTTCCCACAGGCTTAACTCTTCCCTCGCTGGCCGTCTCGGGGTCCCGGGTTTCAGTGTTAAAATCTCAACCTCATCCATCACGGAGTTAAAAAAATAGAGAGGGAAACCAATACAGACAAACACATCAAGACTCAGGAGTGGCGACCCTTGGAAAAGCCAGGGTCCAACCAGATATGAATCATTTTTCTTTGCATAGTTTAAAGGAATTACTAGTGATATGCACGGCTGTCACTGCAAACTACATTTATGGATTTGCAAGTCATTTCCATAAATCAGCTGCATTGGATCCATCAGAAGAGCAGAGCCCGGCGTCGGTGCGAAGATGATGGAGCTCTCTTTGAACGTATAATGAAGTGTTCCAAGGGCTGCAGTTATTTTTCTGCTTGTTAAGGATTTTTTTTTTGAAGGGGGAGGGGGGCCTTTTCGAATTTGATTTTAAATTAAAACGTCGCCAAGAGATGTTTTATTGGTGATCACCCTTATGATAAATTTATGCTTCAATAATTACTTTTCACGGGATATCGATTTCCTCTGGCAAAAGCCTTTCTCCCTCCTTCCCAACCCCTGTCTCCCATTTCCCGAGCAAGACAGTGCTCCCCCACTGCCTCCGTCCCCCCGCCGGGATGGCTCCATCGGCAGAAACACGAATGGTGCAGGGGCAACCGAGTGGTCACACCAAGGAAGTGAGCAAGCACACTTGAGCAGTCCAGCGTCTGGGGGAGCCCCTAAAGCCCCCAGGTCCTCCCCAGGTTCAGCGGGCCAATGAATGGTGGGGCGACTTCGCCCGACTTAGTGGGGGTCCCTCAGAGGGATGCAATAGCCTCCGAGGCCGCAGCAAAGCCCCCCACGCTCTGAGTTGTCCCGACTGCTGGGGAGATTGGCTACTCCTCCACGGCACCTCCGCCTCCCCCTTTCCCCGAACCCAGAGCAAACCTCGTGGTGAGAGAGTGCAGCCGGTCCCAGCAGCCCGCAAAGCAGGGGAATGCCTGTGCCCCCTCCTCTGGCACAGGAGAGGGTGGCAGGGTGGCTGCCCCGCTCCTGCTGTGCCCCCAGGGCTCACACTTGCCCCGGCTGCCGGGGAGTCCCCACTGATCTCCAGTGCCTGGCCTGCAAGGGGAGCGCACGGAGCGGCACACGGCAAAGGGGAGGGATCTCTTCACCGGGGCCGTAACCCCCAGGATTAGAAGTGCTCTGAATTGTGCCACGATCTGCAAACGCATCCCCTGCCAAGGACCCGGCTGCCCCCTCCACGCCACCCCCAGCGGGCACGGCCTCACTAACAGCAGTCCCGCTCCTCTGTTCTCGCACACCCACTAACCCGCTGCTGCAAATACGTTCTGTCAAGCATGGACATTCAGGGAGTTCAAGGCACTCAGAGCAGAGGGTCCGTGATGGTTTCATAGCCCAAAGCAATGCCAAGGCCACACGGAACTACCACAAGTTTATTGCACAAATGTTCCTTATCTTCAAAAGCATTAATATTACAGCCAAACTGGAGTTCTCCAAGATGCTGAAATTATTCCAATATATCACTTCTGATCTGTCCTTTCCTGACAAAGCCAATATTCCTGTCAGCTCCCCCCAGTCCATTTATTATGGAAATAACTTTTCCCTTGGACGGGACTCACACCTTGATCAGAGATCAGAGCAGTGAGAACAGGAGACCACAGAACATGTCAACACAGAAAACTGGAGCTTGTGCCAGCTCCCTCAGAGGACCATTTCACAGTTTTCTGCTCTTTACACTAGTAGCTGGCTGCTATTCTCCTTTTGCTTAAAGAAAAAAAAAAAAAAAAGAAAAAGAAAAAAGAAGAAAAAAAAAAGGATCCTTTCTTTGGGAATAGGAACATGGTGTTTGGTGGAAAAGTGATGTGACTGTGAGCTCAAGTCTTGCCAGCCATGGAGAGGCCAGTTATCTATAAATGCTGGCCTCACAGGAGTTTATGGTTGTTGGCAGCTCATGTAAAAAGTAAAAATTTCAGGTACTGCCATGTGGGTGAATGGATCATCTCATCTATTACTACTATTACTATTAGCATTACTATTAGCCTTACTATTAGCCTTACTATTACTATTACTATTACTATTACTATTACTATTACTATTACTATTATTATTTTAAAGCAGTGGATGAGATGAATGAGCAGCACTGTGCCCATTCCTAAACCTCAGCATCAAACCCAAGTGCTCTGGAGTGTAGCCACGGCAGGCTTAACCATGGCCCATGCACTGAGGATGAGAGGAGGCTTGTGACCAGGACCAGAAAAGCTGTGGTGGGGACCCAGGGCACCCTGTACACCCCTGCCTTGCCTGGTCTGGCTTTACAGCAAGGCCAAGGGATGCAGCAGGTACCCTGCAGGGGTACAGCCTTGGCCAGGTGTGGGGGTCCCTTCCAGCTGGTGGCAGTACCCCTGCTTCTAGCTGCCGCTGGGCACAGGAGGGAACACCCCTCTTTTGTTTCCTCTGGTGTGCGTCCAGTAATTATTACCTTTTCACGCAGTTGGGGCCACTCATTGCTTTCCAGAATCCCATGCACTGCCAAAGATGGAGCCGCCACAGTACTGACATGGGCACAAGCTGGCGAGTTCCAAATCCATCATAGAGACTGGAGCAAAAACCAGATCCAGTGGTAGCTGGAAAGGAGGGATGGGCTGCCCTGTCCCATTGCCTCTCTCCTCAGTGATGCCAGGCCTGTAGGCCTCTGCTGACGGCAAGGTCCAAAATGTCTCTGCCCTGTACCAGATGCCCCCTCGGCAGGGCAGGGGGAGTCTCAGGACCGCCAATTCCGGCTGCCTGCAATTACAGCATATTAGCCCGGGCCGTTAATTGTCCTGCCTTCCCGGGGTCCCACTTCGAGGCCACCGCTTCTCCAAGCTCGGTTCACCATACCCTTAGGACACACCCAAGGCCGCTTCGGCCCGGACGGCGGAGGAGGGAGCCGGGCCGGGGCCGTGAGGGGGACCCGTTTCCCGCCGCAGCCGCTTTCCCGCCCGGCGCTCAAAGCTTAGGCGAGGGGGACCTCTGCAGGCCGCACCGCCAGCAGGCCCCAAGCACGGCTGGCACCCCCGTGTGGGACCGAGCGGGCCGGGCCGCCTCCTGCCTAGAGGTTTTCGCAAGGGGAAAAAGCCCTTCTGAAAGTTAAAAGGTGAAAAGAGGGTTTCGTGAGCAAACCCGCGTCCGTGGCATTCCTTTTTCTGTGAGGTGAGCAGCCACTTCATATCCCACAGAGAAATCAAATCATACTTTCCAGGGTTTGTGACATTACTAACGTCACCGTGTGAAGAAGCATATTGAACCCCCATATCAGGACCTGATGCTACCACGATAATGCAGTCTGAAGAGTGAAACCCGTCCCCTGGTTCACAGCCATTCTGGAGAGGATTGCCACTTAAAACAAAGTGACACCAATGGACACAAGTCTCGGGGAGAGGATGGAAGGTGAAAACCTGGCACAGGGTTAGAGGTGATCTGAAGCATCTCAGAAGCAGTGGGGTGACACAAAAGCTAGAAGCTCTTCCTAGTCCATCTTGTGCCTGCCTCCAAGCCCCTGTCCTCCAAAATCGAAGTGTCTCATTGAATTTCAGCCAAAATGTGACTAGGGACATGACAAAGAAATTCAGTCCTTGGATGTTTCAAATCCTGCCATCATCAAGAACTGATCTTTGGAGAACTCCCTGCTGTGTGCATACAGCTCCTTTATAGCCAAGGTCACCTCTAGCAGAAACTCTCCTGCCTCCCTGCTTCACCCCCAGAACCGAGAGGGTTGCAGAGTCCCTAGGTCACTGCCTGTCAACTTAACAGGAC
Organism: Cyanistes caeruleus; assembly: GCF_971803275.1. Taxonomy (NCBI): domain Eukaryota; kingdom Metazoa; phylum Chordata; class Aves; order Passeriformes; family Paridae; genus Cyanistes; species Cyanistes caeruleus. Next base: position 13,179,547 of record NC_141708.1, on the reverse strand, counting down.
TTCACGCCTGAAATGAGCCCTCCCTTGCATATGTCCTGTCCCAGCTGCTTGAGAGAGTGTCCCCCCTTCACTGCTCATGGGATCCTCTGTGCCCTGCTCTGACGCTGGCAGAGCCGACAGTGTGAAGTCCTACATATGTACAGGTGGACACTCCCCAGGTTATTTTCTGCTCTCAGTTTCATGGGCAGCAATCACACTCCACTCTAGCCCTGCCTCTAGAGCACACAAATGAGTATTACAACCCTTATACTTCCCATGAGTATTTTCAGAAAATTAATAATAATTTGAAGGAAAATACAATGTTTCACAGCAGGTTGTTTGTTTGTTTTTGCTGGGTTTTTTTGTTTGTGTATTTATTCCCGGAGAGTGGGGAGTATCACAAGTCACGTTCATTTATGCTCATGCTGACAGCTCCCCCCCGTGTCCTGTGCTTGCACATCTTTTGCAAAGACACCCTTACCCACACCAGGGATGCTTGGTGGAGAGAAGATGGAGCCAGACTCTTCTTGGGGTATTGGGAAAGATGAAAGGCCAAGAGACACAAGGAGTGACAGACAAGTTGCATCAAAGGAAACTGTGATTACTTATAAGAGAAAGAAACTTTCCACATGATTAATAGTCAAATACTGGAGCACAGATCCAACTTTGAAGTCACTAACCGTGTCAACATTCAGAGGTTTACTGAACTGAAAAACCTGCCCTAGAAGCACTGAGCTCTGGTCCTCAGAGAGAGAGCTTGATCAGAGATTTCCTGAGGTCACTTCCAACATGAATTATGTGATGATTGAATGATGAAGCAAAAAAATCCTTGGCTGCTACTCCTGCATCCCCCTCATCCATCAGTGCTTTCCTGCACACCAGAATGAACTGGAGCAGTCAAGCAACTTCCAAGTCCATCAGTACAGGTACCAACATAAAGCCAATGTCACACAGTCTGTAATTAGCTTCTATTTCTTGTTTCTTAAAAAGCTATTATTTTATGGTCTGTTAATGTTTTTCCCAATTAGTCCCATTTATTTTTCACCTAATTCAACCACAGCCCTTAACTGTTTGATATTAATGGCTTAAATTTCTCTCCCTTTTCTCTTTTTTTTTGCCCTGTAGGAGGAATCAGCCACAATACCCATGGGCAAGATAGCAAAACAACTTCTACCCTTATTCTTTGTGCCCTGTCCAGCCCAGGGTACAGAAACCATGATCAAGGGGAGAGGCAATCTGCCCTATTTGACATACGAGTACTTCAAGGGAAAGCAAAAGATGAATTAGCACTGCAAGATGTAAAGACACAGAAAAGATCACCCCAAAGTGAGAAGAAATAATAATCAACTGATATCTTGGTTCTGCCACCAGGACCTCCTATTTCATTTAACTGATGCTTGGGTGAGACATTCAGAGCTGGGCTCTGAAGCACCTCACTTGGGAGTGGTGACAAGTCTCCCCCTCAAAACCCTCTTGCAATGGGTTTGATGGTAAGAAAATTGAAGGAGAGGTAAGGACTCAGTGGGAAACTTCCCAGCCCTACTACACTGTTTCAGCTGTGTTGCAGCCTTGATTTTGGTACCTTCTCTAGGCTCCCCTTTACAGCTGGGAGGATGAGATTTCCAGAGACATGACTGGAAAGAACGGGTTTGGGCAGGAAATTTTTAGGGGGGAAACAGGACAGGCATTCCATTACCTGCAAACATGGCTGGAGCCTGCATGCACAGGCTGAGCCTTGCTCCTCTCTTAGCTGGCATCCCCAAAGCAAGGCACAAGAGCTCGGCAATTCTTCCTGAAAGATGCTCCGTGTTCTGGCAGAGGATGCTTGTGAGGCCCTCTCAGTATCTTTGGCTGGCCCTGAGAGTCCCCAGGACTTGGTCAGAAGTCCAATGGTCATGCTTGGTCAGCATGCAATGTGACTCTGTGCCCCTCACAGCTCACACTGCCAGGACAGGACCGGGGGCTTCCCTTGCAGTTTCCTAATGGGTGTGGGTCTGGCACATGCTGGGCACAGGAGTTCATTCACAAGCTCTGGCAAATGCCTACCTAGATCTTAATTTTTTTCCAGGCCTTAACTGTTAACCAAGGCAGGAATCTCCCTTCAAAGGAACAGTGCTCAAAAAAAATCTATTTCTTAGCCAGTGATACAGAAGGCAAATAGTTCATACCAGTCCCAGAGATGGTGGAGTTCATCTCATATTCTTCTTCATATGCAATGCTCTAAAAAAACAAAACCTTGATGATCTGATTTTGATGCAGTACTCCACCATGACTGCTAATTGTTTTCTCATTAGTCCTTGCTTTTGAAAGTAAAGCTAGATTTTGTTGGAATAGCTCTGAAAATCTATCAGGCTCAAGAGGTGTGGCTTGCTAGCAGCAGGAAGGTGCAGAGAAATAGATGATGGGTATGTGCTAACTTTTCAGATTACTGGAAAATGTCCCAGTGAAGTTATCTTGTCCCTGCTGCAGACACAGACTCTGAATATTGCTTGTCCTTGCCTGGCAGCAAGAGAGAGCAGCAGCAGCATCTGTTGGCAGCAGAGGGGATGCAGCCATGAGGCATGGGTGCTCACTGTCCCAGGGACCTTCTCATTGCATTTGCTTAGTGTAAGCCTAAAATTATCACGTTCAAATTGATGGGAAGAGCAGAGTTTTGAAAAGCTGTGTCTCAATAAGAAAGTTTATTCTCCTTTTTCTTAGAGCTGATAAACTGCTGCCCTAACCAAGGCAGGTGGAGAAATATTTCTGTGAATAAATGAGACAAAAAGGTCTGTCAGAAGAGGATTAGTTGGGGCGGAGCCTGCCTCTGAGCAAGACAGAGGGCGAGGCGACCTTGCAAAGCCTGTCTGGGCTATTTTCTTGAGCTCTGGCAAGAAGACTGTAAAGGCAGTAGTGACACAGGAGAGCTGCATTCAAAGTGGAAATTAATTTTGCTGTAATGCCTGCTGTTGCTGCTGCTTACACAGCAATGAATAATGGCTGTCTAGCCTTGAAATCCTAAGATCCCCCAGTTGTCCCCAACCCTAGGGAGCATGAGCAAGTCAAATGGAGGCTTTTCCATACCAGGAGGGCCCTTGCTCTGTGGCCTACTGGGAAGTGTAGTTCAGTGCCTGTATGGCCATTTCAGAGCAGCCTTTGCTCCCTCTGGTTAGCAGAGCCTGAGGTTTGAGAGCAAGGAGTTTTGTGGGGCAAGGTTGGGATGGCTCCTTGAGTTCATTTGCTCCTTGCTTCAGTTGACCATCCCTCTCTGAAGTGTTGGATCATGAGATATTCCCTCTTTGCTAGGATGTCTGAGGGGAAGAGCTGCATGATGTCCTTTCTGAGATGCTGTTCTGCAACCCCAACAGAGAAAGACAACCTTGGTGGTGAGGGGCTTGTCAAATCCTGCTGCCAGTAGAAATAAGGGTGGGCACAAGCAAACAGGAGACATGGCTGGAAATAAGGCATGTGGACAAACATTGTCCTGAATAGGGAGTGTCCAGGGTTGCTATGGAACAGGGCCAGCCTGGGCTTGTGCTTGCTTGCCCCACTGAGTCAGGGTCAGAGTCACCAGGTTAGCTCAGCCTTCCCCAGGGAAAGGTTCATGCTGACATATCATGGAAACCAAAGGGAGAACAGTGCTTTAAACACGGCAGATTAGGCTAGTGAGGGGCAGGGCAAGTAAGGAGCATTTGGGGTTCAAATATTGCATAAAAGCTCAAAAGCTGCAAGAGAAGAGGAGGGAAATACGGACCTGGCCAACCACCCACAGACACTGGATGTGACCAGGTATGTAACCCCAGCAAAGCCAGCAAACCTCCAGCATCTGGCAAAGTGGGTTTGCACACTTTTGAGTCTGGGGCATATCTTGAAGAACATGAGACTGGATGTGTTTGGGGGTGTTTCATCCAAAATGGAGAATTAGAACTTTCTGCATTTCTTCCCGTGTTATTTTTTTATTTCCACCAAAGTTTTCTTTCTTTCAGTAAGGAGATGTGAGTTCCATCCAGACTGCACCTCCCCATTTTCATCCTCAAAATAATAACAGCCTCATTTGCTAAAGGCACTATAAGGATATTAAGTGAAAATGAATTAAGTTTAATTCAATTGTTATTTTAGGAGCTTTGCCTCGTCAGGGTTTTGCAAAGCTTCATTCTTCCACTTGCTGGAGACCAGCTTTAACACGCCCCTGCTGAGATGTTGCTGCAAGCCACAAACCCATCACGCTGGGAGTTTTACTTAATGCTTAGGGTTGGATTTTATTTTGCTTAAATGTCAGAGTCTGTCTGCCATGCTGCTGGGGGAGAGGGAAGAACCAGAGACTGGTTAGCTCAAGTCCATCATATGCAGCTTAGAAATAAAATTAATTGTCTGGCTGGTGATTTCTCAGGCAAAACCCCAGCAGTTCTTTGTCCAGAAAGCACCATGTCACTGCTGCCCTGTTTCAGAGAGGCTTCACCTGCTCAGTGCATCGGGTCTCATCTGGATCTTCTCCACCTGCTGTAGTACCCTTTGGATCACCAGCACATGAGGGTGGAAGCTGCCAAGGTGGGAAGAGCTGGGGAAGGATTAGTTTGCATCTGCAGAGTAGTCATTTCACCTGCTCTTTGGACTGGCTTAAATGCACTGCAAAAGCCCCAAAATACATTGGGAGCTGCCCTGGTTAGGGACCACTCCCTCATCTCCAGTGAGGCATCAGCTCCACCTGGGAGAAACTTTGAAAAGGGAGAAAAGAGGAGAGAAGGCAGTGACAGAGGGATCTGAACTATCCTAGGGCTGATGACTATGGCTCTGCTATGTGGGCAGGCAGGCTGCTGTGTGCCTGTAACCACCTGGGCATTTGGAGAAAATTCACAGCCCTGCACAGGACTGGGGCATGAGGAGAGTGTGATCCTGAGGGGTGAGAAGAAGAGGGCCTCAAACTCCCCCAAAGCCCACCAAAAGAACCTTTCAGAGGAACTGTCATCTCCCATAGCTTGTCCAGTGAAGCTGTAGGATCCATCCCACCCCTCCTCCCTCTCATCTCTGGCTGTGTAGCAGAGGGGCAGAAGGGAGGACAAGGCCCCAGAGATAAATGCCTGCACAGAGTGCTGGGACAGCTCAGTGTCAGTGGCAGCAAGCAGAAGAAGGGAGCACTCAGAGCAGAGTTCTCCCAGCCCCTAACCTTGCTGAGAGCCAGCACCCAGGATTTATGGAAGAAAATCTTGGAAGTGACCTCTGATCCACTGCAGCACCAAGCGCGGACTCAGATGGCATTACAGCTTGATGTACAGCCAGCGGGTCTGCCGGGCAGTCTCCTGTGAGCGATGGCTTGCGATATTTCTGGAGTTTATACCTAGCTCTCCAGCTCGATGGGCTTTCTGGGTATGATTTGTGCCCTGTGTAGCTCTGTAAATATTGAGCTCAGAGAATTATATATGGCGACAGCCCTACAGCACTCCCGGTGATATATCCCCGCGTTTGTGGTTGTAGGCGAATAATTTTAGTTTGAGTGGTGTGGCAATGAGAACAAGGAGGAGGTAAAATAAAAGGGTAATTCGAGTCCAAGTGAATGGCAGGGAGCATGCGTGAGGCTTCAAAGCCTCTCCCACCAATCACTCAGGGAATTGACAGCCAGGACAATTTCCCAAATTAGTTACCTTATCCCTGAGTGCTGCTGTCTGCAAAATTAAGATAACTCTCCGCTTTACTGAAAGGATATGTTACAGCAGAGCAAGGAAGGAGCAGGGGACAAGGCTGGTGCTGCAATGACAGGGTCAGACCCTCCCCCCTGCTGGGGCATTCCTCAGGTTGGAGTATGGGGAGAACCTTGGCTGTTACCACCAGACTCTTATCACTCAGTTCTCTGGAAAGCTGCAGCAGAACTGTCCTGGGAAATCCTCATGACAAGTAGCTTTCAGGCCACCATGTAATGTGGGGACAAAGACTTTTTTTCTGCTGTAAATCTGGGTATTGCTTAACTGATTTGGGATTGCTGCAGTCCAAGTGTTGCTTCCTCACCTGTATATCCCACAGCATTCCCTCCCTCTGGCCTGGAGATGGGCAAAGAGGGCTTAGATCTGTGCAGCCACTTATTCAGGCAGATACCACCAGGACCTCAGAACAAGCTCCTTAATGGGATGTAGACGTGGCCAGATACCCAACTCCAGAAAAAAATTGAGGCCAGCTTTCATACCATGTCCCATTTGCTGTGATGCTTCAAGATGTTCTGGTGCTTGTGTCCATGCCAGGTTGGCCATGCGGGTGGGTTCTCTACACCAGGCTGACAGGTTCAGAAAACCCACCGTAAACCAGCAAAATTAATAATTTTCACCTTGGTGTCAGAGCTTCCATGGGAAGGGCCCATCCCTCAGCCCCACACTGCCCCACTGCAGGTGACAGGGAGTGCTAGGGTGACCGAGCTCTGTGTCCCTAGATGGGAAGACTGAGGAATTAAGTTTTAATTGTGAAATAGGTAAGTGAAAAACCACCTTAGGAATGGGATTACAAGAGAGGGAAAAGGATAGATGCACCCAGTCTGCTAACACACTTTCCTACAACAACCAGTCTGTGCCGATGTGTCTCAGGGTGCCCATTCCAGTGCAAATGCTTTAATGGGCCCATTATACTTACATTTCTGTTACTGTACTGTTGCAGACCTGGACTACCCATGATTCCCAAAAATTCAGTTTGCTAGTCCAGTGTCAATGAATAACTGCAGCAATAGACTAATGCAAAGGAGCTAGGTCATGTCCTCCCCTGGGAAACCCCCATGTTCAGCTCCCTTGTAACCACCTAAGGGCAAAGTCATGGTCCTGTCAGAGTGCTGGCTGAGCAAGCAACAGGCCAGGAGCAGGAGAGACCATTTACAAGGGGCTGGAGTGACTGGCTCTGATTTTGTAAAGAGATGAAAGGTCAACAGAAGGCAATAACCCTTCTTGGTGGCTTTATATTAGGACATACTGCAGATGTTTGCAATCACAGCTATGAGAATTGATCTGATTCCTTCCTCCAGAAATTTCCATGGAAACTTCCTCCTACTTCTATGGAAAGCTGTTGCTTTAACCTTGAAAAGACACAAAAGGCTCAATGAATTCAGGATTTGACACAAAGCAATTTTGAGGTTAAAGTTGCCACTTCTAAAATGATAGAAGCCTTGTAGGGCTGGGATTTATGTTTAGGTTATCTATACAGGGCCCCTGTAGCCAAATATTGATATCCCTCTAGGAGATTTGCTACAAGTCAAGGAGCCTGAAGCACAAACTAAGGGTCAAAAATGTTCCTGGGAGATACAGTAGGTCAGATGAGTAGTTAGAATTATCTGTTGTGGCTACAAAACATATTCATCTCTCAATCACATGAGTCACTGGAGCATTCCATATTCCTTCCTCTGTTTCTGGATGACTTTCCCATCTGGACAGACCTAGCAAAGCCTGGCTCCAAGCCATGTAGTTCTGGAAGATGAGACCTGCACGCCAAAGCCAGTGCCCTAGCATAGATTAAGAACCCACACTTTCTTGATTGTAGCCCTGAACATTTCCTTGCAGTGTTGCTGTCTGCTTTGATGGAGTGACTCAATCCTACTGCAGGGGTGATGTTTCCTGGGCAGGCACACGAGGGGTCTCCCATGAGCTGCAGAGGACCAGAGAGCCACTGGCCTTTGCACCAGCATCCTGTGGAGGAGGTTGTTCTGCTGCTGCTGTTGGAGCCAGCTCAGCTCCATGATTTCATGGCCTGTTGCAGGACGTGGTTAGACAAAGGCATCCTGCAGACAGCACCTTCTCACCCATCCTCCTGGCTCCCCACTTGGTACTGCCCATCTCTTCCCTTGTATCAGCTAGAGGGGCTGATCTCCCCTGATAAAGGCCATCTCTTTAGTCTGTTCTGTGTCATGAACAGCCTGATTCTTTAACTGCTGAGGCCTCTCTCTTGCACCTCCCATCTGTACTGGTGGTATTTTTCACCAAGAAATAAGGCTGGCTGCTGCTGAGCTGCCGCTGCCCCCCTTCGTCCTCCAACTGCACTGATAATTCCTGTGAGACTTCATTTTACCCTTACCTGAAGCAGCCAAATACACCTGTGAGGAGAAATTAGCTGCTTCAGTGCCACAGCTTAGTTGCTTAGGAGATTCCCAGTGCCTCCAGGACAAGAAATAAATGAGGCAGCTCACTCAACAAGTGTCTTCCCCAAGGAGCATGGCTCAGTGCTCTGCACCCCAGCAACCTCACCAGAACTGACAACCGTGCCAAGCAGGGTTCATCAGGGCTTTGTCCCACAGTGTTAATGCTTTCTCCTTACTGCAGGAAACAAGGCACTACAGCAGGCTGGCTGTGCCTTCCCTCTTCACCTTCCCTCTTTCCTACCAAACTCAAGCTGTTTCTGACTCTTCACAGTTTTCTACTTTGTACATCAGTGAGCAGTCTCAGCATCACCCCAAATGTCTGGCCCAGCCATGGCTGGGGTAGGGGTTGGAAAAGGAGTCTGGCTCCCTGCATGCTCACCTAGACTCCAAAACAGCCTTTTTATCCCCAGCATTGGCAGGTCTCTGTTGGACAAAGAGAGAAGGGTCACCTGTAAGGACCCATCCGGGACATCTGCCACTTAAGTGCTGGCCAGTGTGAAGCCCACCTTCAGATCCCCATCCCAGTCTGGCAGGGCCTGCTGTCAGCTCTCCTCTGCCCCAGGGAAATCCTGTTTGGGACAGGGCCATGAAAAGAGCACAGGCAGGGAGGACAGAAGTCAGCCTGACCTTGAGGAGGGCCAAGAGAGTGGCCAAGACTGGACCAGAGAGGACAAACACTCTTGGCAAAGAAGAGAAAGTTCACAGCTGGTAGACCATCCAGAGAATGTTTATCCCAAATTTCAACACATCTTTTTAGATCATTTTGGCCTCTGCCCTCTGGGCACCATTTCAGAAGTAAATGCTCTGTGGAATAAATGCCAAGTGATGGTGAAACACAAATAATCCCTTCTCATAGAGAATTACTTTTCTGGTGAATACTGCGCTATAAATGCAGCTTTAAAAAGCAATAACTTGTTAAACTGACACACACAGACACACAGGCAGACCCCATTAAACTCATTTGATGCAAGCCAGGAAAAAGTGTCTCTAAATCACATAATTATTTTAAGAGACAAATGCATTTACTTAAACTGGTTCAAATCACCTTTGGGGAGGGAGGAGAGAAGGTTTGTGTCTGCACCATTAAGTGCTTTGATTTCCTGCAGCTCACCCCAGACTCTTGTTTTAATAGCATTAAACATATTAATATGTGATAATAAAATACAGGTGGTTTCCTTGAGCTTTATTGACTTTGTCACAAAGACAAAAATCATTGCTTTCTTATATATCTGCTTGAGTGTTTCATGGATTTATATTTTTTCTTTTGATGAATGCAAGCAGCCTCTTGGCTGTCCTAGAGAGCTGTTGGAGCCACCTGTTTTGATCAAAGCTCATCCCTCTGCTTAAAAATGTCAGCTGCTTGTTGTCAGTATTTACTGCACTCCATGAGCCAGGAGGTAGGGGTGTGTAGCCAGGAGAGGGATGGAGCCAGACCCCTTTCTCAGAGGGTCGAGGTCCTCAGCTGCCTATTCTCTGTCTGCAGCCCCCAGCAGCAGCCCTGCACACATCACACACCCCATCCTGGCACTGCCCAGCGCACCCAAACATCCTGCAATTTACCCAGCACATGAAACATCAGCATATGGGATATCCTATGGAAAGTCTCGCTTCCTAATCCCAGTGGGGAATACTAAATAGAGGGGAGTCCATGCCTTGGATTTCTCAGAGCTGGCTTTTTTCAAGAAAAAAAGAGTGTGGCTGTGGTGCTCCAGGACACGGTTTAGTGGAGGACCTGGCACTGTTAGGTTAGCGGTTGGACTCCATGATGCGTGAGGTCTTTTCCAGCCTAAATTATTCTGGCTCTATGTCCCCTTCAGAGGCAGGCTGTGTCTCCAAGGACGCTCTCGGGGCTGGGCTTGGCTACCTTTCATCCTGAGCACCCAGTGCTCCCAGTCTGAGCCATTCTCTGGTTTGCCTGGCGCTTGGCTGTCCGTGCTCAGCCGCTCGCAGCGCCTCGGGCGGGGCACGGGCGTGCGGCCGCTGCCGGCAGGGACGAGCCGAGCGCTCGCCAGGCGCTCCCTGACCCCTAGATGGAGCTCGGTGCCCGCCGATCGCTCCCGGGGCGGGCAGCGATGTCCCCGGCAGCTTCCCTCCGCGCGGTACAGGGCCGAGGAGAGGGACAGGGTGTCCAACCCACTCCTGCTTGTCTAAGTCCCCTCCGGTGCTGACCCCTGGCCTGAGTGTTTCACGTCCTGCTGTTCTGGCCAGCTCTGCGGGTCACCGTTCACCGGGGTCACCTGTGAAGGGGCAGTGCCACAAATTTTGGGAGAAACACCCATAGCTTTGGCCCCTATGTATGTCAGAACACTTGTGGTAAGGGTTATCTTGCCCTAGACCCCATCCTATGGGGGAAACCAGACAGCCAAATGTTCCTCTCCGTCTGCTGCAGAGAGGTTTGAGGTTCTCTGGCTCCCATCCAGGACCTAAAAATAATGGCAAATTGAGGGAGATTCCTGAGACTGAAGGGAGGGACAGGACACAAGGAAGGAAAAAAGGGCCATGGGGTGGGTTCCACACAAGGCAATATCTCTAGAAGTGCCAAGCAATACTCACCCTGTCCCCCCTACCCCATCTCTTGTGTGAGGGAGTCTCCACTCCTTCTATCCCACCACAGCCAGTTTGGGCCAAGCCATCACCAACAGCTGGGGTTTTGTCCAGGAAGGGGAATGAGGCTGGAGTTCCCTCCTGCAATCCAACTTGTTGGCAGGGAAGGGAGATAAATTGACTCCTGAGACGCAGGAGATGTTTAGCAACAATTCCTCGCTCCTCACTTCTTTCAGCAGTGTCTGTGGCCACAAGGTCCCTTAGGAAATCCTTTCCTCTGGGTAACATCACAGGTGTGTCTCTGCCTGTCTCTGTGCCTTCCCTGCCAGGGCTATGGTGTTTCCTCAGGGACTGGCACACACATCTACATCCTGGGGTCCCAGCAGGGCACCTGCATTCCCTCACCTGACTGCCAAAAGTCTGGCTTCTGCCTCTGGTGTGTGAGATGGCTCTGCTTTGAGATCCTCAGATCTTCAAAGGACCAAATCTGGAGGGAGAGTGCATGGGAAGAGTGGTGTGTACACCAACAGAAGTCTGGTGCCTTGCTCCACAGAGAGAATATTCTGCTCTGCATCCCACCTCCTGCCTCTGGATGGGGTGGTATGAGCCACAGCAAAGGCAGGTTTCAGACCTGTCATAACAACAGATAAGGTTACAACATTTGTTTTCACTCCATCCCAAAGTGAAAGCTGGACCTTTTCAAGCATTTCTGTGTGAATGGGGGTGAGTGGGAAATGCCCCTGCCACAGCTCCCTCACTTTCCCCTGCAAGTGGCTACCTCAGTGGGCAAGGTGTGTGGGACACATCCCTCTGTGGTTGCAGATGTCCCTCCAAAGACAGTGGAGCACAGCCCAACAGTGCTGTAAACACATATAAAACTTTCTGGAGCTTAATCCTGGAAGGAAGGAAGTGGTCTGAGTACAGCCCAGCGGTTACCACCATGCTCCACAACTGTGTCACCATGGGATGCCATAGGACTGACATTTCAGCAGCAGTCCCATGGTGTGACATCTCCAGACCCTGCAACACCTTCCAGTGCAAGCCACTGGTGCAGGGCCAGGCAAGCTGGGTACAGACCCTGCTTGAGAACAGTCCTCTTCTGCCCAAGCCAGGCTCCCACTGGGGCCACTGCTCACCCTCAAACCCCACTGGTCTACAGACTTGGTGCCTTTTCTCTGCAGTTCTCAAAAGGGCACCCTTGTGGGATGCTCCCCAGGACCTGCTGGCCTTTACCCTCTCCTCTCCCAGCCTGACCTCGGGGGACACCCCCACTTCTTCCCCAGGCTCTCCTGTGAAAACAGCCTGATCAGCTGGGAGAGGGAAAGCACACAGAGGTCTGGCCAGAACTCAGTGTACTTGTGATCACTTCCTCACCATGACCCCAAGCAAGCCCCATCTCCACCTGTACCTCTTTCTTCCCCTTTCTCACATGGGGAGATCTGGGATCAAGCCCTGCCTTTCAGCACATTTATCTCAAACACACCTGATAACCCAGGCTCAATCAAACCCACATTCAACACTGGCACAGCAAACTAGACACATTCTAGATGAATAACTAGGAAGAGTCTGGTGAGCTGTGACATGTGCCTAAAACCTCACAACAGCAGGTAAAAATTGCTAAAGATAATGACTTCCCAAAAATTTCCTCTGGCTGAGACAGGGAAGACCCTGGGAAACAAAGATTTTCTCCATGTTTTCATCTATCCCCATGTTAGTACCACTTCTAACTGTAGTTAAAAAAAGTATATATTGATTGATATTTTTTAATCACTGCTTTGTTATTTTTAGACAGTTGCAGTCTAGGAAAGACAGACAATTAACCGCAGCACTCAGACCAGCGGGTTCACATTCTTTACAGGCAACAAGAGAACGAGTTTTCTCAGGCTTCGCTCCTTCCTGCTCAAAAACCAGAGCATGGGCTCCTCATTTCTGCTCATTTTATTTTTGTCTCGAAAGCAGAAGGGCAGAGAATGGCTGAGCTGAGGGTAAGTACTGAACTTCCAGCCCCAGGGAAGCGCAGGGCAGGGGATTCCAGCTCTCTGCAACACAGGATTGCACACCTTCAGCACACAGAGGTTTGGCTGGAGGCTGGTGCGTGACCTGGACTTACAGAGCTGAAAGCTGCTCAGGCCAGCCCTGTGCTTACCTGCAACAACAACAACAAAAAGGAAAACCCAAACAAAAATAGAAGGAAGCCAAAATTGTTTTCTACATTCAGAAAAATCAAGATTATTCTGATGCAGCCAGAAAAAAAAACCCTAAGCAATTTTAATATAGTTTTAGGTGTGACTTGAATGAATGTATAGAATTAATTTAAAACTATCAGTAGCAAAGAGTTGTTGATTAATGGAAAGGAGTGGGGGAAAAAACCTCTGTCCTAATCTTGGATAAGTGCTGACCCGTCAAATAAATTTCCTACTGTAACAGAGACAATGACAATAATTTAAGGAATATCAAAATCACAGTTAGCTGCAGAGATGAAAGATCTGAAAAAAAAAATCTGGTTTGACTCCAACAAAAGTTTGTTCTAATAATCTATAGCTTTGTGTGGGGTTTTTTCCCCTTAATATTTGTTTAAAAAACTACCTTTTTTCCTCAAATTTAAGACCTTCTCATTTAGAGAATTTTCAGCCAGGATAATTTAATAATTCCAAATGTTATTTCACAAACGTTTTTAAACAAGTGGCCATCAAAGCTGACCACTGCACAAAGAAATCAGTGTCACTCAGCCAGTCTGCTTCTGGCAAGGAAAAATAAAGGTTAATTCAAAAAGTTCCAGCTGTCCCAGAACCCTAGAGAGGAATGGCTTTTTAGTGTAACCCAAACAGTTTTCAGCAAAGCCATTTTCAGTTTTGTCAGTAAATTGGTTTGGGATTTTACCCCATCCAGCTCCGAGTGTCTGCGAGCTGGCCTTGGCGGCGAGGAGGGGCTGCCTCGGCGGGGATGGGCTCCTGCTGCTGCCGTGCTGAGGCAGCAGCCCCAGCCTTAGGCTTCTTTTTTAGTGTTTTGGTTAATCAGGAGCACACTGAAAAACACCAATCATCAGTCTCAGTGTGATAATGAAAATGATCTTGCATATGGGTGTTTGTGGGGTCAGTGCCTCCTTTCATTATCAGTTATACAAACCACATTAGAGGACACGTTCATTCGCCTCAGTCTTTCTCCAGCAAATGCCACATACAGGTGATTCTCACTGATGCTGCTGCTGCAGCAGAAATAACTTAAAATATGTAACAAATGCCCCATAGACAGGGTAATGCAGCCCAAGGAAAACTGCATGTGGGACTCATGTAGAAAGTGGGGGGTGCCTGTACTGCAGGGATCAAATGGGCTGGCCCATGCCAAGCACAACTGCAGGCTCTGCTCAAGGTTGAAGGCTCCAGCAAAGACCCTTCAGCCTTTTCCTGGGCCATCCCTCAGCAGAGAAAAATCAACTGATCCTTGTTTGGATGACTCATGCGCTCAACTAATTGGCTAAATGGGGCCCAGACCTCTGGTTCCCTCCTGCCCTCATATCTTGCTGAGCTGGGACCAAACCCAGACAACCACAGCCCATTCCATAGGGTCTCGTCTCCTCCAGCTCCACACAGATGTTTAATACTCCAGCTGCTCATGCAAAGACAGTGTTTTCCCCCGCTCCAGACCTTGCCTTCAAAAGCTCAGCACATCCAACCCAAATGAATGATAGCTCTCGGTCCCTGGCAGTGTTGTGGGTGAGAGAGATGAGCACAAAGACAGTGTAGTCCCCTGAGCCCTCAGCTTCAGGCATCTCACAGGCTTTTCCCTCCAGACCAAAGTCGCTCTACCTTGCTCTGTATTTCCTAGATACAGGCAAACAGTAGTAAAACAGTTCTCCCTGACTCCCATTTCATATTTGGGATTTGGTTTATTTTGAGAGCGAAGGAAGGGGGAAATGACTTTCAAGGCATCTTAATGCAATTTTATTCCTGCTCCCAAATAAATATAATACAAAAAATTAAATCAGCCTTCAATGTGATATGGATGGCCCCAGGATACAGCTGAGGTGATGTCAGTCTACAAAACATAACATTATGTGTCATTGTTTCATGTCATTACTTATTGATTTAATTCCATCATATTTCAGACAACTTTTATTGTCTAGGTACAAATCATCATATTAATAACTGGAAGCACATATGCAGATATCAAAAACACCTTCTGCCACTAAACCAATTTTTAAAATGAATCCAAGAGAAGTATTTTAAGAGAAAACTCCTCCAGAAGCAATTTTTCGAGGGACAAGAAAGACCAGGCAACTGTTTTTCTGGTTTCAATGTAACATATATTCTTATTCCATACTGAGATTCCTTTTTCACTTTTTTGGTCTTTTTTTCTTTCATTTTTATTTCTTTACAGGAAAGATTGATGGGAAAAGGGGGAGTTCCACCAGTTTTGAAAACAAGGTGTAGTTAAATATTCTATCTAAACATATTCCCTTGAATATGCATTATCATATGCTCACTGGGGAGCATTTTGGATTATGAACTGAATAAAGTGTATATTATAAAATGGCCATCTTAGCATTAAATTTTACAATATCGATGTTTCATAATAAAATAGAAAACGGTTGTTATATTGTTGTTGTTACTATTATTATTATTATTATTATTATTATTATTATTATTATTATTATTATTATTATATTTTGTGGATCAGGTTTTTTCCTATGCAGCAACCCTGAAAACAAAAATACACTGCAACAAACTGTAAACTATTTTGTACACAGCAGTGTGTCCTGAAGGAGTTTAAATTTGTAGACAAAGTTGGATGCGTGTTAAATAAGAAGCTTAATCAGAATCGAAAAATCTGACTGTAGTATGGTACAGAATTCAAACAAAAAACTTCCCTGAAATTTATGTTGGAAAAAAATACAAATTTTTTTTTTTAGTAGTTTTCTGGCAGTAATCAACATCTTTTAAAGATATTTCCAAGAATGCGTGTTCTCCCAGTTTCATGTTTCCCTGTATTTTATCCTTTTTTTCCTTTTTCTGGCTTCTTTTCTCTCCATTGCTGCAGATGTTTCTCTGTGTTCTTGTACACATTGGACTGCAGAATGGGAAAATCCTACAGCACCATAAATTCTCAGCCCAGTCCTATGATAGCAGATTTTGGATGAAGTAGGCTATTCATATGCTCCCTTAACAAGCTTCCCAACAACGCTGCACCCAGAGGACCCAGCCTCCCGGAGCACTGGCACCCACCAGGTCTCAAAGGCTTGGGCTCTTTTGTTGCACATGTCCCACAGGCAGCCTGGACCCCCAGTGCTCGTGGCTGCCTGCCCTTTTCAGTCATATCCTCCAATAATTCCCAGTGCTGGAAGGAAACACCGGGCTGAAGCCAGCCATAGGGCTGGGAGTCTCCCCCAAGGAAGCTGATACGAGTTTTCCCACCGGTTTGATTTTCCTCTGAGAAAGGCTTGCCAAGCTGGGGACAATGTCCTGCAGCAAGGCTGAGTACAAATGGAAAACAGTGTCCCCCGAATAATCCCCTGCAAGACTAAAATATACTCTTGTACTTTTCTTTATATTCAAATTCCCCTTTCCATATTCAGTTTCAGACACGAATATCTGTAGATCTGCCCCAGCCCAGGTGAGACCTCATTCCAAGGTCTTAAATTATTAATTAAAAGGTCAATAAATTATTCCACATGAATTTAAGCCTAAGCCCCTGCATAGTCCCTGCCACCCCCAGCAAGACCCCCAGAAAGGCTTCAATTTAAACAAATGCTAAATGCACTGCTGGGTTGAGCCTGAAAATGTTTATAGGACCAGGGATTAAAACACAGCATATTACATCTGGAGCTTCCAAAGCCAAGTGGACCTGAGCAAAGTCAAATGGAAATATTAACTCTATTTTAATTTAAAAAAAAACCAGCACAGGCTTCAGCAATAGTTGTGATATGCTGTCTCCTCTTGGGGAACTAATAGACAGGGAACAGCAAGGCTTTAAATGATTTATTCAGTACCCTGGAGATTTTTTTATTTTCTTTTTCATTTCCACATAAATTACACAAGCACTTTATAAAATGAATACACATAAAACACCTTGTAAGTGCATAACTTAAAAAAACAAAAGAAAACAACAAGAAAAAGCAAACAAACAAATACCTTTAAAAATCTCACTGAAAATAGGTTTTCTGGTTGTTTGTACTAACTGCTTAAATTGGCAGTGCTGTTTTAGATTATAAGTAACTGGAAAATATATACTGTTTATATATATATATCTATATATTTCTGGCATTTGCTAGAAGTGCTTTGTTTAATTGTGTCTCGTTCTCTCAGTACAATTAAAAGAACAACTAACTTAAACAGCTGAGAGTGACATCAATTTTTTGCTGTCAGGGACTGACTTCTAATGGGAAACTGATAAAATAAAACATTGGACAACATTTTGCAAATTATATGGAAATATTCCATGGAAAGAAACTGCATTACCCCCACAAACTGCCACCCAGGTCTTCTTGTTATTAAAATACTCGCTGATGGGCACAGAGTCCGTGGCAGCCAGGGACTGTTTGGGCCCTTCATACAATTGAGATATCATATTTACCGTCCTCAGGAGTCTGTCAGATCCTTCTCTTGTTCCCCCTTCACAAGAAAAAATTAATGAAAAAGGGGAGGAGAGACAGCGAGGTGAGATCTGAAGGGTTCCCATCTGGCACAAGCAGAAATTGCTGCTGTTTCCTCCATTTGTTGCATCCCCGAACATCTCCGGTGCAGACAACCCAAGAAGGCTCACAGCAGAGACGTGCTTCCCAGGGAGCCTCCTTCTATTTTTCCAAGCCATCAGTTCAAAACATATATATATATGTATATATATATAGGTGTATTTATATATATATGCATATATATTTATATATGGATATATAAGGGTGTACACAGACTTTGCACTGCCGCCAGTAGAATCCTAAGGAAGTTTTCCTCTCCCCCAGCTGGATGAACACCGGCGGCTGTGTCTGTCAGAGCTGGGTTTTTGTCTGGCAGCGCGTCAGCAAGTTCAGGGTCGACACTGGAGACTTTCAAGAGAACAAAGGGGTTGGGGGGAGGTGAGACAGCATTGCCGCTCCAGCAACTCCATGGCTGGGGAGAGTTTTTGGGGTGGCTTTCCTTCTTATTGTTCCTTGTGGAGGGTTTCCCCAGCTGGATACATAGGATGCAGGTGGCCAGAGGATCAGGGGGTTCCAACCCTCCTCGGGGAGAAACAAAGTTGCTACATGTCCCACCAAGGATGCCTCGTGTCCCCCTGGGGACAGCCCTGCCAGTAGAAGGTGTAGGTGCCACCAGTGGGTGCCAGACTTATTCACAAGCAGAGGCGACAGTTGTGACACTGGTGATCTTGGTGGAGTCATCAGACCAAGGCTGGAGATTCTGGAGGGCGAAGAGAGAGGAGTTGTGGACACATATTGGGTCGGCTTGGATGGGCTGGTTGATGGTTTTTTGGAAGGCTTCCTGCTGCAGTTGCATGAGGATGCGGTTTGCTTGCTGCCGCTCAGCCTCGCGCTCCTCCGCTGTCTGCCTCCTAGGAGAGAGGGAGCCATTAGGGGGGCTGGGGGAAGCAAAGGAAGGGTACATCCAGAGAGTTTGAGTTGTGCTGGGTGTTCATAATGTGGGAGGGCAGGGGTAGGAAAAGAGGGTGCCTTGCCATGGCATGGTCCCACATCCCCTACACAAATGGCCAGTAAATCCCATAATCTGGGAACTGGGTCTGTCTTACTGGCCTCAGTAAAAACTGCTCTGATCAAAGACAGCTGGGAGCAGCCCACAGCTCTGGAATACTCTCTGCCCACAGGAAAAAAAAGAAACAAGCAGAGACAAAACACCCAAAGTGTCACACAGCAGCATTGCAAAAGCTGAGATCCCCTGAAAACATGTTCTGGTCTGACAGCAAGAATCGAGCATGCAAAGCCTGAAGGAAGAGGCATGGAGCAGGATGGGGTGAGACAGTGACTGGCAGTGTCACACAGCTGAGAGATGGGCAGTGTCACCCTCGACATCCCCTTCCAGCATCCACGTTTGCCATCTTGTCTGCCACACTGCAGTGATCAGCTGTTGAGAGCTTGGATGAAGGCAAAAACATTCCCATGGCAGGCAGCAAAATTTCAGCTAAACACTAGAAACACATTTTTTAGCAGTAAGAAAAATCAAAGTACAGATTATATTATCTGGAATGGGTGAATGACAATGTTTTTCAGAACAGTTTGGACATACATCTGACTGGTATGACACCAGCAGAGGTGATCCCCAAGGAGAGGGTGCTAGTGGGTCAGAAGGGGTTCTTTCCAGTGTTGGTTGGGCCCTGGCTCTGGGCTGCCTGGGAACAGATAATGGGATAGACTGAATCCTCTTATATCCACAATGGAAACGCCACTCCTGCTTGCTTGGATAGAAGGTCAGTCTAAAGTCTGCAGCTTGCGCTCACCTCTATTTCATCTGGCACTTGTATTGATGCTGCTGGGAAAACCTAGGAGCAACTCCCAGTGCTGGTCCCAGCGTGATTCCCAAAGCATACTCTCCCTCCCTCAGACCCCCAGGCTCAGCTGACATCCTCTCAGCAGCTTCAGTGGACCACTGACACAGGAAATAGCAGCTTTTTAATTTGGCAGCTCAGGGGGATGTGAGATGTCTCATCCTCTTTGGCCATGGGAATTGGAAGTAGCAGCTCTGATCTCCACAGTGACATCTCGGAGCACAGGACAGAGGGTCCCTGGCTCCCAGTGTGGAAGCAGGGTGAGGCTTGGAGGCTAGCAATGGGTCTCTGGGCACCCAAGCCTCCAGACATGCAGCCAGTGTTCCCTCCTGGGAGCAGGTAGTTCAGGGCTCAGTCCCTGATCTAATCACTTGTCAACATCTCACATAAGACATCCCGGGAAGAGCAGGCTCAGAGCTGCACCAGCCTGGGGAATAGCTCAGTCCCTGCCTCAATGAATATTTAATGACTCCCTGCACAATGAGGAGATGCTCCAGGAGGAGGGAGTGAGCCCCAAGTACAGGGTGATCAGGAGTACCATGGCTGCGAGAACTTCGCTCTCAAGTATCTCCCTGCTGCAAGCAGCTGGTCTAGTCATGGTTTCACACCTGCCTGGAAAGAACTGTGTCTAAAACAAGAACCCAAATCTGAGGAGGGGATCACACAGCCACCTCACTCCAGTGGAGACAACCAGGCAAAGGGCAGGGACAAGACTCTTCCCCCCAATCTGTGTTCAAGCTGTTAAATTGCTCAGAAGGCTCATAACAACTCTCTTTTCTTGGATATTTCCCACTGCCTTATTCAGGCCAAGTCTGCAGCAGCTCCTTCCAGCTCCCAGTGCTCCAGGAACCACTCAGAGTCCACTGCCCAGGGCAGGGGCTTGAGGCAGCAAGATGGGTGTGCTGCCAGCCAGGGGCATGCACAAGTCCA
Organism: Cyanistes caeruleus; assembly: GCF_971803275.1. Classification (NCBI taxonomy): domain Eukaryota; kingdom Metazoa; phylum Chordata; class Aves; order Passeriformes; family Paridae; genus Cyanistes; species Cyanistes caeruleus. Next base: position 13,159,527 of record NC_141708.1, on the reverse strand, counting down.
TCGCAACACCCAGCAGGCACAGACACATACAAGCAGAACTTACAAGCCTGTGTCCCTCTGGCTCAGGCCAGAGATTCTCCCATGTCTAATATTACAGCTGAGGTCTGGCTCCAGCCTTTCCCTTAGGCAGAAGCAGGATTTTGTTTCTCTTTACCCAGCTATTTTTTGTAAAACACGTGAATAGGTTTGTATCCTCTGCACCTCTGCCAAAAGAGGCTGAATTTAGCCAACAGACGCAAAGAGTATTGACAGATGGATTTGCTTCACTTCCTTAGGAAACCTGGTTAGAAGACACAGCTGACCCTGTTTTGCAGGCCACAGCAGGACTATTCCTCCCCCAGGATTCTGTTTCTGACCAACAGAGATCACTCCAGCTAGAGACTTCCTAACAGTTGGAGAATTGCACTACCATGAATTCTCTAGGGAAGAACTCACTGGGGTTGAGGATTCACACACCCCCTTGGTTTCAAGTTCCTTGACTCCCATTTCTTACCCAACTTCAGTATATTTAGGCAATCTCTGCCCTATTAAACCTTGGGATGACTCTGGGGAAGCCCTTTCCTCCCATTTTGAAGCTGCCTGCCTGCCTGCTTGCCCTCCAACCCCCAGTGCTCAGCACCCAGCGGCTCGGTACCCATCTTCCCTGCTCTGTGAGGGGGCTCCCCCTTGCCCATCACTTTCCACCCCCGCGGGAGGCCCGTCCCCAGCCCAGGGTAGAGGATGTTCTCAGGGCTGGGGCGCTTCCCTCGGTGCAGCTTAGGAGGGGCAGGGTCACTGCGATGGAGCCCTGGAGGCTCCGTGAGAGCCCAGCCTTCTCTTCCTCTCCGGCTTCACCGGCACTCCCGGCAGCAGAACAAAAAGAAACCTTTTGGGCAAGGAGGCGCCGCCAACCCCGCGGGGACAAAAATCTCCGCGTTGTGCAGAGCCCGGTACTCCGAGAGCGCCGGCCGAGGGCTCCCACACACTGCGGGAGCCTCCGCACCCTCTGCTGCCACTGACTGCACCCTGCACACGCGTGTGGATACACACATCCATCCCCCTGGATCATACCCGCACCCGGTTCTGCACGCGGGTCCGGTGTGCGCACACCATGGAATGCACACACACAGCCCGCAGCACTGCACACTCCCGGGGACGTGTTCTGATCTCACACAAACACACAGACACAGACACACACAGACACTCACACACACACACAGAAACACACAGACACACAGAGACACACACACACACACTCTCACACACTCACACACACACAGAGACACACACTCACACACACACACTCACACACACACACACAGAGACACACACACACACAGAGACACACACACACACACTCACACACACACACACACACACAGAGACACACACATGCACACACACAAACACACACACACACAGACACACACACACACACACAGACACACACACACACACAGACACACACACACACACACAGACACACACTCACACAGAGACACACACACACACACAGACACAGACACACACACAGAGACACACACACACACACTCTCATACACTCACACACACACACGCTCACACACACACACACACACTCACACACAGACACACACACAGACACACACACACACACAAACACACACACACACAGACACACACACACACAGAGACACACACACACACACTCTCACACACTCACACACACACTCACACACACACACACACACACACACAAACACACACACACATACACTCACTGCCTGCAGGCACATTTCACACTCACCGTGCAGTTCCACACGCGTGCCCTGCTTGCACACATACCCGCAGGTGTACACACACACACACAGGCACACAGAGCTGGCCACGCACACGGTCATGTCCACACACACACGGTGCCTGCACACCTCTTCGCTGCCATCAATGTTCCTGGCAGAGCTGCTGGCGGCCAGTTCTGTCCCCACCCCCGTCCGCCGAGATCCCCGGTCCCTCACCTCCACTTGGTGCGCCGGTTCTGGAACCAGGTCTTCACCTGGGCGTCCGTCATCTTGAGGGCCTTGGCCAGGGCAGCGCGCTCGGCCGAGGCCAGGTATTTCTGCCGATGGAAGCGCTTCTCCAGCTCGCAAATCTGCAGGCGGGTGAAGGAGGTGCGCGGCTTCTTCTTCTTGGGGGGCGTGCGGTTCTGGTAGGGGTGACCTATACGGCGTGTTACAGTGAAGGGTGAGAGGGCCACTGGGGGGGACACGGGAGGAGGGGGGGATGAGAGGCAAAGAAGCAAGCAGCGACACATCAGCAGAGGGGCTCCGGCTCGCGGCCGCTGGACTGGGGACCGTCCCCCCACCGCTCCGAAGCCGCGGCTTCCCCGCCGACACCCACGAGCAGCAGGAGCTGCCAGAACTCGGCGGCGGCCCCGCGGACCGGGAAGGCCCGGCGGCCTCTCCTGGGCGCTGCGGGCACCCGCCGGGCACCGCTCCATTCTGGCAGAGGGGAAAGTGACCCCTTGCCCGGCCAAGTGCCTGCCGGGGAATGGGGGGTCAGCAGTGGCAGCCGGTCCTGGTGCCGGGCCGGGGCTCCGCGCTCCGTACCAAGTGGGATCTGGATAATTTCGTTTAGGCGCGGCGGTAACCCCATCGGACCCAGAGCCTCCTACACGGGAAGGAAAGTCCCGGACTGGAAACCGGAGTTGCGATTTGTTGCTCTGTTTGTTTGGGTTGTTTTTTTTTTTGTTTTGTTTCAAATATATATGGTTTTGTTTGGGTTTTGTTTGGTTTTTTTTTTTTTCCAGCCCCACAAAAAAAAAGAAAAAAAAAAAAAAAAAAGAAAAATAATTAGTGAAAAGTCACATTGTGTCTAAGCCAGGAACAAATTGAGTGAAATCCAGTCAGGTGCTTGCCAGGAGAACAGCCCCGTTCGTTCACCCTCGGCCGTGCCCCAACCCAGCACCATCGGTCCGAAATTAAACGGGAACTTTCAAATATCGGGCCTTGGTTTCCGCCCTCGGGAAGAAGCGCTAATTTTTTTTCCCCGTTGTAATTTCGTTCCTTTTGTTTGTTTGCGTCTTTTTAATTTATTTCTTTTCGTTGTTCGTGTTTTTGCTTTGTTAGTGCCGAGAGACGAGCCCGGCTACACCTGGAAAGGGTGGCGAGGCCGGGAAGCGGCTCTAGCCCGGGCCCCGCTCTGCTCGGGTCTGCAAAAAGTCCCTTTTGGTGGGGAAAAAGGCTGAGCCTAAACCCGCAGCCGGGGAAAGACAGCCCGGTTAAGGACGGCAACGGGACGGCTTTCCCGAGCAGGCCAGGGCCGGGGCCGCCTGTTCGCCTTCCCGCCGGCCGGGCCGTGCTTCCCAAATAACTCTCGGTTTTGAAAGAAAGTTTGGCTCGGGCGGCAGGGATTGGGCAGCCGTGCCGGGGGCTGCAAGGAGGTCGTGTACAGAGTTTACCATCGCTTTTCCTCCTGGCCCGCCTTTGCCGACCCGTATCGCGGGGAAAAATATTATGTAAAAACCTACAGCAAACTAGTAATAAATAACTTAAAAGGAACGAAAACAACAACAAAAAAATCCTCCACACATACAAACAATCAAAACAACCAAAATATCAAAACAAACAAACAAAAGGAAACATAACTAATTTAGGGGACGACTGAATATGCCTCATTTCCCACCCCGTCTTGCTTCTGGCCTCCTCCCGAACCAACTTCCCAGGACCATCCCGGCTGCTTTCTGCATCTGACCGGAGAGATCTCCGGCTGGATCCTGCGTGCCCCTGTGGGCAGCGGCTGCCGCGCAGAGGCCGGGCGGCGGGGGAGGAAGCGGGGCAGCGGGAGCAGAGAGAGAAGGGGGGTCCCGGTGAGGCAACTTACCTGTGAACCTGTCTTTTGTGTACCGCCTGTTGCTCTCCATCCAGGGGAAGGTGAGCCCTGTGAGGCCGTTCATGCCGTTCACTGCCGGCACGGCGGCGGAGAGGGGCTGGTGGACGCCGCCGGCCACGGGCCGATGGGCCGGGACGCGGATCACCCCGCCGGCCGAGCTCAAGGTGTTGCCGTTCATGCTCACCGCCATGTTCACGTTGTAGGAGCCGGGCAGGCCGCCCATGCTGCAGGAGGTGCCGGTGTAGGCTCCGGCCGCGCCGCCGCTCGCCCCGTAGCCACCCGTGACCGTGTTATAGGCGCTGCCCACGATGCAGCCCAGCCCGTAGTCCGCCGAGTCCTGCAGCCGCGGGTGCGACACCATGCAGCTGCCCGGCTCCGACGTGTTGAGGATCTGGTCGATGCCGAAGCTGATGGGCTCGGCTTGCCCTTGGTGCAGGTGGTGAGCCCCGAGGTGCTCCATGCCGCCGCTCGGGCAGCGGGGCCGGACCCGCGCCCCGGGCAGGGCAGCGCAGCCCGCACCGCCCCGAAACCGGCAACGGGGCCGAGCACAGCCGGGACACGCCGGCTACGCGCTCAGTCCCATAGCACGACGGCAGAGCACCCCGAGAAACGCCAGCAGAGCCACGCAAGGCCGGGACACGGCAGCCACACGCTCAGCACGAAGACACACCAGCACAGCCATGCGCAGCCCAGGTACAGGAGTGAAACACCCCCGCAGCCGGGGACGCGACAGCCGTGCCCAGCGCGGCACAGGACACAGGCACGGGAGCCACCGCAGCGCCAAACACACCCAGCGGCTCCCGGGACACGCGACACCCCAGCCACGCACACTGGTCCCGCTCCGGTGAGACCCAGCACTCCCAGGTACGCGTCAGGAGCCTCTCACCCAGGACACACAGACCTAGGCGAGGACACACGCACACGCACACACACGAGGGTGCCCCGGGGACCCCTCGCCGCGGCGGGCGGTGGGGAGCCGGGAACCCCGCGGAGCTCGGCGGATTGTGAGTGCGATCGCCCGCCGCCCCGCTTGCCCATCAATCACCCTACCCAGGGCCTACTGCTGCAGGCCCTCACTCTCCATTGGTTGGATGCTGAGAGCAGCCCAGTGAATGACAGCAGAGAAGAGCGCACAAGAGGAGTTTCTTCTTCCCCAGCCCCCTCTCGCACCCCCACCCCACCACGAAAAAAAAAAATCACCGCCAGTCTCGGCGTTATAAAGTGAGCGCTGGGTGAGCGCAGGGCACCGGGGGGTGAAATAGCGGCTGATAGCGGGCGGCAGAGCGGGGACGTTTGGTCTCGGAGTTCGTGGCGGCGGGCTGCTGGGAAGGGGGATCTTGGCCGCCAGGCCCCGCCGGAGAATCAAGCCTAGGCTGCGATTCCAAAGGGCTGCCGCTGACCCCGAGCGAGGGCTGAAGCCGGAGGATCCCCTTCTGGTGGGCTCCCAGCCCCGCCGTGTCCCTTTGTCCCGGAAGGCTGTTCTCAATTTCCAAAGTCAGCACCCTTCAAAAAGCCAGGGGGAAGCGGCTCTCCCACCCCACAGCAGAGACACGGGCACGTTGAGAAGGGCACCCCACAAGTGCCCGGACCCGTGGAAGGAGTGTGATGGGAGGAGGCGAGGGGCTCATGAAGCACACCTCCCCCCGGAGAACCCCCAGGACGATGGCAGCCCCCAGCTGCACCCCGCGGGGCAGCGGACACCGCTGGCCGGGCACCGCCGCTGCTGGCCCCGCCGTCTGCTGCCGCCGTCCCCTCCTGCCCGAGGGGAGATGAGTGTTTTCGTTTAAAACTACAAAATAAAAAAATTAAAACTACAAAATAATTTTAAAACTTTAAATCAACATGAAAATGAAATCCACTACTGCGATTTCTGTAAAACTTGTAATGGTCCTGGCCCGTCGGTGCCTGCTCCGCACAGCCAGGCCAGAGGCAGAGCCGCCGATGGCACCGGGCACTGCCGCTTGAATCCGGCCTCCCACGGCTGCCGACCGGCGCTGCCCAGCGCGACCCAGCGCTCCCGGCAGAGACGTCGGGGTTTGGCCCGGTCGTTTGTGCTCTGCCTGTCTCATCTCTCCCGCTACGGGCTGGGACCGACCCTCCAGGCTCCCTCCTCCCTACCTGGGGCAAAGGCTGCCCTTCACATCTTCAGCGTGCCCGTGGGTTTGTGTCCAAAGGGGACCGTGGGGACCGCTCAGAACAGCCTGCTCTGGGGTATCCCCCACATAAAACAAATGGTGCTGGCATGGAAAGTCACGTCTGTGCACTCAGGTACACCACTCATCACCAGCTTTATCATCCCATCCTCTTCCTCACGCTCCATATGTTGTACACAAGCTCACAAAGACCCTCATGGACTCACAGGCACCCGTGCTGACAGTCCCACACATTGTCTTGCACACACACCTACATTTATGCGCTCATTCAAACATCCCCACACACTCACAGACTGTCACAATCCCCTGCACACACACACGCTCTCGTTCACACCTTCACAACTATGTATTCACACCCACAGTCACTCCCACAACAGGCAGTAACACACCCCAGCTCCCGTGAGCTCAGACACCCCCAGACGCTCACACCGACCCAGCAGTGCTTTTGGGTTCCTGCCACCCTCATCCAAGCCACAACCCTGCTGTGGTTCCCCAGGACCCGTCACTGTCACCACACCCACACCACAGCCCCGCACGGGAAGGCTGTGGAGACAGCGGGCGGCAGCAGCAACCCCCAGCCGGCCCTCGGCCCCATGCCCGGCCGCTGCCCAGCCAGCTTGCCCCCACCACCACCCAGCCCTGCCTGCCCTGCCTGCCCGCTGGGGTCGGGTTTCCCCCCCTCCCAGTACCTGCCTCAGTTCTTGACTTCTGAACTCTTCAGGGAACTCGCTGGCGCCAGCTCCATCAACCAAAGTCCTTGTGGTTAGGAGGAGCTGGGAGAGGAGGGAGGGAGTGAGGGCTGGGGCCAGCCGGGGCCGGGAGGCTGCCCTCGGGCAGGGGGCCTTCTTGTCCCACAGGACTGCAGCTTCCTTTCCCCTTCTTCAGGATATGCCTGGGCTTCTTAGCCTGCCCCTTGTCACACAGGAGATGTGGGGCAGAGCCTGCTCACCTGCCCTGAGTGTGTCAGGTTGTCTCCACAGGGAAGCAATAAAGCATGCCGTGCCAGTCCTGCACAGTCCCCTGTCAGTAAGCTGTGACATCCAGAGGGACTCAGATCTGCTGCCAAATCCTGAGACCCCGGAGATGTCCCCCCTCCAGTAAATAACACAGCTGCCTGATGCCGCTTGCACATCCCAAAGGCCCCAGTTGATGCCAGGAAAAGCCTTGGCCTCCCCTGTGCCAGGGATCCCCCAGGCTGAGCAGATGCCGAAGGCCCCAGAGGGACTGGCCTCGAGAAATCACAAGGTCAACACCAGTGATCCAGTCTGGTTAGTGAGAGTCACAGCCCCCAGCTGCTGAACCCAAGGTAGAGGCTTTGGGGCAATAAAACTTGCCAGGAGACAGATTACAGGTGAGTCAGAATTCCTTCTGTCCAGCACCCAGTGAGGACAAAGGAGAAAAGCAGGCAGAGCTAGGTCCTGACAGGGATTGAAAATTTCTGGAAATCAATGGGAATTATTAATGAGTCTGGGGGATGATGCACAACCCCAATATTTATTCTCTGCATAAGACAGACTTCACTTGCATCCTTAAGAAAGCCACACATCCGCTGGCATTGGAAGTTTGGGCACTGCACATTGAAGCTCCCGGACAACACCCAGTTCAGCTATTCCAGTTCAAATTGCTCCTGGCCTCACTTTCCCCTTAGGCTCTCCAGGGCTGTGCCTTGAGGACTACTGTAGAGCACAGGGCTCTGGAAATGTCAGTTAATATATGTTTTTTGCCTCCCTAACTCTGAGGCTAAAGAGGCAGTGCTGCAAGTTCACATGCTAAGACATGTCAGGGTCAGATTTGGTGCTTTCAGGTTTGCATCCCAACAGGACAGTCTACAAGGACCAGCACCCACTTTGAGGTGCATTCAATGATCCTACAAATGGATCCTTGGGCTGGGAGCCAGAGGCACCCCAGCCCAGCTGTCTCTGCCTGGATCCTCAGTCAGTATGCTTCCATTTGTTGAGGGCTGGATTTGTCACTCTTTGCTAGGACTCTAAATGCCAGGCCCTGCAAAAAATAATCCAGATATCACACTCTAGGCAGAGTCGAGGGAGACAGACATTACCAAATGTTTGCCCAAACTAATGCTTTAGTTCTTAGCTTTCTGTACAGAGAAATCCTATTTTATGGGAAACACCAATAAGGTGGGTCAGACCTCCTTGGAGGAAGACAAAAGCCTCCACTGCAACAGTTGATACGTGCACAAAGTTGCTGCAAAATCCGTACATCAAGGAAGCCCAGTGTCCTCAATCTCCACTTCTCCAGAGCATCTCACCTCTTTCAAATATCCACAGCCACTATACATATTCCTGCAAGCCTTGAAACTTTTGTCCCCCTTCACCTGCCCCAAACAGCTGCTGGGACAAGTTCGTTTCCAAAATGGTGTTTTAATCCTGCCCCAAATGAGGGTTGAGGGCCCGGTATATCCACTCCAGGAAATGACAATTTAGATGAGGGCTCTTACTGATGCACAAGGCTCTCCCTCCCCACGAAGTGCCCAGGGATCCTTTCTCAGGTTCTCTCATTGATCGTGTGCATCTGCCTCCTGCTAGCAGAGAGGAGCAGCCCAGCCAGGGCCTGACCTCCACCCTCCACTCCCCTTTTCTTCTGCCTTGCTGGCTTCCCGGGGTCCTCCTGGCCCTGAGCTCCTTTGCAGCTCGGGGCTCCCGGGAGTTTGGCATCACAAGCTGCCTCTCTGCCTCGCAGCTGCTGGCCGGGACACCGCTGCGAAATACAAGCCCTCCTGAGGGGACCAGGGACAAAAGTGGTGTGTCTGGGACCCTGGCAAGATCCCAGCAAAGCCCATCGGGCTCGGTCCGAGAACTGCACTTGGAGTAGTGCTTTCCGGAGCCTATAAAGCCCTCTATATTGCCGAAAGGAGAGTGAGCGACTCTGCCGCGGGCAGGTGCGTGGCGACAGACCCCCCTCAGCAGAAGGGTGCGCCCCGACTCCTTCCCTCCCTCGTTTCGTTCCGCCGGGGCCTCCCCCAGCTCGGGCATTATCCATCTTCCTGCGCGTCCATCACTTCCCACAGCTCTTTCTCTCCCGTCGCGGCCCCTGTGAAATCCATTGCGGCCAAGGCTCCGGTGCGGGTTGGGGCAGCGCACGGGGGCTGCCGAGAGAGCTCCGGGGCCAAGACTGCCCCGTCGGGCATCCCTCGCCCCTCCTGGACCGGGAGCCGCGGTCTCCGCTGCCGTCGGGGCTCTATCCCTCAGCACTGCCGCCCGCAATAAGTTACGCCGCAAATGTCGCGACAGACGCCGATAGCCAAGCGGGAGGAGCCCCGCACCAAGCAGCCGGGCTCCCTCGGGGCCGTGGGTTTCCCGACGGGAAATCTCGTTTTCCGCAGCTCCCACCGAGTCCGAGCCCGCACGGGCGGCGGCTTTTCCCCGGCTCAGGGTCGGCTGGAAGGGCGGCCTGCGCTTCCTGAACGTTAAAAGCAATTAACACCATTTGGGGAATTTTTAATTGCTCTATAAAGCACGCTGTAAATAATTACTCCCAGCTCTGTTGATCCCTGGAATACGCACTGACAGTTGTAATTTATGGCTTTGGAAACGTGGTCCCGTGCATTCAGCATAACTCCTTATTACAGTAATGACTTAGCGCCGCTGCACTTAATGAGTATAAAGTGCCCGGCGCAGCGGGAGCCGCAGCATCGCACGAACTTCGCCCGCAACGATATTTCTCCACTTTATGGTTACAAACGACCGAGAGGCTGCGAGTTAATACGGCAGGGAAGGAGCGGCCGGCTCCGCGCTCTGTCAACGACATCTCCCGGGCCAGTAGTTATCTACCAAAAATAAGTATTTAGAGCAGTTCGCAAACTGCCCCTTCACCTTCCTGTAGCCCCTGGCTTCTTGGAGAAAACGGGTTCAGCAGAGGGAAGCGCAGGGTCACGTCTCACCGCACCTGTAGGCGCAAGCAGTGAGGGTGCCGCGGAGTCCCGAAGGAGCTGCAGCTTCCCTCTGCCTCCCAGCTCTCTTTGCCCTGGGACTGACCCGCTCCATGCAACAGGCCGGGGGTCTCTCGTCCTCACGGATCCTCCCCACACGGGGGTACCCGCGGGAGGGGAGGAAATGGGGTGCTGGCCGATGGGGCCCGCCGTGCCCGGCGGCGCCCCATGAATATTCAATGTTGCCGGTTGCCGGAGGAGCATCTGCCAATAAATTATTGGTCCTGCGGCACCGGCCCCTCTCTCCACCGTGCAGAAATGCGTGTAATCCCATTAGCCCCGTCCCCTTGGCCACCCGCCCCGCACCAGCCCCTCTGTAATGAACGGCGTCTGGTCGCCACCCCCGAGGGCATCGACGGCAGTGGGGGACACCGGGGGCTCTGCCCCGTTATTAACTCATGGTTTAATTACACTCCGTGAGAGCGAGGGGAGCAGACGTGGGCTGGTCACCCGCGTCCCTTCACCGCCTCCCCCTGGGTCTCCCCCGCTCCGAGAAACTCTGACCCCGGCGACAGCCGGGCCCTTGGCGACACAGAGGATGGCAATCGTGATACGGCCCGATCCTGCGCTTGCCCCTCACCCACGGGGGCTGCTCACCGCCGCCGGCCCCGGCTGCCGGCAGCTGCCCTGTTTGCTCGCCCGCCGGGAAGCGGCGGCCTCTTTGTCTCCCAGCCGCCCCGAGCCTTAGGCCTTTTCCCCATCAGACAAAGTCCTGTTTTGCCAACAGATTTGTGTCTCTCCCCTCCCCGGCCCCCCCACCTTAAAAGCCGCCCTCGGGGGCAGGGGCGCAGGCAGCTCCCAACGCCGGGCAGGCGGGAAGCGGCCCGCCCTGCCGGCTCCGCTAACAGAGTAGCTTTCACTAATGAATGAGAAGATCCGATAATAATGGTCTTAATTATTGCAAACATTGTTACGGGCTTAGCTCTAAAAACCTCAAAACCTTCCTCGGTAAATCCTCGCGTTTGTTTGTTTATTTCCTCCCTCTTTTCCCCTCCTCGAGGTCAATTAGTACGCAAAAAGCAAATAGAAATTATGGCAGAACCAATAGGTAAACTTAAATCTAATTTGCTGTTGTTTGCATTGGCCTTTGGAGAGGAGGGCCGGGCAGGGGGGGCTGTCCCGTTCCCCCCAGGCAGCTGCCGCACAGGTGGGTGGCTGCGGGGACAAGTCCTTGCCCTGCCCGCGAGTCCCTTCCGTCCCCGAATTCAGGAGACTCCGATGGGCTCAGGGGCTTTTCCTTATTTACACTTGTCTTTTTATAAATGATTCGTATATGGGCTGAAATATCTGATCTGTAAATAAATAGAAAATATTTTTGTACCTAAGAAAAGTACTGACAAACTCCAGTACCTCAGATTATGAATTACAGTAATTTTTGACCTAAGGATTTTTTCTTGACATGTACATACTGTATGTAATCGAAGTTAACATTTGTGAAGTTTTTATACCGTTTATTTTATGACATTCTGAAAGGTAGTTTTTGGAATTTACAGTTGGCAGGGCTAAGTTTCCTAGCAAAGGACTACCCTGCTCACCATTTAGATAATTTTTGCATTTAAACTCATTGCTGAAGTTTAAGAATACATACAAATTCTCTCAGGGCACTTAAAAACTTGCCGCAGCACTTGTCGTTTACAGTACAGGTATTATCCATGGCATAAAATCGGGGAAGTGGTTTAGAAATAGGAAATCATGGGGGTTTCCAAACCCTAAATCTCCCTGCGGGTAAAACACGCAGCGAGCTCCGCCCGGGGTCCGGTGCCCGAGGATGGGGAGCGCAAAGGATTATCTGTATTTAAACACGATTGGCCATTGACGCAAAGAGTAACCTCCACGCTTGCAAATTTAATCTATTATTTCCAGTTTTCGCTTTCGTATTAAGTGTATTTTCCACCTGTAATTCGTTGTAATACCCAGTGCTACAGCCTCTCGATTCACCACGGGGAGAAGCCAGGGCTGGCTCCATCCCAAAGGTTTTGCGGATGTTTCTGACTGCCCAGGTGGAATGCCGAAAATCAGCTTGGAGAGGGCATGACAGAAGACAAACATTAAACACGGTGTGTAAACATAAATCGGGAAGGTGACACCAGTTTCCCAGTTCCGTGCACATCACCAATGGCTTTGAATTGCCAGTGCCGGGATCGGGGCTTGCGAAAACTCGCTGTTTTGTGTTACTGCTCCCTCCACGATTTTCCGGAGCTTCCGGGACCCCAGGAGAGCCCACAGTGCCTCGCTGGCCGGTCAAGGTCACCCACAGACACCGGGGGCAAGAAGGGACGTGGGTTTTTTTAGGTGGGGAAATGAGCTGTGATTTCTGGGGACGAGTATTGCAGCGCTCCGATGGAATGGAGCTATCCGAGACATTACATCATCTTCCGAGACAGCTTTCTCCTTTCCCTAAAGCCTTCCCTGCGAAACAGGGACAACTTCCAGCAGCTCGTCCTCTGCTGCAAATTTTCCCCAAATCTGCAAGTGGCAGGAGCTGAGGCTTCAGAGATGTGCCCACACAGATCTGAATTCTCAGGGTCGAGATGCTGTACCCCGGGCAAAACTCCTCTCCTCAGCTCCTGCTCTCGGACTGTGAAGTCTGACACAGAAATGCAGGGCTGGTTGTGGGGATTTCAGTCCTAGGAGAAATCCTGATCCATCTTCCCGTTAAGAGGGGAGCATCCTCGGAGCCGAGCCCCGAGTGCTGCCGCACTGAGGAGCCTCGCAGGTCCAACCAGAAACAAGAGCTAGGGCAAGGCAGAGTGAGCTCGCAGCAGGATTTGCAGAGAGGTGCTGGGAGAGCTCTGGGGTCCGACACAACCTAGTGCAAAACCCGGATCCATTCCTCAGCCTCCTCTGTTCCAGGAGCAGCTCAACAGCAAAGCTGAAATTTTGACAGGGCACTGAACCTGCTGCGAAAGAAACGGCAGTTTTGACATCCCCTTCATCCTCCCAGCATATTTTTTCCCCTTTTTCCCAGGACTTTTACTGCTCACAGGAGATGAGTCAAGACATTTCCTTCTCCCCTTTCATAAATATTGCATCTCCCAAATGCAATTACCAAGGGCGAAGCAACACAAGTGTTTGCTAAATAAGATTATGTGATAATGTATTTTATGCCTGTGCTGTGACACCAGACAATCCCCCTATTAATAACAGCTCAATGAGATGTGGAAGTTCTTAACAGGGTGCTTTGGTGCTTCGGGGGATTGGGGATTTTTTTTTTCTAATTTTTTTTTCTATTTTTTTTTGCACCAAGGGAAAGGCAAGCACAGTACCATGGCATCAGTTGTAAGGGAGGAAGAGCAATTCCAGGCACCAATTAAAATAGCAAGTGGAGCTGAAAGCAGCATGGAAGGTCCAGTTGTTCTGTAGATAACACACAGACTGGTTAGGGGTCCTGCAAACAGTGTAAATCTCTCACAGACTTTCATAATGCAACAAGCCTAGAGAGGTTTGTGCACATTGCCATGGTCCTGCAAACGAATTAGTGCCTGACTAGGAGTATTTGGGGACCCTGTAGGTTTATCAGAAGTGCTTTGTGCCAGTCCATGCATCTCAAACTGTTAATAATAGGCAGAGCCTCACCTCTCCCTGAGACAAGACAAGAGCAAGAAAAGCTATAACAAAAACCACCCCTTGGTTCAACTTCCCTGAGCTGGAATAACTCAGTCAAAATATCCCAATCAAAGCTCTCCTCTAGTGATCTCCAGCTCTCACCTTTATCTGCTTATTTTTCCTTTTCTCCAGTGGCCACATCCATCTGCTAACTCCTATTGACCCATCCATCCCTTGTGGTCTTCTGCCTCTCTCACATGACTCTCTGTGTGCCCCTCTGCATATGGTCAAAAGTAACTGGGGATGCTGGCTGCCCAGCCTGAGACATTTAGATGTGACTCCTATTTAGGAAGTCCTTTGAAAACTGTGTACTGCAAAGCCCAAGCTTTCTCTGTGGCCCCCAGTCCCAGCACCCTCAGGTTAACATAAAACCACCAGCACCCAGGTCCATCCACCTGCACAGCCCGCAGCAGCCCCACGGTGCTTGCAGGACCCTGGGGGCACACAGCAAATCGCTTGTGCTGAGCTGCCCACGGGGCATCACTCTGAAAGCGTGAGCAGCCCCAGGCATCCAAGTCAGGGATTTCCCTGTAGGCTTTTTCTGCTTCAGCCCTTGAACTGACACGGAGTACCTTCCCCGAGTCACTGGCCAAAGCTTGGTCCTCTGGGTGGCAGGGCCATCATCCCCATGTTGATGCAGACAGGGTGATACATGAGTCCTTTGCCTTCTTTGATGCTTCCAGGGTAAATTCCTCCGGAGTCTGCAAAGTTTGGCTCTCTATTTCACATTAGCACTAGTTTGTAGCTGCCCTCTGGCCCCTGGGGTGGAAGGTCAATCCTTTATTTACTTAGTCCCTCACTTAGTTCATCTGCAGCCCTCTCAGTGCTTTGGATAATAGGCACAAAATGGGCTGCTAAGCTGCTCTCTGGCCATGAGCCTGCACTCCCCAGCTCCTGTGCCGTGGAGAAGCATGCTGCCTTCTCTGGGTGATACCAGTGCCACACAGCAAAGCAGGCTGGGCTGGCAGCAGCTCTTTCCTACTCAGGGGCGAGACCTGATTCAGCACGGGAGGGAACAAGGGGCACGCATGCTTCCAAGCACTGACATGCCTAGGCTGAAGATCATGAATGGCACAGGAAAATTACATCCCAGGACATCACACCTGTCCTGGCAGCTCCTGTATGGTGGTGTCTCTAGAGCTGGCCTTTGCTGCCCTGTAGAACAGCATTGTCCCTGCACACTGCAGTATCCTGCTGCCATTGTCCTCCTGGAGTGACTCAGGTCCTGTCCTGAGCGCATCAGATGCTCCTGCACCTGTGAGAATTTCATCAGGCAAAGCCAGAGCCCGATGCTGAGCTGGGGAATGTGCCAGCTCCAGGCTCCATGCCCAGCACAAACAGCCAGCTCCCTGCTGCCAGCACCCTCTCTGCTGCATGCCCAGGACAAGAGAGCCTGATGGATCCCAGCCACGTTCTGGACCCCCCAGGATGGCTAATGATTGGACTCAGACAGAAAATTCCCCAGAAGCAGAGAGGTACAGCTCAGTAGGCCAGCTACAGTTCCCCAGCTCTAGCTGGCCACAAACCCAGTAGCTTCCAAACCTTGTCTGCCTGCATGAGCCCAGAGAGTGGCATTTTCCCAGTCCTGCCCCACCTGGGAACAGCCACCACTGAGCATCTCTCCCGTTATTTGGGATACTGCAGCTCACTGTGGTGAGCCTGACCTCAGCTCCCTGTTGTCTGCAAGTAACATCAAACCAAAGTAATCAAAAGCAGCAAACAAGCTGTATGAATAACTAAATGGTTATCAAATCATTACTACTGAATATTGTTCAATATATAAATTAAAGTAATTAAAGTACTTCTCAGATGTGTGCTGGGTTAAGGTTCTGAAGAGGCAGATGAGAGATCTTGCCTCTCAGAGGAGACCATGGACCAGATGTCTGCACAGGAGCTGGAGACAGCCTTGGCTCCCACCCTCTCCAGCAGCGAGGGACCCGTGGTGCTGGTGCAGACACTGCTGGCTGCAAGGAGTGGAGGTGTTTTCCAAGGGTCAGCCAAAAGCAGAGACAAAAGGGGTTTCCTTGAGGACTCCAGGCACTGGGAGGGAAGCGTGCCCTTTGCCTGGGTGCACCAGGCTGGGTGTTTATTCAGGTCCTGCAGAACAACGCTGCAACCGGAAAAACAACCTCCCCCCTGCCCTAGGCCCAGCTGGAGGGGCTGTGTGTGTCCCTTGAGCTGTCCCCTGGGTGGGTGAGCGGTGCCTTGGCTCACAGCCATGCTGATCATGTTTGTCACCACCGGGACCTTTTTCTTTTTTTAAATCTTTCGGTTTCCTCTCTCTCCCAGTGCTTTGGAAGACAGGAAGTGGAGCTTCTTGGAGAGAAGGCTGGGGATTTGGGGAGTTTCAGGCTGGGAGGGAGTACAAGCTCATCTGTCCTGACCTCCCACTGCAGCCCTGTCCCACAGCATCCTCCAGCTGCAGGAGTGCTGGCTGTAACCTGTCACACGTTGCTGCAAGCCTGGCTGCACCAGAATACCTCTGGAGCAGGGGAATTGCCCCTGGCCAACAACTGAGACCCTGCTCTTGAGATCCCAGCAAGCCCCAAAGCTGGATGCAGTGGCAGGAGGGGAAGGAAGAACGACCACCACCAGTGCTGTGGTCTGTGGTTCAGCCAATCCAGACTCCCAGAGGGCAGAGGCTTCCCAGGACACCTGTAACCCAGGGATGGCGGGGTTTCAAGGCAGCACTAAGCTCTAACCTCCCCTGCGCAGCCACCTTTGCTGGGCAGTCAGGAGAAATCAGCCAAATAGTAGCATTACTCCTGCTGAGGGTTACAGAGCCAAGGCTGAGCCATACCCAGCATTTAGCAGGGCTAAACTCTCACAGCCATTTTTTATCAGCTGGAGGATGCTGCAAGGCAGTGATCTGCCTCTGCACTGAGTGCTCCTGGTGTTCCCTGAGTGAGATGTGTTCCCACTTTGATTGCATTACAGGATGCGACAAGCTGATCCCTGCCAGGAAATTAATGAGCCCCAAACACCTTGCTCATCCATCACCACCCCAATCAGCTGCTTAACACTCTGCCCACCCTGGCCACACACCCAGCACTGCTGGTCACTGAGATCCTGGGAACTTCACTTTTCAAGGACCTAGTGCTGCTGCCAGGCTGGCAAAGGGCCCAGGTCACTGCCAGGCCAGTGAATCCCAACTCTCCTCACACCCCATCAATGGCTGTGGTGCTGACACCTCCCTCCAGCACTGTTCTGTCTGACCAGTGCCTGTTTTCCCTGCTCATTGCCCATAGGAACCCCTGAGGCCATCATGGTCCTCAGTGCTGAGGTCATTCCCTGGGAAATGCCCTGACTACCAGCAAACACAAACCTCATACTTAGCAATGATTGAGGCAGGTAAACACAGAGTTGAAAATGAGAGCAGAAAACCTGGTGGTTTGGAGAAGTGTCCCTTCACCAAATCAGATCAGCAAATTGGTGAAAAATTCAAAGGAAAATGAATTAAAATAGTTTATCATATAACAGTGGGGAGAGCATTGTCCCAGGACTTCATTTCACAGTGCAAAGGCACAAAAGGACACTTACAATACACTAGCAAGTGGCATGTTTAAAAGTGGCATGATAAAAGGAGTGGGGAAGTCAAATGGATGCAGGCACTCCCAGCTCCTGAAGGCTGTGTTCCCCAGGGTCTGCTCCCTGCACAGTGCTGTACCAAAACTGGTATTTAATGTGCTCACGGTCCTGCAGAAGCTTTTAAAGACACTGGTGCACCATGATGCATTTGCTCACACTTGCAGCTTGCCAGGTGGATTCTCTGAAGCTGGGTTTTGGGGCAGTGATGCTGGATGCCTGATGCTTAGCAGCATGGCAGTGGTGAGATGACAGCTCCCTGGGCTTGTGCCAGGTGAGCAGCAATCCTGCCTGGCACCGCAGCATCCTGCTCAGCTGGTGCTGGAAGGTGAGGGAGATGAGGGTGCCCGGGTCCCCAGAGAAGATGCCCTGGTGAAGAGGTCCCTGCTGAGGAGCCACAGTGCCTGGATATGGCCCTGGGGAAGAGTATCAGGCTGGGAGCCACTTCTCTCCTGTCAGCTGGGGGTGCAGGGCAGCCCAAAACCTGCCCAGCAAGGACTGATGATGGCAGATGCAAGGAGTGAAGCAGTTTGTGCAGCAGGCAAAGCCAAGCAATGCCTCTATGGGTCTTCACAGGATGAGGGCACCCAAAATGTCCTTTTGTACCACCCCAGCATGTGCAGTCACAGCAGGAGGCAGAGGATGGGGCTCTGAGGATGGGGATGTCTGCAAATGCTTTCTTGACGAGCTGCTTCTGTCCCTGAAAAATGAAATTTCATTAAATTAGCTTTGAAGTAGCGTGTGAAATTCCCATGTTGTGTTTGTGCTTCACTTTGTCTCCATTGGATAATTATGAAAAATACAGCTTTCCAAGTGTGTCACTTGCTCTTCTTCAGCTTAAAAATTTCTTTTCCACCTCATTCTCCAGGCAGTATTTTTCGCTTCATCTTAATTGCGGAAAAAAAAATTTTGACTTCCTGGTAATAAAACAAAACAGAGACAGAAACTTTCCAACCTGAAACTTTTTCACCAGCAAAGTAAGGAGCAAGTGGAACATTTTTTTCCTGGCTGTCTTTGTTCCCCTTGAAAAATTTCAAGAGGAAAAAAGTCACCAAAAGACAAAAATTCAGTAGTTTCCTCCCTGAGCTGATGGAGATCTCTCTAGAGGAAATGTGTCCGATAAGCTAAAGTGAACCCACCTCCCCTGCTTTATCTCAAGCAGTGTCAGATGGGTATTTCTAGCAGGATCTCTCCTGGACACTCGGAGCATCAAATTACTCTCCCATGCCGTACTCCTGCAGTGCCCTGCTCCAGAGCTGATCACCGGAGACACCGGGCAGCGGGATGTGGTCCCTGGCTGAAGGGAAGGGCTCTCACCACAGGCAGACTCCATTCTCCAAAGTGGCTGCTTTGCTGGACAGGGCTAGGGGTGTCCCAGGAGTTGCCCCAGTGTCACACAAGTGGCCACAAGTTTTCTGTGTAATCAGGGGTCTTCAGTCTTAAGAAAGCTGCTTAGGTGCCTCAGTTTCCCCACTGAGTGTTTCAAGGGGACACCTCAGGCACTGCACTCTTCCCTAAAGCAATTGTGAACCAGAAACATCCAAAATTCCTGGCATTGGAGACGTCTCAACTCACCCCTAAATACAAAGTCAGCAGCCCTTGCTTCTGACCCCACACAGGGCCAGTCAGACAGGGAACTGAACACCTCAAAGCATCCAGGTCCCAAAATACCCAAAATGCAGACTGGACACGTGCTGCCAGGCAGGCTGGGGCACAGAGAGCAGTGTGAGTGCAAGGCCAGTCATGTCCTCATCCCAGCTGTGTTCGTTTTCCACATCTTGGGGTTTGTTTTAATATTCCCACCTGCCCAAGGGATTCCCTTGGCTGCCACCACTGGTGCATCAACCCACATTTCTATTCACTTTGTCCCTCAGGGCTTTGCCTCCAGGTGCCATGATGCAGATGCTCATTTTTACATGAGAGAGAGGGCCAAAAGGAGTCCAGCCTGGAAACCTTGACCCAAAATCATGCCAATTACCCATTAATTGATGCTGCTCACTCCCCAGTGATTAATTGTCAAGAAAAACCATGTCACATTTTGCAAGCCCAGACCCCAGTGCAGCGACACCACGGGTCCTTTATCAGCCCTGGGGCCAGCCATGGCACCAGCCTGTCTGAGCCAGCCAGGTACCTCCACATCCCAGGGCTTGTTTGTTTTGGTGTAAGCCTGAGTGTAATTGGGGATAAAGAAAAATACCCACAGCAAAACAAATGCGGCGCCAATGATGGACACAGCCCTGCAGCCAGCACAAAGACAGATGGGAGCAGAGCCTGTCCTGAGAAGCGCAGGTGGAGATGCCCAGGGAGTTCAACACACGGCTGTCAACTGTTCAATTAACTTCCAGCGGCCCCTGTGAGAGTGAAGACTTGAGCCAAGCACTGCAGACTGATGTATCCAGGGCCAGAGGGAGAACCCACTGCATCCCACCCTGCCTTCCCAGCTGGGGGACCAAGACCACCTGCACAAGCCACGGGACTTCCTCATAGTTTTCCTTGCCTCCATTTCCCACAACATCATCCTGAATAATTCATGTACAAGACAGAGAAAGGGCTAAATCA
This sequence comes from Cyanistes caeruleus, assembly GCF_971803275.1. Classification (NCBI taxonomy): domain Eukaryota; kingdom Metazoa; phylum Chordata; class Aves; order Passeriformes; family Paridae; genus Cyanistes; species Cyanistes caeruleus. Next base: position 13,139,829 of record NC_141708.1, on the reverse strand, counting down.
CAAGCAATGATTAACATGAGTTATTTCACATGCTGGGAAGATCTGTCAGCCTGGCTCTATCAGGTTGAGGCGATTAATGCAGTGTGCAGTCCTGGACAGAAGCCCTCACATTCAATTACAGATGCTGGGGGCTCCTGGACAGCAAGAAATCAGAGACAAGACTGAATGGGGAGACCCCAAGCCACTGTAAGACATTTTGAGTGGATCCATCTCATATTTGCCTTAATCAGGTTTAGTGGGATTCAGACAAGTTAAGAAACCAAACACAGAAATCAGGCATACTCTGACATCCCAGTGCATTTGTGATTTACTGCAAAGCCATCAAAGCTGGTTCTTAGGTCACATCCAACACACAAGTCTGCAGGTTTGTCAGACCAGCCCTCTGATGCCATGGGAGTGGACTAGCTTGGTAGCAAAAGTTATTTTAGAAATAAATCTTTTAAAAGTGCAACATCTGACTTGATTAATAATTATTAGATAACTAACAATTCATTAACATTGATTAATTAACAAGCTGAATGTTACTTTACTTCTTAGATAACCATTGACTCCAAATGTTCTTTTTCACACTGTCCAGGGCTACGCTTGTTTCCAGGTAAGCTCCCCCTGTGCCACATGAACACCACCTGATTTAATTCCAGCAACAGCAGCCTGACAGAGATGTTTCTGCATCTGCTGGAAGATGCAAACAGGGAGAGACCTGGGGGCTTGTAGCCAAGATCACAGGTGTCCAATATGATGGCATTTGAATCCAAGTGCTGAGCTGGGTCTGCACACTGACTGTTTTTTGCTGTTTGATTTCTATTGCCATGCCAGCCTCCTTCTTCTTGTATCATGGCCTTCAACAACAAAATGTCTCCTTATTCAAATTTAGGTTTAATAATCAATACAACACAAAATTCAGGAAAGCCACCACTGAGTTGTATCCATGTGGTGAGGCTTTAACTACATGTTTAAGAGCCTTGATAGCATCAGACCCATGGCACCTGTTGAAAAGAAGTGGGTGAGGCCATGGTCACAGACTGCCCAGCAGGAAAAACCTTCCCCCGCTCACTGGCATGGCCAACCTCACTTCCCCCTGCAGCCTGGCTGGACCCTCGTTTCACTGCACAGCCCAGTGATCTTCCAGGGAGGACTTATATTAGCCCAAGCCATTAACACAGAAAGTTATTAGTATGCTCTTGGGCAGAGTCTATTTTCATATTCATTTGGTTAATTAAATGTAAATCACTGCTCTGGATTGCACTAAGGGTCCCAAGCCCCATCAGTCAACCTGTGTTTACAGGGGGGAAAGGGTGTCACCCCTGTGCAGAGGTGATTCATGGTCACACGGGACGTGCCGGGTCAATGGGTGGCTCTGTCACCCATGGGTGACACAGGGGGCTGCTTCAAGTCATTTGGGCTCCAAGGAACAGGTACCACTTCTTTCTACCCATGGGATATTTAAACCAGGGACATCTGGCCGTGGATCTCCACGGTGGCTTGGTTTGAAAGATGTTCTCTGAACATGCTGGTCATGATCAATACTTGGAGCCTGCTAGCCCTGGCTGCCCTCCCCAGGGCTTGGCAGAGCATATGGGTGTTTCCACCCAGCTAGTGTTGCAGCAGCTTTTAAGATGTCACTGATCTCCTCACAGGGACCATCTGCCAGTCACGTAGGCTGAAGTGGCAGGGGAGTCCAAGGAACTCTGCAGGGTCACACCACCAGCCTGGCCCCCTGCCCGTGTTGGTACCCAGCACATAACATAACAATGTTACAAAATCACCAAAAAAATGGGATCTTCTGCTCCAGACAGGACACTGAAGGGCTGCACACAAGGGTAGGATGGACAGAGATCGATGCCCTAAGAAGTGGTGTGGAGATGCTCTGCCCTGTGGCCGAGGCACTCACAGGAGGTACGTGGATCTCCAGTGAGTGCTGGCATCCCACCTCTCTTTGCATGCACTCTGTGTCTGGGCCCTGCCACAAACAGCAGCACGCCTGGATCTTGTTTCACCCCTTTTCTCAAAGCAAACAAACACAGACAGCGTCACCTGCTGCATCAGCCTGAGGGGCACCGGGGCAGGCAGGCTTCATCCTCCCATGGACACGGCACACAGCCAGCCCTGAGCTGGTGTGGACACTCCAGGTTGCTCCTGCACGTCCCCCATACTCAGCCTGGGCACCAGCTCCATCTTGCATCCCCGTGGTGGGAGAAGCCAGCCCATCTACTGCTGTGGCCAGGGGTCTCAGGGCTTCCACGTCGCTCACATGAGGGTGAAGCCACCTGTTATGTGATACAGGCAGAGCAGAAATAAATGCCATGTGTGGGTTTGGCTGCCTGGAGACCCATGGACATGGCTTTGCACCCACAGAGTGCTCAAGGGATGGGCAGAGAGGGACAGAGCCAAGCTGCAAAGCTGAGGTCGGGGGGATGTGTAAGAGTCTGGGCTGGGGGAGAGTGCCAGGGAGGGCTGCTGTGCAGTGGTGGTGGTGGAGCCAGTCCAGCCCCACTGCCTGGTGTCTGCTTTTCAGTGCCTGCAGCAAAATCCATCTGCCACTCAAAGCAACCCCACATCCGCCTGCCCCGCAGCCCCGCTCTGGCTGCATGTCCCAGCTGGTTGAGGATGGATAGGCTGGGAGAAGGCCAGGAATAGACTGAATTGCTGGGAGCCAGGGATACTTTATCTCACTCTGGGGCAGCTCACAGGCAAAGCAAACCTGGGATACCTGTCTGTTTACTGCAGCATCACACTCACCCCCTGAACTCATTCATTTGGCATATGCTGCCCAGCTCCCTGGAATCCAGCTCAGTGCTGGTAGCTGGCAGCATCAACCAAGCCAAGCGCAGACAATCAGCTCTGCAGGGTGGGGAAAACAGGGGATAGTGTCTCCAGGAGCTCAGGAACTCTGCCACACTGCCTGTGGTCCCATGAGTAGGGAAGGTGCAGGGGACTTGCTCTCCATTGCCCCCAGGTACCTAGCAGCCCCTTGTCCCACAGCCAGGCTGATCCTGCCTCTGCCAACTCCCAGACCAACCTGTCCCTGCTGCTTCCTGTTATCAGCCACTGGAATCCCACCTGTTTTCCCTGCCATTTGTAGGAGCAGCCCTGTCTATGTTAACCTCTGACCCCAGTGAGATTCTTTTGGCAATTGCATTCACCAGGGGCTTGGAGGTTGAGTTTTTTCTCCATGCCAGAGCTCAGCCATCCTGTCTCCAGCCCAGGATGCCCCATGGTCCTTCCCAGCTTAGAGAGTCTGCAGTGTCTGCAGACACAGGGATGCTGCTCCTGCCAAGCCAGCCTCTGATCCAGAGCAGTCCCTGCATCCCTGGAAAGCCTGGCAAGAAGTGATGCTCGCCTTCTGCTGGGAGATCTTTGGAAGAAGTCCACCACCCCCTCCAGTGGTCCCTGCTAAATTTCCAAGGGACCCCCCTTGTGTTGTCTGGGTACTGACCTGGAAGGTCTCACCCTCACACCTCCCAAGGCTTGTGTGACTTGTGCTTTCAGCTCCCCCAGGTCCAGCTGGAGACCTTAGACCTGACAGAGACCTTGGAGCAGGGACAGAAGACGGTTTAGGGGTGGAGGCCAAGGGCAGAGGGTGTGAGGTGGAAGAGCTGTAAACCCTCACCAAGGGAGCCCATCACAGCCTTGGTGGATTTCTCTTCAACCTCCTCCCCTCACTCACCCTTCCTTAATTATTCTTAATGGGTAAGCTCATAAGAGCTTCTATTAACTTTATTACCAGATCAATTAGTGCTCATTTCCCCCTCGCCCCCCCTCACGTTAATAACACCATCCAATATGAAGACAACATCTGCACTGCTGCCCAGCAACCTGGAGAAGGTGCTGGGGAACACAGTCTATCTGAGCTCCAGATGCTTTGTTGGGCACTTCTGAGATCGATGGATCCTCCCCAAGACGTGGTCCAGTGAGGAGGGGAGCCAGGGAGGAAGAAGATTAATTGGAGAAGACGTTGGCACCAAGCAGCTCCAAAATCTGCTGGCATGAGCTGAGCAGGAGAGGTTTGGCACCAGAAGGAAGGCCTCTTGCCTGCAGCCCTGTGAGCTGGTGGGGTTGGCACAGACAGCAGAGGATACAGGTGTGTGTTGGTGGATCTGGTGGAAGGAGCCACAGCATCAATCAGAGCACCACAGGATGGCAGGAACGGGGCCACTGGGACAGGAGATGGGGAAATGGCTGCAACTGCTTTCTCTGAACAGAGGGAAGAGGACACCTTGCCAGCACAGAGAGAGGAGCAGCACCAACACCCCTGTTCTGCTCTGTGGGGCACATGAGGGAGGATGGGGACACCCCTGGGGCACACAGCATGCATCCCCACATCCCCTTTAGAGAGGGAGGGGCACAGAGGATGGGTGCTGGTGCTGAGTGCATCATCCAGCAATCCTTTCCCAACCTCTGTCCCTTTTGGGGACCTCCTCCAAGCACAAGTAGGCGATTGCCCCCCCACCAGCCCTTGGCACAGGCCTTGCACAAACATGAGTGCTGGATGCAGACATGCAGGAGCTGGCTGCGAGCTGCAGCAGTGCTGGATGCCCGGGCTCTCAGCAGGGTCACTACAGCCTGACTGACAGGCCCCAAAGGGAATGCACAGGAAAACTGTGGGAGAGAACGGATTTTGAAATATTTAACCGGGGCACCTTGCATGGAAAGAAACTCCTCTTGCAGAGACACCAGCTCCCACCACAGAGCATTTCTCAGACCCCTGAGCTGCCCACGCAGTTTGTTCCAGTCTGAAAGGACCCACTTGAACATCCCAGAAAGGACACAGCATTCCCAGCACCCCAAGTCACGTGTCCTGCTTGTGTCATGCTGACAGTTTGCAGCTTTAGCACTTGGAAAGTACTGTAGGACCACTGCAAAATTCCAGCCTGCCTGGACATGGGACAGCACAGCTCTGAGCCAAAGGGCTGCCAGCCCAGGGGCTCAGCCAGGCCTCTCGTCCCTTTGCCAGCTGGGTTAACCATCAGAGCCGCAGTGTAGGGACAGCTTGCACCCCAGCCTTTTCAGTAAACAAGCACTCAGACATGGTCTGCAGGGCCACCAGCCACCAGGTGTGAGTCCCTGCAGAGCCAGGTCCCAGTCCCATCCATTTAAACCACGCTTAGCATTCAGCAATATAAACCTGTTCACCAGCCCAGGTCCTCTCACAGATCCTGCAGGATACCAGGTGGGGCACTGTGTGTTTGGCCTGGTGAAAAATACCTACCAACAGTTTTGGTGGCTGTCAGCAGTTCTCTTCTGCATGGAGACATCGCTGCTTGACTGCATCACCCAAGATCTTCCCAGCCAGAGAGGAGTTAGCAGGGGATTGCATCCTGCTCTCCTCATGGAAGGAGATCCCACTGCCTCCTGATGTCATGGGTGGCTTGCTATGAACAGCCATCAACTGAGCCCATATTTATGACCAACAACCCCCGTGGGGGTACAGGTGGTCTCACAGGCACATTATAGTGCTCTCTGCTGGCTGAGCATCCCAAACTCCTTCTTCTCTCATCTTTCCAATTGCCCCAGGTTTAGCTCTCTCCTGAAACAATCAATTCCTGTGTTCCTGGCTGGCCTTGTCCCTGCTCTTGCCTGAAAGTCTTCCTTCCATGGAGCTGATCCAAGGCTCTTTAGACTCCCAACACTGACCTGTCCCATCCACCTCTGAGGCTGGACCAGATAAGGTCTCTGCCCAGCACCTGGCCAGCACAGGGCTCTCCAGCCCATATGGATAGAACTGTCCTCTGCTGCCAGCAGGGTTGTTACTCCCAAGCCTCAGAGGCAGCAGGGAGCTGCCCAGCTCCCACCGCTGCTAATCTGCTTACACCCCATTCCTAAGGAGGACCTCCACAGAGAGCTCCTGGCCTTCATCCACAACGGGCTTTGCAGACTCAGCTCCAAAGAGCTCCCAGCTGAGCCAGGGGGGAGCAGTGGTTCTGTGAACCTCCAGAGACACGTGGGGACTCTGGTGACTGTGGGGTGTCTGGGGCAGAGCACCACAAGCCTGGGATCAGTCACAGCCACAGGACTGTGGGACAAGAGTAACACTACTACCACAGTTTGGAAAGAGAAGGAAACCTAGCCTGAGTCTTCTCAGTATCCAGCAGAAAATGCATTTGGAAAACTGAAGCTAACTTCTTACTTCTAACTTAAACTTCTAACTTAAAGCCTTCTAACTTCATGTCCCAGGACTGCCCCTTTGCACGTGGAGGTGCATGAGGGAGAGAATAATGCTCTGCTTGAATGGGGCTATAGCTGCCAGGGACGGAGGAGGACAGAGCAAAGCACAACTACCCCCCACCCCCCAGCCCTTCCAAAATAAACAGGTCTAGGAAATAATAGTCAGTGTGAAAGGAATTAAAAAGGCTTCAGCGTGTGTGCGTGTGTGCGTGTGTGCGAGTCCTGCCAGGTTAATACTGCTGCCTATTCGCCTGACAGCTCCAAGATTGATTACCTGCCTCAGCGCTCTTTATAACTTGATCAGTCGAATTAATCTCTGGCTGCGGGCCCATCTGATGCCAGGCATCACAAATTTAATTTGGAGGTGTACGGGATCTTTTATTCCTCCCTCCCTCCCTCCTTCCCCCGCCCCAATCCCTGTCCATGTCCCTTTCTTCTCAGCTCATCAGCACGCATGATGTTCCTGCTGATGTAAGGATGACCTGGGCTGTCAAAGCTTCCTCAGGGCTGCAGGGAATAACATCAGCAAGTAAACCCATGCTACCCACGAGAGAAAAAAAAAAAAAAAAAGAAAAAAAGACAAAAAAACCCAAAAGGCAGAAAAACCCCACAACAACAAAAAGACCACCAAAAAAACAAATTAAAAAACCCAAACCCAACCACAAAACCAGAGGCCAAAGCAGACACTAAGTAAGACATATTAATGTACTAAAGACTTAATGAAGTTGGGGGGGGTGTGGAGGGGAAAGTGCTTACTTTATTAGTTTATGGCCGATTAATGGGAACGGTCATTACAATGATGGAGATGGATTACTCCCATCAAACACAACCACCAGCCCCTTTCGGAAGGTAGAGGGGTGCCGGTGGTAGTGCCTTGCTGCTCAGCCAGGGCTTGGGAAGTGGGGTGCTGCACAGGGAAGGGAGATGGGCTCGGGGAGGGCAGGGGGCTGCAGAGATGCCAGGGAGGTTTTGTTAGATGCCATGAACTGGAGACTGAATGAATGAGGGGTTCAGGTGGTGGGATTGAGGGGTCAGTGCTTCATAGGAAAATCCTGAGAAGAAAGGAAAGGGACAAGTGAAGAGGCCAAGGAGCCCCCATGCCAAGAAGCAGCCTGGGAGTGATTTCAGGTCCCCAAATCTTGGTTCATCTTCAAGGCTGAGAGGAGCACAACATCTCAGATGCATTAATGCCCAGCTGCCAGCCAAAGAGGGCACAGGATGGACAGATAGACTGGCCAGAGACATGGGAGATCAGCTCCAGGGGTGGTAAGCAGCTTTCACCCCTTGTCCCTCCAGCACTCTGCACTGAGACCCTCAAGTGTGGTCCTGCAGGACCAGGATGTGAGAGCCAGTTTGGTTCAACCAGAACACGATTAAATACCCCTATGGCAATGACCCAGAGGTCCCCAGATAGCTCATGATAATCAGAATTACCAAATATCTCCCCAGTCACTAATTGGTAGTTACCCTTTAGCTCCCTGGGGCAGGGCAGTAACTCTCATCCCTGTGAGCTGTGGTTCAAGGACCATCTACTCTTGCTGGGGATTAAATGCTCCAGGAAAACACTCACACTTGCATTCACTCAACAGCCTTTGATTCTTCCATGTTTTCAGCCCCTTTCATTCACACCACACCAAAATTTACACCAAACATGGAGGATAATTTACTTTTTTGCCTTTGATGGCCAGAATATTCACACTGGTAACAGGAGTTAGGAACTGAAAGGGAACATCTTCGACATTTGTGCAAACTTTGCTGCTTGTCTGGAAAGCAAAGGTGTTGAGCTTCACACATGGGAGAAAGAAACAGAGGGAAATACCTCTCGTATATTCTTGGTTGCCAGGGTCACAGAGCACAGCCATGACATCTCTGTTAACCTCCTGTCCTGTCTACCCAGGCACCACTGGCAGAGGTGGAAGTGCCAGAGCCTTGGAAGAAGCAAGTGTGCACCCAAGGCAATGCCTTCCCTGGCCCCACCGGTGGCCGCTCCAGGTGGGGCTGTGCCCGAGCTCTGACCAGCCTGGAGGGATGGCCATTCCTTCACACAGTCCCCACAGCTCTGCTCTCACAGACAGTGGCCTTTCTCCAGCTGGGGTAGGGACCATCTTGTTAAACCTTCTGTTCTGTGGGATCACCAAGCACTGGGAGATGGATCTGGTGGAGCAGAGCAGGACCACAAGTTGCCATCACTTCAGATCCTCTCCCAGCTCAGCAGCTCCTTGTCTGCATGTATTAACCTGTGCTTGAGCCGCTTTCCCACGTGACTTCTGGACAAGCCTGAGATGATCTGATCCCCAGAGTTTGGCACAGCAAGCCTGTCCTGCAATTTGTTGTGAAAGGATTGAGATCCCCCAGCAGCTCACTTGCCATCCCCACCCACAGCCAGGCTCAGCAGCAGGAAGGAGCTCATGGTCACAAGCCTGCACCGAGCAGCTCTGCCGCTCTCCAGCATCCACATGGACCCTCCCGAGTGATGAATAACCACCCTAATGAACGGAGGGAAATTGGATTAGTGCTGAACACCCATGTGCTTGAACTGTGCCTGATTAAACCCCCATCTGTGCAGGGAAAGGCCGAGTCTTCCCGCTTCTCAAAAGCCAGGGAGCTGGCAGCACTTGTGCACGGTCTCATCTGCAGCCTGTTTGGACATTTCAGGTGCCCAGAAACATTTCCCCCTCTACCAACAGCAAACTGCCCCCTGAAGGCTGAGCTGGAAAATTTGGGACTGGTTTACTTCAGTGTGCTGACCTCCCAATGGATGCTTTTGCAGCTGGAAGAAAGAAGATTTACAAGACTTCCGAGTTGTCTCTGGGTTTGCTACCAGGTCCTTCCCTCAGCGAGGAAAGTCAGTCTCATCCTCCTTGCCTCAGTTTCCCCATCTCCAACTGTTACAAACAACACCTTCCTACATGCAGATACTGTGTTTTCTTTAGAGTAGAGTGTCTTCCACCAGGAATTTGGCCCAAATGGCAGAAACCACCTCAGTTGCTTGATGGCTTTGCATAGACCCCTTAGAAACAGTCTGGGGACACTGGTGGGGCTGACGGTTTCTAAGACATGGGCACCAGGACTTGGAGTAGGCAATCTGCTGGGACCAAGGCTGCAACTAGAAAGTTCAAGGCTAGAAGAGATGCCAAGATTCTCTGTAGTTGTCTCAGAAATACTCAGGACAGATTGTATCAACCTGTCTACAAACACTGACAGCTCTAACTTGGGTTTGCATGAAGAATCCCTATGACAAAAACATATGGCAAAGGATCTCAGTTTGCTCTGCAGATCCCAAGAGCTGGCTAAACCACATCTAATGTTAGTGGAAAGGCTTATTTCAGCCCCTCTCACTGCTAAAATAAGTGAAAAACAAAATGGATCTTATTTTTAAGTATTTGTCTCTTAGTTTGGGTCCCATTGACCCTCCAATCCAGCAGGCTCAAGCCCTTGGATGCCTGCACCTGTCTGCCGAGCCTGGGAACAGCAGTGGGACCTGATACCAGGTTCCCACTGCTCACAGTCCTGGGACAGCTTGGGAGTGTTTCTGGGGAGAAACAGCAGCTGCAACCCCTCTCATGGGCAAATAGGACATGCCAGTGCTATCCCAAAGACACATCCCAAGGAGTCCTTTCAGATCTCCTCCCCACACACAGGACCTTCCATGTCCAGGACACGGCAAGACACTGCACAACAGCACATCCCACACCAGGATCTGGACCTACACACACCTCCCAGTCCTGGTCAGTGCTGTCCCATCCTTCCCCAGCCTCTGCACATCCACATGAAGGACCAGGAGTTTAATACACCACCAGCCTCACCCTGAGCCACTTCGGATCAGCACAACTCAAGTTCTGACTGCCAAGTGCTTTTGGCACTAGTTTTTTTTCTTGCTCTCGTATAAGGTGAGGTTGCAACATCTGCTGAACAGGTATCACACTAATGAAACACAGTCACTGCTCTGATTGACAGCACAGCAGTCCTGCAGAGGAATCAAGCCAGACACCAACCCTTGGATGGCTTTTCCCAATTTCCATGGAGGGTTAGGCTGTGTTTGCCCATGGGCTCCATTGGGCTTACAAGAACAGCAATTGTCTAAATCTCACGGAGCTTGGGCACTGGTGCTGCTTTAATTGCAGGGCTCCTTTGCTACCAGGCCCTAATCAGGCAGGTGAGAGGCTGACCTTGGTCAGCAGTGCAATGTCACTGCTGGCCCAGCATTGCTGGGAGGTGGCTGTGAGGCCACTTGACCCCAAGAGTGCCAGGACAGGCACAAGCACCCATGGCAGGAGGCTGCAGGAACCAGGGGTGTGCTTGGCATTATCCCTTGCCAATGTGGCATTATGGTCCAGCACAGCATCACAAGGGGGCCCAAAAATCCCCAGCCCCTCTTGCCACTTCATATCCCCATCAAAGAAACTTTCAGGTGTGGGACAAGGTTGACACCAGTGATCTGTCACAGGCTCCATAACACCTGGGGTCCTGCTCAGGATGCCAGGCACATCCTGGCAGCTTACCCTGGGGCTGGAATGACCCACCAACTCTGCTTCTGCACACATGTATTGCACCCACATGAGAAACAGCTTCAACTCCGAAATCACACACACACACACCTTGTGCCCACCCCAAGGACCAAGCCATGAAAACCCCTGCTCAGTCTGCAAACACCTCAAATCAGTTTTTCCCTCCAGCTTTGCCAGCAAGGATGGTGAGGAGCCCTCCCTAATGCACCCAGCAAAGAAAAGCTGCGGGTGCCAGCAACTCTTCAACCATAATGAAAGTCTCAGGTATCCCAGCCCGGCCAAATCACCTCCTACAGACGCAGAACGGCGCTGGAGTAGCAATAAAAGTGTCAGGGATGTCTCCTTGTGCATCACCAGACTGCAGCATTTTGGGAGCGGCCTGCACAGAGGTTAATTATTGCTTCCCTCTCTTCCCCTCTCGCTCCCAGTTTAAGATGGATCTGACTGTCAGGAGGGGTGACAGATGAAGACAAAGCACAGGTACAGCTCCCATGAACTCTGCGCCTGCCTGTATCATCCTAGAGCAGCTGGGAGCACGTGGAGTGGAGCTGGGGGGGAGGGAGAGGAGGGGGCGAGGAGGAGGGAGAGTCGAGAAAGCAGCAACCATACCAGTGCTGGAATGGATTTGCTGTGGGGGATGTGGGGTTGCTGGACTGGGAGAAGAGAAATTACAGCTCCTTCCACCCCACTCTTGTGGAAGGAATTGTTTTTCCTCCTCACCTCTTCATGCAGCTTCCAAACTTCACTCGAGATTGGCGGAGACCTTTTCCCAAATATCGAGGAAAGCATGAGAAAGAGCACGTGGTCAGCTGCCTTCTGCTCCACAGAGCTCCCACCACTGCAAGCACAAATCTGTATTTGAGCATCTCCCCTTTGAAAGTTAATTTAAGAAAATCTGGGATCAAGGTCCCAGCTCTGCCACAGTCATGAGTCTCTGAACTCCTGTTCCCTAAAGCAGCCTCTGGCTGGAGCAACACTCAAGCCTTTTGGGTGGAAGAAGCTTTGCAGATGCTGTTATGAGCAGCCCCCAGCAGACAGGTATCTATGAGCATCCCTTCTCCATGTGCAGCAGGAGGTCACTTGTCCTTCACTTTCCTTCCTGGTCAGTGGCTTTAGTGCCAGCACAGTCATTGCCATTAAAAACTTGTTTTGGCCTCTGGAGGTTAAAGAGATGACCATGACCTTTCTGTTTCCCAGGATATGTCCCTCTTCCTCTCTACACAGCAGCTGGCCTGTTTTGATCACCTCTGTCCTCCCAGTGACCAGACATGCTGCCCAGGGGGTACCCAGCCCTGCTGCCCCCAGCAGGGACAGGGCACAGCTGCTTTCAAAGCAGCTTCTTTCCAGCCAGCTGGGGAAAATCAGCTCCTATGCAATAGGCAGGAGAACTTGCCCCAGGAAAAGCCAGCTGCTTTGCCTCCCAATCAGTTTTTCTTGTAGTTAAGGGATGCTGTGACAGTGTAGCACATGCCCTGCTGTTGTTGTATTTCCCCACTGCCCCCACACAGAAATTCCACAGGCACTGGGAGCAGTGGCCTTGCTCTTCCACTCCAAGAGGGCTTGAAGGTATTCATCAGAAAGATGGATTCATGCCCCTTCCCCTGCTAGCCCCTGCAATCTGGTTTAGCTCTCACCTGTATTCAGGGGCTGCCAAAGCATCTTCAAGGGGGGCTGCAGGCTGGAAACCACAAGCCTGGGAGATGCACTGGTTCCTCAGGGCAGAGCAGCACCCATGTCTCCATCTCCTGCCTTCCCCTTGCCCAAGGACACAGACACTGCAGCCACTTCGGAGAGACGGAGCCACCCCAAGCGCCCAGGATGAGAAATTGCCCTGTTCCCATTCCCAAAAGGCTTTGGATTCTATCCCATGCCAGGAGCTGAGGGATGAGAAATGCCAGCATTGGCAGTTTCCATCCCTATGGAAGGGCCTTCAAGGCTGACCCTCATCTGCCTCGAGCCATTCCCAAACAGTGCCTTTCCTTTCCAGGCTTTCCAGCCATTTCAGCCTGGCTTGATACCACTTAGCTGCAGATGCTGAAGGAAACATCACTTCAAATTAAACCAAAGGGGAGCACTTCAGCTGGACAGCTTTGAAGTAGGAGGCTTTGATAAAAGACTATTTCCTCCCGCTCTTGATCTTTCTTTCTTCCCCCTCTCCTCTCCAAATGGTGAGTTTTGGCATGGCTGCTCCTGCACAGCCACGGGAAAGGCTGGGACTCCCCCTCCAGGGGCATCTTCCATCGCTCAGCCTCTCCTCCAGGACCATGGCCTTGGTACCAGCAGCTGAACCCAAGTTCAGCCTCTCCATATCACCCAGCAGATTTAAATCAAAACCACCCAGAGGTCTTTTCTCCCTCCATGTGCACCCTGAACAGGCCAGTTCCCTGCTGCAGAGCCCAGAAGGTATTTCCAAGGACTTCAGTTCCTGGAGGAAAGGTGCAGCGCAGCCATCCTTACCCGCTGCCAGCCTGTCCCTAACTTACTGAGGTTGTAACATTGAAACCAGGGCAGGATGCCCTCGTCAGAGCAAGTGTTCTGGCCTGGGAATAAATGAGAAGATACTTTTAAACTGTCATTTAGTTACCCTGCGTCTTCCAGGCAGCTCCCACGGCCCCAGAAGGCTCCCATCACTCCAGGCTCTTTCCCGAGCCCTTTTGAACCCCAGTGCTCAGCCCTGGGCCAGGCTGGGCCGTCAGAGCACCAAGCAAGCCCCCAGTGCTGACCTTGGATGAAGGCTCATCTCCCATCTACTCCTCACCAGCCCTCCTGGAGGCAGCAGGAGCACCCAGGATGCCGGCAGCAGTGAGCCTGCCGGGGAGCTTGTACAGTGAAGGCTGCAGGGCTCAGAGCACATCCCTCCCTGTGCGACAGCTAAACGAGCCGAGACAATTAAATGTGCCATTTGATGGCTGCCTGGCAGAGCCAGAGCCTCTCTCTCTTTTAATAAAAGGACTCTTGCTCAGAATCGCTCAGGCTGCAGCTTGAGAAGTGTGAGAGCTCTTCACATTTAATTAAACAGCCCGTCCAAGCCTGCCTCGTGTCGGCAGGGCTCACAGGCTGCCAGAGATGCCCTGGCACCTTGCTGCCACTGCAGCCCTCACTGGGTGAAACACCCCTGCCTCCTTCCATCTTCGCTCCCAGCATGGACAGAAGTGAGACCCAGCTTGCCTGGACTGCATGTGCCACCCCAAACTGGGCTACTGTGCCCTCAGATATCAGTGCCCAGAGGAAGCTTAACCCTTGCAGAGCTGACAACCCCTTGATGTGAGCCGGGCCCTCCACGGGGGCTGAGAGCCAGCAGCTCACTGTGTGCGTGCTACAGAAATGAGGTGCTGCTGGGGTACCAGGGGGGTGACACAGCCAGGGATAGGGAATCCATCAGTGGATCCAGCCCCATGGTGGAGCACACCACCCCTCCACGTCTCTGAGCTGCAGCCACACAGGCCACCCCACAGCTGGGACACCACGGCCTCCCTTGAGCCCTGCGCTCTCAGCCAGCTTCCGCCTGTCGCCAGCTCTGGTCCTCATCAGCGCAGGAGGGGAAATGCCCTGCTCTTGCCCAGGGCAGATAAGAGAGATGGATAAGGGTGGGGGCAGAGGGGAGGCCGGCATTTGGGTAGCTTGGCTGAATTTTCAGAGAGCACTTGTTTTGCTGATCCCTGCTGCTTAACCCTTCCTTCCCCAAGGCCAGGGCAAGCTGGCAGCAGGAGAGAGCTGGAGCTTTGTACAACTCCTGACAATACCATCCTAATGGGTTCAGTGCTTCTGGATCTTCTCCATGTTTAAAGTGAGCCCCATTGAGCTGGCATCTCTCATTTCTGGCTCCTCCATCCGTGAGCAGGGAAGGCAGCATCCTCCCTCCCAAAATGCTTGCAGGGGAACTGCCACTGTCATCCTGCAAGACAGCAGCCTGGTGGCTGATGGTTTGTTATCTAAGGCGTGGAGGGCTTCAGTCCACTGTCTGCAGCTGTACTTGCAGGACATGCTAGACCAGGCTCCCCTGGATCTTCTTGGTCCCCTTGACACCAGCTAAGAGACAAACACAGAACTTTTGTGTTTTATTCTTCCTACCTGAACTCTCCTGTGAGGGAAGGACTGGCTCCAGCAGGTGTCCTGGAGGGATGCTGAGCAGCCACCCCAGCCCTTCACCACATACATCCACATGTGGCTGCAAAGCGGGAAAGGTGGATGGGAGGAATGGGATATGCAAGTTGCAGCTTCTGCCTCTCTTCACAGCCATAGCTGGGAGATGGGGGTCATTAAAGGGGAGGGCTCAGGCTGTGCTTTGAATGTGGACATCCAGCCAGGTGAATATTTGGGTTTTTTACAAGAAGCCCAGAGTTGCTGTCGCCTGCTCCCCTCCCACATTCTCAGACCGGCAGAGCTCAGGCAGCTGGAGAAAGCTGCTGATGGGTACGAGCCCTTCCCAACCCACCAGGGCTCAGGGGCTGCTCTGCAGAGACCCCATCACTCACACTTTCAGGCCTGCCAAGCCAAAGGCACAGTAATTGCAAGCCAGATCCCCCCCCACTTCCGAAGCAGTGTGCTCTGGCAGGGACCAGGCACAGGGGCTCCCATTTCCGCCTGCCTCCGGCTGTTACGGAGCAGAGAAGTGACAGAGAGCAGCCCCGGGGCAGAAAGGGCTGCGAGGAGAGACAGCAACCAGCACTCCGATAAGGCAGGTCCCTGCTGAGCACCTCCTTGCTTTTGAGATAACGCACCCCAGGCACTCCCTGAAGGATACCTGTGCTCTCTGCAGGTTGTGCCCTCACATGGATTATTGCCTGCTCCAGCTCATCCCCCTCTCTCCCTGGAGTCAGACCCCAGCCCCAAATTCCATGCCCATGAAGAGGGGAAAGCTCAGACCATAGGGAGCAAACCCAGGACATCAGATGAGCACACAAGCAGAGATACAACCAGGACCATCCCTACACACCACTAAGGTTAAGTCTTTCCCTCAACTGACCATGGGTGAAGGCCAAAAAGTGACCTGCAATGCAAGGAGAGTGTGGGGGCCCTCCAGCCCTCCCTGGGCTGGTGCTGCTCCTGATGAATCTGCACGGGGATCATCACCTCAAGGGGACAGGCAAGACACTATGTCCCTTCACTGGGTTCAACATCCCACTCACAGCCTCAGTAATGGTCATGGATAGAGTCACATCAGCAGCTCTTGGGCTTTTCAAGCCAGAGGAAGTAGAGCTTTCAACAGACACAGCTGAGGAAAAAAAAAAAAAAAAAAAGCAGTCTCAAGTTAAAACTTTTTACAGGCTCCAGCAGGCATCAGTGCTGGCAGAACCAGAGGGTGTTACCCTGCATCAATCCCAGCATAAAACCTCTGCTGTCAACACCAGCTAAAGAGTCCACAAAAGCTGCCCCACACACAGCCCTGCCAGCACTTCATCTTGAGGACAGAGGCTGCTTGCATGGCTTTATCTGGCTGGAAAGCCCTCCTTAACATAGGAGGCTGCTTGCTCTCCTGGAAGGAGCTGCAGGTGCCTGGAGCTGGTTCAGCCCCAGACTGTCATTTGGCTGGACTGGGACAAAGTTCCTAATCTCCCACAGCCTTGGCAGAGATGGGACTATCTGTTGTCTAATATAACAAAAGCAAAGCTTGCATCAGGGGAACTGCTTGTCCCTGAGGCCACTCCCCAAACCTGAGCACAAGGGCAGTCATACAAATCCCATTTTCACGGGGAAACTGTATGGGCAGTCCTGCACCACTTCTCACATCTCTTCCACCTGCTGTGCTGCTCTCTGCAGGAGTGGGTACTGGGGTTTGGTGGGATTATTCCCTAGCAGAAAGGGCATGGCTAGGATGTAAGACCAAGGAGAGGAGGCAAAAAAGCCACAGCAGGAAAGTGGCAGAATTTGAGTGTCCAGGTAGGCCTACAGCAAGGACAGGGAGAAAGCAGCATCTGGATCCTGCTAGGTGATGAATATTGGATGGTGCAACACCCTTCAGCCCTCACCTGTACACACAGGTGCCTCCAGACATAGCTGGACCTGTTGAGCCACCTCAGCTGAGCCACCTCCCTGACAAGCTCCTGCTTTTCACCAGCCCTTGAACAAATCCATGTCTGGAGGGGCCACCCGTGCAGCCCAGAGGACAGCACACACACTTGCTGCAGCACCAGGTACCAGTTGTTCCCCATGCCTCTCATCATCTCACCTTGCACAGCCTCTCTGTCTCCAGGAGGCTCAGCTTCCCACTCTGCCTCCTTCTAAAGGCAGCCCAGGGGTGACAAGGGGGGAGCAGAAAAGGGCTGCCTAGGTGGAGCTGACTTTGGAAGGGATGTGGGTGAGAAAGCTGTGGAGAGATTGAGCCCAAGTCTTTAATCTGACCTTGCAAGCAAGCTGTGATGCCAGGGCAGAGCTCTTCCCTGGATGGCTGGGCAGCCGTACAGGGTGCAGCATTTCACACCTTACCCCTGTCCTTGCAATAATCCCCATTTCCCCTGGCCTGGCTCACATCTCCATGCACTGCCCAGCACTCCTGTAGTGCTGGATTGAGGGGCATGCAGCAAAGCAAACCCAGCTCTGCGTGTCCCTGCAGCCAGCTTGCCCAACCTCCCCCCACAGCTCGCACCCCGCCACTTGCTGTGACTGATACAGGGAACCTGGTGCTTTTATTAAACTCTTTGCTTCCTGTTTTAAGCTTAATAATAAATTGCATGTCACATTACGGCTGTGTTTATTAAAACCCATTGGCGTGGGCTCTGCTCTGCAACAGCATTTGAATTATTGAAAGCAACCCCCCATGGAGACCTATTTGCTGCAAACGCAGGAGGATTTATTTCCATTTTGTTTATCAGGCAGTATAAGTGCTGGGTGGAGGAAGGGAAGCCATCTCGCTGTTTTATTTTCTCTCTGAGCCACTACAGCAGGGTGAGGAGGTGCTGTGCAGAAGACAGGGGGGAAAACACCACCCCCCAACAGGGGTGTGGATAGGCTGGGGACAGAAGTCCTGGGGGTAGCTGGTCACTCTGCCCAGAAGGTCTGTCTGGCTCTGCTTGAGCTCTCCACACGTAGTTGCTTTGTGCCTCAGTTTACCCATTTGCAGAGCGAGGTTACAGTGCTGCTTCCATCCAGGCATGAGCAGTGATCATTTCAGGCTCAATGAGCCTCTGCCAGAAGCCACTGATCTCCCACGGGAGAGACCCATGGCATGGGGGGACTGTCAGGGTGGCCACGAGGGGTGTTTACCCTTTTGCAGCCCCAGCTCAACGCAGACATCCAAGGATTGCAGCTGAACATCTCCAGGCTCTGCCTCATCCCAGCTCTGCGTGCAGCAGCCATCCAAATGCAGTGTCAAGAGGATGTCCTGGCTCTGGCGATCATCCCGAAGGACAGCTCTTACTCGTGTCGCTTGTGATCACCCCTGCCAGCAAGGCAGAGGTTCTGCCAGGGGCAGGGAAAGGGCGTGGATGGATTTGAGGGTCAGGGTGCTGCAGGGATGCCGGGGGCCCCGGGTGCGTTCTCAGGCTGCCCAGCGCAGTGGCAGGGCCCGGCGAGGCCGGTGGCTTTGCCAGGAGATGGCACTGTTTGAGCGGCAATCGCTGCCCCGCCACAAGCGGAGCGCTGCCGTGGGGGCGCGGGCGCACCGAAAGAAGCGGCGCCGGCAGGCGGAGGGAGGTGATTCTGTCCCTCTGCCCTCCTTTTGTGAGACCACACCTGGGTGCTGTGCCCAGCTCTGGGACTTCCAGCAGAGGCAGAATGTGGACCTGCTGGAGCAGGTCCAGGACCATAAAGATGCTCAGAGGGCTCAAGACAGGCTGAGAGAGTTGGGCCTGAAGAGCAGGCTGAAGAAGACAAGGCTCCAGGAACACCTTAAAGCACCTTCCAGAACCTAAAGGGTCTATAAGAGAGCTGGAGAAGGACTTTTGACAAGGGCATGTAGTGATAGAAAAAGGGTGAGTGGCTTTAAACTGAAAGAGGGTAAGTTTAGGTCAGATATCAGAAAGAATAATTTTTTTTTTTTTTTTTTTTTTTTTTTTTTTTTTTTTTTTTGTGAGGGTGGTGAGGAACAAGCATAGATTGCTCAGAGGAGTTGTGGACTCCCCAGCCCCAGGAGTGTTCAAGACCAGGCTGGGTGGGGTCCTGAGCAACCTGGCCTAGTGGAAGGTGTCCCTGCCTATGGCAGAGCTGCTGGAATTAAATGACCTCTAAGGTCCCTTCCAATCCAAACCATTCTGTGATTCTGTGTCCCTCCTGCTCAGACCCAGACAGGTCCCAGCACCCCCAAGAGCAGGGAAGGACAGGGACAGCACGTTTTTGTTACAGGAGTGTATTTACTTGCCAGACTTGGGTTTTCCCTGCAGACCACAGAACCCTGTGGTTGGCAGCTGGTCAGAGCATGCATCTCCAGGGTCTTTCAGGTCCTGGCAGGACAAGCTGCCCTTTCTTTGTACCCAGGCTAGCAGTGACCTCTGGTGCCCTGGGACGTGTCCACACCCTGCTAATCCAGGTGGCCAGGGGGCTTCGGTGCTGTGCCCGGGCCAGTGGCCACATCAACACTTCCCAGTCCAGCTCTCCCCACCCCTGACATCAGCCTTGACCTCTGGGCTCACCTGATCAGGTGCTCTGAGCGCAGTCAGCTGGGCTGGCAGGAGCTGCTCCCAGAAAGCAGCTGCTCTGAGATCGACCAGCAAAGGAATTTGGTGCTGCATGCTCTTGGGGCAGACCCTCTGATCCCACACGGACACCAGGTTTGGTCAGGTCCCTGGGACCCTCTAGGGGCGTGGAGCTGAGAACAGCATCTGCAGAGCCTGGGGTGCCCCCTCCTTGGGGCAGGGGCTGCAGGAAACATCTGAGTAGCCAGCAGCAGAGGTGACCAAATGCTTTTAGAGCCAACAAATAACCTCAATTAAGCTGTGTGGCAGTGAGCGATTCCAGCTGTGCAGCAATATTGGCTTCTTTAATTTTTAAGTGACTGGAAATGGTAGGACTGGGAGCTGGGATGAGGAGACACCAGCCCTCTCTGTGTCCCTGGAGCCACTCTGCTGCCCTTCACCTTGAGGGGAGCCTGCCAGTCAGACAGCCCTCTCCCACAGTGGGATCCAAGGAGTCTGGGATACACAGGCCCTTGGTCTGGTTAATTTTGGCCAAGAGCTTTTGCTCAAATTCTGCCCTCATCACATCCCCAGTGCTCTTCCTGCCAGGCAGGAACCACCAGCATCCCCTGCCAGCTCCCTACAGGGTATGAGGGCACGGGGTGTGAAGCAGAGGGGGGCAAGGACTGACACCAAAATGCAGCTGCCCAGGCAGGGCATTGTCCTGCAGAACACGTGGAGAGCCAGGGATGGAGTGTGTGACCCATCCCTCACTCTCCAGCCAGACCAAAGCTGCATCCACACCGGGCACAACCTGGATTTGTGCCAACACAGGCAGGGCAAGCCTGGCCCTGAGGAGGGTTGGCATGGCAGCCCTGGCCAGGGGCCAGCCCCAGGCACCGGCAGGGAGCCCAGCAAGCAGCTCTTGACTGCTGAAGCTCCGGGACGCTCTCGGATTTCCCTGTGGCAGCCTCAGCCCGAGTGTGGCCCAGTTCCACCAGCTCGTTTGTGTGCAAAACAGGAAAGGGATCAGGATGGATAAAAAGGGCCCAGCTTCTCTGAAAGCATGTTTTACACCCAAAAAAAGCAAAATAAAAGCCAATGGCACACTTCTGTCCCTGGTTCCTCCTGAACACCCTCCAACTCTGATGGAGCAGCCCAGGAGGATTCTGTTATGCTGATAGATGGAAAGAGAAGCTGAGGCATCAATGGCTTTTGCATTTCTCTGCCTGAGAAGGGGTTTTCTGCCAGAAAGGATAGGCACTCCAGCAGGCAGGGCAGCAGTGCCCCATCAAGCTGTGGTGCAGAGGGCCAGGACTGGCCCAGCCTCACCGTCTGCAGGAATTTTGTTCTGCTGCCAATTCCAGACAAATCCCTTTTATTTGCTTGTTCAGGTTTCAGTGCTGTAGTTGTGTCATCTGAGCCAGCTCTCAAGAGAAAAAGGAGGAAAAGAAAAGAAAAAACATGTGAAGGAGAGTAGCACGGGACCTGAGCCGCCAGCCTTATTGCATCCTGCCTGCTCCTGCCTGGGGTCTGGCCAATTCCTTCCTCACAGGGTCTGGCTCCTTGCCGCAGCTCTGGACCTCCCTGGAGCTGGGACTAAGTAACTGGGAGTGGTTTGGTCCATATGGAGGTTTTGAGCACCAGAAGTCCTGTAAATGATGCTGCTTTGAGGGGGTAAAGCACCCCTTGAATGTGGGCTCAGCCCCAGAACATGCATAGGAAGGGTCCTGATGGCCTTCTCTGGGCAGTGGGCAGCACAGTGCAGCTCTGAGCTTCCTTTCTGTGCTTCCCCCACATGAAAGTTTGCTCTAAATCACCAGCTCTGGCAGGTAGTTGGGATATTTTTTTTTTAATCTAATGTTTCCAGTGGAAACTGGAGCATCCCTTTGCTTCACCAGCTAGGCCCAGAGCTGCTCCACACTTGACAGGGCTGTGGTCACCAGTGGAGACCCCAGTGTCACAGAACTTGGGACCCCAGGATGAGAATGGTCAGCAGTGGGATGGGATCCAAACACATGGGAGTACAGTGATTGGAGTCGATGCATCATCACTGCCCAGGAGATTGTCTGCTGGGTACCCCCATTCCCAGTTGGGGTGAGAAGGGCAGGACCCACACCAGGACCAGCTGTGAGCACTGGGATGGGTAGGAGGTCTCCTCAATTCATGCACCTCACAATGGACAAAGTAGCATCTGCAGTGCACCCTTCCTCACCCCCATAATCATCCTTGTGGATGCAGGACAGTCAGCTGGCCTTGGCTTTGGCCTACATGTATATTTTAAATAACATCAACAAAAATGACAAAGGAAAGCATGAAGTCAGTCAAAGGCACGGAAGGGAAAACATGAAGTCAGTCAAAAAAAGGCCAAAGTGTTTCTGACCACAAGGGTGGTTCAGCTGGAGAAAAGACAGCACTGAAAGCCACAAGTGCCTGGTTTCAAGTCACTACTTTTCTGGTTAAAAACAAAACAGAAGAGAAGGGTGTTTTGGCAGCTGGTTCCTCGGGTTCTGGGGAGAAGCTGGGATGTCTCTGTGCTTGGGGGATACAGAGCAGACAGGAGGGTGACCCACTGGTTATCACAGTCAGGTCCCAGCTCTCTGCTCCAGCATCCCAAAAATTATTCATGCAGGACATAATGCTGCTGCCTGGCCTCACTCTCCCAAAGGGGGCTGTCTCCATCCCCAGCACCAAGTCCTCATCACACACAGCACAGCTGCCCCCTCAGTGTCCTACCTGCCATTGTGTCTCCACTCAGTGCCAGAGGACAGATCCACCCTGCTCCAGGCAGAGCTGCCCCTGGTCCCAGCCCTTGCTAACCAGGCAGGATCCCATCCCCCAGTGCCCCAAAAGGATGTGTCACCCCATCTCCCACCCCAAAAAACAGGCTGCTGTGCCAGGATTGTTCAGAAAAGGAGTTTTGGGCCGGAGGGTGCTTGCTCCAGAGATGTTCCCAAGCCCCAGGGAGGGTCGCTGTGGGCAAGGTGGTCTCTGCAGCCGGACATGCCATCTCTGGGCTAGTAGTAGTCCTCCTCACTCTCCCCGTAGTCCACAGGTGTCATGCGGGGCTTCAGCAGGGAGAAGTCTGTCAGGTTGAGTTGGTCTGAAATGGCAGCATGGGGACAATGTCACCTTGCCACCCTGCTGTGCCTGTCCCCTTCCCCACCAGGACCAAAGCCAAACCACACACAGCAGCTCTCTGGGGCATGCCCAGCACAGCCCTATGCTCCAGCAGCTCCTGCCATACTGCTGCACTGTGCCCAACATCCCTTCCCATGTCCCCATGAGGGTAAGGACATTCTCACCCGGTGTGAAGACAGTCAGGCTGGCCAATGCCACCACCTCCCCGACCCTGTTCCTGGCGAAGCAGCGGTACGTGCCCTCGTCCGTCACCCTCACACCCTGGATCTGGAGCCAGCCTGTCACTTCATATTTCTGGGGGCCACCTCTGAACTGCAAGAAGGGGAAATTTCTGTCAGTACTTGTGGCAGAAACAAGAGGCAGTCTGTGCCACAAAGCCCCAAGTCCCCTGTTTCAGCAGGCAGTGGGGTCCCAGGATTGCTCTGGCAGCAACCATGCTATTTTCTGTTTATCCCCAGGAAAAAATAAGCTTTTCCTGACCCAGCTGGGCTGCAGCTGTGTTTGCAGGCTGCTATTATGGTGCAGTGGCCAGGGGTGGAGGACAGTAGAGTTTCCTCCAACCGGGCAGGGTAGTCCTGCTTGGGGTGAAGATCCTCAGCTGGACCCTGTGACAAGCTATGGGGAGGCCTGAAGGACAGAAAGATGGAAGGGGGCCACAGTGCCAGGTTCCACCTGATCCTCTGGCTCCTTCCATCCATTCCACCACAGTTTCTTCCCCATTGGTGCCTGGCTGAGGTGCATGGCCCCTTTGCCTCTGCCCACACCCTCTAATAGCTAGGTACACCCAGCTGGGTGCTATATTTGGGGCTGGCTGCAGGCAGGATGTTGTTCCCTGGGCCTGCCAGCCCTGGGAGGGAAGCCCTGCTGATGGGAAAAAAGGGCAGGAAGTGCCTGAGTGTGCTGGTAGGACCAGAGGAGGACCCAGGATGTAGGGCACTTGGGAGGTCCTCTTTCCAGCCCTGCCAGAGGGACTGCTAGCGAAGCCAGCACACACAGCAAACCTAAGGCAGGCAAGTGTGGAAACTCCCTGCTGCAGGACCCTAAGAATAAGTTCAAAAATTACTAGAAGAAATCACAGAAGAGAGTTATGCTGATGGCTCCTACCACTGAGACACCAGCCCTGGCTCGGTCAGTCCTCACGTTACACAGCCTCCAGTCACCCCTTCTCATCCCCAGGCAGCCAGGCTTGGCCTCTCTCAGGCCTAGTGATCCATGAGCTCTGAGAAGCACTGGGGTCACCCTGGGGTCACCTTCAATGCTCTAGGCACACTGCTCACCTGGACAGAGATGTGGGGGTCATCTCCAGGCAGCAGCATCTCTGTGCCATCCTTCCTCCACTCAATGGATGCCATGGGGTAGGCAAAGACCTCGCAGCCGAAGATGACATCCTGGCCAGTGATGTTCCATGTGTCATAGGGAGGAGAGGTGATCTGAGGCTCTGGGGAGGGGGGTAGAGGAGAGCAGGGTGGGCTCAGAAGAGGTCCCACCCTTGGCAGGTCCCGTGGGCTCTCCTGGGCTGGTCTCTGGAGCAGCAGCATTTGGTTCACACAGAGATGCTGGGACCCTTCCCATGTCTGTCTGCTCTCCCTCCCATGGCAGACCCTCACTCTTCCCAAAGACATGGCCCCCCCTCACAGCTGGGACTGGGAGCTCCCTCCCCATCTGCCCCCACCAGTCCATGGAGGGCTGCCATCCCTGCTGGCCTCAGTTTCCCTGCCTGTACAATGATGCCCAAGTGACACATGCAGCAGGAAGAGTACAATGACAGCAATGTTAGAAAGCAAAGCTTTCCTGAACCATCAGAGCATCCTCCTCCTGTGGGAGGAAGGCCAGGGGGCACTCATCCAGCCTGAGGCTGGTGAGGATGGATGAGGTAGTTGAGCTCTCAGCCAAATGAGGCCTCTGCTCTGACACAGGGCTCATGCCAGCAATGAAGGGAGTCAGCAGGTCCCCATCTCCTGGATGGAGCCAACAGCTCGAGGTCCCACATCCCTTCCCTGGAGGGATAAAGTGAGGACCATGCTTCTTACCCACGCCTGCTTCATGACCTGGCCCATACCATGAGCCAGAGTTTCAAGGGAAGGTTTCCACCTCCAAATATACCTGGGAAAACACTCAAGAACATGATGCTCTACAGAAAATAAGGTCACCCTTGACACCCCTCAGGCTGCGGTGACAGGACGGGGTGACCTGTGCCAGACTGGGCAGGATGGAGCATGGCTTTCCTGTTGGACTGTCCCCTCTGAGCCCCTACCTGAGTTTTAAATGGGAGATGGAAATCACACAGCCAAGCCAAACCAACCCTGGTTTCTATTTGCAGGAGGCAGACACATTTCTCAGGAGCAGCAGGCCAGTGTGAACCCAGCCTCGCCGCCAAGAATTCGCTAACAGCTCCCTGGAACTTCCCAGTCTGATCCAGCAGGATTTGTTGCTTCCCATAAACTCCACTCCCTCTTGGCAAAGCTGCTCCCAGATTTCTCCAAGCACTGGATCTGCAAGGGGCTCTCCCTGAGCAGCAGGGTGAGGGGACTAGTGGGAGCGTGACACTGCATGGAGCAGCGCCCAGTGCAGTCCCGTCCCTGTGGTTTTCCTTCCAGGTGAAACAGTTAAGCCAGACCCCCTTGTTTGTCTCTTCCCACAGCGCCAGGGCCACTACCTGACTCGCAGGGACCTTCGTGGGCCACAGTGAGGTTGGCATCAGGGTGGGCATGGGCAGCCTCCAGGAACCTGCAGATCTGGGCGTAGGTTTTGCCATCAGAGCCGCAGAGGGCCAGGTGGGAGAGGCAGGCACACTGGGGCTCGGGCACCTCTCCATGACGCAAGTCCCCGGCATCCAGCCGGCACTCCAGGTGCTCCCCACACTTGCCGTAGAAGTGGTTGGTGTTGTCCAGGTCACAGATCTGTCCCTCCAGGTTGGCACATTCCCAGCAACAGTCACAGGCATCCCGCACTGTGCCAGCCAGGCACCCGCGTGGCATCGGGCACTCCTCTGGCTGGCACTCAGAGCAGCCCTCCCCTTCCTCCAGCAGCCGTTGCCAGCCCCGCTGGAGGTAGTCAGAGGTGCTGGGAAAAGCCTGGCCCAGCTGGAGCAAAGCCCAGTGCAAGGAAAGCACTGAAAGCACAAGGCAAGAGACGCTGAGGGGCTTGGCTTCAGACATCCTCACGGCAGCTCCTCTATCCCAATCCCACTGTCACTTGGATGGCAATTTCTGGCACTGTTCTGGTCTCCCCGTCTAGATCTGAGGAGCCATCCTGGCCTGTGAGGAGGGACAAAGTGTGTTACTGATGTAGGAAGTGTCTCCCAATCCTTTTTCTCCTGGCTGGCTTGCTTGCAGAGCAGAAGCACTACATTATGTGCAGGGAAGGGTTGGTCACAGCCCCACTCACCACCCCCAGCCCTGCAGTCATGGCCTTTGTACCCTGGAGCTCCCCAACCAGCTCCTGCCCTGAGACACTGAACACCTTCTGGAGAGATAGTGCTGGTGACCCCAGCCCATCAGGTTTCATCCTTGTTCCCTTGGCAGCCCAGCAAGCAAAATCTAGCCTCTTCTGACCATAGACTGGGAAGCCACAGGGCTGGCAGGGCACTGGACAGGCTGTTCTACAACACTGTGGTTCAGCTTCTTCATATCCTGCTCCTGGTCTCCTGTCAGAAAGTTGCTCTCAAGTCCCTTTCCTTTCCCCATTGCTTTGCAAGAGTCATGAACCCTTTTTTCCTCCCTCATTATCCATACAAGCACAATGGAGTGGCTGATCCTGCAGACAAGGTGCTCTTTCTGTGCTGGAGCCAAGCCAGGAGGATGCTCCTAGTCATGCCAGGCTTTTGTTCTCCTTCCCTCCCTGTGCTGTAACCCCTCTTTTTAGGCACCACCCACTTGAGCAGGGGAAAGAATGGCCTCTCCCTAGAAGGGTTTGTGACCCCCTCAGTCATCACACAGGCAACTGAGGCTGAGCACGGAGGAGCTCAGTGCACAGGTGAGCAGCCCCTGGACTGACAGCCAACCCAGTGTGGCCAGCCTGTACCAGCACAGCACGGTCCCTGCCCTCAAACCCCAAGGCTGCATAACCTACTCAGGGTAAGAAGAAGCTGATCTACTCTGGGCTTCCTATCTCTCCTGGGAGGGGAAAAACATGGCATCTCAGAGCCTGTCCCCAGAGAGGGAGACAATGAACCAAATCCCTTTGCGAACATCCCTCCCTGACCCCGTCGCACCCTGGCTGCCTTCCCTGAGACGGGGTGAAATTGCGGTCCTCCGCCCCAGGGCGACTCAGCATAAGCGAGCGGGGCTGGGGAGGGGACAGCCTGTGTGCCTAGGTCCCCCTCCCCTCCTGGGAACAGCACCCAAGGGCAAGCTGCAGCCCCCCGAGCTACATCCCCCCTCTCGGGGCTAGCACAGCGCAGAGCTGGGGTGGGGGTGGCCCGGATAGTGGGTTACACATATGCATCCCCCGGATTACAAACCGTGAGTTTGACCCGTTTGCCAGAGACCACCAGACACCCCAGGAGTGGAAAGGGGCAGAAGGTCCCAGCGCCGGAGCCCTCCCCCCTCCCCACCCTACCCCAGTCTGCGCCGAATAAGGCTCCATCCCCCGATGGATGTGGGGGGCCAGAGAAAGGGTACGGGGGAATTGCAGAGTTGGTCTCTGGTTCCTCACTTCTGGGGTGCAGGCGCTGGGGGTGCTGGAACAGTGCTGGGAAGAGGCACGACGTCCCTTGGGGTCCCCCAGGAGCCTCCCCGCCATAAGCCGCCACTTACCGGAGGCGCCGGTGCCGGGGGCCGCGGGTGCGCAGTGGCCGTGGCGGCGGGGCTGCTGGCCCCCAGGGCTGCTGGCCCCCGGCCGCTCCAGCACCGCCGTGATGTCAGCGAAACGTGAATCCCCCCGCCCCTCTCCGGGCCCGTGGCCCGTCCCTGGACCGGGACACGGGCTGGCTGGCACCCCTTCCCTGCCGGGGTCCCGCCACGCACCGCACGCTGGCCCCGGGGCTCTGCCGCTCCCTGGCACCGGCGCCTCCCCTCTGCAATCACCCCCAGTCGTGTGCGGGACCTGGCTTAATGCTCCGCCCCGTCCGTGGGGCAGGGGGGGACTGGGGTCCCCTCCTTTGCCGTCCAGCTTGGCAGCAGTCCTTGGGGACAAGTGAACGGGAGAGGTGGGCATGGCTAAGGAAGTGGTCAAAGCATCTCTCAGCCTGTAATTTGTTTGGGAAACATAGACTGAAAAGTTGAGCAGTTGCTGTAAGTAAATGGGGGGATAACTCCCGAGGGATGTCTGCACCCGCCCCACACCAGGAGCCACGTCTGAAGGGGATATTGGGGTGTAAACCCTTGGCTGGAGTGGAACTATCGGAGCAATGGTGGGGCTGCTCCCTGCCACAGCAGTGCCCCAGCACAGGGCTGGGGCTCCAGACCTCCCCAGCAACCTGCCTTGCTGCTCCTGCCTCAGTTTCCCTCCAGAACTGGCTCTGAGGAGTGGGGGAGCCAGCATGCCTTTGCAGCACAAACATGCACTTGCATTTGCATCTTCCTCCGGGGGGGATCACACAGCCCCTCCTCTCTAGGCAAGGAATTTGTGGGATTGAATTCCCCCATGAAGCTCAAGCAACTCAGGACCCCTCTAAGGATCTGGTTTCCTTCACCATGCTGCAAAAATCTGCTTCTGCTTTCCAACACCCTCCTGCAAATTTGTTCCGGGTTCCAGGGCTTTTGCTCGATCACGTTGTGAATCCAGCCATGTCTAACGATGGAAAATGCGGCAGGCTTCAGCCCCCTTAAATCTGTCTCTGCCAGCCAAACTCCCCCCTCCAGCCCCCTGCTGCAGAGAGAGGTTTCCTGCCAGCTCTGCCTTCAGCCTCACGTCCCACTCCCCCTCTGTGGCCCCCAGCCCCTTGGCTCAGGGCTGCCTTCCTCCCTGGCTCCCCTTGTCCAGCCTATTGAGTTCGGTCCCCACATGCCACAAGTTTTCAGGTCCAGCGTCCACGAGTTGCTGAGCAGCTGGGGCTGCAGCTGTTTTGGGAGCAGGGAAAAAGTCAGGAAGGGCTGAGGTTTTCCTGCATGCAGCCTCAGAGCTGGGACAGAGCCTGAGCAGAGAGGAGACAGACTGCAGGTGGCTCAGACGGGAGTGCTGAGCCTCCTGGGCTATCCCTGCCATACCACCCTTCCCACTTTGGGGTGAAGGACTGCCTGCATGTTCAGGCATTCCTGCACCAAACACACACTCACTTGCCCCTGCTCCACACAGGGGGCAAAGCAGTGAAGCAAGTCTGGCCCATTATGCCACCTCTTGCTCACAAAGCTCCTGGCCAGCACAGAAACAGAGCCAGCACTGAAATCCCAGGCACTGCTGAGAACAGACCATCAGTATTTCTGGTTATTTGTGTCTCTTGCCCTCGGCAAGGGGGAGCAGATCACATTGCTGCTGTCCTTTCCCACACATGGTTCCTTCTCCTATGATGTGCCATGGCCCAAATGCTTGGTGTGTCTTATCTTCATGGGATTATCGTGGCCTCTGGGTGGCTCAATTCACCTGAGTGTCACTGCAGCATCAGCCACTAACAGGGGAGCACCCCTGGCCAAAAGTGAAATCCGAACACAGATCTGAGCAGGAACAACTCCAGTCGTGGAGCAACACAACCAGCTCTCAGAAAGCCAAGGGCAGCTTAGCTTAGCTCAACAAGATGGAGCTCAAACATGGCAGTTAATTAAACCTCCTGCTTAATGAGACTATTGAATGTGTTAGTAAACAGCAGCAGCTATGAATGAGGGGCGGAAGATGTAACCTGTGCTTAACAAGGAGTTCTGCTCAATCACACCTGAAGTCAATCAACACAGCCATGGCTGCAAATGGGGTTTGTGGCTTATCTTGCTTGACAACTTTGTGGGGAAAAGGGTGATCACCACCCTGCATGGCCTGGCACTTAGGTAAATTGCATTCCTGGCTCCCTACCAGTGATGGCTAGTTATCTCTCCCTTTTCCTCACTTTTCATGAGCCCAGTGAAGCTCCTGGAACTGGGCTTTGAAGGCTGAGCCTAAAGCACCAAAGCCTCCTCCTCTCTTCCAGGTGGGTTGCTCCCCATCACTGTTTCTCATCTTGTGATGGTCCCATAGAAGCCAGGAGTCCATGGGTACTCCTGGCAGGCCCACATCCTTGGCATCCCTCCAGGGCTCTGCCATCAGCCCGAAACACATCACATCCAGTCAGGGGTACCACACTGCTCCTGGCCCACTGACCCCCTCCCTGAAGCTTTGGGCTGATCCCCCAGACATCCCATAGCAATCTGGGGTCTATGGCAGATGAGGCCATGGGAAAAATCCACTCTGGAAAAAAGTCCTAGGCCAAGTGACTCGATGTACATAATGTCCAGCAGGGCTGGAGAGCAGCACTGGGGCTGGGCTGGTGGGGTTGAGGATGTGGGTTGTGTCACAGCAGAAGCAAATGTCACCAGAGATCATGGGATAGAATGTTGCCAGCACACTGCCTGGGGCTGTGGGGGGCTCATTCTGATAATAAACCAAATCTCTCTCTTTTCACATCAAATACAATCTCTGTTTCCTGCCGTCTCTCAGCCTGAAACAGCCCGGTTCTGGCCGGCCCACACCAGTGCTGAGCTGTTCCCAGCCACATTCCCAGGTCCCACTGTGGGGACAAGGCATGGGCAGCACTCCTGCGTGCCAGGCCGGACCCGCGCTAGGAAGCAGCCAGGCTCAGGTTTCTCCAGGCTTTTGCAGACCGAATTCCTCTGAAGAACCAACCCGTCAGCAAATTCTTGGGGAAGCGGTTGCAGCTGTGTGCAGGGACAGCCCGGTCCGCCCGGGGTCCCCGGCAAGAGCCGCGGCTCAGCTCCATCCCAGCAGGAATCATGCTTTTCCCACCAGCTCCATCCAAGCTCAAGTCTAATAACCCGGGGACAAGAACCGAAAAGACGGCGGGGGCTGCATTCCCGGGATGTCCCCGCAGTGGCACGATCGTGCCAAATGTGACACTGCTGTGCCAGGTTCCACGGCCCTAAGGGCAAACGGGAGCCCCGCGGGGCTGGCCCGGCCCGGGGGTGCGGCTGCCGGTGCGGAGTCTCTGCTGCCACCTCCAGGGCACCGCCGCGCTGGTCCCCGGCCCCTTGCGGTGACATTGACCCTGTCCGTGGGGGCTGCGGCACCTGGAGTAATGGCTGGACACCTCAGCCCCACCACCCCTGCCTTCCTGCTCTCTCAAAGCCCCGCTATCGGCAGAGCCCCCTCACGGCTGTGCAGTGTCCTGAGGGGCTTGGGCACATCCCCTGTGGTGGTGGGATCCTCTGTTCAGCCCGCCCTGGTGCTCGGGCTGCATGGGCCCCCCAGACCGGGGGGCTGCTGCCAGCTCAGTGGCACCGCGCCCGCTGTCGCCTTTGCCACCCTCCCTTTCCCCAGGCTCCAGAAGCGCCGGCAGGGCTGGGACGCGGCCAGGGAAGGTGACCCGCTGCCAGCACCCCGGCACCCCCTGCCACTGGGGACGGGAACTGGGGAGGGGGAGCCTGCCCGCTCCCCCCTGCAAGAGGCTGCCCATTTCCAGGCGTCATTAAAGAGCAATTAGCTGGAAATTAAGCTGAGAACAAGTATTGATTAGCTCATTAAGGCTGGGGGAGCCGGCTGAGGCGGGAGGAATTGCTGCCGCTCGCCCTCATTATGGGCAAGGTTAAAGCATGTGGTCGGGCAGCTCATTAAAAATGCCAGGGACCAATCGATGTCCCCAGCCCAGCGCCGGCCAGCACCCCCAGCACCTCTGGGGATATCCAGCTGCTGTCTTTCTGGGACTGGCCCTTGACCTTTGTGATGAGCCAGATCGGGAAGGCACAGAGCATCCCTGCCACCCTGCATCCACTGCTGCATCCTGGGCTCCCCTGCAGAGGCAGCAGTGTCCCTTTTGGGCTTGCCAATCCCCCAGAACTCACTGGCCAAATGAGTTTTCTCTCTCCCAGTCAGGAGAATCCACGGGGCCATGTTCCCCCTAGCGCAGTGAAGTGGCAGAGTCTGTGGGCTCACTGCTCTGCTGCCGGCTCCAGGAGAGAACAGGCACCATGGCTGATTTGCAGGGCAGCACCCCAGACCTGCAATGCTCCAGAAATGAGTTTTTCATGTCCCTGCCTGGTGGTGTCAGCTTGTGCAGGTGTGGGACAGACCAAAGGGGAACTCAGGATAGAATGAAAACAGGTGACAGATGAAAGACACTCAGTGGCTCTGTGTGGCTGAGTAGTGCCACATCACAACCACCCTGTATCCCAGCCTCACAGCTCTTGGGGGGCTCTCGGGGTAAGCCCAGGCTCAGCCCGGCCAGACCCTTTCAGCTGGACCAAGCCACCCCAAGCATCTGTGGCTCTGGTCCTGTGTCCCTCCTATTTCCATCTCTGCCTCTTGTGGCCACCAGCAGCTCAGGGCCAGCTCCCAGCCAGCGCCCACAAGGAGGGTGTCCCTGCAAAGCCGGCTGGTGCGTGTGGGAGGAGGCAGGTGTCATCATTATTTTTGTTTTCTTTACACTCCTCTGGAAATATATTGTATTCTCAGATAATCCCGTTCAATTACACCACAATAAAACACATAATAAAAACGTAATTCATTTTTCCTGAGCGCTCCATCTCCCTGTGTCTTGGCAAGCTATTAAAAATTTGTCTTCATTTTTCTGGCAAGAGCCTTGTACCTTTTCATCTTTAATTTATGAGAGCAGAATAGCTACTGACAAGCCCTTATTGCACGGCGAGGGGCTGCATTATTTATAAGCCGCCAATGGCTGGCTCAGGGGAGATATTTGCAATATTCTGTGGCCGGGAGAAGGAGGGGGACAGATCCCTGATGTGCCTGTCCCAATCCACTCACTTCCCCACCTTGGGCGGGTGGGTGCTGGGTGCAGGTGTTCTCCTGGCTGCCCCTTGAGGGCAGCAGCTGGAGCCTAGCCTCTGCCGGCCCCTGCCAGCTGTGCAAGCTGTGGCACAGGGTGGCTTTGGGCTGCCTGGCCCTTATCTCGTCCCTGCTGTATCTGCCCATCTTGGCCTTTGCAGTGGCCTCGCTCCTGTCCTTCAGCATGGGACACTGCAGAGCACAGTTGCCTCCGTCCCTTCTCTCTCTGGCTGGACATCCATGGCTGCTTCTGGCTGCCCTGGTGGGACAGAGAGCTGAGGGACAGGCAGCTGCTGCCCGCAGGCTGGTCAGGGTCCTGCGATGTGCCCTCCAGTGTGCTCTCCCATAGCTGTACACAGAACGTGGGATAAAAATAGTCCTGCAGGGAAGGCGCAGGAGCAGGCCCAGGATTGTCCTGTGAGCAGGCTGCAAGAGGGGGTGTGAGTGTGGGCAGAGCCAGGGTGACGCTCTGGCCTCTCCAAACCAGCAGCATCCAGAGCAGCAGCTTAGCAAAGCTCTCTGCGCAGTGGCAAGCTCCAAAGCCGACTGTACTAAAAAAAGCCCTCCTGACAGCTGGATAAGCTTCACCACATGCCAGGCCAGCCAGGGCTGCTGCAAAGGCAGTCAGCTGGAAAGCAGGGAGCAGAACCCAGCCCCAGGGGGTGCAGAGACACCCCAAAAGCCAGCCTGCCCCTCTCTCCTGTTCCCATCCTCACCCCAATAGCAGTCCCTTTCCACCATACTCAAATAAGACAGCAGCACACTTCTCTTTGCTGTTGGTTTTGTATAAACAAAATGCCTTTATTGTTTGGTATATATAGGTACATTATATGTATATCAAAAATATCTAGAGGAAACCACAGTGCACTTAAAGCTATTGAGAAGGTCCACCTGAAAGCAAGCACTCCAGGAGGGGGTAGAGTAACCCCTCAGGGGAAGCCCAGCCCTGAACACAGATGGCATTAAAATGAGAATAAAAACCAAGACTCTACTGGGATTAAAATGTGCCATTTGCTCTGGGGATGGAAGCAGCAGAAAGCCAGATTAAATCCCCAAAGCAGCCCAGAGGAGAGCAGAAGGTGAGATGGGAGCACACGCCTGGGCTGGGAGAGTCCCCCACTCTGAGCTCAAGTCACTACGTGCAATTGATCACTCACCCCCAGCTATTTTGGCAATGGGGAGTTTTCCTCTCTAAAAGCTGCTCTGCCATCCCCAGGCACCAGCTGCTGAACCACTGGGCACTGTAGAGTGCCTGCAGAGCTATTCTACTTTCAATTGCTGATTCTCTGCTGCCTCCTAAAGCTGGGGAGCACCATTTTCTTCCTCATCCCACTTTTTTTTTTTTTTTTTTCTCTACCACAGCTCACAAGGTCCCTGGTGCTGCTGCCTGCATTTCCCTGCGCACTGCACAGAGCTACAGGCACACCCAGAGGGGAGGAGTGCCCCAGGGTGCCAGCCAGGCGGTCCCCAGGGCAGGGCTGAGCCGGGCGTGGGGACAGGGTTAGGTGTGGTGCTGCATGGCTGCAGGCACCCCGGGAAGCAGGGCTGAGCACCTGGGACCTATGGACACACAATGGCCAAGGGAAAGCAGCAGCAGCCCCAAGGGGATCCAAAGGGCGAAGCTCAGCAATGCGCTGGCCCGGCAGCTCCGTGGAGCTCATCTCGGCCATCCCAGGGGCACATCTTGGCCACCCCAGGACCCTGCTCAGAGCCCTTTGTTGAAGTAGACGGTCTCCAGCCACGGATCTTTCTTCCGGATCTGATCTTGGACTTCAGGCTCCAGGCTGCTCACAGGCATTGAGCTGTAAGGGAAACAGAGATGCAGAGGATGGAGGGGGTGTACCCACCGATGGCCTCGGGTTGGAAACTACCTGCTGCACCCATGGGGATGCACGTCCCCAGCATGGCCCAGCAGAGGCCCTTGGGTCTGCACTGCTGACTGTGCAGAGAGATGTCTGTGCACAGGTTTAAGCCCCTAACTGCTTGAAGAAGCAAAAGAATCTCTCGGGAGTCAGACAGCACCCCCATCCCACACAGAAGCCTCATGTGCAGGCAAAGTGCCTTTCTGTACCTTTTCTGTGGGAAGAGTGCACAGCACAACGGGGTGGCAAACACCAGACTGCAAGGGAAAGACATGAAAAGGTGAAGCTGGGCTGCATAAATCACCCACACCCACCCATGGCCTGATCCCAGGGCAACAATGAGGCAGCCCAGAGCTGTGCTGGGTGTTCAGCCAGGAAAGGGCTATGAGATGCCCTCTCCAAGCTCCAGACCCTGCATTTGGCTCTTGAGGTGCGGCAGGCAAAGTCTGTCCCCCGATGATGTGGGGGAACACCAATGCTGAGCAGGAGCCCATGGCAGGCTTGAGAGATACCAAGATAAAGCAAAACAACTCCTGGCCCCAGAACCTCATATCCCATTCCATCTGCCTGGGGTGCCACTAGCCTGGCCAAGCTCTGGCATCCCCCAAGAAACTCAGTAGCTCTCCCCTCCCAGTGCCAAGCAGGGCTCCCAGCAGCACCGTTCCATACACTTGGGCTTGGTCTGTGCCCAGGGCAGCAATGCCCAGCGGTCGAGGAGAACTTACCAGAGTCCCACCAGGCCGACCTGCAGGGGAGCGTTCAGGTACGGGTACCGCTGCCAGGGACAGGGAGAGGATGTGTGTCAGTGCAGTGGACAGGGTAGGAAGGTGTCTATTCCCCAGTAGGGTGCCAGCCTTGAGGGGTGCCAACAATGTGCCAAGCTTGGGTGTCCCTACACCCACCCACCCACCCCAGGCTCACTGGTACCTTCAGGAAAGCTCTCTTCTCCAGCATGTTCATGATCACCGGTGGAATAGCTGAATCAGGGAGGAAGGAAATGAGCTCCCAGTGATCCCTGCCAGCAGTGGGACCTCATCCCAGGCTGCCAGGGATCAGCTGCAATCTCCCAACACATGTGGAGGAGGGGACACTCACCCATGGCCGGCGCTGCCATGCCAATGCGGGACACCACCACCTGGAAAATGGCCTTCTGGGCTGCCGCTGTGGATTCGCCCAGGCGGTTCCCATTCTCATCCGTGACAGGGATCCCCAGCTTGAGTTCTCTGCAGGAACAGAGGGGCACAAGGGTGAGTGGAACAGGACAGGGACATGTCTCCAAGGGAGGTTGGCATCCTCCTGTACCCCATCCACTAGCTGCACAATAAATCATAGGGGGTCTCAGCTGGACCCACGTTTATTTGGCAGCAGTCCTCAATAGGACTGTACAAGCACCAATAACCCCCTAGGTTGCAATCAGGTGATTGTACCCTCAAGCCAACCCCTCACAGTGAGGAAGAGCAAGGAAGTCCCTGCATTCCTCACCAGTGCCTACAAACCCTGAGGCAAGCCTGTCCCACCCCAGGGCTCACCTCTGCCTCATCAGCGGGATGTTGATGCAGTTGGCAGCTGCCACGGCCGCAAAAGGCACGTACCGGCCGATGATGGCTGGCAAGTGCTGGGGGGAAAAGTAGGAGAATGTCATGTAGAGGGTTTGGAGGAAGAGCTGGCTGTCCCCAGGTCTGCCTCAGTCTTCCTGCAAGACTCTGGGGTGTCCCAGCCCCACTGGGGGTAAAAAAGTCCCTCCTCCTCTGCAACTCTTAGCTGGTAAAAGCTGCACAGACCAAAGGATCTGGGGAGGTCCCAGGTCCCCTGCCTGGACAGAGGCTGAGGGGTGGAAGAAGCCTGGAGATACATCCAGAGCAAGGCTGGAGGGACAGGCCATCTCCACAGCCATCACTGGGGAGAGCAGTTGCCTTGTGTGGGCAACCTCGGCAAACCCCTTTTCTTCATTTTCTCCCCCACTCCAGGTGAATCCCCTGGTCAAATCTCAGAGCTCAGGGAGATCCCATAGGGAGGGACCACATCCCCCAGCTGCGATAGCCAAGGGTCACCTTACCTTGGTGAGGGATTTTAGCCCCAGTGCTGTGACAACTGCCCCTGTGGTTGCACTCACATAGGCTGTCCCCAGCTGGCTGAAAGAGCAAGGGACACCAGTAAGCCAGGCTCTCCCCATCCCAGGTGCCCCTCCAAAGGAAGGAACAGCATGCCCTTCAAGAGCATCAGGACACCTGGGTTCCTCTCTCAGCTCTATCACTAACCCTGACAGCCCCAATGCTGTCCATCTCTGCCTTCACCAGGTCTCCATTGTCCCATCTCACAGTTCCCTGCTATTCAAGGCACCCCCCTGGTGTTTTGGGGTGGTGGGCCCCCAGCACCTCGAGGACCTGGTCAGAGAGATGCATACCTGGGGGTGATGGGTGCATCCCCACTGCGGTTGGTGTAGTTGACAATGGCATTGAAGGACTGGTTGACCCACTGCCAGAACAGCACAGCTGGTGTGGTCCTGCCAGAGAGAGGAGGGTGGGTGCTGGAGACACTGGGGGATGCCACCCATGCTCCCACAGCTCAAGTACGAGTGGGGTATGGGACACGTGTCCCCTCCTCACCCCAGAGCCAGGAGGATCCTCCAGGCATGCTCTTGGTCCTGGGGTGAGGAGGGGACAGGTACCTGTAGAAGGTCAACATGCAACCAGTGATGGTCATGTTCATGGGGACCTGAGCAGACATGCGTCCCACAAGGATCATCTTCTCGCCCGTGTCAGGGTGGAAAGCCGAGTCATAGATGTACTTTGCCCGCCAAAGTTGGTCCTCTGTCAGCCCAGGGTGTACGGTGCCTGCCCTGCCAGGTAAGGGTAACACCTGTTGAATGACCCTCTGCCAGCACACATGGCCTAACTGGTCCCCCACAGCAATTGTGGCAGCTGGGAGATGCCTTAAGAACCAGGCAGGCAATTTTGGGGTCTTTGGCCAAGGGGGCCAGCATCACTGCTATTCCCACTCCTGGGAATGGCTCCTGCCTGGGAGCAGTGCTGAGGGAACATCCATCCTCCTAGTGGGTACCTGTAGTCCTCCACCACCCGTCGGGCTTCCTCCAGTGTAGCCCCTGAGAGGAGCAGGTTTCGGGGGTCGGTCACCATGAAGAAGTGCTTGGCCCGGCCCTGAAAGGTGCTCTGGTCCCAGCGGGGCTCCTGGATATTGATGGTGGCAGGCAAGGATGGTGGCATCTTCTGGCAGAGCAGGGGATTAAAGGGTTATATGGGATGCGGTGCCTGTGTCCCTCCAGCCACATCCCTGCTGCAGCAGCTCTGGTGCTCCCCCAGCCTGGGGGCACAAGGATTGTGAGGGAGCCCTTTTGTAAAGGAGCTCAGTAGCGACTCCTGAGCCCCCCCGGTGGGTGTGCGACCTGCAATGGGACTGCACCTTGCAGCGTGCCAAAGAGAACCCCCCGACCTCACATCAGCCACCAGAAGTCAGGGACCCCTCCTCCCCCCAGCCGAGCACCGCCGGTCACAGAGAAGGGGACAGGGACCCACCATTTAGGGGCCACAGTGGCAGCCAGCAGCGGGAGAGCGGAGTGAGGAAGGGCACTGGAAGGAGGAATGTCCCTCCCGGGCAAGGCACCGACACACCCGGCACGGCTCTATTTCCACACCCGCCCTTCCCCGCGAGAAGCGGGGCTCCGCTCCCTTCCTTCCCGCGCGGAGCGTTCCTCCCGCCACGCGTGACCCCCCCTGCACAGGGACCCGCTCACCCCCGCACTCACGGCTCCCGGGACAGCGCCCGCCGTGCCCGCGCCGCCGTCGCCGTCGCCGCCACCGCCCCACTCCCGCCCCTGCGCGCGATGACGTGCGGGCTCGTCACGGGTGGGCGGCCCCGCGCCGGGCGGGCCGGGCCGGGGAGGGGAGGGCGGCGCGCGGGGGGCGGCGGGGACCACGCGTGACCGGGGCCGGCGGCGGGGGGAGCGGTACGTGCCGAGCCACACGCGGAGCCCGTGGCCCTCCCGCGCTCGTGTGGGCGTGCCCGTGACCGCGCACGCGCCTGCCCGTGACCGCGCGCGCGTGCTCGCACGTCGGCGCTTCCGCTCGCTCGGGTGCTCGTGTGCGCGTGTGTTTGCACGTGGGTGTTCACGTGCGCGTTTCCGCGCGTCCCCGTGTCAGCCGCGCGCGCGGCCCCGGGGTGGGGTGGGGGGGGATGTCGGGGGTCTCGATGCCCGCGCCGCGCGCGTGCCCGTAGAGCCGCGCTCGCACGCGCCGCGTTGGCGCCCACGCGTGTCGCGGTGGTTGCGGCGGAGCGCGCGGGGACCCCGCGGGAGTGGGCGCCGGCTCGGGCGTAGGGCGGTGCGCGCCGGAACGCGCGTGTGTGTGCGCGTGTGTGTGTGTGCGTGTGTGTGTGCGTGTGTGCGTGCGTGTGTGTGTGTGCGTGTCTGTGTCTGTGTGTGTGTTTGTGTGCGTGTCTGTGTCTGTGTGTGTTTGTGTGTGTATGTGCGTGTGTGCGTGCGTGTGCCGGGGCCACGTCCACGCGTGTGCGGCGCTCCGCGGGTGTCTGTGAGTGCGCGCGAGGGCACGAATGCCGTGGACGTGTGGGTGCATGGGGTGTGTGTGCATGTGGGTGCGCGTCCCCACCCCGGCCGTGCCC
This sequence comes from Cyanistes caeruleus, assembly GCF_971803275.1. Classification (NCBI taxonomy): domain Eukaryota; kingdom Metazoa; phylum Chordata; class Aves; order Passeriformes; family Paridae; genus Cyanistes; species Cyanistes caeruleus. Next base: position 13,101,108 of record NC_141708.1, on the reverse strand, counting down.
CCCCAGCCCCTCACCCCGGCGTTGTCGGGGCGCCCCCCCCGCGCCGGCCCCCGCCCCCGCCGCCCGTCCGCGGCCCCCCCGCAGTCCCCGCGGCCGCCGCGCATCACCTGAAACCGCCGCGGTGTCGGGTTCGCGCTGGCGGCGCCGGGCCCCGCCGGGGGGTCACGGCTGGCCCGGGCTGGAGGCGATGCCCCCCGTGATGGGGGACACGGGGGGATACCGGCTCGCGTCACCGGAGTGAGAGAAGCGGGGGGACGCGACACCCCTCCTCCCCTGACCGTGTCTCAGTTTCCCCCGTGTGCCCCCGGGATGCTCTGCGCTAAGGGAGGAGGTCAGGGGGGACACCACATCCCTTGCCACACGCAGCCTCGAGGGGGGACGCGCCCCCGGACCCCCTCCCGGGGGATACCCACGGGACTGTCCCCCCCCGCCGGCTGCAAGGCCAGCCCCGGCCGCTCTCGATTGACAGCTCCCGCGCCCGATGGCCTCTCCGGTCCCACGGGGAAAGCCAATCCCCGCGGCCGGGGGGGCAGGAGGCGGTGCTGCCCCCCGGCCTCGCCTTCCCCCCCGCGCTGCTGCCAGGTGTCTCTTTCGCAGGTGGCACCATGGGGACAGGTGAGGAGGGCACGGGGTGGGGGGGAGGGAGGGACGGCGGTAGGGGGTCCCCTGCGCCCCTCTGGGGGATGGTATCCGCGTTCTGCTGCTGGTGGGGGGTAATGGGTGGGCGCTGTGGGGGGCTGGCAGCGGCGGGGATACCGGCGTGTCCCCGGAGCCGGGGCTATCACTTATTTATTGAGGTCAGGCTGGGGCGAGCGGGGAATGAAGTGGGGGGGCACTGTGGTGGCGTTTCACCCACGCCTGGAAAATCCCCTCGGGAACTGCCTTGGGGACTGGTGCACCCATCTCCAGCCGCATGGCCTTGGGAATTCAGAGGGGCTCCAGGCAGGATGGGGAATGGCCAGAGGGATCAGTTCCTGCTCTCTAGCATAAAGCTGATGTCCCTGTGTCCCCTCTGTGGAGCCTTTCCGGATTTATGCTGTCGGGTAAAGCCCCTTTGCATCCCCTGTTCCGGATTTATGCTGCCAGGGAGAGCTCTTTTTCACCCCAGCATCCTTACTCCAGCACAGGGCAGCCTGTGCCCACACCCCCATGGTAGTACCCAGAAGCTGTGTGATAGTTTGATCCTTGGGTCACTATAGGATGGGCAAGGATCAGGCTTAAGAGGGGGTCACAGAGCTTCTTGTCCCTCCAGGCTGTGCTGCTGTGCCTGGGACCTGTCTTGCCAGCAGCGAGTACCCAGGCCAGCTGCCCTCAGCATTGCACTGCTAAAAAAGAGCGGTGCCCAAGCCCGGGCATGTGCTGCTGGACTATGCCATGTCCCCTGCTGGCTGACGGGCAGCCCTGGCCCTGTGAGGACGCAGCCAGCCCTGAGCCAGACGCCGGGACACCGGAGTGCCCAGCACCACCATGGCCCAGGACTGGGACGCAGTGCTGTCAGGGATGACGACAGGCAGCCGGTCACTGAGCTCCAGCAGTGAAGCCAGCCTGGCTCCCCGCTACCTCCTCAGCAAGCAGAGCCGCCTGCTCAATGGGACCACCCGGAGCAGCCGTGCCGCCTCCCCCATGGGCCGTGTCATCCTCATCAATGCTCCCATCGAAGGTGCGTGGGGTGTCCCAGACTCCCCCCCCCGCCATGGCCAAGAGGGCCCCAATGGCTGAATTTCCTGGGTCTAGGGGCAGGGAGGACTGTCCTGGGACTGGGGATGTTCCCAGCAAGAGAGACACCCCTTGCCATTGCTCACATGCCACATGTGTGACTTATCTGCTCCCCTGTCCCCACAGCCAGCAGCAACGAGAGCGATGTTATCAATGCCATCACAGTGGAGAAGAGCGTGGACGGCAAACTGGGCTTCAGTGTCCGTGGCGGCTCCGAGCATGGGTTGGGCATCTTTGTCAGCAAAGTGGAGGAGGGGAGCACTGCTGGTAAGAGGGTCAGAGTGAGGGACACCAGTGAACATAGGCACATGCCAGCAACACCTCCTCAAGGAGCTCCCAGTGACATGGGATCACAGCGCCAATGTCACCCTTCATGGTGGAAAGCCACCATGCTCCCTGCTGCCTTTGGCCATGAGATTTGCAGGCTGCCCAAAGTGAAGGGCAGGACACATGAGTAGACAGCCCTGTGCCAATGACTCTGAGCTCCATGCCCAAGCTGCAGCAAGGTGGCAAGCCACTCAGTGCAATTGTCAGGCACCCCTGCCTCTGTTCTCAAGGGGTTCAGATCAGGTTGAGGAGACATTGAGGGAGGGAATGTCAAACAATGGCACCAAGTCAGGTGCCCAGATGAGCCGTATGTCCCTTGTAGAGCAGGCTGGGCTGTGTGTTGGTGATAAGATCACGGAGGTGAACAGTGTGAGCCTGGAGAACATCACAATGAGCAGTGCTGTCAAGGTCCTCACCGGCAACAACCGCCTCCGCATGGTGGTCCGGCGGATGGGTCGTGTGCCAGGAATCAAGTTCTCCAAGGAGAAGACGGCGTGGTGAGCAGGGCGTCTCCCATGCCAGGACCCCAAAACCCAACCCCGTGGAGAGGATGCTGGGGGAGATTGGTGGGGGATTCTGGGCAATAGGGAGGATCCCTGGGGGACCCCCAGGGTGGAGTGGTGTCAGAAGTCTGTGGCAAAGGTAGGGAGAGACCAAGGTGGGATAGGAAGGTCTGGAGCAGGTAGAGCGGGTGCAAGCCCCATCCTGTACGTCCCCCATATCCCCATCACTCTTCTGCACTGGGTGTCACCAATGGTCATCCAGCTGGAGGACAAGAGCCAAATCCCTGAGACCACCTACATGTACCCATGCTCCAGGGTGGATGTGGTGAACAGGCGCCTGGTAGTAGAGAAAAGTGGCTCGACACCATCGGAGAGCGGCTCTGAGGATGGGCTGCGGCGCATCGTCCACCTCTACACCACCTCTGATGACTACTGCCTGGGCTTCAACATCCGCGGCGGCAGAGAGTTCGGCCTCGGCATCTACGTCTCCAAGTACGGCTGCATGAAGGGGTTGTGACAGCCCCATCTCTACCGTGTCCATGCTGGGGCTCGGCCCCTCCTCTCTGGCTGAGCCCTCCCACTCTCAGAAGACTGGGCATTACCACCATGGTAATGCCCATGGGTGTAGAGCCACAGGGCCACCCAAGTGGAAGTGTGGGGCAGGAGCAGGACTCCAGCAAGGGCATGGCCCTATCCTGCCCCCCCTGCTTCCCTAGGGTGGACCCCGGCGGGCTGGCAGAGCAGAATGGCATTCGAGTGGGAGACCAAGTCCTTGCAGCCAATGGAGTCAAGTTTGAAGACATAAGCCATAGCAAGGCAGTGGAGGTGCTCAAGGGGCAGACTCACATCATGCTCACAATCAAGGTACCCACACCCTGCCCCATGGACCCTCGAGTGAGGCAGTGGTTGGCATGTCCCTTCACTGGCACTGCTCCTGCTCAGCCCAGTGCCGGGGGCTGGTGCAGCTGCTGCCTGGTTGGGTTTCAGGCGGGTGGGGGGGGGGGGATGCATTATTCATGGTTGGCACCAGATCGAGTTTGCTGGGGCAGCCAGCACTCACTGAACCCCTTGTTCTCTACCCCTGTGTCTAGGAGACAGGCCGGTTCCCTGCTTACAAGGAGTTGGTGGCCGAGTACTGCTGGCTCAGTCGCTGTAAGTACAGTGCCACGCGGGTACTGGCAGGGGCACTGGGCTGGGGCACAGTGGGGCTGGGACTATGAGAGTGATATCTGACCACTGTAGGGAGGGAGAAGGTCCGCAGGCCATGGGCTCCCAAGGCCTTGGAGGCAGCAGGAATCTCCCTGTGCCACTGTTAGCATACCCACAGGCCCGATGGACTTGCAAGGTCCCACCTGTCCCCCATCCTTGGAGGAGGCATGAAGTGCCCCCTGCCATGGCCAGCAGCCTTGTGGTCCCTGTGATCCCACAGCATCCTATGTGTCCACTTTCTTGGAGAGTACACGATGATCCCCATGCAATGGCCAGCAGCCCACTGGTCCCCATGGCCCTGCAGGTTCTTCACGTCTGCTGTCTTTGGGAGGGAGCAAAGTGGAGCTCTAGGTGGCCCACAGTGTGTCACAGTGTGTCCCTGCTGTGCCTTTGCAGTGACCAACGGGCAGCTGCAACAGCTGGCTCAGACGTCAGAAACCAGCTCCTCCATCTCCTCCTACTCTTCAGGACCAGCACCAGGGGCAGTGAATGGGCTGGGGGCAGCTGCCCCAGTGCCCCCAGCCCGCACTGTGGATGTGGCCATCTCCACGGAGGACGGGCCTCGGCGGGGCTGGGTGCGGGAACGTGCCGAGCGGGCCATGCAGACCGAGCCAGCCGCCGAGGGGCTGCCAGAGACACAGCGCACAGTGCGGCCCCCCGAGCTGCTGCGGGACACGGCCATCCGGGGCCAGGGCAGCCGCGAGACCCCCGGCACCCACCCACGCCGGACCTTCACACACTCACCCAAGACAGCGCTTCTGCTGGCACTGAGCCGGCCACGGCAGCCCATTACACGCTCCCAGAGTGACCTCACTGTCGCTGGTAGGCACTGGGGCACAGCCCCACACATGGGACTCAACCCTGGCTGAAGTCTCCTTCCAACCCTGCAACCCAGCCCTGGGAGTCCCACAGCTCAGGCACTGCCCCATGTGGAGAGCCTGTCCCCCACTCAAGCATCCCTTAGTCCCTGACACACATGGATACCTGGCCTCCACTCCTGGGCTTATAGCAACCTGGTCCCTTACCCTGGCACCATAAAGCCCATATGGCCCCCTGGCCACCAGTCCTGGGTATCCTATAGCCCCACATAGCCCCAACTCTGTCCCTGGGACTTGCCAGGCAGCCCAAAGCCCAGTCCCATGGCTTCTGGTGATCCACTGCACCCCACAGAATGACTCAGTATCTCCCAGTAGCCCCTCCAATCCCCCAAATTTCCCTGCCCCCAGACAAGATTTGGGGTGGCATCCCCTCAGCTCTCCACTCTAACACCCCCTTCTCTCTGTCCACAGAGGAGAAGCGGAAGAAGGAGAAGCCAGAGGGACAAGGGGCACGGGGAGCTCCCCCAGGATTGCACCGCTCCAAGACCCTTGTCAACCTCTTTTTCAAGGGGGGCCGTGCCACCAGCCAGAGCTGGGCCCCCCCTAGCCAGGAGGCCCCTGGCTCTGATCGCCGGGCACGCACCAAGTCCCCAGGGCGCTCTGATGGGGACAGAGGTATCAGCCTGGGTGACAGGGCAGACAGGGACTCGGCCTGGGACTGTTCCCCTTTCTATGGGCCTGTTGTGGCATCCCTGACATGAAGGGGGTGTAGGGAGGGGCTCCCCAAGCATGCAGTTTTGACAGTGGGCGGTGATGCTGCTGTCTGCCCTGGGCACTCACCGCTCTCCATCTCCCTTGCAGTAGGCGCTGTGCAGAAGTTTGTCATCCGGAGCCTGAAGCGGGGTAACAGGGGTGCCTGTGTGCCTGGGGGGATGTGGGGCAGGCTCTGCATGCACCTGGCCCTGCACTGCTTGTGTCTGTCCCACTCTGGTGTGGAGTGAGCTACTGGGGTAGGGGGAATGAGGAGTGGGCTGGCTGGGGCAGTCCTTGCCCCGCTGCCACCCCTCCTTGTTGTGCCTCCCCAGAGAAAAGCCGGCGTGCCAGCATCCTGGGCCCCATGGGCATTGCCACCCTGCAGCCCAACGGCAGCGACCCTGAGGCCCGGCTCCCACACATCCAGGACACCGCTGCACGTCTCCTCAGCCCTGATGAGGTGACAGCCGTGCTCCGCCACTGCACCCGGGTACGCACCGAAGGCAGGGTGCAGGCAGGGCAGCACTGACCCTGGGCTGGTCCCTGGAAAGCTCCTGCATCCCAGGGGCATGGTCAGCACCCTGTGCTTAACTCTGGGGGGTAAACCAAGGAGTGGGTGAGGGGGCATCTGTCCACTGATCCCCCTCCTGTGCCCGCAGTACCTGCATGAGGGCAGTGTGGAGGACTTGGTGCGGCCACTGCTGGCCATCCTGGACCGGCCGGAGAAGGTCCTGCTGCTGCGGGACGTGAGGTGAGCGCTGCTAGGAAATATCTGGGAACCCCAATATTGCCCATCCTGGTGTGATTGATGTGGTGCCTCACACATGCTCCTCAGCCCTGATTACACTCCACCCCAGAGGCTGCTACAACCCATCCCGACCCTTTTGCCTTGGCAGGAGTGTGGTGGCCCCTACAGACCTGGGCAGGTTTGACAGCATGGTGATGCCCCTGGAGCTGGAAGCCTTTGATGCCCTAAAGAGCCGCTCAGGTAGATCCTAGCCCCCCAGGGGCCTTGACTGGGGAAAAGGAATGGTCAAGGGTGGGTGCAGCTCAGGAGGTGACTGGGGGTTCTCCCTGACTGCAGTGCGCTCACCTGCCCTCCGCCCAGCCCACCATGACGTCCCCCCCAAGAGACACCTCATCACACCAGTGCCTGGTAAGTGCCACCTGTAGAGTCTGCCTGGACACCAAACTGCCCAGTGGGAATGGGGTGGCGGGAGTTTGGGGAAGGAGAAAGGGACCTGGGATACCTGAGCGCAGGGGCTCCCAGAGAAGAAGGCATCTGGTGTCCTTGGGTGTTGGGAAGACTGGGAGCAGCACAACCTGTGGATCTTGGGTGCTAGATCCAGAGATCTTGGGGAGGAGGACATGGAGTGCTTGCAGAGAACTGGGGTGTCTAGGGGTCCCTAAATGAGGAAGATCTGGGCCCCTAGCTGGCAAAGGACCTAGGGCTTTGAGGTACTCATGGGAGGTCTATGTGGCAGGGGTCCCAGGGAGCAGGGCTGTGGGTCCCTGAGGAGATCCCTGAGCCCCTCTCATTGCAGACTATCGGGGCGGATTCCTGCTGAAGCCAGCAGGGACCCCAGAGCCGGAGGAAGCTGGGGAGCAGCAGGCAAGCCCAGCCCGTCCGAGAGCCTCCCCCAGCCCCCGCCGGCCTCACCCCCGCACCTACACCCCACTCCCTGACGTGCCAGTGGATGCCTATGCCTCTGCCAGCCGGCCTCTGCCCACCCTTGGCCCTCGGCCCCCCAACTGGCTGCTGGCTGAGCCCCCCTCTGGCAAGGGGCATGGGCACTCTCGCAGCCCCCGGGCCACCTGGCGCAAGGAGCCCCCCAGGACAGCACCCAACAGAGAAGCTGAAGTGCTGGGGAAGCCCCAGCGGGCACGGCCCCCTCTTGGCCCTCTCTTTGGGGGACCAGGGGGTGAGGCAAGGGCTGGGGCAGCCACCAATGGCCCCGAAGATGTTGGCAAGGAGGAAGAAGAGGAGGAAGAGTATCATCTGCTCACTGTCACCCTCTCCAAGCTGAAGCACTCACTAGGTGGGTGGCACATGGGTGGAGTGAGGACCCTTCTGGCACCAGCATCAGTGGGATGGGTGGCAGCCCCCTGGTGAAGGGCAAACCCCAGAGCATTCCTCCAATGAGAAATGGGGAGGAAGAGCTGTCCCTGCCCCGGTCCCTCATTCTGTAGGACCTACCAAAATAGGGCAAGACAGAGGTGCAGCTCCCCAGGGAAAGGTGGTGCCATGCTGGGGAGTGGGTGGAAGTCCCAGTCTACCCAGGTGTGAGGGTCTCATGGCTCCCTTGCAGGTATCAGCATCTCTGGAGGGATTGAGTCAAGGGCACAGCCAGTGGTGAAGATTGAGAAGATCTTCCCTGGTGGAGCTGCCTTCCTCAGTGGTATCCTCAAGGTATGGAGGTCCTAGGGCATGCCAGGGGCTGGGCAGACATCCAGACACTCCCATCCCCTGATGCCACTGGGTTGCTGGCAGTCCCCTGGGAGCCCAAAGGTAGCTGCACTTCACCTTGTGGCCTTTCCTTCTGGGACCCAGGCCGGGCAGGAGCTGGTGTCGGTGGATGGGGAGAGCCTGCAGAACGTCACGCACCAGAGGGCTGTGGACATCATCCGCCAGGCCTACCGCAACAAAGCCAAGGAGCCCATGGAGCTGGTGGTGCGGGTGCCTGGACCACCACCGGAGTGATGCTGCAGCCCCTAGTCGAGGAGCCATGCTGTGCTCCAGAGGAGCCAGATGGCTCATTCCTGCACTGAGCTGTGGCTGGTCTCAGTGCAGCCAGAGGGTGTGAGAGCCAGACCTGCTCCAGGGGCATGGAGCAGCTGCCCACTGCAGGACCCAAGGAAGGGCAGCACTGGCAACACAGGGGAAGGACAAGTGGTCCCTGACCCTGCTCTGGACACACAGACAGAGTCCTGAAAAAAAAACACAGCCAGGGGCTTGTTTTTAATTGCCGTTTCCGGGTGGTACACGGATGAGCCAGGCTCTGGGAAGGAGACGTGACTGAAATAAAGTACAAAAATCCCCCCCTGGAGCCAGGGGTGACCAAGCCACAACTGGGCACAGCCAGACTTTTCCTTTGGTTTGACCCCTGCCCCGGGTGCCCAACAGGGCCTCCCCACCTCTGCCCCCAGGGGTGTCCCCAGGGTGTCCCCAGCTGGCACATGGAGCCCCACACCCCTCTCCCCTGGCAGGCCGGGCATCACAGAGGCATGAGCTTTTTTTGGGGGGAAACAGAGGGATGCTGGGGGCAAGAGCATGGGAAAGGCACTGAGGGCAAGCTGCCCTGTGGCAGGGGTGAGGGGGCATAGACTGGTGAGGTGTGAGCTGGGAGAGGGTGATATGTTTCGGTAGGTCCTATAAAAATAGAGTTATTTAAAATGGCACAGAAACAAATTCCCTGACAAACACACAAAGGGGCATGAGGGACGCTGGCATGGGCAGAGACAGGGCACACGCCAAGTGACTGGGTGACAGTGCCAGCAGGGATGAGAGGGAGGGGACAAGTCAGCCCTCCCCCTGCCCAAGGTGACCCTGGCTGAAGCCAGCATTGCTAATCCCCAGGAGCTAAGAGGATCAGCAGAAACCAGTTCCGGGCGGCCCCAAGGCCAGGACTCAGCATCCACCTGACCCCACTTCTCACAGGCACCCCTCACTGTGGGCACTGATACACCCTCGCCCCAAGACCTCAGCGCTGGGGAGGGGGCAGCGCCTGTGGTCTCCCCTGCCCCTCTTCACAGTGGCAGCAGTTTGCAGAGCAGAACAAGAGCAGGGGTCCCCCACAGCCTCACGGCTCCCAAAATCACAGGGGCTGGAGGCCCCTTCAGCCCTCCAAGCATGGGGCAAGGGCAGGCAGCATCTCAGATCTCGGTGGCTGTTATCTCCTCAAAGGGCGGGTCAGGTGGGTCACAGGGCTCGGGCAGGGAGTCCTCGCCCTGAAGCCGGAGATGCTGGAGCCGCTGCTCGAGCCGCCGGTTGCGCCGGTACATCTGGATGTAGCTGTACTGCAGCTGCTTCTGGTAGCGGATGACCCGCTCCTTCTCGCCCTGCCACGTGCCACGTTCCTGCTCGAAGGCATCCCGCTGCTCCTGCCCACGCCGCCGCTCCAGGGCCACCTCCGCACGCAGCCGCTCCAGCTGGCGCCGCAGGCCCACGCTTCCCCGGAGCTCCTCGCTGGCTGGGGGGCATCCTTCACCAGGTGGGGGGCACCCCTCACCAGTGCCTGGTGGGCATCGACCGCGGGCAGCTTCCCGCAGCCCCACCACCTCCTGCTCGAGCCGGCCGGCTTTGGCGCGGAAGAGGTCGGCCTCGCTCTTGCGGCGCTGCAGTTCGTTGGCACAGACCTCCAGCTCCAGCGCCTTGAGGCGGGCGGCCTCCTGCAGCCCCTGCACCCGCCGCTCGCCCGCCTGCAGCTGCGCCCGCGCCTCCCGCAGCTGAGCCCGCAGCCCCAGCAGCTCGGCGCCCCGCTGCGCCAGCTCCGCCTGTGCTTCCTTCAGCTGCTGCTTCAGCAGAGAGATCTCCCCCGATTTCTGGCACACCTGTGGGGACGATGGGGTTCAGGTGCTGGCCAGGACCCCCCAGCCACAGCCTGCACCCACTGATATGCCTGGCACTGGCATGCTGCGTGACTCACCTCCCACTTGGTCTCCTCCAGCCGGGGTGCCAGCTCAGTGCGCTCCCGCTGGAAGGAGGCACAGCGACGTTCCAACACTTCACGCTCCTGCAGCAGCTGGGTCAAGTCCTCCTGCAGCTGCTTCTTCTCCTGCTGCAGCTGCAGCACCTGGAGCTGCAGGACCTGCTGCCCCCGATGTGCTGCATGGGCCGCCTGCCGTGCCTGGGCTGCACAGCGCTGCCGCAGCCCCTCCAGCTCCTGCTCACACCGACGCTGCTTCTCCTCAAACACCTGGGCCAGGGGATGCACAGGTGCTGGGAGGGCAGCATGGCACCCTCCCACTTCACCTGCTATCTCCAAGATGGGCATCACAGGGAAGGGGCAGCACCTCTCCCACGTGAAGGAAGGGTCCAGGAAGAGTGTAATGTGGTGGTACACACCTCCCTGTGCTCCCCTATCCTTTTGCATGATGGGCCCCCCATCTTAGCACCCCCAGAGCCTATAGGACTCCTCCAGCTCCATCACAAGCAGGGAGAAGCCACAGGTCTCAGTCTCATTCAAAAACGGGCATCCCAAGATAAGGCACCCCAGTCTGTACAACTGGTTCCATGGGCCATACAAGGAGGCTCCCCCATGGACTACATAGGACCACGCAACTGGTGGGAAAAACCCACATACCCAGACCCACAGGACAAAGTATCCCCCTGCAAGGGTCTGTATCAGATCCCCAATGTGGGTTCCTACTCCCAACCAGAGGGTATGTGCACACCTGTCTCCAGGGAGGGAGACAGGTACAGGACATGCGGACACCAGGGACATACCTGGCAGATGGCCACCTCGTTTTCATCCAGGCTATCACGCAGGAGCTGCAGCTCGGCCTCCCTCTCCCGCAGCTTGTCCTCCAGCTCCCGCACCAGCATGGCCTCCTCACCAGGCAGCGGAGAGCGCCCACAGGAGCCACTCTCTGAGGAGGGCCGGCCCCGGCCACTCAGCGAGCCTGTGCTCTTGCTGGAGGATGAGCGCCCGCTGTCCGAGTTGGAGGGCCGGCAGCCCCCCGGAGGGTCGAGGGGGCCGTGGGGGGTGGTCGGCAGGGCACCCACCTCTGGGTGCTGGCTGCAGCCTGTGCTGTAGGTGGGCAGGCTGGAGAGGGAGTTGCGCCCCGAGTCCGAGAGGGTGCTGGCACGGCAGCTCAGAGAGCCAGGCTTCTCAACACCCAGCAAGTGGGTGAGGCTCACCTGGCTCTCCGAGAGCCCCAGGCGCGTGCCTGGCTGGGCATTGCGAAGCTTGGATACCACTGGCTTAAAGGCCATGGGGCGGATCAGGGTCTTCTCCACATTCTGCCAGGAAAACAGGGGAGAGTGAGGGGTTGGGGAGGACCCACCAGCCCCAAGAAGGGCTGCCTAGGATTGTTACAGTGGGTGCCCCCAGCCCCGATGTCTTCACACCCAAAAGAAGACAGAAGCCAGTCACCACCCACTTCATCACCTTTCCATCGGTGTACAGGTGAGCTCCCCAAACACCCTTGGCATGATGGAGGGGATTAAGAGCACAGGGATTTCCACTTCCCCAGGGACACCAGAAGTGTGGCCATATGACCCCATTTCACACATCTGAGCCAACAGTCCCAGTGTGGCACATGGTGTAAAGCCAAGACTGCAGCACACACCCACCCACCCTGCTGCTGCCCCCCCCACCTCTTCCAGCTTGCCAGAGACAGGTACAAGCTTGGGGGGCGGCCCCCGAAGGTGATCACTTGGTGCTTGGTCATCACGGAGATCATCTGAGTCACTACAGGGGCTGGCAGGGGAGGAGGCATCAAGCCAGTCGCCACAGAAGCCCCCATTGGCATAGGAGTGGGTGACACCGGGCACAGACACACGGGGCTCCTCAGGCGTGGCCCGGAGTAGCCCCTCCTGCTTGCAGAAGGAGGCAGCGGAGGGGTCCCCATCACTTGTGCAGTCGTGGCGAGGCCGGGCGGGCAGGAGGCTGCCCACGCTGCCCATGGCGGCAGGGGGTGAGCGGGTGGTGGCACGCAGCTGTGTGGCCCCCTCAGACACGGCCTCAAGGGGCACTGGCAGCGTCTGCACAATGGCCATGGCGGGGGGGCCCCCGGCGGGCAGGGGCGCGTGGGCAGCCTGCAAGCAAGGGAGACAGGACATCAGAGCCATGGGCACTGACAACAGTGGCCCATCACCCACCCAGGTGGGCATGGGGGCATCCCCAGGTCCCCAGTCACCATCCACAATCTTATAGGTGAAGGCTGGCCCAAGAGCAGAAGGAGATGGCAAATGAACCAAAACAAAACCAGGATTAGTTGGGGGGAATAGTACTAGCAACCACCAAGTTGGCCTCAGCACCCCAATGGAGTAGCCTGGGGCTGCCAGGGGCTGTAGAGTGCTGGTGGCACTGTAGGCCAGTGGCAATGCAGTCCTGCCTCATGCCGTGCCCTGGTGTGACCCTGCCACGGGAATCGTGCCAGGACTAGAGGCGAATCCCGAGAGGCCTACAGAGAGCTGGCTCACAGGCAGCCTGCCCGCCTGTCTGCCCCATGGGCACCCACAAGTGCAGCCTCACAGAGAGCGATGGACAGCCCCACACGCCAGGATCAGCCACCCCCTCTTCCTCACAGCCCCCACTTCTCAGCAGTGACCCCACCGAGCCTGCTTTCCACCTCAAACCATCCACTGCGGGGCACAGGGTTCCCTGGAGAGGACCACCAAGGGGGAAGCTGCCAGGTGGGCGCCAGGCTCTTTCGCAGCCCCAACACACGGAGCCTTGTTCCCACCCCCTCCAGCTGGGGGGGCTCTGCCGGTCTCTGCTGTGACTCCCCCTGCCCCAACCCACGCCATACGCCCGCGTGACGGGAGCCGGCCGACGGGCCGGATCCATCCCCTGCTGCCTCATCGCATCTCGCACATGGCTGCGGCTGGCACAGGGCGCGGGCGGGGGGGGGGCGCTGCCCGCACGGTCTCGCCCGCCGAGCTGTCACCTGAAATCAATCCGCCTGCCAGAGCCCGGGGAGGGGCGAGCAGGGGAGAGATGCCGGCGAGCCAACCCCCCCGCCACCGTCACCCCCACCGGCACGTGCCGTCCCCAGGCACCGCGACCTCACACCGCGCCCGGGATACCCTTGGGTGGGCAGGTGGGTGACCCCCCCCGAGCTCCGCTCACCTCGCCAGCCGCTGCCCATCCGTCCGGTCCTCTCGGGCCCCCGCACCGTGAACACGGCTCCGCCGGCCCCTGAAGCGGGGAGGAGGAAGAGGAGGGGGTGAGGGCGCTGAACGGCAGCAGGGTCCCCCGCGCTCCCCGCTGCCCCCTCCCCTCCCGAGTCCCCTAGCCGGCAGGGCCGAGGCAGGTGGTGCCAGCGTGGCACCGAGGGTGGCAGGGGCGCCCGGCGGCGGGTGCGCGGCTCCTGGCACCCAGGGTGGGCTGTGGTCACCCCGGGAAGTGTGGTGGGGACGAGAGCCCGCCACTGGGGACCTGCTGCTGCCAGAGAAATGGGAATCAGGAATCAGGAATACCAAAGGGACATCTGATGGTCCCCCAGCCCAGCCAGCCAAGGCACGGTACCCCACCCCAGCAAAACTCCCCCAGGATGCGCAGGTCAAGAGGACGGATAGCCCTGGGGACAGTGGGTCCCTTCACAGCCTGGAGGGGACACGGTCACTGCTGGGGCCCCGCCTGGCAGGCGATGGGAACAGACTCCATCTTCTCCCTCACCCCAGCCCCCCGGCCTGCCGAGAGGGTCCCACCACCGCCCGCGGAAGGAGGGAGTGCCCAGCCCGGCCTCCAGCCACCCGGTAAAACCAGTCACCAACTGGGGTGGCGTCAGGTCCAGCCACTCCGGCCGCAGCACAGCGTTGCCGGATCCCACCGTTCCGACCCCTAAACGGCGAGGGAACACTCGGTCCCTGCTCAGCCAGACCCCCACCCTGAGCTGCTGCGGGGATTTCGGGCCCCCGGGGACCCCCGTGCCTCGACGGCATCTCAGGGCCACCGCAGGGCAGGGGGGGATCAGGGTCAGCCCCCGTCCCTCCCCACGCACCCAGCAAGTGTGGGACGGACACCATCCATGCCCGGCTGTGCCCCCCTCCAGGCCCCCGGCGATCCTGAGGTTCCCTCGATGATGCTGCCCCCGTTGCCCGCCCAAAGCACTGCCACCCACCTTCCGCTGCCCCACTGAGCCCCAGAGCGCCGAGCCCATCCCACGGTGCTTCCACCCATCCCAACCCCACAGCACCCTCAACTGCCCCACGGCGCCCGTGGGCCCCACTGCCCTACAGCTCCCCCTTACTGCCCTAAACCATCCCCAAAGTTCCTCATGACACCCCTAAACTGCTTCACGGCGCTTCTGGGCCTCTGCTGCACCATACCGCCCCTAAAGTGCTCCTAAACCACCCCCAAAGTGCTCCAAAACACCCCCAAAGTGCCCCATGGCGCGCCTAGGCCTGCACCGCCCCATAGCTCGCCCCTGAAGCACCCCTAAAGTTCCCCGCGACCCCCTCAACTACCCTACAGAGCCCCTGGGCCTCTGCATTCGAGGGACCGTCCCGAAGTGCCCCCGAAACATCCCCAAAGCACCGCACGGAGCTCCAGGGCCGCCGTTGCCCCCGCAGCCCCCGGACCCCCCCAAATCGGCCCCGGGGGGCCCGGCCCCACAACATCCCAAGCACCGGCAGCTGCCCCCGAAGCACCCTGCCACTCAACTCCCCGGAGCGCCCCCGCGCCCCGCCGGCCCCGCGGGACCCCCGGGCGCCCCCGGCCCGGCCCCCGCACTCACCGCGGCCCCGCCGCCGCCTCCCGCGCCGCGCCGCGCCCCGGCCCCGCCCCGAGCAGGCCCCGCCCCCGAGCGGCCCCGCCCCGAGCAGGCCCCGCCCCCCAAGGCTCCGCCCCCGCGGGGCCACGCCCCCCGGGCAGGGGCTGGGGCATGGGGGGTGCGTGGGGCACCGCAGCCGCACCCCGTGCGTTCCCAGTCACGTCCGTTCCGGGGGACCCCCGGAGCTCATCCCCTTCTCTCCCAGCCAAAACCCCCTGTCTCAGGGCTCTGCAACTCCAAAGTATACCCAAGCTTCCGGGGGGAAAACCCCTCCAGATTATGCCCCCTCCGCAAATATTTGGCGAGCCCAGAACTCTGCTAAGGGGCCTGGGGGCCTCTGCTCCTCTTGACGGCACACCACCCCTCCCCATGAGTTGTTACAGCTATTGTCACCCTCCTTTCGTGGAGACCCAAAATGGGGGAAAAAAGAGTAAAATAAACTCAAGAAACCACCTGTCCCCCAGGGTCTGGGATCAGCCAAGATCCCCCCGGAGGCTCAGTTTCTTCACCCCCTCTGGGGCCCACGGAGGGATAGATGGGAGATGGGGCCCTGGGCTATCCCACTGCCTTACTTCCACTCTAGAGCCCCATGACAGCACCTCACCTGAACTAGACTGGGTCAAATGGAAGCCAGTGAGACAGAGGTGACCCTTGGATAGAGGGGGGAAACCCATATCCCCCACCCACACCACCATGTGAACCCTGACCCAGCTCCACTCCCCCCCCACCTTACCTCTGCTTCCCCAGGACCCTCCTCTGCCTCCACCCCCGTCCTGCCTGTGGGTGCTCACACCTGCACTGACAGCACCCAAGGGTGCTTTCCAGGCGAGCTGGTGCACCCCGGAAACCCAGGGCTGGGTGTGTACCACCTGCTTGCTCTGGGCCCTCATTATGGCTCAGGTTAAAACTATTCCCAGCACGGAGGTTGGTAATAATCTGGTATGCCAGGGCTGGGGCAGGATGCTCAGTGCAGCAGGGACATCGTCAGGGGGTCACCTTCTCCCTGGCCAGGGTAACCTCCCCAGACCCAGGGTACTCCAGACACAGAGACAGAAAAGGCACTCGTATTTATACTTTAATAAAACTAGAAAGAGGAAAAAATCAAAGGGATTAGACCAAAATCCAGCCATGGACACCCCCTACCATGGCTAGGACTAGTCATGTCACAGTATTTGCTGCCTGCAGCCCTGAAGGCAGGGGGGATAGCAGCCCCCCCCAAACCCAGCAGAGCAAGGAAGGACTGTTCCCCACATGGTTTTATTGCTGGTGATGCCCACCCAGAGAAAGGGGCTTGTGAGACCCTGAGCAAAGGGGGCCAGGTCAGGTGCCAGCCATGCGGGTAGAACCGGCGAGTTCCATTAACATCTGCTCCCACCCTGGAGCATGAGCCACCCACAATCTCACACACTTTCCTTCACCATCTTTCCCCTGCTGGCTCCATCCCACACAGGACCCCATTTGTGACAAGGGGGGTTTCTACTACATGTCCCTCTACATAATTGCCTCACATTTAGTGACTGTTCAGGATTTCAGTCCCATTTTAGACACAATTTAACAACCTGCCCCAGGTCCAGAGATATGCGAGTCCCAGAAGGGTGGATCATCCCCACCGTCATCCAGCTTACTCTGCCTCCACTCCCCCCACGCTCCCAGCACTCAGCACTAACACGGAGCAGCCAGTGTGTGTCAAAGCACCTTCCCCTTCACTCTTCGCTAGGATGAGACCACTCCTCCTCTCATGGTGGTCCCCCATCTCAGAGACACTGTCCTTGTGTTCAAGAGGTTTGTTCATGCAGGAGAAAGGGCCACAGAGGTGCATCGTACATGATCCCAGGGAAGAGGAGCTGGCATATTCCAGCCTTGGGCTGCCAGAACTAGTCTCTGTTCCTCCAGACGAACTGAGGCAGAGACCTGCTGGCCTCATGGCTTCTTGGAGGCTCCTGAGCCTCCCTCCACGATTTTGTTGGCTAAAATCTCCTTCTCCTCCTTCATCTTCTTCAGCCTGACCTTGCTTTTGGAAGACGAGAAGGAGAGTGAGGCCTTGCTGAACTCCAGTGGGAAGATACCCACATCCCCATCAAAGCGATTCTTGGACACCTGCAGGTAGCGCTTCCCTGGCCCTGTCACCAGCTTACGGTCCTGCAGGATGAGGACGTTGTCGGCCTCCTGGCTGGCCTGGGGAGAGGAAAACATCTCCAGGAGGGTGCTCGGAATGCTGCCAGAGCAACAGGCCTCAGAGATGCTCACAAACGCCTGCCCAGCTCCTTTAAACCTTTTTACAGGGCACCCCAGGCCACAGCAACTCCAGCATTTCCCCAACACCAACCCCTCATGTTCCCCTGGAACATCCACTGACCCACCAGGCACATCCTGCACCACAGCCCTGGGGAAATGGGATCACAGGAGGGTTGTGCACAGAGACCAACCCCTCTGCAGGGTTGGTCAGCAACACGGAAGAGACGAGAGTACTCAGAGAGCCCATCCCCGCCCCATCCCTGCCTCCCTCTTTAATTATCTCCTACTACATTCCACTCACAGTCAGTGAGTATTAATTAACTGCACCTAAAGCCCCAACAGAGCTTTAGCTGACAATGGGTTTGCTCTCTGCCTGCATCAGGACTCTGGGAGACATCCCACAATTTTTAGGTTCCCAGTGATGATCCAGGGTGATGATGGCAGCTGAGGATGACTGCCCAACATATACTAGCTCCTTCCTGGGGATACACTGTGCCCAAGGGACAGGAAGTGCCATCCTGGCCCGGCTCACCTTGGCAGAGCCGAAGATGGAGGCTGTCTGAAGCTCCTTCTCATCATCCTCCTTGCGAGGATGGATGATCAGGGTGATGTGGCACATGTTGTCTGTGGCAAACTTGCGGAAGGCACCAATGATGTAGTCCTGGGCAGCGAGCCTGCCACAGCAGCAAGAATGGGGTCAGGGGCTGGCGTTGCTCGGTGGCAGGGGGCTGATCCCCACCACAGAAACCACCCAGAAACGTGAGGCAAACAAGCACACATGGGAAGAGGGATGTGGTATGGCAGGGATGGTTGGCAACCTGCTCACACCTTCCCACTTCTCCTTCCCTAGGGGACTGGTTACCCTTTAATGAAACAGGGTGGCCAGACAGAAGTAAAGGTGACACCTTGTGTGGGTCCCTAGCCCCTGCCGTGACAGGGAGAGCTCCAGCAGTGAGGGTGGCAGAGGAAGGAAGGATCAGACTGGAGAAGGGATACCTGTCCACAGAGAGGTGCTCGTGTCCCATCATGAACTGGAGATTGTCGACGACCACGTGGGTGATGTCGTACATGTAGACGGCGTGCTGCATGGTGTCAATCACTGTCCTGAGCAGGGGAGAGCAGGATCAGCTCCAGCGATCAGTGGAGGTAGGGACGGGAAGGCTGAGCCAGGCAGAGGGATGCAGAGAAAGAGCTGGAAGGTACCAAGCTGGGTCCTGATTGGACCTGGGCACATCCCACCTCTGCATCTCCCCCACTGTATGGCAGGTGCAGCCCCAACCCCCCAGTAAAGGTAGCTGGGATCAGAAGGACCCAGCTGCTGCCCACACAGTCCCTTGCCTACTGCCCTGCAATGCCCCCAGGCCACAGGGGTCCTCAGGGCATATAGGGATGCATGCAGGTGCCACAATGCCTGATGAATAAAAGGAGTTGGAGGTGCCTGTCCTCCTTCAGCAAACAACAGCACTGCAGGTAAGCAGGGTGTGATGGGACATGTCCTGCCAGGGGCACAGGCTGGCTTCAGAGCAGCCACCTAGCACAGGGTCAAGTCCCCTCCTTCACCCCCACCCCAGAGAGAGGCTGTGAGAGTTCCTGTGACAGGAGGAACACAGGTGGTGCCACACGGTCCCCATACACTTGAACAGTCCCAATGTGCCTCCTGCCAGCCCCAAATCTATGACTCACTGCGGGGGAAGAGCCCCAGATCCCCAAGGCCCTGCAGCACATGCCGTGAGGGATAAATGCCACTGGGAATGGAGGTGCAGGACCATACTTGATGTTCTGCTGGCCATGGAAGGTCATGAAGTAGAGCGGGAGCTCCTCGAAGCGATCAGCCCATTCATCGTACAGCTCTAGCTGGTCCTCCAGGCGCCGGCCAGCAAACTGTGTCAGCATGATTTTGGCCAGGCGGACATTGTTGATCTCAAAGCTGCCCCACAGCGTGCACACGCCCTGCATGCACAGGTCCAGTGCATACTCACTGATAAACGTGGTCTTCCCACTGCCTGTTGGGCCTGGTACAAGGACAACAGGAGAATTAGCTGGGGGAGATGATCTGACCCATACTGACCATGCTGGAGAGTTGTCCAGAGGTGGAAGCACCAGGGAGAGGGGTAAGAGAAGCCCATCTGCAGCACTCACACCATAAACAAATTTCTCGTGCCACACTACACACCTGAGTACTTGGGCATGGCCTCCCACAGCTTATGGGTCCCCACAGGTCCCTGTGAAGGGCTGGGCAGCCAGCGGGGTGCGCACAAGGAGGGCTCAGGGTGGCAGGTGGGAACAGGGGTAAGGGACAGCCCAGGACTTCTTACATTGCCCCAGGCAGGGAGCCCTTCACCATACTGGCATGCACCATCCCACCGATCTGAGGAATGCACCCCAGCCTCTCACATACCCGCAAGACAGGCTCAGCGAAAGCCTTGGGCAGAAAGAGACCTGGAAGACTCGTGAAGCACCACCCCCAGGGAGGGTGAAGCCACCAAAGACCCCTCTGCTCGCCCTGTCCACAGGTCATTGTGCCTGTTACCTGTGAAGATGGTGAGTTCCCCTCTGCGGTGTCCTTTGAGGAGCTTGTTGAGCTCGGGAAAACGTGCCCACTTGACGCCAGACACCTGCTCGGTGTTGACCAGCTCCCCGAACACCTCCTCGCGCAGCTGCCGGAAGGAGATGATGGATTTGTGGCTGGCAAGCACGGCAGAACGCAGGATTTTGGTGACGTTCAGGCCCTGGTTCAGAGCCTCCAAGGGCCGGGGCTGCAGGTTGCCAGGGTGCACCAGAGAGCAGCGCTTGAGGCTCAGCTTGCGAGCGAAGAGCTTGGCAGCTTCCCAGGAGCGCAAGTCCTCGCCGAGCCACAGCGTGATGCGCTTGAACTGCTCCAGGTAGGGGAGGAGGGTGGGAGACAGGCTGCTGGCCCCCCGTGGCAGGGCCAGGCTGGCCACTCCTGCCGCTTGGTGCAGGGCCAGGGCATCCAGCTCCCACCCAGTTAACACCAGCTCTGTGTCTCGGCGGCCAATCAGAGGCAGCCCAAAAAGATTGCGATAGGAATCGAAGCGGGGTAAAGTCTCTTCCACGTAAGTTATCGTGCCCCCCTTTTTCTCCACTCTCAAGAGCTTCAGACCCTTCAGGGTCGCATCTTGAGGGCTGAACCAGGGGAAAACGAGAGACCTGGCAGTCCTCAAATAACGCACAGCGAAGCGTTTCAAGGTGGCATTTGTCACCTTGGAGATACCAAACAAAGCCTTGGTCTCCTTGGTCTCCTTCTCATCCAGCAGCTCCCAGAGCGGCAGAGCCCGTTCCCAGATGCAGCGGGCATCCTCGCGAGCCTGTCGCATTTCCTCCTCCATCTCCTCCGAGCTGGCAGGGGGAATGGGGGTAATGCCACGGAGCCGCATTTCCACGTTAGCCTGGAAGTCCTGCCAGGTGCCCTCGGCCAGGGTGGCTGTGCACAGGAAGCTGCCCGTGGTCTTGTCAATGAACAGCGTGAACGGGGCATTGGCGGACAGCGGCTGGTCCTCGCGGTCACCGGTGAAGAGGCTGGGGGTGTGCAGGCAGCTGTAGCCATCGTGGAAGGGGATGTCCTGCGCCCGCAGGTACTGCCGGATCTCGGTGATGGAGACGGAGGGCGCGGGCCCGTCGGGGGAGGGCAGCACGTCCTTCTTGTAGCGCCGCTGGCCGAGGCGGCCCGGCGGCCCGGGGCTCAGCGAGGCTCTCTTGTTCCGGGCCCCCCCGCACAGCAGCGGCAGGAGGCGGCTGGCGGCTCTGCCGGGCCGCAGGGGCACCAGCGCCATCCTGGCCGCCCTGGCTCCCGCCCGCGCCGCCGCCGCTCCGCATGGGCGGCAGCCCCGCGGCCCCGGCCCCGCAGAGCCGCTCAGGCCGCAGCCCCCACGTGGGTCCGCACGGACACCGCCATTGCTCGTCCCGCTCCCGGCGCGTCACTTCCCGGCGGGGTCGGGGGCGGCCCGGCCCGCCCCTCCCGCCGCTTCCGGCTCCGGGTGAGCGCCGAGCCATGACGGGCCGCGGGTCGCCCAGCCGGTTCCTGACCGCCGTGCTGCACAACGGCGTGGGCCGCTACATTCGGCAGCTCCAGCGCCTGCAGCTCCTCTTCAGCCCCACCGGGGCCGACGCCCGCGGCGCCAGGTACCGCCGGAGGCAGCACCCGACTGCCGGGGCTGGGGCGGGGGGAGCCTGGGGACCCCTTAACTCCAATGTTAAGGCAGGACGGGTCTTCCCGTGGGCCTGTCAGCGTGGGGAAGGGACAGTGCTGCTGCCCCTGATCACACGGCAGCGGGGCAGGAGCTGGAAGGCGGCACCGGGGGCATCACCCCAAATGCTGCTCTGTGACCCCTCTGCGGCCCGGCACGGGCGGACGGTAACCCTGGTCTAGCGGCTGTGGCGATTCGTCCCTTCCCCGGCCCCCAGGCAGTTCGTGGAGGAGGCGGCACAGGACTTCGCCCGGCAGCACCCCGATGTCGTCCTCTACGTGAGCCCCCACCCGGGCCCGGGCCCGGCCCCGGTGCTGCGGGCCGAGTACTGTGAGTGCTGGGGGTTTGGGGAGGGGGTGGGGGTCTCCCTGCCCTATCCCGGCTCTGCAGACGGTGCCGGGGCAGCTGTCCCTCGGAGGCTGCAGAGAGGGGGGATCCCGGCCTGACGCCCTCGCTCTGCTGCAGTGAACGGGACGGTGCGGGAGGAGCTCATTGCCAGCAAGACGAGTGAGGAGATCGTGCAGCTGGCCACCAAGATGGCCAACCAGTCCGGCCTGGACATCATCCGCATCCGCAAGCCCTTCCACACCGACAACCCCAGTGTCCAGGGCCAGTGGCACCCCCTCACCAACAAACCCTCCATCCTCACCGTCCAGGGCCCACGCCTGCAGCCCCAGTAAAGCCTCCTCCAACCCCACGTCTCTGCATCCATTTCTCCTGCCTTTAGAAGGACACTGCTACACCACGTCCAGACAGAGCCATTTTTATTGCTGGGGGGAATGGGGAGCTGTGCATGAGGAGTGCCAGACACAGAGTGATGCCCCTCCTTGGGCGTTGGGGGTGGTCCTTGGGGTAGTCCTTGGGGGTGGCTCACGCCCCCTTGCAGCAAAAACAAGGGCTGGGGCAGGGTGGCAGAGTGTGCAACTCTTGCCTTTTCCTGCTAAGCCTCACTCTCCTGGAGTTGGAGGCCTGAGCTGTAGCTCATGAGGGACCCCAGGGGTTTTCACCCCTCTCCTGTTTCCCCTGCAGGGCTGAGCCCTTGGCAACGTCCTGGTCATGGAGGTACGAGCAAGGAACACAGGGAGGACGTGTCCCTCCCCAGCTTCTCCAGTGTCACCACACTGTCCCTGGAGCATCAGATGCTTTTGTCACCCCTGTCTCTCAGGTTCCCCCAGGAGGTGGCAGAAGCAGAAACAGTTGAGAGGATTTAGGGACCATGGCTTCTCCTGGAAAGTGCCATGAGAGAAGGCTCCAGAGGGAGGCAGGCCCTTGTCCAAGGTTCTTCCTCACTGTGTGAGGACATTTCCCTGCCCACGCATTTTCCCGTGGGTGACAGGGCTGTGCCTGAACCCCAGTTCACCAGCAGCACTGCACAGGAGGGCAGAGACGCTTTGTGCTTGGAGTCACAGGGGCACTGCAGATACCACAGGCATGTAGATGGTGCACTGGTCCCTTGTCACGCTGTAGGGCACGGTGGTGGCTACCAGTCCTACTGCCAGTGCATCTTGCTCTCTGCTGCTGCATCCACTGCCCTAGGGAAAGGAAGCAGAGCCCTGTCAGGGTTGGAGGCCCTGGGGGTGCCACCTCCCCAGGGCACCCAGCTCTGTATTTCACCTGTGGCCTCTTCGAAGTGGGCACATGCCCCTTCACCAGCTGCTCCAGGGTATTCAGGACATCAGCTCCTCTCCCTATCTCTTGTCCCTCGCCAAACCATCCTCTCCCAGAGGGGATACCCTGAGGGGGCAGATGTGGGACAGTGGGCAGGGGCTGGAAGCCACTGAGACCACCCCTCACAAGGTGAGATGTGTCCAGGGCCCCTCTCATGCCTTAGGGCTGGCAGCTGGGGAAACTCTGCCAGCCCTACATTGGGTAGGGATCCTGTGCCCTGTGAGATGCACAGACACAGTATGTCAGCCCTCAGCCCCCCTCCTTGCTCTTCACCCACCTCTCCGCAGCTGTCCAGCTCCTGTGTGCCAAAAGATGCCCATCAGGGCTGGCCAAGTCCACACACCCACAACAGTGTCTCTCACGCCTGGATGAACAGACAAAAACTCTCCTTTCCCATGGTGTCCACCTTCAGCCAGGTGCCAGCTCCTGTCTCCAGCTCGTGGCCACCGTCAGTGAGTTTTTATACATAAATAGAGCTCCAAATTTAAATAGATACTTTTTTTCTGTACAGCGAGTCTTAAAAGTGAATGAAAAGCCAAAGGAGTGGCCGAGCCCGGGCCCGGCCCAGCTCTGCCATCCAGGAGGTAGTTTTGCCTGAGTCTTGTAACACTGCTGGCAAAGGGTGGGAAAAGGGGCTGGAGGGGAGGAGGGTCCCACTGGCAGGACCCCCCTCCCCAGCCCCTACACGGAGCTCTCGTCCAGCTTTTCCACCAGTTGCGTGTGTTTTCGCTTCTCCAAAATTTTGCTGAGCTCCTCGGTGAAGGATGCACTGTAGAGTGGGGAGGCCAGTGGCTCCTCCTGCTGCTGCAGCAGCATGTAGCTGTTGCCATTCATCTTGCGGAGGACATTGGGCAGAGCCCCCACACCGTTGGTGAGCTCGGTCGGCAGCGGGGGCGGCACTGGGGGCACGGCAGCCGGCAGCTCCTTGACTGGGGAGGTGGCAGCTGTGGGTGCCTCGCCAGGGATGATCCGCAGGCAGCCATCAGGGTAGGTGAGCTCTTCCTCCTCCTCCTCTCGGTGGCCCTTGCGCAGGCAGTTGGCTGAGACGGTCTGCAGCTCCACGCTGGCTGGCCGCGGCTCCCCCAGCACGTACTTGCCCTTGCGCTTCTCCAAGCAAGACATGTACAGGAGGATGGTGCTGAGCACGGTGCAGAGCACCACCAAGGTGACGATGGCGGAGATGTAAGCCACCTTCGTGTCATTGGTTGCCTGGCTGGCAGCATGAGGCGATGGGGCAGCCGTAGGGCTGCGGGGCAGCTCGGGCAGCACGGTGAGGCTGTAGGCAGCCAGCAGTGTCCGGAGACCCTGCTCCTCCCCGTAGCAGCGGTACTCGCCGCTGTGCTGGGGCAGCGTGTCCGTCACCAGCAGCCCATCCACCCCCACACGCAGCCGGTCCTGCCCCGTGCCCAGCACTTCGCTGCCGTTCAGCAGCCACACAGCTCGGGCCAGGTTGGAGCGCTGGTCACAGGGCAGCAGCACATCGTCCCCCTGCAGCACTGTCCGGTTCTTCCACAGCAGGGAACCTGTGGGGACACGCACTGCCTTGCACCTCTCCCAGCCATTCCAAGGAATGCTGGACACCAGCATCACCTTGGTCCCGAGGGGCAGCAGAGACTCACCCCGTCCAGAGCTGCTCCGGCATCCCTTGTTGCCACTTTGAATGTCCTGCACCAGCCCTGAGCTGCAAGGCATGGGGGGGCTCAGCCGTACAGCCTCAGCTGAGCCCACCCTTACGGGGGTCACAGCCACCAAGAGACCCAGTGTCAGATACCAGACCTTTGGGGCTGGCTCTGGGGTGACTGTGACAAGGTGATGTGAAAGCGTGTGGGATAGGGCAAGTGGAATGTTCATGGGGACCCATCTGGGATCAGGCAACCCATCCCTACCTGTCTGTGGTGGCGAAGGTGCGGCATGCCCTGCCATCCCAGGCACAGTAGGGGTCCCGGGCAAGGATGCAGTCATAGCAGGAGGCATACCTGGCACAGGAGGCCAGGGGCACCTGCACAATCCCGCTGGCTGCTCCCACATACAGGCTCCTCTGAGGGGAAAAGGGCTGGCTTAGTATGGATCTAGCATGATGCTGCTGGTCTGTGGAGTGTCCCATGGTGCCCAGAGATCCCCCCCAGCTCCACAGCACAGCTGTCCCTTCATGGGTGTGCACAAGAAGGGCCCTCAGCTCACAGTCAGTGCTGATGGCCAGGCTGATCCGTTTCCCCAGGCTACCCTCCTGGGCTCCAGCACATATCCCGAGCTGGGGTGACCCAGGAGTCATTTCCCCAGCCTCCCAAACAGCGCAATGTCAGCTTCACAGCACAAGCATGCCCCGTGTGTGGTGACCCCCTACTTGTTCCACCCCTCACCTGATTGTGGGAGATCACCAGGCTCTCCACAGGCTGCAGGTCCCTGAACACCTGCACCTCCTCCACAATGTGGATGCCAGAGTTCACCACCACAGCCTTGTGGATCCAGCCATCCCCTGGAAAGCAGAGCAGGGGATTCAGGAGGGAATGTGAGGTGTGCCCTTTGCCCAGCAGAGGCCTGTCAAACTCATCTCACACTCACCCGTCCCCATGAAGAGCACATCGTATGAGCGGCCGTCCAGGGCCTGCACCCTGTCTACAGCCAGCTGGCTGTACACCACGTTCTTCTTCACCAGGAGCGGCTCCCCGCCGGCTGGCTTCACCTCCTCAAACATGAGCGGGTGCAGCTTGACAAAGTCCAGGACACTGTTGGGCAGGTCCTGCGAGGAGTTGTAGCCCTTCCTGCGGGAGTGGTCCGTGATGCACTACAGGGGAAACAGGGGTCAGAGAGGAAGGCAGCTGCCCTTTTCCCCCCTGCTTTGCACTCCTGGGCACTCACGGAGCCGGGCCGGGGCTCGGGCACTGCACCGTCGTAGCGGGACCATTTGCGAGCCCAATCCTGGTACTCCATGTAGGGGCCCTCAAAGGCACGCTGCACTGCCGAGATGTTGTAGCGGCACACGGCTGAGGCCTCCATGGTCCTCCTGAGGGGCAGAACCTCACCTAAGCCTGGACACTCCCAACCAATGCTCAGCACCTGCCTGTTCGTCCCCTTGAGCATCTCTGGCTCCCCTGGTGCTGCAGACTTTTAGCCCAAATCATTTTGGCCACTGCCCCACTCACCACTGTGCTGAGAGTGTGAAGGCAGCATAGAAGACAGTGCTGGCCCAGTTGCCCCCATCCAGGCTGCAGACACTGCGCAGCACCTCGTAGTAGGGGATGTAGCAGACCAGGCGTGCCTTCATGAAGGACGTCCATTTGCGCTGCAGAATCTTCTTGCCCCCAACATCACTCTGGGAGGGTGAAGAGAGCATTTCTGCACAGGCTGGATGGGTGTTCATTCCCCTCTTCCTGTGCCTGTCTTCCCACAGGTGGAGGCATGCTCCCCTTGCACCAAGAGGAACAGTGCCTGGCTCCCTGTGGCTGGGAACATGCCTACCTTACAGACGCGGGCCACCCGGGCCACTCGGGCCACCTGACTCTTGTCAAAGAAGGATGTGGTCTCCTCTCCTGCCCGCTCCATGAAGAAGTAGTAGATTTTATCATCATCACCCACAGGGCTGTCCTTGCTCTCCCGGACCAGCACAGAGGTCACAAACTCGGCATCTGGGGACATGGAGTAAGAGGTGGTGATTAGAGACCAACACAGAATGGAGAATCCCTCCCTGCCTTAGTTCCTTCTCATAGCAAACCACACAGGACTCCAGAGCCACTCCCCACACCTGCTCCACACTCTCCAGGGCAATGCACAGTGTCCCACAGCCCATGATGGCAGCCACAAGATGGGGGGGACGGGGACATCTCACCATTCAGCCAGTGCAGCGGGGACTCCTCTGTTTTCAGTGGCCTCTGGTGCAGGTTCCTCCGAATGTCAGGGAGGCTCCGAAACTCGTAGCGTGTTGCTGTGTACAAGCCTCCGTCTGTGCAGGGTGGGTGCCCATCAGCATGGCCCTGCAGCCTGAGGACAGCCCCACAGGCCAGCAGCATCCCCATGCCCCAGGCAGACGAGTAGGGGGAGGACCAAGTCCTGATTTGCTAAGACCTCTGCACAGGGAACCCATCTGGCTGGCACCCCCTGGAAGGGTGTTGGGGATGGGGCCATGGTACCCTACATACCCACCAGCACTGGAAAGGTGCTGCTTACCCACAATGAGGCCGGTGTAGCCACGGGCAGGGTCATATGGACACTTCTCCTTGCCTTCCTCAAAGTGGGACGGCAACATGAACCTGTTTGCATCCTTGAGGGGGACAGGGAATTGGGTTAGACAGAAGAGACAGACCCACCTCACCTGTCAGCCTCAGGCTCTCTGCAGAGGCTGCTAACAGGGACAAAGTGATGTCCACAGCCATGCCCTTGTCAAAGTAAGACAAAGCCCCCTGGCAGCCTCCAACTGGTCAGAAACCACACAGCCAGCCACAGCCCCCAGCCAAGAGTGGGTAGAGGGCTCTGGGAGGAAGGGGGGCCCAGTTGGGCATTGAATGGGCACTGGGCAGGAGTCAACCAGTGCAGCCAATATTCCCAGACAGTGCCTGGTTGGCAGACGTTGTTCAGGTAGCCTGGGGTCCCCACAGGTGCTGTCCATGTCATGGCAGGAGTTACTTTCTTTGGGGCTTGCAGTTCAAAGCATGTCAAATAATGATGGGGCCTTTCCAGCTTGGCAGCTCCTCCACCCAATTTCCAGTGTGTGCAATGGCCAAACCGGACCAGTAGCACAGCCATGGGAACAGGCACAGCCTCTCCAGGGCTCCCTGGCCACAATGCAGACATGGTCCAGGGGCCTTTGCCCTCACGCTAAGGAAGGGAGGTGGGCAAATAGCAACTGAGTCTCCGTTGACTAAAGGAGCTACTGAAAGGGGGTCAAAGTCCCATTGCCAGTAAAACTAGGCTCTTCTTGGAAACTCTGCCATGAGTCACAGCCATGTGGGGACTCTCAGACTGGCACAGGATATCCCTGGGGAGGGGCTGCTGAGTCAGTCCTGCCCCTGTCACCCTCCCCTGTGCATGCATACCACCTGCCATCAGCCACACTGCAGCCCCTCCTCTGGGAAGGGATTCTGCAACAGCAGGCACTGGAGACCAGGTCCAGGGCAGGAGCAACCCATCCTGCTGAGCCCATGTGCATCCCCTACGGCACTGATCCATCCCCAGCCCTCTCTCTTGGGGTCAGAGTCCAACCCCAGTGCTGGGGTGGGGACTAATGGCAGCTGCATCATGGTGGCTACATCCTCAAACCTACTCACCCCAGCCTGGGAGTCACTCACCCCCACTGTGAGCCAGGGAGGGGCGGGGGCAGCAATAGAAAGGGAGCGGGGCTGTGGGTTGAGATGTGGGAGAGGACAGGGGCTGCACCTCTCCAGGGTGACATAGTGGCAGGGGACAGGTGGCAGCTGTGGGTGAGCCGTACTCACGATGGCGGCACAGAGCGGGTGGAAGGCGTAGGTCCCACAGGCGTACAGGTGGGTGCTGTTCAGCCGCTGCAGGAACCGCACGTGGTTGAAGCACTCGGTCTGCGGAGGGCGAGCGCAGGTGTTACAAGCTGGGAAAAGCAGGGGCAGCCCCTCCCTGGCACCCACCCAGCACCTCTACCTTGTTGTTTTTGCCCTTCTGCAGGCAGTCCATCTGCTTCTCAGGGGAGGCTTCCCAGTGGATCTGCAAGGGGAAGAGAGAGACTGATACTGCATGATCCCTATCGCTGCATGGTCCCCCTGTCACTGCAAGCTCCAGCTTTCATCACAGCCACAGATAATAAAATCCTTATTTATTTAGCGAGGGACGGCTGCTCAGAGCACAGGATAGCACCCTGCACACATCCCACCAGCCTGCAGCAAGAGTGGTCCCACACCCCAGCCAGTGGGCAGACATCCCAGAGCACTGCACAAGCCTTGAGGATTTTGGGATATCCTTCCCTGGGGGAGCAAAAAAGTCTGATTCCCTCTCTGCCCCTCATTCTGCTGGGCTGTTCCTGGAGCAGGCAGCTTTGAGCCTGGGGATTTCTCCCACCACTATCCCCATGTTGCCTGGATGGGGAGAAGGACCAGGTATCCACAGGCGACCTGGGGACAGACTCGGAGACATCACCTCTAGGCAAGCCTCCAGGCTCCACCCCGAGACAGCGAGGGGGAGGTTGCGCAGGCATGGAGTGGCCACAGTTTGGATGGGGATTGGGCAGTGTGGGACAGGAGAGGACAACCAGCCGGCAGAGGCCAGGCTCACCGTGTGGTGGGAGCCGTCGGCCACGTCACTGGAGTTGAGGGCGAAGATGGCTCCCCTGGCGCCCACGTAGAGGATGCCCCGGTCGTCCTCCAGCAGCAGGGTGCTGTAGTTGAGGGTGTGTGCATTGAAGCGCCGGACTCCCGACAGCTCTGCAAAGGGAACAGGGGGCTGAGAGAGAGCCCGGGGCAGGCACAGCGCGAGCCACTGGGAAAAGACAAGAGAATGGAGCTGGAAGTGGGTGGGATGGCACTTACTGAGGTTATCATTCAGAGAGTGCTTGGTGACAGCAGTTACAGCAGGAGGAAAGGAAGGAAGGAGGTTTGGTAAAAGGCAAAAGGCACTAATTAGGCTCAGGCTCACAGAGGAAATCTCTCTCCACTAATTGAAGCACAGCTCAGGGGTGGGAGCTGCAATGTCTGTGCTGGGCACAGACCTGCTACGTTGTTTGGGAAAATGCTGAAGAAAGCAGAAACATGCCAGCAGTGACCCTGGCTCTGAACTGAGCCAGCCCAAAGGGAAGGATAAAAAAACCTGAACCAAAACTGTCATACAAGGGGAGTGATTCTGCAGTGAGGCTGAATGCTCCTGCCCACCAAGCCAGTGCAACCAACCAATCTGGCATGCTGAGAAGTGTGAGACAGGACTCAGCCCTGGTCAGAGGGACCAGAAGGAAGTGAAGATTCTATGAGGCTTGGGACCCTGTAGGCAGCTGGAAAAGGAATGATTCCCCACCTTTCCCAGAAAAGAGGCACTGCCTGGAGAGAAAAAGACTCCCCAGCTGTTAATGAAACTCTCCCACCATCAGTTGCTGAATTGAGCCTCACTAATGAGGTCAATGATGCCATGTGGATCCCCAAGGAATGATGACACTGCTGGGCTCACTGACACCACAGAGGCTGGAGGTCAAGAGCCCAGTGGCAATTAGAGAAAATCATGGAAGAAAGTTTCCTGCTGACTATTTGGGCCATGAGATCCCAGCCCAGATGCAAATTCCAGCTCAGGACATCCTCCAAGGGCTGCTGGGCAGGGCCAGGGGTTGGTCAGGGCTGGCTCCCTGTAAATCCTTGTCCCCCTCTGGCTTTTGAGATGATTTTGCTATGCTCACTTCTTTGGGGCCCAGCCATGTGGGCTCTGATTTCTGGAAGCCAGGGGATCAGAGGCCCCCATGTAGCCACCCTCTCATGCTGACGCCTCTGCTCCAGGGGGGTGGCAAAGACTAGATGCAGTCACAACGCACCAAGGCCAGTGTCAGCAAAATCCAAACCTCACTGCCAGCACCAGGACCCACACCCCCTTACCATCAAAGGAGACCGTTGTCCTGGGGGTGGCATCCAGGTCGGTGGCAGAGCGATGGTAGCCCACGGCTGCCGCTGCCATGAAGAGAGTTGTCAGGAGATGTGCCGGAGCTCCGCTCATCTTCCTGCTCTCTCGGCAAGGGCAGCCGCCTCAGGCGCTGCTGCCGGGCCGGCACAGCCAATCCTCGGCACGGGCTCTCCAGCTCTCGGGGACAGGGCTGGCCACCAAACCCTCCTGAAACACAGAGCACCGGGTCAGACACTCCTGCTGCCCCAGCACCTCACAAGCAAGCAGGCTTGGGAAGGAGCCAGCTGCATACACACATGGATGCTTGACCCAGCACGGCCTCAGGCCAGGGATGGCTTCAGGGAAAAACAAACCCTTGTTTGCTAAAGGGGAAACTAAGGCACAGCACAAGGCACAGAGCATGGAGGGGAGTTTGAGCACAGTGACCTTCTGCAGCATGCTCCTGGGTCAGCAACCATTCTGTCACAGCAGGGAGTTGCTTGCTGACCACTTGGGTCATTTTCCTCCAGGTCTTCTCTGGGTTCATCTCTCATTCACTCCTAGCCTTTTGCTCCTGCAGATCCCCCTGACTGAAGGATATGTTTCAGCAGAGCCAGCTGATCCCCCATTGCATTTCACACCCAAAAAGCCTTTAAAAACAGAGAAAGGGGCTCAGGGCCAAGCCCCTCTGTGGGTCTCTTGGCACATTGGGGTACCCCAAGACTCATTCCCCACTGTGGCTGCAGCAGGAATGAATGGCCACAGTAAGGGTCCTGGGGAGCCCAAGGTCTCCTCTCCTTCCCAAAAGCCCAGCTGACCATGTCCTGCTGTGCAAGATACTTGACCCTGTTTTGCCCTCCTGAAATGATGAGACTCCAGAGGACTGAGGCATTGGGAAGGGTGCTTCAGGCACTCAGGGACTAAAGGTGAAGGAAAATCCATATAGGAACTGCTTGGAATCTTCAGCAAGTCTTTTCAAGCGGAAACAATTTTTCCCCACAGTGTTTTTCCACGAGATTTCAGTTTCTCTTTCATCCCAAGCTGCCTTGAAGCTCTGCATCTACTTTGGCTCTCACTTTCATGCATTCAATCCCTCACAAATAACCCCCACTTCGCCCAGCTGCACTGATCAAAGCCACTTGCTCATCTTGCAGGCATTATGGAGGAAAAAGATGACTGGGTGTCTCTGAGCCAGAGAGCCCCCCGTAAGTAACCAGCACCTACATATTTGCTTAGAGGTTTATAAATATATATATATAAAACAAATACCTGACCCTGTAGAGAAGCTGCTCAAACACGTTCAATGCAGACAATTTCCCTGAAGCAAATAATTTGCTGAGTCCCAGGAAGAGGGGAGATAAAACCAAAGTGAAAAGGGCTTCAGGGCTGAAAAGGAAAAGTGAGGGGCTGGATGTGGATTCAGACACAGTTCTGGAGCTTGCATTAAAGTGCTGGTTCATTCGAGGGGTTTCAGACCTGCACACCTCACACCTGCAGTGGCTGCTGCCCCAGAGCATTCCGGGAATGAGGCAGATGGGAAATGTTTCTCCCTGCTGCCCCACTGTCCCCTAGGCTCGAGACCTGCACAGAGCACCCAAGGGCTTCCAACCCTGGGTGCAGGCAGGGTGCTGCATGCAGGACTGAGCTCCTTGGGGAGCAGATCCCAGAGCAGGCTCACTCCATGTTATTCCTGTTTCCAGGACAAGCCCTGTACAGAGAGAGGGTCTGCCCATGAATGACAGCACAGCAATGCAAGGCAGGTGAGTGCAGATGGACATCAAAAAGAAAGAATTTGTTTTGGTTACACCATGTCTAGCATGAGCCAAACCCACCAAGCTTTGGGCAAAGTGATGGGGTCACACCTGGAGCACCAAAGTACCATGGCCAGCCCTATGCTGACAGCTTGCCATCCCACCAGTGGGAGCAGGGCCACTCTGGAAGTTACAGGGACTCTTCCCCAAGCCTCCACATGGGGACACGAGTCTGGAATCATGCACAAGCCACAAGAGCTGCTGCACCTGGGATAGGAAAGCAGAGTGGAGGAGAAATCTCCTTACGACAAGGCAAACAATGATCTCTCATAAATGAGTAACAGCCCTGCATGCTGCTGGGCGTCCTCACCTTATCTTCCCTGCACAAACAAGCCCTGAACTTTGCCTGCTGCTTGGCTCCCAACGTGCTGGGGACAGGAGCAGGGAGTGTGGCCGGGCAGGGCAGCAGGGATAGTGTTTATCACAGGGCCAGCATGGTGCTGTGAGCCAGCCCCAGCTAACATTTAACCATCACACACACCAAGACAGTACAGGGGGAAAACAAGAATAAATTAAATTGGGAGGTTGTGCAGGGTTCCTGGCTGGGCAGGGGGGAGAAGCCTCCCATGCTGTGAGGGCTGGGCTCTTCTGCTTTTTCCAGGGAAGCAGCTACACCCATTTCCAAAGGCTTCTTTGCCCAAGATCAGATGTAACTTTGTCCTAAAGAAAATTTAATCAGTTACGCCGTAAGAGCCAGTTAATATTTTACTCAAAGAGAAGGGCTGTTCCAAGCTTCCCTATTTTTTTTTTTTAATTTATTTTCTGGTTTTTATTTTTCATACCTAGGGTGGGGGAGAAAAAGCAAGAAGGAACTGAAACAATCCTTGTCTCCCCTCAGGTCAATACCCTGGTCTTGCAGCCACACCAAACACCCCCAAACCCATCACTTCCCTCTTGTCAGGGTGCAAGTTCTAAGCTCAGGGTGAAGTCAAGGGCTCAGGGAGGAAGCAGAGAAGGTCTTGACATGTGGGACCCACCATGAGGGCTGGGGGCAGATGGATTACTCAAGTCCAGCACTTCAACAAGAAATGGAAAAAAGCTGAGAATGGAAATGCCACAGAGTTTTCTCTGGAGGAGGGAAACAAAAAGGGGAGAGGAAGAGGCTGAAAAGCAGCAGCAGCTCCAATGAAACTAGGAATTTAGGAGAAAAATTGCCCAGAAAAGCCCGCCCCCTCCCCAGGAGTGACCTCCCAAGTCCCTTGGCACCTCACCTACTCCCCAGCACAGGGGGGCCAACATGGGACCTGACTGTCCAGCCTCAGCTCTCACACCAGCCGGCGACACTGAAGAAGCAGGGTGGTGGATGCAGGACCACAGGGCTGACGGACACCCCGAGGGGGGCAAAGCCAGGAACCAGCTGCTCTACTCACAACGTGTAACATCCACCCTCCTACCACTGGCTATCAGTGATCCTACGGGCTTCAGCCACAGGTCCCAGCCTGGAGCAGGTACCATCTCTCAGCAGTGGGATGTGTTTGCCGGTCCCTGGGGAAGGCAGGAAAGCAGTGGGGCGGCAGAGGCGTGCAGGCGTGGGTGAGCACCCAGGGCAGCGAGCGAGCCCCGGTCAGGTCTGACTGGGTTTACTGGGTCACGACGGAAGCTGTGTGAGCATGACTGTGCCGGCCTCAGCCTCCCACCGCCAGCCAGCCGGCACAGCACACCCAAACGGGCTGGCCCAGTCGGCACCTCCTTAAAATCCCTGTGACCAGCATCTCTGGAGGAGCAAAAAGCTTTTGATGAATGAATTTCACAGTCTCACTAGCTCAGATCTGGCCAAAGAAACTGGCCAAAGCTGTCAAACACCTCAATAGCCACTGCAGCAGGACATTCTGTGGGCATAGGAGCCCTTTCCCACTGCCCCCTGGCCCTCAAAGTCACAAGGCAGCAAAACCTGGGAGCACAAGCTGTTTGCAAGCTGCAGTGCAGGGAAGCTGTGCTGTCTGTGGAGCTGGCAAACATGGAGAGACCACAGATGGGGTCTTACAGGCTGCCCATGGATGTTTCCTCATCAGCACAACTAAAAATCATGCCAGCTTTTTAATTTCAGAGGAACTTAGGAGAAAGAATGGAAGTGGTGGGTGAGAGCAGTACTTTCCCAGCTTACCCTCAGCATCCATTCTGGATGGCAGGACAGATTTGCAGGGCAGGATAAGACACCTCCCCATCCCACCCCTTCCTAGACAGCTTGTAGTTGTTCCACCAAGATCTAGTAAAGCCTATGCAGGCTCCCAGAGTGGCTGCTGGACATTCCTCCTCTCTCATGGGCTGTTCCCCTCTGCATCACAGACTACTACATGCACTGCCAGTTTCCCAGTAGGAGACAGGGATTTTCAGCGGGTCTTCTCTGTGTTATGGAGCTGCAAAACAGTCTTAACAAAATCTCCATCAGGGACTGCACCAAAAGACACCAACTGCACTCTGCCTTTTTATGGCAGCCCAGCCTGGACATTCCAAACACTATGCAGCCAATCCCACTCTACTCACAGGGGCCAAGTCTGGCACATCCCCCTGCAGCCACTCACATTCCCACTGTCACTGAACTGTTCTACCCTCCAGGAGACCCACTCAAGTTGCCCTCGGGTTCAGCTGAAACAGCCCGACCCATTCCTGGAGGGCTGAGGGAAAGGCACCTGCCCCAGGGGATGAGGTGGGGTGAGCTCCCAGCTCCCAGGCGTGGGAACAGTCAGTAAGTTATGGGAAAGGAGCCATCCAGGGATGGGAGACAAGCCTAGCCCCAGCCTGGATGCGAGCGCAATGCATTTCGGGCCCCACTTCCCTGGAGGCGGCAGACCTTGGGTGGGAAATCCTGCGAGATGTGGGAAGAGGAGCCGGGATGGAGGTTGCCAGGCAACTTTAATTCAGTCCTTGACGAACTTCCAGCACTTTGCTTCTGCTGCAGAGCCCAACCAGCAAATGTTAAAACATCAGATCCACCCTAAGCCCATAGTGTCCATCTGTCCATCCATTTGTTCGAGGAGTTTGCTCCTGGCCCCGTGCCTGGACTGCCCTGCAAGGACACGGGTCCCCTGTGGCAGCACCCCCAAAGGGCAGCCCAAAACAAGCCACTGTTCCCGGCACAGATTTACAGGGGCAGGATTTGACCCGTGGGACTGGGCTGGCGCTGCTGCACAGATATTTCTCAACCAGACAGGATTTTTGTCAACAACACAAGCAAAAAAATGCAAACTTGCCAAATGCCCTCCAGGAAGAGGGGACCCATGCTGGGTCAGGGAGAGAAGGAGCACAGTGACCTCCTGGGAGCCCCTCCCTGAGTTTATTTTAGTTGCTTTCTTTAAACAAAACCATACTTGACCCTGAGGTGCTTGAGCAGACACACACTAGAGCTTCCGCCATTCAGGAAGCAGATGTACTTCTCCTTTACCCAAATTTGGGATTTGGGCACAGAGAAGGGGAGGAAGAGCTGCAGCATCAGCTCTTCTCACAGAGTACCCTGCCCTGCTCCCAACGCAAAGCCCCTATGCAGAGCACAGCCATCATGGAGCCAGGGAGGCGGGTGGCAGGCTCCTGCAGGCCATGGGAACAGGCTCCAAATTCCCACAGCACAGTCCCCACCAGCCACCAGCAGAGCCCAGCACATCCAGCAGAGGAGAGCACCCAGCTCTGACCCCAGAAATGTCACGGCAGGGAGGAGACATGTGAAGTAGCAAAGTGATGGATTGGAGAGGGAGTAGGGATGGTCAGGGATGTGGGCCAGTTTAAGGGGCAGCAGTGCTGGAGGGAGCCAAACATCCCTGGAAAGACAAGCTGAGGAGTCAGCAATAAAACTAACAGGCCTGGTTCCGACAGATTTGCCACCCCCTGCTGCAGTCCTGTGGGGGATGTTGCCCACCCCACAAGGGGCAGGGATGCACAGTGTCCCCCCTGCATGGCTGCAGGGATCAGGGTGTGTTAGCTGCTCCCAAGCTCCCTGTTTTCACTAATCTCACAAGAACTCGTTCCTCTCCTCCATCAGGTCGGGTTTGATGTGGAACAGGAGGTTCAAAGGGGCTGCCAAGCAGCAACAAAGCTCAGTGCCAAGTCCCCATGAGAGCTCTCCAGCCATTCCCATCCAAACCTACCCAAAAAAGTCTGACTGAGAAAATGAGGAAAGCTGTTCTGCCCTGTGCCGTGGCTGCCAGGCACAGGGACAGCTCGGCTCCAGCTGCTCATGACGTGACAGAAGCTAAGAGCAAGAGCGCAGTGCCCAGGACAGCAGAACAGATCACTCTTCCACTGCCCACCCTAATGGAAAACCCACCAACACCATCTGTTAGTTGAAACAGTTCCTTGCCTGGATCCAGGGGCCTTGGCCAGAGATGGTCTGGAATGGTGCAAGTAGGGGAAGCTGAAGGGCAAATCCTTGCAGCTCAGTGGCTGGACCAAGAGCACCAAGGGATGCCACAGCCAGCCCAGACCCAGAACCCCTGAAAAGAGCAGCAGAACTCCTGTCACAGAACAATTCCTCCCGTGCTGGAGGCCATTAGCTCTTGCAGGACAGCAGTGAGGACACAGTCCCTATGGCTCTTCCCTCTCACACAGCACCTATCTCCCCTTTGGAAACACCGCAGCAGCAGCCCTGGGTTGACCCCACAGCCTAGGAGCACCTGAGAGTAGCGCAGGGAGTCATGCAACAACCGGGAAGTGAAACCGGATGGTGCCGAGACTTGGCGGCCTCGCTCTGACTTCACCCGCTGGCCTCCAAGCCAGGACATGGGGGAGGCAGAGCGCAGCCACTGAGCCCTGGGATATGGGATGCAGATTCCTGGGGCTCCCAGCTCCTCCGTCATTAGGAAGAGGCAAGCTTGATGTTAGCAACTTCACCTCCAAACCCCAACGTGTTCCATCCTTTTTTCATTTGCTGCATGACAAGCTTCACCTCTGGCCGGGAGCCCCTCAGCAGCCTGGACAAACAGACAGACAGACAGCCCTCCACATCACAGCAAATTCTCCCAGCAAGGGGGCGTCTGCATCCAAGTGGCTCAGCACTGGATGTGATCTGCAATTCAGCCTTCAAAGGCTTTGTGGCTGAAGCACATTGTCTCCTCAGCAGAAGCAGCAAAGTAATTGTAGAATTAAATTCCCAGGAACAATTAGAAAGAAAACAAGAAAAAAATCCCAACCGTAATTGTAAAAGGACATCTCAAAGCCAGCAGATTTCAGGGCTTTTTAAAGCATCTGAATCCATTTGCCCGTCCCTGTGGCTGCACTGTGTTTCATTTCACTGGGCTCATACAATGCAAGACACGGAATTAACTTGGGTGTTTGTTTAGAGCCGGTTTGTCTTCCAGTTATTTTCCAAAGCCAGGTTTGAGTTTCAAAGATGTTTCTTGGCAATGCCTGGGGTTCCCACTGTCGGGACGGTGTGGGGCTTTCCCAAGGGGAAACAGAGGCTCAGAAATCACACATAACCTGGGGTCCTCTTGGAAGCAGGGGCAAGAGGTGGAGCACAACCCAACTTGTCTGCAGTGAACACGGGACTTTCTGCTGCGAGCCTGTTCCTCTCCCTTTTATTTATTCCAAAGATAAACTGTTTTCTTTTCCAAAGTCCAGAAAAACCAGATGATGGGAGTAGTTTTAGGGCTTCCAGTTTCAACAACATCTTCTTGTTTCCTTTGCTTTCCCTCCAACAAAGCTTCAATTTGGGGTCAAACCCAATTTTGATATTCCACTTTGCATTCAAAACTGCACAGCACAAAGCAGTAACATCTGGCCTTTCCCACAGTTGTTTGCATACCACCAGCTTTGCTGCCCCAAAATCAGATCCCCACATTATTTACATGGGATGGGCTTTGCAACAGGCAAACAGTCGCCCTCCATCAGGTAATGGAGGTGGGATTGTACCTGGAGGGATCTTTTAAGCAACAAGAAAAGCAGAGCACACCCTGAATCACAAAGCTGCATCCCGGCCCCCACACCAGTAGGTTACCTGGTGCTGAAACCCTCAGCCTCCTTCATCTCTGAACAGCAGAGCTCAGGCCCCGGGAGGAAGGAGAGGGTGGCTTTGGTGATGACCTTGCTATGGCAGAGCCCTCATGCTCATGTAAATCACGAGGAGCTGATGGCACAGCCAGCCAGGGAGGAATGGAGATGGGAGCATTTCCTCCTGAAGCACCAGCCAGGTAGGAGCTCTCACCTTTGCACAGGAACAGGCACCCACCCAGCACCACTGTCAGGGGGGTACAAAGAAAAGTCCGGGGGCATCACCTCTCCCCTCCGAGAGGCAGCAGGTCCCCAGGACTCCCTCTCGCAGAACCTCCCATCACATGAGCTGCTTCCCAACAAGTCGCATCAAGATGCCAAGCAAAGCCGGCGGGCAAGTGCAGGGAAATTCCCCACAGGCGGCCAGGCGAGGCTGGCACCGCGGCTCCGCTGCACCCTCCGCTGCCCTCCTGCACGGGGTGCCGGCAGAGGCCCCCCCACCGGTCTTGCTAAGCACACCTGGATGCTTTTTCCCGGCACATGACCTGCCAGATTTGCTGAATAAACCTCCCAGCTCTAGCAAACCCTTTGCATTCCTGGTGGGTAAAGTGGTGAAATGTTCAAATAGATGTTGGAAAGGGTGGGGGGCGGGAGAACAAAGCTTCATCTGCAGGAGCTGAAAGGGCGGTTGGGATTTGGGGTTTTTTTTTCCCCTCAGGTTGCAACACAAAAACAAAGTCCTGATAGGGATCTCTCCTGCTGGGGGGCAGCCCCTCATCCCTCTGGGCAGAGCAAGCCTGGCCAAACCGAGATGAAGCACAGAGCTGCCCTGCAGGGCACACACGCAGCATCTGCGGCTGCCGTGGTCACCCTGCCCAGGTTTGGGGTTCAGGTGGGGGGGCCCAGCCAGCACCCGCCGCAAGGGAAGCAAAGCAGCCAGAGCCCGCAGTGGCAGGCCAACTAGCACCAAAAATGCCGCTGTTGTTATTAATAATTTCCCTGCATCTGAGCAGAACAGTACTCCTCGTCCATTTTGGGAAGCCTCTGTCTTAGGAGATTGGTGTTTTTTGGCACCCGAAAAGCCTTTTCATGGTTCCCCCGCCCACTTCACACTCCTGGTTTAAAGGCCAGGCACAAGTCACTGGCCCACCTGGGCACTGATGGAGAGAGCAAAGAGAGCCCCAAATTCCACTGCTGCAGGTACTTTCTACCTTTGAATTGGCACGAAGATGCAGAGGAGCCCCCAGTGCAGGGTTTGCCTGGGGGCCATCTGCAGCCCCCACAGCAATGCATCCCAAGGAGATGAATCTCAACGAGGCAAGGCTCAGACAAGCCACATTCCATGACCACCCCCTGATTTCCAAAGGGAAGGAGAGGGGGGCAGGGATTGCACTGCACCACCTGCATCGGTTTAGTACCTCACCCCAGCCATCCGAAACACCAGCTGACCCCAGGTAATGCTCAGCCTTCCCAAACACCCCCAGCAGTTCTCATCCCTACACACCTCTGATCCCCACAGCCGGCTAGGGAAGGCAAGGGCTGTATCCAGCCCTCCCTGCCCAGAGATGGTGCCCTGTCTTGTCCGCAGCTCCTATCATTGTGCTCCCTCACAGCCCCAGCTGTTCCCCCGTCACTCCTACCCAGGTCGCCCAGACCCGCCTCACCCCACACCCCAAACCTGTCCCCAAAGAAAGCTCCTGCCCTGCCACCAGATCCAGCATATGTCACCTCCCCTCCTGCTCATCATCCCCAAATCCTCACCTGCACCAGACCTACTCTGGACCTCTCTCCATGCTGCTTCCAAGGTTCTGCCCTCCCCAAACGCGTTACTCCCTGGATTTCAACCACAGCAGGTCGGAGCCCCGCTCCTCTTTCTCTGTCCCCTTCCTGTGAGCAGCACCCACACCCAGCACCCCAGATCCTGCCTGTGGACTCAGCACCCGGATCCAGCACCCGAGCAGACAGAAACAGCATTCCAAATCCTGCTTGTGGACCCGGACCAAGCCCCGGCGCTCCAGGTCCAACAACCCAATCCTGCTTGTGGATTCAGCACCCGGACCCAGCAGCCCAAACCCTGCCTGCAGACCCAGACCCGACCCCGAGCCAGCACCCCAGGACCCATCAAGCGATTCAACACTCACACGCAGCACTCCAGTTCCTGCCCGTGGGCTGAGCACCCAGCCCCAGCATTACCCGCACCCAGCCGCACCATCCGGCTTCCCGATCCTGCCTGCGGAGCCGGAGCCCAGCGCCCCCCGGCCTGCGGACCCGCACCCCCCTGTCCGGCGCCGCTCGCGTTCCCCCGGTACTCGCCTGGCTCGGAGCGGGTGGCACGGCAGGGCAGGCTGGGCTCGGCTGGGCTCGGCTGGGCTCGGCTGGGCTCGGCTGGGCTCGGCTGGGCTCGGTTGGGCTCGGCTGGGCTCGGCTGGGCTCGGCTGGGCTCGGCTGGGCTCGGCTCGGCGGCGCAGCCCGGCTGTGCGCGGCTCCGCCGGACCGAGCCGGGCCCCGCTCCGCCCCCTGCCGGCAGCGCCGTGCGGGGCCGCCAGCCCGGCCCGCAGCCTGGGGCCGCCGAGAGGAGGAGGAGGAGAGCGCAGCAGGGCCGCCCTGCCTGCCTTGCGTGGAAGCAGGTGGCAGCATGTCCCTCGGCAGAGTCGCGGCAGGCAGGGACGGGATGCTGCCGTGCAGCCCCTGGTCGGCCCTCGACACGTAGGGTGGGCCGGGAGCTCAGTCAGCACAAGAGGTTTGGGTGATGCAGCCCCCAAAAGGCTCGTGTGAATGCCTTTTGCAAAGTCAGGGAGGCAAAGGGCTGGTATTGTGGACTTGTGACTGTGAAAAAGTGAGACTGAACACGGGTAAGCGTCATCCTGTTCTGCCAGCACATGCTACCAGTACCATCATGCCACAGAGCCCAGTCAGAGACACCAGTGTCAGCACAGCACAAGCCTTCCACCAGTGCCGTGGTGCTCACTAAGGCTTCTTGCTCCTCAAAGTCACCCCAGCATCCTGCACTGCACCCCTGAGTCAGGCACCGTGCTCCATCTTCTCTCTGCTCTCAGCACGTGTCTCGCCATTCATGCATGGCGGAAGGTTGTTTGGAAACACAGGCAGGTAATGGTTTCTCTGGGGCGCTGTGTGGAGCCTTTTTATCCTGGGTGGCTTCTGCAGCTCCTCCCCATGTGGAGGAGCTGCCAGGTCCAGGCCTGTTTGCTTTCCTTTCGTAAGCTCCCAGCACCTGGCCAACCCTCTCTCCTCACCCCTCACAGCAGCAGCAGGCCTCCTGGAAGCAAAGCTCTGAGCCAACACTGTGTGTAATCAGCAGGTTGGATCTAGGGCAGTTGGAAATCAGCTGGAGCAGGAGGTGGGGAAATGCTGTACCTGTGAACGCTGGATTACAGCTCTCTGGGAGCTGGCAGGGTGGCCGGCTGATGCCAGCCCATGGTTAAAAAGCCATGGTGCCCAGTCCCAGCACCTCTGGATGCCAGTTCAGCCCCTCCACTCCACAACAACTCCTCCCAAGGGTGAGGTCTCCAGGAAGGGGACAAAGGCCACCCCAACCCCACACCCTGCAGACCTGGAGCCAGACCCACAGCAGTGCATAGGGTTGAGCAGGTTGTTCTGCAGTTGCTGAGCATTGTCTGGGGCTGAGATCAGCTCTAGTTGAGATTCCACCACCTTCTGGACCTTTAGGTTCAGTAGAGATGGCAGGACCAGGGTGTTCCTGTGGGGAGCCTGACTAACATGCCATTCTCAATGCCTCTGACTGCCAGGATCCTACCTCCTACAAACACAGAAGGTGGGAGGGAGCGTAACAGGGGTTTGAATGCCCCCAGTCCTCACCCACCAATGGGTCTCAGCTGAGGACGCACTCATCTAAGTGCTCTTGATGACAAGTGGCTCTGTCACCCTTGCACATACTCCCCAGGCAGCCACCACCCCCTCTTCCAGATGATATCCCAAGACCTGCTCCTTGTCCCCACTCTCAGAGCAGACACTACCCACTTCCTTGAGCACTCCCTGCCGTCCCTTCCTCGCCTCTTGTGTGCTCCAGAGGCTAATTATCATTTCCTTCTGTCCTTGGGCAAAACCCCAGCGTCTCCTCCACGCCTCACTTTGCCTCGTCCCTCTGCCCCCCCTGCAGAAGTGGGAGGCCCACGCACTGAGAGCCAGGCAGGGATGCTCTTGGCCAGCCTGTCTTACCCAGGTATGGGG
Source organism: Cyanistes caeruleus (assembly GCF_971803275.1). Classification (NCBI taxonomy): domain Eukaryota; kingdom Metazoa; phylum Chordata; class Aves; order Passeriformes; family Paridae; genus Cyanistes; species Cyanistes caeruleus. The sequence goes on along the minus strand of NC_141708.1, from coordinate 13,058,758 downwards.
TGTTCAGGTGTTGCAAGGCAGCTGGTCCTCCACATCCTCTCCAAACCCCATTCCTTACCTTAGCAGAGGCACAGCTGTGGGGCCAGTTATGGGGAGAACAGGTCCATGAGCGCTGGGGTAGGGGGTGCCAGGGCTGGGACAGGGCTGCCCAAAGCTCCCCCTTATCCAGGGCACTGTGCCCGTCCCATCCTGCAACAGCTCTCCCTGCCTCCCACATGGCTGGAAGCCGAACCCAGCACAAATTGGAGCTTTGTTAGCTGCTGGCCTTGCAGTAAGATAATTAGTGCGTGAGTGCAGAGCAAGCCGAGCCTGGCGCGACCAGCGCTGCGCTTTTACAGGCCTGAGCTTGCGAGGCTTTAATTAATTAACACGAGTCATTGGCAGTAGGAAACAGATCTATTTTCAGAGCTTTGCCTGCTCTGCTGCCCCCATGAGATTAACTGAAGGAATTTAGGGCTCCACGAGAGTTGAAGGCCAGGGTCTTCCTCTTCTTTGCATGGCTTTCCCAAGAGTCAGAGCGGGTTCCAGGCAGCAGGAGCCCAAACAGACCCAACCCTCTCCTGTACTTGCATCCCTCATATCCATGGATTGGTCCTGCCAAGCAGGGAAGTCTGGCCTTCAACCCTAGCCCAAAGCCAGGAAGGTGCTGGAAAGGGAATTTCCTATTGGGGCAGCTCTAGAATCATAGAATCGTTAAGGTTGGAAGTGATCCCCAAGATCATTTAGTCCAGCCTTTGACCAAACAACACCTAGTCAACAAAAGCACAGTACTAAGTGCCATGTCCAGTCAATTCCTGAACATCTCCAGGGATGGTAACCCCACCACTACCCTGAGCAGTCTGTTCCAACACTTAACCACACTTACAGAGAATAAATTCTTTGTGATGTTAAACTTGAACCTCCTCTGGTGTAGCTTGAGTCCATTTCCCCTTGTCCTATCACTTGCTACTTAGGAGAAGAGACTGACCCTCACCTTGCTACAACCTCCTCTCAGGTAACTGTAGAGAGTGACATGGTCTCTCCAGAACACCCTTTTCTCCAGGGAAAGGATCCTTTTCTCCCCAACTCCATCAATGTGCTCCTCATAGGATTTACAGCCCTACAATTACTATCCCAGCCCAGGGGCCAGCCCAGAGCAGGGGACCCTTTGAGTCACAACATGGTGCCTTGGGAAACTCCCCTCCCCAAAACCATGCCAGATTTTATCTGTAGTAAATACAGATTTTATCTGTATTTATTTATTTTATGTATTTATTTACATTATTTAATCTCTAATAAATACAGATTTTATCTGTAATACTCTCTCCCTATTACTCCAAATAGCCTTTAGGAAAAGGAAATGCTTTTGTGCCCTCATCACCAGCCCAGAGACTGGTTACTGTTTAATTTCTTCTTGTTATCACTTAAGCACTGTGTCCCACAGAGAGAGGACTGCGCAGAGCAGGCTCTGTTATGTCACAGCCCCAACTGTACCTGGGCCAGCAGCCCAGCCCCACCACTCCTGCACATGGCAAAACCAGGCAGATGTCAACATTTGCCGGCACTTTTGGGCTTACCTGTTTCTGCCACACAGCTCTGCCCATGGCAGCGAGGAGAAAAACTCACAGACATCCCCTCCCACCCCTCAGATGCCCAGGGAGCCAGGGCAAAGCCATGGCAGCTCTCATGTTTCACTTGGCACCACACCCCCATCCCAGCCGGCATCCCAAGTGATGCGAGGAATTATAACAGGGCCACGACACCGTGAAATATTGATGGGATTAGCGCGGATCAGCTCTCCCAGCACACATGCTGCGCTCACCCCGAGCCTGGGAGATGCGACCTGGTCACCCTCAGGTTGCAGCTCGGGCTGTTTCCCTGCCAGGGACACTTCCCCAGCCACTGCCAGCCTGCAGGGACTGGAGGGACATGCAGACCCCCTTAGAGCACACAAGGACATGATTTAAGGTGTTTAATGCATGACACTGCTCCGCCTCAAGGTCTGCTGGGCATGACCCATTGTCTGGCTTGGCTGTAGCTCAGCACCAATTGGCACCCTGGGCCTCGAGGGACCCTTACCCTGCCTGCAGTCCCAAAACATGCCAGCCCCCAGACTCCAGCATTCCTGACCCCTCTCAGGCTTGTCCTGCACAGCCAAGACCTTAGTGGATGTCCCATGCACAGGGGTGTCCAGGATGACTGTCAGAAGACCCCCACACTCCCCACTGCTGTATGTCCCCTCTCCCACCACTGGGAACCAGGTTTGGTCAGAAAGAGGATTTCCTTATGGATCATAGAAGTGTAAATACAAACAACTTAGCAAGATCAAATAGCAGCCAGGATTAAATTAAAAATACACAGGCAGGGTGCACACCATGGGAGCAGCATGTCACAAAGGGCTCTGTTTTGATATTGCAGCACTAACAGGGTATTAGTGCCTATCAGTCCCATGGGGTTGACCAGGATCCCCAGGCTTTGGTAGGAAACTGCTTCCTAAGGCCTGGCTTCTGCTCAGCAATACCTGCAGCCTGTCTTTTCCTTGCCTCAGGTAAGAAAAGTGAGATAAAACTCCAGATCTGGGATTTGGTTTGCCAGCCTCTGTAGTCCAAGAAGCAGCAGGCATCCAAACATCTCAAGCTCCTCTCCAGACTGGCTTAAAAGCCAGCTGGGAGTTACAAAATCACGGTGTTCCAGCCGCTGGGGCTTTATGAAACCCACAAAAGAGTTGTGAAACTCAGGCTAAGGCCATGCCAGCCCACAGAAGGAGGATTGTTATAAAGTCAAAACCACCAGCGGAAAAACGGGTACTTTCCCCTTTTGATATGAGAAAGTAACAAGTAAAAACAGCCTTTCTCCAGGCCTCCCCATCCCTCAGCTACGCTGTGAGACCTGCAGTGCTGCTTTATCTGCCTCCATGGAAAGAAAGCCCAATGTGGAGCACACCAGCCCCACACCATGGGGGAGTCTCACTGCTCCAGCACCCACCACCTCACCAGTGTCTTTTGTCCACCACAGGAGCAGCCTGCCCAGATTCCAGGCCGGCAGAGCTGTGTGAGGCAGAGGAACAGAAAGGGCACCATGGTGTTGCCTGGACTCTGACAGCAGCACTTGGAGCTCCCCAGCAGCTGAGTACACACTCACCAGGCTTGGCTTTGTTTCTTGAGAGCGTCATGGACTTGTCAAGCCAAGCGTGATGCTCCATGGATTAGCCCCGGGGAAAAAAAAAATATTCCAGTGGGCACAGAGCATGAAAGGCTTGGGAGCCTCTTCCCTTCAAGTCATTGAGCAAACTTTCCAAACCACTGTTTCTTCAGGCTGAGAGCCAGCGGGGAAAATTACAATTGCAGAAGAATTTCTCTGAGAAAGTTATAAGGAGATGGAAAAAGGCAGGGGCAAACCAGAAGAGCCGGCCTGTGCTGCAGCCCCTCCAGCTCAAGGCTCAGCTTCAGGGAGGGATGGGACTTTTCCCCCCAGCTCAGTATGGCACAGAGCTGCTGCCTCGACTTCCTGCAAGATCACATGCTGCATTTCTCCTCCCATAAATGCTTGGCAGGGGAAATTGGGATGTTCTGCCCAAGGCCATTTGTTGATGAAGGCTGCCAGGTGCCGGCAGCCCCAGCCGCAGAGCCAAGCACCGTGCCAGGGCAGATCTTCTCGAGGGAGAAGCAGCTGAGTCACAGCAGCCTCCGATCCGTTCCCACAAGCCCGGCTGCAAGAGACGCACGGGAGTTCACGGAGGACGGGCGCTCACACAGGGAGCAGGCAGGGTTTGGTTTGCTTGTCTGCAAACCTCTCTAAGCCAGCGGAAAGCATCTCCCTGGCTCAGGATCTGTCGGCAGCGTGCCCTCAGGGAAGGGCTGGTGAGACTGCGGGAGGGCAGGGTCCTGACCTGCCTTTCAACCAGGTAGAGCTGCTTTGGGATGCTCCTGCAGCACGGGGGGAAACGCCAGCAGGCACTGGGAGTTCCATTAGAAAATGGAGATTTGAAGCTCATTGTGGGGTCTTGTCTCAGGGGCAGGAGTGGGACAAAGGTGGCTGCAGGCAGGGAAGAGACGGAGGCACAGCTCCAGGAGAAGCGAGGCGCTGGGTGGACATTGACAACCCCTCTGCCCATCATCCCAGCTGCTCCCAGTGAAAGCAGGCAGGCTCCAGCCTGGCCAGGGAGCACAGGGGTGCCTCTCCCTGTTTCTGCAGTGGGGCACAGACCCCTTTGTTTTCCCCTGCATGGCAGGGCAGGTCCCTGCCACACACTGCCTAGAGCAGTAACACCAACACCCGGGCTTGCAGGAGGGATGGGATAAGACTGGTGGCTATTAAAAGCTGCCCTTTTGGGTGAGCCAACCTGCACCCCCCAGAGCTAAAGCCAGGAAGGTGTTATGGCCCCCAGCATCCACCCTCTGGGCCAAGCCACCAGACAGGATCCATGTCCCCATGGCTTCACCTTTTTGCTCTCTTTGTCGCTGTGCCCGAGCAAACTCTGTGCCAGGCCTGTCTCCTCCAGCCAAATGCATGGATGACCTGTGGGCATCCTACCCCTCCTTCCCAGGCACCAACCCCCTACACTGATGTCTGTGCCACCAAAGAAGAAACAAGCCCAGCAGTGCAGTAAATAACTTCCCCCCACACAGCAGAGCACTGGCAAGCAGAGCTGGGCACATCCATCATTCTCACAGTTTTTCTTCAGCTCTGACACTTTGATAGGGGCGAGGGGGTGGGGAAGGAAAGTAGCTTCCAAAATTTATGAGCTAGGATTTAAAAATACAGTCTCCCAGAAGCACTGCTAAACCTAGAGATGGTGAAGGCGAGTGGCTTAGAAGTTGCTTTTAGAAATGAATGCAAAAGCTGTGCTGGCCTTGGAAAGAGAGACCTGCATGGCTGATGTCACAAACCACGTCCCTGGTGGGATCATTTTGCAAGTCACAGCTCTCCGTGCCATGCATTACAAGTAAAGTGAAGGGCAGAGCTAACAAATGATGGGTTAAAATCCCTCCAGCCCAACGATAATGTCACCCTCAGTGCAGACAGGATTTGGACTGTCACCTTCAATCTCCCAGAGTTTCTCCTCTACATCCCTGACCTTCCACCGGTACATGCATAGCCAGCCTTCCAGCCCCTTTGGAAACAGATCCCCTTTATGCAAAGAAAAGAGCTTGTAGCTGTAAATTTAGTTGAAAACATCTCTGCCATGGGGAATCACATATCAAATAATAAAGCCAAATGAATGTCTGGAAGAGCAACCACAATATTGGAGTCCTTGGTCTTTACAGATGGACTGTCCCTCAGCAGGGTGCTGCAGAAAGAACAGCTGAAAAATGTTACCCAGTCATTAAAAACATCTAAAAGTAATTTAGCCTGGGTGACAATGATGCTCAAAGCAAGCCATTTGTCTGTGGAGATAAAATGAGCTATTTCAAGCTTGCTTTTTTTGGTAGTTTTCTGTTAAAGTCAGAAAGGACTGAAAAATGCTGAGCTGACAGCCTTGCCAGCAGAGCCCTGGTGCTGTGGCAGTGCTGTGGGGAGCATCAACATAAGCTGCTCTGATCCCCCCTGCCATCACTCTCCTGTATTCCCTGGAAGGATGCTCAGAATGGTCCGGGAAGATGGTCCCTGGGGCCACCACAGCATCTCTACTGCATTACAGTGCCATTTAGGATGATGGTTTTGCTATGGAAACATCTCCCTCCTAACAACAGATCTGTCAGCACGTGTCCCAAAAGCAGACCAGCATTCATTACATGCTAATTTTTGCTTCCCTGTGGTGTAGGCCAGGGACTTATCCTTCCTATGCTTTTCTTTAAAAAAACAGAAACCCAACAAAACCGAACAATACAAATATCTGGGTTCACCCATCAGCAGCATGGCATGAGCCCAGGGTTCCTCTAAAATCTCCTCATAAGCATGTCTTTGGTGGGCTCTTTGGACACAGAGCATTTCAAATGCCCAGTGTTAAATATTTCAGGCGAAACATAACTCTTCTAAGTGCAGCCAACCTTACTCTGAAGCTCCAATTCAGTGAAATTTCCCAGCAGCCTTCAGGAATTGATTTGCTTCTTGCTGGTACCTTCTCTCTGTGCTGTTCAACTCAGTTAATATATTCCAAAACCTGATTTTTTTTTTTTTTCCTCCCCCTACATGATCAGATTTTTGGAGGCTGCAGTGAGATGCCTTACAAGCAGTTTTTGTCCTTAGGTGTTTTCTGAGCGGGCTGCATCCATCACCAAAATCCTGGTGCTTTAGCACATCTCTGTATGAATGGTTCGTTTGAGAGCCAGCTGAATTCTTTTGATTCATGCTCCTGCATATCCATATAGCTAATTTACCTTTATTAAAAGAAAGAAAAAAAAAAAAAAGGAAAGAAGAGGAGCTATTAAGAAGGACAGTGTCAAGGCCAGCAGAGCAAGTGCCGGAGGGCTGTGTTAATGAGCTGCGTGGTTGCTGCTGTCCAAGTGCCCAGGCTGGCTGGAGCCAGGAGCTGCTGCCCCAGCAGGGCTGACTCAATCCTTCACTGGGCAGACACAGGGCCCTGCACCCCCCTTTGGAGTAGTCCCTGTGCTTTGGGGTCCATGGTTAACCTCGTTGCTCCAGCTTCCCCCCTGGTATTTTCCAGAGGAGGGGCCCTGTGTGCGTTCAGCTCGGGCCAAACCCCCTGCCCAGCCCCAGCTGCATCCCTGTGCTTTGGAGAGAAGGTGAAACACGAATATGGATAAATGGATTTGCCCTCACATCTCACAGGAGCACCACTCTGTTCAGTCCCGTGGGCTGGACAAGGACACTGCCCCCTCGCTGGCTGTGCCAAGGTCGCTGAGCTGTGCCCTGGCAAGGACGCTGCCAGGGAGAGGGAGCAGGGATTTGCGAGACGCTCGTCACGATCATTTATTCTTGTCATTTCTGACCCTCAGGGTAGGAAGAACATCAGAGCACTGCAGGCACAAAACAACAAGCTTTGTAGGTCATATCGGCGTGTAAAGTACCATTAGGAACCACAGCACGAAGCATGAATAATGCTTCCTTTATTCCATCATATACCTCAACACCCTTTAAATAAATGCAAATGGTTTTTTGTGGACGAGGTTTGTACGAGATGCCTGCTCAGGGACTCAGGGCTGAAATGGAGCTGGAGCAGTAATTTTGTTCTCTCCCCTGACAAGTCAGAGCACTATCTGATAGGCTTAGTGACAGTCCAAGCCAACCCAGGCAAAAGAGCCAGAAGAACACTGTAAATCTTCCTTGCAGAGATTTATGCTCTGCCCATTAAACCAGAACCACAAAACACATGTCCTTCCGTGCTACCCTCCTCTCTCTGAAGGACAGCAAGGCAGGAAAAAACTTTGAAGGACTTCAAGCCTGGAAGGGGACCTTCAAAAGCCAATCACATCGTTTCTAAAAAGCCACCAAAAGCCAGCCTCGATGGCTTAAATCCTAAAATCCTTTCAGCAAATTGTTACCTCGATTGCTAAAAATGATCAGATAATGCAGAGAGAGATGCGCAGTGAGTCATCGCCCCCCAAGCACTTGAACGCCCTTTGGTCTCAGCCGGAGTGGGGTGAGGTTGCCCCCAAGAGGCAAATCTGACACAGCAAGTAGAGAGGGGAAAATGCTGAATTGTGCTCTTAGAGGTACCACATAGGAAGGATTTTTTTAAAAATATCTCCTCATCTGCTCTTATTTGTACTTCTCTCTAGCTGCAAACATCCATGGACAGGGTGGGAGGGAAGAGGAATGAGATCAACTCTGGCATGTGGTTGGCTGTGTTCTACTGGAACTCCTGAACCACACAACTCATTTTCCTAGTCTCACTCACAGGGTCATTAGAAAGATCAAAAAAAGTCAGAGTTTTCTTCAACAAATGAAACATTTGATCCCATACACCTCACTAGGCTCCTTCAGAGCAAGGGCTGTCTCAGGAGTGGATGGAGAGACACAATGGTGGACACAACAGACAGGCTGGAAACTGAGAGACGACGTGAAATCCCTCAGCTGTTCACGTAAAGCATGCAGGCAGTAACACCACACTGGACCAAATCCTAGCTCCTTGCAGGGGGTGAAGGAACAGGACAGACACCTGGCATATCTCCCCAGCACATGCTCCACCCTCCAGGGATCAGCAGCCTGAAGCTTTCTCAGCCAGGGAGAACTGCTTTCATTTCGCAGAACCCCGCTGCATTTTTCTGCCACAAAATGCTCTTTGAACCTCTAAGCTTTTAGCCTCCACAGCATCCTGAGGCAAGCAGATCCCCAGCTCCTGTCTCCTTTTGTTTGCTTTGAGCTTTCCTGCTAATAAAAGAACTATGAAGTCTGAAGCCATATTACAGAGCGCCATTGAACGGCTTCTCCTTATTTGCCCTTTTTCAGGCCATTTGATTGTTGAGCTCTCCATCTTACTTTCCAACATTACAACTATTTCAGAGAGATGCAGCCGACTTAGCTCCACTACAATTTATTCCTGTCCTTTACACCCACACAGAGACTCCCTCACAAAGGGCTAAACCTGTGACATAACCACGGATTTAACCATTCCTGCAGCTGATTTTCAAGAGGACACAGTTTAAACACCCAAGCTGAGATGCACCCAGGGTACTCACTGCTCCTGCACCAGGCTCCTCGTGGATCCCCCTGTCCTGCTCAGCCAGAGAACATTCCCGCATCCCCAGCACGAGCCCCTGCCGCAGCACCTCAGCTCACTGTCAGCTCCAAACTGGAAGCGTCATCTCCAAAATTACTGTTGCGCTGGCTCCTGCCAGACTCTTAATTAGAGGAAGGCTGACACAGTTTCTCAGCAAACGGCGCTCACATACTGCGGGAAAAAACAGAATGAGGGCAAGAGGAAAAATGGGCTAATCAGAGAAAATCAACCAGAGGGAAAAACACATTGCGCTGTGCAAACCTTACCGCAACAATGCTGGAGCACAAAATACTGGGGGGGAAAAAATGGGTTAGTACACAGGGGAGGCAGGCAGCCCTTCGCAAAGGTGGAGGAGAGCTGATTTGCAGTGCAGTGTCTCAGCAACCTCACCTGGCAGGCCTCTCCCCACAGCCCAGTTAGGGCAAAGGGGACACGCTTGCTTTCGAGCATGCAGATCAATGTGTCTGAGAGCCTGAAAGATGCTGTCTGTGGAGCCCACGGCTGCTCTGCATGATTTACACTGCCTTTATAAAAGCCTGCAGTGTGAATAAAGCATGATACTGAATGACTTGCCCCCCTCTCCCCACCACTGCCCCTGGCAGCTTGAAGCTATTGTTTTTATTCCAGCTGCGGCCTGGCAGTCAGTCTGGAGAAGAAAGGGACCCTCTGCTCCTGCATCTGCTCCGAGAGCCAGGAGTTTCATCAAGCCTCGGGAGAAGAGAGCCCAAAAGGCAGAGGCCAAGCCCCAGAGCCTGCGTGCTGAGCCCCAGCTCCCAGCACTCGCTCGGGTGAAGAACTCGCCCGTAGCACAAAAGCAGCACAAATCCATTTACCCTTTCTGCTTCTCTCTGCGAGAGGGAAGGAGCATCGCTCGCCCGGCTCCAGGCAGCTTCAGCCACAAATGCAAACCCAAAGCGAAGCGCTGGGACAAGGGTGTGTGAAAATGGCCCCTTTATCCACCCCTACACACCATACGGGCCAAACCTGCCTTGAAAAGCTTTAGGTTTCCCCCGAGGCTGATGGCAAAGGCGCTTTGATGACAATGAAGGGAACAATTCCAGTGGAGTTTCCATCCCCTCCCCTATGACCTCCCTACAGGGAACTGGGAGGTGGCAGGAGAGCTGAAGGAGGTGAAACATTAGCAGCAGCTGACCACGCAGAGAAAAGGGAGGCATTCAAAAAAGTACAAGGTAGCCGAATGGCACTTAAAAGCAGCCTGAAAGTATAGCACTGGCTTTCTCCAAACAGATCAAAATATCAAGATGGGAAGGCGCGAATGTTTCTCTTCTCTCACCACCAAGCCTTGCTTTTGATACCAGATAAAATACTCCCTTTCAAATTCCTGACTGCAAAGGCGAGAAAGTGCTGGCTGAAAAAAGCATCAGTCAGGCAAAACTAAAAGCCTCTCTGCAAAGAGAAGCCCTTCCAGGAATTTACTTTTCCTAGGATCCTTCCCACCAGCAGCCCACACCATTCCCCAGCACTGAAAGCCCTTTTCAACACGTGATAAGGGGCCCTGCCAGTAAAGCTGACAAAATATCCACAAGGCAAAACATGAAGGTAGTTCACAGCCTGGGGGGAAACGGCAATTAAAGGAATTCTGATAAATTAAACCACAAGAAATAAGCTAAATCCACCAATGATTGTCTGACCTCTCCAGGCATCTCCTTTGGAGCTCTGCAGCAGCTGCTTAGGCTCCTACAATCTCATCAAACCTCTTCCCTGCTCAAAGTCAGCCAGTCCCAAGAGCCTTCTTTTCTCTCTTTCTAGATGCAGAAAGCACTAATGTGCCAGTGGAAACAGCTGCCCCTCAAAAAGCTCACCAACCCAAGGAACAAGACCCCTGAAAAATTAGGAGGGTCATCTCCAGCAAAAACCTCTCTGATTTGCCCTTCTCAGTCAAACAAAAAAATCACACAACCACCACAAACCAGTGGAAGATGAACCAACAAACACACACAACCCCCAAGCCAGGGATACTGTGCTATACATACAGTTCTCCTGGGAAAGAAAATAAACAGAAGACCAGCGTTAGTAGTGTAGCTCCAGCATTCCTGCTAGTGACAGGATGAGTAGAGGAACCCAGCTACCTGGAAGTACTTGCTTCAATCTCCACAACACCTCCCAGGCACCCAGGACTGGTGCTGGACAGTGCTGAGGGAAACAGACCTGGCTTTCTGTGCTCAGAAAACCAGCACTGCAGCATCCATCCCTCAGTATTAAAAGTCTTTTTCCACACTGAAATCCTACCTCTCAAATGCCTCAAATGCCAATCCAACTAGATGCTCTGCAATAATAACAGCACACTTCAGGTGTTCCAGTCACCTGCTTTTCCCAAAGACAGTCTCAACTAAATCATCAGCTTTGGGGATTCTGAGAGTTCCTGCAGCCTCTGCATCAATGAAGTGTCCTACTGACCTTGAGCCAGACCTACCTGCAAGTCATTAATCACTTCTGAAATCCCCATCCGCCACCAAATTCCACAACAGGAACAGTGAGAACACGAGATGCACAAATTGTTTCACTATCAGGTTTCTTCAGCTTTAAAACCAGAAATGTTTGGGTTATTTTAAGCCACAGAGAGAATTAAGCCATATCAGAAAATAATAATAATCTTTTTAAAATTTAAAAAATAAAAAGCAAGGAGCTACAAACATATTTTATAACCAGACTTTAATTTTTTTCTGTTATTACTGCAATAAAGTGCACCTACTTCCACATGATATGTGATAATCAGGCTCTTAATATAGCCAACATAGTATCAAAAGATAGACCTCAGTGCAAAATGCTTCTCTGAAGACATCCAAAGTAGTTAAGACCTTCAGTGTGCAAACAACATATTCTAATGCATATAAGTCCTGGCTGAGGGACAGCAAATGAGTTGACAAAACACAAGGGCAGTAGGTTTGCTATTTCACTGCCTGAACCCCCTTGTAAAGACCCTGTAGTGATGCTTGGGAATTGTCTCTGTAAAGATTCAGATGAGCACCAACTTAACCTATGTCTAGGACTTCAGCAATTCCTCCTCAGCTACAAAACAGATGGAAGAGAAGTCCAGATCAAGCATGAGTGGGGGAAAGAGAGAAAGTATTAGAACAGGCATTAAGCATGAAAGCACAGGATTGGCTAAGCTGAGAATGATTTCAAGAGTGCCTGCATCTATAGTAAGCTAATCGTCAGAATTTGTAACATGTGCCATAAAAATAAAGTAGAACCTGCAAGTCCTTTTTTTTTTTTGTTGTGAAACAGAACCCATTTTGTCCAGGGACATTTAACTAGAAAGGAGTGTCTGGTTTTATTTTTCCATTGTTCTGTTAAATGAAAGTAAATATCAAAGTGGTTATTTTGTGTGGAAAAACCCTCAGCAGTTTCAACATGCTTTGAACTGCAGTACAAAAGCTGTTCATCTAAACCCCTCCCCTTCTTCAAAATATACAGGCCAGCAATGTCAACTTTACACAGTAAGAAAATATACACATTAAATACAGTAAACATTCTTCATTTTTTTACCTTTATACAATATTAGTGAAAAAAATAAAAACATTAATAAAATTACATACAATATATTCAACAGAGGAAGCAACTGTTAAGAGAGGGCAGATAAGCTATCAAAGCAAAAGATGGCACTGACATAACAATGTAACACTCGAAAAGGAAGAAAAAAACATTTAGTATGAATTTGCAAATCTAATAGATTTCATCTAAGATGTGTCCATTCTATAGCAGTTCCTTTATATGTAATACACATAATTAAATTTGAAGGTTGTGTGGTTGGCAGGTTTTTTAAGCCTTATTTTACATTCTTATCCAAGAATTTATTATACAAGACAGGGTAATCTACAAGAATTGAAACAAAACAGTATTATAAAACACACACATTGATGTTATTAAAAATCTCTATTATGGGAATCCCCATTAGTGCTGCTACCCAAGACCTGAACGTTTTCTTCCTATATATATATATATACCCATCCTACAGACAAACCACAGTGTAAGATTTAAGTGATAGTATTTGTACAGAGAGCACAAAAGGAGATCACACCTTCCTCTGATTATTTCATAAACAGCTCCTGGACCTTTGAGCACATATTGTATGTGCAGCAGGACTTCACACCAAGGAATTCAGTCATCATATGGCTTTCACAGTCTTCACAAAGGTGAGCCAAATGCTGTTCTCTAATCTCCACTGAGATGATATTTAAAGAAGGTGCAACTGCTGTATTTTGTGTTTCTAAGAGACACTGGATGTTCATACCAATTCTGCTTTGCAGATTACCATGATTCAGCCCACATCTGAACCACTTCCTCACCTGCTCACAACAGGGGAGGTCTAACACTCCTTCTGAACTCGCATTTCATGTCACAGGCCAGTTCCTCCCCAGCCAACCTAAAACAATGCTTGCAGGTACGCGCTGACAAGAAAATAAATACACACTGTTTTAAAATGTCTTGTGATTAAAAAGGGAAACAAGAAAACTTCCCTCAGCTTTCAGTATGGCAAAATATTTCTAGCTGGTTCTGATAGGGCTATAGGAATGGCTGGGTTTTTTCAGTTTATCCAGATCAATTTTTCAGAAGTAGAGCACTTGTAGTAAAAAACCAATGTTAGTCAAATCAGATTCTCATGTGTCTAGTGCTTGTCTGAATCAAGCTCAAGTTCTAACTCAGGTGACTGATTTCTTCTGTTCCAAGCAAGGTAAAGCTCCATTCATTCTACATCCTCCTTGATTTCAGTTTCTGTTATTTTCACTTAATTAGGCAAGTTTTCACGAATCTGGCTCCCAGAAGTCATGCAGTTTTCCCTAAAGAGTAAAAACAAATTAGCATACAAAGTCAGAAATCCAGTGTCAGAAGAAATGAGTAGAGTAGGCAAGTGCTTAGCTTGGGAGCACCACAATGTGCTAAAAAAAGTCCCTGGAATTTTATTCTGAAATACTTGCCAGTTTCCCATATGTGAATCAACCCCAAAAATCTCTGAAAAAACAACACTGAAAGAGCCACCTCATTATCAACTTTCATTAATTGCTAAGTAGATTCTGCAGCCATGTGTTACATGTGTCACTCCTTGCTCTAGAACATGAAATATCACACACACTACACAAAACTTTTTTTTTCCCATTGTTGGGAGTAATTAATAGTCTTTCCAAATGGTCAATTACACATTTTTTAACTGCAATCCACACTAGGCACATATGTATAATTTAAATTTTAGGTAAATGATACTCTGCATTACTGGAAAGCTAAGCTTTTCCAAGAGAGATAGCTTTATGTTCCAAGACAAGACTCAAACAGTCAGCCTGATCACATTACAACATAAGCCTTACAAGCCAAAGCTGGAAAAAAGAGCTCTGAACTTTGAGTATCAATAGAAATTATCCACCTATTCTACCAAGGCCAGCTAGGTGTCACAAAGGCAAGTATTTCTGAGACTTAACAAGGCATTATTTATTACTTTTACAAACCTGAGAGGCTTTGACTAATCATGGCATGAAATTTGACACATTAAAAGAGGGAAGAGCTGTTGAGAGTCCTTAAACTGAATAAAGCCCTGGACTCAAGAAGTCTCAAAGCCACATGGTGCCAGACCACAGCAGGATGTGCCTCATTGCATTCCTGCCCCAATGTCCTTTTGGAAGCATCTCCTAATAGCTGTAATCAGAGACAGGCCCTGTGACTTGACTCAGGACTGGGATTTCAATGTATTACACACACCTTTACAAAACCAGTGCTTTTAGGGATGGAGAGAAAATCCTGCTTCTATTGAAGCCAGCAAAGTAAGAATTGTAATTAAAATCCATTCTAATGCATCTAAGTGTATTCCACAGCCATGCCATTTATGTTGAAAAAGAAAATCTCTTGAAAAGAATATGCCACTTTCAAGTGCTAAAAAATGAGTTAAATGCACTCCACAATGTGGGAAGAGAGAAAATGGTTTCAGAAAACAGTACCTGAGTAAGCCGAGTGGTTTGTATCACATCCTGCCATTTCCCATATATCCTAGCAGCCAAGCCTTTCACCTGCAAATTCACACTGATTAATTTAGCCATTTATGTTAAAAAAGACAAAAATCATACCCTGTGTTCCCCCTCACAGCTTCAAACTCCAAAAACCCCCAGATAACCCAAGATACAAGGTTTACTGGAAAGGAACAATTTTATTGTCACAAAGCATCATCACCTCAACTTCAGATCCCTGTAACTCCTGACTCTGAATTCAAAGTCATGCACTCCACAAACACATTAGAGACACATGACTCCTCAGGTTAAATGTTTGGAATCATCAGGCAAACCTCTGGCTTCCAAACACCTCATCCCTGGGAAATGAGGTTTGTCACACAAGTCTGATTGTACGTAGAACAGGTGCAACTGTGGCCACAAAAGCAGTTTTGTGGCAGCACTGGCTGCTTCTGAAACAAATTCCTTGTACAGAAAACTGCTTTTCATAGCCCATCACAAGCAGTTGTTTAATCCAAGCCATTTACACAGATTTGCTTCATGTGCTGTGCTGTGAGTCGCATCCTCTAGAAGTTACTGCCACATTACACCAATGAAGCAATGGAGAAAGCCAGAGTAAGATTTTCCCCTCTCAGTGCAAAGGCCAATAGAAATAGAAGTGAAAGCAACCTGAGGTACAACACTCCAAGGCGAGAGTAATTAACTTGTTAAAAGGATCCATGCTCCACTAATCTGTCTGAGTAAGAAAAGAAGAATGTTTTTGAGAGGTAAGGAAACACACAACTGTAAATGTCTGATTTAAAGCCAAAGAAGCCAAGGCTTTTCAAAGTTGAGGCTGGTCACTCTTATCACTGAGCTGACTTGGTTTGTTACAACAGCATGCAAAGCATGAAGGTCACAAAATTAGGACTACCAGTAGCAAGGCTCACAGGACAAAGCAAACAAAAGGCAGCTGTGCAAGCTTGATGCTACGTCACATACATAATTGGCTTAAATCCAAAGCATCTTTAATCAGTTCATTCATTGGAGAAATAAAATGGAGAGTTGTGCAGGACAGGCAACTTTTTCAGTCCTCTGTATCCTGCCCTGCAGGTAGGCCCGCTCTTACAATTGGAGTCAGCTACCAGTGACTGTCACAAAGAGAAACAGAGCAACTCTGTGGGCCTAAACATGGAGATGCCTGGCTAAAGCAAAGATCAGTCACATTTTAGAGCTATTAAGAGTCCCATTGTTAACATAAGGAGTATTTTCAGTGATTTAAAATGGGCATGTATTTATGCCCATGCAAAGACATGACATGAAAAGAGAGAAAAATAGGAAAAAAAACCCCCAAGACCATGAGGAACTCCTAGAATTCCCAGGGCTGAGATGAGGGAACAACATGCATCACAAACACTAAAAACCATCCTAAAATCAAAACAAAACAGAAAAATCAAGTTTTGCATCTTACCTTAGACCGATAAAACATTCTTGCATCTTCCCTAATATCACCTTTTACATGCTTATCTAAGGCACGACAAAGCTTCAGTAAGTGTTGCTAAATAAAGACAAAAGTGTACAGCCATTAAATCCTTCATGTCAAAACTACAGGCTTTATACAAACATTATATCAATCTAAAAAATACATGCTTCAGTTTGAATTTTTCCCAGAAATACACAGTTAAAGGAAAAAGAAAGAGAACAAGACCACAAGATCCTCTATCTGTTGCTGGCATGCCCCTGGTAAACCAGGTCTAAGAGTTTTTAAAAGCAACTTCAAAGCATAGCAGAGCTATACAACACAAATTCTAAAGTTCCTACTAACTAATTTGCAAATTCTTTCAGCCCCCAAAATAGCAAAAAGTGAATTGTCATTCATCTTTTATCAGCAAAAAAAGTTCTGAAGTTACAATAGCTGAAAATAACCTTTTCAGTAATGATGACTCAGGTAATTTCTTTTGTAGGAATTGGCTGAGCAGGTAAAATATATCCAAGGTTTTATGCGTTCATCTTTTATTTTCTCTAAATTTCTGATTACTTTAATAAAGCTGTTTTGTACTTCATGATCTCCCGATAATGACTCCCAAGGTCTTTCACATTCTGTTAGTTTCTTCATAAAATTCCTGTTTTCAGTCTCTCACTGAACAGCTGCCAAGAGGCTCCGCTCTGCAGAACAGGTGAGACATGCTGAAATTCTATTTATAAACATTTGCTGGTGTCCCAAGGCCACCACAATTTATCCCCTTCTAACTGGAAGAGGGGCAGAAATAAAGTAGGTAAAATTGATTTTACACAAGTCTAGCCTGCACAATATTCAGCCACACTCCTCTTGCCACTTGATGGCTAACAGGTCAATGAATAATAAAATCTTTCTTTGTTAAGAAAGTGAGACATTAAAAATAAAGTTGAAAATATCAATTTCTCCATAAATCTAAGTAATATACTGAGACACTTAAGCATCCAAATGTAGCCAAATATTACTGGTTTCTCTCTCTCAAACAATTCCTATGACAGATTTCTTAAAAGCCAAGAGTGATTCCACAGGGCAGAAGGTTTACACAAAAACCTTGCAGCAAGCAACTCCCAGCAAATGATCACAGAAATCTGAACAGAAATATTGAAAGGCTTAGTAGAAAGTATTACTTAGCAGATGTTCACATCACATGGCACAAAGGAGCTACCACTACAGAGAAGAGCTACAGCCCTTGCTTTCACTTGCTGCCCTCCAGCATAGGAAACTGAAACGTGCTTGAAAACATTTCACTGGATATTTTTTAAGTGGTTTTCTCCTAGACTGAAAAAATCTAAATCCTACTTCCCAAATTGATAGAATAATTTGACTTAGAATTTCTGCGTTAAGTTTATCTCCAGGTACTTTCTGAGAAAGATTAACACAACAAATTCCTGCTCCTTCACAGCCTTATGTTTGGAGGTAGCTCAGTTCACAAACACAGAATAAAGGTTTCATTTCTCTGCAGTGAACACACAGAAGTTCTTCTACATTTACTTTGCCCAGAACAAAAGTTTCCCCCGGTGCTATTATGCACTGGTTATCTTCCATCATATGATAGCTCTTCCTAAAACAGACTAAATGTGCATGATAAACAATATTTTAAAATTTAAAGGTCTAGCCCCTAAAGTTACTTACCCTTTGACTAGCATTTACAACATCAAGGAAACTGGCTTCATTGACTAGATGAAGGAGGACATAGATTAGGTAGTAGACCTGGAGAGAAATCAAAAGAACTTTAGCAGTCAAAGCACCATTATAACTCTTCTCATCTAGAAACAGAACTATCTCTGCTTTCTGGAATGAATCCTCCAACAGCCAGGCCAATGAACAGATATATCAACATATCTGCCTAAATAACTAATTTGAAACAGTATATTCACTTATTAGAAACATTTTAAACCAGTATTATTCCATTTTAAATAACCTAAGCAACCCATAAAAAAAACGTGGTTTTAATAATTGAAAATTAAATTCAGCATTTGGCTTTATTTTCCCATCATCTACCCCAGATCAAAACACTGGCTGAGAGATTCTGTGATAATCACTCAAATAACCAAACCAATATTCAGTCTTTGGATGGATGGAAACACTAAATCTTCCAAACACTTGTTTGAGAGAAGAGATTAATAAAAGATTGATAAATCTTTTTCTGAAGCCTGCAGATGAAGGTTTGGCTCCACACCAAACAGTTTTCACTGATTACATCAGAAGGGAGGGAAGATTGTCCCCTGATTACAGAAGCAGATACTCAAGACTTCCCCATGACTCAGGAAATCTGACCATTTCCCTGTTTCCAAAACAACACAACACAGGTTCCTCCACCACATGCTCCTTTCCTTCCTCCATGATTGTAACCAAAATTAATAATATTTTAAAGATGAATACCAAAACAGTGCATTTACAGTTCCACAAACAGAACTGTTGAAAAGTAAAATAAACATTCCCCAAATTGTGTAAAACATAAAATATTATATATAAGATAAAAAAGATGCATAAAGAAACAAAAGCACTATTGGCTATATACCTCATGTTCTAGCTTTGCATGAACTTCATAATCTTTATGCTCCTCCTGTTCTTTTCTCATCTCTCTCATCTTCTTCAGTAGATAAGAAGGTTTCATACACACCAGAAAGTGATGCAGAAGAAACATCTACAGATACAAGCATTAACAAATTGGACTGATTTACTAACAACAGAAAGTTGGAAATTGAGTGCCACTATAATATAAGTTGTCCATTAAGACAAGAACAGAAAAGGCCTTTTTAACTAAAAAAGAAGTTTTCATGCTTTGAATAATAAGCACAGACCTCTTTCCAATGTTGAAAATTAATGTCTAGGCATATAAACAAGCACAAGCTGCAGAACATGCAGATTACACACATGCAAATACACTTTTAATACTGATCTAAACAGAAAATTATTAATTGGTCATTTGGCAAGGTTCTTGAAAACTAGCTTACAATATTAAAACAAACCACAAGCATACAATATATGTTTTCTAAACTTCCAAATTCTACAAAGACAACACAAGTAAGAAGTACCTGCTTGTCACTGTCATCAGGTATTTCAACATGCCTTTTATGAAGAAATTTTGCAATTATCACTAGGCTAAGACGTCTTCTTACTTCCCTGAAAAATAATTTTTAAATTATTTCCCTTAGAATTTCTCACAGTTTCTACAAAGTATGTGAGGCTATGCATGTCTTCCCTAGACATAAACTTGCTTGCAACTATTAAACTGGATTTTCTGAATATAGGTGCTATATAAACCAGTAAGTAGGCTAGTAAAACAGAAGTACCCTTAATCTCATTGTAGCTCAGCTTCTGCACAAGTAAACAGTGTTAGACACCTGTCTCCAAGCGTGAAGTTATTGACCCAACTAATTCTGCTCACTCAGTTACATTATAATTTACTAATTTCAAAGATGTAGAACTCAAAATGATGCTTAGAAGCAGACGTGAACCACCCAAAATAAAATTTAAATTTTGGTCACTCAGACAAGAATTAGAGTGATGGATGTCAGAACCTAAAGCTAAACCTTTTTTTGCCACAGGCTACCAAGAATCCACAGCCCAGAAACTACATAAAAGCTTTAACAACCCTTTTTCACAGCAGAAGTGATCAGGAAGCTATACATGCACACCAAGAATTGCACATACATCTGTAACATATGAGAAAATTAATCCTTTTTTTTTTTTAAAGTGCCATGTAATAAATATTGCATTTTTCAGACTTCAAGCTTAAACAAATAACCCAGCTGTTAAAGATCCTCTGTATTCCTGACATGACAGTGTCATTACCGTCCACGTGTGATCCAGCTGGGCATGAGCTGAACAAGCCACAGGAGGTTATGGTGATTACTGGAGAGTTCACTCACTGCCAGGCACAGCTCAGGCACCTTTAAAAGAACAACAAAGCCTCCTGAAACTGAAGAATGGCTGTTTGCTTTATTTGCAAAGCAGCACACATCTACTCCCTAGAAACACAGGCAGCATAAGTGATAAAAGGAACCGATCTAACGAGAGGCGATGTACATAAAAAAAATTCTGTGCTGCACCAGGAGGTGGGTGTGCTAAATACAATTTAAAATAGGGTAGCTGACATCAGAATATTCTAAATGACATCTTACCATAGTGAAATAACTTCTTCATTCTTTCAGACTAATCATTTTAACCATACAGCTATTTTACCACACATAATCTTAAGATCAATGAACTGTTGTGGAAGAGGACAGGCAACTCCACATCACGCAACAAAAACCCATTCAGTATACCCTCTCACTTCCTAAATCTCACAAAAACACAAAACTTTGAATTTTTCATATTATTATACATACTATTGTAGAAAATTCTATGTTAGATTTTCAGCCAGTACTTTTCTGATATGTCAAAAAAGAAAACTTCAAAACATAAGTTGCAGTTTCACAAAGCTACAGATCTAGTTCAATAAATTTATGAAGTTACCTTTGTATCCCAGTCTTTTATACTCGTCAGAAGCTTCACAAAAAGGCACTGAAAATCTATTGGAAAATGGTTTTTTAACTGTTTCTCCAAGCTTATTTTAAGTAGCAATATAAGCAGCAGCCATATTTCTTGGTCAGTATATCCATCATTAATTACTGATGTACAGAAAACTAGAAACTTTAAAAGAAATACAAAGCATTAAAATATGGAAGTGTTTTAGCATATTTTGAAGCATGATGAATTAAGTTTTCCACACTCACATTAAAATGTACCTCAAATGATGTATTGTTTTGGCAACACTTGTTTAGTAACATATCCCATCCCCCAGTAATAGCACCCTTTTTTTAATGAACCTGCTGGAGGCTCATTTATTTTCAGCAATGGCAATATTCCCCAAACACTACTGGAGCAGGAAAGATTTTTCTTTACTACATAGATAATCCTTCTTTAACTGAAGGAAAGGCCAAAAGATTTTCTAAATACTCCAGTAATACTGAAAATTGAAATCAGTTGATAGTTTCTTCTATGTGAGAGAGCCAAGATGTTCTATAAAGTGCCACAGCTGTAAAAGGGAGGCAGCAAAACTCTGCAATAAACTCTGCTGAATGTGAAGCTGAAGTCTCAGGATAGCACCTACTCAAACACCCACTCAGGACTAGATTGCAAACCCTGTCCTCCCTCCCAAAAGAAAATACGCACACAAAAAAAGAAACCCAACCCACAAAAACCTTGGCATTTTCTCACCTTAATCACATTAATTAAATTGCTTTTAAGCAGAGTGGGGAATGCTGGACTGGCAAAGGCTACACATCCCCTTGGCCGTTGTTGACTCTCTGTTTCTTGCACCTGACTTCTAATAGAAAAAACACAGTTTAAGCAAAAAATGAACAATTCAAAAGCCCACAAAGGCTTATTGACATCAAACTGAAGAGAAAAAAAAAATCCTGCATTCATTAAAATGCCTTCAAATTAAAATAATCCTCAGTTACAGAGAATCTAACACACACATCTAACTCAACTTGCAGCCAATTACTGCCCAGCTATTCAGCCAATATTCCTGTAAACCTTCATTAGGAAGATGCAGGACAAAGGACAATGCTCTGGTTTGCTGAATCCTTACCTAGAAGGCATTGAATTTGAATTCCAGGGTTGTTTATTCTTACTAAAACCTGAGCCAAGAACTTATAGAGTATGGGAAAGGAAATAAAGAAGAACCATCTGATTCTACATTCTAAGCACAAGACTTGCTTTCACAGGATCTAGGCAAAAAGTATCAAAAGGAAAACACTTACAAAATATCATGTTCATTGAAGGAGGGTTGAAGATGTTGCAGTGGAAAGAGAGATCTGAATCCAATACCCATATTGACAAAAACAGCTGATATATCAGCTATTGAAGGAATCCATGGTTTAAACTGTTTACCATTGATGGAAGCTACAAATAAAATACATGGAATAGATTAGTTTAAATTTAGTTCTTAGCATTAGTTCCTTTTAAGGGAAACAAATAAGCTTAGCAGTTTGCATCAATTCTAGCAGCTCTCATCTCAGAGTAGTCAGTACATTAAACAGTAAGCTTATTTTCAGAACAAGGAGGGAGGAAAAAATTCTAATATGGTATTTTACACTAGGGAAACATCTTGCCTACATAACAGGTCAATTACTTTCAAATTCCACCCATTTTCTGTCATAGTTCTCTTTCATCACAAACAGCAGAACAAGCAACAAGGCTTAGACAAAAACAATATTTTTGTCTAAGAGATAAATTACTGCCTGTGTAGGTAAAGGCAAGAGGGTGTTATCACACAGTGGGACTGGAAGAGAAGCTAAGATTTGAAACCAGGCAAGGTTACTGGAACAGAAGTGGTAAACAGGGAGCTCCCAGCCTTAATTAATTGTTTGAATGTTCATTTCATTATCTTGAGCTGTTCATTCAGAATCAAGCCTAATGCCAGCAAGGCACAAAATAAAGGAGGCTACATTCTCTCTGGTATCAGCCCTGATTTCAAACAAGAATTAAAATACAGGG
The DNA here is from genome assembly GCF_971803275.1 of Cyanistes caeruleus. Taxonomy (NCBI): domain Eukaryota; kingdom Metazoa; phylum Chordata; class Aves; order Passeriformes; family Paridae; genus Cyanistes; species Cyanistes caeruleus. The sequence continues at coordinate 13,036,218 of NC_141708.1, read as the reverse complement.
TATAGTTTGGACAGGCCTGAGCAAATACTCCAAAAGAACCACATTAACAATATTAACTGGTAATCTTAAATTAATATCACTTTTGATGGATCTGAATGAAGACATGGGAAGCAAACAAAGGAACTTGTAGTGGAGAAATATTTGAGTACAGACAAAGGAAGAAGACAAAACACAGAAGACATTAGCAGCACTGTGGGCTGAAGTAGATCCTTCAGTGTTTCTGTGCAGGTGTATGATTCACTTCACTTTTGTCATTTATCTGGAAAGCAAATCATGAAGTGCTACATACTGGGTATGACAGGGGGGAAAACTCCTTGTAATCCTTAAGATACAAATGTCTGCATCATCCAAAGTAAAAGATGGAAAGGAAGGCAAAATTGTTAGCAGACTGAGCTTCTCTTCAGGTCAATTCTATTTGTGAAATACCAGGAGTTTAAAAGGCTCTGAACAGGATGCACTACTTTGGAGGTATGTGCTAGGACCACATACTGGGATACAGGCTGCACACACTCACTGAAGGTCAGCCCACAGCATTTCTGCATTACTTTAGTAAAAATAGAGTCTAAATTCAAGCCAAAATCACCCTACAGAACTAGAACCTTTTACTTCCTCACTAACATTTTTCTAAACTGAAGAGAGGAGAAGTGCTTTCATTCAGGTGGTCAGTTTTCCATCCTTCAAATACTTACAGTTTTTTAGTGTTAGCTCCATCAATCTCTCTAAGATCTTGGTGGAAACACAGTGGTCAATATGAATAGACATCATCTGTGAAGAGAGGAGAAGCTACACATTAAAAACCAGGCTGCATGACAGCATCAGTTTACTTTCAATTAGGGAAAAAAAAACCAAAAACACATCAAACCAGAACAAAAACACCACCAAACTTCCCAGCAGAGTAAAATGAGTAACAGATTAAAATACAAACAAACAAAAAAATCTAGTCCCAAAGCCTCTAAAGCAAGATACACCAATGAGAACAGAATACTGTGAATACTGATTATTTCAAGCAGTGCAAAGATGACATGAATACTTTAATTATTTACAGTATCAGAATGCTGTAACCCCATGTTGGTTTATAAACAAGTTTTGAGGTTTAAGAGAATAGAAAGGATCACGTACCCCTTTGGAACCCATTTGCATCTGTGATCAAACTGAGCTCCCTGAGCAGGAGTGGAGGCAACAGAGTTAACTACACTCTTTTCAAGTGATAGACAAATTGGATATATGTAATACTAAACCCAAATGAATTATTAGTTTTTCACATAACTCTTAACTACAAAAACATGATTATGAAGTACAGTTCAGGTTTCTTGGAGCACTTCACTGGCTCAACAAAAACTACTTTTTCTCCCCCAAGTGCTGGACAGTTTCCTGCTCTGTAACTGATCTCAATTGGCTCACACTTCTTCCTTATTAGAGGAACACCAGAGCTCACAGAAAGGTGGAAGGCAATTTTTTTACTGGCTGGAGGGAAGGACATGAAAGAGCACTTGCTTTTGGCAAATGTAGGAAGCCAATCAACAGACTGAATTTCCCAGGTGGTCCAGATTTTTTTTGTTTCAGATGCAGTTAGAATGTGGCAATTAACAACAGAATGGAGACTGGAGGGGGGCATTTTCATGAGAAACAGCACTGTGTAAATTCCTGGTGATCCAGACACTGACATATTTTGAAAAGAGAGTCACCACACTTTGAGAATGACTCCAGACTTCTTCCTGAGCCATAAGGTACCTTTTCCAAATGAAAATTATTTGATAATGCTAGTATTACTGATGATTTAGAAGAGGATACATGTAGAAAATGGTACTTTTGCATACTGCAGCATGCATGGTTTTTCTAAGGGTGAGAGAAAATAAGATTAGCATTTGCTCATGGTTCGGCCCACAGCACCTTTCCTCATCTACTGTGTCCTTTTTCAATGCAGTAGCATATATGAATAGGGACATGCAGCTTTGCATTCACTCAGAGTGTGGAGAAAAGGCACTCCATTGTTTTACCCCTAGTGACAATCAAAGTATTTCAGACTGGAGAACAAATCAGAACCCAGGAGGAAAAAATAATATCCGATTTAAAACTTGGTAATGGAACAGACTTCAACTGGCTTCCAGGAAAAATATTATACACGCACAGAGTTATTATATCTGCATGAATAGCAGAGGCTTACCTGAAAAAGCCACTTTAGAATTGGCATGGAACACAATGTATTGTGGTAAGCAGAGCTTAGAACACCATTAACAACTAATAAAACTTGCTGCCTTATACCACAACTGTAAGAGAAAAATGGGGGCAAGGAAAGAGGGTAAAAATCAATTAATGGTTGCATCATCACTTTCACAAAAAAGCATAAGAACTTTCTCACCCCTCAGATCATCATCAATAGCAAAGAAAGATCTGAATACGCAAAACAGATGTTATTCTCATGCTATTACTTATATAAAATGTCATCATAATCAAGCCTTGATTTTTAATAGCAATCAAATTTACAAATGTCATTTAGAATAACTATCTTTCTCTCTATAAAGCCATACTACACAGTCTGGAAACATATGGATTATGTAGGAATAATAGCTCCAAACAAACATTGATTTACACTATTGTACTATGAACCAATGTGCCTGACTACACATACAGCCTGCTATGCTCAGTGAGACTATTAAATAAGATTTTTAACTATCCAATGACCTTTACCAACACTTTCAGACTAAGAGAGTAAAAACATTGTTTTCAAACTTTTTAAAATTCCCTTTAAAATAAAGGTTCTGGAGACAAACTAATGCAATTAAAACCCCACAGCCTATCTCACTGTGCAAATTTACGGGGTGCAAACAGTAGCTGTTGGAAGAACAGAAAGTGTGCCATTGCTGTTACTCAATTATTGTAGCTTTAGTCACCAGGATGAGCTCAGTTGGTCAAAGCAGGCTGCTAAAAACACCAACTTCATGGGTTCAAACTTTGTATGGACCACTCACTTAAGAGTTGGACTTGATGATCCTTGTGGGTTCATTCCAACTCAGGATATTTTATGATTATTCTTTAGAAAGTTAGGGATGTCATAAGCAGCTGAATTAAAGATATCCCGTTTCCCACATATCCTTCTTCAGTCTCCTCTCTATCCTCTAGATCACATAACTCTGGCAAGAGATCTGTGTCCTAACTCTTACACATACCCTCTACCTGCCTGACTGGTAAGGCCTCCATGTGCCAACTGGGCAGCTGGTACGTGCCAGCTGTGCCTACTGGGCTGAATGCATAAGCAATTAAATTGTAATTGCCTTCTGCAAGGGATGATCAGTTTAATTCTCATTCCTCCAGTCACTGATTTACAAGATGCTTTTGAAGTTCATACCCTTGTGATCTCCAAAACATAGTAATAGAAAGGCTTGAAGCCAAAGGAGCGTATCACAAACACCACTTCCTCAAGAGATGAAAAGTCACTCTCCTCCTCTTCACACCCACAACTGCACATACACACGTATATAAAATCCTTTGAGAGTAACTGAACTCTCTCAGTTCCTCTTACGGATGTTTGGAATAAAATACCAAATGAAATAACCAGAAATTTTCAGGATTTACACTTGTGGCATTAGGCAAGTATTTGTCCAGCTATTAGTAGTGCAACAGCCTTGTAAATATAGAGCAGAAATGCCTCTGGGTTACAGAGCAGTTGTTTATGTACACACACAAGTTGGTGGCTCAGTGACTGAATCTAACAGATGTCAGAGATCCTGACCCTCTGCAATCCTCATCAGATGGAGCCTCAAGTGCCAGACCCATCCAGGAGGAAGCACCAAAAGGCTGTCAGCAGACATAATGTAACACTAGAAGGTCACAAATAGATAACCACAAAGGTCTTTCAGTCTGCAGATAGTTAAGCTTGTGTTCATTGTAATGTTTCACTTCTACATTTGACTTCCACAAACTGGTAAGGTTATCAACGATAGCCCCATGTGGTAGAAATATGGAAGAGGCCAGAACAGCTGGTTTTCCTAATGTCTCATTTAAAAAGTTTTTCAAGGATTCCAGAGGAGGAAAGAAGGAAGCTTCAAATTACAATTTACTGTCCTGTAATGTTAACTCAGGAAGGAAAACTCCAGGGAAAGAGAGTCAGTCTTGCCTACTTACTAAGACAGAATCCATTTGCATGCAAAGATTAAACAGTATCTTAAAATTGTTAAAAATAAAATAAAATTGTACAAATAAACACAACAAAGTGAAGAGTATATTCTTACCTAAGAAGCAAATATTCTATATGATTTTGAGGGACAAAGTGAAAATTCCTCAAGTCAAGGTTATGTTGAGTGAAGATTTTCCCAGCAGCTGATAAATCAAATAAATCTTCTCCAGGATGTTTGTCAGGTATGACATAAGTTACTACTGAAAATCTCTTTATAAATGCCCTGTAAAATTCAAAACAGCTTTTATCAATTCAAACACTGAGAAGCTATTTGCTGCTTGAGAATGTAATTTGCAGGTGATGAACACATCAGTCTTATGTGAAAGCTGAATTGTTAGAATACAGTTGCACCCAAGGAAATCCATCCAACCCCAAAAGATTTTAACATGGTTCTCATTAAACATACTAACAGTTGTTGGAAACAGAGAGAGGTTGGGGGGAGGTGGAAAGGCTAAAAAAGCAAAGATCAAGATTGAATTAGTTGTGGAGTTGCAAGGACCTGTGTTCTTCCGAGAGATCGTGTCCACTGGCATTGTCCTCATTTTCTCCACCCGAAGCATTGTCATCTCTTTCTATGTCTTCCTGTAACTGTTTCTCTATTTCCTCTAACCTGAAAGAACAGCAGCAGTAGAGCATTATCATCACAACTTAATATTTACAACAAAATCAACAAAATGCAAGCTCTGAATGTGAATCCTGGAGTCAGGAGCCAGTTACACATGGTAAAACCATGTGGACATTGCATATGTGTAAAACCCAAGGCAAAGTGAATGGTTCCCAAAACCTAATCAATTTCCAGCAGCACAATCAATCACTGGTTTGTCAGACACAAATACTCAACCAATAAAGGTTTTGTAATTGCACAAAACTTGCCATCTTGTGGATGAATGTTTACTTTTTTCTAACCAGCAAAAAAGCATTTTATTTGTTAAACATCAATAGTTACAGGGGTATCTGCTACTCCATGGCAGTCAGCCCATAGCTACCAGGGTCAAATTCTTTAATCAAAACAGTTAATCACATAAGCAGTTAAACACATATACCCATCACCACCACTTGCTATTAACACATAAACCAATTTCACTTCCTACCCAAAAGATCTCTTGTAAGAATACTCATTAGTTCTGTTCACTGACCTGTGTAACTACTCAGACAACAATAGCCTGCAAAATTCGGCAACCAATATTGAGCTACAAATGCCTTTAAAAAAAACTACTATAGTCAGTCTACATAAATATTTCTATTTCATGCCTGACCAGCAGCTGCTAGCTGGCTCGCTGACCTAAAACAAAGGCAACAGTAAATTTAGCCTGGCTCTTCAGGGGTAAACAGATGTATCACAAATCATTCCTTGTTGCTTGGAAGGAGCCTGTCATTCAGCTTTTACAATTTAAGCAACACTTGTAGGTCCTGTCAGTTCAGTTGTAAGTTGGTGGCATCAGCAGGAAAAGCTTAGCTTGCTGCCAATCAAACTCCATCAATTCAGGGGAGACAAGGCAAATCCAAGCTTCTACAACACCATCCCACGTTTTTCAAACCAGCTTTAAGAAACAAACCTTCTAGATTCTTCTTTCTCCTTCAAGAGATGATCTAAGCTGTTCACATATGACACCTTGCTTAAAATAGGAGTCTTAGAAAGCTGTAAATGAAACAGTAAGACATTTAAAAAACACCATAAGCCATCAATTCATTATTAGACAATAATCAAAATAGAAACCTCTTCCAATTTTAATGATATTTTACATGCAGACATAAACCTAAAGGAGACCCTACAAAACAGAAGGATTATCCATTTAGGTTTCTCAGTCCCTTGACAATTTTACATAATGATCAAATCTCTCTGTGACTAATTTAGAAATAACTGTTTCACAGTGGATCTGAACAGTGAAGCAAGTCTCTGCATGTCTGGGGCTGACCTTCACAAAGAGCCTGACCATCAGAAGCTTCTAACCTCACAACTTTACTATTATTATCATCCACTGAGACCCCAGGAATCCCCATTCTTGTGCATGAGACAAAGAACCTCCAAAAATTACTCATTTTTTTTTTACTTTCAGAGTCCCTAGAGGGCAAAATTCCAGTGTTTGCTAGATCACCTCTAAATTAATCAAACAAAACAAAACTTCCAATCAAAATCCCAATACAAAACCAAATTAAGGAGCTAATAAACAGAACAACACAAAATTTTAACGAATTTTGCTAGTGGCTTGTTTTTTCAGTTGCCAGTCTTTTATTCATCTTGTAGCATACAACAGATTTGAAATATTTTATGGCCATGATTCCATTCTTTGGACAAGCACAGCTCTTCTGACACCACCCTGATATACAGTCACCTTTTAAATGTAGCAAGCAGCATGTCTTTGTGTGGGAAATCGTGTAGGAAAGCTGAACACTTCTCAGGTTATTTTATATTTGGTTAATATCTGTCAAGTAACTGTTGAACTGAGAAATCAAAACTTTATTTCAATGTACACACATGCCCTTTCTTACAAAAGAAGACTGTGGGTATATGCAAAAATCACCGTCATGGAAGTGTTGGGACAGCTCTTAACTGTTTTGTCTTACTTGGCCATTAATTAAATCAGGAACAGGCCAGCCAGATGTTGTGGTCACAGACATGTCCCACAAGCATCTGATCTAGGCTGTGTGTGTTTATCAGGCTTAACCATTAACCAGGTAGTCATGTTGGCCAAGATTGTGAAATACATATGAAACCATACAACTCTGATCTATAACACTCTTGATTACAGAATCATAAGAACAGATTAAATAATTACAGCTGCTCAACATCTGCCCTTGGAGATAGTAACTCAGTCAACAAATAAACCCTATCAGAGATTGAAAAGTGTGAGGAATGGGGAGCCAGAAGAGAGAATTTACACAGGTATCCTGCTGTTAGTTTTCCACTCCAGAAACTAGTGATGGGCTGACCCCAGGCAGCAGCTAAGCACCACACAGCTTGGTCATTTCCCCAGACAGTGGTCCAGGGAAAAGCAAGAAAAGCAAAGACAAGAGAATTCACACCTTAAGATAACAACAGTTTAATAAGGGAAAAGGCATAAGCAAGAAAAGAAAAAGCAATTCAAAAGGCAGTCACTCAACACCTCTGACAAGCAGAAGGATGCCCAGCTACACTCTGAGCAATGGCTACAAGCCAGACTAATTCCCTCCACTTTATTTTTTGATTGCTGAGCATGACATTATGTGGCATGGAATATATCCCTTTGGTCATCCAGGGTCTGCTTTCCAGGCTCTGTTCCCTCCCAGCTTTTTATCTGGTCTAGGGGGGCAGCATGGGAAGAAGACAAAGCCTTGATGCTGTGCAAGTACTGCTCCACAATAAGTAGAAGACTGGTCTATTATCAACACTGGATTTGCCTGAAACACATGGCACCATACAGCTGTTATTAAGAAAATTAATTCCAACCCAGCCAGGCTCAGTACAAAAATCTTTGTTTAAATAATACAGCCATTTTCAACCTGCACTAACTGTCAGGAATGCCACACTAAGACCTGCTGCAGGTAGGTCCCTTCCCTATTAAAACATTATTTTACAATAAAACTTCAAAATCACTACCTATTTGACAAGTTCTTATTGAATAAATGAACTAATTTTTAAAAACACAGACCAATTCATCACCATAATATCCTATACACAGGGATTCAAAGATGTCATCTATCCCTTGTGATCAGAATTCATTCCACTTTTTAAAATCCTAAAATACTTCCAATTTCCATGAAGTACAACCTCAAAGAAAACACCACACTTACTCATATGCAGATGTCTGACAATCACAGACTGTGTCAAGGATATATGACTGGAGCCTAGCACACAGATCTCTGAATGTACATCTACATCAATTTCCTCCTTCCTTCGACTCATGAAAATCTTACCTGACTAGGAAAACAAAAACATTAGACTGCACACATCTTCTAAAAATAACCTCCCAACTTTGGTGGGGGGGAACCCCAGAACTCCTAGAAACAACCAGAAGGGATAGAGCTAAATCAATCTGGCAGTATAAACCATCCTTCTCAGACATTCCCAGGACAAGAACAGTTAACAAGCACATCCCTGCTCCACCTACACTGTAACTGTACAGCAGCACAGGATCCTTAAGCCAAGTAAGCAGTTTTGCAGACAAGTAATTATGAATTATCATGCATTACAAATAAGAGAGAAAATAATATAAAGATACAACATAACAAAGCTGATTATCTGCTATCTCATTACACTCTGCTGTAGCTTTAATGGGCTAATGAGAATCAGCAAGAGGGGACTGAGTGTTGGTGCAGAATACAATTTTGACTGAAATTAATGTAAAGTAACTATTACCAATCAGTCACACACATCCTGACTACTGTTAGCAAGAGTTCTACTGGCATACTTAGACAAAAACTTGACTGAGTTTACAAGGCTTACTCAATTTTCTTAGAAGACACAGTCATGGTTTGTGCCCTGCATGGTAGTGGAAGAGGTACTCGAACATGGACATCTCATCTGCTAGAGCAGCTTGTTATTTAAAACTGAACTAAACAGCAGAAATTAGATCACTAGCACAACTGAGCAAGTTGCTGTCTGTATGTGCCAGATGGAACAGATAAGGTTGGAGGCAGTTTGATTTTTGAGTATGAGATATCTCCATTCAGCTGGGCCTCTGACTGTGTTTTGGGGGTATATAGCTACTATGTAAAATTTCATTCTCCTAAAATTTGAAATATGGGGTAATAACTTAGCACCTATTGGGCCTTGTATTGTGCTAAAATCTATATTATTTTTCTTGCAAATAACATCCATAAAAGAATACTTGAAAGAATGTATTTTTTTTGTTTTTAGCCAACTTACATGAAGCTTCAGTAATGGAGTTACAGTGTCTTGAGAAACACTGTCAAAAGAGTCTTCCAGAGTTCTTGACTCTGGCTTGAGACTTGAACTGAGAATTTTTTGCAGCGGCATTAAAATTTCTTCTTCTTCTTCATCATCATCATCTAGAATGGATTCCAAAATGTCATCTTCACTCTCAGAGCTGCTTTGCCATTTTCTGTTCAGCTTGGACTTGTGTGTAAAGTTCCTTTTAACTTCTAGTTCTCCTGAGGTTTGTGAAGACTCATCATCACTGTCCGTGAAAGACTCTGTCAAAAGCGCTGAAGGGGGAACACCTTTACCGGTCTCTGGGGACAGTCCAAACGTCCCAGGGATTTCCATTCCACCAGAATCAGGAGTATTTTCAGAAACCTCATTAATTGTATTTGAAAAACTGTTGCTGGGTTGAATACTGTATCCTTTATTCCATTCATGTTTTTCTGGTCTTTTATCTTGCTCTTTCTTAGCATCCAATACCTGAGATAAGCCAGCAAACTGGAGAGGGGATTTCACGCCTTTTGTTTGTGTTAAATGCTGGGGGGAAGGCAAGACAGTACTTTTTTCCTGAGAAAAAGAAAGGGACTTTTCCAAGAAAAAGCATGAGTTAGCCAGCTGCAATTGATTCTCTTTGGTATCCACAACAGAAATGTGGTTATTTTTAGCAGGACTGTGTGCAGAATATGAAGATGACAAACCTACAGAAGAGTAATTATTTTTCTCCTTTTCATTGCTTGAGTTGAGGAATTCCTCTGAAAAAGTCAAATCATGTCTAGACAGGGCAGCAGGCTCTTTGAGCTGAAGAACATCATCATGAGGAGACTTTAAAAATATATTTTTTACAAAGTCACACCTCCTATATTTGCATTTTGAAGATGATCTACTAAAAGCAGGGTCATTCACTTCAGATTGATCTGAACTGTCTACATCCACACCCATGGCAGTGTGTTTTCTTTTCCCAGGAGAGTCTCTTGATTTGGATAGCCCAAAGGACACCTTAAGGAAGTGTGAAGGAACAGCTGAGCTCTTTGGTGCACCAGAGGCCATCTCAGATGATGTTCTAAATGCATGTGGAATAGATGCCTCATGTTCCAAAAACTGTGTTAGCCTTGGCTGAGATGGGTCATCTGTGAAGTGTTGGAGAAAAAAATAAAACACCGTTATCACTTCTAAAAAAATCAAAATAGTAACAATCTTAGTTCTAAAAAATCAAACATGTAACAGCTTTCCATTTAAAAAACTAACTCCTGTTTAAGTCAACTAGAACTAGAGCAGCAAAGAGTCTGATGGGTTTCCACAGCCATAGACATCCTTTCTTTTCTTTTTAAATTTTAATCTCCCTATTGACCTACCTCAAGCTTTTTAGATTCCATTCTACCACCCATAGAACAAAATTATGTGGTTAAAAAGGTCAAAAAGCAACAAAAATACCAGCTCAACTTTAGTGGTTGCTTCAACAAGAAAATTCTTCCTGGATTAAACTGAAAGGCACAATTTACTAACCACCACAGAAAACGTGGATTATCCAAAGCACAAGAGAAACCATAAAAATAATCTGGGATCAAGATTTTAAGAAATGAAATATCACAAATTTTAATTAAGTTCTAATTAATGTGTTTTACACTAAAATCTTAAGTTACTTTAAAAACTCTTCAAATTTGCCATATATTAGAAATACTATTGACTATTCAGCAGCAAATATTGTTTTAGTAAAAGAAAATTAAAAAAATTCAAGGGAAAAAAGCCATTAAAAAGAGACACAAAGTGATGAATTTGACTGATTCATTAATTCTATAATAACAGCAATGCTCTTACCTGAGGCAATCTCCCTTGAACCAAAAGGCATTATTTTTCTTATAGGACATCCATTTCCCTAAAAATAAAGACAGAGGGAGTAAAAAAAGTTAATTGTATACTTTTTAAAAACAATGTTGAATCCAGCACAGACTTAGTTTGACACACCCCCATAAATATGTTAACAGACCTCATTTCAAGAAAAATTTAAAACACAGCTGCAAAGATCTCTCCAGAACCCAAATCATAATTTTTTTCTTCAGATTAAAAGCAACCTGTAATTAAATACTATATTTTTAATAGGACCACTCCCATCTCTATCTAAATACTGACTTAAATGCGTATATCTGAACTGCTATTAACTACAACTTCTAAATAGCAGAAATTTGCCAGTCTGCTCCCTAAGCCACATTGTAAAACACAAGATTATAAGGCATTTAAGATAAAGGCATCTTTTTCTACAAAACACAATTTCAAGTTACAACTTCTATTGCATTTCTATGCTTGCATCTAGCCCAGAATATCTCCCCTATTTTTAAAACAGGATTTTTCACTGATTGTAAAATGATGAAGAACCAGATTGTAAAATAAATAAGAATCAGCTTACCCAAGCATGACTTAAAACTTCCAAAGGAATTGCAAAAGAACATAAACTTCTGTTACATTTGATAGGTCAGTGATTTCCACCTTTAATAACTCTCTTAAAAACACCTGATGCAAAACATTTGTTCCTTAGAATGGCTTTACAGAATGTGGCTAAGATTGTTTCAATTTCTGCTTCTCCCATTCCCTTTCTCTGCAGAGAGCTTCCAGTGACAACATAAATGCAGAATCAGTAGGAGAGCAGGGCAGTGGGGAAATCAGGCTTGAGCACAGAGATGTGACGCTCACAGTGCCATTATTTCCAGCCCAGGCTTTTCAAATATCAGCTTCTGGAGGCGAAACCCATTTGTCAGAGTCTGAGCTGGAGTCTGTGAGGTCCATACAGTCATTCTTCTCAACTATTTCCATAAGACAATGGTGCTCTCCTTACACCCAGACACTTGTCATTTCTTCCCTGTTCTGGCTAGGCAGTCTTTTCCTTTTTGGTCAAGGAACACATGTGAGACGCTGCAGCAACGAAGAGTTTCTGAATCACAATTTTTGGGTACAGCGAACCCAGGGGCCTGCACACTCTGCCATTCTCTGACATGTTTACACTGTCCTTTTCCTCAATTCTTTTCCAAAAGACACCTACCACAGGACTCATTTGGTGTTTGGTCTGGCATCTTTCTCTTCTGACCTTCTTTGGGGAAGATGAATTCTTTTCAAAACCTTCAGTGCGTAAAACTGACAGTCCCATTCCTTCATCTTTTACATTTCCTTTGTCTGGTGAGGACAGCACAGTTCTGTCTTTATGGCCATGGTCTAGGAGAGAAAAGACTAATTATCACAAAAACTATACTGGAAGAAAAAAAAAAATACAAAACAAACCTCATTATAGTGTATTACTTGGTATTTTCTCTCTCTACCACATGTAATCCAAAATTAATTAACTTAACCATCCAGTTTTGCTACTGCTATGCAAAGAATCACATGACCTATGATGCAGCTTCAGTTGTTATAAACAATCTGGCTTAAGCATGAGGCATAACTTGAACTAATAGTTACATCACTATTTAAAGAAATGAAACAGGAAATTAGTATTTTCATTTACATTATTAGAAAAAATTTAAGTGCGCTCATTTTGATATATTTGTTATTATGTTGCTGCTCCAATATGGAATGAGATTGGAAAACCATTGTACACACTAACACAATTAAAATTCATATAAATGTCTTCCACTTAAAAAAACAACATATTTACCTTGACTTAAAACTGGTTTGAAGAAATCTGTAATCATCTGGTTTCTAAAGAGAAAACATAACTTCATCATTTTAAAAGAACAACACCTAAATGCCCATTTGGTGACTGTTATATAATTAAAATACTGTAAATTATTTCTACAGATTTTCTTTAATGCCAGCAGCTCTTATTTCTGATAAATCAAAAAACATCATCCTCTTCACCTTCTAGCCTTCACTCTGCTTGGCTAATGAAGTTAACCTGACAATTTCCTCACTCAAACTGTTTTCTTTATAATCCCTGTAAATCTTAAGCACCGTTTCACCTTAAACTACGTTTTCCTGAATGGGACTGACCTCACCTGCATCCAGTATTCTAGGTGTGAACAGCACATTATGTGATGACATTAACAACCTCCCCATGTCCACTATTACTCTGAGCTGCTAACTCAAGTTAGCATCTCACCTGGCTTCCAACAGAGACAGCAGCCTACAGCCACCTACAAGATAATTATTAGCTTTAAATCAGAAGTTTTTTTCTCTGGCAAGAACAACTGGGACTTGAGAACACCAAGGCTTTCTCCACTGAAGAATATCACTTTGAAAAATGGGAAGATTGGCTGAACAACAAGCAATCTGAACAACAAAATACATCAGAATCTGTGAACTTGGTATCTTCTTCCACACAGTTTGCTAATGACTTTAAGGCTATACAGAGTTTTGGAAGTGTCTCAAAGTTCAAACGAAGTATTGAACAACTGTTCATGTTGTTGCAGGAACAGCAGAGGTTGGTTCCACATTTTCCTGTCTTTCTGTACCCTCTTACATTGTTACTGCCCGAGCAACAGTGATAACCAAGGCAAAACCTACTAACTCCGGAATCTAAGGTAATATATTCAAGTATCCATAAATGACTGTGTCCTCACAGACTCATAACCATTTTTGAATGGCCTAGAATGAATGAGACCAGAGGAAACCACTGCTCACAAATTAATTTTGATTTAATCTTGCATCTCTCTAAGCTTTTAACCATCACTTTTGCATTTTCTAACATGGCTTTTGTGTTTTTAGCATGTACAGAAATACAAAGAGCTGTTTATAATGCACTGATACTTCTTAAATCAGGATACCCACAAGCACTGATATTTGAAGATACTGTAACTCAGTGAAAATTCACCTGTAATCAGAATCTGTGAGTGCACAAAACTAGGTTTGGTGTACCAAAGAAAGCAGAGAAACTACTTGTCAAAGATTGGCTACCTCCAGCTTGTCCCAGCTCACTTTGACATAGGCCAATATACGTGTGCTCTTCCCTCATGCTACATCAACAGTGTTAAATTTTTGACACTAGGATCTCAATTCCATTAGACAGGTTTACTGGCACAAATCAGTTACCTGGTGGTAGCTTAAGCTGGTGCCTCAAAAAAGGAACCGCAAACAAAAACCCCTGGGCAATCTGAACTACTCAGCAGTCCAGGTCAATAAGTGATTTTAGGGTCTGGGATCCTGTCAGTCTTCATTGGTCCACTGTTCTGCTACCCAGTGGTGCTCTGTGGTCATATTCACGCCCTCTTAGGCTGTTTCAGGGGGAATTTCAGTTGGTTCTGTGGTCCATATTGTAATATGGTTGTTAACATTCACATACCACGATTTATGGGCTGTCCACTCCAGCTATTAATTTTAAAGTAATATTTAAGCCATTAACATTGTCTAGTCTAACAGCTGTTAATGTTCAGGTTGTTAGACCCACGTTTTGCTATAATCCATCTTTGACTTACTCAACAGAGCCTTGTCGTTCAAGTTAAGTTCAACTTGCGGCCTAACAACTCTGGCTGCTTACATCGCTCAGCTACTTTCAAATAAGAGAAAAATTTCTGCACACAGGGTCCCCATATTTCAGTTCAACAGAAGAACCAAAGACTTAAATGCAGGTTTATTCACTGTTATTGCTGCTGCCGGATTTGTTTTTCTGCCCTAGACCTCCTTGCACTCCACACTGGCCTCACCTGCTCACAGCAAAGCCCTCTCCACCTCGCATTCCTCAGGACACACCCGCTGCTTGCTTGGAGTGCTCTCCAAGTGCTGCAAAACCATCCGGTGCCTACAGCTTTCCACACTGTGTATCCTTCCAAACCCCTCCTAACTAAATTTTCCTAAGTGACTGTACTTCTTCCTTCCCCATTAAAGCCCCACACTGCACATGAAGCACTGCTGGCAGGCCACATCTCCTCTTCAGTTACCACTCAGATTCCCCTCTGTACTTAAATCTTGAAGACAAACTGTGAGGGACAGAAATGTTAAAGGTCACTGACTCAAACAAACAACATTGCTGAGGCCCAGGCTTGCACCCCGCAATGGAAGGGGGAAGAAGAGGGGGGTTTGTGTGCTGTGTTGAAACCTCTGATCTGCCTAAGACAGGAGAGGCTGTACACCCAGCACGGGAGGATGGCCGCGACAAAACGAGCTGGGGCTTGAGCCAGATAAGGTGAATAAGGCATAGACCCTGTGTAGGTGGGAAAATGCTTTTTATCACATCAGTGTCCTCCCTTACACACATGGCTCAGGTGTCAAACAACACCTCCCCACCCACGGGGAGGTATTGGGATTTTCACACCTAGGCCTGAAGGTGCTTATCCCTCCTAATAAGACATAATATGAGAAACACCAGACTAAGATAGGGTCATAAACCATCAAAGACCCCTAAAGTGCCCCCAGACTCATTTCTGGGGCCTTGCAACAGACTTAATTCATCCTTTCCAAGGGAGGTACCTGGGCATTCCCACCCGAATGTCTATTAACCCACTGAACTCTGTTTTGGGGACTTCCCCCATCCCTAACTGATCAAGACAGCAAGCATCACTTTGAGCAGCAGACATCGGAATTGCAATGATATCTCTCCACAATCTATTCTTATCCTTGCTTTTTTTTCCTTATGTATTTTCTTAAGTGATATTTTCATACTTTTGTATTATCACATTAGTAGAGATAATAACCATAATGGCTACATACCTCATTTCCATTGCAACCAAATTATTCTAAAATAAACCCCATACGTGTATATACATATAAACACCAGGTATTCAGTGTTCTTTCTCTCAAATCTGCCCCAAGGGTCCTATTAACAAGAACCTCAGTTACTGTGACCTCCGAGGGCATCTTGTAACAAAACCAAAACCAAGGCCTTCTGCCATCTCTGTCCTTGTTTCCATAGCCACTGATTTCAAATGACTGCTTATGTCCTTCCCATGTTACTCTATTTTTTGCCGTCTTTTATTACAAATCCAAGACCTTTGTAACAAAAATTCTGCTTATTCCATAATTATACAAAGCCTTGTAAAAAATAACAGGGAATGAAGGCACTTCCCTTCTCCCTCAAGTTTAATTTGAATGAAGAGATGATGAGTGATTTGTCTTAGACTACTTGTTTGAAGGGGCTTATCCACCAATGCATTTGTAACCCTGCTTTTTGGAGTGCAAGGGTGAGGAATTGTCCAGCCAAGATTCTGTATAAGGTCTCAGACAAGGAAGTGCACTAGGAACTTCAGACAAAAGCAAAGGGTGGGGGAAAGAAAAAAAGAAAGAATGTAATACAGTACAAGGAAGAAAGTGAAGAATAACTGGGCCATCCAACCTGCTTTTCACAAACATATGAAAGTAAAAAGAGAAATGTGATTTTCTATGTGAATGGGGCCATAACTGTTCACAAACCATTCTCAGGAGAATCTCCACCCTTTAGTAGGAGGTTACTGTGTTTCACTCTTGCTAACATGACACTCACAGTTGTTCAATGTATCCATCTGTCTCAACTATACAGCCCTAGTTAACACTTTTCAGCAATATATATAAATTCAGCAAGACTTTTTATCCCAAATAAAAACTAGCACACCATATTTTGTGAAATCTCAGCTCGACTGAAACACCAAGGACCACTAAAAATCCAAAAGAAAATGCAAAATCCATAAATACACATGATCTCACACAACAAAAGAAAAAAGCTGCATGGCCAGGAGATGAACCTAACAGACCTTCCAGGCCTTTCAAAACTAAGGACACAGCCTGCAGGGAAGAGGGAAGGAGGAAATACTTTCACTTGCCTTAAAAAATAACCCCCTGAGCATTTGATAAAAGCAGTCAGTGTTTATAGCCACGTTCCTGGTTGTGTCTGGCTGGCCAAAAACTATCCTTTTAAAAAGCCGTATTGGAATACACTAGCAATAGCTCCAAGATAGCAAATTCACTTAACACAGGAATAAGCTACAAAAAGTTACTATATCTTTGATGACACAGAGTATCTTGAAAAGCTCGCAGGAAAATGAAAACAAAATAGGAAAAGAAAACCAGCCAAACCAGAAACTTGCATAGAAAAATTCAACTGCAACAAAACCGAAATTACAAAGTTTCGTTTCACTTTCCTGGGCAAAAAGTAAGATTGAAAAAGTTAACTATTTTTACCCTATCCCCTCTATTTAAAAGGCAGTGCTATCAAAACAGAGGATCTGAACAAATTAAGGTGTTACTAACAGCATAAGAAAATTATGACTTGTCTCATTCAGCAAGAAACAACTCGGCAGCCTCTGAAAAACCTCAAGTCTTTGGCAGAATTAGAATTTCTAGCTAGCAGACAAGTTTGTCAAGGCAGAAAACGCTGTCGGTGACGGTCAGTGTTTGCAGCGGGCAGCGTCCTGCAGCACCGTTAGCCGCCGGTCCCGGCCGGAGCAGCTTCGGAAGCTGAACCGACAGCCCAGGCTCTCGGTTAGAACCGAACCGCTGGAGCCGCTCAGCTCCGCAGGTGGGCTGGGTAACGCCAGGAGCTGCGGGGCCACACGTGGGACAGCTCCGCGATTCTGAAGGATGTACTGGAAATGCCAGCCACAACTTAGCTGGACACTCCCTTCAGACTCCTGGATGCTGCCAGAGGCCTCGGCCGACGAACGGCGGCTCCATGTGCCGGTTCCGATGAGGAGGCCGCCGCCGGGTCCCTTGGCGGCTGGAACACCGGGGCAGGCTCCCGGGGAGGTCCCGGTAACCCGCGCCGAGCCGACCCCTGCCACCCGCCCTGGGCACCGCGGCGCACACCGGCAGCCGGGCAGCCCGCTAGGCGGGCCCGGTGCCCGCCGACGACCGCGACCGCTCCTCTCCCGAGTCCCGCCGGTACCTGCACTCCTGGGCCGCCTCTCTGCCCGCGTCCGCCGGCGTAACATGGCGGCGGGACATGGCGAAGGGAGGGACCGGAGACGGCAGCCCCTCGCCGAGCGGTCGGGTCATGGCAAGAGCGGCCCAGCGGGGCCCGAGCGGCCAAGGAGAGCCGCCGCCCCCGGCAGCATCGCCAGGACCGCGGCTCGAACGCCCCACACGGCCGGAACGCCCAGCACCGCCGCAGGTCACGGGCGGGAGCTAACGGGCTCCGCTCTTCCTTTTTTTTCTAATGGTTCAGACGCTGATTGGCTGAGCGCCGCAGCAGCTGCGTCTCCCATTGGCTTCTTTCCTCTGGGGGCGGGACAGGAAGCTGGATCGTGGCTGTGATTGGTTACTGGGGGAGCGGAAGGCGGGAGCGCCGTTCGGCGGCCGAGGGAGGAAGGGTTGTTTGGCGCCTTGGTCTCGTGCCGGTCCCCCGCCCGCGCTGCCGCTCTCTGATTGGTGCGCTCGGGGCGGGCCCCGCGAGGCCCCGCCCCCTGCGCGCCCCCTGCACGCCCCCTGCGCGCCCCCTGCGCGCTCCCGGGCGGGGCACCCATGGCGGGGAGTTCCTCCTGCGAGCAGAGTGCCCATGGACCGGCACCGAGCTGCGGGCCGTGCGGCTTGCACTGCGGCTGGAAGGAGATCCAGGCTGCGCATCCGTCTCCAGAGCCGCGAGACAAGGTGGGGAGGCTAAAAAGTGGGAATGGGAGTAGCTTTTTCAAAATTACCACTAAAGCCTGCGCCTTCCCGTCCTCAGCCTGCTGTGCAAGATTCCCTCTGTGCCTGGACTTCCTCCAGGAAAGGAATCCTGAGTGGAATCCCGTGTCCTGCACCACCACCTGACAAACATTTTGGACAAAATCTTGGACTAGGCAACCTGCAGAACCAGCCCTGCCAGCTTAAAGAACGCCAGTACTGCTATCTGTAATATTCTGTGTAAATTCACATTGTTAGTCTGTAAAAACTAGCGGTATCAAAAAGTTGCTTTAACAGTTCAAAGTAGGCACTGCACAGATAGGAGATATTCCCTATATGTATGTATTGGGGTTTTTGTTGGAGGTTTTCTTTAGCACTTACCCTAAGAGCGGAGATGACCAAAGCCACTGTTTTCCTGATGCTTTTCTTGGATTCAGAAACACCAGGAGACAACTGACTCAAAGGAAAAGGAGTGACCCACCCCAGATCTCTTCTCACACCCTACCTTAGGCTGGCCTAGGGAAAGGCTGCAAAGCAGAAGTAACAGTAACACTGAACTGGAGGCACAGGACAAAATAAGAAAGTGGTTTTTGAACGCCTGAATATCTGAGTCTGCCCTGAGCTATGCACCCCACCCTTTTTGCCTATCCTTCAGTCTCTGTTTTTCAAAAGCTTTGAGCCATGTAATTTCTGATCTTTCAAACTGAGCTTCAAAAGTGTAAAACACTGGCTGCCATTGCAACATGCACCTTTCTTCTTCCTTGATTGAGCCCCTCCTACACGAATTCTGCCTTCAGCTGCAAGCTCTCTGTCCCAGGGACCACCTATGACTATTATATTCATAAAGAACCTTCCTGGAGTGGATCCCATTATTTGACAACACACTTCTAGACCCACTGTGCACAACACTACAATAATCCATGTTTATGCTAGGTGTAACTTCCTTGAGCAACAAATGAAGAACAGTTCAACTTGCTGTCGTGTAGATCTGCTTGAAAAGACAGTAGTGTATATATGAAGTACCATTAATAAAGTGTTAAAGTTTCATGCCCAGTGTTATCCAGGGATTCCAGAAATATTTTTATAACACATTAAAGGAGCAGATGAAATTGAAGTCCTATAAACATTTGCCTTATCTTTCAAGTTTAACAGTTTAACCATGGAAAATGACAATTGAGACATTTCTAGGGTTAAGTCACCTGGAGTCGTAAAGAATTTCTAAAAGACAACCAAGGAGCTGGATACAGAGCAGCTTTGACAGAATATCCAATTCCAGCACTGGTGATGGCAGGGTGAAGCTGTTTATCATGGGAAGTAAGGATGGGTTTCTGAAGTGGCAAAGGTCTGTAAAGCTCTCCTATAACTGTAAGTACAAGAATAAAAACAAACACAAGCAGTGAGGCCAGAAAAGGAAGATTTTGCAAAGTAACCACAGGGAGTGGCAGGTAAGGGCAAAGACCAGTATTGTCATAAATTACCCTCTTGAGATTAAGTGTTGTAAATTGCTTTTTCCCCCCATACAGGACCAAGTCTGTGTGGAACAGATGAACCAATATTTATTAACATACCTTTTATTAAGCTGTTGTAGTCAACTTACTAATAGCAGATCATTATCCAGACACTAAATTCAGTCATTCTGTCAAGATTCACACACATGCCATCACTCACCGCTACCCAGTAGGGAAGAAAAAGCTGACCACAGTGGTTTTCTCAGATACACACTGATGTGCCACTGACTTCAGGGTCAATGCTCAGAAAGAGAAAGGAAATGTTTAAAGATTTTCATTGTTTTTCCTGGGAGAACACGGATACTGAAAAAAGTTGTGGAAATGATGGAAGGGATAAAGCCCAATCTCATGTGGAAGTGTTCTGGTATAGGCAGCCATTATTCTTTATGCTGCACATGTAGAGAGCACTGCTGAAGTGCTATGCAGTCTGGGTGTATTTAAGTAGAAAAACACTTATTTTGAAACCAGAATAATAATTTTTTTCTTTAGGCTGGTTTCCTCTGACTGAATCATATACCTGAGCACAAAGTCTGAACATGGCAGCACCTCACATGAACATGTCTGAGCCAAGCCTGTGTAAACTCATCAGATTGATTACTCTTCCAGGCACTTCCATACTCAGCTTCCTGGCTGGGGTTGCCTCAGCTGCTCTTTGTTCCCTTCATCACCAATTTGCTGTGTGGTTTCGGCACAGCCACAAATTACAGTAGAGCTCAGATACAGACATTTCTTGGCACTCCTGGTTTCCCTTCCTTCCATCTTCCTGGAGAATCTCTCCCTTTCTCACTAATTCCCAGATGTTATCAGATCAGATACTCCCGGATGTGCATTGCAGGAACCAATTTACACCTCCTTCTCCAAGCAGACACCAATACCTTGACATGCAGCTTATGGAGCAGAAGACTAAAGTTTCCTTTAGATAAACATCTGGAGAGAATATTTATGGTGCCACGCTCAATTGCAATAACAGTTTAATCAGTGGAGAGGGTTTGTATCTCAAGGTTATGAAGTATTTGTGCTTTTCAGAGCCTGCTTCACCAAGGGAATTGTAACGTGGAACTCAACTAGCGCACCAGCTCCTTTTTTTGACTGGACAAAAAGCTGGCAGCACTGCACTGATATGTCAAGGGGACACAGTGTGTATAAAATATCTGTCTGTACATAATAATTCTACTACATTAATATATATTTACTAATCAGTACCTAGTTTGTTCACTTTAACTAACACTAATAATTCTCCTGCCATGAGAATTTAACCTGCCCTTAAAGCTTTAGCAAGTCCTTGGTGTACAGCTTGAGCATGTAGGGCTGCAGAGTGCTCTGATGTCCTGAGGCGATTGCAAGCCTCTGCCATTTGCATTAGAATTGGTTCAGGCTCTGGTGGAAGGGCACCTAATACCTTTTTACACTATGAATTTGCGTTAGATACAGCCAATTTCTTTACCAGTTCATCTCTTGCCCTTTCATGTGTAACTTGTCTCTCTAGGGCTTGCCTTAAGTGATCAATGAACTGCATGTAGGGCTCATTAGGCCCTTGCTTTATTTCTACAAAGTCGTGTGTAGGTGTAATGCCATTGTGATAAATGGAGATGATTCATGTTAACTAAATTGTAACTATTTGGAAAGTTATTATTATAAAGCAATAAAGGCAATTAGTGTTACAAGGCAGATGGACCCCTTAACAGGTGTTACATGTTAAAAATAGGATACAGGATGTAGTTTTAAGATAAGTAATGTCTCAAAACAGAATTGACCTTGAGATGGACAAAGTTGGAACAGCTTCAAGCATAAGGTTTGAAATTACAGCTTAAACTATGAAATGCAAGGCTAATTATTGGAACATAATGCTTACTTACATAACACAATGCTTCATACAGACACACAACCTATAAGGTTATCCAGAGAACAACAAAAATGAGTGTAAGCCTTCATGCAAAGACCACCAAAAGAAGACTGAAGACCCCTAGCAACAAGTGAAGCATGTGCCATGGAGTACAGTGGCATAAAATTTAAGAATTGAAAGTGGGAGGAAACTTACAAGAAACATTAATAAATATGTATAAGCATATAGGATATAAATTTAATTTGAATTGCTTTGTTTTGTATGTAAGGTAGGGTGAGAAGCTCTCTCTGTACCCCAGTTGGTTTCGTACATGAGGTAGCAGGAGAAGCTCTCTCTGTTCCCTGGTTGGTTTTGCTTATGTTTGAATCATACTTAATTACTGGCAAATTATATTCATATATATATATATATATATATATATATATCTGAATCTATTCACTAAATTGTATTCTTTTACTAAATTGTATTCTTGTATACCAAATTGCTATTCAATTCACTAAATTGTATCCTTTTTCTGTGTTATTAAATTGCTGTTAATGCAATAGACCTAGCTGTCTAATTACATTTATAACACCATCAGGCATTTGCATAAAAGCACCTTTCTTGCCGCATTTTTAATGTCATTTAAGGCTTGCCTCGGGAGGTTTGTGGCTTGGTCTTCAGGTTGATTGTGTGCTCCCTCACCAGCAAGATGATCTATAGTCAATGCTGCCAAAGCTTGATTACCCCCATAGTCCACCAACAACTGATTTAATAGCCTTTTCCATCCTCCCTCCCATGAGGTGTACTGTGTTGGTGACAGCAGCATTGTCATTAAATACTTCAAATCATAAAATACAAGCTGTGAGGGTTGCACAAAATAAATTATTTTAAAATGGTGATTCCCTCCCATAGTCTTTAGCTGCTTTACATAGTTCTTTCATTTCCCCATAAGTCAATGGCTCCCACTGCAGATTTGCTCCCTGCCTTCCATCCTGTACCGGCACCACAGTAAACTTTTCTGCCACTTCTAGATCCCCTTCTTTATCTGCAGCTTTTTGGATCTTTTCCCAATGGTCTTTAGGACCCGAGGGGCACAGTGGAAGTTCCTCAGATTCAGGAGGGTCGAGGTCTCCTTGAAAATAATAACTTGAAATAAAAGCAGCTTTATTTTTAGCAAGGTTATGGCGAAGATGTTTAACCATAGCGGAGAAAGGTGCTAGGCCACAAGATAAGATGGCAGCCTTCGGAGCCAGGGTTCTGGTTCCTGGTTCCATGGGGACATGGCCTGTGGGGGTGGAGCCATGGGAGGGGCTTTGGGGCAAGATGGCAGCTTGGGAGAACACAGGAAAATGGTGGCTGGCAGAGGAGGAAGGAGGAAGAGGAGGAGCAGCAGGAAGGGGAGGGTCCAAGATGGTGTGGCCGCTATCAGCTTGGGCTGAAGGGCAAGGAGTAGAGGACTGTGCTGCCTCGGGTTAAATAGGGATAACAGAAGTACTGGAGTTATTAAACTTAACTTCTAATTTTAAGGTTTCCAAAATAATGTGAAAAGCAGGCAGCATATGAGGCGCTTCAGGGTCTCTCCTAGTAGCTAGATTATAATGTTTAACACCCACAGATTCCCAATAATCAACAGTAAGGATAATCAAAGCCATAGCATTGGGAAAACTATGGAAGGTCTGCTTCATTATTCTCTTAAGTTCCCACTTCAGCAATGGTTTGCCATGCTTAATTAAAAGTGCCTTAAAATGTCCATATGTGCCCTTCTGTACCACGGACATTCCTTGTCCCATGGTAATTCCCCACAGATTCACCTGCACTCTTGATCCAGATGAGTAGTCAGATCCAGATCCTTTTTCTCCCAGCAGCTCCAAGTGTCTGCTTCTTGCAGCATCCAAAATTCCTGGGGGCCTTGCTGACTAAATCAGCTAACCACTGCTGCCCGATAGCTGATTTCCCAAGCAGCTAGATCTTCTATAAAATTAGAGGTCCCTTGTTGCCACCATTCCAGCTGCGGGGTGACAATTGACCCTTGACATCGCCTGCCTGCCGGGACACCAACTATCTTTGGCAATGAAAGAGGCAGGAATGACTGAGCGTTGATTAGAAGCTCATTTATTAGAGCATCAGACATAATTGCACTTAGGAAGATCAACCTCAGGAGACAGCATAATGCAGAAGACATGACAATATGTACCCTTGGCTATAGCGCTTCTGTGTCCTACCCAACCAATCAACAACTTTATTACCTTCTATGGAAACATAGCTTACCAATCACTAACAATGTCACCTGATATGAAACTATGAGGTAGTCTCTATTAACATAACAATCCCACAATCCTCTAGAAACCCCCTCAACAAGCTACTTAAGTAACTTACTTTAGCTTATCTTATTCAACTGTATATTTACTCAACCTGTAATACTATGTCATGCCTAAACTGGCAAGTTCTTTAGCTCAACAACAGCATTCATCTTGATGGTACCCACACAACTCTCTGTATCAGGTCTAGACATTCTCTCTCTTCAGCACTTTGCATCCCACAATCTCAGGTTGATACCTTCTGTGTAGTCAGCCAAGGCAAATTCACTGTCAGTCCCCACCAGTCCAACTCCCTCACATGCCCATTCCCACAACCGTTTTCATGGAAAACTTCAAATCAGTCTAGATCAGTTAAACTCCATCTATTCTATTCCCTACCTTTTATTTATTCAAGTATTTCAAAGTTGTGAGTTCCAGGTCTCTCAATACTTACAAGTTTCATTGGCAATAGCCATGTAGCCACACACAAAAAATTCCTTTGTCGTGACTACAAGGAAAGGTCTGGTTTATAGTGGAAACAAATTAAAAATGGAAATGGCCTTCACCTGTGGCTTCTTCAGCAGACATCCATAATGTTAACATTCACCAAAGCTAATTCCTGTCCTTGATGCTCCCTTTCTATGGAGGCTGTCTCTGGGTAAACTTCATGTTAATCACTGATTGTTTCTGTAAAGATTAATCATTCTTGACACAAAGGTCAAACACAGAAAGAAAAGATGAGGGACAATCCACTGCTGGCAGGCAATGAAAAGGGTTTTCCTTCAGCAGCTTATCACTGTCTCTCTGGCATTTTCTACACAACATGAACGTGTTGCTTTCTGCATAACAAGCAACAAAAATTTTAGTGGGTGGGTTCAGTTAGCTACTGAAGTTGCCAGACCTCTCTCATCTTCCACTTACGCATTATGCTGTGACCAAGCTCTTTCAAAGATATTTCTTTTGCAAAGATTGAGGGAATTCCTGAATCAGCCTTAAATATTATAATTCTTTCACAATTGGAGTTCTGATGAAGCTAGGGACTGCTTGGGCTTCAGAATAATTAACAGGGAAATGCCTGCTGGGACAGGGGAATGAATAAGCGTCACAGCCTCCATCAGAAGTAAGCAGACAGGACATGTGACATCTGGGCAAAATGAGTAAACACTGTTATATTTCAAAAGCCAGACATGCAATCACTCAGTAAAACCCCTTACACTGACTTTCCACTATTTTAATCTAAGTTCCATGTCTGTGAGTGAACAAATTGAAGGCTGTAGATCAAAAGTGGCACACAGTAGCAAATCTTTAAATGGCTTTTTATTTAGTAACCAGATAAGTCTGCAGGACCAGCCAATTCACCTAGAAGTCAGGGAGCCACACAGCTGTCACTTCAGTGAGGAAAAGGCATCACCACAGCTTGGTGAGAGGAACAGGCTTTGTAAAAGCAGAAGAGAGATAGATGTTAATAGGAAAAGTTGTTGCCACCTTGTCCAAGATTTACAGAGGAAGAAGCAAGATTCTTAGGGAGACAAATTCACTGCAATAACTTTGACTTCTTTAGTAAATGACATTCTAAAAATTGGTTCAAACCAGCTCAAAAACTAGATCTAGCATCATCAAGAGGAACCCAAAATATGGAACAAGGATTTGAAAGCCAGCATCGCATCCTTAGTGTTATGCAAGCAGTCCTCATGGGTTTTGACATGTGTCTTGGAATCCATGAGGGTGTGAAAATGTGAGTGAGGCATGTGACAATGACTGAGGAAAATACGTTCTCTTTACACTAAACTTCCTTTTTCATTAAGAGCCACATTGAATCTTGTTGCATTAATTTTTTTTACAGGCAGCAATTTTTTAGGGCAGCAAGTGCAGCACACATCTCATCTTCCCAGGGCCTCGTTTGCTTTAGTCCACCCTCCCAGCCTAGCAGTCCAGCCAGCTCCCCCATCCTGGCCCATGTCAGATAGCAGGGATGAGTTGTAGGCTCTTACTTGGATAGCTAAAGCTAAATCACTGCTAGAAATGCACAAAACTGGACAGCACAGGGTGTTGGCCACAACTATTTCCACTTAAAAAAGATCAAGTATTGCTACAGCACACCACTAATTGCTCTCTGAATTCCCTTGAGAAGTTCACAGCTTTCCTGAAGAACAAAGTGCAAACCCTGTCACCATACTCCCACAGGAGCCCCATTACAGCAGAAATATCTACCCCCATACCCGCAGGATAAACTAATGTTCACACAGGAGGTTCCCCCCTTACGTACATGATGTGAGGTGACCTGCAGATCATTTCTGGCAGAGCTGTTGCTGAACAGTCACTCCATCATTATCCTCAAGATAACTTTTAAACCTGACTCAGTTTTCCAGTGCTCACCATCCCTCCCAAATTCACAACAGTTTAACAAACATATGCCACAAACGTAGTTTTAGCCCACTGCATGGACTCTGGATGGAACATTTGAATGCCCTTGAACACTGGACAGGCTCCTAGAAAAAATTAGGCAATAAGTCCTGCTCTTTTGTCAACACACTCTGTGTAACTTACCTTAAGTACAAGGGAGCACAGGAGAGGTAGAGATGGCCAGGAACTGGGGCAGTTTAGGTTCACAAACTGGTGCCAAAAACTCTCACATCAATTTTGCAGGCTACAAGTCAAGACAGGCACCTGTACATACATGACACATACACAAATAGGCAAATACACCTTGCCAAATTCTCTTCCACAGGGCCACACTGTTAAGGATTTCTGAGCTTGAAAGTGGTTTCAGGACAGTTGGAGTCGCATTTCATAGTGATTATGTGTAAATACACTGTAGGACCAAGTCACAGGGTAATCAGGCAGAAAAATGCAGCACAGCATTCAAAGAAAGAAACCTGCTTTTTGCAAATGTTAGATTAGCAGGGCATAGTGACAAGTTAAATTGATAGATCAAATAGTAGAACATAAGCACCTGTCCGAGAGTAAACCGAGGAGAAATATGGAGGCAACACTCTTTATGCCAATAATTCTCCCACTATTGAATATTATCAGTAGATGTATATAGATTCAGTATTCCCAGATTGACTAAAAAGGAGAGATGGTTCCCCCATGCTCTACTTCACTCTTTCATCATTCTGAGCATTGCTAAAACAGGCTCTCTCCACTACAGCTTCCTGCTTCCACCCAAACCTTCCGGAGTGACACTGCAGAGCAACCCCGGGACACCCTTAGGCCTTTTCCTCAGTGTCTTACTTGTCACTTAATGATGAACTGTTGGCTCTGGCATCTACATAAACACCCTGTGATGATCCAGAGGTCAAACCCTGAGCTAAGACAAACTGGCACAGTTTTAAAATAAGCGTTGGGAAATATGAGTGAACTTCCAAAACACCCATTGACATTTTAATCCTTAGAAACTTCATTTGTAGGTACAAGGTCAGTATTTGCAACAGGCTAGCTAAGTCTGATTATCTGAATATCATCTCTGATAAAGAAATGGTTTAGAGCTCAGCTATGCCTTTATATTGTTTGACAGCCACAGTTTATAATTAACTTGTAATTATTAACATTTATTTATCTTGTTTATTAAAAAAAAACCTCTTTAAAAACTGTTTTCTTGTAATATCCTAGAAGAAATTGAGGATTTTTTTTAAATACACAAAACATGGTGCAGCATGAACTCACCTACAAGGCATTTCTTCAGTTAAAACTATGAGATGGTAGAGTTGAGTCACACAAAGCATGAATCATTTATACCTTCATTAAATGGGCCACAAAAATGTAAAGGTTATAACTTGGCAGGTATTCCTACACTTCCCTCAACTGTGCCAAAGGAATTTCCTTTAATTCATTCTTAGGGAAGAGTTTAACTTGTAACAAGAAGACTATAATCAATCCAATCAATTAGTTTCATCCATGTTCCTTATCAGTCATAGCTATGCAAGACAGCTCATTCCTCTCTGCCCTCTGCTAAAGGTCACCATTCCTCAGATCTTCTTCCTGGTGCTTTAAGCACACCTTCTCCATTTCCATCAAAGTATTTTTTCCTGGTTTATTAAATAGATTTTTTTGCTAATCCAGGTTGATTTGACTGAAATGTGTGTGTGTGTGTGTGTTCGTGTGTGCAGAAACAAAATCTTCCTGTGTTTTCCCACCAATAGCTCTGGCTCACATGCACTTTCAATTAACTGAGTTTCTGTAAGTTAATTCACCTTTGCCTTAGCTGTGTTGATCCTGCAAGAAACTTCTGTCTCAAATGGTCTGTCCATGTTTCCTCTTCCTTTCAGCCAAACCCTTCAGGAGGATCAGGGTGTACATTTGCAGTACATGCTTGCTCTTCCTATATTTCTGCCCTCAGAGTGAGCAGCTGTGGATTTTCAAAGGCATTGAAGCAAAACCATCTTCTTGAAAGGCAAGGAAAGCATTTTTCACTTTCATACACTCAAAAAAGCTTGATTGCTTCATTATTGGCTGTAACTTCTCTGTTTCTGTTCCTTATGCAGCCCTGCACACAAGGCTGGTTGTGCTTGGCACTGGTCAAACACAGTGGCCTTTTGCTTTTCTTTTAAGTTGGACACTGGAGAAGCATCCCTGAGCAAAAATCTTTGGTGGCAGTTTGGTCCCTGAAAGTGGGCTCTGCTGCAAAAACATCCCACCTGGAACTCTTTCAGCCTCCTCTTCACCAGGCAGGGCTCAGCACCACACCAGCAGACACCTTTACAGCCCTGTGGGGAGCAGAATGAAAACTCCAAATAACCCCAAGGCAACCAAAGGTTTATATATTTCAACAGAATGAGTTCCCTGCCCTGCTGCCTGACAGGGTGTGAGGAGGAAGGCACAAGCCGGCTAAGAGGGAAGGATGGGATTTGCTTTTTCCCCAGAAGCAATAGCACTAAACCCCAGCCTTCTGCAAACCCAAGACAAATTGAAGAGATTTAACTACCATATCCCACATTCTGAAAAGAAAGCAGGTACTGTTCTAGAGGGCATTTTGATTTATTCCTGGTATCTATAACAGGAACAGGAATGCTTAGCATCAGAAACCAGACAGACTGAAATGAAAAATAAGAAACAGGAAAAGAGTGGCAGTGGTTAACTAGTAGAACAAATTATCAGAGGAAATATTGATTTTCTCATTTCCCAATGTCTTCAGATCTGTCTTTTTTGGAAAAAATATGTACTTTAGTTCAGCATAAATCAGTGGGTTGATGTCAAGAGAAACAGGAAGAAATTGCAAGGCCTGTGAAAGATGGGAGGTCACTCAATGGGGTCTAATGGTCTCTGCCTGTTCTGCAGAGCTGAACTCCAGAACAGGAAATAGAGGATTTCTTTTGCATCCACATGCACACACACCCTGCACCCACAGGGCTCCCACAGGCAGCTGGCATTCAGTCCCACACGGGGAGTTCCCCTGCTGACCACTGCACCCACACTGCTGCTTGTCCAGAGCCACATGCCAGCTCAGGCCACGTGCAAGTCCCAGCCCTTCTGTTTTTCTCATTCCAGGGCATGAAACAAATTCAGGTCCTTCTCCCTTCTGCTCCATTCAAGCAAATGTTGTAGACAAAACAGATCCTGGGTCCTACACACATTATCTGTCTTTATTATCCCGTTATCCCTTTTAGGAAAATACAAGTTTTATGTAGTTTCTCCTATACTTTGACAGTCAGATTAGACAAGGAACCCACAAGTACCTGTCAGTTTTTGGGACTCCACTTAGATCTCCACACCAAGAATGTTTTGTTCAGCAGAAAAATACTGTCTTTGCCTCTTGTTTCCCACTAGAATCAGCAAGGCGCTTTTACAAAGCAAATCCTAACTCCCACACCCCGCTGATCACTCAGCTGCTGGGACAAGGTAACCAACAGGAAGCACAGCACACAGCAGCAACTTGGAAAAGGTCTGAATAGCCTTCTGATAAACCTGCATTTTGTTTTCTGAATTCCAGCATGCCTAACATCCACATTCCTCTACAGCCCCATGTAGCAATTTTTCCAGATCCAGTTAAGCTTCCATTATACTTGACTGCTATCAGTCTCTTTGGGATCACAGTGTTTTTCAAGATATCTTAGCAAAATACTCTCATCACAAAAATTGGTAGAATTTCATCCACTTCAATTATTTTATACAAATTTAGGCAATAAATCTGAGGTTTTTACCTAGAAAAATCAAATGCCTTCTGCACTAAAGGACAATTGTGTCTCATATCACTCGCATTACCTTTATATCTGCTAGCCCATCTCCCAGAAAGTTTGACATTGGGAAGGGGTTTGTGTTTCCTGAATCTGCACACCTTCTGCCCACCAACACCAGTATTGCCAAGTAAATATGGTGACCATGTCATAGGAAAACAGAGGTCAAGTACTCCTGTAAAGCCACATCACAATTCATCTACCAAGCAGCAAAAAAATACCATTCTTAAATATCTGCCACCTGACTCAGCTCACATGTACTCCCTGGACTGTCCCAGCAGGAGCAACTGAAGCAGGTTGATTTTTACTTAATCCCCCAAGCAAATGCTGGCTTTTTCCTTCCTTATCTTTACACTTTATCAGTGCCCTGAGCAATACCTGCAGACATTCCCTCATTTCCACATACTCTTGCAGTTCTTTCTTCACACTCCATTTATATCAGACTTCTGGGGACAAAACCAGTGATTTTTTTTCCTTTCCTTCTCACCTTGGTGGTTATTACAAGGATGAGGCAGGACTCAGCCTGATGAGCTCATTTGGAGACCATCTCTGACAAATGCCTTCCTTCCACACGATTTTCACCTTTGAGGACAGGGGTTTTACTTTATCCACCTCTATCAGTGTACAAACACCTGCAGAGTGCATCAGTTCACGCTGTCCCTGCTGTATACTTGAGGATAGCCCCTGTCTCTCAAAAGGGACCTGAATATTTATCCTCATGCTATTTACAAAACACATAAATTATACATGTTCCTTTTCCGGATTAAGTATAGATGGCCCATTCACTTTAGTCAAAACCAGTGGTTTATACCTCAAATTCTTGTTACAGATGTCACACCATGCTTAAGAGCCCCTTAGCATCCCTACATACCTACCACCAGCCCCTAATGGAAACTGGCTTGAGATGGCCAATGCACCTGGAGCATGGCATTTAACGCAACAATGGGGCAGGACATCTCTAGCTAACCACAGTTGATAATACATTTCAAGTATTAAATAGAAGGTGTTACAATAAAAATATTGAATAGAAGCAAGATGTTACAGTGCTATGCAACTTGCTAGCAGCTGCATGTGATCACTCTCTCAAATGTCCTGTGAGGCACAGGCAGCTTTACAGGGGGTAGCCAGTCTTCAACAACTCTTCCACAGTGGGATTGCAATTCCCCTTCTGCATGCAATTCAGTGGTAGCAGCATGTTTCCCATTCCGGGTCCCTCCTCTTCTTTTTCACTGGGCTCTTATATAGTACTTATTTTTTTGCCACTCATCTGTTTCATTTTTTTTGATGGAATATACTCCCCAGTCAACCTGTTTAAGGTTTTTCTCCCCTCATAGTGCTCATCCAAATTTTCTTCCTTGGTCCAGTATTGCCAACATAGTCCTTGTGCAGATCTTTATTTGGGGTGGGAGGCAGTGATCTGCTCAATATTCCTGACAACTGGGTGGGCCAGCTTTTTGTGCTGTTCCAGGCTGATTTTAATTTTGAATTCTTTTCCACATGCCTCAGAGGAACACTTCCTGAATCCCTTTTTTGCCATGGGACGTGTCAGGCAATACTGTCAATGTTTCACCTTTGTCTTTCCACATTTGGCACAGGAACACAAACTTCCTCTTCCCATGCTAACTCTTGAGATGTTCAGTCAGTCCCAGGATCCATCCTGCCTGGTTCCCACAACAGGAATGTGATGGATTTTTGTCCAGAACCTTTACCACCAGTGTGTCCTCCAGTGGGAGGTCAGTGGTGACACACAGGGTGGGTGGCACAGTGTGGCATAGTGAAGGAATGAGCACCACGGCCTCCAGAGGCAAGAGCCTCTCACCATCACTTCCTCTCTCTTTTCCAGGCTGAGGCTGATGCCCCTGATAACTCTGGAGTTAGGTATCTGGTACACCTGTGGATACCTGGCCAAACCTTCCCAACAGGGGGAAGGATGGGAAGCATCTCTGTCTACCACTGTGTGGGGTGGAGGGGGCCACAGCTGGCCCAAAAGCAGCAGGGATTTCCTGCAGGGCAACAAAACAGCCAGAAACAGGTAAGAAAAATAAAGCAGTGGACATACATGGTCACAAAAACACTGCTCCAAATAATTTTAGATGATTCAGAGTAAGAATATCTTAATTTTACACCTTTCCAGTGCTGACAGGTTCCCTAGAAATCCATGTTAGGAGGGCACCCAATGGATCACCCATACCTGAGGCAGGATCAGCTGTGCCCGCACCATCCCCAGCCACTCCTTACCTACAGTAAACAACCCGAGGAGCCCACTGCTTCTGCAAAGGACACGGCTTTCCAGGGAATAAGGGCTGTGCTGGAGAAGCTTTCAGGGGCTAAGGGAACTGGACAACCTCATCACACATCCCCCAGCATCAAACCTATGCATAGACTTGCTTCTTTTCACCTTGCAAGTTTGCCCTGGCAGCAGCAGAGCTTGGGGAAAGCACAACTGAAATGAAGAAAAATCACTGCCTTGGCCATGTAGTGGCTAACCACCGTTCTTCAAAGTTATTTTCATCTCTCCCGGCTCACTGAGTCTGTCAGAAGTTAATCAGCATTTGCAGACCAGGCTGTGCAGTGTGAGAGAGACACTTCTGGCAGCAAGGACGGGAGTGTGCAGCCCTCTAGTGCCCAGTGGCAGCCACCGTGGCCGTGTCCCTGCAGAGCTGCACCGCTTTCCACCTCTGCCGTGAGGCCCTGTCACTCCCGAATCTGCTCCTGACAGGCAGCAGGTCACACGCTTTGCATCCTGAGGCCCAGGACACATTTGGAAAAAAAAAAAAAAATCCAACTTCTTGGCTTTCAGCTGCCTTCAAGTACAGGTCAGCCCAGAAGTGCTCTTCTCATGTATCTTCTGCTGTTCCAGCTCCTTCCAGCCACAAACCTTCCCTCAGCAAGCAGGGCTGGCACATCTGCATTTGTACTGAAGGGTCACATTCCCATCAGGCCACATTTTCTTCTGATCTCCCTAACTTAGCTATGAGTTGAGAACATTTCCCCTTGGAATGGGCCATCGGCTCTGACTTGGGATGCAAACCCACACTTTCTCACAGTCTCTGCTGCAGGGTCACAGCTACTGCACTTGAACACCTTGCACATGATCCAGCTGCCCTGTCCCCTGTGGCACTAGCTCTTCACTAACCCCAAAGGAGCCCAAAACAGGGCTGGCAGCCGAGGTGGCATCAGGGCTGCAGCCCCTGTGCCAGGTCAGACCTTCTCCACCCACACAGCAGCTGTCTCCATCCTTCCTTAGGGTCCTGCTGGCTTTTAGGGGTCTTCTCCCCTTGTATTTCCGCTTACCTCTACCTTCTGTGCCTGGCAACTGTCTGAAGACCCAGAGTACACCTCTGGAAGGCACACAGCTATTCTCCAGAGCCACACCAAGCTGCTGGGTTTGCCTGCCATGACCTTTATTTGCTGACAGTTTCCCTCAGTCTGCTCTTACCATCTCCCAGTGTTGGGTACTAATGATGCCAAGACCCCATCCCAATGCTCTCCAGGTGCTAATTGAATCCACCTTCCCTTTCTGGGAAAGGGAATAATAAGACCTGGGGCCACAGCACTGGGCAGCTTGGCTTAAAGACCACATTTGTGGGGACAGTGGTTGCTCCAGCTGCCACAGCTGGAAGATAATGCAGCTCTGGATGACACAAAGACCTTTCCTCACCTCATTTATTTCACATAGAAGTAACATTTTTGTGTGTGTGTGAGGCCAAGGGCTTGGTTTAGGTACCTGAACATCTGCCCTGCACCAGAGGACACCTGAGACAGCCCGGGGGTTGGCAGAGATATCAGAGGACCCCAGCAGGCCTGTGACCCTCAAAAGCCAGGTGGAGGACCCCAGGCCATCCCCAAGGGCTCTGGTCCCTTTGTTCAGGCAGATGTAGTAACTCCTACATGGGTTTGCTATAGCAAACCCATTTCCAGATCAACACTTCCTTACTTCCATGTCTAGAGAAAAGCATTTGTTTTCAAGTGTCAGCTCTTGCCCACCAGCCAGGAGATCTCCCTGGAAAACTCACTTTGGAGTCCCTTTGGGCTAATCTGGGGGGGGGGGGCAGAGCACAGCTGCTTCCAGCTGTGATGGGTTTTAATCTACATTTAATGGTCTGGGGTAGAAACAGGTGTCCTGTCCCAGGATACAGATCCCTCCAGAGCCAGCCCTAGCATCTATTCCCAGGATAGCCTGTTTGCTCCCAGTCAGGTGCTCTCACAGCAGCTTTCACTTGCCCGGAAAGCTTAAAAAGGCCCAAGTTTGTTGTGTTTTTCTTCCCCGCACAGATGATTCACTGCACTTTTCTCTGTAAACAGTGGGTGGATCCCAGCTGGATTTCCGGGAGCAGCACAGCATCAATTCCGGGCTCAGGGAGCAGCACCTCCACACCTTCTCCACATCCTCTCTATCCATCCTGCAGCACAGCACAAGTGCAGGAGCAAACCTGCAAAAAGCTTTTGGAGTGTGGAGGGGAAAGGGAGCCCCAGCGTGGCCCGAGCCGGGTCACTGGCTGCAGGCGAGCTGCCGGGCACTGGGCACCCCTCGCTGCCCACTCAGCCTCTGCAGGCTCCTTTCCCCCGGGCGGTCTCATCGCAGCCGCCTCGGGCTGTCCGGGGAAAGCTCAGTGCTGAGAGGTAGCTGCCTCTCGCCTCCCACTGTGCCCTAGTTACAAGGCGAGACCAGCGTTTGCAGAGAGAACTGCTGGCAAAGCTCAAAATATTTATTTATTTATTCATTTCTTTTTATTCTTTTATTTATTCATTCGAAGGGACTAATTGCAAGGCTAGCTGAAAGGCATTACTTAGGGAAGAGCTGACATTTCCCTTGGTTTTCCTCATCGCGCATTTGTGGGCATGGGAACCAGCATGATGCTTGAAAGCTTCCCTTTACATGTAACACCGTCCCTAACCCAAAACCCCCCTGCAAAACTCCATCTCCTCTCAGATGAGGTCTGGGGCAGGCAGGAGCATCCCTGCCAGGAGGGCTGGTAGGGACTGGGGCCCTACCCGTTGTCCCAGCGCAAGGAATCCCCCAGCTCCCTGTGCCCCAGCCCCGGGTGCTGCCGGAGGCGCTGGGAGCCCCGGGAAATGCCGGGATTTTAACCACTAGAGGGAGGAAAGGGAGGTTGGATATCACGAGATGGTGCACAGAGCTCCAGCGCTGCACAATGAATCTCAGGTCTGGACACAGACACTGAGATCTCCCCGAGCTGGGACCCAGCCCAGGACCCATCCTGCTCTAGCCACACACAGCACCTGACCCTGGCAAAGGTCTTTTCAAGCAAGAACATGACTTTGCACATCAGGAAAATTTAAACCTCGAGAAAATATCAATCTGGGTGCAGGGCGTAGGGAGAAGCTCCCCCAAGATGATTCTGGAGGGAAATAAACACCAAGTTCTTAGACACCTTTTTGTGGCAGTTTCATTCCTGGACTTTTTTCCACCCTGTGACCTTCTGGGTGAATCCTCTGCCCCTGCCAGTTCCCACCACCTTCTGCAACCTTTCCCCCAGCCCTTCTTTCACCCCTGCCAAAAACTCGATCTTCTGCAGGTGCTGGGTCAGCATTTGGGATGCTCCTGACCCTCCATCCTTCTTGCATGCTGCTCCTCTCCTAGCCTAAATCCCTGGAGCAGACTGTGATCCCAAATCCTGACCATTAGGAAATGGAAAGCTCAGATGGGGGACCAGCCCCAGTCTGACACTTTCAGGAGAGGCTGAAAGGCACCACCACACTTTGCCATTTCTGGGAAGAGGCTCAGCTTCCTTGCAGCCTCACTTGCCTTCACTCTTGCTTCTGCTTCACCAGCGCAGCTTTTCCCCCCGGGGAAGCCTTCCTGCTTTCTGATGGAAAGCTGCCAAAGTCAGCAGTGGATGCTGCCGGGCTTCTGGCTGAGTGTGACTGGCCAGGGAGGCTCTGTCCTGGGGGGAAAGGATGTGGCCATTCCTGTAAGCCACCCCAACACCCCACACAGAGCTAGTGGGAAAGGGGTTCAGCTGGAATTTGTCCAGATGCAAACGCCTTCCAAGGAGTGACTCAGCCCTGTGGTTTTCCTCCCTTCCTTGCCAGTGGATTTGATTCCAAATTTGCTTCAGGGCTGCTGGAAGGCAGGGCTGCCGTGCCAGCAGTGGGTCAAGGGGGCCCCCCTGCCTCCCCATGCCCTCCTCTCCTCAGTCTTCCTCCATCTCCCAGACTTCTTCAGCCCCAGCCACTCTTTTTGCTCCCTCTGCAAAGCTACATGGAAAAGGGGAAGGCTGCCAGCATCCATGGATGAGGGCTGGAGGGGAAAAAGGAACCTCGAGGGGAAAACATCCCAAGAATCTCCCTTTCCCCTGACCATGCTTCCACTGGGGCTGCCAGCGCTGAGGGGACTGGTTTATGCTGGCAGATGACACTTAGAGCTGCATGGGGTGTGTGCTGCTTTCAGCGTTTCTTTGGGGGCAGGAGGAGTTGCTCCAGAGAGGTAAATGCCATCTCTGGAGGTCACACCACCTGAACTTCTGTGCATTTCCCCTGTTCATTTCCATTCATGAAATCTTACCAGATTTCTATCCAGGTGGGCAGACAGCAGGAGGTCTCAAAGGATACAAAAATACAACATAGGCTAAAACCAGCCAGGCAGGTGGAGGGAGAGCCCGAGCTCAGAGCAACGCAGCCTGAGCAAAACCCTGGCTATGTACAAAAAGCCCTGCTGGAGAGAGAGGCAGAGCAAGTCCCCTTGGCAGGAAAATACCCGCTGCTGGCCAGGCCTTTACAGGGGGAGGTTTCTTGCAGGGCATCATTGATGGGTATAACCATGCCTGAGCTCCTCTGCAGCCATGCAAATGTTCAGTGCAGGGCCTGGAAGGCAGGAGTCCACACCAGCATCCCCCAGGCTGTGAGGTCCGAGTGCATCTGAAAGCCCTGCAGGAGCAGCCTGTCCCACAGGACACTTGGAGTGATGGAGGCTGCACCTCAGCCCCTCCAGGCTCTCTGTGTGCAGCTGGGGCTGGCGTCACAAACAAAGGGGCTGAGAACAGCCTGAGCTGCCTGTCCTGCCACCCCGGCCCTGAGGCCGCTGGTGTGGCCTCTCAAACCTGGTTTTGAGGCTCTGTGTTCAAACCAAGGCTGCTCAGCTCTTTCAGCAAGGACATCTCTGTCTTTGTGCTGTCAAGAGAAAAAGCACCTGCTGAGCCCAAGCTGTCCCTTAACACCACATCCTTCATCCCAAGGGCAAGGCTGAAAGATGTGGTTTCCCTCATGTATGACATTTCTCAGAGGAGGAACGGGGGCTTGCAGGCAGCTTGGCTGGCTTAGGGAAGAGGGGAAAGGAAAGACACACAAGGGCCACAAAATCTTACAAAGCCTGATGTTTGTAGGTTTAAGTCTGGAGATGGACTGAGTTTCAGCTAAGGCTGAAGTGTGGGATTAGCTCTGTGTTAGACATCTGTGAGTATACACCTGAGAGAAACCGCCTGAGGAGGGGCAGCAGGTGCTGGCTGGGCACAACCCTGGATCTGGGCACTACAGTGGGCTTCTCTACTAAAGGGCCAAAGAGTCACTGTTGCCTCCCAGCATCTCCAGCCCAGCCTTCTTGCTGTGCACAGCCTGGGGCTGCAGCCCAGAGCAGCCTCCCCGAAGAGATTGAATCTCCCTGGAGGAGAGCACTCAGACAGCCATGAAAGCCCTTGTCCCACTCCAGCCACAGAGGCAGTGGCTGACACTGGGACACTCCTGGAGGCTGCAGACATTTCACTGCTCCTCTTTCCAGTGTCCTGACCCGGAGCAAGGAGCAGTGCATCAGCTTTTATCCAAAACCCCACAGTGCTGTGGGGCTCAGGCTCTCGGAGAGCACACATCAGCCCTTCCCTAAGGCTACTTTCTGCTTTCAGCAGTAACACTGTGAGGTGTTCTAATTGCTGGCTTATTTCTGAGCACTAAACCACACCCTAGTTCTGCTGCCTGGCTTTCTCTGCAGTCACAGGAGATCAAAGGTAGGGGATTTTAACTTAATTTCTTTGAATGGGTAGGAAAAGCCAGCTGCTCTCTCTTCTTTTGCCCCCTCCCCAGAGCTGGAAGGTGGATTTTCTCCCCCGAGGGTGAAGTCCCAGTCTTAGAGGGGCAGTTCCCCAGCCTCCTCTCCCATAGGACCCTCCCCAAAAAGGGCAAACCCCTCGTGCCTAGCCATGTTCCCAGCACAGTGAAGCTGCAGGAAGCTCCCCCTTCCCCTGATAAATGCCACTGTCCTTCCACGGGAGCTGGGCCAGGCTGCTCCTCACTCACACCTGCCGCCTTTGGCTGAAGGAGAGGGGGGGAATCTGGAGAAATGGGGAGGAGGGACAGCATCAGGTCTCAGCTGTGCCAGTGTCACAGGGAAGGGATGGGTCCCGAGTGCTGCAGTGTGACCCCAGAGACTGCTTCTGCTCACTCACCTCTGCCCACCAGACCTATCAAAACTGGGATTCAGGCAGTCACTCCAACTCCAAGCACACTCTTCTTCCTCTTCCCCTCACAACCTGCATCGAGGGAGCAGGCAAAGTTGTTCACCAGCAAACTTGTGCACTCCCTTCCTCCCACCCATGCAGGGTCTGAGCTGCCCTGATGGCCATCCCCTTGGCATCAGCCTGCAGTGACTTCCCTGCTTGCCCTACTTGTGCCTCTCTCTCGCCTGCTTCTTTGCCTCTTCCCCTGTTTCCCAGTGGTTTTCTAGCTCTGGAGCTCACCAGGCCCTTCCCAACAGGCAGACACATACAGAGCTTGTGGGGGACCCATGTGCCAAGGAGAAGGGTGCAAAGACGTGGCCAAGCCAGCCGTGGTATTGTGAAGGGGGATAACCCTTTTAGGGCAAGATTCATTCTGGGGAAGGTATCAGGATCAGTAGCCAGAGGGATGAATGTCCAAGGCCTGATCCCAGCAAGAACAAGCAATGCAGCCAGTGCCAGGGATGGATTTGGCCAGGCCCCATCCCCAATGGGGATATCACAGCCATGATGCTGCAGTGCTGCCTTGGAAGAGCTGAGCAGGCAGCAAAGAAGGAGCAAGGATCTCCAGCCCTCCAGTGTGGCACTGAGTGGCACAAAAGTGATGGCTGTGGGGAGGGAGCACTGGGTGCTCGTAAGCTGTGTCATGTTTGGGTGGAACTGCGGCAGGTGAGCAGGAGGGCAGCCCCGCCTTGAGGAAACAGAGATATTTCAGGTCACAGATTCACATGCCAAAGTTCCAATCTGGCCCCCTGATGGAGCTAAGGGGCAGAGAGTGGCATCACACAAAGCTGAGGTTAGCAGCCAAACCACACCCACACAAACTGAAAATACACTGGGAGGACCTGAATTGATGATGTTGCCTGCTTTGTGGGCTTGCATTGATAAAACTGTGGCTCCTGCTTGGTCATCTCCATGACAGAGCCTTCTAGGTGCTTCCCACTCCAGAAATACCATAGCAGCTCCCAAAAGACAGAACCACTCTGTAAATTTTATCTGAACTTGTGGGGCAGCTGTCGAGCCTGGGCAGGGTGGTGCAGGCAGCCAGGCATGTGAGGCATCTCACCATGCCCCATCAATTGATTTGCCAGTTTATTTCTGGGTTTGTTCACCACGGCACAGAAGGAGCAGTGGTGCTCACCTCACCATCAGCTCGGTGCCACAGCCAGTGCTGGGGCCCCAGATTTTCATTTCCAGACTTCAGGCAGAGGGGAACCCCAGGAGACCTGACGTCACTTCTGAGCAAAAACAATGGTCGTGTGTTTGGTGGCACTAACAGAAAGCTGGAGAATGGGAGTTTAAGAAAAAGGAGTCCCACCAGACACGTGTGCTCACCCACCAGAGCTGGCAGCAGCCAGTGGGGGCTTTATGTCCCAGGGAATGTCATCTGCCAATGTCCCCAGGGAGAGCAGCCAGCTCCCTGTGGTGCCAATGGGCATGCCACTGGATGAAGCACTGGCTGCCGAATGGAATGCTGGCTGGCACATTCCCAGGCTCTCGGCAGCACCTGCTGCTGGCAGAGCTCTGCAGGCTGAGCACGGACACAGCTCACCACACGGTGATGTGTATGTGACCCCAACTCTGGCACTGTCCCCACTTGCAGAGGCACTACGTTCAAGTAGGAACAGAATGGTGGGGTGAGGCCAAGGTACGTCCGAGTCCCGGGGAGAATTTTCACTCCCAAAGGAGGAGGCTGGGCTGGTCAGGCAGCCACCCTTGAGCTTATGCCAGGGAGGCAGCACTCAAATGCCCCCTCAACTCGGCTGGGGAGGAAAATCTGCCTAACCCGAGAGGGTCGTGGTGTGCTGGGCCACGAGCACAAGGCACTCCCGGCCACGCCGCGGTTTCCCGGGAAAGCGGCCCCCTCTGGCAGCCGCCCCTTCCCGGGAAAGAGCGGCTGCTGGGGGCCGTGGCCCTGGCACGGGGATGCCGGTTGCTCCCTCCCACGGCTTCCCCTTTTCTCAGAAAGCCTGGAAACCAAAGGTGAAAGAAGTGGGTGGAAACTCTTTGCTGCCGTCCAGGAAGAGAAGTGAGTAAGTCGGCTGCAATATTTAACAGCGCCTCCGGCCCCGCCGCCCGCAGAGCCGCCTCGACGGGAGCCGGACGGGGGTCGGGTGAGTGACGGGGTCAGGGGAGGGTCTGAGCGGGGGGACCGCTGTGGCTGCAACGAGGGGATCTCTCGTCTGCTGCTGTCCCCAAGGAGCCGCGGCGCTGTGCCGTGGGCTGTGCCACGTCTGTCGGGGGATGGCAGCGGGACAGGGGGTGTCGGACACCGTGTGCGGGCACGGGCATCTCACTTCTACCCGCGGCTCTTTGGTAACCTGCAAAACCGGACTCGTGCTTCTCACGCTTGAAACGGCGGGGGGCATGTTCCTACAAACCTGCTGGGAAGACAAAGCGAAACTCCCCGGAATAATGCTCCAGCCACCATGTCAGCGCGGTGCCGGTGGCTGTGCAAGCACCCACAGCACTCCGCTGCCTGGGCCTAAGCACGTCCTAGCTAATCAGTAACCCCCGGGATAATTAGCTGGAAATGCCATAAGGAGGGCGCTGCTGCTTTTTTTTATGACATAAAGCAATAAAGCATTAAGCTCTGCGCGCTGGAGCTGCCTGGGAGTCACGTCCGCTCGGGAGCAGTCCTTGTGCTTTGTCTCCCCCAGGAGCGAGGGAGAGCGCAGCGCTCCAGCCGGTGCCCGCAGGAGGGGAGGAGTGGGGAGCAAAAGGCAGAAGGAGCCAATGCCTCTGGCAGCTCGGGGCTGAACTGCTGTGGCACAGCTCTCCAGTAGCAGGGTTGGCCATGAGTGAGCTTCTGCTTCTCTGTGTCCTCCCACCGCCTCCAGCAGGGCTTGCCATGGGGAAATCTGCTCATGTGGCCATTTCTGCTGTGCTCCACAGAGAAAGCCCCACAGCAGGGTCCTCCTGGGCACCCGATTATCTGCAGTGTCTCTTGACTCACCATCATTTTGGGCTGAGGTTAGGAGCCTTGAGGATCTCTCAACCTTTCAGCCAAGGGCTGCTGCTCCAGGGTCAGGGGAAGCAGGTTGCATTGGGGCTATGAAACCCCCACCTGCAAAAGTGGCAGCTGCCCTGATGCAATTCCCCTCGGGGCTGAGCTGGGGCAATGGTCACCCCAGTGCAGCGCTGCAGACTGACCCTGACCCAGCCTCCAGAATACACAGGGTCAGGGCAGGGCAAGGCACCTTCATACCAGCAAAATACCCATCACCAAGGTGGTTCCCACATCTTCATTCATCCCTTCCCTCCCAGGTATTGCCTGGCAGCCCACTCCAGTGCAGACCCACTAGAGGCAAGGGATAGTCCCAAATACACAGGGCCAAATCCAGCCCTGGCCCTGCCTGGGCGAAGGAACACAGGACAAAGCTGTGTCAGGAAAACCAAGGAGTAAAGGCAGAGTATCCAGGGTGCTGTGGATACAATGGGGACATTGCTTGCAGGAGTAGTCAGGAATTAAATCAGAATTGAAGCTAGGCTGAGTTTGCATTTGAATAGTTTCTTTCCCAGCTCATCCCCCATGGGCTTTCCATTGCACATGGATCAAACTGTTTCTGGTGCATTTTGGCAGTGGGGTGCCTCAGTCCCAGCACCCACAGGTAGGATGCTAAATGTATCATGCTGGAGCTGTCCCTGCCCCACCTTGGGGAGGATGGGGCATAGGGAATGGGGGGAATTCATGCCAGATGGCTGCTGGGCTGTCCCCCTCAGCCCTAGCACCCACATCACCTCCCTGGGCCATGGAGTAAGGGAAGGAGAACCATCAGGGAAGGCTTGTTGGTGTTGACCCCCATCCTGCTCACCCTGCCTGTCTGCTTGAAGCCCTTCCCCTTTCTTTGCAAATCAGACCATGGGGGAAGATGAGGAGGAAAGCTTTTCCTTGGCCTGCACCTTTCAGTTTCTGAAAACAGTGGCAGCAGAGGAATGAAGGCAGATGGATGGCACTTTGAACAGCAGATGTCCATCAATAATGTGAGGTAAAATGCCTCAGAGGAGAGTTTTAAGACTTAAAAAATGAAATACAAAGGCTTTCTGTGCACTCAAATAGCCAGGGACTGCAGGGTAACCACCCCATGGGCATGAGATGGACAACAAGCAGCCCCAAAGCATCCCAACCCTACCAACCCTTTCAAGCCAGCAGGTGCTTCCATGTGGCTGCAGTGTCTCTGGCAGGCTGCCTTCCTGCTCACTCAGTTGCACAAGTGGCTGCCTGCAGAGCAGGAGGAGGAGGAGGGAGATCAGAGTTTCAGGAGCTCAGAGCCATTGAAAATTCTGTGCCAAGTCACAATGGTCTGAAAACCAGCATAAGGCACAGCTGGGTCCCTGAGGTGCCTCTCTGACCCCTGATTACCTGCTGCAGGGTGAGGACCCTGTGCTATCTCTGCTTTACTCCATCTCCCTCCACTGCTGTCCCTCCAGGCAGCCCCTGCAGTACTGCTGCACATGGCCCCTGTGATACACCAGAGCTGGCACTTTCGGCCAGGGATTCCTCAGCTTTTGCAACAGGGTTTGGCTCCTTTGCTACGTGCATCAGGATGGTGAATTCATGCTGCCCCAACTGAACTGCAGTTCCCAGCGGAGGGATTAAAATAGAGCCCTGGGCCAGCAGTTGAGCAATCACGGAGTTCACTGCTCGTGCACAGTTGCTCAGTGCTTCCCTCACTGAAATCTTTGCCCGTGCTCCAAAGCGGTGTGTGTCATTTCCCGTCTCTTCTGCTGACCCGAGGCAGCCCTTCTGCACTGCTGGCATACAGGCAAAGGGCTGGAATCCTCTCCCAGTGCTTACTCCTGCCTGAGCCACTGCCATCACAACTGTGCCAAACTATTGCTGAGCCAAGGAAAAGCTTTTCAGCCACTAGCTTGGTCCCCAGGTTTGAAAGTGAACATCTACTGAGGGGTGAGGCTGCCCAAAACTGCTGACAGCGTCAGCATCTCTGTGGGTGCTCAGGGGGATCCCCATGTGTCCCTCAAGTCTGCCCCTCCATGCGTGTGA
Source organism: Cyanistes caeruleus (assembly GCF_971803275.1). Lineage (NCBI taxonomy): Eukaryota > Metazoa > Chordata > Aves > Passeriformes > Paridae > Cyanistes > Cyanistes caeruleus. The sequence continues at coordinate 12,992,439 of NC_141708.1, read as the reverse complement.
GCTTTGCAACCCAAACCAGAGGGTGGAGCAGTAGGCAGCAAAGAGCAGGTGTAGAGTTGTGGGATGCACCAGCAAGGCCCAGGTTAACCCAGATGGAGACCAATCCCTCCCTGAATCTACTCTCTGAGCTGTCTGGAAAAGGCCTTTCACTCTTCATTTTTACACAAAGTTACCATGTGTCCTTTCCCACTTCCAAATAGGCAGAAAGCCCCTGCACTTCATGGTGTACCCAGGGTAGCATCTGCTGCACAAATCATTCTCCTCAGCTGGCACTTCTTGGTTCAAGGGGTTCCCATGGGCATTGGTTTCAGTATGAATGGAGCAGAGGGTCAGTGCCTGGGAGTGCTGGGCTGCTCTTGCAGGACTGAGCATCCCCATGGCACAGCTTGCCCCTTTTCAGACACACACACTGAGGAAGAGCACCTTAGACCAAGGGATGTGTGACACCTGCACACAGAGCAAGTTCATAGGGGGGTTCTCAGCACACCTGCCAATACCAACCTCATGTGGCAGAAATGGGATTTCTCTTACAGCTCTAGAAGGTTTGCAGAGCTCAGGGCTGACCTGAAGCTTTGCAGTGACTCCAAACAACAGGGTATGTTGAAGCAGTGGGAAAAAATGAGCCAGCCAACTTGAGCAAAGCTTCCAAAGAAAGCTGCATCTGTCTGTGCTGCTTCTGGGGTGAGAGGTGCCAGAGTCTTCTCCTTGTGGCAGCTCCCAGTTGCAAAAATCTGTGTCAGCTCAGTGCCTGCCCTGTGTCAAAGCCATGACAAGATCTTTGCTATTTTTTCCCCCCTTGCAGATGGAGACACAGCTGTCTGGAGCCAGGGGAAGCTGACTCGCACTGGCTGCTTGGCTCTGAGAACTGAATTCCATAGGCGTTAAAGCCTTCAAAATGCCCTATGGATTCAGTTCTGCAGCTGGGCAGCAACTGAGCCTCAAACCTCCAGGAGGAGAAGGCAACTGTGAGCTCTTCCTACAAGGAATATGTAAATCTTTGCTCCTGCACAGAGACCAGATTAGGGACAGAGGCAAGTCATGGCCACCATAGAAATATCTGCTATCAGAGAGCTACTAAAGGTTTGTGGCACATCTTCCCCCAAGGGAAATAAAAGCCCAACTATAGAATGTTTTCTTCCCTCTGGAAATGAAGTAGTACTTGAGAAAATAAATACATTGCTACCTCCTGATGTACTACATGCAATTGTGAGCCTCTACTAAAAATACACATTGTCAGAAGAACAGTCTGGGTGTGCCCAGCAATCTCCTGTTCAAAGTCCAAGCGGCAAAACAAAACAAAACTTCAGAGAAGATAAACAGGTCAGGATGGGTAAAGTTAAGGGCTATACCCTGTCTCCCTGTGGGCCCTGGAGATGACCCCAGTAGAGATATATTTAGAGAAAGTATTTGTATAGGCAGCAGGCTCTGTTTTCATTCATCCATCACATACCTCTGGGGGAGCCTGGCTGTGCCCTTTACCAGTGTTTTGGGTACATTTCCACTATAACACAATGTCATGCCACCAGGAACCTAACAGCTGAAGGAATGGCTTGAGTTATAGGATGAGTTATTGCGCAAGTCCTTGTAATTTATGTGGCATTTCAACATCACTGTATAGCAAACCCTATGCTCCTTCTCACCTTGCCCAGAAGAGCTGGTTTGCACCTCCTCCAGAATCTCAACTAGAGCAGCCCCTACCCATGGCAGGCAGCATCTGGTTCTGACAGCTCAACTGTGCCCCACAACAGCTCCAGGGGATGGGGAAGAAACTCCTTCCCACACCCCACTGAGAGGTACACCACTGCACAGGGATCCAGTGCATGAACTTTGGGTTTTCTGCCCAAAGGAGCTGCTGCTGCTGTAAGGACAGGTAGTGCGCCACCAATGCAATTCTGGTGCAGGCATTTAACGGCACATCCCTAAAACTGGGCAGGACAGCCTGCTCAGCCAAGGAAGAGATTAAAAAAACCTCAACCAACCCAGCAGGAACTCCTGCCTTTTTCCTATACTAGGATACTATACTAACCAAAAGCATAACTGATTAGCCAGCAGCTATTAATGGAGGCCTTTTCTAGCCCATTCAGCAAGTCCCACTTGTTTGCAACACAGCCGAGGAGCATCAGTTTGGTCCAAGGTTTCTACAGCAGTTTTTCTGGTCAGCCCTCTTGCAGCCTTGTCTGGCAGCAGAGTTAACACATTTCCAAACAGCTAAATGGGGAAGGGGAAATGCAGACAGTTGCAGAGACATTTTGGCAATTAGTTAAAATCTGTTGCACTGAGAAGAAAAAAAAAAAATAAAGAAAATACACTTGCTTTCACTTTATAGCAATTTGAAACAACCGAGGGCCTCCAAGTTCACCCTCACAGTCTCCTTTGCTGTGCAGGTGGGTAACATCCCATTCCCTCCCTTGTGGGAGGGCAGGGGAGACTAGGAGACAACAGGGGGACAGAGAAGGTCCCATATTTCTCCTGTATGCATATAAAGTTCCTGCTGGTCCCTAGAGAAGCTGACAGAAAACAAACTAGGACAAGGCAGGGTACTGCCAAGTGCAGCAAGCCACTGTGGCTGGGCATGAACCACAGCAGAAGCCATCCCTAACTTCACAAGCAGGTGACAGATCTGATTGCAAGTTGTTCACAAAAGAGGCTGATATTAGGTAGTTAAGAATCAGAAATATAAGCATTTGCATTTGGGTTTTTTTTATTGTTTATAGTCATTTAAAAGGTACAGAAATTTGCAATTAAGTTAGACCCAGTCCCTCCAGGCTTCCAGCACAACTCTTCCAGTACAACCACCAAGCTATGGAAGTGCTGTGGTTCAACAACTCCAGTAATCTCACTGGAGAGCCAGCACGTCCTACCAGAGCCAAGTCAGACCCAGAGCAGGGCCTCAACAGCAGTTTCAATAAGGACATGTGGCCAGGAGTACTGAGCACCACATTATCAAGTGTAAGAGGATGGGGACACCATAGTGTAGAGAAGTGTTGCATACAGGCCTCCTGTGGTGATAAAGCACAATGATATGGTCATAAACAGCAGTGACAAGACATGCAGACAATTACTCTTTAGAGTGTTTGAGAACCCCCATGTCCACTGGGACCTGCACAGCTCTCAGCCTGAAGGAAATTCAGCTTTTATCTCTCCAGGAAGAGAACCAGCTTACAGGCCCTTCCCCTGGACAAAGTAGGAAGAGACACATCTTCTCTGATCAAGGGCTGCAGTTTGGAGATCCCCCACCAGGCTGTGACCAGTCAACCAAACCAGTGGAAATCAAATGTTCATTTCAAAACTGGGACCAATGAGCTGATCCAACAGTCAAGTATCATGTGGTTTCTTCACAGGATGATCATTGTGCATCAAAAAGGGGAAATCCACCCATTGTGGAGAATAGGGAGCAATTAAAAGAAATCAACAGGAATGGTGGCATCCATTGCTTGTGTTACTTGCCAGCCACACCAAAAACAGCTGCCAGCTGGCTCCCAAGAGGGTACTGGAGATCAGTCCATTGGGCATCTAACTACCTCAACGTCTCAGTTTCTTTTTCTTCTTACGGTTCCGGTCCTCACTGCTGTCGTCTGCCTCACTGGCACTGGGGGTCACAGCCCGCTGGATGACCTTTTTCTCTACTGCATATTCCTGGTCTTCTGTCTTGGGGTCTCCCTTGACCAAGAACTCTCCTTTCCGATAGGATATAGAAACATTAGTCCGGGGGTAGGTGCCATAAACCCTCCGGAGATCATCCTTCACAAATTCTGGGAGGTCTTTCCTTGGCCCAAACACCTTTCCAAGCTTCCCCCACTGAAGCTCCCCTCTCATTGTGAAGCCTTCTGGCCATGTGTCTCGATACTGATCTGACCTCTGGCAGGCAGCATAGGGATGGTAGTTTGCATAGGGATTGTAGAGAGGGATAGGGACCATGGGAGGGAACTGCCAGGTGTGGTATGGATGGATATAGGGATTGGAGGCACTATAGAGATGGTGATACTCCACCTGACCTCCTGCATAGTCGGGGTAGCTGTTCCGCTCCACCATAAAGGTGATGGGTCGGCTGTAGAAGTTGTGCATGTGGATGGGAGGGAACATCACAGAGCTGGACATGTCTTCTGCTCTCCCACGCCGCAGCGGTGGGTAGGTGTAGGCAGAAGGTAGGATCATGGCTGGGTAATATTCCCGTGGCACAAAGCTGGACTGGTACATTGCACAGGAGCCTGGGGTTTTACACAGGAAACTTCTCTGGAGCAGTTGCTGAGCCTCAAAAGCTGTTAGGACAAAGGGAGAAGAGAAATAACCTACATTGATTATACACATTTCAGGCTGAATGAGGAGATACACTTTGCACTGTAAGCATGCCAACTAATTAATACAAAGAGCTCACCACAGCTTGTAGTGGCAGTAACCTATCAAGAACAAGTGAGCCACATTGCCAGTGACTACCTGTTAGCTGTTCTGCAAGACATCATTTAACTCACACATCGCAGAGTTGCAAAGATGAGAACAATCTAACAAAGACCACTGAGGGCAGAAGAGTCAACCTCATCTCCTCATGACTTGTGTCTGCAGTGCTGGGAAGCAGCAAGACACTGCAAGAAGCTGAAGGCCCTTGAGCAGGCATGAAAATGGGGAAGCCAGGCACAAGGGAAAGAAACAAAGCAAGCTGGCAAAGAAAGGAAAGAGCCCAACCCTGCTGCAGTCATGTCAACTGCCGTCCTGCCCAGACAAGGAAACCTTAAACAAATAAGATCTTCAACTGTCCTTGACTCCCTCCCCATCCTCCCAAAGCCCTGCTTTTACTCAGATAAGCAAACTAGAGTTGCACCAACTGTTTATTTCTAGAGCAAAATACAGGCACATCTACATTTCCTCTGACAAGTTCTCATGTACAGGTTTCTCTTTGTGGTCTCACTAATTACCATTCACATTTAAGTGTGCATTTACCTTGAGCAACTCTGACCTACAGCTGAATTTGCTCTTAGTCTGCCCTTGCCAGATATCCAAGCACCCTCCAGAGCACAAAGCAATGTCCTCCCATGACTTATTATCCTGTCCCCTAGGCAGGAAAGGAACCTGTATATAGCACAGGGTTGCTTTTTATTAAAAAAAAAGTCTGCTATCAGAGACAGGAAAAGACCATGCACAGAACTAAAGGCAACAGACTGGATATTTGTTTTCTCATGGATTCAGATCCTGTGGGCTCTTCTTGCTTCAGCCTTAACTAGAGTTGGCTCTCCCACAGATGTTGACCAGGAAAGAGAGATTGAAGTTTAGCTGTCCCCTAAGAGCTGCCTGACACAAGCAATGCTGAGTACTGCAAAATGGAGGTTTTTCTTTTTAACCAACACAAGTTCCTCCAGTTCCTAGAGGTTCATAATGTACGCTATCTGGCTCAAACCTATTCTGCCATGGGATCAGGGCTAGAAGCCTTCACCCCATACAGGGAACAGCACTGGAGTATTCAGTCAAGACCAGGCAGCACCCTTAAACAAGACTTGCAGCCTTGGAGGCAAAGCCCATCACAACCATCACCCCCTCAGATAGGAGGAAATGAAACTAAGTTCACAACCTAACCTTGCCTAACTTGCTCAGAACCACCACAAAAATGCAAAATGGTGTTGAATGTCAATGGAAGCATGAGGTGGGCATGTGAAATAAATGGTCTCATCTTGAAAGCTAGTCTCAGCATCTCTTTAAATAGCTCATCCATGCATCCCTATTGAGATCCACACTTCTGTGAACTACCTGTATTTCAGAGCAAGTGGTCTGCACAGAGATTGTGCAGCTATTGCATCCATCATTTGGAATAAAGCAAGCCAAGTTTACACCCCTTCTGCTGGGGCAGTGTGCTGCACCATGCCAGTTAAGGACAACCCTGGAGAAGCTGTTCACATTTAGTTGATGACCAGCTCTTGCTCAAAAGCTTCTGTAGCACCTTGCATTTTGGTTGTCAGCATTGTTGCTCCCAGGTCTTCCTGGCAGCTGCAAGGAGGACTGACAGGCCATCTAAATCACTGGGGGTTTATCACAAGGCAGCCTGAGCACAGCTACCAATTGCTTTGATTTTACACCAGATAAAGATAAGGGGAACAAGCTGGTGGCTCAGCCAGGCAGGATGACCCACAAGAGGAAGCAAACTGAAGAGATAAGAAGGGGGAACAAGATGAGGATTAAGTGGGGCTAGAAGCACTTCAGGGCAGCATTGTCACATGCCCCACCACATAAGTAAATACATTTCCCTGGAAGCAGATCACTCAGGAGGAATGTGCTGACATCCTACATAAGACTTCACAGCCCCAGAGGAAGTTTGCAAACCTGTCAGAGCAAGCCTTGACCGGGTGGCCTCTGCCAGGCTCCTCTGCACAGCTGCCTGGTGCTGCCCTGTCCCTGCCTGACAAGAAGAGCTCTCTGCATGCCCCAGCCCAGAGCTCTCAGACTACCCAGACACAGCCTTACCTGCACAGGGCACTGAGCACCAGCTCCTGGCTTGTAGTGCCCAGCACTACTCTGAATGTTCAGGTGTGTTGCAACAAGGTTTTGGTGTGCAGGAGGCCTCTGCAGAGCTGCACCCTGGTGCTCCCAGGGGCTGACAATGCAGTTTACCCCACCATTACCCAGCTGCCTGTTCATACTGACCTTCAGGCTGAGCTACAGCCTGTCAAATCCATGTGTATAGGAGAAGAGGGCTTTGAGAACACCAGTACTGGCTTGCTCAATCCTGTCCCACACTTACCAGGAAGTAAAAGCAGACACTGCTTCAGGGAAAATGGGGTTTGCCCAGAAGGTGATCATTTGTGAGGCCATCTGATGGCTGGAAGGCATCAAAAGCCTTCTTAAGAATAGAAGATACTTAAGAAAACCAACTCCAAACACCAACATCAAGTGGTGCCACTCGAGGAAGGAGTCCAATCCCCAGTTTCTTCTCCCCCTCGTTTTCTGAAGGAGACCTTATAGCACCTTTCAGTACCTAAAGGGGGTCTCCAAGAAGGATGGAAAGGGAATTTTCACAAGGCCAAGAAGTGATAGGAGAAGGGGGAATGGTTTCAAGCTGATGGGAGAGCAAATTCAAATCTAATACTAAAAATTAAAATTCTTTACTGTGAGAGTGGTGAGGCACTGGAACAGGCTGCCCAGAGAAACTGTGGATGCCCTATCCCTGGAAGCATTCCTGGTGAGGCATGATAGGGTTCTGAGGACTCAGGTCTAGTAAAAGGTGCCCGTTCCCATGGCAGAGAAGTTGGAACTGTATGATCTTTAAGTCCCTTCCAGCTCAAACCATACTATGATCCACCTGTTCCTGCCAGCAGCCAGAGGCCAGCCTGGACTTAGAAGTAAATGTCTGACAGCCTCCAACTCTTCAGGAGCAACTACAGGACCAGAAAGAGAGAAGGGAACCTAGCTAATCTGTCTCTTCAGACTACCATCCTCCATTGTTCCACTTTCAAGCTCTGTTATACCTTGTGGGGGGAAAAAAAATAAAAATCACCATATCTGTTGCCCAGCACTTGAATATCCTGAGCAGGAACAGGCAAAGAAGTCCTTAAAGCCTGTGCTGAACTCTGCTGAGTGCTTGCCTGCTCCTGAGAGCCACTGACATCCATCAATACATGCCAGGTATTGGTGGCAGAGATGGAAAGCCTGGATGGGCAGACAGCAGGCAATGCCTGAGAGCCAAATCTCCCCAAGCCAGGGCACTGAGAGCAGTGGTTGCAGCAGGGAGCAACAAGGGACCAACGCAGTGAGAAAGGCCACAGCAAGAGACAAGGCAGCCTCTCCTTTTAAGCTTTTCCAGCAATTTTGACCTTGCTGGAAAAGGGTTCAAATCCCACTTGGCTGGAGCTGAATGAAGCACCACATAAGCACAATAAAAAGGAGAGAAAACTCCAAAGATGGTCACAGAAAACTAACAGGATCATAATTTCTGCTTAGTGAGAACATGATACTGCAGACTATTCCCAGGCTTGCCAGAGCTGACTCCAGCAATTCCCTTACCCACTGCCCCAGTCACCTGGCAGCACTTTTCCCTCCTCAAACATCTTGGTGCAGGTCAAGGGGACTGACACCACAGCTCCCAAAAAAGGCCTGCCAAACAAAGTGTGCTTCACACCAGCTGCCCCACACAGTTGCTACGGAGCAACCAAGCAATGTTTGTAATACAAAAGTAGAAAAGACATTTGATAAGAGAAGCTTTTGTTTCAGCTCTCTCAGTAACTACAGGTGATAAATCCACCACTAGTTAAAACAGAAATGCCCAAGTCTTGTAGGACTTTCCTAGTATTTAAAGCAGCACAAATTAACTGCTAAAAATACAGAATATCATGTTTTTTTCTGAACATCTCAGGGCAGTAGAGCTTTACTATCACCTAGGCTAGCTTTGAATTTGGTGAGCTTTCTTTTTAGGTATTTGTAGAACACAAGAGACCACTGTGAGCTACAGAAAACAGAGAAAAGTGTAAATATTCAATTCCATGCCAGACTAGACATTTTGTAGGAGAGAGATTAAAGTGAACATGACTGTATCATGGGCAATAGCAACATACAGGTGTGCCACAATACCCAACATGTGGAACTTCATACAAGTATCTCACATGTCTGGAAAGACTGGTTTCATCAAGTCTTCTGTCCATCTAAAGCAGGGTTCCCAGGCCAGGCTGGCAGTTTGGGGTGGGTTTAGATACTTCCTCAGGGTACATGTTGCAAGCCAACATAACTGTAGAGACACTGGGCCCATGGGAGAGGACCATGGCCATCTAATTTACTGTAACTCTCAGCCAAGGCTATTCTTCCCTCATTCCATAGCCCTGTGATCAGCTCACAAATGAAGATACCATTAAGTTCCTATTTCCTTTCCTCTGTTCCAGCACTCAAGATTTCAGACTATTCTTTCTAGCTTTTTTCTTGACCTCTTCCTCTCCCCACCCCACAAAAAAACACAGATCTCCTGCCATTGCTCTGTAACAACTCCCAACTGTACAGGGATGAATACTGCAAAAGCACCAATTTCCCCCATCCAAGAAGATGAAGAAGTAATGAGTTATTTCCGGTTAGTCTCCTCATTTTGAGCAGAGTCTGCAGAATTGTTGCCACCTGACAAAGCTTTGGCTTTTTTAAAAAAAAAACAACAAACATAAAACCAAAACCAAACAAACAAAAACCTCAAACCTTTAAGGACTGCTTAAAGTGAGATATTAAAACTGATTGTTTTTATTCAGCCAAGGTTTGTTTTCCATCACTCTGGTATCAGTTCCACACACTTATCCAGCATCCTGGTAGTTGGAGATAGCGTGTGGGAGAAGATCATGACAAAGCAGTTTCACATTTTTCCTTGTCACTTCTATCCCTTTATTGCCAATTTAAGGTCAAGCTTAGTTTGAAGTCTTTTCAGTAAAATTCACCCAGGAGAAGACTCCCAAGTGCTGTAGAGGTGGGAGAATGGTACAAAAAGCCACACAACACAATAACTTTCCCATCACCAGTACTGATCCTCAGGATGCAGGCACTTGGCTGCCTTCCTAAATAGGATGCCCAGCAGCAACACAGGAATTAAATAAAAATGCAATACCTCCTTAAAAGCTGGGCCTTCTCATGCCTCAGTTTTTTTCTAGAGGATCAGATTCCCATGCTAGTGCTGCTTAATAATGGAAAAACTTGAATTTTTAACACAAGCCCATTTACCCCCCAAACATAAAATAGCACCACATTTTGCTACACTCACCAAGAGAAAACCAACCCATACTGCCCCAGCAAAGCACCCCAAGAACTGTTAAATACTACACAAAAGGTTACTGCATCATGCCTAGTTCCATGCTAGTACCAGCAGACAGTAGTGACTTACAACAATACAAATCAATGCTGTAGAAAACAGGTCTCCCCACATCACTAACCCAGTCTGAAGAACTCCCCCAGCAATGCTGGGCCTCTGACCTGGTTTCCCCTCACCCCACAGGAGGGACCTTTCTATCAGAAATTGCTTCACTGCCCAAATTCTTACAGCAGCCCAAGCCAACTGGAAAGATACCACAAGCACAGCTGATACAAGAGCTCCATGAACAATCCCTTCAGCTCAGCCAAAGGGGAGAATTTAACTTCTGAAGCCAGCAGACACCAGTCTCACCCTGCTGTTACTAGTGCACCACAAAGAAAAGAGCTCCAGCTGGCACTGGTAACTGTGGAAATAGCAGCTATTGCATATTACAGTCAGTCACCCCTTATAGAGGCCCTTTGAAGAGGGAGCAGATCCATTTCAGTTATTCAAAGCAACATTCCCAGAAAGCACTGAAGTCTTCTGGGTCTGGCACTTGTTTCTGAGGTCTGCACAAAGCCCAGACTCTATGAAATCAAAACACCAGGAAAAGGCCAAGTCATTGCAGAGCAAATCTTTACTTGACAGTAGCTATCCAGAAACCATCCCCCTACATAACTCTGCTCAAATAGCAGCCAAAACGCAACTTGCTGGTGACAGAGAGGTTTGGAGCAGCCACTCCTGCTCTGACTGCAGCTGCTGGATAACACAGCTGTGCCACCAAGAATAAAACATGATGAGTGTTACCATAGGATGACTGCATCAGCAGGCAAGGCTCTAGAAAACATCCCTGCCTGCTGCCAAGGTGATCCTGACACTGTCACCTATTCAGCCTCTCCCTGGGTATGTGTCTGCTGCACCAGAGCATACATTTTAGATATCCTCCACAGTTTCTCTTTCTGATACATTCTCCTTTTGGCTTAGCCTAGCTTTGTTATTAAAGCTTCCACCACCACTATTCTCATCTTCCCAGCAACCACTGCAGGTACCCTTTGCATCAGATGCCTTCCTCCACCTGAAGTTCAAACCTGCATCCCATGTCTCAGTACCCTAGCTATGTTTTTTCTCATTTAAACCCTTTCCCAGACACAGCTCTCTATCTAGACACTACTCTTTTTTCTTTAGTTGAGCATATTTTAATACGTATTTCATAGCATTCAGTCCTAAGAATCCCCTCCATGTTAAAACAGTCTGCACAGACCTGCTCCTCCTGTCACTCAAGAGTTCATCTGATGGCCATCATCTCCATCCACACATGCTCTTCTTCAAAGAAAAGATCTCAGTATCAGTTAGCTCAGGCTTCCAAATTAAGAGGTCCTGGTTGAGCCCCCAGCTGTGACTTCTGCCCAGCTATTCCTCTTCACATGACAGTGTTGAGAGAACAGAATCAGGGCACTAACTTGTATCAAGCACACCAATAAATCAACTAAGCAACCTCATTAATGCACCAGTAGCATCTCATGGCTATTTAGATCACTTTGCACACAGCTATGAAGCTACTAATTGAGCCTTAAAAAGCACACATGATGCTGTTGAGTCACCCTTTCCTCCCACACCACTTAGCACCAGGATATACATCTATCCCACTTTGCTCTGCCCTCCCACAACAATTCTTTGCAACATAGACCTGATGTAGAGTCCAGCAGGTTGTTCAAGGAGCATCACTTCAGCGTTCCTGTGGGCTTGGGTCCTCAGGCTTCACTATCATCCACAGATACCTGCAGTCCTTCAGTCAGCTAATCTCACTTTTGTCTCATTTTATGTATTATTCTCTTATTTCAGGATCCACTTTTTCTGGCACATTTATGCTTCCCTTACCCCAGTCTCCTCCCAAACAGCCAATCCACCCAGATTATTTCTTCCTCAGTTTTGCTACATCTATCATTAAGCCTGACAAGTCCGATATGGTTACCTTGGCAATCTCAGCCTTACATAGTATTGCTGATATGGTGCAGGTGGCCTTGAAAGGTTTTACTCTGCAAGAGCTGCTTCAGACACTCCATAATTATCTGGTTCCTCCTGGTTATATATTGTTTACTTTATACACGCCAAGACAAATCATTCAATTCCAGCCTTAATTCCCACACCCAGCTCCAGTTACCTACCAGCACTTTCTTATCTTACACACAGACAGTTTGCATAGCAGAGCAACATGTTTTGTACTTCCACAGCATTCTGCTCTCTCAGATACTTTATTACAAGTCTTTGTCCTTGAAGAGCTCTTAGGAGAGTCTCCTGATACCCTGCAAAGGAGTTAACTGGTCACACAGCCTGGTTCTCCAGAGGGAGTTTGTGTCCACAGTGGGTTTCCTCTGTTGACAAGTACCAGTGTCACAGAAAACTGCTTACATTTTAACTGTTGGTTCTTTAAATACAATTAGATCCCATTCCCACATATCCTGCATCAAGGATAGATCTGCAGGAGTATAGAAAGCATAATCTTACACACTTGCACTAAGTCTTCCCAGGTGATGAACACTCTAAACAGCAGGGCAGGAAACATTATCCAGTCTTTGGGATTGTATTACACACGACTTACCCCTCTAGCATGTAAGGGAGTTTTCTGTTACAACAGCAACACACACTGCATTTCTAGTGTAAGTTCAAACAGCTGAGCTAGAATTACCCATAGGAATACTACTCTTACTGCATCCCCAAGGCAGACAACTGCAGCATCTGCTGATCTATAACTTAAAAAAAAAAAAAACAAAAACAACTACCTTCTGTTATGGTCTTTAGACAATACAGAACATAGCTCACAAATAACAGTATTGATTTTTTAAAATAGGAATCAAAAGAAAATCTTATGTTTCCAGGAATACAATCACTCGAAGGCCTTTCTGTATATTTTTTTCCAAATTAAAGTGCTTAAAGCCTCTCATCACACAACAATGCCTATTTACATTAGTATCTTTCACAAGCAGGTAGTGCTAGGAATGTTACAGAGTAGACCACTAGCCTAAATCAATACCACAACCAAATTATGCTACTATAGGTGGACTTGCACCCACATAATCAAACAGTAGATAGGAAAGGGATGCCACCTCCAAAGAGATTTGTGTTTTTAAAAAGCCAGACAACATACCAAACACCTCAGTTGTACACTGCTCTACTATTGCAAACATTTAAGGCAGCATATAAATGCAGCAACATCACAAAATAGCCCAGTCTATAAGTGCAGAATTCAGACACATTTGCTAGGCATACACATACTCACTTTTAGAGAAAAGATAACCAAGATGATGCCTTCACTTAACCAAGAAACAGTAGGATGCACTACCTGATCATAAGAAAGCAGGTTACTTTCTACAGGCTCTTTTTCACTGAAGTGCCTTAAGGACACACAGAGAGTACAGAGATGCCTTAAGATACCACATTACACCTTACAGAAGTTTCTCCTGTGGTAGCCAGGGCTGCAAAACTTGCCTGAACTTGCCCTTATACCTAAAGGCAGCAACAGGAAACTCATTCCTTCAGCAATTACTTTACATGCTCAGACAGGGAACAAGGATACAGAACAGAGACAAAGAATCAGCTAAAACCAGTACATAAAGCCAGCATAGAAAAGCCTCAAAAGCACTTACCAAAACTTCTGGTTCTTTCTCAAGTCAGCAAGACTTAAAGAACTGTAACCTTTAAGGCAAGAAACTAACATAGAAAAGAACCCTCTACTGAGGACTAGACATAAACCCTCTTATTTTCTCTTAGTTTTACTTCCCCCAAGCTTTTTATTCACATGTAGTGCTAACTAAGCTGGTATTTGTAGTAACAGCTCATCCAGCTTGTAATCAAGTAAGAAGCCATATCAGTGGCTCCCATCAGCACTACCTTATTGTAAGCACCTGTATTGTGCTGGACTTTTACAGACAGAAATCTCCACAGGAGTTTTAAATGGGTGATTCCGTCAGCTCATCATCACCCAGCACAGCAGGAGCAGCAGTGCAGCTCCTTTGGGATGCTTAGTGATTCTGAGATCTTCCAGGTCTTTTCCAAACTAAATGATTCTTTGATTAGTGCCTTATACCTTGCTCTTCTTTTCTGATCTCAATAGATGAAGCTAAATACCTACAAATCACTCTTTAATTACAAACCATGTTGATTACAATTAGTTGTCTGGCTTCTGGGAATTTATAAAAATTACCTGCTTAAGAAGCTACTAGTAAGTCTAATGTGCAAAAACATTGGAAAGTAATAGGGTGCAATAATATCTTTCTGTACATAGCGACTGGCTTTTGCCTCAATTTTTTGTGGTAAAATTTCCCCCGGTGAAATTTGAGAATGGAAGCAACTGTTGCTATGAGAGAGGAAAGGTGATGCACATGCTGAATATAGGAATTGCTTCTTTGGAAGAAAAGGCCACAGAGAGATCTTAAATTATAATGGACAAGGATAGTCCCTATTTTCTGAAATACACAGGATGAATAGAAATTAATCACGGGAGAAAAATATAAGTAGCTGATTACTAAGACTGGAGACGTATTTGCTGGATTACTGCCCCACCTACCCAAGCAGCCATGTATATATTTTTGTTTCTGCAAGATGTCACTCTGCATCTTGGCACATCTTTGGAGAAGAGGAGGCTCAGGGGGGACCGCACTGTTCTTTACAAACCCTGACAGGAGGTTGTGATGAGGCAGAGGCTGGTCTCTTCTACCGTGCCTACAGTGAGAAGAAATGGGCTCAAGCTGGGACAGTGGAGATTCAGATTAAATAACAGATTTTTTTTTTTTTTTTTCACTCTTCGAGTGATTAGGCATTGGAATTGGTTGCTCAGGTGGTGGAGGAGTTGCCATCCTGGAGGTTTTCAAGTAGTCTCTCGATCTGGCACTGGGTGAGATGGTTTAGTGGCTTAGGGGCAACAGTGGTGGAGCTGGGCTGGCGGGTGGACTGGATAAACTTGAAGATCTCGTGCAATATTGATGATTCCACGATGATTCCCTGTCTCCAAGTGCTGGCGTCCCCGGCCAGGCCGTGTTTCCATGGCGACAGGAGGACGGACCATAGAGGTGGCGCAGGACCAGAGGGGCCCGTGCGGCTGGGGGCGGGGATATGCAAATAAGGAGCCGAATGCCCTCACGCACGATGGCTGCCGGGAGGTGCTGGCGGCTTCACTTGCCAGGGCGCAAGATGGCCGCGGGGCGGGGCTGGGTGGGTGCGCATGCGCGGCCGCGCCGTACGACTGTGAAGCGGCGGGGGAGCGCCGGGACTGGACGCAGGTAGGAGGCGCCGAGGCGGCGGACGGGCGTCTCTCATCGCCTGATCGCTGGCTCCGGTTTGTCTTCCTGCCTGTAGTGTAGTGGGGTGGGGTGGGGTGGGGTGGTGGACTCCTCGCCCGCTCAGTGATGTGCTTCGGGCAGGGTGGGAGAAACAGTAGGGGAGTGCCTACTGTGTGGGGGGTGCCTCTGAGGGGTAGAGGGATCCCCCTTCCTTACAGTGGTAGAGCCCCGGTGGATATTTCCCTCTGTTATCGTAGGTGATCCCACTTCGTTCCGGGGGGGGTGCCATCGCTCGTGGTGTCGGTGCCCGTGGGCGGGGGGCTCAGTCCTGGAGCCGATGGGGTCTGCCTCCCGGCAAGGAGAGGCGGCTCTGGCGTTGCCCTCTTCTCCCGGAGTGCCGCGGGTCTCTGGTGTCCTTGTTACGCCTTCCCCTCACCTGACAGGCTTCAGACCACTGCCATGAGCCTGAGGAAGAGCCCACCAGGGAAGGATGGCAATGCCTCTGGAGAACCCGATGGGAAGGATGGCAGTGCCTTTTCCCGGCCACCCCTTCCTCTGCCAGGGTTTCTCTCAGCGCGGAGGATCCACGCGGATGTGGCACAGGGGATGGCAGCGCTACTTGGGCATGTCCAAAGTCACGGTGTCCCTATCCCCAGGCTGACTTCGCAGGCTCCCTGCGCTCCTGTCCTGCAGGTGGGATGTCAGCAGCTGCAGCTGGTGACCCGGTCAGTGGCGTGTGGCTGCAGCTGGGGCCCTGCGGAGGGGACGGTGCCTTTGGGAGCCTTGCATAGGTGAGGGGACTCCCTGTTCTCGGGAAGCTGTCTAGCAGAAACTCCTGGTGGCTGCACTTGGCAGAGTGGTGCAAGTTGCTTCTCACCTGGAGTTTCCTGTTAAGTCTTAATGAAGAACAGACAGTATGTGTGCAGTAATCCTCTCCTATAGCTCCTTCGAATCAACTCTTGGGGCTTGTTTTCAATGATGATTTCAAATTTACTTCTAGTATTTTTTTAATTTGAGGCCAGAGTGGTTCCCATCCTAGTGCTGTGAGGACTACAGGATTAGAGACAGCAAATGATCAGGAACAAATATTTAATACATGTAACACACTTCCTTTACACTGTAAAACAATGAGTTCTTTAGACACAGGATGTTGTGTGTTGTTATGGTAAGAGCCTTGGCAAGTTCCAAGGCTTCGAGATCTGCCCAGTTACCTCTATATTGACAAACCTTGTGTTCTTATTAGGGAATGAGATCTGATTGAACAAGATTGCTCAGCTGGAGCACAGCTCCATTGAAGCTACCAGCTGGTTCAAGATGTTAATTGTCTGTGTGGCAGTTGTGTTTGCTTGTATGAACTCAGCAGGAGTGACGGAAGCACATGATTGATTGTAAGGGTATTACTTAACCTCATGATGCACAATCATCAGTGATTGTTGAATTGGTAAACAGTACTGGGAAATGTCCTCATAACCTCTTCCAGTCATGTTTCCATGCCTGATCCAGGTGGTTTCAAAGGTTTCATTTTTTCACCCATCAGATACCAGGCTGCTGGGAACCTGCTGTTGGGGTGTTTGTTCACGTTTCACACAGGACTGTGTTTAGTGTTCCCTCAAGAGTCCTTGTTGCTAAGGGATTATCTGAGGGTGTTAGGAGAGTTTCTGGAGAAGTTTAGAGTGGAGAAACTGGGAGCCATGGAGCTATATTCATCTCTAAAAGGGTGCACAAGATCAAAGTTCAGGCTCGGAGGAACATAAATTTTGTGAAGTGTGTATCTAGGAAGGAGCTTTTCTGCAATAGAAATAGGATTTTGAGAGGTATTTTCTTGTTTAAGTGGAGGCTCTTTTGGTTTCATTCATAGCTCTATGGAGGGATTTCTCATTTTATTAACAGAGTTCTGCCAGAATCCGGGTAGCTTCGTGGGGTGAGGACTGAAACATCTTCTGTTGTGGAGGTGTCCTGGGGTAATGTGTGGGAGAGAAAGAGAATGTGGAGAACCTGGTCAGTGCCCCCAAAATGGGCTCATCACTAACGGGTAACCCTGACCAGATAAAGACGTTCATGACTGTCACTTGCAGGCTGTGGGAGGAATTGATGGGTCCAGCACCAGGTGTTTTGGGACAGGTCACAGGACATCTACTCTTTCACAGGTGCAGCTCCCGCCCAGCTTTCCTGTGAATGGGACTGGACTGCCAGCAGCCTGGTCCTGTCTGGCAGTGACAAATGTCTATAAGTAGGGCTTTCTCTCAGGTGGTTTTTCCTGAGCTGCTGGGTGGGTTTATTGTGTGGCAGTTGTAGAGATACAGAGCAGGTGCATTTGGCCCTCTGTTAGTAAGCCTCTCAAAACCCAGGATACGCAGCAGAGGCAGTGTAGTGTCAGTTCAAGCAAGCACAGACATATCCTGAAGTATTATTTTGGGATATTCCAGCCTGCATTACCCACACAGGGAAGAATGAATACAAGACTCATCCTGATACCGCAGTCAGGTCTGCAGATGGCTGTTTCAGGTTGCTGAGTGGTAACTTCAGCACATAAAAATCATCTGGCCCTGCTTAAAAGGCTGGCTTGAGCCAAGACTCACATGTATGGCTCTGCTGCTGGCTCAGTACAAGTGGCTTCAGCTGTAGAAGGCTGGAGCTCAGCCTTGTTGTAAGGCCAAAGCATTGCCGAATCACCATGGGACACGAGGACTCATGGATCCAGCCAAGAGCTGGCTAGGAAGTTAGAGCAGATGTGTGAGCCCCAAGCTCTGGTGTGTTCCATACACAGCTGCATGCCAGCACTCTCAAACAAAAGCAGTGCTTTCCTGGTAGCCAGTATTCCAACATCCTCCTCAGGAAGATAAGATCTGTGGACGTCACTGGCAGGAGCCAGATGTCAAATGTGGAGGAGGAAGTTTCTCAAATAAAGACTCGTTGCTTTTTAATTTATGAGCTTGTTCCTTTATGACTGTGTTAGAGATTCAGTGTGAATGAATGATAGCTATTCCCTCCTGCAGCTCCTTTTCCCATTATTTCTTAAAGCCTCATGTTGAAAAGTTCTGACATACTCCATGAGTAATTCTCCATCCCAAGGAAAAGGTTATGAAAATACCAGTGTGGCAATAACACAGTGCTTTGGGTGTAGAAGTAAAATCTGCTTTTTACAGACAACTGTAATTTGTTTCTTTTTAACTGCACAGATGAGGAGGGAAAAAATATCTATCAAATGACCTAATGACTATCATAGAAAAAGTGACATCACTTGCAAATATCAGCTGGCTGTAGAGGTTGCACATCTGTGAGGGAGTAATGATGGGGGCAGAAAGAAAGGAAGTGGAACTTCACTCTCCTTGAACAGTGCTGTAGCATTTATATGGCAAAATGAGGTGTCTCTGGGAACTTCAACAGCTGTGGTTTGTGCAACATGTGCTCAGTGAAACACTTTTGGATGGGGACAGCATTAAGTGCAGCACTAAGACTAAGGCTTGAGTGGGCTCTGCTTTCACACAGGTTTTGGATAGCAGAGGTAAGCCCAGGATAAGAATCACCCTAGTGGGTCACACTGTTGACCCATCTTTCCCCATATCCTGCCCCACGGTGGCAGCAGGAGATGCTGTTTAGGGGGAGAGCACATGAGTTTGGGCACCATTTGTGGTCTTTCCCCTTGTCCACCTCCAGGCTGCACAATTGACTTGAGGCAACTAGAGGGGATTTCCCTGCCTTGTTCCCTTTAGTAGCTGTTTGTGTACAGCTGTTTTCCATGAATTCATCTAATCCTTTGAACCTGCTGCCCAGCTCTCTAATATCCTTTGATAGCAAATGTCAGGTGTTTATTACCAGCCAGGTAAGGAAATATTTTTGGGTGCTTTAAGCTGACTTCCTGCTAGGTACAGTGAGTGTTCCCAATTCTTGTGTCCTGACAGTTCCATGAGAGGGCTGAGCAGTCTGGTGTCTTCATCTGCTCTTCAATCAGTTCTCCACAAAAGGCTTTTGGTGAGAGACAGAGGACTTACCTCTGGGACAGTTGCCTTAACTCTCCCTTCTTCTTAACCTTTGTCTTTGCACATTGTGATTCCTTTCCAATTCCTGACCATACAAAATGAAATTTCCCCTTGAGGCTTGTCTGTTTTTAATTACATCTATAAAGGTTCATTGTCTGGCTGAATTCCCTTCCAGCAGTGTCTTCCTTTTTTCTGGCCGTGGGTTTTGGCCTGGCAGGGATGCAGAGTGGTGTCTGAGCTCCACAAGGGCTCTGCAGTTGGATCCAGTTGAGGTCTAGTGCTTTGGCTGGGAATGGAACTGAGGTGCAGTTTCAGTCTAGTGATGTAACTGATTGGAACAAATGCTATTCCTGCTCCTTCTGAACTAGTTATGAGGAATTCCTTGGCCTAGGCAGAGGAGATGGTTATTTTTGCTTTTCTAATCTTGTCTAGAAGTGGTCAGACTCATGGCTTCAGGGAAATGCTGTATGGGATTGGCATTTCATCAGGTTTCATACCCAGACATCTATTCTTCCGCTTGATTTCCTGCTTGGACTTGCTGCAGCTGGTGTTGCAAGCCCAAGGGGCTGGTGTGGTATGTAGGTTCCTATTTCTTCTGTGTTCAGTCTTATCCCACATTGCAAGGCCCCCATGATGTGTCTGAGTTGGGTGAGTGCAGGCCCTGGAGGGCTGAAACAGGAGTGACATGCAGCCCTTCATCTTGCTTTTGACAGTGCTAAGATAACAACTTTGTTGTCACCCTTTATGTGTGTGTACTGTGAACAGGGCTTCTCATGATGGCATGGGGTGGAGGAGCTGACCTCTACTGATTTAAGAAGCCCTTATGTCTCACATAAGTGCTTTGTGTGTTGCCTTGATCTGTAGCAACTTAAGTGTGAGAGAGAGCTGAGCCTGAAAAGCACAAGGGAGCATTTCTGGCCCCACCTCCTGGCCATGAGCTCCAGTCAGTGCAAGTGTGAGGAGTCCTCCTTTCACACTCAGCCCCTTGTGAACATAGAGCAACTTGTTCTGGTCTAAGGCTGCTGTGTCCGTGTGTTTTATTTCTGTGTATATTGCTGTCCAGCCAAAGCATCTTTATTTCAGACTATGGTCCTAAGATTTAGGCCACTCCAAGACAAGCTAGACAACTGTTAAGGCACTTCTGGTCACTTTTATTGCATGATGGCAGCATGCCTGCTGCAGTTGTGTTCTGGTCGTGTCTCTTTATGCCACAAAGCAGCAACATTGCTCACTATAAATAACTCCCATCTGAGCCAGCCCAGGTGCAGTCAGCTGTGACTGCCTGGGGAAAGCTTGTGCACATGTGAAGTTACATCACAGCTGTTGTCATTTTTATTTGGGTAAAAATTTACATTAGTACCTAAAGATACCAGTGACTAGGTGTATTTTCTGAAGGCTGCTTTGTTGTTTGCTGCTATCTAGCTTGATTCCTCCTGTGACCTTGCCTTTAAAGAGCTGGATTAATCGTCTACTTGCTGGATAACAAAGAACATTACAGGGTAAAGGACAGGGCAGGTTGCTCAGGAGGAGGCAGTCGTATCCCCAGGAGCCCACAGCCTGGCTTCAGCTTAATGAAACAGCTTTAGAGCTGCAGACAGCTTCTATTCTCTTAAATCCCCTCCAATCCACTTTGGAGCAGCTCCTCAAAACAATATGAATTCAGATCTCTGCAGACAAAGATTTACCAATTAGCTTGATTCACCTCTTACTTCATGTAAAAAAATGAATCTATTTTCATTTTATTTTATTTTTTTTTCTCTCCTGCAGGAGCAACAATGGATTGGCCTCAACAAAGACATAGTAGGTGTTGGGAGAAGATATGTCACCTGAAATGGAGGTGATCGAAGGAGCTGAACACTGACTGCACCAACATGGGGCTGCGACTGCTGGCTTGTCTCTTCCATTTGCCCACTGCAGTGATCTACGGGTCTCTGTCACTCTTTGTTTCCATTTTGCACAATGTGTTCCTCCTGTACTATGTGGACACCTTCGTCTCCGTTTACAAGATTGATAAACTGTCCTTTTGGATAGGAGAGGTTAGTTGTTTTCCATCAGCTTCTGTACTCTTTAAGTAGGAAACTCTGAAGGCAAGGCTGGTCCTTGCTAGAAATGTGAAAACTGTTAGTTATAACAGCAGTGTTCCCTTTTGGAGAGGGAGCAAGGGAGCCTTCCAAATGCTAACTCGGGCTTTTCAGTTTTTCCCACTTACGTAAAAATAGAACAAGCTGGGACAGAAAATGCAGAGACTTAGTTCTTAAGACTGCCTTTCCTCTGGGGACGTCAGAATGTTTCACAGGCAGTGAAAACCACTGGCTTTACTGCCAGTTGCCCCAAATGGGACGTCATACAGTGACGATGGGGCAAGGAAGTTGTGCCGGGGCAGTTCCTGCTGGTAGCTCACCATGCCAGCTCACCACTGCTTACTTTGGTGACAGAACAGTGCTGTCCTGTGGTTTGTTTCAATGTTCTGTTTTGTTTCCTAGACAGTGTTTCTGATCTGGAACAGCCTCAATGACCCTCTGTTTGGCTGGCTGAGTGACCGAGTGTTCCTTAGCACACAGCAGTAAGTGAAGTTCTGCTTCCAGAAGAGTCTGGGAAGTTGTTTAGTCTCCTGGGAAGATGATGTCAAATTGGCAGCTTTAAAATGATGGCGTGGGAATGGCTTATTTGGCATGGAACTCTAAAATACCTCCTTTTCATGGCATCTTTGAAGTTCAGTGCTCATAAATGTTGTTTCAGTACTTGACTGCATAGGAAAGTCACACACACCTATTGGATGTATGTGACCCTAATCCTTAACAGTCATGAGTGGTGCAGAACCTAAAATATGGGCATCTAAAATCTCAAGCCCCTTCTGTATGAGCAAGCCTCTTAATGGGGTGTTAGAGAGTGTCTGTACATGGTTTGGGAGGCACAAGGGGGAAAAGTACAGTTATTTCCACGTGGAATGCCTTAGACCAGTTGTTTTCAAACTATAGGATGAGAGCTGAGGCAAGACAGCTCTGTATTGTTGGCCATTAGCATTTCTCATGTATTTACGTCAACATTTTAATGAAAATCATGGTGTGGCTTCCTGCAATTAGTAACAACTCATGAAAATAATTTACGTTGTGCAAAGTGCAGACAGTACAGCACTATCAGGGAGAGAAATACTCTGGAGAAAAAGAAATCCCTTTTCTTTTTGACCTTCTTAAACCCATATTTTCAGTGTATTCACTATTAGCTGAGAAGGTGTCTGATGTGGGTGGTTGTTACTAGAGCAAAAGCTGTATTTGTGTCTATGCCACTTACATTACTTCCTTGGAGAGGAGGAATATGTGATCAGGGTTTTGTCCAGGTACCTAAAATATTTCTTCTTTTCTTCTGTTACAGGGCAGGAACAGAGATTTCTTCCCCTGAAGTAGTTCTGAAGAGGCTCAGAGCACTAAGCCACAATGGCCCCCTCTTTGCCATTTCTTTCCTGGCTTTCTGGGTTGCCTGGGCACATCCTGGTTTGCAGTTCCTGCTTTGCCTTTGCATGTATGACAGCTTTCTCACCATGGTTGACCTCCATCACAATGCCTTGCTTGCAGACCTGGCTGTTTCAGCAAAAGACAGGACTAGCCTCAACTTCTACTGCTCCCTCTTCAGTGCCATAGGCTCCCTGTCTGTCTTCATGTCCTATGCAGTGTGGAACAAGGAGGACTTCTTTTCCTTCCGCATATTTTGCGTCCTGCTGGCCCTCTGCTCCATTGTTGGTTTTACCCTGTCCACGCAGCTGCTCCGCCAGAGGTTTCAGGCCGATGGGAAAGTGAAATGGGACCAGGAATCAACCCTGAAAGAGTAAGGGTTACAAATTCTCAGCAGAGACAAAGGCCTGGCATAGATCCACAACAAACTAAATGTGTGAGAAGATCCAGGATGAGGCAAAAATTGTTAATTATCTCTGGTTCTTATCTACTGATAGAGTTTTCAGGATCAGCTGTCACACTGACTCCTCTGAAGATAGAAACTGTCTTGTGTCAGCCCTAGTCCAAACTGGAGGAAGAGGCCTAACCTGCTATATGGCCATCCCATGTTTGGATCATGAAATGAGTTCATGTCTAGAGCACTCAGTGAGGCCCATGAGTGGTAAAGTGTCAGAAGCAGCTTATGAAAGCATTCCTGCTTGAGCATGAGAACACATTGCTGCCCATGCCACACAGAGTTGAACAAGTGAATATTTCTCCCTGTTACTCACTTCAGCTGCCTGATAGTGGCTGGGCTATTGGTAGGCCACACCAAGCTGGTTTTCTCTGTTCAGCTTCTTCCTCGGGCTGGCTCACTTGTCATCTCTTGTTATGAGCTGCCAGCATTGTGCTGTAGTAGCAGCAGATCCTGATGAGATCTGCCAGGTGAGCTAACTGCAGGGACCTGGAAGAGGAATGTATGTATAGTGGAATGACTGCTAAGAGGAGAATGCATTTCTGGACAGAAATGTGAATTTTGTGTTAAGAAGACGGATGTTCTTTGAGAGACCTGTTGCCTGTGCTTCTTACTAGCAATAAGCAATCATTGGTGTAGACTCCACTGTTTTGATTGGTCAAGTAAAATGAAAGGTTGGGATGGGAGCTGACTAGAGACAGCTCTGCATCTACATGGGGAGACCTGGGGACTCTGTCTTAGTGTGAGGAATTTATGGTTGCTTTTTATCCTTCCTTTTCGTTTAGGCTGTACATCGAGAAACTCTCTGTCCCCCAGGAAAAGAGGATCACCCTGGCAGAGTATCTCCAGCAGCTCTCTCGGCATCGCAACTTCCTCTGGTTTGTCTGCATGAATCTTGTCCAGGTAGGCACAGAAGTGACATGCTGCAATTCAGAGGATGAGTGCTGGCTTTGGCTTTTTGAGATGGGTGATTCAGCAGTATGTGAGTTTCCCAGGAAGGCCCAAGGTGTTTCCACCACCCACTTGCTCTTGGAGCCTCCTGAACATGCTGGCTGATTCAGCAGCTGGTAGCCACTCTCCCTCCTTGTGGCTGAGGATACTTCCTGAGCAAGCTGTGGGGTGCTCCTTCCTCTCTCTGCAGTGTAGACTGGGTTATGGGGGCTGACTGAGCTCTGTGCAGCCCATATGGGGTGCAGAAGCACAGGGCCTGGCTCACAGAGGGCTTGAGTTCAGGAGTGCTGTTCACTGGCGTGGCTGTCATCACAATCTCCTTTCCCCTTCCGTTTTCCTGAGGCTCAAATCGCTGTTCTTGCTGTCCAGCTGGATCCATCTCCATCTGGCTTTTACCATTTCTGTTCTTCATCCTCTTCAGTGATGATTACCAAGTGCCAGCAGCCTGCCCAGCTTTGTGTGCTCCAGTCATGGCTCCCTGGGGATCCCTGGGTTCCCCTCAGGCAGGCTCTCGATGCTGGTCTGCATCTTTGTGTTCAAGCCTTGTTGCCTTACCAATGTCCTCCTGCCCGCTGCCTCCTCCCTCCTGCCATGCCACTGTCTCCCATAAAGCCTTGTGGTCACTGCTATCACCTCCTGGCCCTGTCTGCCCCAGCAGCACTGTGCTGTACAGCTGGGCAGTGGGGCTGACTTCAGGCACACAGTGGGCATGGCTGATGGCATTGCAGCTCTGCAGTCTCAGCCAGCAGTGTTGGAAATGCCACAGCCGAGGTCTTGCTCTGCTGAAGTACTCCGGGCCTATCCTGCATGATTCTTTGGCATGGGGCTCCTAGGACAACAGAGCCCAGAGGGCTGTTAGCTTTTTCTGTTCTTTCTCACTGCTGTTCCTGCTGACCAGCTTGTCTGCATGCTGCCTTCACAGGTTTTTCACTGCCATTTTAACAGCAACTTCTTCCCTCTGTTCCTGGAGCACCTGCTGTCAGACCAGATCTCTGTCTCTACTGGATCCTTCCTGCTTGGTGAGTTTCAGGTGGGACTGGAGGGAGGAGCCAAATGTAGGACCTGGCCCGAGTCTGGGTTTGCTCTTCCTGAACTCCATCTGGGGAGAGGTGTGCTCACATGCAGGACTCTGGGCTGTAAGATTCAGTCACGCATGCACCCCACATATTTCCTTGGGACCTCTGAGTTGTCCTTCCTGGGCACTGAAGTAACTTGGAGCCTTTTCTAGTAGACAAGCCTGGTGTGCTGGACACCAGAACTCCAGAGAGGTATTGCTCTGAGCACTAGAGGCTGCAGATACCTTTCCCAGGATGCAGCAGAGAACACAGCCCAGAATTTTATCCCTTTCCTTCTGCAGCATATGGACCATTTCCAAGTTGCCACAGATATGTGGACATTGATCCTGGAGTTATCCTGGGAGGGTTGTGTGCAGGCCAGGTCTAGTCAGGCAGTCCTGTCTGTCTCATTTCTGCACCAGGGCTGAGTTGCTGCCTCTGCATGACACTGGGCAAGTCTTTTCTTCCTTCTTGTCCATGAGGTTGATGGAAGAAGGTCTCCCTCTGTAGGAAAGTGTGTGCTGTGCCACAAAGCCATGGAATAAATCTGCTGCAACCTTCTGTATATGTTGGGGGAGCTACTCTGTATTGTCCTGCTGGCAATAACCAACCTTGCTGTCTCCCTTGGTATCATGTCTGAGGACATGGTGGAAAGTGTAACTCCATCAAGCTGTTTGTTCCTCTGTCTCTGCTTAGGTGTTTCCTACATTGCCCCCCATCTCAACAACCTCTACTTCTTGTCACTCTGCCGTCGCTGTGGGGTTTACGCTGTGGTGCGAGGACTCTTCTTCCTGAAGCTGGCTCTGAGTGTTGTGATGCTCCTGGCAGGACCTGATCAGGTGTATCTGCTCTGCATCTTCATTGCCAGGTAGGCAAACAGCAGTCACTTCCCCTGCCCTCTCCCTCCTGGGAAGCACAATGAGTTGTCCCTGTTTTAAGAACAGGAGTGGAAGGCAGGGAACAGGGGACAGGATCATACATAAGCTGTGTGATTTTTCAGCTCTGACAACACATGGGACAGATCACCGCAGAATCCACAGGCTGTCATGCTGCAGAGTTGGGGAGGCAGTGATGTTCAGGAGGTCACAGACCAGCAGGGCTGGTGGCAGCCTGCACCTGCCTTTGCCAGCTGCTGAGAGCTTCTGTCCTCCTCGCAGCCCTTAGTGTGTGCTGCAGGTGCCTGTGAGCCGTAGGCCCAGTGTGTCCTGTCCCCAGGCCTGTCTGTGTGGCAGGTTAGAACTTATCTGAGGTGTCACTGCAGGGTACAAAGTCTTACTGATAGTGGTGTTCCTCTCCTGTAACCAGGGCTTCTGAAATTCTTATTTCAAGTGTGGGGAAGCCTTTTCCATCCTTGCAATTTTTTCTGATCTGTCACATTTTCCTGTCATTTCTTGATAGCCCTGTTCAATGCTTTGCCTGTTGTTCTGCAGCAACCGTGTGTTCACAGAAGGGACCTGTAAGTTACTCAACCTGGTGGTCACTGATTTGGTGGACGAGGACCTAGTGCTGAACCGTAGGAAGCAGGCAGCCTCAGCCCTGCTCTTTGGGATGGTGGCTCTGGTCACCAAGCCAGGCCAGACCTTCGCCCCGCTGATCGGCACCTGGCTGCTCTGTGCATACACAGGTAAGGATGCTCCTGGGGAAAGCAGTGGAGCAGGACAAGGCAAACTTGTGAGTTCAGTGTCAGGCACCTTTTGCTGTGCCCTGGGTGGGTGCAGAGGGCTCTTCAGTTGCTAACCTTTGCCTGGTCTCTGCATCTCCATGGCTGGTCATTCAAAGAGAATGGACATAGGTCCATCCCCACTGCCCCATTCTCACAAACTCTTCTCTGACACCAGGCTACGACATCTTCCAGCGTGACCCCCTGAACAACGTGGTGAGTGCCCAGCCGAAGCTGGAGTCTGCCGTGGCCTTGGAGCCAACTCTTCGCCAGGGCTGCTTTTACCTCCTCGTCTTTGTGCCCATCACATGTGCCCTGCTGCAGCTCCTCACCTGGTCACAGTTCAGCCTGCATGGGAAGCGGCTGCAGGTGGTGAAGGCTCAGCGGCAGAGCCTGACACAAGGCCAAGCACCAGAGATCAAAACAATCTAAGGATGCCTGAGCTCCCAGGATGCTGCTGGTTCCAGGCTGGTGCTGGAGGGCAGGGATGATGGGCTTAGAGAGGCTGATATTCGTGGTTCAGCTGTGAAATGCTGTCATGCTAGTGTTTACTCATTCCAGGTGGTAGTCACTGGGGAAGGCAGAGAGGTTCAGCATGTGAGGGGCCTGAGATAGATTGCTTGATCTCAGGAGTAAGAGCATTTTATCCCAGCCTGTCCCAGGGAGCAGAGAGGTGCTTACTCCAGTGAAGAGGTGCTGGGTTGCATGTTCTAGAAACAGACACATCCCCAATGCATTTCTCTGTGCTGGGCATGGATGGCTCTGAGGAGCCACAGCCTCTCCAGCTGAGCAGGAGGAGACTGCACAGGGAGTCCTTCATCACTACAGCCGTGCAGGGAGTGGAGTAGGAGGCCCCTGAGGGACAAAAGGAATGATTGCCAAACAGGAGCAGGGATGAGAGGACCTTTAAAGCCTTTCCCAGTAACTGGTACAACCCTTCCCACTTGCAGTGCCATGGTTCTTTGACCAAATCCACTCTTAAGCATTTGTTGTTCATGGGACAATATCCTGCACAGCCAGGATCTGCTGTGTTTGCTGTTTTATGCTGAGGTTTCCTCCCCTGTGACCTTGTAGAGGGAGTTGTTGCTGGCCTGGGAAAGATGCTGGGCTTGAACTGAGTTCAGAGCCTTGAACTGTATCATTTCACTGGGCATCCCATTGCATGTGTTTATTCCTCCTTTCCTCTCCACAGCCCCTTCTACTCAGTGCTGTCTCACAGGGGCAAGGTCAGGGAACCAACCCTACTCCAGCCACTGGAAGTGCCTCCCTGCCCAGGGCAACCCCAGGTGACCTGGTGAGGCAGCCTGGCGCCCTCCCTTCTTGCACGAAAGCACAGCCTGGAGATACCAGGTCTTGCTTTTGTGCCTT
This sequence comes from Cyanistes caeruleus, assembly GCF_971803275.1. Classification (NCBI taxonomy): domain Eukaryota; kingdom Metazoa; phylum Chordata; class Aves; order Passeriformes; family Paridae; genus Cyanistes; species Cyanistes caeruleus. Next base: position 12,964,513 of record NC_141708.1, on the reverse strand, counting down.
TGACACAGTGCTTTGGAGCCTGTCTGACACAATACTGGCCAGTCACAGGGTCGGGATTTCATCCCTAAGGGGAGGGGCAGACACCCCAGCTCCTCTGCACTTGAAACAGTGCCTGAGTTAGATCAACTCACCTGGCTGCTGAGTAGATGAACAGGTAATCACCAAAGGGGGGTCCCTGAGGCAAGGGAGTGACTCCTCAATCCCTGTGATGTGTTTGTGGGCAGGCAGAGAGGATGTGCCAAAGCCTGCACCTGCCTGCTGAAGGAGGGGGGCTTTGCAGGCAGTGTTTGGAAGCTGTTGAACATTGAAGGATGTTCTTTGTTTAGTGCCAGGTTCCCTCTGGAGTCTCAGCCCACCAACCTGCCATGTTGCCTCAGGACATGGCTGCCTTCTGTCTTGGACCAAGACATTCCTGCCATGAGGCTGCTGTAGTTGTTAATGGTTCAATCATAAGTTATTTGTGCAACTTCTAACCAAGTTTGAGAATGATTCTCCATTGCATAAATTAAAGATGATCTTTTTCTGAATCGCTTAATAATTTTCTTGCAGCTCGTGGCTGTAGCCTGACCGGCTGGATGTGGGGACACAGCTGTGGCTGGGTGGAGACAAGGGGACAGCTCCTTCTCCACAGAACTGCACTGGGTCTTGGCTGTTTCTTCAGGGGGCAGAGGGGATCACCTGCCTTTGAAAGGAAGCATCACTTACCCCTCCTGCTTTGGAAGGCCCCAGAGTTAGGTCTGTCCTGTTCCTACACCAGTGGCTGCCGGGGACATGATGGGACCAGTCATAGTACACTGGACATGGTGCCACCTTCCCAGGGCTCCCCCTGTGAGCACAGCTGTAGTCACTGCTCTCTCTGCAAACACCTGGGCTGGAACCAGCTCTTCTCACAAGAGCAGTTGCATCACCCTTGCTCAGCCTAGGCTGCTGTGTTCCAGCCTTTCACATGTCTGTAGTGACAAAAGTCCCAGGGATAACACATGTAAAGGAGAGTAGATTTGGACACCATGGCTGCAGCCCAGGAATCTCTTCTTACAAAAGTCAGGCCAAGAATGCAATCCTGGACCAAAGATGGTGTCTCCTTGCAGAGTCTGGCTGGCAACAATTCTTCACAGGCAAGAGAACACAAATTATATCCTTAAAATTGCAAATGTGGGAAGAGGAGGCCAGGAGGCTTGACTGTTGTATATGAATGACTTTATTTAAGTATGCTGGGCACCACCAGGCAACATGGTTTGGACAGTGTGCGAGGGAACAGTCAGGCAGACCAAACAAACGCTAGATTGGAGACAGCACCGGCCTGCCCAGTCACTGCAGGTTACAAAATGGAGCACTGCTGCTGCAAGGCCAGCGGAGGGGCTGGGGGGATGGAGGGCACTGCCTGGGGCACACGCTAATGGAACCAAGAGGAATTTGCTGCAATTCCCCTCTGTGTGCTGCAGCAAACCAGCAAGAACAGAACCAGTTTCCCAGCAGCAGGCTGAGCATTGATGGCTGTTTTCTGACAGGTTCTTGCTTAAAAATCAGTCTGTTCTGACTGGGGGGAGGGGAACAAGCAGCCTGGCCTCAGCTGGGAGAGACCACCTACCTACAGCCTCTCCAAACCCATGGGTGAGCCCCAAGAACGTGGTTCCTGCAGTGGCAATGGCTGCTGCTTACATTCATCTCAGCTGGGGCAGTGCACTGGCCTTTCCCTCACCTCTGTGGCAATCCTCCAGCTCTTACCCCGACTGCACCTGAGAGTGACCCCAAGGTGATGTGTGGCAATGAACAGAAAGGAGAGAAACAGGGAGGAACTGCCACCAAGCAACTCCAGCTCCATTGCTACTGCCACGTTCTGCAGAAAACTAATGGGAAAAAAAGAGAGCACCGAATAATGCACAGGTAAAACCGGAACAGTGGCATGCCCCAACACAAGCAGGTCTGCAGGCTGCCCAGGGCTGTTAGAGCAGTACAAGCAAAGCAGCCACCAGGTGAGCAGAAAGGCACCGCAGTGCAGCGGAACACAGCCAGCAGGACAGCTTCCTGCTCACAAACCTGCTACACACCAACCTCCCAGTGCACTTTACTGTCCTCTCCCCTGGTGCATTCCCAGAGACCAGCGAGTCCCTGTGGAGCAGGGATGGGGTGGTGGTGCAGGGCTGGCCTTTCCGCTAAGCGTGGGTGCTGTGCGCAGTGCGAACATCGAGCAGCGGGCAGCTGGGCAACAGGTGTTCAAAGAAGACCCAAAGCGTAATTCCCAGGTGCTGTGGTCAGTATTTGAGAGATGCTCAGACATTTCAATAAATAAAACAATTCTTACATTACAATGCACCTTCCCAATTATTATTTTGCCCCAGAATGGATAAAGTACACAAGAGTTACGCCTGGCTGTGAATACATGCTCCCTTTGCCCTGACATAGCAGGAAGGAGGGAAACAGCCTCGACTCTTACAAAGAACACAAGAAGTCAGCACTGTAAATCTTGGCAGGTTGAGGGGAAACACACAAGTGCCTTCACACCCATTCCAGGGTACTTGCTTCCAGAGGAGAAAAGGTATTTAAAACAAGGGACGAGAGAATAACCGTCTAGTACAATGACAGCTGATTAGATTTGCTTTGTTCTACTCCATGCAATACAAACTAAGTCCTATTGCAAACTTCTCCAGCTGTGGTGCAGACCCCACATCAGGCTAAGAAGTTACACACTCATACACACACTCACGCACCAAAACAGTGGGACAAATGGACTTAACTGTTGAGAATGTGCTTTCTCTTAATAATATATTAAAAACAACTTCAAAAACCTACTGATGGTGAAGACACTGCTGAAGAAGGAAGTAGCTGTGGGGCCTCAGCTATGTGTTTCCAGACAATCCAGGCATTGCAGTCAGGCTGACTAAAGCCTGCATGAGTAGTCTGCAGTGGTTGGCTCCCTTCTGGCTTGCCAGGCAGTTTCTATAAGCTGTTCCCTTTGTTTTTGCTTATTTATTTTACAATGACGTATGTGACTGTGAAACAGAAAATAAGGGACTGAAATGAAAAAGGAATGGGCCATTCTGGAGAAATTTTGATTGGTATTTTCTCCTTACCATTAAAAAAAGAAAACAAAAAAAAGTTAGTAGTACTAATACAACCCTCCTGCTGCTGTCGTCTTTGCTCAGTGACATCGGGGCATGCTGGCGCACACACACACACACAGGCAGCTCTCAGACACTCGGACTCAGAAAAGCGAGTTTAAGTGAGTCTTCGGAGGAGACTGAGGACAGGTCCCAGGGCTAGAAGGTTTTTCGGTGGATGGCACGAGCTCCATCTTCTTCATATTCCTTTTTCGAAACCCACATTTTCTTAAAGGTGTCCAGAGAGGCCAGGATAGAGCCACTATGGAGAGACAGGCATGTTATGGGTTAAAGTAAAATGCTGGGGGCACTCTCATAGTATCTCCGCAGAGATGGGCTGACAGCCACTGTCTCTCCCAATATCCTCAAATGTGCCAGTGCTATAGAGCCTGGCACCACCTGCCCCCTCCACATGACCTGGTGATTGATGCTTCAAGAACACGCCAAGCATCACCCAGCTGAGCAACACAACCCCCCTGACACACAGCACCAGCTGGGATAACAACACGAGAGCTGCTGGGCTGTGCTTCCCCAGCCTAATCTCATAGTAAAATGTGTTGCTGTGCAGTACATACCCAATCCACGTGGAATACAATCTCTCCTGAGGAGCTGATATCTGAGAGAAAGAGAAAATCAGTCAGTACCTTCCCAACCTCGTTTGCTCCTCCTAGCACATTGCCCACACTTCACTCCAGCTAACACCTGACAAACACAGATGTGATCTTTCCCAACAGAAAGACACCTGGCAGTCCCCACAAAACAGCCACTCTGATCCAGAATCCTGGACAGGGGTCATGTCAGAGGAACCACCTTCTCTTCTCAGTGATGAAACCAAGCTGATTTTCATCACAACAGCAAATGCTGCTGGGCATGTGAGTGTCTCAGGGAAGGCATTTCTGATCTGAAGTAAATGGCAGATGCAGTCTGAGCAAGGTTCTTTCAAGGTCACAGAACAACACACTTGGTAAGTGACAAACACAACAGAGATGGTTCCTACCCTTATTTTGACGTCCTTCGGAGCTAGTTTCTTCACTTCACTCAAGAGCCTGTCACCAAAGCCTACACAAGACAGAAAACATGTCATGTGAGCACCTCAGCAAAATCCCAAGTTGCATCCACTAACAATGTGCACATGCCCTATGTAGTCCTATTCAAGTACCCCATTCCACATCTAAGAGTCCAGTCTGGGGAGGCACAGAACACACCCAGTGACGTAACAGGATTTTGTCTCACTGAAACTTCAAACACTGGCACAACGAGCTTTATTCCTCAGCAGCAACCTGAGTCAAGTAAACAAGGTTTTTAGCTAGGACCTCCTCCTTCCCTAGGCATTCCTCCTGTGTCCAGCTCATTTGTACAGGGAGTTGAATGGGAAGACCAGGATCTGTTTGGAGATGTCAACCAGTGGATAACAGGCTGATGGGTTCTGACAGAGAGTATCTTTAGGTCAATGGGTACCAACTGAGGCCTGAGGATATGGGTTGAAACCTTTCTGCACACACATAGCTGACTCTCACACAGAACCATTGAACTCTCACATATCAGAGACCTATAGAAACCTTAGAAGGTGGAAGAGTGTACTTTTTGGTATCTAATCTCAGATATTGTGAGCTACAGCAGCAGGAATGAACACAGCTGTTCAGTCCTTCCACAGGCATTGATTGGAGGAAAACAGTAAAAGCTCTCCAAGCCCAGAAAGTGATGTATGAGGGCAGGTGTCTTGCATACTCAGCAGGATATGACTAGGACTCAAAGAATTAGGAAGTAAATGTCCTGAGAGAGCAGAATTTACACAGCCCTCACCCCAGAGGACAAGTTGGGTGATCTGGGTTATCTTCCCAGTTTCCCATGAGAAGAAGCAGGAAATCAGGTATGTCACAGCACACTGAAATAGAAGAGGCAGGAACCTTTGAAAAGTGTGGAGCCTCCAGACAGCACGATGTTGGAGAACAGTGTTCGCCTCAGATCCATGTCTGACTTTTGAATGGCAAAAACAAGCACTTCATGAAGTCCTTCACATTCCTCCCCTATCAGGTCCGGCCGGAACAGGAGCTCTGGGGCTCGGAAACGGGCAGGGCCAATCTGCAAGAGCAGAAGTTAGGACAGAGGGAAGAGAACAGTGGCTTTGTCCGCTACCTACAGATGGGCCTGCATTTTTTAGGTGAAGCTTCAGAGTAATGAAGCTTCCTGGACATTCATGCTGCATCACTAGATCCCAAGTGAATGCCAGTTTGGACTACAGCTCCTACAAAGGGCACCATTTCCAATATGCAGATCAAAGAGAAGAAGAAACTTGCTCAGCCCCATACAGCAGGTCTGGCATAAAGACAGCAAATCCAGCCCTGGTACTGGAGATAAAACCTGTATTTCCTCTCTTTTAACCATTCTATAGTGGGCTCAGCCTTCTAAGGAATATTCCTAACTCTTCAAACCAACTGTTAATACACAGGAGACAATTCAAGGCAGGACAAAAGGCACATATAAAACAACTGACAGATTTAGTGAGCTGACACCTACCCACATCCAATACCTGACCTGCATAAAGTTTGTTAGATCAGAGCCTTCTCTCAAACAGGTCAGAGACCCTACTGTCATGCTGCATCCTTACCCAAGACTTCTAGCAGAAGTTGTGAAGTTTCTAGTAAAGTTTTCTCTCCTTAAAAATTCTAGTGCCCAGTCAACAGCCTAGGATGAGCTACTGTCTTTTAAAATTATCCCCTCCCATCTAACACCACATTAAATTTGTCACTGGGGAGCTTTTCTGGAAACCCTGAGCCTCACGTGAGGAATTCTTCAAGGGTGGTCCTTACAAACCTCAATAGTGCTTCCATCTGGCAGGTAGTACTGAGCCTTCTCAGTCTCCAGAGTCTCATCCTTCTGGGGGTTTATTGACAGGTAGCAGGCACGCTGGAGAGGAAACAAGAGTCAGGGAGAGGAAGATGAGAAGGGAAAACCCCAATGCCTCTGATAAAATGTTTTTCTCAGTAGCAATCAAAATCCATGTATGCCTTTGGGGAGACTGATTTCAGCAGTATTATGTGCTGGCTTCTAAGGCTCACAGCAGGTAAACTACCTTGCAATATCCCACTTGTGATCCCTAGCTGACGTAGATTTTACTCCATGAAGGGTAAACAAACACTAGTGAAAGAGATTATCAGACCCTGAAAAACTGCAGCACAGGTAAGTGCAAAACTGATTTCAAACCACCAGCCCATCTCCACCTCCAAGTTAACAGCCTCTCAACAAGGATTAATGTGATTTTGACTATAACTCTCCCAGAAAATTGGACAGCTGAGGTTGCAAATGACCTCTGGAGGTCATCTTGTCCACACAGGGTCCCCTAAAGCAGGCTGTCCAGGACCAGATCCAGATGATATTACCAAGGTTGGAGACTCTACAACCCTCTAGACAAACTGTGCCAGCACTTGGTCACTCTCACACTGAAGAAAGTTTATGTTCAGACAGAACCTCCTGTGTTTCAGTTTCTGCATCTAGTCCTGTCACTGGACATCACTGAAATGAGTCTGGTTCTGTTTTCTCTGAACCCTCCCTTCAGGTATTTATATACATCAATGAGACTCTCCCCAAACATTTCTTGTGGCTTAACAGTCCAAGCTCTCCCTGCCTTTCCACATATAAGAGTCCTTTAATCATCTTAGTGGCCCTAGACTCCCTCACATAGATAATGGATTTAGGTGCAGAGTTGGGTAGGCTGGAGCTTCCCAGCAGATTTCACAACCTAAAATTTTCCTTGAGAAGAAATCCTGTAATGGACAAACACAGAAACAAGGCAGGGCATCACCTCCTTGATGGTCTTGACAATCTCAAACTCAGAGGTTGTGTGGAAGTCATAGCCTTCCTTCCGGAGATAGAGACGCAGGAAGCGGGAGACATCCCGGCCAGCGATGTCAATCCGCATGATGGAGTGAGGCATAGCAAAGCCTTCATAGATGGGAACTGCGTGGGTGACGCCATCCCCGGAGTCTAGCACCACTCCCGTGGTCCTGCCAGTTGCGTAGCTACCAAAGGGACAAAGGCTCAAGTCAGAACAAGCAACTCAAAGTGAGCCCAGGCAAGCAGTACATCCATGCTCAACTCACGAAGCAGAGATTTCACACAAACAGGGCCTAAAAACCCCTCAAAACACAAAAGCCACTCAAAACACAAGTTCTGTTTGCAGCTCAGCAAATTTCCTGTAAACTATTACACAAATCAAGTTTCAGTTCTTGCATGAAAAGGGGGTAAGTCAGACATCAGTGAGGTCTTCCAGAGTTTCTTTTGTAAAAGAATGGATTTTGTGGCAACATTCCACAAACACAAATCAAAGACTAAAGACACTTACAGGCTAAGCACAGCTTGCATGGAGATGAACAGTGCTGGCACATTGAAGGTCTCAAAAAACACCTCAGCAGCACGCTCTCTGTTCTTGCGCGGGTTTAGGGGTGCTTCTGTCAGCAGCACAGGATGCTGGGAAAGAAAAGAAGGAGCTGTGCTGCATAACCAGGAGGCAGTAGGGGTGTGTTCCTAAAACTCTGTTTATTTATTCACTTTAGGAACCACTGGTGCAAGAGGACAGGTACAAAGAGATAATTTCAGCTGAGCTGTATTAGACTCTGAATAATCTCTATTAGGTAGGAAGACCAGCAGGGTTCTGGTCTAGTTATGAAGAATTGTTAGGAGATGTACTCTGTGAGTAACTCTGACCCATGAAGGACAAGTAGGATGATTCTCAGTGACAAAAAAAATCAGCCAGATTAGCCAAAATACACAGAGACCCTAAGAAAGGGTGAAGGCATATGGTCTTAGCACAAGCAGACAGAAATATTCCTACTCCACAACTTAGATTGCCCTCAGACATTTAATAATTTTTTGGTCAGATCCTTCCAGACCACAGGACTGTGGTTTTCTCCTTCCTCACTTCAAATCATGTCACTGCTGAGTGGATATGCCTGATATGCAGGCAGAACAAGAAAAGTCAGAAACACCTGGCATAGAGTAGAATCATTAGAGAGAGTGTGAATGGCAAATGTGAAAAGCAGATTTTCAGTCAGGCCAGACCATCAGATCTGAAGAGGAATTATGCTTGGACACTTCTTGCACAGTATCTCCTGAGTGGTGAAAGAACCTAATTTAGCAACAGACACACATTCAGAAAGAAGGGCAAAGGAAAAATCCCAAATCTTTCCCAGAGTTCCAAGGCTCTTGGTGTTACACATGCACTGAATAATGCCTATGCCTTTACATTATGTGGTCTCTCACCTCTTCTGAGAATGTCTGGAGCTGGTCTTTAGAATACACATACTGCCAGATGCGCTCCATGTCATTCCAGTCCTTCACTATGCCATGCTCCATTGGGTATCGGATCGCAAGAAGACCTCTGTGCTCCTAAGCAAACAGGAAGGACAAGAGAGGATTAGAACTTCCAACAATTACACTTCTGCGCACTGTGACTTACTGTCAGACTCCACTTCAGTTTTGATTCCATTAAAAGATACCTTATCTATAGTATACAGAGCAAAACCTGAACACTCATCACAAACATCTCTCCCAGAGAAGCCAAGACTAGACAAGGCCTTTTCATACCAACTAGGAATGTCTATGTCTGACATTTGCAGAGCATATTCCATCCTGACACTTTTAAAGTCAACACACAGAACCAATCATATGGTATCTTCCTACTACCAGCTCAGTCAAGATTTGAAACTTAATAGGATGTTACTGGGGAATGCAGCTTGAAGGGCTCACAAAAGATGTGACCACACAACTGACTACATGCTGACAGAAACAGGACTGTGGAGAGAAACTTCCTGCCCATGGCAGAGACATACACAGCAACTGAGTAGGGTCCATTTCTAAAGTTCCCAGTGAAAAGTATGTAAGCATATGGAGATATAAGAAAGAAAAGAAAAAGAAAAGGAGAAAAAAAAGAGAGAGATATCGAAGGCCTTGGGAACTAGGTCTGTGGTCAGCAAATTTGCACAAGAATTTCATGAAGCTTCCCACTCCACCTTTGACATGCACGCAAGTGACAGTCTGTTCTACTCTTCAGATCTACACAATATCAAAGAACCACAGTCCAGCTGCCACATCCTGCCCTTACAGCAGCACACTGAGATACACAGACAAGTGCAGTGTACAGGTGTTCTTACCTCTGCCTTTGGACCAATGAAAATGTCCCCTTCTAAAGCACCAGCCATAACACGAACGTGCTTTGGTCTGCCCACACTAGAACAGAGACAAGAGAGTAAATGCTTCTACAAAGAGCTCAGATGTACCCAAGAATTGCCTGCTTTGTGTTCCTCTCTGTTCTAACCAGAACCTTCTGAATGGGTGAGTCTGGGGGTGCTACCAGGTACAAACAGACCAGGTTTGCTCTGAGCTAATCTCAGAAATCAGAGGTGAAAGGGACAGATTTTAGACAGTTCTGAACTGGCTGGCCATAAACCAGCTGAGTCTGGTCATATTTTCACTGATTATTCAGGGATAATAATCCCTGAGTTATTATCAGGGATTTAATTTATTAAATTTATTAATCTGGGATGAACATGGCTAGACTGAGCAATTGTCTGAGGTATTGGATCCACATGTGCTGCTTGACCTCAAGCAGACTTCTCCAATTAGACGTTTGTGTCCCATACCCCACCATCCCATATAGAACATGTTGTTCAGAACACAAGACTACTCACTAAAAACCCACCACTGAAACCAGTGAAAATAAAAGCCAGTGACTATTCAGAGTTCCTGTTCCATCAGTCTTCATCCTGGAAAAACTCTCAGAAAACTTACAAAGAAGTCCAGCAGAAATCAAGACATCATACCACACACTGAAAAAATACTTACGTCTCCACACTTCATATCCCAAATTTTACTTTTTCCAGATCGGTTTCCTCATGTGTGCAGATTAAAGGATCCTACAGCTTTGAGTGTGTGTTGAGCCTGACAAAGCGATGTCACCTTTTATAATGTGTGTGTCCCCAAAAATCCTAAAATATTTAACAGCGGATCTCTCATCTCCATTTCAGCAGGCAGAAAAGAGTTTTTCCATTCATAAAACTGGGCAATTCTTCCCCTTTACATATCAAAGAATTAGTACACAGTACTAAGAAGTTACTAAGAACAGCAGAATACTTACTAGTTAGGAAAGCAGTATTTTGGTATTTGATCGCCCGCAAAACCTGCTTTAATCACACCCGAGCCCTGTGGAAGCAACAGACAAATACGTGAGCTTATCACTCATTCAATCATCTTCACAAGTTTTAGAGAAGTCGCAAAGTACATCAGCACTGCCAGGTCCTCTCCTTTCTACTAGGAATAAAGCTCCCCAGGGACTGACTCTCCAGGCTGGTTGGGAATAGAAAATGCAAGCTTGGCTATTGGAGGGAGTGACTGGTACCCTCTCTGGCAGTGAAACATCTCACAGGACACAACCATCCCTGGGACCCTGGTACTGCTCTGCACACACCCAAACACTGCCCTGTACAGACAAGTATTTTTCTAGCCAAGGCTACTGTGAGGGGTGCAGGAGGCTACATCCATACTCCACAGGTGTCTATCAAGATTAGATAACCTCTGGGGAGAAAAGAACAATCCAGAAAGCCCAGCAAGAGCAGCTGAACTCTGCCAACTTCAGGAAGCACTGGAAGATGAAGGCTACAGGCCTCTCAGAAGGAGATTTGAAAAGAATGGAAGGAGGGCGGATAAACCAGAGAAGGAAGCAAAGAATTCAGCCAAGAATTGTGGGAAACAGACTGGAGAAGAAACTAGGGAAAAGATGACCAAGTAGTGGATGAACTAGCTAACACTAAGAAGGCAGAAGTGTGGTCAGAAAAGACACTGGAAACCAACCCAGACTGTGGTCTGGAAAAGACAAAGGTGCTGGTTACACTGCAAAGGGAAAGGCTGGGGGCAGGAAGCACAGTTGATGGGATAGAGCTTGTAGAGAAGAAACAAAGAAGAGATGAGAGATGGCAGTCAGGAAGGCACAGATCCAAAGAGCTTTCTGCAACATTCAAAGCAGCAAACACAGAGCGGGTAAAACCAGCCACAGCAAGGCCCTGGCAGGAAGTCAGTGCTGGGCATCTGGCCCCACAGCTCTCATCCCTGTCCGGAAGCATCCTGGGAACACCATCATTAACTTGGATCTGTGCAGATTCCTTCCCCTCCTCCATTTCCTCTCCCTGCACAAGGGAATGACATCTTGAAACAATGAGCAGCTTGCAGGAACACCCAAGTTTTGCTAAGGAGCGGATTTTCATAGGATCTCCTCAGATAAGCCATTTCACTGGTAATCCCAGGCTACCACCAGCACAAGATCTTGTGCAAAAAAAAGGGAGCAGTTCTGCTTAGCCCCATGGTGGGAGCAAAGTGTGTGTGAGCTTGCAATGAAAGCTGTGACCTGTGAAGTGCCTGTTCACTCTCAAGGGCTTTGCAGTAGGAATGCTCTGGTTTTGAGGCCAAAGACATTTTGGCTACCTCACAGCATTTTAAAATGAGTAGCAACAAAGCTCCTCCATAGCTTTCCACTTCTTACCACCTCTGCATGGGTCAGCATCCACTTTCACTTTGAGGCTGGGGCCATATGAATTGCTCAGAGCTCTGCCAGGCATGCCCTGGCTGCAGTGGTTTCTGATGCTGCCTTCCCAGTACCAGAGGTTACCAGCCAGAGCAGGCTCAGCAGAAAGGAATGCAGGGCGGCCCCAGCCTCTTCTGTTCACAGTCCAGTGCTTTATTGCCAAGCTACTTCCATCAGCAGTTTCAGCTGGGATGTCAGGCTCTGCACAGAACATGTGCACTCTGCCACCAGAGCCAGGATACTCCTGCCTCCAAACCACCAGTCAGATTTGCCAGGACACATCTGTAGGACATGAGTGTCAGAAATACTCTGCAAATCAGATGTAGCTATTTATAAAGCATATGAAAGGTAGATTGCTTGAATCCTTGTCTCCTGATAAACACCTGCAGCCAGGCTGGCTCCAGGAGCACACCCAAGTTGCCAACTGGGCAGGACTAACTACTTCCTTTTGGCATGTGGGACTCAGCTCCAGTTGCATCTCAGGGTCTGCACTAATTGCTACCAGTGTGACAAAGTGGCCTGTGAAGTGTTAAAAAGACTTCCCTTGAGACAGATTCTCTTCTGACTGTTGCCTTCAAAGTGAAACAAGGAATAAACTAAACCCACTATTTCAATTTTTCTTATCATCGTTTATAAACAACCCTCTGCTTGGGAAAGAATACCATTCTGTGGCAAGTTTTGCAGAAAAATAATTTAATGAAATGCAGCAACATAACATAACTACATTAGAATATCGCACATAGTGAATATTTTGTTCAGGATAATGACTGATCTTGTTGCTAGCACACTCTGCTGTGGGGAACTGGCTTCAGGAAAACAATGATGCTCCTATTTTAACTTATAGATTGAAACTTCCTTATGTCAGGCCAAAAATTACCCAGTGTGTCCTGGTGAGATTCCCAGCAAGTTATGTATTTTAAGATTTACATACTGAAATTCAAAGTTAACCAAATGTGTTGGGAGTTCAGAACTCCAGCTTAGAGTCAAAGACAAATGACTGCTTTGAATGTGCTGGTGGGATGGGGATTCAACTCAGTTGTACTTCCAAGTGCCTGGGAAAAAACCAAGAACAGCTGTTTGATATCTCCGCACTACAAAGACCTGACTGCACTTTCTGACCTATTCAATTTTTCTTGAAAACATTTTACTTCTTTGAAGATATGTGCACACTGAGTAAATCTGTTTATTATAGACCAGTTTGAGATTCCTATGCAATGAGAAGAAAATGTTTACTTTTTGAAATAACTCTGATTCAAAAGGTTTAAAGACCTGGTTTTTCATCTTTGCTTCAAATAAGCAAAAACACTTGCATCTTCTCTTCTGTTACAAATTCCAATTTATTAAAACTTTAAAAAAAATTAAAATATACTTCCACCAGTAACTATACTGGCTGCGTTTTCATTCCATTTTGTTTGGCAAGAGTTTATTGTTTATTATTTTTTTTTAAATTTTAATCAAAATAATAAAAGAAGAAAAACTATAGGTAAAATATAAAGGTCAAGGAAGATAAATTAATTCAAAATTCTTGTGAGTGTCTTGAAGGAACTGAACATACCTCATCTACTAGCTCTGTAGCCAGTTGGTTATGGATTCACTCATCTTGATGCATTTAGGACTCAAATTTAAATGGAAATCACCAATCAATCTTCCGTGTAGCACTTTCTATGGAGAGTGCACATTTCATATTGTTGTAAAACTGTTTAATTTGATACAGAATTTATAGGATCAAGAACAAACCAAATACACAACAGCCCTTGCTGACAGCTCAACTGCATGAAATGCCACCAACTCAGACTACAAAACAAACAGGAGATAATTCCATGTTCCATGGATATCAAGGAATTTGCACTGACTTAGGCCACAGTTGGACCACTGACATATGCATTATGTTCAGCAGAGCTCCCAGACCACTCAGAGAGAGCTTGTTGGACTGCAGATGGGAATACAATTATTAAAAATTAGACAACAAAGAGTATAAAGGTGTACTGCGGTACAGCTCCAACCTCCCACTGTACATTACAAACCTCTCCCTGCTGAAAACATACAGCTAACAGCAATGGTAAGAGAAAAAAATCTCGCTGTTAATTTTTTAGCTACAGAACTTCATGTCCTTTCAGAACACACTGAGATACTAGAACAGGGCTGGGACTGGGGTGGGTCTGGCTCTCACCAGCTCAGTATCTCACTTCCCCCTTCCCACCTTCCCACACACAGGCACACGTGAGACAGGATAACATTCAGCCTCCAAAAGGTGCCTGCAGTTCTCTGAGGAAAAGCAGTAACGGAACAGCAGTGGGAAGAGTGGTACCTGCTCTGTGCAGCTCCACTTCCCATCCTGCCTTAACTCCAAAGAGGAGCAAAAATGCAGTGTCACCACGAGTCTCCTCGGCCCATAGCCTGCCAGTGTTCCAGGCAGATGTCACAACAACTGCTCCATTCTACTTCTTGTACAGGGACGGGAAGGGGGGAAGCTCGTTTATTGGAGAGGACAGAACAAGAATTAGCTTTTATAAGACCAGCTGATAAAATGAAAAAAAGACACAGAATCAGCTGCAGGCACATAAGCCATTCTTCAGGTCTGAGGCAGTGGCGGTAATCATTGTACTAAATAACAAAAGGACATGCTGAAATTAAATATAGGCTGCTACTACATGAATAGCTCAACAAAGTCATCCTCGCAGTTCCAGAACACCTACAGATAACTTTAATGTTTAGCTAATCAATCAACAATGCAGCAGGATTGGTGCTGATACAATCAATCCTAAAAACAATCAACTGAAAAAAAATTTTAACATCTTCAATGAAGATACATGTTTTTCTGAACATAGTCAATTTTACTGCTTACTCTCATTTTCTGTTAAATGCTTTCCTTCACTGTGCAACCCAAATCCCTCTGCTGTAAGATTCCAGGGAAATAAACAAAGCTAAAACTGTATCAAAAAGCTCAAGCTGTAGAGAGGAATTCTGGACCCATAATAAAGAAAAAGTCAGAAGAATAGCCACCTTTAATTGAGAAGACCTACAATCATTCACCTTATGGGGAGTTACAGCAATAGGTTGAGAAATGCCAGGCGAGGAGACCCACATCATACAGCAAAAAGATTCAGCAGAAACTGAGCTGGTGGAGGAAGAATGGAGCACAGTACTGACCCTTCAAAACAACAGAATCTCAATCACTGGCGATAGAGGTCAGAAGGGAGGAGCACGGGTTTGTGACTCAGTACACTGAACAGAGGCCGTGTCCAAGACGTACCCTCCCACCCCTTCCTGGGAGGGCAGCATGGATGGGGCGAATCTGAACTGGTCCCAAAAGTATCTCAAAGAGGCAGGGAATCACCGTCATTCATCTCCCGCAGAGCTATTACACACACAGATTGAAGTTCTGCTTTGTGCTAATGAGCAGCATCAGCACATTGGAGCAGCCATCTGCAACACCACACAACGCTGATGCAACGCTCGCTGGGCACAGATCCTTCAGCAGTGGCATTCCAAGGCATGGGAATCCATGCCTTGGGAATGGCACTGCCTTGTTGTGACCACTGCGCTGGATGCACTGGAGGAAGGGCAGTAGAAGGGGTGAAGGTTTCCCTCTCGCTGGGCCTGGCTGGAGAGCTCTATGTCCTGCATGAGCCCCGGGAAGTGCCAGCACGCCCAGAGCTTGCTGGGGGTCCAACAATGGCCTGCCAGGAGCACGCTGGAACCTTAGCCAAAGTCTGCCCCGGAGCACGCTGGGAGTGTGGCCATGTCCTGGCCCAGCAGCCCCATTGTCCCCCCGGCACAAAGAGGAGCGGGGCGGGGCCGGTGGAAGCCCAGCCTGACAGCGCCAGCAGCCAATGAGCGCAGGTGCTCCGGCGACAGTCCCGCCCCACTCCGGCAGGTAGCAGCGGGCTGTCCCGCTGACTGACAGCTGTCTTAGCCAATGGGGCCGCGCCGCCCCTCCCAGCCAGAAGTAGCTCGGCGGCAGCGGGGGCTGCGCCCCCCAGCGTGGGGCAGCGGCCCCGCTGCGGGTGACTGCCACTCGCCCCAGCCAATCGCGACTCGCCGAGGAGAAGCGGCCCCGCCCCCCGAGGACGCCGTATGGTGCCGTGCGAGGGCCGGAGGCGGCGGCCTGGCCGCCCGAGGTGGCGGGGGGTGGGGGGGCGGCGGGCGGGGCGCGGCCGCCCCGATGACAAAGGGATTGCGGGCCCTCCCCGCTCCCGGGACTCGCGGCCGCCAGCACTCACGTTGTCTATCACGACGGGCTGGTTCGCTATCACATCGTAGGACTCCATGGCGAGGACCCGCCGCAGCCGCCCGTGAGGGAGCAACAGCCCAGCCCTCGGCGGCGCATGCGCGGAGCGGCGACGCGGCGCCGCCTGGGTGATGTATTCCCGCCGCCGCGGCGCCTGCCGGGAGTTATAGTCCGACGCTGCGCAGAACCCGGCGGGGAGGCGCGCCCGGAGTGGGGCATGTCGGGAGCTGTAGGCCGGCGCCGAGAGTGAGCCACCTTGGGAGCTGTAGGCCGTCGCAAGAGCGGGGCGTGCTGGGAGGCGGAGTGCGGAAAAAGGGAATGCCGCCGACACGTCCACGGCCGAGAAACCGGTGGCTGTTGCGGTCCAGGAGATAGGTGGGTACTTCCACCAAAAATGCTGTATCGCAATTGGCTGGCTTACGCTCAATAGATTTCCTCCGCCTAATTTTTTCTAATAGGAAAGGAGAAAAAGGTGATCCCATCAACTTCTGCAGAGAGGATCTATGACTAAGTGTTTTATTGTGCCATAATTTCACATGATCATCTTTAGGAACTACTTGTCATAACACATCTGCTCCCTCCACGAAAGACCAGTTTCTCTCTCTTTTTGAGTCACGAGAACCACGAAAGAGGTGTCCGTATAAAGAATGCACATCATGAGCGTATGCACATCGTTTCAGTATTGAATAATGAACACATTGTCATTTTCCATTGATTAAGTGTTCTAAAAGCACTTGGAATAATCGATGACTGAAACTCTGGGTCTTGAAATTAATGAATATGGACTTCCATGCCAGTGAGCACACTTGAAGGCTTGACTCACCTGTCTTGTCCCACATCTCTCCTGCAGACATGGACTTTTCTCCTGTAGCTCCTGCCCTTAGCCCTACTAGATAAGTCTCATCCCAGATGTTTACCTTTAGTGACCTTCCCCATTCATCTAGTCTAAAAAAGGGAGTTTTTGTACAACAGGATTGAGGAGTTTAAATTAAGGCCAGTGTTGTATCACTTCAGTGAATGCCAGGAGACATTTGTTATGGGTGTATTGAGCCAACACAGCCTTTCATACAGGCTCTGTTACATTCACCTTCTCCACTGATTACTCAGGCAGACATCACAAAAAGTAGTATCACTGTAACAGGACAAGTGAAATATTTTTCACTGTGGGAAGTGAGGACACCAACTGCTCACCTCGTTTATCAGGGGATTGTTGCTTGGCTGTCAGCTTGTCATCTTCTTGACCATGTTTATTCTCCCGAACAGTGTCGTTAACGTTTCTAGAATAAACTCTCACCTATTTAAATGAGAAATGCGGGCATGAGCACACACTCTCTCCTCTGAGCACTCTGTACCTAATTTTTTCTAGTTGCTTATTAACGAGCAGGACCCTGCTCTAGCAAAGGTGTGTAGGACTATTGCGCACACACCATCCACATGTACATACCTGGCTTTGCATAACCACAGTTGTAGTTGCAGCTCGGGAATGAGCCAGATCGCCAGTGTGCTTCGTGTACAAGTCACAACCCACAGAAAGGCCTCCTTCACCTATTGGCAGCTTCCAGCTGCCTCCAAGGGACCTAAAGCAGAGAATGCACGGGTAAAGGTGCCTTGAGCACTGGAGGAAGTGTAAAGGCAGGAGTACCAAACCCCTCCTCTGCCCCCAGGCCTGCCCGGGCGCGGGAGCTCCCGCTCGCCCCGGCACCCGCTCCGCGTTCCCGCCACCGCCTCGCGAGGGCATAGCCCCGCCCATCGCGGGGCCCCGCGCCGCCGCAAGGGGGCGCGTCCGCAACGTAACGTGGGGCGGGGGCAGAGGTGCGGCCGCCCTCAGGGCCGCGAGTTTCCATTGGTCAGGTCATCCTGTCACTCATGCCGCCCATGCAGCGGGGCCCTGCCTCCTCCTCGCGACGCCCCGCGCAGTGCCTCTATTGGCGAAGTTGGTCTGTCACTCACGCGGCCTGGCAGTAGGCCCCGCCCCTTCCCCGCGGCCCCACGCAGCCGCTTGGGCCGGGCCGGGCCGGGAGTGGAGTGGAGCGGGTTCGGCACCAACCGGGACGGGCCGGGACCAGCCGCCTCCGGGACATGGAGGGCGTGCGGCCGGGCGGGGGGCACCCCGCGGGCGGGCCGGGGTCCGGCCCAGGGTCTGCGTCTGGGTCCGGGTCTGGGTCCGGGTCCTTCCCGTCGCTGTTCCCGCCGGGGCTGCACGGTATCTACGGCGAGTGCCGCCGCCTCTACCCCGACCAGCCCAACCCGCTCCAGGTCACCGCCATCCTCAAGTACTGGTGAGGCGGCCTGGATGGGGCCGGGGTCTTGTGCGGAACTGGGGGGAGCAGTGGGGCCGGCGCCTTGTGTGGGATAGGAGAAGGTTTGGGAGGAGTAGTGGGAGTGGGAGAGGTTTGGGAGAAGCGCTGGGGCTGTTGCGCGGGGTGAGGTGGAGGGGCTGCACAAAGGGGAGAGGGACTGGGGATTGCGTCCTCAGGGGTGAGATGCAAGAGTTTTTGGGATATGCAGCGGGTCTGGGGATGCATTGGGGGTGCAATTGGTTGCCTAGGGCGTGAGTTTGGAAGGGCTGCTGGGGAGAATGTGCTGGCAATAGGAGGAGGGTCTGGAGAGGGGTGCAGTGAAGACTGAAGAGTGAATTGGGATTTCTGCGGTAATTTGGAGTGCCCCTGAATGACGGGTGGCTGATGAAGGCCCGGCTGGGGCAAATCTTAGGAAGAGGGAGTGCGTATTACTCAGTGGAGGTGTTCCCACAGAAGGTGAGGGTCTGGAGTTTCCCCCCTGGACAGCAGACACGAGCTCTGTGTTCTGTCCGGCAGCCTGGGGTTCGAGTGTGGCGGCACTGACCGGAGCGAACCCGTTGTTGCAGCCTCCAGGCCGGACACATGCCGTGTGTACCCATAAAGCCCGCGGAGCAGTGCCAGCTTCTCTTGGCCTTACGTAGCCGTGTGTTATCGCTGACTGTGAATCTGCTGCTCAGTGTCTCTGCTGACACAGTGTCTGACACTAGGAACAGCAGTTGTTTATGTGGGAGAGTGGCACGAAGGAAGTTCTTGGATGTTTAGCTATCAAGATAAACGACTAGCGTCTTATCCTGTGTGGAGTTCTTTTTGCTATTGCTTAGCTGCTCAGTCCCCTCTTCTGGGCCTAAGGAAGATGATCAAGTACCCCCCGAATGTTTGCTTTACATGACATTGGCCAGCCCCTACCTCTGCATATAAAAAATTAGAAAATGCTCAACTTCTTTATTTGTAGCTCATTTCAACCTGTATGTCTTTAATTAGAGTCCTGAGCTACAGCAGAATAATATCCTCCCTATATGCTGCTCTGACAGACAAATATATTGCTATTGTTGTCCCCAGAAGTGTTTTTAAGTGATTCTAGCAAGAAGTTTGTCTGTTATTGAAGTTTTAATACAATACTCCCCTTATTGTCTAGGGGAATATTGTATTAAAATGACACAGTGGACTGAGATAAGATGTTGCAAATCTGAGACCTCAAATATCAATAATTTCTGAGTCATCTGTCCACATCACTACTTTGGTGGTGGTCTGATAAGTCTGTTTTTACACATATGCCTAATCTTAGATACTCATGAAGCATTTCAGTCACATTAGCACTTTTTTTCTATCAAAAGCTTAGAACATAGTAGTTATATTGGTGTAAGATTTGTGGAGGTTGAGGGAAATTTAGGTGTGTAGTAAAGAATTGCAAACACCCTTGTTGCTTAAGGGACTGATTAGGGTTTCGCTGCAATTGGAGCTCAAACACTAAGAGTTGCTGCTGGCAGTGGTGGCAGATTGCAAGTAAGAAGAAATGTGAAGGCCTCTTTATCCTGACATTTCCCACTTAGTAGTTCCTCCAGCTGTTAGCTCAGCCAGCAGTGAGAGCTTCTGTTGTAGAGGTGAGCTTCCTACTGCTGTCCTATGCAGGAAATACTTGTGTGAGGTAAAGCCTCCATGGACGCCACAAGTTCTTTCTCTCCTGTTGCTGGGTGAAACTTGGAGCTTGTTTTTTTTAAGTCTGATAGAACGACTCCTGCCACAACTCTCTCTGCCTGGCCTGCCAGCTATTAGCTGGTTTAGATTAGAAGAGGAAATTGCTGAACAAAGTTCCCTGCCTTAGGAGAAATATTCTAAGACTAATCAGCTTTTAATTGTACATATCAGTTTCTATATGGTTAACAGCAATTTGTTTTTTTCATTCAGGGAGCTGAAGTTGTAGTCTTTGGCTTGCAGATCAGAGCAGATCCTAACTGTGTAACATTGGAGAATCTGCAGAACGCCATGCCTATTGCATTAAGGGGTTTGGCCATGTGGATTATTTAATGGAACTAGTATTTTAAAATGCTATTTGCATATCTTGGGGGAGAGCTTGGGATTCAATCAGAACTTCCTGGAAGAATTTCTGTGTTTTTGTGAAGGCTATGCACCAAGATGGAGTTTTTCTGTTGATATCCAGTGTCCACTCTTATTATAAAATGTGGTAGAGTTCTCAAATTGAATTGCTGGTGAAAAAAGCAAATTTGTTCCTTTTTTATGATAGGTTTTGAAATAGGCATAATTTGGGCTCAACTATTGGGTTTTTATCACCTGTCTTAAATTTAGACCATACTCTCAAAAACCTGTGAAGTAAGTTGTGGTCTGTGGCCTTTTGGGAATCACAAACTACTTCTGAAGGGCTGTCGAAAGGTAGCTGTGAGAAGCAGAACTATTGTCAGCTGCTGGGTAGTGACTGCAAACAATACACTAAAGACTTTTCAGGGTGAATGAATTAGGAGTTTTCCAATTTCTTTCTGTTGTGGGTGTCTCTCCTCTCTGCATTTTGCTGTTTCTCCTTACACAGAAACTTCAGAGTGCTCTTAGCATCAGTCAAAAGAAGACTCTTGGTGCAGATGCAAATAGAGGGTTTCCCCTGAGGCGGCCCTTCCTGCTCCTGAATAAGCTCCATGAATAGAGAATGTAACAAATTTGTACTGTACTTCTGGCTTTGAAGTTGGGTTCTTCCTAATAAAATCCTCCAACGCTTCCAGCTCTTTGTGTGAGTGCATGTACTGATATGTAGATTGTGATACAAGGTCGAACCCTGCCGCGGCAGCTGTGGGCGGGAGGATGTACCACAGCAGCGCTGACAGTAGAGCAGTGAAACCTGCCACCGAAACTGGATGAATATCTGTGCTGACTAACCTTTGGTGAGCGTTATTGTCATGGCTATGTTACTGTGTACTGCAGAGCTGGCCTAAAGCTCATGCTGAATGCTTGTGCAGTTGCAGCGGTTTTGGGATAGGTCTATGGCTTGGATATTTGTTTTTCAAAATTGAATTAGTCACTGCTGCAGGCTTTTAGTCTACGTCTCTTCCAAGCCTACTACATTTCTCAGCGACTAAAGATGGTATGACTGGATTGTTGAACAACATGGGAACCAGTTGGTAGTGAACTCTGGGCAGGACTGAGCTCAGCTCCTCCAGGCCACCTGGTGCCACATGGCTGTGGCCACCTCTTGGGTAGTGTGGTGCTGCAGGTCTCCAGAGAAGTTTGGCCTTTGGAGACAAACATAGGATTGCTGGCAGGAGTGAGATAGGGGTGTCTGGCTTGCCTGGTGCTGTCCTAGACAGGACTGGCCATCTGCATCAGACCTGACAAGTATGTTTGAGTAGCCCTAGGGAAAAGCATGAACTCATGGAACAGTCCCTGTCCTGAAAAGGGACTACAGAGTGTAGAGGTTTGTCTTGTGTGTTGTCATTGTAAGAGTGCCTGTGTCAGCAGTGTTCCAGAATTGATTGTTTGACTTCTAAAGTGTTACTAAACCCAGTTTGGAAGCAGGTTTTCTTCATGTAGGAGATGCTGGTTGCTTAGCAGTGATCCCTTCATTGCAAAGTCCATACAGCTGCTATGACCACTGACTCTCATGAACCTCCCTTGTTCTGGAGTCTTCTCAGTCCAGTAATAGTTGTATGTGTTGAACAGCAGTGAACTGCTGCTGTTCACTGCCTCTCCTCAAGGGTAAGCAACTATCCTGGCTGGAATTGCTTCCATCTGACTGCTTCCATCATGGATCCCTGGGGGGCTGAACACTGAGCACACAGGACACAGGTGCCATGCTCTGAACAGAGCCACTCGAATGGGTGTTTTTGGTAGAGATCTCCAGTTCCAGTGTGACCTGATGCCAATGAAAGGGAACAGGTGAGGAAAGGGTGTCAGAAGAGACTTGTTTTTTCCTGAGTGTTTCAAACTATTGCTAGACTTTGTAAACAGGTTTTCTCAGGTGTCTACTGAAGATCAGATTCAGCTCCATCCTGGGGTCTGACACACTCTCCCCGTGTTTGCTCACCAGTTTGCCTTCTATGCCATGAAGATGCCATTTGTCATACAAGAAGGCTGCATTGTTCTGATGTAGGCTTTGACAGTGGACACCTGTGCCACTTCTGGGAGTGAGCTGCTTATCCTCTCTGTCCTGTCCCATTATCCTGGGTTGCATCATTGACTGACCTGCTGGAGAAACTGCAACTGGTCTCAGTCACCCTGATCCCTTATATGACGTAAAAGGGGGAAGCTGTCCTAGGTAAAGTCAATCATGTTAGACAACTGCTCTGTTTTTTTTTTGCCAGCAGCAGTAGGAGCAAGGCAGCACAGCATACCTGTGGAGAAGCTTTTTAGTACATCAAGCTGATATGCTGTTTTGTACAGACTTGATAACGCTGGACAACAGGAGGAGGGCAGAGGATTTATAATAGTGTCTTACTGTCACTAGGGCTGGATCCATCTGTCCAGCCATGGAGACTGTGTATGATGATACACAAACCCCCAGGACAAGTGAAGGAAACACCAACATGCCCTGCAACCTGCAAATGATTGTGTCAGGGTCTAAACAGACAATAGACATGAAAGGAATTGATTCTTAGTTGTAGAATCATTGGTTCCAGTGAATAGGGTTGTGTGAGTTTGGGTTTTCTTGTTTGGAGCAGCTGAAAGTTTTACTTGAAGGCACAGTGTGTTCTAGGCACAAAGTGGTTAAACAACTGCTCAGCTGTGCCGTAACTGCTTGTGGTAGGTGTTCTATGATTGACAGGGCAAACAGCAAAACAGTCCAGCGGGTTCCTTCCTTCAGCAGGGAGTTGTCCTGTCTTTGCTCAGACAGAGATGACGTGAGTGGCAGGAGGATGTGCTGTGCTCTCGGCTGACACATGGCCTCAATTCCCTGAGCCTTGTAGCAAGAAGGGTGGCTGCAGGCTTTAGTGTTTGCTGCTCAGTGTTACCCGCCTTTGCTGCATTGACTTTTGAGTTACGTTCTTTTAAGGAAGCCATCCTAATGTTGATGCAGAGGGTACAGTGGTGCTTTGTACTCATTCTTGGTTAACGCAAGTGCTGTATACTTAGACTCCTCTGCTGTTTGAACTAATTTGTCTGTATTCAGAAGCATGGATTACTCTCCTCAAAACTTAGTTGTTTCAAAATCTGCTTGAGGAATAGCATCATTTTTTTTGAGGTATGTGCCTCTGGACTGAATTAAGAGCTTGCAGTGCAGATACAGTCATTGCTCTTTTACTACTACAGTTTTTCAATTTTCTTTGTGTTTTGTGGAAGCTTTAATAGGATTTTCCAGAGGGTTTTATGCTTTAACATTAAAAACATTTTTAGCGGGTTGCACACATATACTTTGTCTTCTTGTGCTCAAAGCTTTCTGGACTTAACCTAATCTTTCTCCTCAATTTTTTTTTTTATTTTAGAGGTAATTTGAATGTTCTAATTTTTGTTTTAAATGATGTCTTTGTACAACCTCTTCTAGAACCTGGGGAGACTTACCATTTGTCTTGAGTAAACTAACTTACATAAGAATTTTTCTGTTTTTAATGCAGGTTGGGAGGACCTGACCCTCTGGACTATGTTAGCATGTACAGAAACCTGGGAAACCCAGCGCTGAATGTTCCTGAGCACTGGCACTATGTCAGTTTTGGGTTAAGTGATTTGTATGGAGACAACCGAGTTCATGAGTAAGTGTTATTTAAGTTCTGTAGCTGGGCATTGTGTTTTGGGGGTGTGCAGGTAAAACCCTGTCCTGCTGCTCATATTATTTGAACAGCTGGTTTTCAGTTGAGAACACCCTAGGTTTTTGAGCCCTGGTCTCAAAGAAGATGACGTATGCCTGTTCTTGTATGTAGAAGAAATTCTATGTTTCCCTCTGCAGGCTTTGAATGCAGTGTATTTTCTTTCAGTGTTGAGTAAGTTTTTGTTTAAATTTCTTTTAACTGGTTGGGAAATTTTCTTTTGACTGTCTTGTTGTGTTTTTCACACTCTGCAATCTGGTATGGTTGTACTTAAATCCTGACCCCTCCTTGTGCATGTTAAATGCCTTCCTCTGGAAAACTGCTGTAAGGGCATTTTTGCTGTTGCTGGCACAGCAGTGTTACTGTCAGCAGACTGCCACCCCAGTGGCTGCTGTATAAAGTGCCAATTTGTGTAACAGAAGCCTAAAACTCTAATTGTTTGACTGTCTATTCTCCAGTAATTAAATTATTATCTTAGGTTATTGGTATGGATGGTTTCTAGCAGGAACTTTGGGTTAGGCCAAACAGGTGGCATGAGCTAATCCTATTGTCTTTCATTAGCTGACCTTACTCCTTAACTCCAGTTAAAATGAGTAGCAGTTGCCAAGACATCGTGATTTTGAGGCTGTGAACATGGCATTTTAACCAGCCAGAAATGGCACAAGGTTTCTGCTGCTACTGTTTACTAAAACTACCTTTGCACTGTGTTATAGTTGTAGGATAAATGTCCTTGATGAATGGTGCAGCAAAGGCTCCGGTTTGTTCACACAAGCTTTTCTCCTTTTGTTTGTCTTGGTTAAGATTCAGCCACCAGTTTGTTTTTTTTTTGTGGTGGCTGAATCTTTGCTTTTTGTGCAAAGTGGTTTTCTTGCAACAGCAGCAGTTGGGCAGTTTCTTTAATTTTACACATTCCTCAAGGCAATTTCTCCTGGGTTTTTAGTCCTTGTGTTTGTGATTACAGAACTGTTTTTCAGAAAACAAGTCTGGAGTTTATACAGGACCCTAATGTCACAGAGATCTGCCTGGGACATTTAACCAACACATCTACTAATAGTAAACCCCAGTCATTAGTTGCAGGGGCAGAAGTAGGGCAAGTGAAATAAATGAAATTTAAGGCTTCCTTCCCTCACTTCCACAAGAGAACTTAGTGTGAACGTGTAGGTCTTCATATGGTGCTTTTGTTTATAGATCAGGTGTGTGTTTCCCTTCTCTCTGTGTGGCTGGAACAGCATCCCCAGCTCCTCAGCACTGTGTCATTGTGTCACTTGCCCTGAGATGTCTGGCTGTCTTCAGTCTATCACCTTTAATTTGGTCTCATTCTTGGAGCTACAAAGCTTAATAGTATTTGTCCTGTCAAGTAGGTCAGTTCTACCTTGTGTCCAAAAGTCTTAATATACAATTGTGCATGTGGTAGAACTGTCAAGACCCACACATTTCCTAAACACTGAACATGAAGTTACCAGCTGGTACATGAGCACTGTAGACTGGCTGACAGAAGATTTTCAAAGGAGCTGAGCACTCACCAGCAGTTCTCACTCCCAAGAGCAATTGCTGTTTGCTAAAACTGCTCTTGAAATTTGATGGCTATAGGAACTTCACGTCACCAGCCCAACCCTATGCACTCAGGAGGTTCTTGTTCTCTGACAGGGAATTTAATAAATCTTTTTTTAAGAAAATATGTCTCTTTTTTGCTTGAAAGGCTTTGGGATTCTGCTGTCCCAGGTAAAGTGCTGTGGAATGCTTGGCAGGACCATGGGATGGCAGGGCAGTTGTTTAAATCTTTGGTATATTTCCTTTAAAACCAGTGTGACACTGAACTCTACTGAGTTGCCCTGGCCTCTGGAGACAGGAAAGCGTTTGGGTTTTTTAGGTTTTTCCAGCTGTCCACAAAGAGTGCAGAGCTGGATCTGCTTGTGACAGTTAGCAAGGTTCCTACAACAGGGATGTGCTTCCATAGCCTTGCTGTGCCTTATGCTTTAGAAAGGTGAAGATAGAACACTGCCAAAGGTCTTGTTAATTGCCCAGTTTGGGTAATGCATAGCTTATTTCTTGTGGACCTCTCATGGTAATACAATACAGTCTAGAACAATTATCATGCAATATTAAATGAAAAGGACTTTTTTTTTTAATGAACTAACACTGACTTGGAGGCCCCAGTATTTTTATTTATACTAGAATAGCAAACAGATGTAGCAAATAATGTGAAAATTTTGACTTTAATTTATATTTTTTAATAAGAACCTGAAAGGTCTGAAGTAGAGCTCTCCTGGTGCCTCCTTGTTGACAGATTTATTTTCAGTTAAAGCAGCACTGTTTCCTGCTCTGCTTACATATCAGCTATACTCTGCTTACAGAACCAGACTGGTTTTAAGAATCTGTAGAATAAGATGGAAGAACTCTAAGAATTTCAAACAAGGAAACCTTTTTCGTTTAAAACCCCTCAGTGTTTCATGGTATAATGGCAACCATGACACCAGCTGTGCTGGGCTGATAGTTCTAAAAATCCTAAATCATGATGTCATGACAGTTTTAGGGAACCACAGGCCTTTCAGTGGGATTTCATGCCAAGCTGCTTGCATGGAAATAAGTCTCTCCAGTCGAGCATGTTGCACAACTTGAGTGGCAGCAGAAATCTTTCCAGGATGTTTTTGCAAGTTACACTCCATTTTTAGCTTTTTCTATCTTCTTTCAAATAAAAACAAATGTGTAGCTTCTAGAATCTATTCAGCAGGGTTAAAGGAGGGCTTTTTTTTTTTTTGGACTGTTCTTGCATTCTGAAGAGATTCTGCACTGCAGCGGTGAGTGTGCACAGCCTGCTGGCAGGAAGCGTGTGGCCAGTGCAGCTGTGGCAGAGGAGATGCTAAGTCCTGTGCTCTTCTCCACCCCTTGCTGGCAGCAACTGCCCACAGCAATGCCAGCAGCAAGGAATGTGTCCCTGTGTGTCTGCACAAAGCCAGTGCCTCAGCTGGCAGTTGCAGGTTCGTGCTCTGATGCCAGACCATCAGCGAGGTCAAGGGACAGATGCCTGATCATTCCTGCAGTTTACAAACATTATGATGACTTTTTCCATGTTGGAGAACAGGGCAGCATCAGCAGGTGTGGCTGGACTTGGACTCCACCAGCAGCAATGCCAGCTTCAACTACTGCTGAGTGCTGCCTTTGTAGCAGCCCTCAGGAGTCTGGACAGAAACTGATGCATAGGAAGTTCCACCTGCAGATGAGGAAGAGCCTAATTGTTGTGGGTGACCATGCACTGGAACAGAGAGAGGCTGTGGAAATAGTAAAGATCCACCTGGACACAATCCTGTGTCATGTGCTCTGGGATTACTCTGCATGATCAGGAAGGGTGGACCAGATGACACACTATGATCCCTTTCAACTTTACCCACTCTGATTCTGTACTGTGGTGCCACAGTGTGTGCCAGACCCTGATTGTGCTGGCACAAGTTTGCAGGGCTGTCCAGAGACTAAGATGGAAAACGTGTTTTTCCCAGACTGGCTTGTGTCTTCAGTTTGCTCTAAGGCCAAGGTTGAATCTCCACTTAACTGTTCTGTAGTTTGAGTGCTCATCCTTTCTCTTAACACTTTAAAGAAGTGCATGGAAAGTGAAAACCATGATGCAATAGAATTCCTAAACACCTTGAATAGTCTTATTTGTATTAAAATTGCAGGGTTGTAATTCAGAGTTGAAATAGAAAGTAAGGCTTAAATTATGAATAGGTTGAGATAAGATTTTTATTTGTGGTCTTCCCACATCCCACAAAGTGACATGCCAACTGTGTTTTGATGTTTACTACATCAGCTTCATACTGACAAGGGTGGTGGAGTTTGGGGTTTTTGGTTTTGTTTTTTTTCCTGGCCCCTAGCCAGGATCTGAAGTGCAGCATCCCATTTGCATAAAACCGGAGAGATTACAGCTCCCTTCATCTCTATTACAGATGCAGGGTACCACCCGCTGAGACAACAGGTTCCAACTTGCTGTGGTCCTTTTGATTTGTGCTGCTTTCCATTTGGATCAGGAGGGAGCAGTGCATGCCGGGATAACGTGTTGTCTCTGTGGGTGGTGCCTCCCTATTAAAGGTGAGGGTAAGCATGAGCCTTTCAAGATCTTCAGTCCAGCTTGTGTTCTGCTTGCTTGTATAGATCCTCTGAATGACCTTAACTTGTAAAAGGGCAAGGATGCTTGTTAGAGCTGGGAGGAAGAAAAAGGAGCGCAAAACTGGATCAGGTAACCAATGCAGGGCTTGCAGAGGGGTGGATGTTTTCTGGAAGGCTTTTTCTGAGTATAAAAGGAGTTTGAAAAGAGTATTTAGAAAATAGCCTGGAAGTTGGAACGAGTGCTCTCTTTCTTTTGAGTGCATGCTGGCTTCTGCTTTGAACCTGCATGAATGTAGGACAGAGTGGTGCTGACAGCTGTCACTTTAGTGGCCTCTTAGTTCTGTAGCCTTTCATAAATTTGAAAGCTCACTGCCCTCAGCTTGCCAGCCTTTAGCCTTAAATTTTGATATTTAATGGGTCCCTAAGTGCTTTATAAACCACATGTCTAAAGCACTGCTGAAACATTACACCAAACTCCAAGGTAACTGAATGCTTTTAAAGTGGTGGAGACTGATTCTGCCCTTCTTTGTTTCCATGATAAAACAGAGGCCCTTTTGGAAGATAGTAAATTAGGGAGAGGTGGTGGATCCATATTTCAGATAAGATTTGTAAGGTTCAGTATGTCTACCTTGAGAGATGAAAGATTGCTGGAGGTGGAGCATCTACTTCAGTTAAAAGGAATTACATGGGAGAGGATATCAGTGAGCATCAGTTTAGGAAAGAGGTACAAGAGGTAGGACTTGAAGGAGAGAGGGTCCAAGGTGGGTTAGCTGCACAACAGCTAAAATAAAAATGTCTATTTTTTATTTATAAAAAATGAAATCTGTCTTTTAATGGATTTGTCTTGTAATTAGATTATTTTCTTACCTATAAAGATATGAGTTAAAATGAGCTTCTCTTAACATGAGGTACTTTTAACAAATCTCACCTGTATGGATTCTCTTGTGTACAGAAATACAGATGTGCTTCTACTGAAACTTGCTTAATGGGAGCACCTGTAGATCCTTCGCTTGCAAAATATACTTTGCAGAAATGTGACATTTTGTGGACAGGATTGAATTTGACCAGTGAGTTCAGACATCTTAAAGAAGCATATGCGTAAGTGTGGTCATGTAGGGTTCAATTCTCTGTTTCCCAGACAAATAAAGCCCTGTTAAACCAAGCATCATGCCTATTTATGTGTCCCACTGAGGGTGTCCTCCAGTCACTGCCCTGCACCAGAACCCTCTAAGGCTTGTGTTTCACAGCTGGAGGCAGACCTCCCCTGAAGCTATGGTCACCACAGGGAAATCTGATTTTCCCTCCTCCAAGGCAGAGTGCACTTGGCTTCCAAATGTCATTTGCTGGAGGTAGTACTCTTAATGAAATGAAAGATGTAGGCCACCTACGGAGAGCAACCCGCTTTGTGCTGCGTTTCTGTGTTTATATGCAAGAGTTGTGGGACGAGACTACTCTTGAACTGTGCTAGATTTGGAATGGTTTTTTGAAGCGTTGAAGGAAATTCATTTAACAT
Source organism: Cyanistes caeruleus (assembly GCF_971803275.1). Classification (NCBI taxonomy): domain Eukaryota; kingdom Metazoa; phylum Chordata; class Aves; order Passeriformes; family Paridae; genus Cyanistes; species Cyanistes caeruleus. The sequence continues at coordinate 12,934,960 of NC_141708.1, read as the reverse complement.
TTACAGCATGGTAGTTGAATTTACAAGAAGGACTGTTTTCAATAAAAAAAAAGGAAAAATATTGGAAGAAGGTTTAGTGCTGAGCATTGAAGGCAAACACCACTTCCTGTTTAGTAGTGTGTCTGCACTCCGGTGCTGTATCCTGCTAGGATGAACCTCTTGCTGCCATGCAGGGGAAGGGGCATAGTGCTCAAACTGGATGATTTTGTGGGGTGTCTTTTGCCAACAGAACTTTCACATTTATTATCTTGGTACATTGGAGGGGAGTTAATCCAAGACATGGCTTCCTTACTCTGATCTCCAAGCTGGGTTAGTGCTGAATGGAGAGTTTGCAGGCTCTGCTCTCCCAGCGAGTTCAGCCTGCCAGGAACAGAAGCAACTGGGGATCAAAACTGTGTCTACTAGTGAAAGATCACTTTATGTGATAAAGGTCTGTTTATGGATGTTTTAAAAATCAAGAAATAAATGATAGGTTTTTTTTCAGTGAGACATGAAGGTAAAAGTATTTTTGATCAGTGCAGCCATTCCAGCTGTGAGATCATTGGCATTTTTTAATCCATTTGCTGCCTGGAATAGAGATACTAACAAAATAAATGTTTGAATAAATAGATCCGAATGCTGTTATTTATACCTAATCTCCTTTGTTTTTTCCTCAATGCTTTTTTAGTGTTGCGAACATGCCTTCTTGACTAGTACTAGAATAGTGCATGTTTCTTAATGAGGCAGTGGCTACAATTGGTAGCAACAAATTACCACTGATAATAAAGTTACCTATTTTATATGAAATTTGAGCTGTTGGTGTTTCTCTCTTCTAAGCTGGAAACTCCGTGGTGATGACCTAACTCAGCTGCCTCTCTACTGTCATCTCAATTTTGAATCAAGGCCCAATAGGCAGTGACACCAGGCTAACAAAAGAGGGCTGCAAATCTTGGTGGTCTCCCATTCAGATGGTATTGCCTTCCTTGGACAAAGGGGTGAGTAGGGCTCCTGAGTGCCACTCTGCCTCTAGGGATGGTAAACAAGGAACGGATCACTGGTGGGAGGCATTTTTTGATCACTTGACAAAGCTGGGTAGATGGGATACCACCTGACAAAGGGCTGAGGTTTAAAGGAAGATTTTGCAAGGGCTCTTAAGAACAAAAAGGAAAAAATAGGCCAGAAAACTGGGTTTTTTTTCAGGATGTAAACAGGGTGGGCGGAGGTGAAGGGGGACTCGGCCATTCTTGGGGAACTCTGATTTAAGCTCAGAGGATACAGACAAGGGAAGGAGGGAAGAGTGCACAGATGGCTCATTGTTTTGTCTAGCTCAGCATTCTTGCACTGCCGAAGTGAAGGGCAATTGTTTTAAAATCCTTTTTGCAAAGAGTGCTCTTTGCTTTCCAGCTATCCCAGGTCCCTGAGATGCAAACTGTAAACCAGAGGGACTGGTCTTAAATGCCCATTTGTTTTGGAGGGTCAGTCCAAGGGGCCCTGGGCAGTTGCTGGGCAGCAAGGCATTGCTTCTATGTGGGAATGAGGGGAAAGGAGTACTCCTGGGAAAAATGCACTGCAGCATTTGGTGAGGAGGTGAGAACAAAAGGATACACACAGAGTGGCTGATGCAGACCAGTGTTTGGCTTGGGGATCTTTACCAAAGCTATGAAATGTAGCACGAAACTGGAACATACCTTAGCTGCAATGACATCTGATATACAGTATAGTTTTCTTACAGTATTTCACTTTTTTTTTGGTAGCAATTAATTAATTAATATAAAGAAACACTGCCATTTCTATATGTTATTGTTTCTACTGCTTCAGTTGCACTGGCACAGATCCTTCCCCTCCTCCCCTGTAAATTGTTGTGGCCTTTCTGGAGCAGGGGCCTTTTTTGGCATAGTCGACAAAAATAAACCATAAGGGCAGCTGTTGTTATGAATAAGGCTCAACAGGGGAGTTTTACCAGTAGAACTACAGCAATATAATTATACTGGTAGACTGGTTACAGTAAATTTCCTCATGAAGGCAAGCCTTAAGTTGACATTTCCTAGCTAAGTTGAATCCATATGTATAACCTTATTACGCAAAAATAATATCTCTCTGAGTCTTGAATTCCTTTTTTACCTAGAAGAGTAACATTAAGTAGAAAAGCAAAGAATTTAGTGTTCAGAGATAGATGGGGGGTTTTCTCTAACAGAGCGGTTGTGATGAGCTGTATGCTGACCTCTGTGTTCTTTACTGGACAGGTTATTCCTTCAACAGTGATCAGGAACACAAGGAGAGTGTTCCTGCTTACTGCACTAAAATGTAAGCAGTACTGAAATATGCTGTAAGTTGACATATCTCCCAGCTTTCCTCCTGTTTGAATGACAAGCTGAACCATTTTGTAGTTCACATAACTGAAGTGGTTTGGCTGCGAAGCAAAGCTATTTTGCCACTATTAAAATTTTTAGGGGTAAGCCTGAAGCCACTGAAAGGATGGTGAGGGAATGACACTTTCTTTCCTCCTTTGTTTGATTTTTAAGAGGCAAAGATTTATTTTATCCTTTTGGACATTGTCTTACAACGAATGGAGTTTGCCTAACGCTCACAAGCCCTAGAAGTTTCAAGTGCTTCAAAGGAAAGATAATTTTGCAGGAAAAGCTTAACACTTAAAGGCAGATTTAAAAAATACCTGTAGTAGACTTTACATTGCATATGTCTCATGTTTCCCTTTTGGGAGTCTTTCACCAGCAATCCAGTGCTTTCTTTTCTCTGGAATTACAGCTCAAGCTCCAAGGACCTTTCGCTTCCTGTTTAATTGATTAAGATCTCTCACAGTGCTCATCAATATATTTTTAAGTGCACCCTTTGCAATGAAATGAGACTATGTAACAGCTCACTAGGGAAGGCAGAATTGTCTGGATTTCTATAGCTGATGAAGTGAAAGATCAGGGATTGAATTCCAGATCCATCAGGATCGTTGAGACATAGATGGGTTTACGTTGGAAGGGACCATAAAGATCTTCTAGCTCCAATCCCCGCTAGACCAACTTGCTCAAAGCCCAATCCAGCCTGGCCTGGAACACTTCCAGGAATGGGGCATCCACAGCACTGCTGGCCAAGCCTGTGCCAGTGCTTCACCACCCTCACAGTAAAGAATTTCGTCCCAATATCTAATCTAAACCTATTGTTTGTCAGTTTAAAGGTGTTCCCCCTTTTCCTGTTACTACCTGCCATTGTCAAAAGTCTTTCTCCAGCTCTCCAGCCCTTTGGGTACCGGAAGGTGCTCTAAGGTCTCCCTGGAGCCTTTTCTTCTTCAGTGTGAACAGGCCCAACTCTCTCGGCCTGTCCCCAGTCCTCTGAGAATCTTCATGGTCATCTTCAGGACTTTCTGTGACAGATCCATGTTACTTTTAGGACAGGAGTCCCAGAGCTGGATGCAGCAGTCTAGATGGGATTTCACAAGAGCAGTGTACGAGAGCTGAACCACTTCCCTTAACCTGCTGGCCACACCTCTGGTGGTGCAGCCCAGGACACAGTTGAATTTCTGGGTTGCAGGTGCACCTTGCTGGCTCACATTGAGCATTTTGCCAACCAGCAATATGCAGGTGCCTACAGCCTGCTTGCAAGCTGCTGGAGTTTAGGCTCCTAAAAGCTCCTGAATACCTTTTATGCCCCAAGTTCATTTATTGCACAGCTGAGAACATAAATGTATGAGAGTCCCAAAAATGTGCTTAAGGATATATTAAAGTTGCTTCTTGCATGGTTTTTCTTAAAGTACGTTCTTTAGCCAGCAGGAAAGTAATGGGAGACACCAGTGTTTATACTCTATGTAACATATTGGAGTCCTGATCCTCGCCTGAGACCTTTAGGCAATGCTGAAAAATACTAACTGTAGCTGTCAGTGGCTTTGAGTTTTTTTCATATTCTTTCCATCCTCCCTACGGCTTTTGAAAGGCACTTTTGTTATGCGAATAGGTTCTTCCCAGCAGCTGCAGAACTTTCCACAGTAGGAGCTAGGAAGGAGCCAGCAGACACTGCAAGGAAAGTTGATGCCCTTTTCCCGACTGCTCACGAAGCACAGCAGCACTGCCCTTCCCAGCCACACTGGCTCAAACTAGCCCTTTGCTAATGTTCTCTTGCCTGGTGAGGTAGCAGCTGAGCCTTAGGTGAAGTTGTGGAGATGCGTTGTTGTTATTATTATTATTATTATTGTTATTGTTATTATTATTCCCATCCATCAGAGATAAGGATTCAGTTCCAATATGAAGTGGGATCCATGTGCAGATGAAAGTTTGTCTTCTCTGTCATGCAGTGACTATGTGCTTTGTTGGCAGAATCACCTCCAGCTCAGGCCAAATGAGAGCGCTGTTCTTCTGGGCCTTGTAGAAACAAAGGATGAGTAGTTCTGAAGTATAGCATAAACAGGCAGCTTAAGTAAAATGTTACAAGTCTTGATAAGTTTTCTTTTTCATTAGTGCCTTCACTCTTGTTCTGTGAATGCAATAGTAAATCCTTACTGTACTCCTAGCTTTTCCTTCCAGATCCTTTCAGTGGGCATTAAGATGATGCAAGTCCTCTGCAACTTCTTAGCCTTTTGCAGTGAAACTGTTTGCACTTTCTTTGCCAAGCAGCACAGCCTCACTTGTGGTGCTGGTTGTGGTGGTTCAGAAACTGCTCTCAACACCTCACCTGGGCTGGGACTGGTTCTGCTGGCCATGAAGTGGGAAGCCAGAGTTGCTCTGTGGAGGAATGTGTGAGTCCTTGAGCTGAAAAACATGGTCAGTAGTCTAGTTACTCGATTACACGTAGATTTATTTATTTTTAATAAGTTGTTTTGGAAATCATGAAGATGAATGTTTTGATCTTGTCAGTTTAGTTATAACTGTAATGGGAGAGTAATCCATCACCTACTGGTACAGCTACATTCATGCACTGTAAAAAAAGAGAAAATAAAATGTAAACTGCCCTCGTGTGAACCTCTTTTGCTGGAGTAGAAAGTGACATTTCCCATGCAACCTCCTGTTTCATATTTGGTTGTTTTAGTCATTTCCCTTGTTCTGTATTTGTCCATGCTGTGCAGAATGTGGAGTTAATTTCCCAGCTTCTGTGACCTTGATAGATGAGTATATAAGCATTTCCTATATGATGAGTGTGTCACATTACTCTTTGAAGCAGAGAACTATCATTATTTACATCTGAGAATCAAATTCCTAAGTAACTTGTTGAGGAGGATGAGAAGTTTGTAGCAGACAGGAGATTCAAACTTAGGTTACCTGGATGCTGTTTTAGCACTTACAGAATATTCTGAAGTTTCCCTACATAGTGTTAGTAATGAGGCAGATCCATCCCTTTGGCACTGATAGGGCCTTTGCAGCCTTTTGCCCTTAAACTGCAAGCACTATCCCTACAGGTGTGATTGTGTGTTGGCACTCTCCAGAATGAGACAATAATGCTTTCAAGCCTCTAGAGCTCAAAGGGATTAACCTCCAGCAGATAAGCATGATCTTGGCCTTCTTCCAGATGTTACTGTTTTCATGGCATGGACAGTAGAGCCCCAAAGAAGATTGCCTTAACTTGCAACCCAGCACATTAAAGTGACCAGAAAACTCCTGGTGGTTTACTTTAACATACTAGGCTGGAGTTAGCACAACTCAGGAGCTGTTTCCCAGGTGGCTGGGCAGGAGCTGAGTATAGGAATCAACTCAATTCCTTGTGAATTATCAGCTGTGGGTCCTGTAAGCACAGTTCTGGATACAGAGTATCAAATCAGAAGTTCGTACCTGTGTTCTTGACCATGATGTTTTGTAGGATCACTTGGGTTGGAAGGGTCCTCCAAAAGTTTCCAGCTGATGCTTTCTCAGAGGGCTGACTTCCCTGGATCACATCGCTAGATCCTATTCTGGAGTTTGGTCATTATCTAGTGACACTATATAAAACAGTTGTGCCTGCAGAATTATGAATAAGGTTGACTTGACTCTAGGTTTAGAGGAAAAACCAATTTGTCTGTTGTATCAACATTTGTTATTCACAGAGACAATTTTGTAAAAACAAAATCTAAACTGTGAGTCCAGGTTTCAGGGACAAGATTGTAACTGGCTGCATTTTGAAGTAACTGAGTAGTAAAGCCTGTCAAATCAATGTTTTGTATGTGTGAATGAAACTGTATCTTTTCTCCTCTTCCTCTTCTGCCTTGTAACATCTCTTCCCTCATTGAATAGTAGCTCTGTGAAACAGTTCTGTTTTCATACTGGCCAGCACAAATCAATTCACAAATTTTTACTCAGATCTATCTCAGTGTAAATTTTTTAAGTGGATCCTATATGAGTATTTCAGAAAGCTGAGAAACGCCTCCAAATAACTGCAGAGTGGGTGTCTCTGCATCTGTTTGGATTTAGATGTTGGAATAAGTCTCTAAAAACAATTTAACTTTCTAGAAGAGTTTTCCATTCGGCTGATTGCTTACACATTTGATATGATGTACTGGAAGAGCAAGCTCTAAGCAGCAGCTGTCACAGACTGACATCTCTGAGCACGGTGTCACTCGCTTTCCAACCAAGATTTTACATGAACAAAACTCTTTGAGCATGTGGTCATTTTTTAATATTTGCCCTGGTTATGCATGAAGTTTTGTCTTAAATCAAGCTACAAAGCAGTCCAGTAAGATTGTGTGTGCAAGTTTGGGGTGGCAGGAGCTCATGGAATTTCCTGCTAAGCGCTCTGAAGAGATAACCATCTGACATCCAGATAATCATCCCCTGCTTCTCTCAAATGTTTTTCTGTGAATGAATACTTTTTAAATGTCAGGAAACAATCCAGGGGAATATGCGAGTAAGCAGGTAGGTTTTGGGTGAAATAAGTCTTCTGGATACTTTTTAAGCCTTTTATATAAAGGGGTTGCTGTGCCTAGTTTTTTACAGAATTGCTTCACAGGAACTTCCCAGCATGCCATCGGGGCTCTCATATGAGAGTTTTATACTGTTTGACAGCTGCACTAAAAACAACTGCTTCCTGTTAGGCAAGATGCTGGAAGCACTAGGTATGGTCCTTTTTTTTTTTTTGTCCTTTTTTTTTTCTTTTTTTCTTTTTTCCTGTTTCCCTTAAGCTCTGGAATCTGAGAGTCATTTGCTGATGGTGGGTAGAAATTGTGCAATGCACCTGGAGCTTGAATTCAGAAGACTGTGCATAATCTTGTTTAAGGCACATCAGCTCTTGCCTGATGTCCTTCCCAGGAGATAAAGACACTGAAGTGTTTAGCTCAGTGGCTGCTGAAGGCTTCTCCTTTGGTTTTGGACAGGAGACCACCCTTTGTGTTGCTTGTTAGTGGGAGGTAAAAGGGAAGTGATTCATGTCTCAGGTGATTTGGGTGATTCTTAGGGAGGACCTGTGAAGTCAGTCACTGGGCACCTTGATGCTTTTTGTGACACTAGTCCTCTGTGTTGCTAACAGTAGTCTCTTGGCTACCTAGTAGAAAAATCTTCTGGGACAGGTATTAGCTCTGCAGCCCTAAAACACTATTGAGGGTTGGACTCTGAAGTGCTTTGGTCTCATTAGGCAGAGTGGTAGATACTGCCCATCACCTTGGTTTGACCATCTCCTCAAACTTCAAGAAGATCCTGAGAAGCTGATCTGGAGTATTGAAAGCTATGGATTGGCAATTACTGTGCTGGGGTTTTTTTTGGTGGGTGGGATGGGGACTGTGGGTACAATTAAAATTGGTACTGATGCAAATAACAGCAGCTCTTCCTGATGTCAGGTTTAGAAATGTAGTGATACTGTATTTCTGCAGCCTTCAAAATGGTTTCAAAGTGGCTCACCAGCAGCAGAACAGGTAACTGTCTTTGTAGAAGATGTGGAAAGATGCCATTAAGGACTTGAAGTAAAGGCATCTTAAGTGGCTTCACAAAAGTAGTGTTGAAGCAGCCGACAACTGAGTGACTCATTCCAGAGTGCTGTGACCTTGCTTCCCAGAAGAGACTTGGTTTATCTCTCTGAAGCTGTTGGGAGTGCAGCTATGACTTCTGAAAGTGCAGTCCTAACTATGCCCTAACAGCCTCAAAGGGCTTTCTTGTTGTTCTCAGGCTGAAATAATCACAGTGATTTCCCTGTGTAAACTCCCTTTTTGGTTGGGATTGGTTCACCTAATATATTTATATGCACATACTCTTAAACTCTCAAAAAAACAAACACCTAGTACACTCTGCTCCTTGTACAGAGCTGTGTAGCTTTCAAAAGCAGAATTGCAGAAATACTGCCATTTGCACTGCAGTGAAGCAAACCTTCCCTTCTTCCTTGCAAAAGTGAGAATGAAAATGCTTTGGTAAATAGCTTTGATTTAAACTGAAAAGCCTCTGGTTTTCAGAGCTGCTTTTAAAGCAAAGGGCTACTTTGGCTTTTGATCCTCTTAAGCTGGGTTATTTGATGTGAAAAACGCCCTGGGTACTCTGCTGCAGAGGGGAGCAGCTTTTCAGTTCTCTGTGTGTGGCTTCAGGAGAGGGCCTGGCAGAGCATGGGGTGGTGGGGGGCTCAGGGGGGGGCCTGATTGCACAGCTCTGTAAATAAAGGGGCCTCTATTTCTTTGGATTCTTTTGCTGGAACTAAATATCATGATCAGTGAAACTCTTACCTCATTAAATGAACAAGCCAGGCTCCTCCAGCATATGTGCAGTGCTGCAGTGTGGTTTGTTCTGCTGAGCTGATTTGCTGAACAGATAAGGGAGTTTTAACCTAAGAATGGCATGTAATGTATGACCTTGGCTTTTGGAAGGTTTATTTTTGTTCTTTTGACAAAATAAGGTTTTAATATTAAATATGGGGTTGGATTTGACTTGGAAGATGCCAGAGCCTTCCACTACTGCTGCAGTCATAATATAAAACTATCTGATGTGTGCCAGTGAGCATGCAGCGAGCCAAGAATTTCTCCATCAGTGTTTATTTTTCCAAAAACTTACCCGGTTGTTTTGCAGTTGGGTTGGCTAAAAAGGTGATGTGCCCTTGTGTTGGAGGGAGCAAAACAGTGGTGGGCACAATATAGTCCATGCTGACTCTTTATATTTAGCATCTGTAGTTTTGAGGCAAAATACGGGCTTTCAGCATCCCCCCACACACACTTTTTTAGTGTTTTAAAAGTGTTTACAAGAGACTTTCACTCAAAACTCCAGGGTTCACCACAACCAAGGCATAAAACAAACTATGTGAAATATTCAGATCTGTTAGTACAGGAACTTAATGCTGTACTGCAGCTTTCAGTTTGTGTAATCAAGGCTATGCAGGCATACAAAATAATATTTTTGAGGCTTTCTTCCTGCACATGTTCCATCTCAGATCATCATCTTATTGTAAAGCTGAGGTGCTTTTGGGCTGCTACACTGCAAGAGTTTGGCTGAAGAAATGACCTGTAAAGTGCTTCAGTGCTGAGGTGCTGAATAAGCTCCAAAGTCCTTGTTCCAAATTGGCTGTAGTTTGAATTGGTTACCTTCAATTTAAACCACTACCACACCCCCCAAAATAAACCTCCCAAACCAGCCCCCCACCCCAAACCCAAAAACAACACCAAAACAACAGAAACACCCAATCAACCTAACCGTGACCAGAAAAACCCACACCAAACCTACCACCTCACTCCTCACCTCCCTAGCTCTCAGGGAAACCAGCCTCAAATAGTGCAGAATCTTTTTTCTGTAGATCAAAAGCTGTGATCAAAGTGTGTTGCCTCTGCAGCTGGCACAGGAGTTGTGTCAGGCTGACCTGCTGGGAATGCTTTCCACTGGAAAGGGAGCAGGTTGCTGCAGGTACAGGTAGCAGAGAGTGTGGGGAGGTCCCTGAAAGAGCTCATGGCTTCCATGTGCTTTAGCAAGATTTCTTCCATCTGTGGATTGTTGTTACCCTTCCACCCAGTTTTGGGTTTTTTTTTTGTGGAAATGTGGTTTGTTTGGTCTTTCTCTTCTGGAAGTATTGTTAGGGTTTTTAGTTTGTTCATTGACTGTGGCTGGATGAAGGCAGTTGATTTTCTAGAAGTTTTCCAGAAGTTTGGGGGAAGTTTGAAACTTACAAGAAGATGCACAAGTTTGAACATCTGCAAGGTGTGATGGAGTTTTTTGTCCAGCTTCTAGTCATCCTCATAAGAAAATGCTTAAGCAGTGGAGACATGCTCTAAAAGGAGGAAACTGCCATGGGAACCCAATGTTTCCACATGGAATAGAGAGGAGTCTCTCTGTTCTTGTGAGAGCTTAAGCCATTTGTCTTCCATTGGCATATGTATCTGGAAATCTTGGGTTTCTAACTGGGAAAAATAATTTCCCATGCTATTTGCCTCTCCATTAGCAGACTGATGCATTTTTATCGTCACAAATTTTGAAGCTGGGGCCAATGTAAGCACTTGTAGTAAAAAGGATATCCATAAGAGAAGCCAAGCTGCATAACTTGTCTACTGGATATGTCTCTGTGACCAAGGGTTAGAAGCATGTAGGGAGGTTGTGTAGCTTCAGAAGCTCATGTCTGCCTGCATTCTCAGGTACATCCCCCAGACCTCATCCAGGAGCTCTGATCCTGTGTTATGGTCCATTGTTCAATGAGAGAAATTTCATGGCAGTTGTTGAAACTACATTGAACTTACCTTCAAATACAAGTCTTCTATTAAGAGTAAAAGCAAAATCTTTGGCAAAAATACTAACAAAATTACTATCCTATTTACATTCTGAATATTAATATTTCTTTATATTAAAGAGCTGTCTAAATTAAGCATAAAGTATTTCCAAAGTAATCACCAGTATTCAAAGCCACATGTGTCACGATTTCCTCAAAACCAGATTACCAAGCTAAAATTAAACAGATCAAAGACTTTCACTTTATAGACTGCTACCTCAGAACAGCTGCACAGTGCAGGTGAAATGCATGTTTTTAAATTTTCCCTGTATTTTCACCAACTCGTGGCCATTAATGGTTCAAAAACATTTTAAGTCTAATCTTTAAATACAAATCTCTTACATGCAAATAAAATTCTTCTAAGATTTAACTGTTAATTTGAGAATATAAGCATTGTATGCTGCTGCATTTTCTGAGTGTTCTCTGGAAGATACATCTTGAGTCTCTGGGGGATTTTTAAAAAAATCTTAAAAGGGAAGTAGCTTAATGTTTGTTTCCTTACTTTTTTTTTTGTTGTTGTTTTAATTAGCAGATGTCTGTTTTAAGAGTCAAACTACCACATGAACAAATCCATTTAAGTAACATTGCTTGTCAGCTTTACTGTTTTGTGACTACTGCTGTGTTGCTGATCAGCAATATTCTCTTAAATACAAGTGTTGCTTTAGTTTTGATGGATACTCACCTAAACACTTCCATCAGTAACTTTCATATGGATCAATGTAAAGCATGTGTGGTCTTCTTTAAACAGTTATTTCTGGGAAGCAGAGATCCAAGAGGTTAAAAAAAAAAGCCCACTGAACTCTAGCTCATTGCGTATTAGAAGTAAAGCTGTGTTGTTTCAGAACATGCCTTGAAAGGGGGAAATTCAATAGGGACCCATCTTACTTTCCAAACAATTTAACTGAGAAAGATCAGCTCGAAGGCTTTTTGTTAACTTTGATCTTTCTTAAAACTGACCCATTCATAATGTGTTTTGGTTTCTGGTTTGTGCTTTTCCTGGAATCAGTTCTTGAGAATGATCCACTTTGAAGCATTTTTGTTCCTCCCTTTAAGAAATACTTCTTTTTTCCTTTACTAACTGATATGGGAAACTAATAAAGCACTATAGGGATGCTGCTTGTCCAGAGTACAACTTTGCATCTGTGAGGATATCACCATTCTGTATCAGCCAGTCAGGTAGATCTGCACGTGGTTACAGAACTCAGGATTCACTGCACATCCAGATTCCACTCCCTGAATGGCTGATTCTGTGAGGAGAATGCTCATCCTTTTTCCATGGTCCTAGTCTTAAATCCTGCTCTGGTCAAGAAGAGTGTAATGACTTTTTATTTTTCATTCCCTCCAGGTTTACAGGAACAGATGGACCGAGTGGTTTTGGGTTTGAGCTGACATTCCGACTGAAGAGAGAGACGGGGGAGTCGGCACCACCCACTTGGCCAGCAGAGCTGATGCAAGGCTTGGCCAGATACGTCTTCCAGTCAGGTACCTCAGGGTTAAATACACAGCCTCGCTTTTTCCTGCTCTAGTTTTGAAGTGCCACATTGTTGCAGGATGTGACACTTGTCTCATGGGCACCCAGTCAGGTCTTGGAAATTGCCTTTGTGTGGGAACCAAAAATGAGTGTGTTTCTTCCTCCAGCCCCGCCTGCAGGGACAAAACCAATTTTTGTTCAGGTTACTGCAAATCCTCAGTATCGAAGAGCTGAAGTTACACAACAGTCAGTAACTATGGGAAGTCTGTCCAGTGACTCTTTCCTGCATAGTTGGGTTCGAAGAATCTCAGAATGAACTAGATTGGAAAAGACCTTTGAGATCATCAAGTCCAACCTATGACCTAACATCTCCTCATCAACTAAAGCATGGTACTGCATGCCACATCCAGTATCTTCTCTCAGCAAGAAAAACACATTTTCTTATCCTGAATGGCTGAGGAGCAACTATCTAATAAGGTCTCACTTCTCATCAGAAGCACTATAACATCCAAAAACATTGCAGCTCCATCACAGGCAAATCGCTTCCAGTGGTCCCTGCAGCCAGGCAGTAGCAATGCATATGAACATGGAGTTGTTGAGATACAAAAATGTAAAAGTTGTAAGGAATGCTAAGGCTGGGGGGGGCAAGGAATTAACAATTGTGAATCATTACTGCGGATGGAGAATTGCCAGAAAACTGGGAACAGGGTGCCTACAAACCATCCTCTTGCACTGGTCTTTCATACTTTGATTTATATCACTGGATTGAATGTTAGTTTTAGTGTCAGCACATGAAAACCTGTGGAATGGCTGATAGCTAATGTACTTGAAAGGCACGAACCAGCATCACAAGATCTGAATGAAAATATTTAAAGAACATTTTTTAACCTAATTTGAGGTTCTTTACAGGTAAAGTACCTTATAAATCAATGGTTATTGAATTTATAGCATTTGGTACCTGCAGTATTAGTTCATAAATTGCTCAGTAACTTTTGATTCAGATGATGGTTTTCAGTCAGCTGGCTGACTCTCAAAGGGAGCAGGTCTGGGTAAAAACAGGATTGCTCCACTAACCTCTGTAACAAATCTGAGGAAGTGGCAGTCTTGTGGGTATTTTTCTAAATATTGCTGGACAGAGTTCAGTGCCAGCCCAGATAATTGCTTGTCTTTTTGTAACCTTTCCTGTGTAGCTGTCTTCCCCAGTTGCCATCCAAAATTTGTCTCACCTTTCTATCTTTATTTTTGCAACTGTTAAGCATCTAAATCTATGATTGTCATTATTTTTTACATTGTTTGAGATTCCCATCCTGCCTAAATGGTATTGCACATATTCACATTTTCTATCCAATGACTGCAGGGTCTGAAGAAAACATCTGAGTCTAAAAAAAAAAAAAACAACTCGCTCTTAGATACAAAGTACTATACATGTTACATGTTAACTTATACTAAATATCCTACATCCCATTTGGAACATTTTAAATTTCCTAGTCCAGGCTAGTTCTCATAGCAGTTGTTTGTTGGGCACTGTCTTTTCATGGATGAGAGGAGGTCTGCAGAGTGCGATGGGCTTTGGAAGAGTACTTCAGGGCAAACTTCATGGTGACTGAGCAGGCAGTCAGGGCAGAGACTTCCCTTACTCAGTTCCTGCAGTCCCATCTTTTTAACCTCAAAGCCAAAGAACTGTTCTTAGAATGAAAAGAGTGGTTGTGCCCGTGCTTATCAATCTGGCATGAACCACCCTCCAGTATTCTGCTTATCCATGCTGGTTTTTACTTTATATCCGCCATGACTCTTTAAAGGCATGCTCAAACTCATGCTGATGGATTCTAGCCTCTGGGTGTTTAGTTTTCAATTTGCCTTATGAAGAACAACAGTGTATGAATCATAAATTGACTTCTTTCCTTGACTGTGAGATTGGGTGGGAGCCAATACCACGCTTATCATACAATGGGCGAACCACATGCTGGGTTACCTTAGGAAAGGCACGAGCAGCAGATGGAGGGAAGTTATTACCTCTTTGGCATGGCACTGGGAAGGCCTTGCTTAGAATATTGTGTCTTGTTTTGGGCCTTTAACAAATACTGAAAAATTGGAGAGTGTTCAAGGTAGTCAGGGTTTCTAGGGCATGTGAGCCATGAGGAGAGCTGGAAGGAGCAGGGCCAGTTTAGCCTGGGAAGAGAATGTGCAGGGTGATCTAATTGGAGCCTACAGCTGTAGGGAGGGTAGTTACAAGATTGTCAGGTCAAGCCCTAGATAGTACATCAAAGGACTACAACTCTGATTTGCAGTATGGGAGGCCCTGGAAAAACTTCAAGGAAAACTTGCTCACAAGGAGAGTGGCGAAGGACAGGAAATGGTTTATAGGAGAGGTGCTGGAACTCTGTTCCTGGAAAGGTTCAGGATTTAGTTCAACAAAGCTAAGTTGGCCCTAATCTAGCACTGGTGATGGCTCCACTTCAGCTAGGGAGGCTGGACAAGAGACCTCCAAAGGCCCCTTAAAATATTACAGGAGTGTTGGATTTTTGGCATTTTTTCCATACTGCTCTTTAGCAACCAGCTGTGTGTTATCACTGACTATTACCAATCATTTCTTGCCTTGTATAAAAGGAATCTGTCTACTGTTGCAACAACTGAACAAATTCTACTTTTATTTTAGTACAGATCTGATTATCACATGTCTCTTTTAGAAAAGAATTTTCTCAGGCTAAAATCATCTGGTGAATAATAGACATCATGTTAACCCTGACAAGATTATGCATTTAAAAGTAAGACTTGTAATGGGGCCTATTTTATAATTTTTTCTTGATCTTTCAGGGCAATGCCAGCTGAGCACAACTAGATGCAGTAATTTTCTAATTTAGTCAAAGATCTCTCACTCCATTGCTCTGCAGAGTCCCCAGTACTTCTGCTGCATCTGATGTGTCCTGCTTTGTTTCGTTGTACTCCCTTGAGCTGTTTTCTCTCAGGATGGTAGTGTCCAGAGCAGTTCCTGTGTTCTCCTTTATGTCACTCCTGGGTAATCAGGCACCCAAGTCCTCGGCACTACATTACATTACATTATTAAAGTAATAATGTTACTTTATTTTCTGCCTAGTAGAGTTTCTAGTCCAGTTTGACATTCTCACTCTGCAGAGCCAAGAGAACTTCTGCCATTGTTTTTTCTTGTTTTTTTACAGGACTTCTCTGTTCAGATGTTGAAGCTTTAAAAACTGAAGTATTTGAAGGTCTGGTTTTTCTGAAGCCCATTGGGCATGAAGCAGGCTGTGGCATGACAGCATTGTTTTACACGATGAAAGGTTTCTTTTTGCTGGAGTTCTTTCTGACTGTAGTGCTTAGAGCATTTCTCAAATGAAACTCTGATAAGTGTTGTTTAACTCTGTTGTATGCACCTTAATGCTGTCCTCTTCATTTGTTTAAAAAAAAAAATATTATGGTGTCTCTTTAATACTCTGAAGTAGCCTTAAAAACATTTGATGAACCGAAACAACTTAAGTAAAGCTTATGAATCCACCCTGAACAAGAAGCAAGAAAAAGAATGAAATTGGCAGAAACTTCTTGGATAGGTTCCAAGCACTTTCACATGTCAGAAAATTGTTTACTCTGAAAGCTGCATTAAGAGCTAAATTCTTATCTCTTGGTAAAAAACAACTTTTTAATTATCAGAGATGTGCTGCTGAGTCCAGTTGAAGCTGGGGGAGAGTAAGGTGTAGTTATACTCCTGCTGAGCCTGAGCATTTTCAGGTGACGACTGAGTTGAATATTTACTAGCAGCTACTGCTGTCCAAAATATTATTCCTATGTATTGCAATTGCAAAGCATGTCTCATTGCAAGTGGTGTATTTTTCTAACAAACACTTCTAGGCATATGCATGTTGCATTCCTTTGTTTCTCTCTCTCTCTCCTGCACTGTAGCAGTGCTTTAGGAAAGCAATCTTCTGCATTGAATTTCAGACCTCTTTCAGCCTTGGTTTCTCTGTTCACTCTAACAAGCGCTTGGTGCTTTTGATTAAAGGGCAGTACTCACCCTCCTTCAACAAAACCAAGCTTTCAAGTCTCAAAAAGTTTTATTTGTGGCTTTATCTGTTCTTAATTTTATCACTGTTTGACCATGACCACAAATTCCAACTCTGTTAGTTTTAAAAAATCCCCAAACCTTCAAACCTTGAAAATGAAACTTTGCACAATTCTGTGACCTTAGCTTGTCATGGTTCATGGGTGTACTGCAAATATCTCATGGTAGAACAAATTTATACTTCAGTTCAAATGAAAAGGAAGAAATGCTCTTCCTACAGAAAGCTTATCCAGACCTTACTGCAATTGTTAACTCTTTATGTACTAGCACATAAAGTATTAAGTATTAAGACCCTTGATCACTACAGAGGGACTATGGTTTGTGTTTTCCTGAAATTAGAATCTGCATTTTCTTTCTCTCTAGGGTAAATTTATGTTGTTTTCAAGGGTCTGTCTGATATGTGTTATGAAGACAATATATTGATGTAGCACGGAAACAAGTACGCGTGTGTATGAGCTCTTGCTGCTTCCATGTTTTTAGCCTGAAAGAAAACAGCTGCAGCTGTCAGGTACAGGTTTGGAGAAATTGTCATGAAAACTCATCATGCATAGAGCCTAAAGATAATTATGTGGCAGATGTCATGGTTATATTCTCCACAATGCAAAAGTTGTAGTGGGGAATGAGCCAGAAGTATTAAGAGGATGTCCATGAATTAGAAGTTTGCAGGTTGGCTGAGCTTGATGACATTTGCCCCAGAACATATCAGCATGAGCAGGCTGAGCCCCTCCTGGTTTAGGGATGACAGGTAGCATCACAGGAGACTGGAAAACTGGCAAATGCTGTTCCTCGCATCCCATAAAAAAACCTGTATCAGAACCAAAACAAACTCCCAAAATGAAAAAAAAAAATATATAATTGGTCAATCAGATTTCAGGTCTTAAGAAACTGCTAAGAGAAACAAACCATCCAGAAGGCATCCACAGAACAATGGATGTTCCAGCATGGAATTATCAACAGTAAATTAGAAGTAAGTAAGTAGCAGGTACCATAGGAAGCTGTGAATGTTGGTTACCTTGATATGAATGAGACTTTTTACCTGGTCCCAACAAGTGTGTGAATGAGCTAAGGAAATGAGATCTTGGTAAAAGGTAAAGAAGAGGGCTGCAATACTGGTTGGATTGTTAGACTCTGAGTAATTGTCAATGTGTAGTCGTCAACCACAAAAGATGGATAGAGCGGGGAAGTACTGGTGTGCAGTAAGGGCAGGGAGGCACAACAGGTGCAGGGTCCTCTCCTGACAGTACAATTCCAGCGCAGTCTGTTGGGGGAAAGCAGCAGTTCTGAAAAGAGAAGAAAACTATTTGGAGTTTCTATTACCAATGAGCTATACTTAAACTAACATGCTCTTCATGCTGAGAGGTAGAAGTGGAATTATTCTGGTATATAAATAGAAGTGTTCTGTGTATTGCATAGGGTTGGGTCCTACACTGCAAGAGAGAGGGACAACATTGTATTTCATTTTGGGCAAAAAGCTTCAAGTCACATGCATCCATCAGTTGGAGAGAGACTGGAGGAGAGCAGTAAGAATGATCCAGAGGTCCAGAAAATATGACCTGTGAAGGAATGATCAAAATAGTTACGTTTGTTTAGTCTAAGGAGAAGAAAATGGAAGATGTGAGAACAGTCTTCAAGTATGCAAAAGGTTGCTGTAAGGAATAAAGTAATAAATACTTTTTTCATGTGCCTACTGGGGATAGGAGAGACTAAAAATTTTGTAATTTAACTACTAAAATGTTTGTAAAATAAGCTCAAGGTTTATCATTAGGAGAACTTCTGAATGGCAAGTGACATTTGTATAGTGGCAGATATCCTGTTGCTGCATTTCTTTGAGAACAAGTCAAACTGTTCTTCATGGATATTTGTCAGGGAGAGTTGATCATTCCTTCAGGCAAGGGCAGAGTTAGAACCTTCTTAGTCTCATTTATTATTATAAATATGTCTTGAATGACTTAGTATTCTTTTCAGGTCTTCTAAATGTATTTTTTTTTTATTCCATAAATAGGTAATTTATCTTTTCTCATAGCACTGAAAGGTATTTAAATCTGAGTTTGATGTCTCAACTAATTGAAAAGTTGAACTATAATATTCAACCTTTGACTAGCCAGTAGTAGAAAGCTGCTTTCATCCTGGGTACTGTAAAACAGTAATAACAAAATGTGCAGGCAAAGAAAGTAAGGATGCAAGGTGCAATTTTTCAGTGGCAATATAATGTAGATTTCAGCTGAGTACTTCAAAAGTAACTTGTATGAATTATTCCTTAGAAAACTTACTACTTCCAAAAAATGGATTGGACAAAACCAATTCCAGTTAGGTACATGACAAGTTATACATGTTGATAACAACATGGCAAAACAACAACCAAACTAACTGCAGCTGGTTTGGTTTTGGGTTTTTTCCCCACAAACACCTCTGCACTGTCATGGTGAAGGATCCTCTTTTCAGAGAAAAGGATAGATTTCATATCTGTTATTTATGTGAAACCTGTAGGAACTTAGTATCTGTGAGCTTCTGTTCTCTGTCATGATTCAAGTCCATGGGCCAATTTCCCAAAGTCTCCCCTGGAAAGGAGGATGGTTCTGCTGCATGGAAGTGCCCAAGGCAGCACAGCTGCACAAGCCTTTGGTAGCCAGGCCAGAGCAAGCCCATAATGAGGGACATGTAGCCTTCCTTAGTAATTTCTGACATGTTGTACTTTCTTCAGGTAGAAATTATTTTATGACAGCTTATCTCTAGTTTAAAGAAGGACACACACACGATTCCTGCCACGTGCATGATCTCCCAGTACATCTGTTTGGGGCCATTATGCCATCTCTCTATGCCACAGTTTCACCTTTGTTTAAGCAAGGGTGATTATGGAAGTTGTAAAGGCTGCAGGTGTAGATACACTCTTCTTATTCAGCAGTTTTCACCTGAATCAAATTAGTTTAGTCTGACTCAAGGAGCTTCTTTGTGTTTGACAGGCACTATAACTCTTACACTGAAAGTGGGGCTCAGTGGGATTAGAGGATCTGATGGGGGTCACAGACCTCCAGCCATTAGCCAGCAGATACCTTGGCACCTGCTGTCCTGCCATAACCAGCAGGACTCATCTTTAGATCTCCTGGGGTCCAGAAAGCTTCAGTGTAGTAGCCTCAGTGACTCTTTGCTTGCCAACATGTTTTCAAACATTCTTGACACAGGCCAATTTCTGTGTGTAAAAAGGAAAAAACCAAAACAAGCAACCAAACTCTAAACCTAAAACAAACTCCTTGCTTCCTTGAATACAAATGAAGCTTCTCTGGCTTGTTTGTAAAGCTGTTTATTTCTTCCCAAGAGGATGACTAAAGCCAAATAAAATCTGCCAGTAATTCATACACATTTTTCCCTGACTGTACCCTTATCTTTTTTTTTTTTTTTTCCAACCCCAGGCCAATTTATTATTCTCTTCTGGTTGCTATGGCTTTGTAAAATATATATGTTTTTTCTATCATCTGTTTATAATATTGACCCGTTTCCAGTGTAGAGCTGGCCCTGTCTCCTCTCTAGTATTCCAGGATTTTAGATTAAAATTGTATGGAGATTAGCTGTGTTTTTTAGCTCTGCGAAGAAGTATAAATCAACATCAATTTCAATTCAGCAGAACCTGTTATGTGGAGAACTCTGCTGCGTGAATGCTGAAATTGTGGCACGGTAAATTGCTGTAGGTGAACAGGACTCAACCAAGTGTGCAGGGGCTGCATGCCTGTATTCTGCAAAGGGGTATGGAAACATTAAGTCACTGGTTCCAATTTAACCCAAGTTTGTCATGGCCAAAAGCTCTCATCATCTGATAGTTATTCAGCGGTCCATGAGAAATTGGTTGGGTTTTAGCCTAATTCCTCTTAGATGTTGCCCATAAAACAAGCTGTTTGTGAGCAGCAGCTCAGATCGAGCCTGGTCCTTTGCGTTTTTGTATGCTGTGTCCTGCTCTGCTGCAATAAATCCCCTTCTCCCGAGACTGCTGCCTTTGAGCTCACCTCCCCAGTACTTCCCATCCCTCCCCCATCTCCTAAGCCAGCCTTGTCACATCCCCTAGCTTCCAGCTGGGACGTACGTGCTGTGAGTGGTACCAAATGATGTGCTGGCTGATAAAACAAACCGGTTGCTGGCGTGCTGAGTGTTTGGCAGATGAGCTGGGCACAACAGGCAGCTGTCAAGCTCGTGCTTTGGTCCCTAACCTGTAGCTGGCTTCCTCTGGAGCCGGGTGGCAGAGCTGAAGTTGTTTGCAACAGAATTGCCAGATGTAGCTCTGGTAGGTTGTCTTTAAAGGCATTGCAGCAAAGTGCTGGCTGCCATAGACCTGGCCCTTTTTACTCCTCGTTGTAGGTCTGGATTCCCTTGCTGAAATTAATGCAGGTCCCTTCTTCAGGCTTGCAAAGCTTAGTATGACTGGTCAGTTTGTATGACTGTAATTTTTGGGGCCTTCAGAGTTGGATGCTTTTAGCCTCACTTGTGAGGCAGGGATACACACAGCTCTCTTTTGTGGGTGGGTGCCGAGGCACGGGCTTGCCAGTCCTTGGACAGCAGCTTTGCAGTGGCCTTGGCCATGGCTGAAGTTTCCCTGGCTGTAAACTAGCACGCAGCTGGTGGCCTGTCCTTCCTCTCTGTGAGTCCTCTCTTGGTCAGAGTGGTTTCAAGTGTGGGTGATACACTGAGAGGACATAGAGCAGGGACACAGCTGTGAATGCCAGCCACGACGTGTGTGGTATGCCTATTCTTCCTGGCAGCACAAATGGAGTTGCATGGATTTTGTGTCATAACATTGACTTCTCTTCGTGTTTCCAGCAGGAAGGGTGTTGCGCCTTTGCAATACTGGAGGCACCCCTGTGCCAAACTCAATCCTGACCTTTGCCTTGAAGTACTGTCACTTCATCAGCCACTGATGGGATAAGCTGGCCATTATTTTTTGCTGCTTGTTGTGGTTTTAGTGAGTAGCGTCTTTTTGTCGTTTGCTTGTGACTTGCTGGGACCTTGGGCTGCACTAGGGAATCTCTTCCCCACGCATTTAATTCAGCTGCAGTATAGAAAAACCCCTGCTGTCCTTTGGGCAGGTTTGAAAAGTGCATGTTGATTTCCCAGGAACATGAGAGGAAGGGACCAGCACCACTGCTGAGTGACGTTGCCTTTTGCTTCATTAGCACAGGTGCTGTGAAGCAGGGCTGGGCATGAGACTCCTCCCAGTCAGAAGTGCAGCAGTAGGAAAGCATGACTGGAAACCCAGGAATTTCCAAGGACACCTGTACTCCCATTTTACTTAGAGGATGAAAAGTCTATTGTCTTATGTTGTCATTAAGCTAGTTACATAATACAAATTAAAGTATTTTCTTCTTTACCTACCTAATCTCCCACAGTTTGGACTTTTTCCCTACCCTGCAGTTTGTCTGGATTCATGGTTATTTCCTGTGTCTTGCTGTAGAAGCCACTGTTGTCTTTACAACTCCTAGTTCTTGGCTGGGAACAGGTCTCTGACCTTTTCCAGCCCCAAAGGATAGGTTCACACTAAGGCATGGAAAGACTTTGCCAGGAGCAAAGGCACAGAAAGCCTTTGTTGCTTATAAAAGACTTGGTTGAAATAGAAGGAAAGCTGTCTTCCCCTAGACTGCTTTACTGATTACATAGTATTTCCAGGCAGTAAGTGAGGGATCTCAGTGCTGCCTGAAAGAGAAGGCTTGTTTGTAGCTGCTACTGCAATTTAGATAAAGTAAGTTTAGGCCCAGTTTGAGTTGGCAAGATTTCAACTGATGCTGTCCCTTTTAATTCTGTCAGCTCATGTCCTGTTCCTGCCTGGGAACTGAACTTGGCTTGTTGTTTTTCAGCTGCTCAGTACAGTTGGTTTATTTAAAAAAAGAAAAAGGGAAAAAAAAAAGGGGGGGTGGAAAATTTGTCTTTCTGTGTTTTACATCAGTCCATGAGCCCTGATGCTGCTCCCAGAGGGTTAGAGATGGATTAAGCACCAAGACTTGTTATTTTGATACATGCTTATACTTAGAAATGCACAAGTTGTTTTAGCCTTCATATTGCAGGTGGGCTGCTGTTGGGAGAGGGAGGGAAGAAGCTGGCACAGAGACCTGGAGGAAGCTGTGTGATGCATCTTTGAGCAGGGCTGCTGCAGCAGCCCAAGTGGCAGAGGGACAGCCAGCAGGCCCCACGCCCAGGGACGCCTGGATGCTGGCCTCTAGCAGGTGTTTATCCAGAGTGGCTGCAGTTCAAGATCAGGTCTGATCTGGCTGATGCTGTCTGCCCAAAGTGGAGTGGAGCCGAGCTCTCTGCAGGAAGCCTTTTCTTCCATCCTACCCAGAGCCTCCCCACTGCAGGAGAGTGAGGAGGAGCCCACAT
Organism: Cyanistes caeruleus; assembly: GCF_971803275.1. NCBI lineage: Eukaryota > Metazoa > Chordata > Aves > Passeriformes > Paridae > Cyanistes > Cyanistes caeruleus. The sequence goes on along the minus strand of NC_141708.1, from coordinate 12,912,461 downwards.
GTTACACACGAGCAAGCTCTGTGAGGAAGAATATCTCTTAACCCTGGGATAAAGGAAGTGGGAGAGAAGCTGCACATGGTCAGCCCAGCCTTGGATAAAAGGCTCTGTCCCCTGTTCTGAAGGAGGAATGTAGGACAAAGGAAACAGCACAGGGAAGGCAGAAAACTCCCCCTCCTGCTGGTGTGAGGTCCTTTGGCCTCTCATATATGAGGTCTTTGTCCCACCCGGCCTTTCCTGGGAAACGGAAGCAGCCGCTTTAGCAGTTAAAAGCTTCTGCAGAGAACAGTATTGCCTCCTCCTATGGAGGAGCTGAAAGCAACAACACAGAGGGATTGTTCTGCAGTTGCAAGAGCATCCTCTCTCACTGCCTGTGTGCAATTGTTTGGGATGCACAGAGAAGAGTTTGAAGGTTACACGTACTGAGTAGCCTTCTGAAAAGGGCTGTGTTTTCCCTTGACAGCTGCCAAGCCTATGTTAGATGAAACTGCAGAGTAGAGTAACTGCAGATGAACTGCAGAGCTGGAAGTTGGGTTCACTGTTACATATCCACCTTCTTACACATTCTATTGAAGATCTGTGCAGCAAGTGGTGCTCAAACTGTGCTTTCTGACTAACCCACTCTGCCTGTGAGAGTGGCAGTGTGCAGAGCTCATTACAGACCATCTTCTGACAGCCTCAGAGCCAAAGATCCTTTGCAGCAGCCCGCTCAGCCAGGAGGCAGCAAATGGCCACAGCAGGGGAAGGGTTTTGTTCTTGGTGGGAAAGAGAAACTGGGAGTGTATATTCAGAGGCCGTGGGCAGCCCAGAACCTGAGGGAAGTGGGCTCTTGTGTTTCTGATTTAAAATTAGGGTCTTAAAGGAGCCTTCTCAGAACAATTGGGATGGTGTTTCAAAAGATGCTCCATAAACAGGCTGTCCATTTTGCATTTGAACCATAAATACAACTCTTGGAATAAGTGTGTTTTTCTTGCAGTACTGTAATAGGTTGCCAGAGCTCAATGCATAACTATTTTATGCAAGTATGTGTGAATGCAGTTTTTCTGTTTCCTGCCCTTTGGCTTCCTGCTTTGCCAAAGTAAAACAAAAGTTTGGCCTGTGCAAGCTTTAAATTCCTGAAAATTTAAGGGAAAATAATCAACCACTGAGAAAGATGACACAGTGCTCTCTTGAAGACCTCTGCCCTCTTGTCCATTAAAAGTCCCAGAACTAATTCCTGAGTAATTAGAACCTTTTTTTGAAAGGGTTATGATGTGATATCTTTGTGGATGTTTTCTCAGAGACCATCTCCCCTTTCTTGCCATTTCTTAAATAATTTTGCTAAAAGAGATGCTCTAGCACAGTCTAACAGTCTCTATGTCAGATGTCTCTGCTGTGAAGGCTATTAAAGGAAGCTGCTTGCATATTCTTTGGGTTCTTCAGAGGCAGATACTGCCTTTGCTTTCCCTTCAAGCTCCTTGAAAGCTCTTCAACAGAAATGTCTTATAGATGCATATTGAGGGGAAGATCACAAGTGACTGTACAGACTCAGGGGTCTATCTGAGTATCCACCCTTCTCAGTGGCCTGCACACGTGCAAGTATGTAGGAGGTCCAACAACAAGGAAGAAAGTTTTTCTCACCTGCTGCAATTCTATTCCATCACTGAGGGCATTTAAAAGTTGCCAGTTGCTGTGGGTACCAGTCTTTGTTGTAGTTGCACCTGGCTGGGAAACATTCATGTAACTATAAAACATTCTGGATTTCCTGTGCCAGAACACAGGATAAGGTTTTTAAATGACAGGCAAGTATCCCTTCAGACTGGTCGTGTGGGGCCACATCATCTGTAGATAAACTGTCATTAAATACCTGTTTTGAACTGAGTCCTTTCCTGACAGATCCTACTGTATAATATCATTTCTGGTTCCTGAGCCTCCACCCCATCCTGAGGCTATTCGCTTTTTGAAACTGTTGATGATGGATGTAACTACCACCCTTTAAAGGGTGCTGCAAAATGTCTCCTTTGGGTGAAGGATGCAGAAAGGTGGTAGCAATGCAACTGGGCAGAGGTGGAAGGGACTCTTGCCTAACCTGGAGCTCAGAATTCAGCAAGCACATCACTCCTGCTCCATTATGTTTGCTAGAACAGGAGGATGGAGAAAGTAAGAGGAAGCTGGGGGAGGTGAAAGCACCCCAACCCTGCTGCACCCAAGGGCAATGAGTGATAGAGGGGGTATAGAGGAGCAAGATCTTGGAGCAGCAAACTTTTGTGGGACTGAGAAGGAGCAACTCACATCTTGTGTTCATTTTCTTTTTCTGCCCTATTCAACAATGCCAGCTAAGTCCATTCATGCTGCCATACCTTCTTCCAGCTTCCCCTTTCTGCAGGAGAGAGCCATGCAGATAAATCTGTAGATGGGTGCAAACCGTGTTGCTGCAAAAGCAAAGTGAGAAAAGCAACCTGCCCTGGACAATGCTTATACAAAGGGGACACCAAACGCAGTGAATGTGCCAGCTCCTGGTTCTGCTGATTGCAAGGGCTGCAGAAGCCTGAGGGGAACAGAGTGCAGGAGCTAAACGAAGTTTAGGAGGAGAGAAAGTGAGGGAGGAGGTGGCTGGTGGAGCAGGCTCTACAGAGTCAGGAAGAGGACAGGGGCCCACCACTTGCAGAGGGTGGGAGTGTGCCCTGGGCACTGAAGTCACTTGCTGGGAGACTGCGTAAGAAATTCCCAGGGTTTGCAGTCATGGAAATTGTATATACACGTAGCACGAGGCAGGGAGAATGAGCAAGCCAGATATGCAGGTCTGTAAGGGATGGAAAGGTCTTGGAAAACAGAAGGGGTAAAGGAGGCTCAGATCCAAATTGGTTATTGTACAATAGCATTTATTTTTTTGTTGTTTTTGTTTTGATTTGTTTTGCTATAATACTGCACTCTGCAATGTTGCAGAAGGCATCTGGTTGCCTGGGATCTACTTTGTGATAAGAAAAACGGCATTTGCAACTCCATCAGTGGAAGCTGCAGTACAGAGACACATTTTCCATCATCCCACTGCCAATAGTAGTGACAAGTCAAAGCACAACTCAGATAAGTGAGGAATCACCTTGCCCTGCTGGTGATGTACCCTGGGAAGGTGTAGGAGGCTCTTCATTGGGCTTTCAGTCCAAAGGATTTAATGTTCAAGTTTATATGTCTTTGTATAAATTGATTGGGCTCTTTTGAGAGGGTTCTTAATTTTCCAGACTTAACACCCTGGAGCTGTACAGTAATCAGTTTTGTATTTTCAACCTGCAGAGCAATTTTTAAAAAATAATCTGCATCATGCTTCTTTGCTTTCTGAAACTGTATTCAAACCTCAGAGGTCAAGCAGTCCTTACAGTACTGAAAATCTGTTTTTTTCCCCTGCTTTTTTTTTTTTTTTTTTTAAAGAACCTTTTGCCTAGGCTCCTTGTTTCTAAAAGTCCAATTTGAATCCCTGCAGTGGAACTATTGTTTAATTGTATTCCTGGGATTTAATTCTTCCTAAGGGATCTTCTCTATGCTTCATGTCTGCAGCAGGCAGCAGCACTGTGTGAATTTGCACCTCTTTGGAGTGCCAGGGCTGGGGCCGTTCCTGTTTCCAAGGCAGGAGATAAGGGGCAGCAAAATTGAACCGAAAAATAAAAACAGGGAGGAAAAGCATTTTTTAAACATAGTGCAGATATATCACAGCTTTGTTTCTACTAATTCCTTCTATATTCTTAAGACATGTTCATCTTGACTTGAAAACAAAATTACAATTTGCCAGTGGGCCCCACAGATTATATCTCAATTGTTTGTTCCCTTTACCAATCCATGTGTGCAGTTTTTTGTAGGTTACGAAACTAAGCTTGAGACTGAATTTAACATTGATTATCCTAGTTTAATGTGGCTAGAAAATGAGTCTGAATAAAGTCTTTTTTATTTATACTCTGTTTTTTAAAAAAAATCATCCATGTGATTAGTTGCAATAACAGTATTATTTTGAGATACTTAGGCACAACATTCATCTTTAGCTTTTGTATTGATTTATTATAGCTAACATCTTTGCATGCATGCTTATATTTATTATTGAGCTAGTTAGAAATATATTAAGTAGGTCTGGTGAAGAATGTAGCTATTGGATTCTGTGTTTGCCCTTAGTTTCTCTCAATTAATTCTAGCTGTTTGGTCTGCAAAACGGAACTGAAAAACAGCATCAAATCTTACTTGTGACAGATTGCCAGATTACTTTTTTTTAACAAAGCCAGACTGAATATTAAAAATGTGTTGGAGAAAATGCATTTATATAATAAATTATACAGACCATGCAAGGGGTAATGGCAAGGCAATAAATTACGTTGTTTCTGTAAGTATTGGATAAGCTGCATTCAATTTAAATGTCTGGCTGCATCACTGTCATGCTGGTCAGGAACTCACTGGGGGCCTTTATAACATTCCTGCACCCATAAGTCATGGAGTTAAAATCCTTCTTTGCCCTCAAATACACAATTTCTCTGAGTTATGCAGGCTGACATAGGCGACTTGCTGCCTGCAGTTTGACTGAGATCTCTGAGTCAAAATGCAGGTTTGTAGCCCTTAGAGCAGCCAGTTTTCACACTGCTGAGCACTGCAGATAATGTAGGTCTGGCTCATGTGAGGGATGCAGTCATCTTGTTTGTGTGCCAGCATCCCCAGTGCCACACACTGATGCAAATTTACTGGGGGTTTTTTTGGGGTTTGGTTTTGTTTTGTTTTTTGGGGGCTGGTTTGGTTTGGTATCTTGATGTTTTTTGTTTGTTCGTTTTTGTTTGGTTTGTTGTTTTTTTTAATTATTCTTTTATTTTTAGACCAAGGTAGCAGGGAATTGCCAAACATTGTACTAGCATAGCTAAGCAACGTCACTGCTCCGAGGGGGTGTCCAGGTAGCCCTGATTTTGCAGGGGACAAGCAGGACTGTTTCTTTCAGCATCATCTTGCACATATTCCCAGATAAAATAACCATGTAATGATGGCCTGGCTTCCCCCAGAAACAGGAGGAACAGAAACATGCTCTTGAAGGATACGAGTCTAGAATGGCTGTTTTCCCAACACCAAGTACATGTAGTAATTAGTGTACTTGAGGCTTCCCCCACTCTGTGCTGTATCAGCTTCTAACCAGTAACACACTGTGCAGGTGGATTTATCTGGCTGATTACTCAGCACAGTTTAACCCCTCTGTTGCTGATTTTAGCTGGCATTTGGAAGGAGGAGGTGTCTTCGAAGAGGTACGGAGGAATGCTTAGGCTGCAAATCTGTTCTGATTTTAAAATTCATCTCAAGAATTAAGTGGCGGGACCATGTTAGAAGGGGCAAGTCTGTGGCCTCTGGATGAACCAGGATACTGCAATTTGAACTGCCTTTAAGACAGGCTGGGGACAGAAGCCTGCATGGACAGGAGAAAGGCTTAAAGTTCCCTTGCTGTATTCTTGGGGGTAGAGCAGCATCGGCTCTTTGTTTTGCTCCTTAAGATTCCAGTGCACATGCAAGAGAAGATACTGGACGCCCAGATGCCCAAAGAGTGTTCACCATCTGCTCTGGGTGCAGGGTAGCCAGCTCACTGGAGATATTCCCTTACTCACTTTCAGCCTGGGGCTACCTTTAGGATGGAGCTCTCTCTTAGCTCCAGTTACTCCTCTAAGTTTGCTGTCTTTTTCAATTTACTCCCTGTGGCAATTCAGGGAGTAAGGACTCCTAACAGGATCCATATATGGAAAGCTGTCAGGTTTAAAAAAGAAATTGAAAATACAGTGGGAAGTAATCTATGTTTCTCTCTAGAGCTAGGTAACAGTACTTGAGTGTAGATTGTGTGCATTATACTGTTTATAAAACATCCCGAGGCCAAGAATATGACTTGGTTTTATTTCTTTAGGCATCAGCTATATTTAGTCAAATTAAAGGAGGGAGGGGGAACACAGTCCGAGAAAATACATGAGCAAAGTTAGACAAAGAAAATTTAGTAGTCTACAGTGGAATGGTTCCCTCTGAGTTATTTCCCCAGTTCTCATTACAGAGCAGTTGGATAGTAAAGTTAGTAGAGATTGTGCAGCTGAATTATGACTTTTGCTGCATGAAGGAACCTCACCTGCTTTATGTGAGCTGTAAAAGAAAATTGATAATAGCATTTTAAAGACTTCAAAATATGGGTGGCTTAACAGAGTGGTCTGGTGTAACTGCTGCTTTTGCATAAAAGAATAGTACAAGAGCTGGTCTATGGCAGATTTAGAGACTTTTCATTTTTGTAGAGCTAGAGAGAGGTTTCAGATTTGCTATTATAAATTATGAACTAAAATAGTAAGTCTGAATTGAAATGTTTTAATGATTTCCTTGTTGAGTTCTTACAAAATCAATACCTCCCTATGAAGCAGTCGGATTTCATGGAATTGGCAATCCTCACCAGAAAGAAAAGTCAGAGCTTTTTTTTAAAACATCAACTTACAGGAAAAGAACAAATTTCAAAACTGTGAGGATGAATCACCTTGCTGTGTTAGGCTTAAGGCTTGTTAGTTAGTGCCCCTTCCAAGCAGGAAAAGGTGCAAGAGTCCCAGAGCATACTGTGGGCAAGCCTGTGTATTTACAACACATCCCCTGCTCCCATGGTAACTGCTGAAGGATATGAATTTACCCTGGGGCAGATTGGGTACCTTAGCTCATCCTGTCACAGAGGGAACATGTAACCACCTCAGGTTTACCACGAGGCAGAAGTATTCAGCAGCAATCAGCTTGTTTGCAGTAAATCAGAGCCTTAGTTTCCTCCTGAAAATTTGCTGATTTATCCATAGGCTTAAATAATTTGGATTTAACTTTTTAACATATTTTCTTTTAGTTCCTTTGCTTTTAATTTCTCCTGTTGATGGCTAGATCATTTCTGTGCTTTGCTGCCTGTCCTATGAATTTGACAATTACCTGGTCTTGTCCTGGAACAACTTCTGATGACTGTTGCTTTTGCTGTGGTCGCGTGAGGAAACGAAGCTTACTCAGTTTTGGTGTTTTTGTCTCTGTCCTATTTTGAAAACATGAATGTGAAAGGTAGGAAGGGAAGATACTCTCCCTGTTTCCAGCATGATGCAATGGAAAGTGATTATCTAGTCCTTTGTTACTATAATTTCTTAGTTTTTATGGCTACATGTCATGTAATTCAGGCTGTTCTCAGTGCTGCAATGGTCTCTGTACAAGAGTTGATCTTACATCCCACATGGGTGACAATGCAGCATGTGGAAAGATGGGTTTCAGGGTGTAATTCCAAATTTCTTGAACTCCCACAGGTTTTAATTTGGCTTCGTGTTATTTGCAGAATTTTTTTTGTGTGATTTAATTGAGTAGTCAGTGTGAATTTTGTGGTGTTCGTGTGTATGCAAGGGAGAGGGAGATTTTCTAAGTGTTCAGTGTTCACATGGATATAAACAGGTGGGTTTCCAGCAGAGACATTTGCATTTGAAAACCTGCTCTAAACGGGCTGGGCTTTCCCAGGAGAAGTAACACCAACAGTGAAACGCAGCGATCGATCAGCATAGAATTGTGTGAGCATTTGATGGGCAAAATGTTGTGGTATAAAGACAGGGCCCAAGAATAAGCTCTTTGTGGCTTTGTTTCATTCCTGAAAACTGTGACTGAGAGGCTTTTATCATTTTAAAAAAATTAATCAGCCACATTTTGTCTAACTTGGAAAATATCACAAGATATCCCTTGCAACATTCTAAGTGTGATTTCTTTAATCAGATTTTGATACTAAAAAAAAATAATTTTTCATTTGTCTGCTTATATTTCCTCAACTCTAATAGTAAAGTAATATTTGAACCAGTCCTTTCAGTCACAGAGCTGAAAGCGTGTAATTTAGTGTACATAACAGTAAACTCTTTGAAGCAGCTTGTATTCACTATGTTTTCTTTCTTTCCTAATTTTAACTAAGGAAAACATTCCCTTACTTATCACAGCACTCCTGTTACATGCCTCATTTTTCAGGCTAAGTTTCTTATGGTATTTAGAGTTTATTTTAATTCTTAATTAAATGAGCTTTAAAGCAGGAAATTCATCTGCAAAAACATATGTAATAAATATTCAAACCCACACCAATGGGGACACCCAGTGGAGACGCTCTGAGTTGCCCAGCATTACAGCCAGGAGCGGGCCAGCAGCTCCTCATCAGAGAGAGGACTTCAAATATTTTTAACCACAGCAATTCTTAGGGAACTCTCATTAGTTTACCTGTCTGCTGTTGAGGTCTCCCTCGAAGCATCCTGCCATTGCTGCCCTTGCACAAGTCTGCACTCACTGTTGTAGTGATCCTGATGCACAATTATTGCATTGGGGTATGCAAGCACCCAATTCCTTGGTGCTGTTGTTTAATGTGACTGGGAATAGGTTGCAATTACTGGCAGTTCAGAAAGCATTTCTCTTGCTGTTGCAGACGCTACCATGTTCATCTGTTAGCCCTATAGACATTTAAGAGTTGTCCTGTTGTGATGTGTTTGGAAGGTGATGTGGGAAGGTTAGGTGAAGATTTAGGTACCCATGGGGAGGGCAATCTCTAAATTGGATCCTGCTCCTGTAGCATGGGAGATGCACCAGTCTCAACAGTCAGCAATTCAAATAACCACTAGCGTTTTCCAGTCTGCACTGGAATTCCTAGTCCTCTTCCAGTGGGCAAGGCCTCCTTTCCTGCTGAGTTCTAAATGTGACCTTGTGGTCTGTTGGGAGAGACTACAGCGAGGACAGCAGCCCAGACCACCTTCATGGATGAGCTTGGTCAAGGAGGGGGGCACTGGGCCTGCCACTGACTTTGGAAGCAGGCAGGCAGTACTGAGTTCATCCCTGGGGCACTACAGCTATCTTAGAGGGCAGAATGTGGATTCCAGGTTGTTTATTGTATGTACAATAAAGCTCTGCTTGGACACAAGACCAAAGATAAAAGCAGTCAGCTAGGCAGCATTACTACGCATGCTCCAGGAACTGCATGCAAATGGAGCGTGCTTTAATTGCTGTGAATGTGGTCATGGCTGGTTGTTTTACTTCTAGTTCACTCAGAAAGCAAGCATTAGCCTTTCCTGTGATGGGGCAGCATCAGACAGATGGGTTCTGGTCTGCCTTCTGGCATGCACTAGCTGTGGAACATGGGATTATCTAAGGTTTTGTCTTTCTAAGTAGGAGGGAAGGAAAAGAAAGGAATGCCTGCCTTGTTTTGATGCAGTCTATTCTGACACAGAATTAAATTTATAGCCTACTGGTTTTCTCATTGTTTGGGAAAGAAGAAACATATTAATTATAATTCTGCACCAGAGATGCCCAGACAACTGGGAGAGACAGTGATTTTGACTTACACTATCACAAGTTGGGCAGCAGAATTTTTATTAGATATAGCAGGGTAGTATTCATGCTTAATTCAAAGTTCAGAATATTTTCTCTGGGGCAAATTAAGAGTGTGAATTGCTGTGGCAGTGGGCATCCAATATGGCCTGCTGATTTTCTGTGTCCTCTCACAAAAAGAGATTAATAGTAAATGAGAGGCTAATTTTATTTGCTGGTATTCCTGTGTTTGGCTTAATATCAAAGTAGGACAGTATTTTTTGCCATAGGACTCAAGAGTGGGCAATTTTGAAATCAGTGCATGAATTCAGATGACTCAATGAGACTCCATTCGTGCTTCAGGTGGTTCAAAGGCTCAGCAGAGCTGGCCAGGGACAGTCATTGTAAATAGTCACCAGTGACTGTCCCAGCTGAGGCTGGAAGTCCCTCCCTGGCAGCAGGCAGGAACAGCTGCCAACAGAAGGAATATTCTAGCAGACTTCGCAGACTAAATATTTCTTGTTTCTTGTCCTTGCAGAAAACACCTTTTGCAGCGGTGACCATGTGTCATGGCACAGTCCTTTGGACAACAGTGAATCTCGAATCCAGCACATGTTACTGACAGAAGACCCCCAGATGCAGCCGGTGCAGACTCCTTTTGGGGTTGTTACTTTCCTACAGGTACGGCCCTGCCACGATGGCTCCGACTGCCACCTCCTGGGCATGGAGTGCAGCTAACATTGAACTGAGCTGTGTAACTCAGATATTTATTATCATGTCTTCAGTTTCAAACATGAATGTAGAAAAAAAAATGTTGAGAGAAACTCTTATAAAACATAATGTAAAGGCACATTAAAGTTAATTCTATGGTAATACTGATAAGTGATCTACTGGTTTGAATGCTAGGAAGAGAAGAGTTTGGAGCAAGACTTGGACCTGGTTTTGCAGTACTTAATGGCAGAAATGTAGCTTGCAGCACTGACACAGAGATAATTTAGAGGATGAGTTTTCCTGTATTGATCTACTATTTAAGAAATATTTAGGTTTGCTTTGCAAAAAAAACATTGAAAAACATTAAATTAAAACATTTGACTCTGCTGTTCAGTATGGGAAGCTTCTAAGGCCAAACAGGTTTGCTTGCTTTCCCAAAGTCCTTCTCAGCAATGCTTCTTAGATATGGGCTGCTTTGGATATTTTTTAATTGCACATTGGATTAATAACCTTAGTGCAAGAGTGGCATAGTTTATGCCAACTGCTGATTTCTTCATGCTCCATGGAAAAGCTTCCGTCCTGCGGGAAAATGTGTCTATATTTTACAACTTAAGCCTCTAGTTGCTCCCATTTGTCTTTGGCTGTAGTTGCAACATGTAAAAGGAAGTTCTGTTACCACAAACCTGCACAAGACAGCTGCTGTCCAAGGTTTTCCTAAGGTGCACAAACGTCTGTGTTTTGTCAACAAAAACAAAGTGGGTATGAGATTAATAAGTGCAAGATGAGTTGTGGGACCTGGAAAGAGAGACAGAGAGCCAAGCTAAGCAGGATAATCCCTGGCTGACTCTCCAGTTAGTACTGTGTTAGTCCTCATCTCTTCTTTAGTGCCCAGCTGTCCTGAATCAAGGAACAGTCAGCTTGCTGCATCCTGAGGCCCTTGGCCTCTAATCTTCCCCAACACATACAGTTGATTTGGTTTTCCCCTTTGTTTCATACTTGTTGTTACGGATTTATTTTGACCCATGAGGATAAATGATTACAAAAAGCAAAGAATAAACACAAAATAATTTCCTGTTTAGAGTCTTGCTGTTTGTATGTAATTAGTGAGTGAAGGCCCAGGGAGGGGTGTCCTGAAGCAGGGGTGATTCAGGCTGTTGTTGGACAAAGCCTGGAATATGGGTGGGGATGAAGTGCACCTCCAAGAGCTGGGTCCTGAGAAAACAAACTCTGCAGGGGGCCAGCGAGGTAGTGTGTGCAGAGCTGGGTATGTGCTGACATGAGGGTTTTCCATATAGATCTCTATCAGTGCATATGCCTGCAGCAGAAGGCACATCATTCACTTCTGCTTGCTGGCCTTCAGAACTTAGTTTTCAGTTTTCCTCTTTTCTGATAAAACATCAGTTCAACAGATTTTGACCAAAAATTCAGTGTTGTTGGAAAAGACTTAAGAGTATTGAGGATGAAAATAGAAGACCATGGCTAAAAATGTTTTTGATTTCAGAATGAATCATTGTGCTCAAGCCAGTGGTTGATACAACAGGAAGAAACTGCCTTCTGCTATCAGCTGAAGGGTGTTTCACCCCTTCATTTGAAGCAGCTGATCTCAGCTGCTGTTAGAGAGACATCTGGTATTGCTCAGTGTGGCAGCTCCTACCCTGAAAAGCAAACACATCCTGCTTTATACAGGAAGGCAGAATTCTGCAGTTGCCTGCAGTGACAAGTGGATTATGTGGTGTGTAAGCAGCTTTACTTTATGGTGCTGGGTAAGATGTAACCAGTCAGCAAACTGAGTTGGTCAAAGATTTTATGAGCACCAAAGCAATCCCATGTGGCAGCAAATCCTTTGCCTGGTTGAGATTGCTTGTGCAGTATTGCATTTGCCCCTAGCAGTTGGTTGACAGAGCAGTGTTTGTATGTGCTCAGACCCTAACCTGTCTTGCTCCATCCCCTCTGTGTGGACTTGATCGAAAGGTCAAGCAGACTAGTGTATAAACTATATAGTGATTTGTTGCCAGACCCTCCTCATTGTTACATTCACACACTTTCTACAAAATTGTTACATTTCCAGTGCACTTCACATGGTAAATGTAGGGAGAGAGACACAACAAAGACTTGTGGGATCCCACTGTTGTCTCAGGCTCCATTTGTCCTGGCATATCTAGATTAAAGAAATGGTGCTTCTCTGTATCTGCACTGTTTGATCCAGTACCATGTGGCACATTTCCTCCACAGTTCTTTCATGGTTCCCACCCAGCTGAGTATCTCTGTTGTTATTTATTACAGATTGTTGGGGTTTGCACTGAGGAACTGCATGCAGCTCAGCAGTGGAATGGTCAGGGGATCTTGGAACTGCTTCGGACTGTCCCAGTGTAAGTGGTCATATAGGGGAGCATTTCCATAGAGAAAGTTCAGTTGTTTATTTTTATTAACAATCTTTAACTTGCTGATGGAACTTATTTAATCTGTGCTGTAGCAAGAGATGGGAATTCACTGCGAATCTGTTCTCACGCACAGACACTTAGATGGCAGATTAATGCATGTGGAAGTCCACATGTTCAGGGTGAAAGAGAATGAGGTCTTGAAAGCTTAATTTCCTTCCTCTTATGCCTGCAGGGTTTTCTCATTGGTTCTTCCTGGGATAACTGTTACCGATGACCTCGCTGTTTAGTTCAAAGAAAGAAAGGAGAGGGTCTGGTTTACAAAGCTGTCTGAAAGTGAGAAAGTCACTCTCAAATTTGGCCCACTCTTGGTGGGCCAGTTTGCAGCAGGAGGAGCATTCATGAAAGTGAAGTTCATTGTTTTGCCGTGGGAGAAATAACAAAGATGATGTTGGGTTGAGGAAGAGATGGGTTTTAAATGGTAAATGATATGTTGATGCTTTGTTTGCTGCCAGGGTGCAGCTAAATCTTTTTGGCTCACAGGTATTTTGTTTAAACATTTTTAAATTCAGTGGAAGATATTGCCATGTGATTGTAACTCAAAAGACTTACTTTTTAAAGCAAAATAGTCCTGAATATTTGTTTATAAGCACAATAGTACACTCTCTAGTGTCACAATAGCCTTGAATTGATTGATTATTTGGAAGAGCTGGACTTCTTTAACTTGAACTTTTCCCTTTTAGGCACAAGTGCAGATAATTCATGCAAATGCCCTAGAGTAGAGTGAATTTGTCCTGCTGCAAGCTTTGTTTCTGAGTCCCTGAGACAATAAACACTGCCTGCAGCTCCCTTAGCTCCTCTAAGTCAATACAGATACAGCACCTCTCTCCTCAGATTCATGTTCATTGTTCATGTTGGTTTTTGGCTTTTGTGCTGTGGTATAAGCACCTTTCCAAGAAAAAAATGAGACCCAAATGTGTATGATTTGAAGGCAAAGCTTCAAACTACTAAGCCATTGATGTGGAATCGGGGCAAAAGTCTCTTGCACCCCCCCGTGAGGAACTGTGGGAGGTCACACCCCTGCAGTTAATAATTTACAACTTCCAAAGTGATGTGAAAAAAAGAGAGGTTATCTATGCATCTGAAAACCTGTAAAATATTGACTTTTTTTGCTCCCACTCTTAAGTGTTTTAGATGACTAACACAATCTAGGCCAGAGGAGGGGGCTTTTGACTGCAATAACAAAGTATCTCATGAAAAGACTTTTTTTTTTTTTTTATGGCAGTTCCAAAAGACTTCAGTTTTTACTTCAAATGAAAAGCACTATCTAAGGCTGACTTCTGCAGTTTGGCTGCATTGTGACCTAAAGTGAAGTCTTTGAGTATTTCATCTTCACAGTAATCTGTTTTCTATCACTTTTGTTGGGGAACACCTTGAGCCTTCCAACTTTTATTGCTAATGATAACAAAGATTTCCCTGAACCATCTGAGTACTTGGCCATTAAGTACCAACTGAGCAAAATGTCTGTTTTTATAGTATTTATCAGAGCAATAAGCTCTTTGTGGTACTGAACAGGACTGCCAATCTTGGCAAAAAGTCCCACTGGGGGCCTGCTCTATTCTTAGATATGTAATAGAGGAATAAATCTTGATTCCATGCCTTGCCCATCTTTCTTTGACTCAGGCTACACTGGACTTCTCAGTTTCAGTTCGTTTCCTGTAAGATTAAAACCTGTCTCAGTCTTGTGTGAGCAAGGGGGGCCTGCACAGGGGATAACAGCCTGTGTCAGTCCTGAACTGCTCTGCATGTCTGGGTGGTGCCAGACACTGTGCAGATTAACTGCTAGGTCATGGAGGGCTTTTATTATTTATTTATTTGGAAAATGTAAATAGCAAATGCATGCTGTGGGATGTATACACCACATAGAGGGGTTTCTAGGCTTATTTTAAACCCTTATCTTGTGTTTCCTTTCAGTACAGGTCCACTCTGAGGACCCTGCTGGGGAGTTCTAATTAAAGGGCTTGTTTGGTTTGTTACCTATCTTTCTTTGTAGAGCTGGAGGCCCCTGGCTGATAACAGACATGCGAAGAGGAGAGACCATATTCGAGATTGATCCACATCTGCAAGTATGTCTTTAGTTTATAAAATGTCGTATCTCTTGTAGTAGCAAAGGAGAATTGGTTTAATGTTATACAACAGTTCCCATATTTTCTGTAAAGATGCTTGGATCTTCTCAATGTCCATAATAATCCTGGAAAAGTCTGAGAAACTCTTTGCCTTCTTAGAGGTGGTTCAAGAGGGACATGTCCAGCCCCAAGTGAATGGCAGCTCTAGGAAGAAAGATAGAGAAGGGAGACCAGGAAAATGGAATATCCTATATGAGACAAATTGGAAAAATTTGGACTGGTTGTTTTAGAAAGGAGGAAGAAAGAAGATGAAAGACAAAGAATAATACAAGATTTAGAAATTCCTCTTTCCTTTTATATGCAAACGTAAGGAGATATAACATGCAGAAAACTCAAAATCAACTAAGTACTATTTTTTCACAGGAAATGTGACAGTGTAGCTCATTCCTGTAGGATATCAAGTTAGATTGGACTGAGAAATGATGGAAACCCAAAAGTACCAGATGCAGTTATTACTAATCCATGCAGGAAGACAAATTCAACCTTCTTCTTCAGAGTGCAATTTAATTTCTGAAATTTAAAGATAGGAATAGGACCTCTATAGAGAGGCTACTGTACTATGGACTTCTCCTGAGCCATACATTTGGGAGACAGCTCTGCAATCCCTTCAGCAGAGCTGGAGTACATGGTACTGGAGTACATGGGTCGCCAGGAAATCCAGTGTGGTGCTGGCCGTGTTTCAGTGAATCACTGAGTATTTGCCTTTAACATAGAACTTACAGCTCAGCCTGGTAGGGCACGTGCAAATGTGCATGTTTTGTACAAGCATTTGCTTTTGGTCTGTGTGTCTGTATCTGATTATTCTCAGTTGCCTCACAGCATCTTTTACTTTGAAAGCTTAAGAACAAAACCAAATTCTACTTTTACTGGTTTTAAGGATTTGTTCATCTAAAATAACCCCAGTCTGAGAAACAAAAAAATGTTCTGCAATTGTTCCACAATGTGGAAGCTAGTACAACTGAAAGTCCCATAAAGTTTTTAGACTTTCCAGAACCTTGCTCTCTCCCCTCCTGGAGGTGTTTCTGTTGTCTGCACACTGGTGATTCCTAATGATAATAGGGTTTTCTTCAATTTACTGTAAATGAAAAATAGCTCAGCTTACTGGAATCTGAGTCAGCCAAGGCAAGTTAAGGCAAATAAAAGAACACCTCTGCCTTACCAGTGTGTCCTGCTGCTGAAAGCTACTATGTCTGTGGTCCTTCCGGACTTCCTCACATTGAACACATTCCTGTTTCTGTTCTCTCTTGCCCTTGCAGAAGTGCGTACAGGCAGGTGTGTGTGTGCACACCTTCCTCCTGCTCTGCTGCCACAGCCCCCAGGGATTCATAGAGAAAAATCCACCCTTGAGTCCCACCAAGAGCCTCTGTTGAGCACAGGGAGTAAGGCTGTGCCAGGCTGGCTTCAGCCCTGCTCTAATTAGTGGAGAAAAAGGATAAAGTGTCATTTTCTTGCTGTTGGTAGAGGGTGTGTGAGACCAGAAAGGCAACAGTGGAAGAGGGGTGGAGGGGAGGGAGGGAACAGGCAGAGAAACTGGACAACTTTCCTGGGAGCCAACAAGCATGTTGTCTGCCTGGGAAGCAAGCAGAGCTTGTTTGGAGGCTGCATTGTCTCTTGTGGGAATTGGTTGAAGCCTAAACCCAGCCCTGGCAGCAGCAGCTGTACTTTCTGTTCGGAGTTGCTGAGAATGGATCCCAACTAAGATGTCATCCCAGGATGTCGGCAATTAATGCTGTGGCAACGCTGGTTGTTTTCTGTTTAGCCAGGCTTCCCTGTAGGCCATTCAGATTTCCCTGGCAGCACTGTCAAACAATTCCTGTTGGTCCCCAGCTCTGTGCTGATTCTCAGTGCTTTGCTTCTGTTTAGCAGATATCTCAGAAGAGAATAAAGCTGATTTGAATTTCCTGAGTTGTGGTTGCTGCTCTGCAGGTCACACTGCAGTGCTCTGGCTCGTTTAAAAAGGGATCAATGACTTATAAGAGCCTCAGAGCATCCCTCCCACATGCTGAGAGGAAAATGGGACAGAAATATCCTTTCTTTGAGGAAGGAAAAAGCTGAACCTCCTTTGCCCTGGACTCCTCCAACCTCCTGTTCAAGCTGCCCTTTCAAGGGAGGAAGAACAGCCCCTCAGTCCAGGCAAATGTTTGCTGGCTAAAGGTAGGGTAGAACTGTACACTGGCAGAGCTATGAGTCTACACTGCTTGGAATTTTTTGGACTTTTCCCCCTTTAACATCAATACTTGCAAACATTATGAAACAGACATGCAAATTAGGCTGCCTTAAGCCAGCTCGTTTCCATCAGCTCCCCTTGATCTCCAAGGGATGCCAACAGAGCAGCACTTCTTCCCCTGAGGAAGTGCTCTGCAAGCCAGCTGAGCTACAGATGAGAGTCCTTTCCCCCTCCCCGAGGCTCTGCACTCTGTCCGCAGGGTCTGGCTGGGAGTGGGGCCCTGGCTGCAGGGATAGGGGAGCAGATCCCCCCAGAGCCTCACAGCCCTCTGGCCTCTTCTCCCTGCTCAAGAGCAGGTTTGGTGGCTCTCCCATGCTTCTCCAATGACTGGGATAAAAAATAACTTTGCTGACAAGTTATACCTCCCCACGCCAGCTCATTTGGGTCCTCACAGAGCACTGTGGAGGGTTCCCAAAGGAGCCGCGTGCTAAATCTCACTTAGAGCATTGTCTGCATATGTAGGAACGGATGTATTTTTATTTCTTTTCCCACAACTTCTATTTCTGGGTGACACAACTAATTTTATGTTTAGGATAAAACAAAAGAAAATCACAGCAGATTTATTATTTCTCAGATTTTCCTATTAAGTTTTCAAGAAGCCAGTTTCCCCTGACGCTGGAGGAAGATCCTAATGAGAGAGAAAGGCAGAAGAAAGGCAGTCTATTGAGTTCTTAAGTCTAAGTCAAGACTGATCTGGTCCTGCACTCAGCCACAGGCTCCTTCCTCAACTTTTGGGCCAAAGAGTGGGTTCTGGGAGGTGATCCAGATGAAAAAAAAAAAAATAATTGGCTCGAGGGAAGGGGTAGGAGCACATGGAAGAGGGTGGGACTGCAGTCATTGCAAATTACATCAACTTAAACCGCTGTGCAACCACACCCTGAATGCTTGTGCTTATCTTTGAGCAAATCCTCTCTTGAATGGTCAAAAGAACGAACAGGCAGTGCTCTTCCCAGAGTGCAGTGTGCACAGCTGGCAAAGCAAGGGAGATATATGGGTTTAGTCTGGAAACTCTTTATTTGGGACAAATTTTGCAAAGAGCAAAATGTTCGCACAATCTCTTGTCTTCAGTGGCAATGCCAAACCAGAGGGTACTTATGTGGAGAGATCCTCTCCCATTGTGTATAACACCACTCTGCTCTCTCCTCAAATCTTCAGAGTTTCTCAGGACTGCCTGCGTTTTGAGGTGACCCAGAGGTATGCAGAGAGATGCAGATCTCGCTGGTGCCACTGAGCAGTACCAGAGGCAACACCCCTTCAGAAAAGGGGGAAGTGAGCCTCGCTGGTTCGATGCCAGGGACGAGGTGCCAGTCCTTCCTCTGTGTAGCACAGCCCCGAGTTTGTTCAGCTCAACATTACCCCCTTGTGGGTCACAGGTGGAAATTCAGACTGATGCCCATGTCCAAGCAGGTGGAACTTCCTGTAGTTCTGGCTGTAGCTTAGGGCAGTCTTGCTGGCAACAGATGCACTGAGAAAATGCCTGGTGCCTGAGAGCATCCAGCTGCTTATGACTGCTGTGTGACACCTTCTGAGACCCAAACACTAGTTATGTGCTTGGAAAGTTCAGCTTGCAAGAGAGGGAGTTTGTTTATTTGCCAATAAGAGAAAGCTGTGTAAATGCTTTGACATTGGGAACAGACCTGTGTCTCCTTGCACGTCCAAACTTGCATGTTTGTCCTTTATGGGACACCCCAGCACATTGGAAAGCAGGGATTCTCTGGGAAGTTTGCAAATGAAGAACCCATGTGAATGATGAGTCTCTCTGTGAGCTGTTTTCATTGTGGGACTCTTTGGTAAGGTTGGAAAGAGAATTTCAGTTATTCAGGGGTTTGTTTTCATTGACATATAAGAGATCAATTGCCAAGCTGTGCTTTGTGTCTTAAATATTTCAAGTTGGTGTAAATCAGTGCTAACACTAAAAGAAGAAATCCTGCACACCTCAGGCCATTGATTTTGACTTTTCTCTATCCCTGCTTTGTGCCTGCCAGGGTGATGTAATGAAGCAGTGGGCTCAAGATTTCAGACCAACTTGCTATGGAAAAGGTTGGCTTAGTTCAGAGTGGCTTCCTGATTTGGCTCAACATGCAGTTGCTGTTTGCTGACACAGCAAAGCACAGAGTTCAGAGAGAGTGGAAATTGTCCACAAAAGGGGATCTGCAGGAGCTGCTGAAGGTTGGGCTGCATCGTGGTAGGTTCCAACTCAGGCTCAAACCACACTCAAAAAAAGGCTTGGTGTTTTGAATCTTTTCAAGCAGGAGAGAGTTGACAAAGGGATTGAGACAGATGGCTCAAACCTGAGTGGAGTGAGTGCCAAATGTGCCTGGGATGACCTGAGTCGGCCACCAGAGGATGATGAAGACAGCAGGAGCATTTGCATTGGGACCCAGCCTCGGCGACTCTCTGGGAAAGGTAAGAGGTCCTGGGCCAAGTCTCTCTCATGGCCTTTCAGCTTCTGTTTTTGTGGGTCTGGGCAGTGCACTGAGTCAAGCTGAATCTTTGAATTCATAACAAACTCCACAGCCATTGGGAGGCTTGGTGTGTCTTAGGGCAGCAGAATGGATTTTGGCCTCTTTGAAGAAGGCAGGAGAGAAGAAAAGAGTTCATGGAATTATTTTGTCTAAACATTTCTTTCAGGTTTTAGGCAAATTGTAACCTGAATCTGCAAAGTTAAACTGAGCACCTGCTGAAACCAGGACTGTAAACACTTGTAAGGTGAAGTAATTTCATCTTCCCAGGCTGTGTTTCCTTATTAACATTATCCCTTCTGGGGAGTCAAGTTGGACTGATGCTGCACATGGCTGCAGCTGAACTCAAGAAATTTGTGTGGAAAGAGTTTAAAAACCATGGAGTGCCCCTTTGCAGCAAGATGCCTTCTTGGGGTAGAGATGGCATAGCCATCACACAGGCTTGAAATTATGCATATTACCTTTCAAATGGCTGAATAATACAAAATTTGAGGGTTTGAGATTTCCTGGAATTAACAATGTTATCCACAGGAATGGCATCTTGTTCTTAAATGCATGGTAAAAATTAGTTAAATGCATACAGCATTTCTTCTGGCTTCTGTGCAAGTATTTTGCACTGCACTGGATCTAAAAAGGCTGTTTTGCCTCTGCCTATACCCCAAGAAAGGTATACATGATGAAATTTGTATACCCTTCAAAAGATTTTGAAATAATTGTGGTTTTTTTCTCTACCTAATTCTCACATTTCTCAAAAATAGATGAGGAAACTTCTAAGAAAGGCAGGAAAGCTTCCTATTGAAAGTATTTGGCCAGTAGACATTTCAGAAAAAGGCAGAAGTAAAAAGACTGCATCTGAACTGAATAATTTGCAGCTTATTTTCAGATGTGAGCTTGAGGCTAAAGGTTGCCCTGCATAAAAATCCCTCCCTTTGTGAATCTTGTTGTAAATTAATCAACAGATTTCCAAAGCCAATTGCAAAAAAACTTGGAAACCTTCAGACATTCGTTTGGGAAAGGAACAAATTCCTGTTATGCCTAATGGGAAAAATTATTTCCAGTACAAAGGCTCAGAAGTGTCAGGAGGTTCTATGAGAGTTACAGAACCAACAAACACCTCATTTATGAAAATTTACAAAACTACTCAGAATTTCTTCTTCAGAAGGACTCGATACCAAAGATTCCAGCTCTCTTTGCCTGACATAACAATGAAGCCCAAACAAGGAAATTCTAGCTGACATTATAAAGTGAAATAACTCCTAAGGAAGTTCAGGAAGTGCAGTTAAATGTTACCCCATAACATTTCTCCATTTCTTTCTGGAAGGGAAGAGTTTAGATGAAACACACCTGATATCTTCTTGTGTCTGTGTTGTTTCTGGGGATTCTAAATCATGTTCAAAAAAATTCTCTTTGCAGATACAGAGCAAATCAGGGAGACTTTGCGGAGAGGGCTTGAGATTAACAGCAAACCTGTCCTACCTCCAATCAATGCACAAAGACAGAATGGGTTGAACCTCGACCGAGCACCGTGAGTTTCACCCTCCACATTCATGTGGTGGCAGAAGCAGGCTAAAGAGTTCAGTATGGAAAACAAGGTTAAAGCTGGGTGGGAAAAGATTTGGCAAGGGGAGAGGAGAGCTGCCAGTGAATACTTGCAAAGTGCAAAGATAGAGGGAGGAAAGTTTTTCAGGTTGGATAAATAGGCTAATACTCAGGAGGGCAGCTTTTTAGAGGGGTTTAGGACAAACCGTGCTAATGCAGAATGGCTCTAACTGTTCTGTAGCACCTGATGTTCATGGTCTTTGGTGTTTGAATTCAGACCAGAGTGATCGCTGTAAAAAGTACTGTCCTGAAAAGTGCTGTGGTATCAATAGAAATATGTGGCATAGGTGACTGCTGATATTTTTTCCTAAGTATTTTGTTTTCAAGCTCATAATTACAAACCTTTTGGTTAAAACATTGATTTTTTTCCTTTTTAAGTGACTTTGATCTTTTCTTGCTTAAACAGGTGGGTTCTCTCAGTAATTACATACCAATGACACCTGGGTCTCTAATAGCAGTAGTCCAAGAGGTGATTTAAGTGGGACTAGGGTGACCCATAGATATCTCTTGTAACTTTTGGCTCATGTGAATCTCTAGGAAATTACAAATGTAGTGTATATACTTCTGTCTTTGTGGGCTTCTCCCCTTCACCTCTTAGATTTCAGGTGCTAGTTCAGTGTCCTCCCATCAATTTTAATGTTTTCATCTAAATAATACAGAAAGACATGCATCTTTGCTGTACTCCTTCTTCTTGGTATTTCCTTTGGTTTCTTAGTCTCTGATGAACATCTGTGCCTTCTGCTTTCAAGAGTAAAGATCATCATTAAATCAGCGCTTCCCTGTAGTGCCAGGCAGGGACAGCACCCTGGTCTGTTTCAATTCCTGTTTCATTCTTGATTCAAACATTTCATGAGAAAAATATTTCTTGTTGTCCTTTCTTGTTCCATTTTCTGGGTGACTTCCAATTTGCCTAATATATGCATGTTTATGAGCTGCATAATCCTTTGGGGGAAGTATTGTGTCAATTGCTGATGCTTTTTGCTAATATGAGATAGAGGTACTTATATTAAAAAACCTCAAGTGACTTTATTATTGCTTTAGGAATAATCTTACTTTTGTCATATAGTACTTATATGGAGTCTAAATCTGATGTGATTGAGGTTTTGAGTAGTATTTCTCTGCCTGCAGGTTGGTCACATCAGACCCACTAGGCCCATTGAAAAAAACATAAAGTCATACCATGTGATTTGCACAAATCACACCCAGCCTTGGACAACTCAAAACTACTGGGCAGGATTTCTCACAGGTGCTGTGAGGGCTCCTGCATGCATCTGCATGCCCAGTGTAAGCCCGAGTCCTCAGTGGCTGAGAGTGACCACAAACATTCTGGGTGCACCTCAGGTCAAGGAAGCAGCTGATGGGTAAGCCTTAATGCTGGGAGGCAGTTTTTGCTTAGATAAGAGAGCTTTACGTTATTCAGGGTGAGATAAACAGAGATACGTTTGAGACAGAGTGGTGAAAGGTTCACAGAGGTCTAAGATGAAGCACACAATTATTTACCTTCAATTTTTAACTGTTCTGAGACAGAGGAAGGAAGACCTAGGTTTTTAACTGTTCTGAGACAGAGGAAGGAAGGTCAAATCCTCACATCTGTGACAATGCTCTTTGTTGCAAATCTCTCTTACCTGCAGCAGCTGCACACCAACCCTGCCTGAAGCCCGAGTGGTAGGAATGGCTGGTTCCCAATATTTGTCTCGTGGGAGGTCAATGCTTTTCTCTGAGGTCTGTGGTTACCACTGGGGAAACTGATAGGTGGCTGTTTTCCATAATCACTTCAGTTAAGGAAAGACAGCTAGCAGCTGTGTTACTGTGGTGATGCTATTGGAGGGATAGGGGAAATCTCAACTTAAAACAGCAGTGTGTCCTAATACTTTCTTCCTCCATCTTACTAACTGCTTTGAGAGGGGTTTGGGAAAGGTCTTCTTGTGCAGTTGCTTCTCCTCTCCATGTAGCAGATACAATGGGACTTGTTCAATGCATTGACCATACCAAAAGGGGTGGTTTGTGCTGGAAAGCAGCATTTACTGACAACCTCTGACTGACTACTACTTAAATCAGACCTGATGATTACCCTTACTGTGGCTAAAAGTGATCAGTCAACACATTTTCCAGATCAGTGTGGTATAGATGGAGCAGAAGAGGAAGATCTTGTTATGTCTCCGCCTTCCTTAATACACTGTCTCAGCTTGTCTCATGCATTTGAGCAAAACTGCTCAATGTGCAGTAAGTACAAGAGCATGATATAGAGACTTATCTCCAGCTGCTGCACAGGAATGTAACTTAAGAGCTCAGCTTTTGCATGCAGTATGTATCTACATCCATGTTCCCTCCAGGTACCTGCAGGGGTAAAGGCTGAGACACAAAAGGCACAAACCCAGTGCAGATATAACTCTTTTCATAGGACTTCTGAGCACCTGAGATGAAGGACAATTCTGTACATGGCTTTAGTCCTTCTGGTTTGATCCTCGCTTTTGTTGCTTGGGCCTAGTAGGACTGGGACTCAGGTCTGTCTTTCACTGTAAATCTTGTGTAATCAAAGGCAAGTCATTTAGCTATTGAGCTTCAGTTCTGGATCTATAAAATGGGACTAATAACAATGTCATCTTCTTGAGGCACCACAAGGATAAATATGTTAATGATTACAAGGTGCTGGCTGATGAGGAGCAGGCTTGTGTGTAATCATATCCTGCACTGTACACACCAGGTCATAAAATATCAAACCTGTGGTTCTTTGCAAGGGTCCTGTGAATAACTGGTGCATTAGAAGTTCTTTAGGAACTTGACAGAAACACTCTCTTGGGGCGTGGCAAATTATTTCAAATATGCTTTCCATAGGGAGCACTGCAAAACCCCAGGCTGTCAAATTTGCACCCAACTGACAGTAGGATGTTAAAGTCTGACACAGACTCTAAGGGCTTTGTGCAGAAGAGGAATGTGCTGTTTATTTATCATGGATTTGCAGCCACCAACTGCTTTCCTAGTAGCTTTCTTCCCTTTCTTTTATCCTAACCCTACCACCCACACACAATAATCTATCAAGGTTTAAAGCAGAAAACCTGTTCTGCATTCAGCATCACAAATAGTATCAGAAACACTCAAACTTTTGAATATTTATTTGTATAAAATGTAGAGGATCCAGATTCCATCTAGATTTCCAGAACAGTCTTTGTATAGTTACAGTTTTCAGTGCTTATGCAAAAACCTCACATTATTTGGTTGCAGATAGGGCTTGATTCAGTGTTTTGGCTCCAGCAAAGCACATACTTACATGTTAAGCATGCATATTACCAGTTGTTCACTGTCCCAGAGTCCTAAAAAAAAGTTCCTTTGAGAAAAAGCTGGTTTCTGTCAAAACCCTGCTGGGCAGCTGTAGTATTTGATTCATTAGTGTTATTACCATAGACTGTGTAGCCCTTTTTCTCCTAAGGATATGAATAAAAGCACACTTAAAGCTTAAAGCTGCATCGGACATCTGTTTCTCAAAATGACTGTTGGCTCAGTTCATAAGCAGCCATTAAATCAGTTCGTACATATTAACAAAAGAACATGTGAATTAATCTTTGGAAACATGACTAATCATTTTGAACATAGGTAACTGAATACTCTCAATTACCACTTGGAAAAATAAGACGAGTATGAATACTAGTGTGCATTTCAGTGCCGCATTATTTGTTTCTTAGGACCCATCAGCTTAGTAGGCACTGCTGAGACACACAGAAAGGCAAGGTCCCAGTCTCCTGAATCGTGCAGATTGACTCTTGTTGGATACAGAGAACTGTTACCCGTAGGGGATGTTTAAATGTCAGGCTAAACACTGCTGCTGTCAAGGCCTCAGTGGGCTGGAAGCTCCAGATGTCAAAGTTCAGTGACACTTGTGGAGTCTTGCTTCAAAAACTATTTAATTTCTTGATGTAATAATTTCTGGGGCCGAGTCTTTGGTTGTCCCTGGTAATTAGCTCTGTGCTCTCCTGTGCAGTAGGTGAGTAGCATCTCCGCGTTACAGATTAGGACAGCAGAGTTAATTTGCCAGAGTTGCAGTGAGAGCCAGCACTGGGATAGGGGAATTCTTGACCTTTTCCACCCCTTGAAGGCCCCCCTGATCATGCAGCATTGCTGAAATTGATGTTTTTCTGGCTCTTGGCAGACTCAGACTGTTCTACTGTGAGTTGAGGCATGGAGTAGAAACCAAGTGCTAACACACTGCATTGCTGCATGTGTTGAAGCTAAAATTATCTGTAATTGTTGCATTTCATTGTGCCAGAATTCAGGTGCTGCCCACGCACACCCCAGTGTCTGAACATGAGGTTTGACTGATAGAAAAGGGTCTCCCAAGTCCGTATTACTTTGATAAGGCTTTTCCATCGTGTCTCTGCTGTTTATAACTCTCCCCCTTCTCAAGAAGGATCAAGTGGTGTGGTTCACATGCCTGACTCTCATATTTCTGTCTGGTATTTCCCAGGTAATTGTGCTGGTCCTTTATGTATGGTGGTCATTTGTCCAGGAACCCACAGAGACCTCAAGTCCCATCTGCATTCAATTGCTAGGCAGAAAGACAGGTTGAGTCTAGGGAAATCTGAACATATGGTAGCCCTGTAGCCATGTGCTAATTCCATCCAGCCCTGAACAGTTTCCAGCTGTGCAGGGAAATGAAAGCAGGTTCCTGGCAAACAGAGTAGGGAACAACCCTCTGGCAGGTGGGCCTGGCAGGACTGTCCTGGCAGTGACTTGCTGGAGCTCTGCACTCTGAGCATCTCAGGTGGTTGCCCTTCTCGTGGGAAGAGGGAGGAGTTGTGGCACACCAGAATTCCTCCTGGGATAACCCCAGACTGTCACATGGTGTGCCTGGCTTGGAGCACATGAGTAATAGTGGCACTGCATCCAGGCCTGCAGTCCACTGCCCCTGTACTTCCTCTGACTTGGTAAATAGGGCACAGGGATATCTCCTGTCAGGGAGCAGCACTGAGTTAATGCACATTAACAAGCTCCATCTGAGCAGCATTTCTGAGGAAGCTCTGACGATAATACCAAAATGTGGGATTTGCTTGGAGGCGAGACTGCACTTTGCTTCTCCCAGTTGCACTGGGCTTTCATTCTGCTTTACTTGGGCAGAGGGGAGCTGTTGTCTTTGTAGCTGATTTCCTGTCTTCAGTTCTTGGAGGCAAACTTTACATAAAGAGGAGCATTTCAGCATTCTCTAAAGCTGTCTGGTTCTGGCTAGGCTTTCTGATTCTGCAACCACTAAGCAGTAAGTTTCCAATCCAGTCCTGCTTATTTAGGCATGCTCTCTCATCGGATCGCCATTCAGTGGTGTCCTGGTTGAGTCAGGAATGCTGAATGGAGGGAGGCAATATACTTTTGGGAGTGTCTCTCAGCATGAGGCTGAGTGCTGGGTGACAAGATTGCAAACTAGAAAAGTAAATGTCTGGAAACCAGTGTCAGTAGAAGTGCAAAACAGTCACCACGCTAATAATTTGCGCTCCTGCGTAGCTTTCCCCATCTAAGAATCCAAAAGTGCTTTGCAAACATTGACTTAATCCTTGCAATGTCCCTGTGTGGAAAAATGTCTCAGTTTTACAGACAGGGAACCTGAAGCATAAAAATGTTGTTTGACTTCACTCATGAGTCTGCAGGGTGCCAGTGGCACAGCCTAAATCTCTCAATTCCACTTCAGCTGCAGGTCTTGGAACAGTCTGGCCCCTGCAAGCTCTGACAGTGGTTATTATGCAGCTTTCCAAAGGGATATGTGAGTGGCAAGAAGATTGTTGCTACTGGCATTGTCCTAGCAGCCCTTCCCTGCCAGGAAATGCACACAGAACATCGTCACCATCCTGTTTAACCAGGCTGGGGAGCACCCAAGTCTAAGTACTCGAGGTAGCCTTGTCTCAGTGTGACCATGGCAGGAGCTGTGTAACCACGTCCTCCCCAGTTCTGCAGTAACTGTGTGTGCCAAGGTGCCTAGGGCTCTTTCCCACAGCTGCTGGTTTGCCCTTCAGGGGAAACTGTGGGAAAGAGACTGGGAGATTGTTGGCACTTAAGTGATCTTTGACCATATCTTCATGAGAGAGTGAGGAGGTTTGAAATAGCCACGGTTGGAAAGGGAAGAAGGGGGAGTGGAAGGGGGGGAGTAGGAGGGGAAGAAAGGAAAAGTGACCCAACCTTCCTCTCCCAGCTGTGCAAGCCTGCACTGATGGTTTGTATTTGCTAACTCACAGTACTGATTTTTGTATGGAGGGAGCAAGGAGCAATGACAGAAACTAACTTCAGTGAGGCAGTGGGCACCCACTCCTGGAAAGAGCCCCTTGCCATGGCCAGCTTCCAACAGTGTGTCCTTTGTGATTTCGATACCTGGGAAGGTAGCTTGGAAATGCAGCAAAGTTATGCTCCATATCAGCATCAGAGCTTGGAGGGGAACTGAGACTTCCTTCCTTGACAGATCCATGAGATCAAGTGCTCTGATCATAAAGCAAAGTGCAAATGCAAGAATAAATAAACCTTTCTTAATCCAATCAACCTGGTTGTTCTTGAATCCAATAAAATAACTGCCAGTGGTTGCTTGAGAAGGAGTTGCTGTAAACATGACTTATAAGGAGGGGACATCCAAACTTTGTGCAACCCAGTGATTGCATTGGCGATTTTCCAGGATCCCCACGGGCTGCTGCTAATTGGCATCAAATTAAGCAGGTTGCAGCCACCCTCATCTTTAATACAAAGAGAGGGCCCCTGGGAGGCTACAGGTTCCAGCGTGTGGCCTTCTCATGTCAAGAAGGAGCACAGCATACTGGGATGTCAAGTCTCCTCAGGCCCTTTCCCCTCGCTGATAGATCTGGGGAAGCTGAAGGCTACACTGGATACCTTTACAATGGCTTGACTACCCTTTCTTTCTTAGAAAAAGAGAAAAAAAAAATCAAACATGGCTTTGGTTAAGTTCATGTTAATCAGCATTCATGAGACTTAACAAAAAAACAACAAACATAATTTCCTCCCTCTCCTCCACCCAGAAGCAGACTACTGGTAGAAACTGAAGCTGGAAAAAATAGTTGAAAGTCAGCTAAAGTCACCTTGGTAACTGCAGCAATACACTTGCCCAGAACAGGAGACATCAAACCCAACTACAAACAGCTTTAAAGAAACAAAAAGAATGTAATCATCTAAAGAATTAATCTGACAACTGCCCACGTTTACACCTCCCACAAGCTCCCAATCAGAGGGAAATGCGCTTTAATCTCCAACTCCCCTCCAGTTTCACAAAACACTAGATGTGCAGTCTTTAAACTGGGGCATTTCCGGCATGCTGCTTCCATTTAAATCTGCTGCCTTTCCTAATGCAGCAGCCCTGGCTTTTGCAGAGTTGTTTTTTCTGGACACTGAGAAACATGAATTTTTTTGTGGGGGTTGGACAAAGTATTAAATCTGGAATAGACAAAGTTTGCAACATTTTTCGTGATAGTCAGCTAGATCTTAGTCATAACAAGTAAAACTCCACTGGCTCTTGCTGCTGATTTATTTGGTGATGGGGTGGAGGAAGCAAAGACTTACGGGTAACTGACAGTCGTAAAACCAGGGATGTTAGTGTTAGAAAGCAAACTTTTTCTACATTTTTTTTCTGAGTCTGAAAACTACAAGCTGTGGATGACAATGTGTGTTAGGACATGAGATTTTTATTAATAACAACCTAGAGGTCCTGCTGACCCCTCATCTGGGCTATCACCCTTTGGAAGGGTCAGCACAAGGATTAATCCCAAAGAGAGAATTTTAATGTGTTTTTCTTAGTCCCAGTGTTATGTGACATTTTTCCAAGTCTGAAAGTGATGGCACCGTGGCCTCCTGATGTGTTACGTGCAGTCCACAATACACAGTCCTCGTTTAGAAAGGTCTACCTTAGACAGCAGGTTATTTGGTTTCTGCTATCGGAGTTTCACCCTTAATTTTAAATACCTGAAGTTGTGTGAGCTCCTCTGGAGGGAAACAACAGACACAGAGTATGAGTATTTTGGAAAAATTTTGTTGAAATGATTAATCCTTTCATGTCATTCAAAGTATTAACTACCATTTTGCTTCACCTTTTTGACAGAAAGGCTGGTTACTTATTAATGTGAAGTCATAATTATTGACAGCCGTAAAGTCATGACAGTTCCGTTTGATAGTTATACATTAGTCAACATCTTCTCTTGAGCATGTAATGACAAACAGCATTTGCTGGTTTTAATAAGACTCAGAAAGCTTTGCCCCTTTCCTCCAGAAAATTGTCGTCATTCCTATTATTGCATTAACAACCGGAGGCTGTTTCCCCTCCGGACTGCAGCCCCATTGTGCTTGCAGCTGTACTGGCTAGCATGGTGGAAACCTAAAAAACCCACCTTCAGCTCAGAGAGATCTGGAGCCCAGGGGTGTGGGGAGCTGTCCTGCAGCTCACTGCCCTGCTGAAACAAACCTTACACCATGGATTGCCTGTGAGGCTGTCCCCATGCCTGGCATGTGAGATGTCCCCATGCCTGGCACGTTCCCATGCCTGGCATGCTTAGGCAGTCCAGGTGAGCTGGGCACAGTCTCTTGTCTGTAGCAGTTACATTGCTGTAAAAGTCCTGATCCACTCCACAGTGCCTGAACTCTGGAACTGCATTTAGGAGTGCAAGTTTATGGCTTGCTTGAAAATCATGCGTTGCTAATGGCTGAGCCTCCTGGTAGGGGCTGATAAATGAATGATTGGAAGCTGTAGACCACAGGCTGACTTTCCCACAGCTCACTGTGTATATAAGATCTGATAAGGAAGTTGAGACAAAGCTTAGCTTAAGGTCAACTGATCATTAATCAACTGTAACTGCACTTCTCAGGTAATCAGCCTGAAAAATGCTGGCCTG
This sequence comes from Cyanistes caeruleus, assembly GCF_971803275.1. Classification (NCBI taxonomy): domain Eukaryota; kingdom Metazoa; phylum Chordata; class Aves; order Passeriformes; family Paridae; genus Cyanistes; species Cyanistes caeruleus. Next base: position 12,882,749 of record NC_141708.1, on the reverse strand, counting down.
CTCCACTCTTTGAAGACCCCACCTAGAAAGAGCTATAAAATGTTTGCTGAAGTAGATTAAACACAGCTTTAAGTGCCACACATAGACTACAAAGCCTGTTGTGTTCAGGGTTAACCCACTAAAATGACACTCTGCTGACTGTCAGTCCAGCAGCCCACCCTGTGCATGAGCTGTATCCTGACCTACCATGTCCCTGCTGGATCCATTACTCCTTTGGTGTGTTGCTAAAGAAGAAAATGGGACGTGTTTTACAGTTGTTATCTTGCAGAGAGCTGAGCTGCTCTGGCATCTTTTTTCTGCATGTGTCTGACCTGGCCATCCAGTGTATTTGCAGGTTGGACCATGAGATATCAGTTTAGCTGTTTCAGACTGGGCAGCTCAGCAGCATGGGTGAAGGGCTTACCTGGGTCTAGGTGACCCAGCAGAAGCAACAGGCTGATCTGCACTGGAATTCACGCTAGCCTGCACTACTATGTGTCTGGTTGATGAGAGTAATTTTGGGACAGCCCTCAAAGGTAAAATCAAGTAAAGGTATCATCTAGGTGAGCTCCTGAGGGTGAAGCTGATTTTTTACAATCATTTTCAGATGTACATTAAAGACAGTTCAGCTTGGAAGGAGGAAGGATCCAGGTTTGTTTTAACAGTGTTCTCAAATGGAGCCACAGCTGGAAAGCCTTGTTTGGCTTTTGGTTCTTGTGGCACAGTGGAGGTACATTGCAGTATGGAATCTCAGTGCCCTCCTGCTTTCCCTGTCCCTCTCCTGGCAATTCTGTACTGTAGAAACTATCTTAACAAAGTCTTACCTCTATTAAATTCTTGTGGAATGCCAGGTGACAAAAATATAAATCACTTATCAGGCACTTCTCATCAGTCCATGTCATCCATTAAAGTCATAACCCATCCTATCCTTTATTCTTTGTTCCAGACTGCCAAGTAAGGGATCATGCTGGTGCTCTTTGAACATAAAACGTGTTTATGGTCAAGTATTTTGAGATAGATGGTTTTATTATCTAGAGGATTTGGTCTGGCAAAGTTCCTAATCATGTAACAACATAACTGTGTTGTAGCTTCAGAATATGCTGATCTTGCAGAAATGAAGGAATAAGAAAGCAAAGCTACCATTATCCTAAAGCAGCCTGACTTACAAGGGAAAAGAATCTGTGAATCTCCTTGTCTCATGGAGAGTCTGTCTTTTGGCTGTTGCACTTGATGCTGGTGGAACCAGGAGATTCTCAAAGCCTTTTGGTGCAAAAAAAGGCACAAAGGATTGGACAAGTCTTTCCTGCAGGCTACTACTTGAAAAATCCTGAAGATAAAGCAAAAGCAGGAGGGAGGACACACATGGTAATTCTTCCATACCATTTTATAGTGTTTAGAGTTTTGGAGACTTTAGTTTTGGTGCAGTTCTTTCCAGAATATTTTTTTTTTTTATACTGCACCATGTATATGCATCAGTTCAGATCCTGGGTTGTCAAATCAAGGTGAGGAGCTGCATGCCGGGACTGGTAGTCTGAGTGAGGCTGCATCTCTGCAGGAGTGGTGAAAACTCAGAAGTGTCTTTGTCTTCAAAACAGTTTTTGCCTGTATCCTTCAATATTTGCAATCAAAATAGCACTCAGTCCTGGAATCCTAAATATGTGCATTTTGTCTGTTCTGTTAGAAGCCGTAAGGACAGTTTGGAAAGCGAGAGCTCAGCAGCCATCATTCCTCATGAGCTGATCCGCACAAGACAGCTGGAGAGCGTGCACCTGAAATTTAACCAGGAGTCTGGAGCGCTCATCCCCCTCTGTCTAAGGTGAGTGAAGCCATCCTCCTCCACAGCCTGTGCTAACATGCTGCTTTTGCCTTGTGGCACTGTTTCACCATACAGACATGCATGCAATGGGTCTGTAAAGGCCAGAGCTTAGATATATTGCCAATTCACATTAGAAACAGATGATTCTTTGCATGATTCTGTGCTCATCATGTTAAGATTATTTCTCATTCTTTTTTATGTCCTCCAGTGTCTTTTGAGTGCTGAAGCAGGACAGGGTTATTATAGGGGCTTTTTTATTAGTCTAATGCTAGCAACCCTGTGATAAAGAAGGGATGTCTTAACATACACTGTCAAAGAAATCCCTTAAGTTACTCATTCTGACTTATGGACTCAGATAAGTGGTTGTGCAAAACCTGTTTGCAATCAGTTTATGCATACAAGTGTGGTTTTTAGATAAATTATATCACATGACTGAAGGCAACACATTGTGTGCATATTCTACACATTGTCTTTTGAAGGTTCAGTCTGTGCATATTACTGCCTTCTAGTTTTCCATAATTTCAGCCAGCATTATTTTTAAAAATCCCTGTGCAAATGTTCTAGTCTTTAAAATAAAGATGAACTGTCGTGTCAAGACAAATGATTGTAGGTGATTGAATTACTTTAGCTTAATGAGTTACATGTTGGTAGTATCAGAGTTATCAGCAGCAGGTGCACACTTGCCTGGGCCTGTTGAGAAACCAATGGGAAAGTTAACACAAGCATATTTTATTTTACATCACAAATGTGTGAACAGTCTGTCCTGATGAGTTACCTCAGCTCATCTGACCAGCAGTAACTCATCAAGCAACTGTGACTCTGGTAGGCACTAAATACATTACCTGAAGTTTTCCCTCTTGCATGTTAGAAGCCTTGCATGGGTGTCACAGATGCTCTGAGCCGAAATACCAGACTCATGATTTTCCCTTGCATTGAATAAAAAAGGGGAAGTAATACTGTAAATGGTCATGTATGTGTGTTTTCTAGGCATTTGCTTAAGTAGTACAGGTGACATTTGTGAAGCACCGGGGCAATTGATTACTAAGTATTGTCACAGCAATGAGCCTTCTTAGAAATGCATCTTCACATTCCCACACAATATGGAATCTGGATTCTCTTCTGTAGTTTCCATCTTGCTGGAAAACTGGCCTGCCTTTACATACACCAGCACCTCATTGTGGGGCTAGGCATGAACTGGGATTTAGATATATTCTAGCTCTGTAACAAGGTCCTGAGATTAAGGGGGAAGATGAGGAGAAGCTCCCTGCCTCAGAAGAAGGCTTATCACCTGCTTTTTGGAGCAAATCATTCTTATATTCCTGAAAAATGAATATTTGCTGCCTTCAAAATAGTTTCCTGTGTTGATGGCAGAAACAATAGTGATGAATCTCCATTGTTGTGTTGAATGCTGCACACGCCCTCTCAACGCATGCACATGTGTTTAATTCCCCAGGGGAAGGCTCTTACATGGACGGCACTTTACGTATAAAAGTATTACAGGAGATACAGCAATCACATTTGTGTCAACGGGAGTAGAAGGAGCCTTTGCTACAGAGGAGCACCCCTATGCAGCCCACGGACCCTGGTTACAAGTGAGAAAGCCTGCCTCCTGGTTTTCCCCTTTCCTCGTTTACTGCAACCTAAAAATTATCTTGCTAAGGGCTTATGTTGTTTAAAAGTGTAATAAATCTGTATCTTCTGCTGCAACATCTCTCATAGCTCTTGCACAATATTTTCAGTAATTACGGCCTCAAAAAATAATGGTGAAATATTGCTATTTATATTAGTGGAACTCAAAATTATAATTGACTGGAAAATTGAGGAATCATCTGTGAATACAGTAGTATCCATTTCCTGAAGTCAATGAACACTTTACAGTCTGTATTTATTCTTGATTTCTTCCAGAAGGGAATTTGGGGAGGCAGAGTGGAATGACCTAAACAAGAATGGAGCCAGGGCAGAAGAGCTAGAAAGCTGTAGGACTGTGATCCTGCAGAGCAAAGATCTCAGTTTGGCATCATCTCTAACAGGAGAGCAGCACAGAGAGCAGTGCCTTTCAGTTTTAGCTCTTTTCTATTGATTCTTTGACAAAAGCTTGTGGTTGTTTGAAGCACCCACACATTTTTGCACCCACGTGTTTTTGGTGTCACAGATTTTCCCTGGAAGATCCCCATCTGCTTGGAGTTGAGGGTCAGCCCTAGAGCAGTGATGCACTAATGATCTGACAGTGTAGCACTGTTCTATCCTTGAATTTCTATATGGTTATAAGCATATTGTGAAAAAAAAAAAATCTTGAGGGAATGTGTTAATGCAGAAAAGCCCATTTCTCATACGTGTGCAGTATGTCTCTGCCTTCACTGTAACTGTGGCTTTCCTGCCTCCCCTTCTGTTCGGAAGACAGGGGGTTGCAACGCTAATTGCAGTGTTGCAGTTAGCCTTCCAGTGACTTGTTTTCAAGGCATTCTGCATCCCATGTTCATGTGTCTGGAGGACATCATACCTTGGAATCTGTATGACTTGTAAAGGAGCTATCTCGGCCAGAACCATCTCGTATAGGGATTTTCAAAGAGCCTGCATGTTTTGATTTTTCTGACTGGAAAGTGCAATGCTCCTGTAATCATTAACAGCAAAGAGTCAGGTTTAAGGGTGGGTCATCTGCTGTTGCTTCCTGTTCTTGCCAACACATGATACATGGGATCTTGTGACTGTGTTAACTCCAAACATGAGTGTTTGTTTGCATTTACATCACATCTCAAAATATATTGATGTGTAGAGTAGTCAGGTAACCTCTAAACAGTGAAGAATGGCAATAATTATGTCACCATTCAGATGTGTTAACCCTTATGAACCTGGCTGTTTTCATGCCTCTTATTTTGAGTAGGTTGAAGTGGGTGGGATGGAAAGGTGAAGAATTGCTGACTCAGATAGTAGGGAGAAGCAAGTTCCCTCCCTTGTCTCCTACACAAGGCCAATGTATTGGATCTTCTTGTCTGACATAACCAGCTCTGCTGCTGGCCCCTGCACTGTCCTGTGTTGAGTACAAAGGAGGACAGGCTGAAAAGGGGCGGAAGGGAGGCTAAATGCAGCCTGGGACAACAGGAGTAGCACCCAGTTGTGAGATGTGGGAGTGTCTGAGGCTCTTGGCTTAGAATGCAATGGAAGACTTGATGCATGCTCAGCCATTCCTTGTGGTGTTGGGAGCAGGAGAGGGGGAGGTTCATGTGGCTTTGCTTCAGAAGTAAAATAAGTTGTGGTGCATAAAATTTCCATGGAGGTGAGCTGTGTTTGGTTTAGTCCATTGCAGCCTGGGCTGGCTGAGTTGGCAAGCCCTGCTAAGCTTTCACAGCAAGGCCCAGAGAGGATTTTCCTCCTCCCTTGTTTGGGACCCCAGGCACAGCAAGGAGCTCCAAGGAGAAATGGTGGCTGAAAGCACATTACTGCAATGCAGGGGCATGTTGCAAAGACAAGTAAATAGAAGAACTGCGGAGAAGAGGACAAAAGGCAGGCTTTTCCTCCTGTGGACTTTTTCCCTATCTTAGCGTAGAAATGAGAGCCTGAAAAATCCTGGCCTCAATTCTGCAGTAGCCAGATACTGACTTCTCTTGAGTCTAAGCTTGGGTGCAGTGAGAGCCCAAATTTGCAGACTAAACACAGTACCTCCTGTTTACATCTTGTGGACTGGAGTGGAGCGTGTCCAAGGTGGGACAGGCCGGAGAGCTGCTGTCTGTCAGCCCCTGCTGCCCAGGCTGAGCAATGAGCTGAGAGTCACCAGGCTCTGGTGGAGGGTTAGCAGATGACAGGAGTTTGGCAGGTCCCAGCACCATTTCAACCAGACAGGTGTCCATATCACCACCACAGCTGGTACTCAGCGTGAACTGTTTTAGCAGTTTCAGCAGAAAAAGTAAGGAGTCATTAGACTACAGAGATTGTATGCCCCGTTTTTATCAACAGTCTTTCCAGGTCACGTTTGAGGCATGTTAGTAGGGGAAGCCTGTCCTGCTGCTGCCCATGCTCTGGAGATGATTAGATTATTTCATTCTCCAGAGCTGTCAAATTGGCACCTTTCCCAAGTACATGTATTTTTTTTTTTTTTCATTTAAGTAACATTTAATTAGTTCTAAGAAGCTAAATTCTATTAAAGGTCTAAGCATGTTAAGCTGGTTTATTTTTTAACTCCTTCCACTGTGTCATGTATTGTTCAATAGGGAAATTGCTTTAACTCAGAAATGTACAAACATATTCAAGAAGTCCTCCTTGTTAACACTAGACTCCTGTTTATATGCTAGTTACTGTGGCAAAGTCTCTGATGTGTAACACTTGAATTAACATTACACATGATCAAAGGCTTCCGCGGTTCTTTCTTCCACTCCCCCTTCCCCCAGTGCTGTGACTGCAGAGCCCCCACATTGCCTCCTAAGCGCCTCTCCTTTGCTTTCCAAGGGGTAGATGTTCCAGATGCACAGGGAAACGCTGTGCAGGAGGTGTCTGGTCCTGTGTTGGAGGGTTAAGGATGCTGATCATGCAGACAGACTCCAACGTAAACTGCCCCACAGTGACATTCATATTTGTGGTGGAGCGTCCAAGGTTCTTGGTCCAACGTCTGAGCTGTGCCAAGTGTGCAATTCATCACAGATTGACCTTGTTTGTCTCTAAAACATTCCCAAAGCAAGGTGAGGCTGTGCGTGTGTTCTCTCTCCCTCCCTTACTTTTGTTCCGACAGATGATAGAGGCACTCTGTTGAAATGTGTTACTGATCAAGCCTGTCCCAATAAAGTTGCCTGAGCCTTTAATACATATTAATATTATCCTGGGGTAGTTTGTGTCAAAGCCTGTCAGCATGCATCATCCTTTGGGAATTACCATCATTAAGTCTCCAGTGATGGGAGTCAGGACATGCTTCTGCAAAGCTCCTCTGCTTTTATGTGGAGCTCTCTGCCTGTCTAGCACAAAGCAGGCTGTTCTCCCCTCCTGCCTTGCTCACCTGGACTGCTTACTCTCCCCAGAGGGAAGAAGGAGGTTTGTTTAACTCTACCTTTAGATAATTTCTGCTCCTGCTGCTTTAGGCAGTCATTGTTCTAGGCAAGAAGATGACATTCAAGTCTTTGATCATATGCAGTGTACATGTTACACATCAGATACTGCTGCAGACTCTGACCCACAAGCCAATACAGTGCAGTAAAAACAAACCTATAGTTAAAGAGTCCTCATTAACTGTGAAATCTAGCACACAGAATGTAAGAAATATCTCTGCACTTTAGCCTTGCCCCTGTTAAACATGTGTATTTCAATGCAGTATCTAATTGAAGAATCATACATATTTTTAACAGAGTGTGCTTGCCTCATTCACTGCATAGTGATGCAGTGTGTTTGGGGGATGAATCAGGAGTTTGGAGTAGACTCTTGCCTATAGGACTTCCACTTTGTTTATTTGTTAAAACTGGAAAGTGTGTAGTGAATGAGGCAGGTAATTGCAGAAAAATCACAGCAGTCTTACAGTGAAGTCTCTTAAATGTTGCCCTGGAGAACTGGCTCCTGTTCCTGCCTCTACTACTCTTTTCTTTCTCAGTGCTATTCCTGAGTCTTAAGCTAAAAGGTTCTCACCTGGCAAGTGACTGTGTTCCTCATTTTCTGGATGCCCAGCTCAGAAGCTTGGTCTGTGGTCCCAGCAACATGAGGAGGTCAGGAGGAATTCCCTTGTGCATACCTCTGTGCTCCGCAGGACTAGGTGAACTGGAAAACAGGGATCTTCAAGTCTTGAGATGGGCATTGACAAGAATGACATTCAGATTCAACTTTTTTTTCATTCATTTTCCTATGTCTGTTCAGAAGAACATTCTTCCGGTCATCCTGTGAAGAATGCAATGAATTCAGTGCTTGCCAGGCATTCCAGCTCCACAGATCAGATAAACATCAGAAACAATTTCAGGAAGAGATTAAAATTTGTTCTTGCCAGTCAGGAGAAAAGATTTCTTTGGGGCAGGGGTTCAGCCTGGGAGCTGTGGTTGAAGACCCATGTTCAGCTTCCTGCAGGTTTTCTCTGTGACTTTGAAGTCTCTACTTCCTTGAGCCTCCATCCCCCATCTGCTGTATGGAGGGGAGCACTTCCCTGCCTTGCAGAAATGTGAGGCCAAGCACATCAGAGGTTGAGAGAATGGTGGACAGTAAGATTAGGTGCTTCCTGTGTTATCCATGCTGGCAGTAGTTGGATGGAGCATACTAAATAAAGGGGAAGAGAGTGGAGAGAATGGGGAAGCAAGTTGAATGATAATGAAATGATGATGAATGCTGCATTCAATGAGCAGAACCATCCTGAGGACTGAGCAGGGCAGAGATCTTGCTGGAGAAAAACTGCAGGTGATCCTGTGATTACAGATTTGTTTCATGAGGCAGACACATGCTGAAGCCAAATCAGCATGGCACAGTTTCTGTGCAGCAGTTTCCAAAGTTTTGTATACCCAATGTCACTTGTGTCTGGGTGCACAGGGTACTTTTTCCAGGTAATTTACTTGGTTTTGGGACTAATCCTGTTAGGCAGGTGGAGGCTATAGATCACTGGCACTTGGCACCCCCTGATCCTCAGCATAATTTGAATGTCTCTGTGTGAGCTGAAGAGCTCACTGCCATGGTGGGGTGTTATCCTCTGGCACCAGGCACTTCTGGGGGCCCTTTTTGTTCAACTCCCTTGCCAGTAGGTTCCCAATATCCATCTGACAGCATGTGGATGTTAAGGTTGTGGAAATGGGGTTCTCCAGTCTCCTTGGCCTTTGTTGTCCCCAGCTTTGGCCTCTGCCCTTCATCCTGTTTTTCTGTATCTCCGTCCTTCCCCCATCCTGGCCTGTCTCTTCTCTCCTCCCCTTCATTCAAATTGGAAAATTCCTTCTCCTCCTCCTCCACATGGTCTGACTTCCAGCAGAAACACTGAGAGCAATGGAGAGTTTCCCTGCCATTAGTCCTGATGTGTCTGGTGACATAGCAATCCCTTACCTCAGAGGAATGATCAGAGGAAAAAACACTCCTTAGCCCTGTTTTTGAGCAGAGCTGCCTTGGGCTGAGATGTGCTCAGTGAAGAAGGACGCTTAATTTCTCATAAAGGCTATGGGCAAGCAGTACTTCCAGAGACTTCTGACTTAGCAAAGCATTTTCATGATCAGGAGAAAGACCTGATTGTCCTCCAGAGCGCTCATTTGCTAATCTTCATCACCCTCCTCATAAGGGATGGTTTTCATGCCAACAAAATTATCATATGAATTTGCTAGTAGTGTCAAAATACACTTTTTCCAAAATACCACTCTCAATTCCTTTTTCCCTAAAAACCTTTAGGAAAAAAAATAACAAAAACAAGGCATCCAGCATGGAAAAATAAGTTGAGACTGAGGACAGCAAGGTCAAACCTTTCATAGAAAATGTTAAATGTGCCTGTAGGCAGGATAGGTACATGGAAGCTGTGGGAAGCGTCCAGCATGCAGGAGCTATCAACATGTGCTATCGATGCTGGCAGTCACAGCAGAGGGGGGGATTACTGTGAGCAGGGTCATGGGGGATGATCCATTCTTTTGGTTTGGCAACCTAAGTGAAAAATCTGGGAAAGAAGATCAGACTGAGCCCAATCTTTAAATATTTTCAGTTTTTCCTGCTGAAACAAAAGCCTTAAAGAGACCAAAAGCTGAAATAAAATCCTTTTATGTTGAATGAAACCAGAAATAAGAACGTTTTCTTCAATAAAATCAGGGGAAAAAACTAGTTTTGCAGAATAGGGCTGGAGGTGTTAGAACTTTGCTTTCTTTAATCAATACTGAAGGAATATAATGTGCACATAGGATACGAGAAACTCATACTTTATTTCTTTTATTTGAACCCCTATTTCTACTTCTTTGCTTTATGGGCACCACAACTATAGAGTATTTTGGTTCTTCCTCAGCTCTTCCAATTGGAATTGTTCCACATCATATAAAACACTGAATTAGTCACAGAGACAGAGTGCACAAGAGAATGACTTTGTTCCGGTAGAGTCAGGACATTCCCCTGGAAATGAGCACATCTGGTTCTTCTCTCTGCTAGACCACGTGTTAAATCATTTATGCACATTGGCATAATGGCAGCAACAGAGGTTCAAAGCAACATTTGAAAGAGCTACTCTGATGCTCAAGATGCTCACTTGTAAGTGGTAGCTATGGGTCATGTCCTCTCTTGAAGACATAGGATTGATTTTTGATCTCCCCACACTTGAATAGATGTGTTATTCCTAGTGTGGTGAGTTTGACAACACCCACAAGCTGTTTTGAGTTGTGTACAACTACAGCCTGCTCTTCTCCAAAGCAGTTTTATGTGTCTACTCATGAAATTATTTTTCAGAATCTTTTGAGTGGCTTCCCCCAAATTCTTGAGCAGGTCTTAGAAACCTAAGCTAGCAGTTTTCCAGTAAGTTTATCATGTGCCCCAAACACTCCTCAAAATCTTACTGCATTATCTTGTGTTCTTCTCCCTCACAGCTGAATGAGACACTGGGAGACAATTAGTCTAGGGTAGAAATGCACCGTTAGAACATGATGATCCTCCCGATGTCAACTCTCCTGCAGCATGTTCTCTAGTACTTTGTCCAGGCTAGTTTTGGATGAGTCAGGTTCTTTCATCCTTCTTAATCTGACTGACTGTCTATCCTGCCACCTAATGCCCCTCCCTTGCCACTCAAACTACTTCTTGGCTACTTTGTGTAGGTTGTCTTCCGCCCACTTAGTGCATTCCTTGAAATGCCTGTTCTTCCTTTGCTTTTTCTCTTGGAAAGAATTGGATTTGCCTGTTGTCTTGGCTCCCTTGCCAGCCCTTTCCCCAGCTGAGCCAAGTTTTATGTATTGAATCAAAGAAGCCTTGTCTGCACCATAGATCTCATCAGTCTGAGCTCTAAGGAGCTCAGGGCCTCGGGATCAGCCTTGTGACTGAGAATATCATGAAAAGATCCCACAAGGTCAAAATCTTTCAGTGTCATCCTATACTTCCTCTTCTGTGATTGTAACATCATGGTGTGAAGCAATAGGGTCCCTGAGGCATCTGTGAGTGGATGTTTCTCTTTTACAAGGGGGGGTTGTGAATCTCCTGGAAGAGCAGAAGTGGAATTTCCCATCACAGGTGTTTGTTGCAATACTGGTACCTTTGAGGCTTGTAGTGAGAGCTGTGATGGATTCTGGCAGCAAGGTGGCCTTTTCAGACAGTGTCAGGGCTGGCCTGACTTAGAACAATGATGTGACAAGACCTCTGCCCTGAACCACTTGCAGCATGAGCAAAGCAGTGCAAAGGAGGCCAGGTCAAGGGGAGAGAAGAGAGGTGGGCTGGAGGGTGCCTATGGCACAACACATGGTTCATCAGGGGATTTTATTCGTGGAAATTTCAGTGGAAAAGGCTGACACACTTTAACTTAACTTTTGGCTGTGCTGACAACAAGAATTAGGTTGAAACATTTTCAGGGCAAAGGACTCCTAAAAATTGCTGGATATTTGCAGAGGTAACAGATGATTTGGCTTAGGATACATCTGTTCCACCTGTTCCAGGCATGGCACCCAATGGATGAACAGTTTCTAATAAGGGTTAGTGTGATTTACATAGGGGTTTATTGCAATGTGTCCTCACCTTCTCTGGCTGGACATACAGGCCAGCTCTGTACTGAGTCCAGAACTAATGAAACATTGTTTCCTTTCTTTGACAAACCTGCTAGAAAAGCAATTTGCAGTGTTTAATGGAAACAGAGCACTAGGGAAAAGTGTGTGATTGTTTTTTTCCAAGGTAGGTAAGAAAATTGAGTATTATCAGTGGAAGCCTCTGCTTCAGTGTAGCTGGGCTATTTGCTTGTGTCTTGCCCTGGGCAATGCATATTTCCTTAAGCTGGGCAGAGGTGAAGCTTGATTCCTAGCTCAGCCTCTGAGAGTCTTCCTTGATCAAAGTCTTGCCAGCTGTGCCAGGCATTCAACATTGGTGTGACCTCTGTCCCCAGTAGCCTTTCCTGAGCTGAGAATTTCAATCCCTCATGGCAGTGTTGAACGCTGTAGTGAGAGATGAGGTGTTAAGTGTGGGGTGGTACCTGGGCTGGTACCTGTAAGCTGACTACAAAGTCTAATGTTTACTAAGCACCAGCTGCCTTTCAGAGTCAGCCGAACTCATCTGGAGCCCCATGATCTCGTGTACATTTTTAGATTTCATCCATTTTCATATGTCTGTAGCTGAGTACCTGTAACAAGTCATTATACAGATTTCTCAGCCAGGTGTGGTATGAAAGCATCAACACAGAAAGCTTCAACATAAACTCCTTCAGGTGACCTGTAGGTGAGCCCTGTGGATAAGAAGTAGATTTCAGCAAGCTCAGGTAAGACTTGCCACGAGAGGGAGACAGCATGTGTTCCCTGAGCACTTCCACCTGAATGAGACAGCCTAGCCTGGTGTTCTGAACATGTCTGGACACTTGGAGCTGTTAGCAAAGTGGTGAGAACCCAAACTTCGTACCTCAGTTTTGTGGTAGGTCCCTGTGATAGAAAACAGGGACTTATCTTCTGGCTAGTCGTCATCTTCCAAGCATCTGTAGCATGACTCAGTGCCACAAAACACAGAGCAAATGGAATCCAGATCTGCTGGCAATGGTTTAGCACGTGTCCAGGCCTCTCTAGGTCAGGTCCGGGAGATCCTGGTGCAAGCAGGACTGTGCAGCACCCAAGGAGTTATTTCAGATACGCACAGTTGGCTGGCAGGACCATTCACTGTTCATACTGCAAACAGTCATTGCACAGGCTGAGCTGCACCCTGTGGCCAGCTTCAGCAGGCTGGCTGTTTACACAGGGCTGTGAAAACAGTGCTGCAAGCACTGCGCTGTTGCAGCACCCAGGACACCTGCTCAGGACCGTTCCTTTGCTTCCTCAGCACCAGCCAAGAGATTTCATGGGAGAAGAGGCTTGTTCAGTGCACATGGGATGGCTTCGCTTGCCCTCCAGATTGTGTTGGCTTTTCCCATGGCTGCAGCACAACAGTGGAGCTCTGTTTTCCTTTGGGAAGGGAATAAGCTGCTTCATCATTGTGATCTCTGTGTAGTGTCCTGTTGATAAGATCAGTCAACAGCATCAGAGGAAAACTCAGATTCAGTTCTGAAGTATAAAGTGAGTGAGGCCTATTTGTTTAATTTGAGCTTCTAAGGTTTAAATCCCAGAGGAAATTAAATTAGGTGCCTAGAGCAATGGCAGTCTGTCATGTTTATTTGCTGGGAATGTCACCTTTAATATCATGCACATACAACGTGTGTGTGTGTGTTAATGTAATGGGGTATCATACTGTGCAGGAGCAGGCATGCTACAAGAGCTGGAAATGTGAAATATTACGAGTGAAGGGCGCTGAGATAGGGTTGGATTTATTTTCAGCCTTCTCCATCAGACTCACTCACCAGCACAAAGGTGGTTTAGCTGATTTCAGGTGGGGATGGCAGCCTGATCTATGTATGAGCACAGGCATTAGTGCTCTTGGGCCGTTTTGACTGGGCTACTTCTGACAGGAGAACTCTTGTCTAGACGCGAATCCAGGATAACAATACTTTTTGCATCCCAGCCCTCTTAAGCAGTTGGTGTCCTGCTGGCACATGCCTTCCCCCTGTATGCTCAGGAGAGCCTCAAGAGTGCCAGTTTCCTGTGCTGTGGGACATGGCTGTTTGTACATTTGGTTACACCTGCACTCTGGAGTCTCCCTTCTTCAGGAAAGAAGGCAGATCTCCCCAGCCTGTGTGGGGTAGTAAGTAGCAGGATTTGGAGTGGGGTTTTTTCTGACTTGGTCTTTTAAGGACAGGCTCTGAGACACACGCTGTGTGTGTGAATGTCACTGCAGCAGTTTGTCATTGCAGCCTGTGACGCCTGCCCTCCACCAAAGTTAACTGTCCATGCAGGGTTCGCAGAAGGTGCTGCAATCTTTCCTCATGTGCTGCACAGAGTAGACTGCCATTGCTTCGAGCCCCCAAATGCAGCTGAGCTGAGCTGTGATCTCATGTCTCACTTCACTTGTCAGACTTTTCAGGGAGCCAGTTCAGCTCAGTACCTCAGTGGAATTTGTGCTTTTTTTCAGCTGGATTACCAAAATCCACAGAGAGGGCAGTGAGCTGAAGACGGGCTCAGCCATCTTAGGGCATCTCACTCCAGTTTCAGTATTAGGCACAGTGCTCCACGTAGGTTTATCCCTAGCCAAGACCTGACCTATCCTCTCCTTCATTCTCTCCACCTTTTGCTGTCTACCCCTGCATATCCTGTCTTGTTTTCCTACAGCTTCAGAGCAGCTGGCTGCCTTGCACACGTGGCTCCCATTTCTCTCCTGCCCGTGGCACCTTGGAAGCGCCCAGGGGTCTTCCTGCTACGCTTGTCTTCTAGTCTCCCTGCCAAAGCTGCAGCTCCTCATTCCTGCTCTCTCACCCATCCCAACCTCTGGCATTTTTGCTCATCCGTGGATGGCTGAATATTCATTTCCTCCTGGCCTGATTGCTGTGAATACCAATTCCTCCTCCTTTTTCCGGCTGTTCTGTAGATTTTGATGTCTGCCAAATTGTTTTCATTCCCTCACCCCACTGCAGACTGAACCTCCGCAGAAAGCGATCCGCCCGGTGCAGAGCCACAGCTCCCCACCCAGCCCTTCCTCCTGAGCTGAGTGATCAAGTTGCCCTCCTGTCTCCAACAGGGACAGACTTCTCCCTCCTCCTGCAAACAGTCAGCAAATGAGTGTCTCTGGTTCAACAGGCAGAAGAGTTGCAGGCCCCTGCAAGGAGACTGCAGCAGTTTGCGGTGGCACTGCGTGTTTCAGTGCAATGTTCCTGAGCTTGCCAGTCTGCAGATTGGTGCCAGGTTGCAGAGCCCTGTCCAAAGCAGCAAGCTGCTGGCTCCAAGCTGAAGCAGAGTTTTTTTAGGCTTGAGGTATGATCAGGCGGGCCTGGTAGAGGTGCCCTGCATTCATGCTGAGCAGCTTGGTCATAAACCCTGGCCTGGAGCCTGCTGCAGGGTGAAGCTAAGTGAAGAGGGGAGGTTGCGGTTCCATCTTCCCCCAGGAAATCTGTGTGCAGTGGCAGTACTGCCACTCTCTACTGGTGTTACTGGCCCTAAGCAGCCAGTGGGCACAGGAGATGGGCTTCCTGCAGAGCAATGGGACAGCCTGGCTGCCCCTCTTCCAGACATGAGGTGGAGAGCAGTGCAGCTGGCCACTTAGCTCCACTGCTGTTTGGTGCTAGAACAGTCCCTTCTCTGGAACACAGGGCTCATGGCTGGGAGAAACAGGGAGAGGAAGGGTGAGAAAGGGGGCATGGGAATGGTGGGCTCTTCTGGGTGGAAAGTAATGCCAGAGTGGAGGAAAGGGTGGACTAGAGGAAGGAAAGGAGGAGCAGGGAGAAAGAAACAAACCTGTAGGCTAAAATGGGAATAATAATCCACTGGATGCTGCTGCAACCTAACTCCCAGGAATGCTGCTCCAAGGCCCCCTCACTGCGTGGGGATGTTTGCCTGGTCCTGCACTGCCGTCTCTGCTCCTGTGCCAAGCCAGCTGTCCTGCCTGGAGCTCTGGCCTTTGCGGCTGTTGTGAAGAGGGCAGGATGTGTTTGCTTTTGCCTATCACATATTTTTTTAAAGAGGGTGGGAGTTCCTCTTTTTGAATTCCCGGGGCTGATTTTCCCCATGGTGTCTCTGGTTTCTGTGACTTGGGGGACTCCATGGAGCTGGGGTCGTGGTCCTCATCCAGGACTTTTGACTTGACAGCAGCTGTTTTCTTGCACTGCTTCATGCTTGGCAGTCTGGCTCTGAGATGAGCCAAAAGCTTTCCCAGCATAGGCATGCAGGACAGGCATGTGCCATCACAACATGGGGGTGCCTCACATGGGCATCTCTGGGAGCACTTCCCAAACCCAGCATCTGGTTCATCTGAACTATGTGCTGTACTGGGGTCAGGCCCTTCCCCATGCCCAGAGCACCAGCTCTGTATGTGTCTCTGGCTCTTCCTATGCTGCTATTTTCTGATTAAACTGTGAGCTTGACTTCAATGGATCAGATGAAAGTGGCTGTCTCCTACTGTCTTTCCAACAGTTGTTATCTTGACCCTTTTTCTTCCTTCCCCACTCTTTCTGTCTAAAGCTGAGCCTCTAATTTTAGACTGAGGGAGATAATTGAGGGTCAAAAAAATTTGCTGTATAATTTCAACATTTTTTTCAGTGGTTGGGGTGGAAGACAAAGTTAGGAGCTCCTTGCCTCAAACTTTTTTATTGCAGTAAAGAATGACATAGGGGAAGGAGTGAGTTGGTACAGTCTGCTCTGTGCATAAGTCATGCTGTTCCTTGCAATTAGCTAAAACTAAGAGTGTAAAGGTGTAAAATACTGTATTTCCTTTGCAGATCCTATTGACCGAAGAGTTCGTAGAGAGAATGCTGGAAGATTTAGAAGATCTGAATTCTCCAGAGGAAGTAAGGCTGCATCATTCCAGTATCTTCCATGTACTGTCCCAGAGAGCTCAGCCCATCCTGCAGCTTGTCTTTGATCCTCCCCTTAGCCTGCAGGCTGCAGCCCTGCCCCATCCCTGGACTTGAGGCCATGCTAAGCCTTCACATCTGCTGTGAACTACTGAGGCACTGACAGAAGGGACTGCAAGAAATACAAGACAGGGATAGGTAGTAAGGGAAACTCTGTGTTTTGATTTTCATCAGCATCTTTTCCAGCATGGTATCTAAACACCCCAAATGAAAGCAATGCAGCCAGGTGGCAGGGTTTTCTCCATGCCCTGTATAGATATTGTCATCACCAGCAGCTCTTAGTGCATCACCTTCCCTGCTTTCAGAAAGGCTGAAAGTGATGGCAGCACATTTACTTTTGAACAATCTGTTGTACAGGCCTCCTTTAGTGGAGGCAAGGCTGTTTCACATCTGCTACTTGGCCTTCACCTGCTGGCCCCGCACGGTGTGTGAAGGACCATCACCAGTCTGGAAGCATTACAGCAGCAGCCAGGGGGGCTTTATAAAAGCTGGTACTAAACTTCCCACTGCCATGTGATCCCTTCCTGGGGAACATTTAACACCCCGTCTCCCATGCATGCCATATAAATATTCTGCTTGACTTCAAAGATCAGTGGCAGAAATGACATGTAATATTTTTAATCCCATTTTTTACAGCTCCCTGCAGACTCTAAAGAAACTTTCCTTGGCTTGTAGAGCAGCCCTCCCATCCCTTACTCCGCTCCCCTCCCCCTCAGGAAAATCTCAGGGCTCTAATTGTTTAATCCAGAGTTGACTTAATGCCAGGGTGTTCTTCACTCTGTGAGTGAGGGGAGCACGCTGCTGGCTGTGCAGTGACTTTCAGGCCAGCTTTTATCCAGTTAAACCTAATCCAAAGCTCATTTTTGCTAGTGACATGGAATCCCAGGAGCACTTTGGTTTGAAGGCCCTTTAGTGAAGGCTTTGGACGGCTCATGTTCCTTCGCTGTCCGTTGAGGCAAAGAGCATGGCAGCTCCTGGCACAGTGATGGGGTGTTTGGTTCCCACTCACTGTGACTTTGCTGAATTAAAAAATGAAAAACAAACAAATGCAAAGGATGACTTCTCCAAGAGGATTGCTTTGGAACCACTGCTGTTTATAAAAAGGAAAATACTTGAGATGAAATGTGATCTTTCAGCATCCAGATTCCTCCAAGGATTTGTAACTTGCAGGATCTGGGTTGGGCCAACTGAAAGCATTCCTCAGCAACCCTGACTGTTGCTGATGATGTTCATGTGGTAGAATGAAGCGCTGTGAGGAGTCTTTCCTTTGCTGCATAAAAAGACACCTGTGTTAAGTGAAATTAAGTGAAATAATCTGTCTGAGTATCTTTAGCATGTTTTTCACATGTCCTAGACAGCAACTCAGAATTCCCTGGGCTGTGCAGGGCCAGTGGATTTTATGGTGCAAGCTATACACAGGGCTTGAGTTTATAAAAAAACTTAAATGGCACTTGAGCTGTTTGTTTTCTAGAGGACAACAAACAGGAGTTTGTGGTAGCCTCTATCCTGAAGAACCTTCCTACTGTACCTCCAGATCGTGAATCAGACCATGACCCACCAGCATATTAAGGTCAATGGATACCAACTGCAGGTTACCCTCATGGGCAGCTGCAAATAGGGCAAGGTCAGGAGCAAATTCAGGTTAGAGAAACCTTTTCTGTGGAGCACGCAGATGGAGGGGTTCTCCTTTAGCAGGAACCTCACACTGAGCCTGTGTTGATGTCCATCAGAAACAGGGTGCTTATGGGAAGAAGGACAAGTAATTGGATAAAGACTGATGATTTCTAGATCGTTGTCCCCTTGTACCAGCTCTTATTCAAACAGCTCCTGGGAAGCCTGTGGTGCTGCTGGCCTGGGTCTGAGGTCTCTGGTAGGAGGAGACCACTGTATCCCAACCATTCTGAATTAGCCACCTCCAGAGCAGATTGTCACTGGTGGTGTTGGGTCCCCATGAGATTCCTCCCTGGGAGTCCCATCAGGGTATCAGGAAGTATCGCAGGACAAGGCAGTGCAACACTGGGTGCAGTAGAGTTTTGAAAACGAGACTGCAAACAGGCTTCCAGAGCTATCCCACATGTGTTTTGGGTCCTCAGGCTGGCCACTGGGATTGCATGAAATGCCTGTGCAGAACTGGTGACCATGTAGAGCATGCTTGGGCACTGGTCATATGGCTGTGAGGAGGGCTGGTGATAAGGCTCCTTGCAGCTCTGTTCCTGCATAGTTGTGTTTGGGTTGATGTTGGGGTGACTTCCTAGCCTAAGGAGGGGCATCAGGATGGGACCAGTAGACACGACTTGTTTGGGAAACATTGGCCACAGACAGTGCTGTGTAAACCAGACTGGGGCAAAAAATCTCCCTTCTGTGTGTGTTTCAACCAATGTTTGCAAAACAGCCTGAGCAGCTGAGTGCCTGTGTGAGCACAAGGCATTGTACAGCTCTGAGGCCTTTGTGCCAGAGGTGGGAAGGACTGGAGCAGGAATGCTGTGCAGGCACATTGGCTCTCCTCAGCCAGGGCAGCATTGTTTGCCTGTCACCCCGCAGAGCTCTGATGGCTCACCTACATTCCACCCTGAATGAGCAGGGATTTGGAAGCTGCCCTAGGACTCCCTTTAAAGCAGATGTGAGCTCTGGGGGCTGGGCTGGGTGAAAGGAGAGAGACATGGTTAGATAGGAGGGAAGACACTTCTGCTGCCAATCTTCTAAGAGGTTGGGAAAGGGTAATGGTGATGGGGGCAGGAGCCCTCCAAAATTCATCTGATGAAATAAACAGCACTTGGGCTGAAATCTCAGAACTTTACTTTGGCAACTGAGACAGGCCACATTATCTAATGTCCACTGCTGTCCAAAACATACTGATGGGGAAATGTTTTCTTAGTGGCCTCTTGTTTTAAAAAATAATAATAACATGGAGCTGCCTGTCTTTGCAACAATTTTGGTTTTTTCAGTGCAGATTGCAGTGATATGCATTAACTGGTTCTCTTTACTGTCTTACAGTTTAAACTTCCAAAGGAGTACAGCTGGCCTGAAAAGAAACTGAAAGTTTCCATCTTGCCAGATGCCGTGTTCGACAACCCACTGCATTAGAGCTGAATTACACTATTCTAACAACTGGGAGAGCCAAGTTACTGTCCATTACCCAGTGACTCACAGGATAATTAATGCAGTAAAAACTCTGCCTGCAAATAAAAAGAGTTTGCTGCACAACCACTGCAAACAGAAGAGAAGCTACTCAGCACCAGCCCAGACCGAACTGAGCCCTTTCCTTTATCCTTCCCAAGGCTGAACTCTCTGGGAACAGCCTGCGTATGTGTGAGTGCGAGTGAGAAATATTTAACTATGAAAATTAGTAGTACGAATCCTTTCTCTCTCCTAGCTGCAGAACTCCCCTCTGCCTTAGCCCAGGGTGTAGACGCTCTGCGCGCCTGTATTTACACATACATTTCTGCCAGGTGCGAGCCTATAATCCATGGATTAAATGTTCTTTACGTGACTCTGGAGTCCTTTTGTTAGCCAAACTTTTACTGACTGCAGAACTGTTCTTCCATGTGCTATTTTTTTTTTTTCTTTTTAGAAACGGAATGGTATTTCCCCTGTTTAAAGGAGGCCAAAAGCTCACATGCTTGAAGCTGAACAGATTTAAAGATGAACTTTCTAGTTCAGTCAAGAAAAACAAATCCAGATCCTCCCTGCCCTCAAATTAGGCATGTTTTAAGTGTTGGTCTTGGTGCTATTAGCTATGGTATCGCTGCAAACAGAGGCAACTTTATTCTCATGCATCCTGTCCTTGTGCCTGAACCCCAGGGAAGGTCACAACCTCTGGTTTTGCACAAGCAGGAGGAAGAAAGCTACCGGGGCGGGGGAGATCTCCTGTTTACAGTGTGTTTATCTTTAAAGAGATACTGTCAAGTATTTTTTCCTTGCTATTGTACAGAATTTGAGAAGCTAGAAAGGATCATTTGTTCACAGGGACAACTTCAGCAGCTCTGCAGGATGAGGGGAATGCTTGAAAGCATATGAAGTGGAGATCTCTGCTGCCCTGGCACAGCAGAGAGGAGACTCAGCCTCTATGAAGCCAACTATTCTCCCTGTTCCAGCAGGGTTGTGCCCTAGTGCAGCTCCATTTTCCCCTCTAGCCTCGCTGTGGTGGCTCTTGTTGCTGACCTTCCTCCTTTCAGATGGGTTTGAACTGTAAAGTATCAAAAGTAGTTTGAAAATACACTCTCTCTAGATTCCTGTGACTTTCTTCTAGGAGCAAAATGTGTGCAGAGGAGCCGGTCTCTGCAGTGCCAGGTTGTGTCTCTGCATCAGCTGCTGGCCCTGTGGATATGCTGCAGCAAACCACCGCAGGCTTTACCCCCTGCTGCTGCTGCAGGTTGTTTCTGATGCATATTCCCCAGCCTTCCTCTGCCCATTGTCTTCTGGTGACAGCTCTTCACTCCTTGTCAGGGGAGGTGCAGCTTTCCTTCCACTCCTTTCTGCCTGCAAGATAACTGGTGGTTTATGCGGAGTTGCTGTGTGATCCTAATACAAGTACAACAAAGGCTTTTAACACTTAACTCCCCTAATCAAACAGCAAAGTCCAGGAGGCCTCACAGTACCCTGGGGTTGGTTTTCTGTTTGTTTTCTGATTTAATTTCTTCCCAGCACAGTCAGCTTTGATGTTTTCTGCATATATTTGAGGCTGGTTAATGTTGGTCAAGAAGCAGAGCTAGGAGCCACAAAGCTTTCCTTGGACTTGCTACAGAATTCCTCTGTGGCCTCAGGCAAGTCACTCAATGTCTCTCTGTGCAGAGAGGGTAACTATTGACTAGAGGGCTGTAGGACCTACCGAAGCATGCCAGGGTTTGCAGGGGAGGGCGTGCTTTGTGTACAAAGTAGTATTTGTATTATTATAATTGTTTTTATATTATAATTTAAGGCAGGCCAAATGCAGGGTCCAGCACTGCTCTGCAGAACCTTCCTTTCTGCAAAGCTATGAAAGCAATTTACATGTAAATGAGTTTGTCATTTTGTCTGAACTCAGAGGATCATCTTAAAATCCTGCTGTGAAAGAACAAACTTTCAGATATCTGCATGTGCCAGCCAGAGTGATTTCTGTGCTGTGGCAGGCTGCATTCATCCATGGGATCTCTTGGCCAGTTTTCATTGTCCTGGTTAGCACTGAGCATCCCTTCTGCACTGTAGATGTATGTGCAAGGGTGAGAAAGTGGCATGAAAACCTACCAGCCCAGCTTCAAAAATGACATGCCCAAGTGTCCCACCACAAGATAATGGCTAAACAGATAATTGTGGCAGTGGGGAAGAGGCAAGGGCAGCAACTACAATTTTGTCCCAAAGCCATCCAACAGTAGCCAGTGGATGCTCTTGTACGAGCTTGCTGGGGGTGCTGCAGCAGAGCTGGCCTGTTGCCACAATGCTGGCTGCTCTTCCTTGTTTCCAGATGCTAGGTCTCATTAAAAGGAGCTTAAAAATCCACATCTTGGTGGAGAAGGGACATTTAGAAGGTCAATTGTTGCTATTCCTGCAGAGATCAGCACGGGGCAGAGAGAAGTCCATCAGACCCTCTCTGGGCTCTGACACACATCTGGAAAGCTTGGGACCTCCTGCCCTATGAACTCTTTGAGCCTTCACAGCAGGGATCTGGTGCTGTATGCAGGGAAAGCACCTCCTCCAAGCTGGCTTGTGCTCTAGTTCTGCCTTTCTCATGCAAGTGTTTTCCTCACCGTATTTACTCTCATCAGACACTCTGGGCTGGGTTTCCATTGACTTGAGAGGGAGCACGCTGAATGCATGTGATAATCCACCCAGTATCCTCGTGTGTGTGTGTGTATGTGTGTGTGTGTATGTGTGTGTGTGTGTGTGTATTTTTGTTCCATGTCATGTATTTATATATAGTTCTGTGTATTTGAGTTATGAACAGGTGGCATGCCAGAAATCTCTATTTCTGAGACACTTTCTCACAGATCTTTGCTGGTAGCCAAATAACAATTGAGGAGGGAAGGCTTGAAGGGAAGGAAGTGAAATCTTCCTATTTAGGTAAGGTGGGAAATATTAGACAAATAATTGCTAAAATAGAATTCTGTGTCTTATTGTTAGAGCAACTATGAGAACCTGGTGAAAGTCAGCCCTTGGTCATGTAGCTGCCTCTCAGCAATTTATCTTAGAGTAAGAAAGTTGCAGTTACTCAGTATCCTTAAGAGCTGGGCACCCACAGGACATCCTCTCCCGATTCACATCAAGTTTGCAACCGTGCCAAAGGCTTACTCACTGGCAAGTAAATGAGATGTGAAGTTTGGATATTTTCGTCTTAGGTCAAGAGGACATGTCTGTATGTGAAAGAAATGGAAAAGAAACCTTTGTATTTTAGTGAGCAAGTAGTTTTGAAAGAGGGAAGTCATCAGTGTTAATAAATGCACGGTGTTTTTCTAGCCCAAACCTGCTGAGATGGTAGGACCACTGGTGCTGATTTTTTCTCAACTGTGTAGAAGGCCTGAAGCAGGTTTGTGTGAAATCAAAATCTGTGGGGCTTGTGTTGGCTAAAGACAGTGACCTGGATGGAAATGAAAGCAGTTTAGAAGCAGTGAGTGATTTCTTTCTTCTGAAGAAATCTGGCTATGCAGTTCAATTCAGATATTTGGAAGGATGAAGAGCCTTGAAAATCCAACATGTGACAGCAATTCTGAAACAGGAGAAGTCTTAAAAGCCAGGGCTACTCTCTCTCCCTCTCAATTTCTGATTAAAAACAGGACAAGGAATGTATAATTTCAGTATTAAAGTATGTAGGGTGTGATCTGAGCAGAGCAGCCAGTCTTGTAGCTGCTGTGACCATATTTTCAGTGGCTTAGATAGGTGGTGCCTGCTGTGTCTAATTGTTTGAGGACGGTGTATATTGATTTTACTCTACGTGGAATTGCCAACAGTGATTTGAAATTATATTCTGAAGCTCTTTGCTTTAAATATTCAATTGCTCTCGGATGGCTTTTGAAATTATACCATCAGGTCATCAAATGGTCTTGGGAGAAGTGAGGGTTGTGTTGTTTTTCATCTGGGACCAGTAGAAATATTATTTTTAAAAAACCCAAAACACTTGAAAGCAATGCTTGGCTCTTCCCGCCTCCTAGGTTGGCATCCAGAATCCATGTCCTGCTTTTCCAGCTTGTATCCAGGCCAGGGCAAGGCAGCATCATATCAGGTAGGGAGAAGAGCTTCAAGCCAGAAGAAACCCTTAGACCCATGTGTCCAGTTTTCCCCTAGCCCAGAGCATGGCCTTGTGCCTTCTGGCTCCACTGTATCAAATCTTGGGCTTCAGCCCCTGCTTGATCTCAGCCAGGTGAGGAGGGGTTCCAGCACCAGGAGAGCCCTTCCACCTCCCAGGGACTGGGTGACTGCCCTCCTGTGAGAGAACACATTGTGCCTTAATTTTTCCTGTGAGTGAAGCTGCAAGGGCAGACAAATTGTCGAGCAACGAAGAATTCCTTTCTGTGCATCTGTCCCTGTTGATAAATGCCAGCCTGCACAGCAGCCAGACTGTATCACAAGCAATCTCAAAATCCACATTTGCCTATGGGGTTCACCTCTTAAGATTTTAAAGCTGAATTTAAGTCTCTCAACCTAACAAGGTCTGTTTCAACCTACTATTTTTATAACATGATTTCTGTTGTGCAGTGTCTGTTTGTTCTCTTTTCTTTTAAAAAAACCCAACCCTTGTGTTTGATATAAGTCCAAAATTTCAAATGGAGAATAGGCCTGAGGTTGCAAATGTGTTTTAAACATGGTCCCGTATCGACTTGTCTCTTAGGCAGTGAACCTGTCGTGTATCGTGCTTCACCACCTCTTCATTTCTACCATGATTGTTTCCCCTGAAGTCGCTGACAGACCATAAAATCATCATAAGTGGCACATTAGTTCACAAATGTCATTTCTAGTCTGCTGTGAAGGGGCTGCCCTGTCCCTTTCCCTTGCTGGAAGACCACTGCATCGTTCACCATTTGCCTGTGGAAAGGAAAGGATCGTCAGCCCAGGAAGGGCTGCACATGGCAGATGTGGCTGACCAGGGCCTGGTTGTTTTTAAACTGTCCTGATGCTGTGCCTGCCCTCTATAAAAAGAGGAAGAGAGAGAGAAAAAAACCCAACCTCAAAAAACCAGAGGAAAATTTCCTGCCGATTGTCGTGTTTTGCAAACACTGGTCTTTTCTCTTGCCCTCTCCCTCTGCTCTCGACGAGGCTGGAGATGAAAATGGCTCCTTTGTTCCTTTCCCTGGGGCCCAACTGCAGCGAAAGTGCGGCTCCATAAACTCTCCACGAGCGGCGAGGGTGGGAGGGACCGAGCTGTCACCGTGTGCTGTAGGTCCTACATAAACACGGCTTGTTGACAGTGCCCCGAGCAGGATGGGAGCAGAAGGGCTCTGTGATGCTGGTGATAAGGCTCTTGTGCCCTTCTTCCTACAGAAGAAAGTGGGATGTAAAACCCAGAGGGGTTGAGGAAGGGGAGGTGGGTGTGAGTGGCCATGTTGTTCTGGTAGGGTCTGATCACAGGCTTGGGGGCTCTGGGCTTTTGGCTTTTCCCCAAAGTGGGAATTTGCAGCCCCTTGGAAGCAGGCAGCATCCTGCTACATGCTTGTAGTGGTGCCCTGCCCCCTGCACTGGGATGTTCTTTGCACCCATCCAGCCCTGTAGTCCTGATATTCTGAGTTTGGCCACAGTCATGCTCCAAACCCAAATTTATTCTTTCAAAACCCTTCTCTTGTCCAGCCTAGGCTGGACACATTAACTTTTCCCTTTTTTAAAAATGGATGGAGGTTTTTCCTCTCACTGGGGACACTACTTGTTTTGTGTGCTGAATGGGAGCAAAGGCAAGGTTCCCAGGGCAGGGGACACATGGGTGACTGGGACCACAACAAACCCTGACCGCTGGGGTTGCCCTTGCAGCCCTGAGGTGAATTTTTCAGTACTTCAGCTGTGTGTGTGTGTGTGTGTGTGTGTGTGTGTGTGTGTGTGTGGTCTGCGGGCATGGGGGTCGTGTGGATGGAGGAGCCCCAGGACACTCCCAGCGGGGCTGGAAAGAGCCTGTGTTTCTGTGGCCGGTGTACCAGTACCTTGTAGATGGCCTTTCTTCCCTCTCCCCTCCTCCTTTTTTTTACAAAAGACAAAAAACAAACGGAAAGCTAAACTAGCAGAGGTTTTTAAATATTTTATATTAGTTTCTAATGTAAATTCTTACATTGTTATTGCAGTGCTGGGTGTGTTTCGCCTGCACGTGACTTTTTGTAATATTTTTGTGAATCACTAAACTTTTTTTTTTTCCCTCTCGTGTATTCTAAGTGCATTAAAGGTATTTGCAGAATTGTCAGTGTCCTTCTCTGCAAGCAACGTGGTGGGACTGACTGTCTCTTGCTCAGCTCTGTGACTCCTTTGGCAGCTCCTCTTCATTGACACCTTCCTCCCTGCTCCCAGGGAAGCGGGGTGTCTTGCCCAGAACTCTGGAGTACAAGTGGGGGAGGGACAGGGATCTTTTTTTTCCCCTAAAAATTCAGCAAAACGACTGGTCCCAAGATCTGCCAGGTTCCGCATCTTCCATGAGCATCTGCCAGCAAAACCCCTTGAGTGAAGGCAGCCTGAGTGTCCTGACAGAGCCAGGGTTTTCCATGCTCGTTGGACAAGCTGGAATGGGGAGTGCTTGCACGTGGGTCTAAGGATGCAGCCAGTTGGCCGAGGGATGGCAACCTCGTCCACCAGCACAGGAAGGAGGGAGCTGGGGTGAGTGTTGGGTCAGGTCTGTGTTCCTGTCTTCTGCCAAGTGCCTCCTGGCTTCAGTGGGATTTGTGGGGGTGTGGATGTGTGTGCAGAGACCAAATATGTCAGAGAAGAGACACAGAAAACACGAAAAAATATTACTGAGCTAATGTTGCAATGATTTCCCAGTAACACAGAATGATTTTGCAGTAATCTTTTTACACTCCTCAGTAATAAATGCCTTTAAGGCCAGAGAGAAAGGGTGGAATATCTGGGTGGGGGGGGAAGGGAGATCTCAGTGCTCAGAGGAAGGATGACAGGGAAAGGAAAGGATGCATGGAGAGCCAAAATCCAGCTTTAGGCAGGTTTTACACTTGCTCTTCACAGGTGTTATCTCAGCCCACCCTGCATCAAAAAGGGAGCAATCGGCAGAAAGGGTTTCTGCAAGGATTTCTTTTCCTTTGAAGTTTGGAGTGAAAGCCATCCTTTTCCTAAGACCTCTCCCACAGCAGTATCCAGACACAAACTGCCCCAGCCCCAGTGCAAAGCAGTGAGATCTCCAAGCTCTGCCAGTGCAGAACAGCCCCTGCTGGACATGACAAAGAGAACATCACCACAGCTTGGCCAGGTGTCACCCTCTCACTTGAGGAATCTTGATGGTCAGCTGGGTTCCCCAGTGAGGTTATTTACCCAGACAGGGGCTTGGGAAGAGAGAGGCCACCCATAACTAGTTCTTTGGCCCAAGACCCCCTCATGCCTCTTGCCTTCCCAGTTTTTGAAGCATACACAAGCAGAGGGCTGCCCCTTTAGGACATCCCAGCAAGGATGGCAGAGCCAGACCAGCAAGAGACCCCCCGTAGTGCTGGGAGCCCTCGTTGCCAACCATTTGGTTAATTTAATTAATGAATTAAATGATCTACTTTTGCCTTTCCTGTGGTGGCCAGGCAGTACCCTCTTTGCAGCAGTGCATCCCAGCTGGTTCCTCTGTTGGGCCCCAAATCCGGAGGGGACGGTGGAGCTGTGGCACAGTGGGGTGCCCCTCTCCTGCTGGCACCCTTCCCCCCAGGGCCCACCACCGGCACAGCAGTGCCCAGCCCAGGCAGCCTCACTGCTCTGCCTCCACCCCAGCCAAAAGCACCTTCGGGCAGTGAATTTAATTAAGGTTTCTGAAAAGCAGTGTCTGGGAGCCCCTCCTGGATCTGCGGCTCTGAACTTCATTAGGAGCGGTTTGTTGCTAATAATGCCGGCAGCTTCTCTAATTAATAATGGAAGGGCTGTGAGCAGATGCCAAGCCAGGAGAGGGAAGGGATTTGTTTGTTTATTTCACTCCTCTCTTGGTGTTTTTTTTCTGGAGTGTGGAGAGAGGGCTGGGGCTCATTTCCCATCTGAGAAGTGAATGGCGGTGCCTGGGAATGAGTGAGGAAGAGGGTGCACCTGGGAAGCCAAAGAGGGAGATGGAGTGGGGTGGGAGATGGGCCCCCACGGGTGGAACAAGGGAGCACCCCCCCAAGCAAGGGGTTGCTACTCTCATGGTGCTCCCTGCCCACCCAGGACAGAGCCAAAATAGCTGGGCTTGGGCACTCAGGAACAGTTCTGACCCCCAGCCCCCTTGCAGAGCATCACCCCCACAGTATGTCCTTTCCCATGGCACATCCCCATCCCAAGGCATGTCCTCTAGCCCATGGCAGGATGGTGCAGACATGGGAAGATGGTGTTCTCTTTCCCTCGTTTCTCTCCTGCTTGCTGTCTCTCCCAGCTGATGTTTGTGGCACAGCTGGCCACAGCAGCACCTCGCTGCAGAGGAAAAGCTCCCAACACAACCCAGTGCATAGGACTCAACATGCTAACACCCCATATTCCTGGGGGCCCTGTGGCCAAACTATGATTGGAGAGGGTCCCAGAGCAGCCAGGCTTGGCCAGATCCTGCTACCTCCCTCTGGCACAGGACAAGCACCTCCAGCCCCACAGCCAAGCTTGGGGGACACCAGAGAGTCAGTAGGCATCCTTGTCCTGTTGCTTGTCACAGCCACAGGTCTGGTGCAGGAAACCAGGACCTGTCAGGAGTGGGAGGAGACTGTATGGAAGCCCCCTGCATGCCTGAGCTCCCTGTCTAGGCACCCACGGCATGCCCAAAAGCTCCAGATTCTCCAAACAGCTTTTGGAGCAACTGTTCCTGCTGTCAGGCAGGGTTTGCACTGGGGAAAAAAATGGTCTTACCTTGCCCTGTCACCTCATCACTCACAAGAACTGAAGCGGTGTTTGGACAGGCCATGGCAGCTTGGCCACAGTGGCCTCAGTGCAGGGTTTGTCCCCTCTGTCCCCTCTGTCCCCTCCATGCCCCACCGCTCACACCTGCCACAGGGAAGCACTGCCTGCAGCCTCATTTAAGGCAGCAGCCATTGTCACAGTGGCTTCCCAAAAAAGTGTGCCTCAGGTTTGGTTTTGTTTTTCCTAGGGGAGGAGTATTTAATGCCCTTTCCCATCATTCTCATTTCCTCAGACCTTCTACACTCTGGCCACAAATAATAACCTGCTGAGGGGCAGCGAGCAGGGCTGTCCCATGCTGTCCCATGCAGAGATGCTCCTGCTGCAGGAGATGGGGTACCCACTTTGGAAGGGCTGGGCAGCAGGTAGCAAAGGAAAAAGCATGGTTAGGTATTAAAAATCTCCAGGAGTGTCCAAGGTCACAATGATGACCTGGGAGACCCAGCTTGCTGCCGGGCTGGCGTCATCCCTGTCTGAAACCCCTTCTCTGGCTGTTAAAAATGCTGGGGCCGTGGCACCTCGTATGTCCCACTTGTTTTTTGAACAGGAAAATTATCAGAAGCTTGCAGCAAAAGGGGAAACATAAAGGCAAAGGGGCTCAGGAGTGGAGGGTGGCTGGGCCGTGTGACAGGGAGCATTCCTGGGGGCACAGGGCGGTGTGGCAGCCTGCCCGGCCCCAGCACAGCCAGCCGAACAATACTGTGAGGCGTTGGGAACACGCTCGGCAGTGGGAATCCCAGTCCTTGCCTTAAAAGGAGATTTCAGGGAATGATTTTATTGGAAAATTGTTTTCTGATTATTCAGCTTGTTGAAAGTTTCATTTCATTATTTGCAACATGGTGGGAGGGGGGCTTCGGCTGCAGAGGAACAGTGATGGCCAAGGATGTTTCCGTGGGTTTCTAGTCCAGAAAAGCCCATTAAATCATCGTGTTTTACCTCCTGTGTTTGCAGACGAGAGAATTTCCCCCAGCTCCCCTTGCACTGAGCCCAATAACTTGTGGTTTTGATTCAAGCAGGCGGCCCAGGACGACGTCCTGTCTCAGCTTGGTGACTTCAAGAGAGGAAGAATCTCCCACTGACTTCCCTTGGCTGTTTGTCCTGGTGGCCAAAAATAATGCACCCCTGAGAGCAACACCCCACTGCTAACTTATTTCTGATGCAGCTGCATCCTGCTTGCCTGGAGCCTCTTTTGGATGAAGGGAGGATGGCCACACCGCCCCTCAGCTGGTGCAGGTGTGCCCTCTGAGCCGCAAGGATTGATACAGAAAAATAGCGGGATACCCCCAGCCTGCCGTTAGCGAGCAGCTCAAGGGTTAATAAACTTCAAACAGATGTGACCAACGTGTCAAGACATGAGAAGTACGTGGTATGGATGTTTATAAGTACATCGACAGAAGGCATTCATAAAAGGTTATAAACTGTGGTAATAAGCAACCCATCAACTTGTTTGGACTCTAACACTCGATTAACCATTTATTAAAAGGTGCAGTAATCATTTATAAGCCATAAGTGGGACCGAATGTAAAGTATGACTCCTTTTATGTTAATAGATGCCTCAAGAATTTCCTCTCCCTTCCTGACATGTTTTGGGTGGTTAAAGGCTAACCCTGGCCGCCAGGTGCCACAGCCCCTCCTTAGTGGTGTGCTGGATCCACTCCAGGAGCCTCCCACTCTCCTGACACCCATGGAGGGGATACGGGTGTCCCCACCACAGGTTCGTCAGGGCCCTGAGGTTCTGTTCATGGAGAGTCCTGAGTTTGCTCTGGCCAGGCTCTGGGTAACCTCCAGCAGCAGCCAGCCATCCCTTCAGAGACTGGCAGAAGGGAGGAGTGGACAGGGAAGTGTTTGCTGCCAGCAGTGCTGTGGGCAGCACAAGGTGGTGGGCAACAAGGGAAGCCTGGCAGCTCTGCAGGGAGAGGAGGGCCATCAGATGCAGGAAGAGCTCAGGCACTTCTTCCAGGCTTTGCTGGCAGAGCCCAGCACGGGCCCTGCTGCCCACAGGTCCCCATTGGACCCCCAAGGCTGATCTGTGGGAGGACCATGGGCACCAAGCACAAGCTGAGCAGAGTGGATCACAGACAGGGAGATTTCAGGGGGTTTAAAGCCACATGCCTAGAGACTCGAGCCCTGGGGTGCCCAGGGGAAGGAGAGAGCACAGAGAGAGCTGGGAACCCCCCACCTGCATTCCCCATACAAGAGTCTGTTCAAGCCCCAGGCTGCCAACGCACCAGGATGAGACAGAAATGCCTCCAACACGAAAGCAGCTTCATCCTTCTGTCAACAGGACCCTCCTTTTTTGTTTGCCATCACACTCCTACCCCCAGACAGGTCATGTTTTCCTTCCTGGTGTCTT
The DNA here is from genome assembly GCF_971803275.1 of Cyanistes caeruleus. Lineage (NCBI taxonomy): Eukaryota > Metazoa > Chordata > Aves > Passeriformes > Paridae > Cyanistes > Cyanistes caeruleus. The sequence goes on along the minus strand of NC_141708.1, from coordinate 12,852,092 downwards.
AACAAAACCTAAACCCGTAATTGCTCCCATTACACAACCAGGAGTGACAGTTTATTAGCAATGCTTCCTGACCTAATTTATAGCAGAGCTCTCCTGCTTTTCCCTTCACTGTGGGCAAACAGACCTTTAGGCTTCCTGAGAGGAAGTTGAACCCCAGCAGCAATGAGTGCATGGGCCACAACCCTGGAGCAATCCCATGTCCTCATCTGCCTCGGTTTCCCCCAGTTGCACCAAACTGCAGCTCCGTGACACCACTTGGCTTTGGGGCTTTGGGGGTACACAGGCCGTGTCAGCCTTGGATCCTCTGCCCTTCACAGGAAAGCCCAAGGACTCCCTGGCAAGGGAGCTTTTTAGAATGTGTGTGGCACTGGGTCATTTGGCTAGAGCCAACCTGAATTGCAGGGAACATGCAGAAAATTAACAGGAAGGTTGAGAATTTGATGTGAAGACTGCAAAGATGACACCTTGTTCTGGGCAGGGACCAGAGGGGCCTTCTGGTGGGAGAATGGCTGAATCAAACTGCAGATGAGAATGGAGGTAGTGGGATTGTATCCTGCTCCCATCCTGTCTCACATGATCAGATTTGGGGCTGGCATCTGCATGTCCCAAGCTTGCTGGGCTGGCAGCACTGAGGAGCTCCATCTTTCCCTCGGGGAAATGCCTCACTATGGTATGGGACACTGTGCCAGAGATTGGTGCACCAGGGAAAGGGCTGGAGCAGAGGAAGGACCGGGCCACTGCTAGCCACAAACTCAAGACAAAGGCTGCCACTTCCTGCCCTGGGGGTGTGTGTCCCTGCACCCAGGGGATGGTGACACAGCAAGAGCTCCGGGGCAGGAGGATTTACATGGCCACTTGGGGGGCTGTAAATCCTGGCCTCACCACTACAACACAGATCAGGCGGGAAATGCCTCAAAAAGTGACTTTTCTACCTGTGCCAAGCCTGAGCTTTGGGCAGTGCCAGCCTGGATGGACTGTGGGAGCAGCCAGAGGGATTCACTACTAGCCTCACCTTCCCTTTTCCTGATCTGTGGTGAGAGATTCACCACACTGTCTGGGGTCTGTTGGCAACTGCTACCACCCTTTCCAGATCCCTTTTAAGATGAATGAGTTACTTTTAACTCCATTCAGTACATTTTTCAGAGTGAAGTGGTGAGGCTGCCCCGGAGCTCTCCTGAGGAAAAAGAAATGTTGGGCTAATTCCAGGGATGGTGGCTGCCCCAGATGTTCTCACCAGCCATCCCCTGCTAAAGGCTGCCCACTGGCAGCCTGGCTCTGGCAGCACCTCTCCAAGTGGAAGCAGAAGGTAAAATGAGACCAAGCTGCATTTTTTTCATCTTGTCCACCCAGCAAACTTCTACAGCTTTTCTGCCAGGTCCTGTCCCCTGGGTCTCAGGGGAAGGAGCCGCCCCAGGAGGGGGAAGAGCGGAGGAGCCTGTCTGGCCGCCAGTCTCCATCAAGCTCAGAAAAAAAAAAAGAAGAAGAGAAAATTGTGCTGGATTTTTTTGTTTGGTTGTTTTGGGTTGTTTTTTTTTTTTTTAATATATATGGAGGTTTTGTGGCTTTGACGCAGTTTCCTGAAAATCCTGCCTCATCCTGCCAGGGACTGAGCAAATGCACATCCCAGCCCTCGGCGCTGGGGAAAGAAGGAGGAGAAGCCAGGGAGGGAGAGAAGAAAGCCTTTGCCAAACTGGCCTGACCAGAATGTGACACAAGAGCAGGAAATGAGTCACGCCGGCAGGGCAGCTGCTCCCAGGCATTTGCATAGAAAGAAACCCCACCAAGCCGGGAACTACACCAGCCCTCGTCCGGCTCCCCACGCTCCAGCCCCGCAGCTGCCGGACCCACTGCTGCACCCACCAGCACCCACCAGCACCCTGAGCTCAGCCAAGGTGGTGAGCCCTGGAGCATCATCCCTGCTCCACAGCTGGCAGGCTGTGCACCCCTGGATTTGGACAGTCAACCTCAGATTGGGCTGTTACACCCCAGATTTGCTTGAACCAAAGCAGAGCTCCCCTCCAACACTCTGACATGCAGTCCCCTTTGGCCAGCCCTCAGTATCCACTTTGGCCCATGCTTTAGGCTTGGGGAGGAGGGAGAAAGCCCAGCATTTTTTCCCCAAGAGGAGCCCCAGTTGTGCACCCGTTGCACAAGGGTAAGTCTCTCCCACGGGGCCAACAAGGGCATCACCATCCCTGCACCCAGCACACTATTCCAGACCTGCTCCCAGTTTCCAGTGTGGATGTCACTGGATCCCAATGCCTGGGGGGCTGGGAACCTGCTTTGTGTGCTGTGGGGACCAGGCTGCACACCCTGCTTCTGGTGCCTTTTTATTAATGTCAGAGAACAGGAGGTTTCCCCTGCAGATGCACTGTGTACACACATGTGCATCTTCTCCCAAAAGGTATCGGGCTGTGAGGATGCCACAGCAGGCCAGTTGACTATGTGTGAGGGACAAGCGTGACTCCACGGGATGGCTGGGCACAAGTGGTGCATGTTGGTGGTGTGCCCCGGGCTGGTCAGCAGGTGACCATGGGGTTGTGCCTCTTCCATGGGGCTGTTTCCCTCCTCCTCCTCCTCCTCCTCCTCCTCCTCCTCCTCCTCCTCCTCCTCCTCATCCAGGGGATGGTCATTAGCAGATTTAGTGTTGGAAACCAGGCTGTTGCCATCCTGCAAGTTCCTTACCTCCTTAAAGCCAGCTTTAAAACTTAAATTTCAGTGAAAGCCTTCAGTGTGTTAATCACATGGAGGAGGGTGGAGGGAGCTTTCCCCATCACACTGAGCCACCTCACCAGGCTGACATGGAAGGGGACAGAAGGGGAGTGAAGGGTTTTTGCTGACTGGTTAATTGAGTTATAAATTACCCAAGAAACATAGCACTTTGTGTTACATCCAGAGGGCTCAAGGCGTCTGGAGAGGGTGCAGGGCTGGGTGCCAGAGCCTTCAGGAGTGTTCCCAAGAGAGGGTGGTGGCAGACAGGCATGGTGTCACATTAACAGCCAACTGCTCTGTAAATGTCTGCAAACACCCTCCCTCTACCATCAGCTCAGCAGGGTCCCAAGCCCTAAACACCAAAATGAGTTTGGTACCTCAGCTCTGCGGAGCAGCCAAGCTCATCCCAGCTCCCAGGGACATCATCTGTACCAGGCAATGCCACCTCAATGCCAGATGCTAGTGACAAGTGCCTGAAGGTCCTGGCTCTGTAGGGTGTACTTGCAGTGCACTCCGTGCTCATTGAGGGCTCAGCAGAGATGCTGATACTTTACTGGGGAGATAGGAGGCAGGCAGTGGTCTTTCCAGAGCAGGACTAAGGGCTGCTGAAGGCAGACCTCTGGCAAAGGCCTGGCAGTGGCTGGGAAAACTGAGGCTTGGGCAAGGCTGAGGGATGTGCACCAGGATTCAGCTACAAACCACCTCTGTGGCCCCTTGGCATGGTCTGGGGCCCATGCCAAGATCCTGGTGGAGGGGAGACTGAAGCGTGGGCAGGCTTTCTGCAGCTTGCTCCTGCTGGTGCTCGTCAGCCACCCAGCACTGTCAGAAGGGGGTTTGGGAGCTGTGTAGGCAGAGGGGGCCCTGTCTGCAGCCTTCCTCCAAGCTACTCCTGCTGGTTGTGGAAGGGCAGCAATGCCCAGCCTGGCTTTGGGGCTTCCCTTGCCAAGGGAGTTTCTCTGGCATGGGCAGGGAGATGGCATCATCCAGATGTGGGTATGATTACAGAGTGCCTGTCCCAGGACAGAGGGACTCCCATCGAGGAGCAGGGTGCGTCTTTCAGCTTTGCTTCCTTTCAGCATCCATCTTGCACTTTTAAGTACTGGTAAACACCAACCAGCTTCCCCAGCACAACCACAGTAGGAGTACAGGGGGCCTGAGAAGCCCCTGCAGAAGAGCCTTGTGCTGAATGGGGTAGGGATGGTGGCTGTCACTGGAGGCTGTCTGGTACTGTGTAAGTCTATAAAGAAGTGAGAGTCATGAATAGTTTAGTGCTGACTTTTAGGGGAGAGGTTTGCCTCCACACGGCCTCCGCCAGTAGACTGTGGTTCTGACACATCTCATGCTGCCCTGCCCAGCTCCCACCAGTCCTGGCTGCCGGATGGCTTGTAAAATCCTGGAGGAGAGGTACAGCCCATGGGCTTTGAGGCCTGGCAGCAGAATTACATGGCAAACTGCTCCCTTTTCAGGAATCAGCACTCGAGCCCCAGGAGCTCTGGAGTGGGTGTGCAGGAATGGAGGGGGGCAGCCTAGGGGTGATACAGGGTGAGCCCCAGTCCTGCAGCAGAAGTCATCACTGTCTCCTTACCAGCGTCTCTTGGCAGGACCTGCCTATGCACAGGGCTTTCCTGTAAAACAGTGCAGAAAGACCTGGATAATCCCCGTACTGGGAGTGGAGTGGAATGCTCATCCCTCTAGCAGCTGCCCCGGGAGGTCGGAAGCGCTGGGGATACAGGGTGCTATAGCAGACACTACTGAGTGGTGTCTCCGGACTTTTTGGTCTGCAGCTCTGAGGCCGCAGATGGGGAATTCCTGCTAAATCCCTCCCAGAGGCAAATTGCCATCAGAGAGCGTCACCCAAGGGTCAGGTTTGGGCCAGATCCTGAAGCTGCTGACTGAGCCTTGTTGCTCCACCACAAACCTGATTGTGGACCCAGAGCACTTTTTGATGTAAATACTTTGTTTTGAGCCATTGACACTCTTGCCAGTGGGAAATGGATTTACACCAGCAATGTGCTTTATTCCCAGCGGCTTGGCACATATGGCGGGGTTAGATATAGTGTCCCACGAAACAGCTGCGGAAACATTTGGTGGGAGAGCTGTTAACAGACACACCTTTGTGCCCTGAGCTCTGGCAGAAGGTGCTGGGGCTGCTGGTTTGGGAAAGACCCCAGGGGACAAACAGCTGTTGCTCTGCACAGGGAGGAAACACACCTAAATGGTCCTTTGCAAAGTAACAGCCCATCTAGAAGCCAACCAAGAGGGCACAGAAGGCTCTTGAAGGCACTTATCCCAGCATACTCTGAGTTGTAAGGGACCCATAAGGATCATTGAATCCAACTCTTGGCCTGCACAAGACGTCTTCAAGAATTAAACATCCTCAGTGTGCCTGTGTTTTCCAAATGCTTCTTGAACTCGGGCAGGCCCGGTGGCATGACCACTTCATTTGGGAGCCTGTCCCAGTGCCCAACCAGAACCTTTTTCTAATATCCAACCTCAGCCTCCCCTGACACAACTTCAGGCCGTTTCCTCGGGTCCTGTCCCTGGCTGCCAGAGAAAAGAGACCAGTCTTCCCCTGTTCCCCTCGCTAGGAAGTTGTATACAGCGATGAGGATGATGCCCAGCACCAGCTGTGACCCAGATGTGCACTGGTTTCGGGATAAACAGCCTTTTTACGGACTGGCACCGTGAGCAGCGCTGGCCGGGTAGGGATCTTGGTGGCCAGGCAGGGTGGCCCTACGGCCGATGGCAAGCCTGGCCTGCCGAAGGCGGCGGCGGCCGCCGGGCCCCACCGGTGTCCGTGTCCCCTTTACGGCGGCGCGGGGCGGGGCGGGGGCGGGGCGCGGTGACGCGCGGGGCGGGGCGGGGGCGGGGCGCGGTGACGCGCGGGGCGGGCCGGCGGGCGGGGCGGGGCCGCTCCCGCCGCAGCGCAGCGGCAGCTCCGAGGCGGCGGCGGCAGCGCCCGGCGAGACCCAGCGGCACCGGCGCCTCCGCTCCGCCTCCCTACCCCGGCCGGCTCCCGAGCGGGGCGGGGCGCGCCCGTCCGCACCCCTTTCCCCGGTTGACCGAGCCCCGCGGCCGCCGCCCCCATGGCAGCCCCGCCCGCCCCCCGCCGCCGCCCCGGCCCCCCGCGCCGGGGCTGAGCCCGAGGCGCCGCCCCCCCTTCCCCTCCCCGCTGCGGGGATCCGCGCCCCCACCCGCCTCGCTCCTCGTTCCCCCCACCCCGGCCGCGGCCGCCTCCCCGGGGGCGGCGGGAGGAAGCCGGGGCGTGGGGCTCCGGCGCCCAGGGCGACCCCAAGATGGCTGGAGGCGGCGGGGGCGGGCGCGGGGGGCTGTGCTGAGCGGCCCCGCCGGGACGGGACGGCTCGGCTCGGGCTCGCCTGGCCCCGCAGCCCCTCCGCAGAGCCTCGCTGGGCAGGCGGAGGAGGTGGCTCCCGGGAGCGGGGTTGTTCTGGTGACTTTCTAATTTCTTTTTTTTAAATATCCTTTTTTTCCCTTTATTTTTTTTCCCCTTTTATTTTTTTTTTCTTTTTTCCTTTTTTTTTTTTTTAAATTTTTTTTAAATTTTATTTTTAACGCACTCCCGGTCTCCGTTCTCAGCCGGGCAGCTCAAGATGGCTGAGAGCTGACTCGGCTCTCCCGGAACCGCTCTCTCCGGCCGGCTCCTCCCGGCTGCCCGCCGCCGCCTCGCCCCTTCCCGGCGGGGCCGCGCCGGGGACGGCAGCGCTCCGCCACCGGCTCGGGCACCGTCCGTGCGCCCCACAGCATTGTTACCGTCGGGGGCTCGCGACCCCCGGACCGGCCATGAGAGCGGGCTAGGACGGACCCCCCGGGCGCCTTTTTCCCCCCAGCCCTGGTGGGAAGTGGGAGCAGGTTGATTTGGGGTCCGCGGGGCTCAGAATCCCCCGTGCCAAAGCCCGTCCCCTCTCCCATCCCTCTCCGGCAGCGTTGGAGGAGCTGGGCGGGCTGTGCTGGGCTGGGGTTTGCTCTGAATGACCGAGCTCTCCCATTCAAGACCTCGCAATCTCGAAGCAGGCGAGAGGGCTTTTTTTTCTTTTTTTTCTTTTTTTTCTTTTTTTTTTTTCCCCTCCCTGTCTTGTCTTTTTTCCCCTCTTCCTTCTTTTTCCCTGCTGCTCCTCCGATTTAGAAGCAAATCTCGGGGGCCGCAGAGAGAATTCGTTTTTCTGCCATCGTCACCGTCGCTATTATTATTATTTTTTTTAATCTTCCTTTTTCCCGTTTTGGATCTTAACCCTTTGATCTGTTTCCTTTAAAAGACTCTGATTCCCAACTCCCATCAGGGGGAGAGGGAGGAGAAATACAGGGAAGGAAAAAAAAAAAAAGCCCGAGCGAGTCGCTGCCCTCAGCTGTTGGCCAGGTTTGGTGGGGGACAAAAGTCCCTTTAAAATATTGAATGTCAGTTGCAAACCTAAGAAAAGAAAAATCTGATCCGGAGCGCTAAATTTAGGAGCTTTATGGAACTTGGACTCTGCTGCTGGATTTTGTATGGATTTTTTTCAACCTTTGGTAAGTTTCAGTTCACCTTCTGGGGTAAAAAGGAGCAAATGGCTTTTAGGGGTGGTTAGGACTTTGGGCTGTAAGTCCAACGGGATCGTGTTGGGGTTTTTTTAACCATTTGTGTTGTTTTTTTAACAAAGCGATGGGGACGTTGCATTTTTTTTTTGCCGGATATTCCTAGAGTGCTGCTCTGTGGTTTATTTTATCCCCGATTTCAAAATCTGCTGCGGTTTATTATTTATGGCGCGTGCTGCGGGGAGGGGGGAGCCCGTCCCTTCACCCTCAGCCTTCCCCTTCCAGGGAGGACAGACCCCGGCACCCGCCCCTAGACCGCACTGAGCGACCCGAGCGGCTGGGGGGAAGCGTCGACAGAGCTGCCGGCAGAGATGGCCGAGAATTGGAAGAACTGCTTCGAAGAGGAGCTCATCTGCCCCATTTGCCTTCACGTCTTTGTGGAGCCGGTCCAGCTGCCCTGCAAGCACAACTTCTGCCGGGGCTGCATCGGGGAGGCGTGGGCCAAGGAGTCGGGCTTGGTGCGGTGCCCGGAGTGCAACCAGGCCTACAACCAGAAGCCCAACCTGGAGAAGAACCTGAAGCTCACCAACATCGTGGAGAAGTTCAACTCCCTCAACCTGGAGAAGCCCCCCTCAGTCCTGCACTGCGTCTTCTGCCGCCGGGGCCCGCCGCTGCCTGCCCAGAAGATCTGTCTGAGGTGCGAGGCTCCGTGCTGCCAGTCCCACGTCCAGACCCACCTGCAGCAGCCCTCCACGGCGCGGGGGCATCTCCTGGTGGAGGCGGAGGACGTGCGGGCCTGGAGCTGCCCCCAGCACAACGCCTACCGCCTGTACCACTGCGAGGCCGAGCAGGTGGCCGTCTGCCAGTTCTGCTGCTACTACAGCGGGGCCCACCAGGGACACTCGGTCTGCGACGTGGAGATCCGCCGCAATGAGATCCGGGTGAGTCCGACCATCCTGGACACCCGGGTTTGCCCAGCCTGGGGACCGCCCAGACACCCTCTTCCCTGCCGTGTCTGTTCCCCCGTGTTTGTGTAGGACCTACACAAAATCCATCCCGGCGCTGCTGCTCCTTCCGCCCGGGGTGCCCCCGTGGCAGACATGTTGGGTGGCCTCCCAGCCAAGCGCTGACGGGGAGCCCGTGGGTGCCGGGGGGCTCCCCGGGGAAGGTGTCCGTGCCGGGGAGCCTTTGTAGCTGTCGGGCTGTGGGACACACGGCGCCTTGGGTGTGCGCTCTGCAGGGAAGGGTTAAGGTCTTGGGCCAGGGCCGTTTGGAGGGGCCGTCTGCCAGGTTTGTGGTGGGCTATGCAGCTGTTTGGAGGAAAGCAGAAGAGCTGCCTGTCTCTGAGGTCGAATCACCCCAAAATTTGGCTTCCTGGGAGGACAAAGCGGCTGCAGGAGCGGACCCTGTCCATTGTGAGGCCTGTGAATGTCAAACTGCCTGCTCTTCCCACTGCCTCCCACTGGGGCCAGTGGGCCATCCTCTTCCCCCCAGCAATGGAAGAGCTTCGTGTCAGAGAGACCCATGACGTGTCAGAGACCCGTGACGTCTCACTGGTGGGGATTCAGTCTTGGGGTTTGGCCAAATAATGTGATTTTTATTAGAGGGCACAGGGCTGCTCCTCTCCCTAGAGCAGCTTGGGCTGTTGTGCTGGATTCGAGGGAAAGCGGGTCTGTATTTTGCCCTTGGCCAGGCCATCTGGCAGGAGCTTTCACCCCTGGCTCCCCACCCTCCAGTTCCTGGCGGGCATTTACCAGCCCTGCGGCCAGCCCTGCCATGACCCTTCTACCACCTTCCCTGTTTTCAGGGCTGCCCCTCCGCTCCCCCTCCAACCCTTTGAAAGAGGCTCGGCGCTTGTCTGCCGAATAAATATTTAACAATGAATTGAATGGTGATTACTGTAAAATGGGGATGATTTCCTGTGTATTTTAATGTTGCCAAAATGAGTCACCATTTAGCAATAAAAAAAAAAAAAAGAAGTCATAAATAAAAATTGCAGTATAATTACTTTCCAATTGGATGGCCAGGCCTGGGAGTGGGGTGGGGGTGGGGGGGTGCAGCTCTGTGTAGAGAAGAGCCAGCCTGAGCTCATAGGAAGGTTATTTTCCTCTCCAGGTTTTTGGGGGGGAAAACCAGAGACCTCCATGGAGGTGCCAGCAGCTCCGCCACACACGCTGGAAGGGGAAAGACCCAGTCAGTCTTTTGGAGAAGCGCTTTTCTGCTTCTATTTATAGGGAGTCATTTTGGTTTCCCTCTGCCAGGGTGGGGAGCCACCTCAGGAGGGCTGTGTAGGGCTGGGATGGGGCTCACATGTGCATCTCCCAGGAGCCTTCGCCAGGGACCAAAACTATTTTTCCAGGTCCTTTTCCAGGACACTTTGATCTCATTTATTCCCGCTCTTGCTGCGTGTTTTTTTTGTTGTTGCTGCCGTTGTTATGGCTGGATGTTCGCCGCTTCTTGCGGATGCACGCTGCTAATGACCTGGCAGAAATCTGCCACCGGCTAGGCTGGATTTTGGCCCTGGCTTAAAATTTTAGGATATGTGGCTAGACACCAAAAGCATTAGATGGCTGTATCGTAGAGCCACGGAATTATTTTGTGACCTTGGCCAAATCCCTCGGTACCTCCATCGCCGCGTTATTTTAATTTCCTTTCTCTGTGATGATAAGCTTGTCTCTTCCCGCTGGGCGCGTGGCTCGGTTGGGTGCACGGAGTCTGGGTCAATGAAGGACAGCACCAAGCTGGGGGACAGTGTGCCCAAAGGATCCCCCCTATAGTTGAAGCAGTTCTTCCATGAAGTGGCTGCGGTAGGGGTGAGGCCCTGGGAAAAGCAGCCAGCAGGTTGCCAGTCCTTGCTCCATGGGCATGGCTGGGTCTCCGGCTGAAAGCAGCCCGTCGCCAGCCAGCAAGGAAGGTGGCCTCGTCGGCTCCCGAATTAGGGTGCATGAGCTCAGCTGGTGACGACTTCCCGCCTGCGGGAGCCGGGCCCGGGATTCCTGGCTGCTTGCTCACCCTGCAGCGGCGGTGAGCCGCTCTTGGAGCATCCCAGGAAAGATGGACTGGGACTGGGGGGCAGATGAGTAATGCTGGGCTTGGGAGGTCCGGGGGAGGCCCCATTGTGAGAGGTTTGTTCCATATGTGGTTTGTGTTCAGAAGGCCGTTAATTGAGAAATGAGTCAAAGTTGGGAGGATCGGAGCCCTGACCTTGGTGCGGGGCACTCGCAAGTGTGGGGGTTGCAACATCGACTCCTGTAGAGGGGGTTGGCCCCCATGGCCCGGAGGAGGGACCGGAGCCTGCAAACACGCTCCCCATAAACTCTGCTTCTTTAGCATTTGTCCCTCTGGCTGTGCTGCCAACCCGCCTCGAAGGGCACCTTACTTCTGGTTACAGACCAGTTTGAAGGGGAAAAGGGGATCAAAACTCCTTGGGGACAGCACCAGCACTTTGTCAGCTGAGCTGGCAGTTGGGGCAGAAGTGCTCTGGCTGGGTGAAGGAGGCTGGAGGTGGGTGTCTGCCAGAGGAAAGGGGGTGTCTGTGCAGGGCTTGCCTGAAGAGGAACATGTGCCTGGTGAGTTTGGGGGAAGGACCCCACTCAGCGTTAGGTGCCGCACAAACCCACAGAGCCCTGGCTCAGAATTAGTTGAACTCCACGGTGCAACTGTAATACAAACAGTAAATAAAATATGTGGTTAATCTTTCTTTCGTGGGCGTATAAAGCGCTTACCTCCCCTTCCCCCCGTGAGATGTTTTCTCCTTTGTTTCCTGTTTTTGTAGCGCTTAAAGAGGAGAGGGGGGGAAGAAAAGCCAACAAGGCACCCTCTTTTCTTTTTTTTGTTTTTTTTTTCTTTTTTTTCTGCTTTATTTTTTTTCATTTTGTTTGTGTCAAGGTCTCAAAATGAAACATGTTTTCTTCCATCTTTGCCTTTGCTGCTCCTTGTGCCTCCCACCTGCATGGGGGAACCTGCTTCTAAGGCTGAAAAAGAAAGTTGCTCCAGTGCAAGCTTGATGTGTTGCTTTTTATTTTTTCTCCATCCAAAAAGGGGAAACTACATTGCTGGGATTGGAGAATAGGTAAGAAGTCGGCAATCAGAGAAAGAGTCTCACGTGCGGGGTATTACCCTGTGGTTGCCCTGTCTTTGTGTGGGACATGGTTGATTGAGGCCAGGTACATCCGAACTTGCTCAGAAGTTTCCCAGCAGCCTGTCCTCAGCTAGAGGTGCCACCAGTGGAAAACGGCTTGGGTAGAGAGGCTCTGCTTCTGTTTTGTTTAGGGAGGAGGAAATAGATTTTTCCCTGTAACCTAACTTCTTAGAAATCCTTTCACATTATGAAGATCTCTGGTGGCTTTGAACATTAAGTGGGAGAAAATGCATTGTGGTACTGAGACCTGGAGGAAAACATTGTGAATCCTCCTGCAGGTGTGTGGGAACAGCATCCAACACTGTCCATGGAGCAGTGTATGTTCAGCAAATCCAGGGGACAGGGACTGCGCCATTGAGTCCAACTGCAACTCAGTGGGTTTGGGCTTTCTTTCTTGGCAGCCCCCCACATAAGGCCAACTCACATGCTTTCTATATTATGAGAATGAGGAAAGGTGAATGCTTGATAGGAGCATAGGGAGAGATGGATCTCAAGTCTGTACCAGAAACTCTGGTTCTTTGCCAGCTTTGGCCACCACCAAGACCCGCGTGGCATCCCCATGCTGCCATCTGTGCCAGGGATGTTTTGCTGGGACCAAGGGAGTCCCACCAGTGGGGAAGCTTGGTATCAGCTTCACTGCCAGGCTTCTGGCATGAGCTGCTCTGGGTTGTTCTACTCTGAAACAGGTTTGGTAACTTGTGATGGACTGGATTTTTACAGGCTTACTTATTTTCCAGATGACTTGTTTATGAGGAGCACGGCACGCAGCTCACTGCAGGCATTGTGAGTGCAAGTGCCCAAGTGCTTGAGTGCTAATTTAGCTCTCGTGGCTGTAGGTGGTGTGGCTGGTGCCTGGCAGGAGTTTGCTGTGCCACTCTTTGAGCATACCTGATCCCCAGACAACTTTGCAGCAGATTTTACAAAGCAGGAGTAAGTAAATGCAGCTTCTCCCTGCACCCTCCATCTGAACTTTCACCAGCACCCCAGAGCTGAACTGCCAGCCCAGCCCAAGGGTTAGGTCAGCCTAAACCAGGTCTGTCTGTCTCTGGCTTTGCTTATGCCCTAATTCCTGCCCAGGGGCCTCAGGAATATGGCACTGTGCTCCTAAATGTGGCTGATCATTGTGCCCTGGGATGCTGTCAGTTGGTCAAGCTGCCATGATGAGCACTGACTTCATGGCCCTTGGGCAGTGGCAGAAATCCCAGCACCACCTAGCCTGTCTCCCTAGCTCCGTGCCACTCACCACATCAATCTGTCAGGCTTTGCTGCTCTGTGTTGTCAGGGGCAGCAGATTTCAGTTCAGGCCGTAGCAGCCTGAGCTGCCCTACAGAAGTCTGGGGGGGCTGAGCCATCCTGCTGCAAACCCCTCTGGGTTTGCTGGCCAAGCAGCAGTGGGTATCTTGGCAGTCCCAGATCTTTGGCTGAACTGGAGCAGTCTCCTGCCTCTGCAGGGTTTGGATTAAGGGCTTTTCCCCGCTGCTTTCCTGCTAAGCTTGAGCATTTTCTGTGCCCTTAGCCCATCAGGTTGCCAGTGGTTGGTTGCTCCAGACCTGCAGCTGCAAGTCTTTTGTGTAGAGTCAATCCGAGAAGTGACAGCAGAGATGGAGGATGCTGGGAGGCAGCCTGGTGGTTGGGTGGGAGAGAGGAGACTTGTGTGGAGGGGACAGCCTTGGTAAAGGAATAGGACTGGGGCTGCTGTGAGAATGCTCTCTTCCCATAGGGGACAATGCAGTGTGGATGGGAGCTGTCGGAGAGTGAGGTGGAAAGAGAGATAAGGAAAAGTTCAGCTGAGGACCTTGAGCTGCTTTGCAAGCAATAGCAACAAAATAGAGCCCAGGCTTACACCCCTGCTCATCAGACTGCCCTGGCCTACCTAGAGCTTCCCACCTTGAAGCCCTCCCTCAGCAGTGACTTCAAATGAGCCCCTGAGACAGAGGTGTCGTGGTCTGGTCTCTGAACTAGGAAGTCTAAGCCTAGCTTTGTCTGGTGACGAAGGCATAATGAACTTAGCCCAGACCTTTGTTTAATCTAAATCTATCGTGTGATACTTATGTGAGCATCATGTGTCTGCTGGCATGGAGGTGATCAGCGTGCCGTTCTCCTCAAGCCCATGAGCAAGATGGAGAGGGAGAAGTAGGAGAGACAGGAACTGCAGTGGGACACCATGGACTTCTCTCCACCCCTCAGCCTTGTGCCTGACACGTGGGAGTCTGGGTGAGTCCTTTAAGGAATGCGAAATCCCAGGACTGTCCTTCCCTTCTTCTCCCCTCCCCTTGCCCCAACAAAGCACTGTTCTCAAGGTCTCCTGTGTGCTCATCCAGGCCTGGTCCTGCCAGAGGGGCATCCACAGCCTCTCTGCTGCTTTGGTCTTTGCCTTTGGAGCCAAGGATTTGCCTCTGTCCCCATCTGAGCAGGAGAAGCAGAAGAGGGGCTGGCGAAGGGGGTGGGAGGAGAAGGCAGATTTCCATGTCTCACAAAGGGCACAAGCGATCAGATTCGTGCAACTGCCCAAGAATAAAGAGGCTCTTACAGTGCTGGCTGCCCTGACCTCTCTCCTCTCTGCTCCAGAGGACAGCGTGTGACCACACAGGGATTTCTTAGCTGTACTTGGGAGGCGGGCAGCAGGTTTTCTATACCCAGATCTGTCTGCAGCTTGCCTTGCAGCATATTGGCCTATTTTTTGCTCATTACCTATCTGTTTACTGGAAATCTTAGTACATGGTGATAATTTCTTCTTTTCTTCTCTTTAATTTTATGTAATTGTTTGGGGTTTTTTTTTTTCAATCTGACACTGAAATGGGGCTGAGAGCAGCAGTGCTTCCAGAGCAGGGACAAAAGTAACCAGGAAACACAGGGCAAGAGAGGAGGGATCGACACCGAAACAATGAAATAGCCAAGCAAGGAAAGACTGAATGCTCAATAGCACAAGCCTTTGCAGAAATGCCTGGCTAGTGCAGCATTTTATAATCAGCTTCTGTGCAGGGCTGGCCTGCAACAGTAGTGTGATGGGGGAGGAATGCTTTGAATTAGCTGGATGCCAGAATTAATTCTGTCAGAATTCAAATGTACATGTATGTACGGATTTATAAATAAACACTTGGAGCAGGATTCTGCTTTGCCACGCAGGCTCCAGGGCAGAATCTGGTCTGGCCTGGCTTTTTTGCTTTTAAAAGAAAGAAAATGCTGTGGATCTGGGCTAGGTTCTGGTGACTTTGTCAACTTCTTGCATTTATCAACAGCCTGTAGGCTGAGGAGATGCTGGTTGGGTTGAAGTAAGGGGGATGGCACAGAAGACTCAGAGCTGCTGAGCTTGCTTGTAGTGATAGCCAAATTTCTGCAATGAACCTCTGTTTGCTGGAAGAGAAGGTGAGGCAGATGCTGGGGAATTGGTGGGGAGATGTGAAACGTGCCAGGGATGTCCTGCTCTTCCCTTTCTTCCACGGATGGACAGAGGGAGCCACCCCTCCTTTTCCTGGGAGGGCTATACCCAGCATACTTGGGAGTGGGAGGAAGAGATGTCTGGTCCCAAATATGGAGGGAGAGATGGTTATTCACAGGGATGAGACTCTGGATGCATGCAAAAGTTTTTACATATGTCCCCCAGATGAACTCAGGGAAGAGGTTCCTAGTCCCAGATCCTTTCTGATAAGGACAGCTTCAGCCTGTTCTCACCAGAGCGTTGTGGTTGTCCCTCTTCTGTCTTATGATTCTCTTGTGATGGTAACATGAGCAGAAGTTTCCAGCTCAGCGCAGTGCCCTGCACTCTGCAGCAGTGCCATTGCACTCCAAATCATCTTTTTGATGGGATGATGTACCAGAACTGTTAAAAAAAAAAATACAAATTAATTTAATTTCTCTGTTTCTTCTCTTCCCCCTACCTGTCCTTTTTCAATTTCTTGCTGTGTAGATGCTTTGACTGGGGGGGCTGTCTCTGGAGTGGGCTGGGAAGAGCTGAGCTGTGGATGGCTCCAGATGAGGCAGTTGGCAGGGAGTGATGTTCCGGATGGCTGTGTCTCTCTGAAATATGAGTAAACATTGTCAGAGCAGCCGACTGTGTGATCTGGGGCTTTGGGAGGGCTGATCTGCCTTTTCTTCCCTCCACCCATCTCTCCCTGTTCAGGATCCCCTATTTGCTTGGCATCACCCAGTTCTCTTCTCCTGCCTGGGTGACCTGGAAGGTTCATCCTAGAGCTGTAGCTTTGGAGAAAGGGAAGGAAAATCCCACATGTCCTAATGGAGGCAGTGTTTTCCCTTGCCATATGACAGCTTAATCTAAACCCTCATTTGAGCCAGTTATTGTGTGGCTTTAAAACCCTGTCCCCTGGAAACGAGTCTCCCACCCCCTTCCCTCCCAGTCAATCCTGGTCGGTGGAGCCGAGCTGCGGGGTTTGGTGCTGGGCCACACGCAGACAGATCGATCACACTGGGGGGTGGGTTGGTATTTCTGTGGCAATGGCTTTTATTGCTGGTTGCGGTTGTTGGGTTGTTGGTGAGTCGGGGGGGTTGGCGTGCACTGTAATGGGCTTGTGCGTGTGGCAAGGGGAGAGAGAGGGTAATGTGATTGCATCCTTCTGCTCATTATCCTCTTGCTAGAAGGGGGGGCCGCATCCCTCTCCCCATCTGAATCCATGTGGAGCTGCCGCCTCTGCGGTGGGAGCAGGTTTTCCCTGCAGGTGAACTCCTCTGCGCTCAGACAAAGGGCTGGGGGTGCCGGTGCCTCCCTTTGTTCTTTTCCTGTCCTGGTGCACCCGCCTCTGACGGCAAAAAGCCCCTTGAAGCGTGCCTCTCAAATGGATGGAGCGGAATAAATGTGCTGCGAGATCTCTGTCCCCCTCACAGACCCTTTGGGGACAGTGCGGGGGGGTGCTGCGCTCCCCCTTCCCTCTGGTATTGTGCTAGCCCCTTAGTGATGGGGGTGGCCAGATCCAGGAGGGAATTACTGCAGCTCTCCTGCCACAGCTGCACTGTTGTGGCTGGGTGGCTGAGGCCTGCGAGCTCTGTTTTGGTCAGAGGTAGTTTGGTTGTAGGGGGTGGGGATGGAGCCTGCCCTCATCAAGGGAATGGGAGCACATCTGGGAGCTGTTTTTCTGCCTCTGCCTGCTGGCATGCTGCACAACAGGGCATCTGGGCAGGGAGCTGGAAATAGTGCCTGGTGTGAAGGGCACCCCAAATGCACTTCCCAAGCATGTAAGCCTAGCAGGTAAAACCAAGGCCCGTCCTTCAGCTAAGGCATTTGTAGCTTTCTACTTAGAACCGGTGAGAAAAAGATCATTTTAATCTCTGCAACAACATAAAGTCTGGATGGGGAAGTCAGCATATTACCCTAAATTAGAGGTAAGTAGAGGTGGGGAGACCTGCTAGGAGTCAGGAAGTCCATGGCAGTGTGGGGAAGCTGTAGCTTTCTTTGCTGATGGTGGTACCATGCCAGCATGTGGACCCTGCTAGCTTCCCCCATCCAGGCACTTCCTCCCCTGGTACTCCCCAGTGCTAGTTCCTGCTACAATCTATGAATGCACATGGTATTAATCTCCATTTACCAAAGTGCTTTTCAGCAATATGGTAAAGTATAACAACATGAAGAACAAAAACTAAACCTTCCTCTATGCATTAAAACTGCCCACTGGAGCCTTCCTCAGGAAATACTCCTCCTTCCCTAAACATAAGGCTCCTGGCTTTGCAGGAGAGAGAGACAGGAGGCATTTGAAAAGACAGCCTTCGTGTACGTGCTGCATCCAGTAACTGTTGACAAAAGCATTTGAGGAAAACCTTGTGCTTCCCAAACAGTGGAGGCTGGGACCGTCTGTCAGTTTGGGTGGGGGATGGAGGTATCCAGGGGAAAGGGAACTTGTCAGCCCATCTCCTCTGGGTCTGGTGGAGGGACCAGGCATTGACGTTTTGAAGGTCAAGCAGAAGTCACAAGCTGACCCTATGGCAGCTGTACTGGCTGGCAGGTAAGGGGAAGCCACCACAAAACCACAATAGCTGCCTGTTTTTTCTGTGGGTACAGTCTCACCAGGGAGTGAGGAGCTACTGCTGTTGGTCCCTTCTGCTCTAGAAAATGGCAGTGGGTCACAGCTAGAAATGGCTTCTCCGGTTGTATGCTGACTGCTGGTGCTGCTCCCCTGGTCCCTGTGCAGTTCTCAGCACATCCCATAACATTTGTGTCTCCACCACATCCTCTTTGAAAGAGGATAATGAAACTGAAAGGGGGAAGCAGGGCACACTAGAGGCACCTTGGACTGCCAGGCTTGAGAAAACAATGCTGGTCTGCCAGAGACCTGAGGAGCTGGATTTTTGAGTCAGAAAATGAAATGCCAGGTAGGCAGAGAGTGAAAGGCACCTTATGTGAGGGTGGAAACTGGGCATCAAATACGGTTCATGTGAATCAGCAGGACTGGAGTTGTGCAGAACAGTTCCCCTGGCTCCCTGGAAGGATGAAGCTGACTGGGGTCTGAGATGTCGAGCTCTGATGGCTGAGTCAAACCTGGAAGATAAATGATACTTCAGGGGCCTGAGATCAATAATGTCAAAGGCTGGTCCATAATCGGGTGAGATAAAAAACCAATGACAGGCCTTCTCCTAGGAGCAGAAGTCAGCATGTTGAAGGAGAGCAGCAAGGTTTGCTCCTTTAAAGTTATTCCCTGGCGGTGCCCACATCCAAAATCCACCTTCCCTGGCTGCCCTCCGCAATATCAGTGATTTTCAGTCAACATCGACCACATCCTGCAGGTCCCCTGCAGCCGAGCCCTTCTCACTGGTCCCTGTGCAGCTAGTCCAGAATGTCCTTGAGAGAGTGGCTGAGTTGGAGACAAAAGCAATGCAGTCCGGTGCTGGCCACCAGCCTCCTTCACTACCTGGGGGTGAGCTGGGACTGCAGGAGGTAGAGGAGGAGAGGAGATGCTGAAGCAGGAGATCATATTGATGCTGTGGGTACCATGATACACTATGTTTTGCAAAGATGCTTGGCTTTGGGGAGCATACTGGGGAGAGGAGTTTGGGAAATGAGGGCTGCTGATTACTCTTGCCTTTGGTCCTCAGTACATTATTTTTATCTGTATTTATCAATTAATGCGTACCATGAGTATTTAGCCACCCATGAGCCATGAGGAGACAGGTGGGGTGCATGCTCACACCAATTTTGGGGGTGCTGATGTTAGATCTTGTCGTATGTTTTTTTTTTTGAAAATGTTTTTTATGAAATGTTTTTTTCTCCTGGTTGGGTGCTCAGCAGGGAGCTGTGTCCCCTGGTTGGCAACAGCCACAGCCTGGCATGAAGAAAATGGAACTTATTTATTTGCAGGAGCAAATTAAAATAAACTTGAGTCCCTTATTTTCGGTACATTCTTAAAGGGGTGCACAAGGTGCAGGGCAGGGCCGTGCTGTGGCTTCTGTGAAGGGCACTGGGAAATAACGATGTTGCCTCTCTTTCCTGGGTGCAAGGGCAATTGAAGTAGAAGGGGCCATGTTGCCTCTTGCTGCTGCCCCTTTTGCATACACAAGGAGCTGTAGATGCTGTTTGCCTTTGCCCCAGGCTCCTCTTCCCCTTCCTCCCCACTCCCCCACCCCTTCCCCGCCAGGAAGCCTGGCCTTTGTGTGAAGTGATGCCTCCTGACATCAGCCGGGCGCACAATTTCCTCTGCAGTGGGGAGGGTGTGTGGGCAAGGAGAGGGGTACCATGTTCCCCAGGGGGTGACGTATGGTCTGGTCTTGCTGGAGCACAGGGTGACAGCACTCCCAGGGTGGCTGTGTGTCCATCTGGGATGCTGTGGGGAAGTGGCTATCCCTGGCTTTATTGGTATGGTGATTCAGTGGAGCTTTGCCTGCTTGTGCTGTTCTGCCTGAAAACACCACTCCAGTGTGTTGCTTTTTGCTGCCTAAGACTCTGATTGCTTCAGTGGCATCTTTACGGGACCCCTCGAGGGATGCATTGTTGGGCTTTATGTAGCTGAAGTTTCACCAGCACTGGATGCAGGGTCTTGCTCTGGGGTTGGCATCGCAGTGCCATGGAGCAGAGGTGGGGGGGCTCAACAGCAAAGCAGGAGCAGGGCTGATATCTCCTGCATGCTAGGGCTGCACCAGAGCTCTGGGAGCACCATGCTGTCCATGAGGCACATCACTTCAGAAAGAGCAGGTTGCAGGTCAGCTGCGAGGGGATTTGCAGGGTGTGGGCTCTTGGCCTCTCCTTGGAAAGGGGCAAGTGCAACACATAGGAATGGCCAAGTGCCTGCCAACAAGAAGCCATGGCTGGCACCTTGCCAGGAGTTTGGGGTCCTTGCATCGCTTTAATTTGAGATGTGTCTACTGGGGGATGGCATTTCGCAGTTGTCTGGCTGGAAACTACAGGTCCCAGCATGCTCCCTCACGTGCCATCCAGAGGGAGTGGGGTACCACGGGGATCGTAGTCTCAGTGCTTGCCACTTTGGGGTTTTGCTGTAACTGGGATGGGCTCTGATTCAGCATTGCTGAGCAGAGATGGGCCATGAGACATGGGACTGGTCCCTGCCTCCTGTTTTCCTATCCTTCTGCCACCCACTTGCTCAATGCAAGACCATGTTGGCCTTTTTATGTCACCAGGCTGGGGAGGGGATCTGGCCCTATTCTTAATCATTTGCAACGTAAATATTTTGGTCCTGAGTACGTTGCTGGGAGCTGGGTGTCACGTTGAAGAGCGTGATTCATTCATGCTGTTGCTGCTTGGAGCACAATGAGGCAGCCTTGGGACCCGTCCCAAAGATTTCCTGTGATCGCGGCTGGTGGGGAATTTGGGACGTCACGTTCAAGTAAGTCAGAGCCCTTTTTGCACAATACCTGCAAGCCAGGAGTACTGTGCCATGCCTAGTGTATTTGGGATTTGCTATCCCCAAAATGTGGTCATTGTGGGTGGCTTGCATTTCCAGAGGGAGAAATAATGAAGAGCAAGGCTGAGCTCCAGTTCTTGCCTTCTCCAGCTGCTGGTATGCAGAAAAGGTTGCAAGGTGTAGGCTTTCTGCCTGGTCCCAGCCAGCCTAAGAAATAAAGGTACAAAGCAATGCAAGTTGAAAACCTGCCTCACATTAAGGAGACTCAGGCAGAGTTTCTCCAGTTGGACCAGAGCATCCTTGTGTGTTTTAGAGGGATGCTGGACAACCTGAGGTGAGATGCTGAGCAGATGGGCTGAAGCAGTGGAAGATGCCCCTTCATCCCATGCTTCCACTGGTGATGCTGTGCTGCCAGAAGGGACCTTTCCTGTCCCACTTTGGTCACTGGTGCAGGAGAGACTGCACCCTCCACCCCACGAGTGGTTCCCTCCATCCCCCCATGTGTCACTTTGTCCTCCCCATGCCGCTGAGAGCCAGGTGTGGGCAGCGCCCAGATTCGTTCTGGCATCCTTCATTAGACAGTGTTTGTTCATGCTGCATTTTTCTTTTTGCTGGCTTGTTTGGACATGCACTGGTACATTCACGGCACTCAGGCAGTAACGTGAGTCTCTTTCCCATTAGGAAAGGGGCCAGGATTTGGGGGGGCTGGGAGGGTGGCTTAAGCAGTAGTTTTTGAGATATTTCCTTCTGCTGCCACACCCTGCGTGAAAGAGCAATATCCGCGGCTTCAGCTGCTATCGCAAGGCTCTGAACGTCTCTCTTTTAATATAGATTGGTATCATTTTGCATTTTAAAGTAAAAACACGCTGCAAGCTGCAGACAGCTGTCGGTTGGCAGCTTTGTTTGAACATCTGGTATTGCTGGGCTGCTGTTCAGCGCGATCTAACTATGGGATTCATAAAGATTATAATCCGGGCTTTCAGATTCTCAACAACCACCTCACCAAAAAAAAGAATTGGGAAGAGAAAAAAACCCAGCAGAGAGGCAGTGGAGGGTCCTTGGTGTTCAACAGACTGTGGTAGTGGTCACTGGGGTGGATGGACTTGCTGTACGTTTCCTTGGCTGCCCGCAGGTGCTGACAGGCTGCTTCCAGCCTGCAAAATGCCAGGCACTGGGGAGCTGTAGAAGTGCGAAGTCTTTTCCCCCCTCCTGTTTTTTCCAGCTTGTGTGCTGAATCTGGTCTCATACTCCTCTGGGTGGTGTCTGGCGCTGGTGAGCTGAAGCAGCAGATTCTGCTGTGGCTTTCAGTAGATGTTTGTAACAGTTGTCTGCAGCAAGAGGACTTGTTCTTTTTCTTTAAAGTAAGTGATGGAGGAGCCAAGGCTCACAGTAAACATCTTGGCATGTCAAAACCTCATTTCCAAGAGAAATTGAGTCCGCTTTTCTTGAAGCAACTAAAAGGTTGAGATAGCCACCTCTGTAAGCCCCATCCATCCTTCTGCGAGTCAGGCACTTTCCTTGGCACCTTTGAGAATTAAGCGACCTCTAAGCCCCTAACGAGTTTTATAAATCTTGTTACTTGATCTGCATTTTTGCAAAGCTCTTTGAATCCAGCCTATTGGCGCATAAGTCACCTTGACTTTCCTCAAGGCTTTGACTCCCAATTCACTTTCAGGCTCCATTTGTCAGTTGAAGGTGCACAAAAACGTCCCCCTTATCTTTATTAGAGAAAAAAAAAAAGCTGCCTGGAGAAATGTAGCTGCACTCTAGTTGGTGCAGGCCAGTAATAGAGGTGCATATAAACCTGTTCTGCCCGTGTTTGTGTTGATTTAACTTACCAGTACAAATTAAAATAGCCTTGAGCAGTTGGAAGTTTAACTAGATCAGTTGGGAGGAAAAAAAAATCATGGCCTTTAAATCAAAGGAGGGTTTTCTTTCTAGTGCTGCCTGAATCTGCAGAGGTGCTTTGTGCACCTGGACCCCTTGTCTTTGGCTCGCCAAATGAGACACTGATGGGACACATGGCTGCAGGTCATTGCTAGTGGTCTCATGGCCAGGACGTGGGTGCACGTGGGTATTGCTGCTGCTGCTGCTGCTCTGTTCCTCACAAGTATCCGAGTTCCCCACAAAACCTGTTTATGCTTCCAGATCTTCATGCTAGGCTCCCTCCAGAGCAGAAACTAGAAATCAGAGGGGTGGGAAACCAAAGGGGCTGTTGTTCAGAGCTCAGGGCGTCCCATGGCAGGACTCAGTCGTGTGGGTGCAGAGTGGAAGTCTTTGGGCCGGGGAGAGGCTGCTCAGCCTGCAGTGGGAGCAAGGGTGGAAGAGGCTGGCTGTGTTTCACCCCTGCAGGGGGAAGGCTCTGAGATCACACAGGCCAGCTGGATCTTGAATCCAAATGTTTATTTGGAAGGGGGAGTGAGGGTTTCTCAGTTTTGCAGGGCTTGCAGATGGGGGTAGGTTTGCTGCCAAGCAATAGGATGGGCCTTTATGGGATGGCTCCTTTGTAAGGCAAGACATTCCCCCAGCCACAGTTTGGGGACAACTGGCTGAGACCCTGAGATTTTGTCACACTGGGAAGATATTGGAATTCAACAGAGCTAGACAAGACTGGGACAGCAGCAGATCGAGGCAGAATTGGGGGTGCTGCCAAAGCCTGTTGAATTTTTTAGGGGGGTTGTGGAAGAAGCAACTGAGAAATGATATATCAGAGCAAAAGGACTTGTGTGAGGAGCAGGACTTTGTGATTCAGCTGAGCTTCAGCACTGAGTGGTCTCCTTTTGCTGCCCAGACTGCCACCACTGGAGCTGGCAGAGAGCTTCTGTGAGCCAGCTGAGGGAGATGATCCCACCAAAGACAGACTGCTCTTTTTTTTTCTGGATGAATTTTTTATCTGTATCTGTGGTTGGGAAGGGGCAGATGTATGAAAAGAGACATGAGGGAGAAAAAGATGGTAAGGCCCCCCTAATGTCCATATAAATTGATTGAAGCATTTGAGAAACCACAAGCACAGAGTGTGCTGAAGGCAGAAAGGGCAGGACTTATTACATGATCCTTTAGGCTCTGAAAAACTGTGAAATCTGGTGAATCCCACTCAATACAGTTACAGGCCCCAGATTTTATTTTCTGGCATGGCAAGGATGAAGCACAAGGCAGCGCTGGTCATGGGGACCAGTTGTGCTCCAGGTGTTGGTGTCAGTCTGAGCTCCCAAGTGGCTGGAAACAGTTGTTCAAGGCAATTGGGTCTGGGTGTCTGAAACTTTCTGGATATCAGAAGCTCCGCACTTTCCCTGCAGTGTCCCAGTACTGGTGCTCCTAAGTTGGTTACTCAAAGTGCTTTTGGTGCTAGGCAGGGCAGGTTTGTGCCAGGGCCTGCAGCCAGAGCCCTGTGCTGGAGATGGTTCAGAAGAAGGGTGAATTTTGGCATTAATTTATAAGCAGCCCCAAACCTGTACAATTTCCCCCTAAAACTGAAAGAGGTGGGGAAAAGAGCTCCTCCTCTGCATCCCTGAGGGTGAAGAAGATGCAGACCTTGTCCATAAACACAGAGCAGAGCCCTGTGACTCTTCCTGGCTCTCCTTGCTCCCAGACAAAGGTGGCCTGTACTGTCCTCCGTCCAAAAGCTGGCTGGGGTGGACTGTTGGCCAGTGTTTGCACACAGGCCTGGTTGGGGATCTCTTCTTCCTCCCTTCCCAGCAGAAAGAAAAGAAATTTCTTGAGTTCATCACTGCCCTGAGGGCCTGGTCACACCTGCAGCTGCAGCCCTCAGAGGTGTTCTTTCCATCTTGCTCCTGCACCACCCAAATGCATCTGCTGTCCCTGTGGCACTGGGACAGTAGTGTGGGGCATTTGCCCAGATAGGATGCTGTCTCTCCTGGCAGATATGGGGCAGGAAGTGGCTCTACTGGCCAAAGGCATGGTCACTAGTGAGGTTCCCCAAGGCTCAGTTTTGGGACCAGTCTTGTTTAATACTAGGAAGGCTTCACAGAGAGATCTCGACAGGCTGAATCAATGGGCTAAGGCCAGTTGTATGAGGTTCAGCAAAGTGAAGTGCTGGATCCTGCACTTGGATCACAACAACCCCACACAGTGCTACAGGCTGCGGGGACAGAGTGGCTGGAAGGCTGCCCAGCAGAAATGGACCTCAGGATCATGAGCCAGCAATTGTCCAGGTGGCCAAGAAGACCAGTGGTATCCTGGCTTGTATAGCAGTACCGTGGCCAGCAGGACCAGGACTGTGATCATCCCCCTGTACTCAGCACAGCCCCTCAAAGTCCATGTTCAGTTTTGGACCACTCACTACAAGAAAATCATTGAGGTGCTGGAGCGAGTCTGGAGAAGGGCAACAGAGCTGGGAAAGGGCCTGGAGCACAGGTTGTATGAGGAGTGGCTGAGGGAGCTGGGGATGGTTAGCCTGGAGAAAAGGAGGCTCAGGGGAGACCTTACCACTCTCTACAGCTGCCTGAGAGGAAGGTGTAGCAAGGTGTGGGTGGGCCTCTTCTTGCAGACAACAAGCGACGAGATGAGGACAAGCTTCAAGCTGTGCTAGGGAGGGTTCATATTGGGCATCAGGAAGAATGTCTTCACTGAAAGGGAGGTTAAGCATTAAAATGGTCTGCCCAGGGAGATCATGGAGTCACCATCCCTGGAAGTGTTCAAGAGATGACTGGACATGGCTATTAGTGCTACTGATTTAGTTGACAAGATGGTATTCAGTCAAAGGTTGAATTCAGTGATCTTGGAGGTGTTTTCCAATCTTAATGATTTTATGATTCCATGATTCTATCACCAAGGCTCATCTTTGTCCTGTGGAGCCAGTAGCATCAGTCATGACTTGCCTGGCTGCCTGCCCGGCATGCAAACTAGCTTCTTGTCCTGGTATTCATCTTCCTGGTGCATTTCCAGCTCCTTTTTTCCTCTTCTGCACATGTTGTGAGTGAGTCTTGAGCCCCAGGTCTGGCAGAGGCAGTTTGCCCTGCTTTCACTGCCTCTTGTTGTACTTTGCATAGAGGGAGCCTCTGTTTCGAGGGGTACATCACCCATACTTGACACCCAGTACTCCTTCCAGGAAGAAGTAGGCTCCAGAAGGCTTCTTCCTCCAAGACTTGCAGGGCTGCTGGTAGAGAGGTGATGTGTCTCCAGCCACTGGCCTCGTCTCTCTGCTTCTTAATCTCCCTTATCCTCCTTTTCCACTTGAAGCAAATCTTCGTCCCTATTCCAATGACACTGACAGCAGTGTCAGCTGGGCTGTGGCTTGAAGTTGGTGTCCAAAAACCATAGGTAGAGCCCCAGCTTCTTTCCCCCATTTCTGTGAGAGGCACAGCATGAAGTAACCCCATGGCTGCGATGAGCAGGGGAATGCACAGAGGCCCAGGAAGGCGAATTAGCATCCTCAGGATCTTCCTGAAGGTCACTTTCTGACAGAGAATAGGTCCCCATTTCCTGGCCTGCAGAAATCCTGCTGCTGGCCCCATGAAACACAATGCCTTGTATTTTCTCTTTATTAACAAGTTCTTCCTTTCTGCTGGGTGTAAACAAGGGAAAGAGCTGTCCCAGGCTGCAGGCACTGGGACAGCCCTGTGGTGGTCCAGGATCTGCTCTGGTACAGGCACGTGCAGAGAAGCGTGGTCTGCCATGCACACTGTGCTGGGATGCTCCAGGAGACAGGTCCAACCTGGTCCTGCTAAGCACTCATGAGTCATGGCTCCATGGGAGCATCCAGCTGCTGTGTGCCAGTGGTGCTGCATGGATGCCCTGTGCTGGGGTGGGCACAGGAGGTGGGACACAGGGCTGTGCCTGTGGGGTAGCCAGTGGAGGGGGTCTAAGCCTGCTGGTTTCTTCTCCAGGGAAGGCTCAGAGGCCAGGCACAGGTCTCACAGGGTGATGTGGATAAGCAGGAGGCATCTTCACCCACTCCAGCATGAGAACAGGCTGGAGAGCTGCTCTTGCAAGAGGCACTGTACATCCTGTTCCCCCAGGCTGGTGCTGACTATTTCGCCTTCAGCCCCTTTCTACAAAGCACCAGCTCTCCCGGTGCCCAGGGGTCCCTCAGTGCTGGGAAAGGGGGTCTCTTTGGTGCCTTTTCACTGCATGGCTGCTGCTTCCATCCCTTCCTAGCAAGGGCAGCTATTAATATCTCAGGCTGTTCCCCTCCCCTCTTCCTTCCCCTGTTGAGGATAAACCAGCCTGATCTCTGCACAGGGAGCACTGTGAGAAAAGCCAAAGCCTGGAGCACTGTGTGTACTCTGGGCTGGCCAGGGGAGGCAAGACCTCATGCTCTGGCTGGAGACCTTCCCTTCTGCCTGGTGCTTACTGTAAATGTGTGCAAGATGAAACCCCAACCAGAAAGCATTTCCTTCCTGCCCCTTTAAGTGGATCAGCCTCCTGCAAGTGTTGCGAGGGCTGTGGGGAGTTCGGAAGGGCTGGTTTTGCCTGGGTCTGGTCAGCAGGAGGCCACCAGCAGGGTGGGAGGGATGCTCCAGGGGGCTTTGGCTGTGGCAGTGCTCTGTGCATTATCTCATAATTTGAGATGCTGTTTTTGGGGGCACTAGGGTGCTGTGCCCCAGATGTGCACAGTGTCAAGGTTCTGATGTGTTAGCAGGTGGGGTGACACTTTCAGGAGGGATGAAAATAGCTCATCGTGTGGGTTTTTCTCAGAAAACGGTCCAGCTGACAGTGGAGCGGGGCTGGGGAGAGGGAAGCCTGCGTGTGGGAGGTCTGGGGAGGCGAAAGGTTGTGCTTGCCTCCTTGGTCCAGGGCTTTTGGTGCATTAAAATTCAGTCACTGTGACTTCAGGCCCGTCTCCAGCAACGTGCTGGGACATGTGTCTCAATGGGGGCTCTTGATCCCGGTCCCTGGGCTGAGCTGCAGGTGTCTGGAGCCATTCCCGCAACAGGCATCTGCCCTTTGCAGCTTCCTCGCTCCGGTTCCACCTTCCTCCTCCTCCTCAGCCTTCCTGCCCCTCATGCTCCAAGCTGCTCCCTCCGTTCTGGCTTTCCGGTGACTGCAAACAATGTCCTTATTCACTCAGTGGCTGGGATTTGGCGGCGAGGGGAAGGCCTGGGCGCAGAGGAGGAGGAAGGAGAGAGGCAGAGAAGTGAGTGTGCCTGTCCTGGGCCAGCTGTCCAGCTGTGGTTTAAGGGTGCTCTGTGGGGCAGTCTGGCTCTCTGCTCCCCCAGTTTCCTACGGGAATGAGGGCTGTGCACTCTTGTGGTTTGTCCACCTGCCCTGCTGTAATACCCTCCAAACCCACAGACAGTTTTCAGCAGAGTTTATTGGGAATTAGCATCCTGCAAGCATCCCACAGGTCAGTGTGTGGGCACTCGGTTGCTCTTGCACGGTGAATGGCCCTGAAGGAAGCACGGTGCTTATTAGACATCAGAGAAGCTGCACAGGCTCCATTTGCCCTATGAACACAGTAAGGCTTTTCACTGCTCCAGCTCTTGTTTAAAACCAGAGTGGCTCAGCAGGTCATGGGGCACCGCTCTGCCTCTGGTGAAGCTGCCAGGCTCCTTCCTGATCCTGCTGGGAGTTGGGCAGGGGCTGGTGAGCACTCAAGCCCCCAGGGAAGGGGTGCCAGAGGCTTTCCCGTGCCAGCTCTCCCTGGGAGGCACACAAGGGCCCTGACCAACCTCAGAGAACACAAAACCTTGGAGCATGTCATGGGGCTTTACTGCCCCGATGCTGGCCCCGGGGCAATGAGCTTCTGGGGGCTGCAAAGGGGGGATGAGGGAAGTGCCAGGCTGCAGGCAGGGCCATAATCCACTGTTACTGTGGACTCAGCAGTGACCACGGGCTTAGCTCTGCCCTTTGGGGGAAGACAGTGTTGAGAGCAGCCTAAGACAAGTCAAGGGAGACATCTTGCCCACAGATTGCTCCCTTCCTAGGAGGTCTTGGGTGAGTGACCTCCTTCCTACACCTCAGTGCCCCAATTCACAGTGGGGGTTTTCCCAACTGCTTGAGCTGGACCCGTGTATGTAACACACCTGAGGCTTGTGGTGCTGCAGCCATGCAGTGGCTCTCGGATAAGAGGCATAGATGCCCTGTATCATCAGAGCTGTTAAACTCTTTATTACTATCTTCCTGTCTTGTGGCTGTAGGCATTTAATGTTTTTAGAAGTTCTCTGTTGGGACTGCCCTGTCCCCCAGCAGACATATCCCCATGCCCTGGCTGGCAGAGTGGATGGTGTCCCATGCTGGGATGGCCACTGGGAGCTGGGGTCAGCACAGAGTCTGTGGGGACTGACCAGGAGGTGCAGTAAGGTGCAGGTGGGGTGACTGTGGTTTCCCTGATGGTGGTTTCCTCCCAGCAAGTGCCATGGATAGTGATGGTCACCAAGCCTTCCCCCAGAACAATCCCACGGGGACCAGCTGTGTGCATCCTCCCTGCAATGAGACCTTGAAGTGCTTGCTTGGCTTCCTGCAGAGATGTCCCTCCAAGTAGTGTTTCACTCCCAGTGCATGACCATGGTACCCCAAACCCATCTGACTTGCCACAATGGCTGCTCAAGAATCACCCTCCTCTGCCTGCACGGGAGGAGCAAACCCTCGCTCCCGAAGGGAACTCAACGATAACATCCCCTCCTTTGTCCTTCCACCTTTGGTGGTCCAGCTCCCTTGCAGGGTTGATGCTCATGGTGTGTTTGTCAGCTCTCTGAATGGGCTCAGCCCTTTTGTACCCACGCTTCATTTTCTCCATGAGGAGGGGAGAGATTATGTTCATCTGCAGAATAAGCTGGTGTCCATGAACTCACCCTGTCTCACTGGGTCATGGTGGACAAGCCACTTACCCCAGCCACCAATTAATTTATTAATTAATGAGATGAATTCACTCTCAGCTGGTGTTGGAATAAGAAGCGTTTTTAGCATGCGTTTCGCAAACCGGCGACGTGTCTCGGAAAAGACAAACTGGGATCAGAGTTGCTCACAGCCTGGGAAGGGTGCCTGTACAGAGAGAGCCTTGGTTCTCCCAGCATCAAGGTCATGCATGAAATATGAGAAAATACCCTGAGAAATTCTGATCCTGGAGGAGGAGGAGTTCATAACTTCAGAAATGCCAGATTTGGGAGGGGATGGAAGGGGAAGGGATGTATTTTCCTTTTCAAAATACCTAAGGAATTCAGCCTGTGCTGCATAGACAAAGAGATTTCACCCCTTGGTGCCAGAAGGGGTAGTTCATACCCTTGTGTCTGGTTAAGGTTTTGTTGCCGTGGGTGAAAAGCCGTCCCATTCCACTGCAACCCCAGGCACATACAGTTTTTAAATCACCCTAAAATCAAGAGAATGGCTCAAATATAAGGTTTAAAGAAAGTGCTGCATGTCCTCTATTCTCTCTGATTTCTATGTTGGATTATGGTCACTTTTTCCAGCTATGAGGGGATAAGTATAAAAAGTTATTTTTACATATGTTTATATGTGTATTTCTGATTTCACATAATTGCATGACTCCTGGAGTGGAGCAGTCTGAAGTTTGTTACAAAACACAAAGGTTGGCAGCTCTGCCACGGCAGCTGCAGGGCGATGGTACGTGCATGTCCGGGGCTGTTTGGTGCCTCCCTCGGGGGTCCCTCACACCAGTGGGGCTGGCAGGGTGGTCTCTGCCTGCCTGGCATCTGCCACTGATAGGAAACCCTGCTTTCTCCTGCAAGATCATCCTGGCAGTGTCAGGGGGAAGTGTCTGCCTCGGGTATGTCACATATCTGATGGGTATGACGGAGTGGGATGGGGATTTGGCCTCTGTGCCCAGCAAGCTGTCAGCCTCGGATCCTTTGCTGTTTTTTACCCGCTCCTGTCCCAGCTGGCAGACAGGGTGAAGTCAGGCTGAGGATTGGGCTGCTCCTGTGGGCCTGGTTAGACTTGGCTGTCCTCCTGGTGGGCTGGTGTGGGATGGGTCTAGATGTCCCTGGTGGAGATGGCAAATCTGTGGCAGGGAGGGAGGTGTAGGGAAGGGCTTGGTGCAAAGCTCGCTGTGTCCTTTGGCTGCCCATTATGGGGTGTGAGCAGCTCAGCCTGCGCTGCACAACCTGCCCAACTCCCACACTCAACTGGCCTCCTGCAAGCAGGGATATTGGAGGACATCTCTTTCTCTGGAGCCCAGGAAAAGGCTTGTTGCCTGCCACTTTTCAATCTCCCTACATGGGGCTGTTGTTCACTTGCTCCACAGTTCTGCCTGGTGCCTGACCCAAAACCCTGTCTGAGCCCCTAGAGAAGCCCCCAGCAGCTCCACACTCAGGCCTGGCTGCTGGCACAGGACATAGGACACAGTTCCAGCCTGCACCCTCAGTTCTCCAAGATTCAAGCAAAGTGGTGTTGCACTCACTCTCCAGAGCTCAGTTCCCACAGTGTTAAACCTGGGAGTGGACTGCAGCCTCCTGATGCTGCAGCAGCACAAACAACAACCATTTTACAATGAAAAAGAGGAGATTTTTTTAGTATATGCCTCAAATCTTTCTCCGTGCGAATGGTTCCAGTGATGCCCTTGGATGCTGCAGGCCCCCCTGTGTTTCTGTATGCACGTGCAACAAATGCCCCCCTGTGGGCTGGGGGTCTGCGTTGCTGTGACTGCCCCTCGGCCCTGTTTCAGTGGATGTGCTGTCTGTGTGTCTGTCTGCATGTGTCTGGGTGGGTGCACATGTGTGGGCCCCGGGCATGCATGTGGAGTGTGCCTGTGAGTGGGAAGCTGGGTTTTTTTAGCTCCTCGTTATTATTAGTGGTAGGAGCCCAGTGACAGTAAGGCTGGAGGTGCCTGAGACCTTAAGAAAAACAACAGGAGGGAGGAGGCTTCGCATTCCTCTCCTGAATTGAGTCGGAGGTGACAGCCTTTCCCTGCAATGCAATTAATCCCGGCAGCGCCTCTGCCACCCTCCCCCTCCCGCCTCGTCCAGGAATTAATTACTTGATTATAAATTCCCGAGTGGCGGTTTATAATAGCAATAATCCCCTCGAAATTCATTCTTGCTGCCGGTTTCTTTCCATCTCGCCCCCGTCGCTTAGTCTCTAATGCCACATCTGTACTGGGCAAAGCCCTTCTCCTCGCCCTGCTGGTGTGTTGGCTTTTCCCCCCAGTAAACATGAAGGACGAATATTTGGAGTTGATTTTGAGGGATGTTTTGGGAAGCCCTGCCCCTGCTCCCAGGGATGGATCTCTTTTCTCATGGGCAGTGGGTTTCTCCTGGCCGGGAAGCATGCAGGAGCGAGGCTGGGGATAAGGTTTTGTCCCAGTTATTCAGTGGATGGCCCAGCCCCAGCCCCAAGGAGTGGGACTGGGGGCTGGCAGTGTGGCGGGGGGAGGCCCTGTTCCTCCTCACTCTGTCCCTCCAGATTACGCTGATGCTGGCTCTGGGGCTTGTCAAGGAGGCGGGGAAGGGAGAAAGGATTTGGCGTGGCGTACGGGAACGCGAGGGAGGTGGTGATGTCTCGCAGGAGCCTGCTGGCAATGAATGGATGATGGGCCTCAAAATGGTACTGCTGTAGTGGGGGATGAGCCTCCCTGTGTCCCCCCCACAGCCCCAGGGCTTGGCCCTGACCCTGCCCCACTGAGCAGGCTGCAGAAAGTTACCTGAGGTGCTGCCCCATCCAGGGGACCCAACCCAGCCAATAACACAGCCCGGCACACGCAGCCCCTTTGCCAATTCTGCCATTGAAATAACCAGATTCCCAGCTCCACAAGCTACGTGAGAGCTTTCAGCCTGGCAGTGGCATCCTGCTGGGAAAAAGCACCATCCCTCCTGAACCATGTGGGCAGAGCCAGTGTGGGCAGCACTGATGTTCACTGGCACACGTGGCCGCTGGGCTCTGACGATGCTGCTTTCCCCCATCTCTGCAGAAGATGCTGATGAAGCAGCAGGACCGCCTGGAGGAGCGGGAGCAGGACATCGAGGAGCAACTCTACAAGCTGGAATCGGACAAGCGGCTGGTCGAGGTAACCAGTGCTTCACCCTGCCACAGCCAGTCCCAGGGACTGTCACCCTATGGCACAATGGGGACAAGCTCCTGGGACACAGGTGCCAGGTGGGCAGGGCGGAAGGCAAACGTGCAGGGGAAGAGTATCCCTGCCTCCATTTCAGTGTCATCAGTCATCATTTTGGGAGACGAAATGTGTTTGGAGCTGCTCTGCAGCCCCATGGGTCCTGGGTTGAGTTTGGAGGTGAGAAACAAGTCTTTCTTTAAATATTAGATGGCCCATCCTGTCCTCGGCTCAGCACAGCCTTTCTCAGGAAGGGAGTGCTTGTGGTCCTTAAAGCCTCACAGCCTCCCAGAGCATGAAGGGAAAGGCTCTGGAATGTGCAGTGTCTCCAGCCTGGGGTGGGGCTGGGGATGAGGATGAAGATGGGAAAGGGTATGCAGATGAGGATGGGTGGGATTTTTCAGGGAAGCACACTTCCATTGGTGGTGCAGCAGG
Organism: Cyanistes caeruleus; assembly: GCF_971803275.1. Lineage (NCBI taxonomy): Eukaryota > Metazoa > Chordata > Aves > Passeriformes > Paridae > Cyanistes > Cyanistes caeruleus. The sequence goes on along the minus strand of NC_141708.1, from coordinate 12,819,511 downwards.
TTGGCATTGGGTCTCTGGACACAGACCCGAGGAAGTACACCCAGGAATCTCCTGAACCAATCCAACCTTCACAATGTCCCTGTTGGGTCTCTGGCACATAGAAGTCCTATGTGGTAGTTGACAGCAGGGTTTGAGCTGTCTGGGTGTTGCAGGAGAGCAGAGCTGGGGTGCAGCTTTCAGGTTGCATTCTCCACTGCTAAGAAAGGACCTGGGTGTCCTGGGACATCATGGAAGAGGTTGAAGGGCACAGAGAACCTGACCCTGCTCCTCCCCCTCAGGAGAAGGTGAGCCAGCTGAAGGATGAAGTGCGCCTGCAGTATGAGAAGATGCACCAGATCTTGGATGAGGACTTGCGAAAGACCATGGAGATCCTGGACAAGGCCCAAGCCAAGTTCTGCAATGAGAACGCAGCCCAGGTTCTGCACCTCAATGAGCGCATGCAGGAGGCCAAGAAGCTCCTCAGCTCTGTCCAGGTCATGTTCGACAAAACTGAGGACATCAACTTCATGAAGGTAAGACAAGCTGCCCATGGCAGAGTGGGAAGGGGGCTTTGGAGAGGTTTGGTTGTGTGGGAAGAATTGGGTAGGTGTGGGGTGTGGTGGGGAGCAGGATGGGGACATTAGCAGGGCTGGCTGATACCTCCAGAGTGCTCAGCAGTGGAAGAAGCCAAGGAGAAGTGGGCAGGCTCAGTGCTGGCCTCAAATGAGGAGGTGCCACAGCTGGAGATGGGGCTGGAGCAGCCCATGCAGGGGAAAAGGGGCTCTGTGCCCATGGTCAGACTGTCCCCTCCTGGGGGGCCATGGAAGCTGAGACTGAAAGGGGGCATGGCAGGGATTTGCCTTACTGACCAGAGCTTCTCCTTCCACTTCTAGAATACCAAGTCTGTGAAAATCTTAATGGACAGGTAAGCGCAGCGGGACAGACGTGTTTGGGGGAAAAAGGGTGTGTTCATGTCCACAGGGGTGGCAGCAGCACAATATCCAGAGGAAGACCCAGAGCCAGGGATGCTGCAGGACTTGGGAGAGAGGCATATGCTGTGCTCAGCTTCCCTCTCTCTCTGGGAGGATGAAAAATTCCTCTCGTGCAGCCAGTGAATCAGGTCCTCTCCGTAGACTGGGGGGAACTCAGTGTTGTGCTTGTGGAAGAGCAGAGGATGCAACCAGCTGGGTTGGGGTGCAGGGCTCCATCCAGCTCCACTGGGCAGAGACAGGAGAGGGAGTTAAAGCCAGCACTAGCAGAGATGAGCTAGGATGGATGTGCAGTGGGGACATGGAGTGCAGGCCATGTGCCCTGGCAGGGGACATTCAAGCAAAACTGGACGGGAAAGGTCCTGCCTGCCAGAGACAGCCAGCTCACTTCTGTCTCCTACTCTAGGGAGGGGGTTTGGCTCCAGGAGGGTGTGGGGGGAGGAGCTGTCCCTCTCCTGAGTCTACCTTGTAACTTATGCCACTCTGCCTGCCATCCCCAACAGGACTCAGAACTGTACAGGTGGCAGCCTGCCCCCACCCAAAATCGGCCACCTCAACTCCAAGCTCTTCCTGAACGAGATCGCCAAGAAGGAGAAGCAACTGAGGAAGTTGCTGGAAGGTGGGTGAAACCTGAGGGGTGCAGGGGCATGGGACATCACTACCTCCTGTATCCATAGCTGGCTGCCCTGCAGATCCCACTACAAAAGGGTGGGGAGATCTCTTTGGGGCAGGGCCCCTTGGAGCCCCTCTGCAGTCAGCAGGAGCATGGAGAGTCACAAAGCCAATTCCTGACTCTTCTCCAGGGCATTTTCTTTGTCTTGTGAAATGGCTGTGTTCTGGGGTTACACAAAACCCTGAAATACAGAGCTTTTGGGGGGTTGGCCATTGCCAGGAAGAGTCAGTGGAAAGATGGGGCATGTGGGCAGGGACAGCCAGGGGCTGGCGTGGTTCCACAGCCCCCAGCCAATGCCTGGGAGCAGACCACGTCTGTGGAGGCCTCCCAGTCCCCTCCTTGGGGGATTCGTGTTTATCCCCCAGGCTGTCCCACTCTGCTCCTGTTAGGGACTGTGTTCACGAGCTGTTTGCAGGACAGTGCGTGGGGCTGCTCTGAGCCCGCTGGCAAGGGCCCAGAACTGAATCTGCAAATCCACCTGCACAGGGCTGTGTGCGTGGTTTCCCACTGGTGTGGGGCAGGCTGGTGGACCCTCTGCGCACGTGAGGCCGGAATGTGCGTCTTGGGGCTCCACTGCAGCTTCCGATCAGCAGCCGGAGCACCCCGGAGCTGTGCCATGCTGTGCTTAACACAATCCCCCTCTCCTGTTCCCCTCCGCAGGTCCTCTGAGCACCCCCGTCCCCTTCCTGCAGAGCATCCCCATGTACCCCTGCACCGTCAGCAACTCCGGGGCGGAGAAGCGCAAGCACTCCACCGCCTTTCCCGAGGGCAGCTTCCTCGAGCCATCGTCCGGGACTGTGGCGAGCCAGTACATGAGCCAGGGCGCTTCGGCTGGCGAGGGGCAGTCCGCACAAGCCATGGTGCCTTGTAGCTCCACGCAGCACATAGTTGGACTTCCTAGCGGCCCGCAGCCGGTGCACTCGGGCTCCGTCTTCAACCCATCTCACTACCCCAACACCACGTCATCTCAGCAGTCCGTGCTCTCCCAGTACGGCGGGCGCAAAATCCTCGTCTGCTCCGTGGATAACTGTTACTGTTCCTCGGTGTCCAACCACAGCGGGCACCAGCCCTACCCGCGGTCGGGGCACTTTCCCTGGACAGTCTCGTCGCAGGAGTACTCCCACCCGCTGCCGCCCGCCCCCGCCGTCCCCCAGTCGCTCCCGGGACTTGCCGTGAGGGAATGGATTGACGCATCCCAGCAGCACGGGCGGCAGGATTTCTATAGGGTCTACGGCCAGCCATCGGCCAAACACTACGTCACCAGTTAACCGTCACACTCTCCAGAGAGTCCTGCTCGATGACGTGTTCAGAGAGAAAAGTCTGGTTTGGTTTGGCTTTCTCCCCCCCCACCCTTTAAAATCAAACCCGATATTTTCCCTGCCTCACGCCCCTCCAGGATTTTGGGGAGGGCTGTTCTATTATATCTCTCTCTTTTTTTTTTTAATCCTTTAAAAATGAAATAATAATTTTTTCATTTTAATGCCTTTTTTTAATTTAATTTTGGAAGTCCTTCCTGCCCCTCGCTGGGTAAACACGAGGGAGAAATTATCGAGAAGAAATTGATGGGGATTTCAGTCGGACGTCTGGGTCTGTGCGTTGTGCTCTTCCTCGCTCCTCTCTGCCTTTGGAAAACTTCAGAAGGGACAATGGCACCTTCTCTCTTCCTATTTCTCCGAGTTCATTTTTTCTGGTTTGGTTCAGTTTTTTCCTTCCCCATCCCTTTCTTTCCCTTTTTAAAAAGAAAAAACAGAAAAAATCTATCATTGATTCAGTATGAAATGATATTGTAGATTTTGGGTTTGTAACTTTTTTTTTTAAAGGCTGATTTTTTTTTTGTGTTACAAGGCCACTTCTCATGCATATTGGCATTTTTTTCCTTCTTTCAGAGATTTGTAAATACACAATGGCAGGAAATTTAATGCACAAAAAAAAAAAAAAAGGGAAAAGAAACTTTACAAAAAACCACAAATAAATAAATAAAAAAAAAATCTGTTCTAGTTTTCAGGAGGGGAAGCGTGACCAAAACGCACTCCCCTCCTGCATATCGCTGATGCAACTTCCTGTAACAAGCACTTTGTATAAAAAAAAGTGGACTTCCTGCTATAAGGCACAGGTATTTATTCTGTAACCGATTTTAGACACACACACACACACACACACACACACACACGCAAAATATTCAAATAAATGTGATCACTTAGTGCAAATGCCTCGCTCTGCTGCAGCTCTTCCCCCGGGAACGCCAGCTCCGGCGGGAGGCTCCAACCTGCTTTCGGAAGGAAACGCTGCCCAGTCCCGCAGGGGCCTGGACCATGATGGGGAGTTTTCCAGAGGGGCTGTCTGGGAAGGAACTGCCCCAGTGGGGCAGCAGTGGGTCCCAGATGTGGAGGGGGTCCTCACCAGCGCCCATCCCGTGTCCCAGCCCCGTGGGAAGGTGTGCTGGAGATGTGGCTCTCCACCAGCTCCCTCCCAGGCGGCGAGGATGTGAGTCAGGCACGGAGCCGGCCAGGCCGCATCCTGCCCATGGGCTCCAGAACAATCCCCATTGTGGGATGGGGACTGGGTTGGGGACAGCAGCTTTCCTGACTCTGCCAGCATCCACCGTTCTGCCCTGGCACCCAGCTCTTGAGCCTTCATCCCCACCTAAAGCCCCCCTGCCTCCTGGGGCTTTGTGGGCACTGGCAGCACTCCGGGCTGGTTGGGGGACCCTATGTGCTCAGCCAAGGCTGGGGAGGGCGAGGAGGAACCCTTTCAGCAGGATGTGCAGTGGGGCCATGGGCTGGGGCTGTGCACGGGCAATCTTTGTCTGGGGAAAATGAGGCTGACTTCATAATGCAGAGCAGTGTCCTAGAGGCAGGAGGGGTTTTCCATTGCCCTCTTCGGGTTCAGCTTGCTGGTTTTGGTTTTTTTTTTTTTTGGTTGCAAAATACCCGTGGTTTAGTTCCGGTTTGGATTCCCCCTGCTTTAGTGGGAACTGGAAAGGGGAGAAAGTCCCAGTGAGCTGAAACAGGGTAACAGTGGGTTCGAGGGAGGGGAACCCTCTCACTAGCTCCCCCCATTCCATTCCAACAGAGGTGGCAGCACAACCCTGGACAACTTTCCAGGCAGTGTTGAGTTGTGGAGCCAGCACCTCCTGCCCCTGTGTGTTCCTGTACACACAGGCTGCAGAGTCTGACAGCTCAGTCCTGCTTGTCCTGCTGATTCTTCCCAACCCTGTCCTGCTCGGGCTCTTCCAAAAACCCCCAGTCTATCAGGACATTTGGGGGTTTGCTTCTCAATCAAAAGCAAAGCACTCCAGGGCAGCAGGAGGGAGCAGGATGCTCTCAGCCTCTACAGGGATCCCGTGATGTCTCCCTCCATGTTCACAGGGCCAGCTGCTGGGGGGTAAAGAATCATGGTGATACAGGTGAGATGAGTGGCATCTCTCCCTGTGGAGAAGGGTCCCTGATGCACAGCCAGGGCCACCCCCCACCCCTGGATACTCCCCAGCCATGGCCCCTAGGCTTGGTGCCTAGGTTTGACTGCCCAGCTGTCCTCCTCATCATTGTCCTCTTCCTCCTTGACACAGCTGCCTCCTCCTGTGCTAGCAGCAGCTGCCAGCCCAGGCATTAAAGCACCTGTCATCTACTGATGGGGGGACACAGGCACAGCTCCCATCCTGCAGGGTGACCCCCAAAGGTTAGGACTCTCCCCGTCATGGGCCACTCCGACCCCACTTCAGCTTTTGCTGGAGGGACCAGCTCCAAAAGAGTGGGTGCCCATGCAGAACAGAGGGGCCACAGCCCCTCTCTTGCCCCCCCATCCAGGAAGAGTCCCCTGGTGTCCTGGGTGCCCCAGCTTCCAGGACCACCAGTGCCATCAAGCTGCACGTGCTGCTGGTGGTGAGGAGGAAAGCAATGGCTTTGAGGTCCCCCCACGGAACAGGAGGAGGAATGTGTGCCCGTGGCCCTGTTGGGATATTGGTGTCCTGGGAGGGGAAGCGCTGACGCTGGGGTGCACGGCGGGGTTTTATTGATGGATGGCTCTGTCCAGGGGGTGGAGAGAACAGGGGGAGCAGAGGCACATCCATAAACAGCTCGAGTTGTGAATGGAAAGAGACGGATTAGGAGCCAGGTGAAAACATGTCACACGGCGGAAAGAAAAATGAGCAGCTGGGCCAGACCAAATTGGTGTCTGATGAAGGACGTGGGGCCTGGTGGAAAAAGGATCCCAGGGCTGGCGGTGCTGCACGGGGGAGGCTGATGGGGAACAGCTGGAGCTGGACACGCACATCTGGTGGAGCAGGGTGAGGGGAGAGGCAATGGCTGCTGTAACCATCGTGCCACCGGCCACCGCACTCAGGGCAGGGGGCTGTGGCTCAGCCCTGGGATCAGCACGGCAAGGGGGGCTGATGCTTCACTTTCAGGGTGATCCTGGGAAGGGGGCACGGCGCCATGGCCCAGCCCTCAACAGGGATTTACCCAGTGGGGTTCAGGCCCTCCTGTAGCAAGGGGTCCCCAAGTGGAGGAGCCACTGCCTCTTCCTCCATTTGCATACATGTAAATAAGCAATCAACATAATGAGGTCGAATGCAAACCAGGCTTTCAGTTTGCAACCAAGTCCTATTTTTAACCTTGGAAAAGGGTTTCAGCAGGAAGCTGCAGGCTCTGCCCTGGTACCCCTGGTACGTCCGGCCGTGTGGGTGCCCACACTGATCCTTCACCCCAAAACACCCTTGACCCCACAACCACCACTGGCTCAGTGCCTGTTGCGCTCCATTCCCGTTACCAAAGCAAACAGCAATCCCACATCTTTGTGGAAAGATGGACCACACAACATCACACCCTGCCTCGCAGGAGCCTTTTTGGGCAGCTTTCCCACGTACTGAGCCCCAGGTCCCGCTTCCAGCCAGGGTGTGCACCCCGGGAATGCCCTCGGCGCCTTGGGAGTGAAAGCCCCATGCTTAAACATGAGGGTATATTTAGACAGTGTCAATTTAAGTTTGCACATCGACCTTATAAATATGAAAGCCCATCTCCACGAGATGTTTAAGATACCTCATCAGCCCTTGGAAAATATGCAGGAATATTAATTAGCCAGATTTGGGTATTATCTCATAATGAATAAATGAAGAGACTCACTGCCTAAGATGAACCACTGATGTTTCATTGGGTTTTGTTGCTTTCTTTTAAGAAAAGTGTGTTTCTAAGATAATTCACTCATTTGAACCCAGGCAGGCACAGGGGGTCAGAGGATGCAGCCATGCCAGGGCCAGCCAGGGTGGGACACAGCAGACTACTCCTTACCTGAAGGGACCTTAACGGCTGGTGTTTTACACCCCCTGATTTGGCCCCAGCTGGCTGCACCGCCTCTGAAGAGCGAGGGACACAGACAGGGTTGGAATCCTGTCCCAGCTGCAGCAGCCCTGGGCTCAAGATGGAGGTGGAAAATGCAGCCCCACTGCACGTTCTCCAAAACAATGTATTTTTTGCTTCTTCCCTTCCTGCCCTCAATCCTTGCCTCCTGCCCTCCTGCTCCATTCCCCTGGCTGCTTCACTCCCTCCAGCTGGGCCAGGATAGGAACTTCCCAGTTGCTGTAGAAACCCAGATGAAGGACACACTTCAAACAAAAATGCCAAACAAGAAATGGCTTTGTGTGCGCCCGGATGGCCGCTTTTCCTTGCCAGGATGTGGTGGCTTTGGGGCCTTTCTTTGGGGCACCCTGTGTGCATGGGGAGGGCTGTAGGGACAGGGGAGGCTCCCTCACAGCCCCAAAGTTTGTGTAAAGCAGCAAGCAGAGGCTGGGGGTCACTGGAGTATGCACTTCAAAGGTGTCCATTCACCCATGGGATGCCGCACTGCAGCCACTAGGGTTTTGACATCCCTGCCAGCTCTGGCACCATCTCCCCCTCCAGTCATACAGCTAAGACACCCCTGGGACCCCAAGGGGCATCACCACCTGATTTGCAAGATTTTGGGGTGGTGGAGTCGTTCCCAGCTGGTGGGAAGAGGCTCAAGACAGAGCAGAGGACAGCTGGGCAGAGGGTGGGGACACCAGCACAAGCCTCGAGGTCTATGTTGGATGGCCTAGGCGGTGGGCCAGGTGGCAGAGCCATGTCCCGTGGGCACAGGGAAGTGGCATTAGAAGAGCCGGGTCGGGATGGACCAGCCAGCAGGCGCAGTGGGCCGGAGCCGTCCCGGGGCCCCCCCGGCGCGTGGCGGCTGGGGCGGCGCGTGGGTGCGGGGCGCTGCCGGCTGCCGGAGCTGCCATTGTTTGCCTTCAATCAAGATGTTTCAGGCAGAATCAAAAGCACCAACTGGGGAAATCATCATCACAAAAAATCTTGCGCCTGCAAAATAGGTCAAGTAAGACTCCAAAGAGAGAGAGCGTCTGATCTGCATTGCAAGGAAGAATAGCAACAGCTGTGATCTCCAGTATATATGGATGGGCTGGGGGGGGATAAATATATATATCCATGCATATGTATAACCGCTTACAGCTGTTGGGCCGTATGTTCATTAGGGCCAACTGTTTTGGAGGCAGAGGGATCAGCGCTAATCGGGAAAGGGAGTTTATCATCACATTCAGAGGCAAAAGTGTCAGGAGCAACTGCGGCCCCCCCGCCCCGCAGCCCACACCAGCTGTGCCGCGCTGAATGCACCCAATTCAGGGCCCCTCCCAACCCCCCCGGGCTGTGAGAGCTGCGGCTCCTGCCCCAGCTCCAAAAGCAGCCGCCAGCCAGGCCCAGCTCTCTGCCCAGTCCCAGACCCAAGCACTGTCCCCAGGTGCAGAGACGTTGCCACGCCTGTTTCCCCATTCCCCAGACCAGCTCTCCATGCCCACACCACTGACCCAACCTCCCACAGTAAGGCGCCTTTGCTTATCCCTTCCTGGCTCTGGCCTCACAGGTGCCAGCTATAAAAATGAACCCAAAATACTTATAAATCCTTCTGTCTGATGTCAGGGAGGGTGATGGAGCTGGGGCAGGACAGCTTCCTCAGCCACCCCAAGATGTTGGGCTTTGTCTGGTCAGTTGGGACCCAGCTGTCGCAGGCTGGGGACAGCTCAGTGTCCCAGCCCACAGTGATGCTCTCGGCAGGGGGGACCCGCTGTCCCCAACGGTGTCCCCCTTGGCACCCCAAGCTCCTGTCAGAGAGAGAAGCATTAAAGCTTGCAGGCTGTGGCTCCCATTGGTAGCATAAATGTTGCAAAGCAAAGCAGCAAGGACAACTTCTATTTAAAAATATCTCTCATCCAGGTGATTTACTTGCAGGGTGTTCCTGCCAGCTCCTAATGGAGCTCAGACTTGGGCCCTAACCCACCTGCCAGCCCCCTTCCTCCTAGGGTAATTTACTTGGGGGTGTGAGGGCTGCAGCTCGGAGTCAGGTGTCCAGGGCACACTGCAAGCAGAGGGGCTCCTTCCAACCTTTGCTCTTCTGAATGTGATTTTCTCTTTTCCCATTAAGAATGATACAGATATTCATCTCGGTCAGACAGCTACATAGGAGCTGCAGAGGGGGCACCCCCCAACCCCATGCTGTTTCCAGCAAGCCTTTGACAGCGTCCCCCAGCACGGCCACAGCCTGACCGCAGCTTTACAAGAGTTTTGCTTCCAATTGGTGCTGGGAAGGGAAATAAGTGAACAGATTGCAATAAAAAATCCAACAAGCCCAAATTCAGCCAACTGAGCCCGAAGCAGCCATTTCGGCAGGAGCCAATCACGAGGCCACGGTGCGAGCTTGTTTCCACTTAAACAAAACAAAATAAAATGAAAAAAGCTTCAGCCAGCGCCTGGGTGGGTGCCCGGGTGGGTGGGCTGGAGCATGGCCGTGGCCATGGGTCCAGCTGCCCCACTCCGACGTGTCCCAGCAGAGCAGGGCCAGGCTGGGGGATGCCAACGCGGCGAGAACGCGGATGCTGAAATATCCGGCTCTGCGGCCACAGACCACTTCTCTGCTCTGATAAAGGCAGGCGTCCGGGGGTGCGAGGCCATAAACAGGGAAATACTGGTCAAAGAGGAACAAAAATCTCAGTGTTTTTTTCTCCTGCAGGCTGCAGATTATTATTTTCTTTTTTTTTTCTCGTCCCCACGCCCAATCCGCTCGCTTCCTTGTCCTTTCGGGAGCACTAAATTCATCATGTGGATGTAAAGCGGGGCTTGTGCGGGGAAGGGACCCGCGGTTCTCTCGAGCAGACGCATGCAAGGTCACACGCAGCCTCCCCATAAATTACCGCGTCCCACCGTAAACAGCAACAGGAGAGGGGAAGCGCAGCGGCTTCGGGGGCGGGGGGCCGCAGGGGCCGATACATAACGTTGTGACAAGTCAAACAACTCTCAGGGTGTTCACTTGCCAGAGAAATATTTTTCACATCCAATCCATTAGGCAAACAAGATGAAAAAGTATTTCCTACTTTACTGAAAAAATACCAGGACTGAGTATAAAGCGTGCCTTTAAAAAAAAAAAAAAAGAGAAAAGAAATTAAGTGTGACCATCTATAATGTTTTTTTTTCCAGTGGCTCTGACAGCCTTCCAGGCATCCTGACTGTGCAGGGAGGGAGCTGATGCTTTAAAGAGCTCTAATAGTTTCTCGATTTTTGGCCCATCTGGGTGTAGCAGGAACAGTAATGAGTCAGATTAGTTGGAAAGCAAAAGATTTGCTTCCCTCCCTCCAAACCCCATTTCACTGAACCAAACCTAAATAGTTTGCTGCTTTCCTTTTTCCCCTTCCCTTTTCCTGCCAGGTCAGTGGAGAACGTGTTTCATGACATGCTTTTTTTAACCTACAACACGATTTTTGAAAAAAGAAGATCCTCCCAGAGTTTCCCTTTCTCGCTGGCGACTTCTCTGATAGTTTTGGAATAGTGAAAATCCAAAGGAAAAGATTTCTTCAACAGTTTTCATCACTTCTAGTACCAGCAACCATTTCTGGTGGGGTTACAGGAGCAACAGAAGAACAGCTTTGTGGCCTGACTGAGGGCTCCTTGGGAAGAGACAATCCTGTCAGAAGATGAACCTGCTGAAGAAAAAAAGATCACCCCCAAACACCAGTTGTATTTCTACTAAATTTTAATTTATTTCTTTTTTTTTGTTTTGACAAATACATCTAAATTATACACTGAGTAACAACATGACCAGATATTGCAAATAACCCTTTTTGGTGAAATACAAAAAGGGAATATAAAAGAAAGAGCTTGCGTGGACCTGGCTGGCCCAGGGAATGCAACAGCCGCTGCCTTTTGCTTTTGGAGAAGAGTGAGCATGTTGAAGTGAGCTGGTTTCATCCCAGTACACTTCAATAAAAAGAGTCTGGTGACCAGTTATAGTTTTGACAGAGAAAGAAGTCATTAATGTGCAAGAAACATTATAGGTAGTGGGGAAAATGAGAGAAGGTTGCAAGAGGCTTTGGCAAGCATTCTCCAAGGGCAGGAAAGACATTCTCCAGCGAAGCTGAGGTGGAGGACACAGCCACAGCTGGGGGAGGACATGAGTCCCCACACCCTGCACTCATGGCCAAAGCAGGGGCTTGGACTCAGGTTTTCTGACATGCCCTTGGAGAATTTCACTTCTCCAGCACCTCTCCTCTCCAGGGAGCACAATGGGGCAGGAGCAGGAGAGGTTTCTTTCATCTACTGCAAAGGTAAAACCAGATTTAATGATGTGAAAGTGAAGCACGGGATGGGAATTAACCCCTGTGACAAACATCCCGAGGTCTGTCCGTCACTCGGAGCCTTTAAATCATGGCTGAGTTTCTTCCTACCAGAGGGGCTCTGGTTCAGCCGTGAGTCACCACGGCAGGGTGGGGTTTAATGGGCGGTGTTATGCGGGAGGTCAGGAAAGAGGAACACAACGGTCCCTTCTGGCTTTAAAAATCCAGGAATGGACGCGTGGCAGAGCTCCACTCATACCAATGAGATGCTCGGTTCCCCCAGCCTCACTTTAAGGGAGGGTGAAGCTGACAGCGCTGGAAGGACGGAGATCTGTGTGTGCCACTGCCATAAAGCAGAGCAGGGCTGAAGGGCTGGCAGAGGGGCAAGGGCTGCATTGATGGGTGGCAGGCGTTTCTGGCTGGCCCCAGACAGTTGACCAGGTGGTTTTTAGCCAGGTGCTGCCCAGGGCAGAGAGCCCTGCAGAGGCCATAGCAGATGTAAATACATTCAGATAAGGAGCAGCAAGTGAACAGAACTTCAAATCCTTATACATTTTCACCAGGTTGCACAGAGAAACGTTTACAATACAATGAACATTTACAGCCACCACTGCAGGATGATATACTAAGACATGGTCATTTTAACCCCCCACCTCCATCCTCCCAGCACAGCTCACTCTGTCACGGTCTTTCTCTCTTACGACCTGGCACAGGAAAACCAAATTAACTACTGGCTTACAGGTGACGCTCTGGCAGGTACAGATGCGCGATACAACCGATACGTGTGGCTACAAGCAAACACAACGAATGAGCCAGCAAATGTTTCTGAGTTCAATAAGGCAATTTCTCCTTCCCAACTAAAATGATAGGAAAATTACTACATATTTATTTTACATGCATTTCCAAGTTTAACCCATGTGAGACTTAAAAAAACCACATTACCCTCCTGGATCCTTTTCAGCCCCAGGAAACCAACTGTGGCACTGCTAGGGTGTCACAGACTAAGTCTGCCACTGCTAAAAGAGTAGGGAGTGGGAAAGCACCAACTCAAATCCCTTGCAAGTGTGAAAGATCAATGCCTGAGCCCCAAAGGGTGCATTGCCCTGCCCTGCCTGGGCCAGAGGAGAGATACCCAAGCATTTCCCCCTGCATCCAGTAAGCAATGTGGGCAAATCCAAAGCTTGGGGACTATCTGTCACAAAGCTCTGCCACTCAGCCAGCACAAGCCTGCCCACAGGAAAGGGCTGCAGTTCTTTACATTGCTTGCATCAGGCAAATGCATTATCTGTAAGGAAAAGGTAATCCTGGGATGAATTTCTCCTCCTTGGACTGACCCAAGAGCATGCCACGCTCAAATTTGCAGCGTTCCTGATAAGCCTGCGCAGCTGGGGAGTTACCGAGCGAGCTGCATTTAAATGAACATCTCATCTTATGACTCCTTACTCAATCCATGCAAAGCCGGAGCTGTGTCACTTTGTGTCATTAGCGATTGCTTAACAGCTCACTTGAGCCCGCTCTACCCCCCCACTCCGCTCCCCAGTCGTCTGGTTTTTAAAGCAAGGCTCTGCTACTCCGGCATGCGTGTCCTCCCTCCCTGCTGGAGACAGATGTACTAGGAGGGTGCTGACTCACGGACGCAGGCAGATTAAACTTGGATTGCTAAAGCAGTTGCTGTCCCAGCTGTCCCTGTGCCCCCAGCCACAGCAAAGACAGCTGAACTACACACAGATCATCCCCGAACTGCTACTGTACATCCTGATGTATGGGGGGACCTGGAATGAGCCCCAGATGACTTTAATATGCCAAGCTGTAACACGTAGGCGGCCAGGGGCCGCTTCATGTACAGTGCAGATGTTTGTGCCGTGAGGTGGGGATGTCCAGGGGAAGGGAGGAAAAAAGAGCTGAGAGCTCCAGGGCTGTCAGCCGTCTGCCTGGGTCCGTGAGTCAACTCGCTGACGCGTGGTAAAGCCACATGCTTTAGTTCATGCAGCTTTCCCCATCCTGCGCGACTGTCCGTCTCCAGGAGGTGGAAGGGGTAATACAGTCCCCAGTCATGCTCTGGCCTTTCGCAGGCAGGCAGCAAACAAAGCTGGCAAGCAGGGCAGTGGGATTATTTTACCATCTGTGCATTAGAAACTGGCCCAGGAGTCACCAAGCTCGCTTCATGCAGGACATGGCTACTTTGGCGTGCTAATCACTCCTGCTCCCTTGTCAGTCTGGGGATAGATTTGAATTGGGGAGGAGGAGGTGGAAATCACATTCTCTTTCCTATTTCAGCAACGGTGTTCTTTTAAAGGGAAGCCGGCCCAGGGAAGAATGAATGCTCATTTTACAGAGCACTTCCCATCTGCCATTCACCAGGATCCTCACCCTCCACCTGGGCAACCCACAGCTGGCATCAGGCTGGGGGACCTCAGACCTTGGACAGGCAGCCTACCTTGGGACAGTCCCCCATGTCCCTGGAAGCACCAGCAAGGCGTGCTGAGGCGGTGGGGTAGGAGAATACATTTTGCACATTTCAGAGAAGGAAACCTGGGACCTGATATCTCATTCTAGAAAGTAATCATGGACTTAATTGCATTTTCCTGCAGAGTTGCCTTAACATCAAGGGAAAATCAACAGGGATTGTTCAACATCAAGACTAATCTCACATATGGAACTTATTGAACGGAGTAACAACGTTTTTGCTGGCTCAAGGTGAAATGCTGGGCTAAATTCTCCTTCAGCTGCGAGAAAAGCCCTAGGCACGCTCATCCTGCATTATTCCAACTGTAAAGAGCTTCAATTATACACATATAACCCTTCTCTCCCTTCTACAGCGGTGTCGCAATGCAACAGTGCCTCATTATGATCAAACTCCTCTTTTATGGCTATAGGAATATGTGGAAGTCTTCTACCCTTGTTACACAAATGACTCCTTAGCAGCTTTATTTTAAGAAACTACCCACAATTGGTAACACAACTGCATTTTATCTGTCACTGAGGGGAAGCTGTGACTGACGCCCGAGCGTGTCCTCAGCAACTGCGTGTATTAGGGCAGCTCCTATGCATCTAAGCCACTACAGTAACTCACCACTCCCTCTGCTCCACACTGAATCAGTCTTGCTTCTGCTTACAAACTTGTTTGCTAATCAGACATTTAATACTATTTATGCATAGGGAGGAAATATGTAATTCCTTTATTCGGATAAAAAAATCATACTAAAGAGCAGGTCAAGTTCCAAATCCAGCAGTAGGTTTAAACCGATGTTGCTCCCTTTTCTCTCTCCTTTTTTTTTTTTCTTTTAACAGCTGTAGCTGTGCACAGATGGAAAAACATTTGGTCAGAAAGCAGCAAATTAGTGTTTTCAGGCTAGAATTCTGCTCCCACCGCTCCTCCATTTCCATGCAGCTCAGAACGCTTTACTTCTTCTTAGCACTGACATTTTTGCACACCCAGTTCATGCCGTCCTTCAGACAGAGAAAGGTAATGTTAGTCAAGTGACAGGAGGATGAATCCCCCAAGCCCACCCCACCACCATTCAGCAAGCACCGTGTTCTGCCTTCTTATGGATCCCCTGCCTGCCCTTCTGTCCCCAAAACCAATGTGGGTTAAAAAAATAAGTGCTTCCTTGCTTGGTAGATGTTGTCACACAGAGGTTATTAAATCTTTCATCTGACCATAAAAACATATCATCATCTCATCACGTCGCTATGTGTAGGTCCTTCGAGGAAGGATCACTTTGCAATCAAGGTACGTCAGTGGCAGATGAAGGCTCAGTTCCAGGTTCAGCTACAGATGATTTGTGTAACCTCGTGCAAGTCATCTTATCTTTGAGACTGGATTTTAGGGGACTGTTATACAGTCAGCCCCCTGTTAAGAAAACAGCTCTAATTTTCTGCTCATCTGCAAGCCTTGAAATCCAGATCCATGTAAGTCACTGCAATAACCAGACCTGGACCCTGGTCCTGTTCCTCAGGGCCCCCACAGAAAATGGGCCCTCAGGATCCCACAGGGGTTAGTGAGAAGCTAAGTGGTCATGTTTTAAGAGACTGATATACTGTGTAAAAATGTGTGGGTGCCTTCTCTGGCCAGTGCAAGCAGGACAGCAACACTTGTGCTGTGAATACCCAATTTGTGAGTTTATTGCTGAGATTCCAGAATGGGAAATGCTATTGAAAGCCAAAGCAACACTTCATCTGCTCCTGTCACTTACCCGTTAGGAGACATGCACAATGGAGCACAAGATGCACAGTCTCCTCATATTTGTGTCTCATCAAATCCCTTACCTCTATCCTGCCTACAAGGTATCTCTGCAGACAGGGAGGCGGAAGGCAAAAGGTAGGGTTTTGGGGATGAGAGGGGGGCAGCACATCTTTGTGTTTCGAAGTCAGGCTAATGTCACCTCGGAGTTCAGGGTGGAGGGATTTCACTGTATTGTGTTCAGTGGTCATTTTCGTATCATTACAACAACCTCAGTTAGACCCTAAGAAAAGTCAGAGCTTTTGGGCAATCATCACTGATAGCCCCACAAAAGGCTGCCAAGGACCTCAACTTCTCCAAGGACAGGTAGCCCAAGGCAGAGTATGGCAGGCCTTTCAGGTGAGCTGACACTCACTGCCATGTCTCTATGTTCTCCCTCAGCCACAAAGGTGGTGGCCATGTCACAGGGGAGCTAAAGAGTTAAGAGAGAAGAGAGGGAGTCCTCAGGGCTTAATCAGAAGCAGAGAGGTTCTCACTTGAAAATACCAATTCACCTTGATAACTGCGCTATGTGACACTTCTTATCTGAAGGGGAGCAGCAACTTTTGAAATCAGCCCTTGCTGCTGTGTTAAATAAAGAATAAGTGAGCCCAGTTTGTGCTGGGGTGCACATGAGGCCCTACACTAATAACACTTCTAACTCTAACCTTGGGGAGGGTTGGTGTCTCCAGTTTCATTTATTTATCTCCCCAACAGACATCAGTGTAAAACAAATTGTCTGAAATCCTCAGAGCAAATGGGAAAAGATGAGTGGTAGATTCATTTTAAGGCCCAGTAGCTTTGTGTCTTCCCCTTTCAATAACACTGATAACCTAGGTGTAAAACATGTAATGCCTTAAGCAATCAATAGCATGGTTTAAAGCTTATCACTTTAGAGAGAGAGGGAGCGAGTGATTCCCAGCATGAGGAATGCCAGGGCTTAACAATGGGGCTAGAAGGAGAGGAGTCAAGCCTTTGACTTGATTGTGTGCTTTAGAAATCTGCATGATTGCCTGCAAAGGGTAAAAATAAATAAATAAATAAATAAAAATGCTCCCACAATGATTTCAGCTTCCCCTGCCTCGGAAGCAATAATCACATTTGCACACATCATGGCATACAAGGCAAGCAGAGCTCCTCATTCATTTTGAATGTAGGTTTATTTGCTGAACCAGAACAGCTGAGACAGCTTAAAGTAATAAATATCAGCTGACACCCTCTGCTATTCAGCACAGTAATCCCAGAAACAATACATCACTGCAAAACAACAAACACGCATCCTTATCTTCTACCTAATCTGACCACAACCTGAATTCACAGTGATTAAAACTCTGCCTGCTGCCATTGGGGAACTCAGCAAGGGGAAAGGCAGACCACTGCAGCACCAGCACAGTGAGGGTCATAAAGCAGATTTTATGATGGGATTTACCATGGCTGGGAGCTTGGCTGCATGAAGCATTTAACGAGGGCAAAAGAATGACATAGCAAAATGCAAGAGGAAAGGTGAACTCCAAACACGCTTGAAATACGTAAGTAGGTCACCAAACTTTTAAAGCAGGAATAGATTTTAAAAACTCTCTTCTAGCATGAGTTAATTGACAGGAAAAATCATGTTTCATTGTAAATATCCCCCTTTGTGACAGTGATAAAGGGAAAATTAACACGTTCAGCTGTATCAGAAACGTGTATGTGAGATGCCTTCCTCAGCTATATCAAGAGCTTCTGGTACACCTTTTTTTTTTTTTTTTTGAGGTGGGGGATGTTGTTCTGCAGTGTCCCCAGATACTTTGGAGAATACCAAATGTAACGGAAAGCAAAAAAAACCCTAAAAGGTATGTTTGTAGTTTTTCTACCTACAGTGTGAAGCAGGACAGAGCATTGGTAAAATAGAGAAATCCAGAGAAGCTGCTAGAAACACAAAGAGGTGCTATGGGAAAGGCGCATGGGAAGGAGGAAACAGTGCTTGAAAGAGTTAGGTCCTCAAGGAGTCAACTGTTGTCATCCTTTGTCCCTGCACATTCTGTCCCTATATCTGCATGTTTAAAAGATGGTTCTGGGAAGAAAGTATAATCCCTACAGTAACATTTAGATTTTGATAGATGTCCTTGTGCTGCTTTGTTGAGACACAGAGACATTGGCAGGTACTCTGAGGATCGAGGCGGATACAATATTAGTATTCCAGCCTCAAGTCAACCCTGGGAAAACTTAGCCAGGGAAAGATTTCAGATCTTTCAGCTTTGCCTCTCTTAGCTCCTTAACAAGCAGCTAGTAAACTTTACCAAAGCAAAGAGAGAGAACCCCAGGGAAGAGGATAATGCTCCTTGCAAAGAAATGCTGCTCACAGAACCCCGCCTCGCTGCAGTCCCATCTGCTATTGTGCCAAGGGAGTTGTACTCCAACGCCCTTTGGGAAAGTACTGGTAGAGCCTTCCCTGGGAGAAATAAAAAGTCCTGTTTAAGATTAGCCCACTGCTTGCTTATTCTCTGCATTATCAGCTTTGCGGCTATGGGAGTGAAGTAATCTGACTTCAAACACAGTGAACAAGTCCCTTCCACCCCATAAAAAGCCTCGCGATTTCTGCTCCCCTGCAAGCCCGGGATCAGGCAAGGCCACAAACTTGTGACCCCTAATGTGACCTTAAGGACAGAAAAGCTTAATCCTTTCATGTAATCCTCTGTCTGCCATAACAAATTGGGTCAGGCAAGTGCAAAATTCTCAATCTCTAGCATTTTTGGTATGCGTTATTTTAACTGTCACTTTTTTCTCCCTCTGCACAGCCAGGACTGTGCCTTCATTATCTGTCATTTCCTTGCACCTCCAGTGATCATACAGGCTGGCTTTTACAGGCTCCTGCCAATACATTATCCATTGTTTTTTGCGTGGGTGAAAGCTTATTTTCTTGTCCTCTGGGACCTTGTATCCCTGATGCAGTGCTGTAGACTCCCTCTTTACCCTACTTAAAAACCAGAGGACACTGCCCTGTAATCTGGAAACATGGTTACTTTTCCTCAACATGCACAGGCTCTGCCTGCCCCAAGAGAGCTGCAGTCATCAAAACTGGTTTTAAGTTACATTTACAAATACCTCCAGAACCTTGTTAAGATGTGGAAGGTCCCCATCCAGCCTGTTCTGTTCTAAGCTCTGCAGATACCACATTGCCAGGGATGGTCCTGCTCTGAATCTTGCCCTTATGAAAGTGTTGAATTGCAGCATAGACAAGACTTAGGTCTTGGGCTTCATTCTCAACTGGGTAGAAACAGCCAAGGAGGAGACAGATGCTCAGCCCTTCCCACAGTCCTTTGGGCCAGATGGGCTCTGGCATAAATTGGAAAAGTTCAGTGGCTACTCTCAGTTTCACTGGCTTTTAATGGTCTCTAGAGGGTCATTATGTTTGGGAGACTCTGGACACAATACAGTGCATCATCATTCTGGAGGACAGTTCCTCAGGGCAGGCTGAACTCCTGCTGCCTTGATTGGAGAATCTTGTTTCAGACAAGAAACAAGCTGCAGAGCACATATCGGTCCCAAGCCTTGAGTCCTATTTAATATCACACCCTAGTCCCTAAATAACACCTCAGCAAGAGAGGAGGTGGAAAAGCAGAGGGGTCCTGTTGTCTTCCACACCACCCCGGCCAGCCAGGTTGGAATGTACAAAGCTTTTGCACACCAAGGGCTACAATTTGAGATCTGGTCACAAATACACCACCAAGAGAGCCTATGTGGCACTAGAGAGTCACTGTGAGGCAACAGTTCCTTTATGTTCCTCTGCTGTCATCAGTAATCGCCTCCCTCACTTGCTGTACCCTGTGCCAGGGTCTCAGTGTAGGCTGGTCAGGACACTGTTCCAAAAGGAGAGCCCAGATGGCTGCAGCAAGGAGAAAAGGCTTTCCTGCTTTTTAACTGGGGCTGAGGATAAGATCAGACCCAAGCAGACATTTTGCTTGAAAAAGCCTCGATGGCACCATGAAGTCTGATTAACAAGACAAGTGCTGCCCACGGTTATAGTTGGGAGGTAATGAAGTCTTCAGCTGGTGTAACAGGGGCTGCCAGCTGGCATCCAGAGACACTACACGGAGTTTCCAGTTAACCCAGTCACCTCTCTTTTGAGCCTGCTCAGGACACTGTTAGGCCCCTTTTCCAGAATCCCTAATGGTTAATTTTAAAAGAGAAGATGACTATATGGATTCCCCCCTTAATTAACAGTTTTATTAAATAACCCATTTCAAATAATAGTTAAATTCTCTAAATTTATATCATTCTATTAACCATAATCTAATCTCATTAACCTTGAAATCCCCAGTCTTAACTACCCAGTTCTATACACGATGGTGCTAGCTGCTAAACTAATTAAATGACCTTCAAAGTATTTCTCCTTCATGTATTGGCATTATTTATCTTTGCTTGTTGCTCTTCTTTCAAGCTATCACAAACATCTTCCCATATGAACTCTGTTCCTTCACATGCTCAGTACAAGATATGCCACCACTTTTCCTTGCAAAATCCATCAGCAATGTCTCCAATTCTACCCCAGCTAATACATTCCATCACCTGTGATGGTTGACATGCTCACTCTTTGGCTTTCATTCTGCACACCTGATGCTTCCCTGCCTCCATTTATTTTGCTGCCACTCATTGTCATTTCTCAAAGAAGTCCTTAAAGTGGTGACCTGAGATTTAACCACACATGGAGAGCTCCTGTTCTGAGCCTCTGGTACCTGTGGCCCTGATGTACCCCAATCCTCAAAAACATCTTTCCTCATCTCACTCTTTAAACAAGTTCTTTGAGTCTCCTAAAGTTTGACCTCTCCTTAACGTCCCAAGACTGAGACACCATCTTTTCCTAGGCTGATATGGGTTTAGTTTAAAAGCCATCTCCCCAGACATTTTGTTCAATTTGCAAGGAAAGGGAGTGCTTGACATTCTTGCTGTCTGATTTGACAGGGATTAAGTTATGACTGAAGAGAAATGTAAGGGCTCTTCTTCTATAAACTATAGAGAGTTTGAGACTTCCTGACTTTTCTGCAATAATCATTTATGGAATAAGCTGCAGTATTTAGGGCAATGAAGTGGGATGTTATCTGGCCTGCATCTAAACTAATTTGCCTAGATAAGCATGATGAACAAAATACATAGGCCTGCAAATACTTCTATTTAGTTCTGGTCTTCTATTTTCTGGAAGTGAATGCAGAAGCAGATTTCATTTCCCTGGCAGAGGGTATTGGGCTGAGTATTTTGCACCGCTGGATGATTAGGGATGTGCTGTGCTTCAGGGAAGAGGCACAGTAAGAAGGTGCTGTCAATGGAGAAGTGCTCAGCCCATTCCGGAGAGCCTACAAATCTGCCTGAGAAGGAAGTACATTTCAAAGCTCAGGAACAGAAAGTGACACTTCTTCCACATCCAACATACATCTCTGAATTTCATCTGTCTCTTTACTGCCTCTTTGCAGCTGGAGAGCTCCCATGGACTTCCATAACCTAGAGAAGGGCCTGAAGAGGGGAGGAAGGTGACCTATGTTTACCTGAAACAATGTCAACTGCAGCCTCGTTTTCCTGGTCAGATTTCTTTGGACGGGAAACTTCAGAGCAAGATTAGAGCCAAGCTGTTCACAACACTGGCTACAAAACAGCTGAATTTGTAGTTTAGCTAACTAAAGGCCCTTTAGAGAATACCACCTTCTACATTGAGGTCTAAAAATCAGGTTGAGAATTTTAAATCAGGACTGCTGTACTGGGTGAGACCAATAGTTCATCTAGGCCAGCATCCTCTTCCTGGATGCTAGGGGAAAAACCATGTAGGAACAAGATCTGCCTTACTCTGTTCTGCCCTCCCAGTTCATGGCCCAAGCTGTTCCTCAGTCAAAAGCTGCCTCCAGATCTTAGCGGTCAGTGATTGCCTGCACGTCCCTTCTTCAGAAATCCATTTAAGTATTTTTCTGATACCTTTTTTTTCCTTATACCTTTGGTCTCCCCAACATTCTGTGCCAATGAGATCCAGAATTTAATTATGCAACTTGCAAAGAAGCCCTTATTTTTATTTATTTTAAACCGTTTTCTGGTTATTTCATTAGGAACACTCCTCCTCTAGCAATGTAAAAATAGCACACAGTCTGACATTTTTATACCTTATTTTCTAAATCCTGAAGATGTTCCCACTCTCTGTCCTCTCTTCCAAACTGTGAGTCCTAATTTATTTATTATCCCTGTATACAGATGCCACTCTGTGCTGCTGATCATTCCTGACAGAGGATCCTCAAATCTCTCCTAATTCTAAGCAAATATATGGACCATATTTTTTTCTGATTAGGGTAGTTAAGAGCCTAGAAGAGGTGACCTAGAAAGGATGTGGAATTTACCTGCCTAAAGATACTTATAACTTGACTGGACAAGACACTCAGCAACCTCCTCTAGACTCACAGCCATCCCTGCTTTAAACATGAAGTTGGTCTAAAGATCTTCTGAAGACCCTTCTACCTAATTTTTTGCGGGACTTTATTATTCTACTATTACTACTAAAACCTTTTTAAATGTGGCAGAGACAGAAATTGAGGTCGTGTTCAAGGTATGGGGTCACAATGACTTCAACCTGCTAGAAAAGACATTTCTTGCTTTCTTCTAATTGTCTAGCACTTGAATTTTCCTCTCTGGCCTTTGACGAGCTCTGTTCCCAAGGATCTGCTTCTGAGTAATGGCAGCTAATTTTGAGTCCATCATCGTATGTGTATAATTAGGATTGTTGTTTCTCATGTGCATTATTTTGCACTTGTCAACACCGAATTTCATCTGCCATTTTACTGCCCACTCAGCATGGAGGGCTGTTTCTGTGACTCTTCACACTCAGCTTGACTATCCCGAACTACTCTGTAGCATCTGCAAATAAGGTTTTACTGAAACTGCAGTGAAGATAAATGTCTCCACCATTCTGTTTCTTTAAATATCAGTGAAGGGAGTACTCAGATTTTTAGCTCTGCAAATACTTCATTAATTCAGGAAAGCCTAAGAGTGAAATAAACAAACCTAGGTCCCATTTACATTACAAAGAGCTACTATACCGCAGGAACTGACTACAGCACAGGAGACCTAGACACAACTATTACAGTTCAGCACAGGGACACAGTGCAGGCCCTACATGCTGACATTAGAAGTGGTCATTGCTCCATATGCAACTCTTGCATTTCTCTAGATCAGAAAAATTCATCAGTTTTTCTCTCTGGTGCCTGGCTTTACTAGAAACGCCAAATGACATCAGCAGCAAAGGTAAATCAGATTTCTAGAGTGTACACTCATACCAGTCAAAGAGTTAATAGTAAAAGACGATTTGTTTTGTGAGAATGATTAACCTGACAGCAGTCTCTTTAAAAGAAATCAATGTCTTCATCTGGGCTAGCTAAGGGCTCTTGGCTGGGGAGGCAATCGCTCTCCCCTTTACTAGGGATGGAGAGATCCCAAGGGACCACAGCTCTCCCTTCCCTTGGCACAGGCCCATAGACATGCAACCCCCCCGTTTTGCACAGCAAAGCTTTGGCTGTGCTGACCCTCATCGGTGAGGCAGCCAGTCCAGCCCCACCCTGCAGATCAACAATCTGTTACAGATGGCCTGCTGGCACAGCAAGCCTTCTGCAGAGCCTCACCTGTACTCCCTCTCCTGAAAGAGCTGAACAAGACTGGATCTGCCAGACTCTGTCCCGGATTGTGTGTAGGTTCAGTCCCTCGGCAATCTCCGAAGCAGGGGCAGCCGTCAGCAAATCCTGCTTGTTAGCGAATATGAGCACGGGGACTCCACTAAGCTTTTCTTCATCCAAAAGCTCAGCCAGCTCCTGTATCATTTACAAGGGAGTGGGGTGGGGGGAAGAGGGTGAGAGGGAAGGGAAGAAAACCTTCAACCACCAGTGCTTGTCTTTAATTATAAATATATTTAGGGCAAATGCTAGAAGAGTGTTCCAGTGAAACCTAGATCTTATTATATGAGAGCAAAAATGTATACAATCATCTCTGCCCAAGGTTCAAAATTTCTTCCAATTACAGGTTAGAAAAATCTTCATTTTGGTCTGAAATTAGCAGTTGCCTTAAAGGCTACAACTCTGTTTTACCAGTCTGTGATCCCAGGAGACCAAAACTGATGAAACAGCAAAAAACCATGTAAATTGGCAGTATGAGGAATCTGTCTTAAGTTATTGCCTGACTGACATCTGTACCTGAGCAACTGTTGACATTGGCCCTGATATCTTTGCTAATCATGAGTTTCAAGGGGTTGTTCAAAGTTTTAATCACTGCAATTTAAACAGAAGAGGCCTTCCCTCCCCCCCCACCCCCCCAAAATAGAAATCTCCCACAGGAAAGTGCTTTTGAAGGGACTGGTTAGCTGAAGATAAGGTAGATCAGCCTTAATAGATGGATTTTCGCTCCAAATGCACAGCACACATTGGGTAGCATTTTAAAAAATGGGTTTGTTCATTCAAAACAATTTTTTGAATAGCTCAAATCTGAATCTGCGGTGGATCAATGGTGGCTGAAATACTTTGTGTCTAGGTTGTGCAATGGTCTCATGTGAAACTGGCACTCAGTCTCAAGTCACTTCCCTATGGGAACATATGACAAACTCAGCAGAACATGAACCTGTAGGGACTGCTGGTATTGCAGACAGATGAGTATAGGAGATTTTTGTGGCCTCCATATTTAGCTGGAAAGGTCTCATGCTCTCAGATAATGTTCTAACATCTTTTACCTACTGAATAGAACCTTCTGGAATAAACAAGTGCAGCTGGGGAAATGCTAAACTGCAGTGGAAATACAACTCCATCCCCTCAAGAGCAATGTTTGGTTTGGAAGCCAGGATGAGAGGATGGAGTTATAAACAGAACTGGCCGGGAATTTTTCAACCGAATAGGTCTTTCATCTGACACAGCTGATTTATTGAAACCAAAAGTGTTTGTGGAAATACGAGGAGGGGTCTAGGCTGGCTCCGCCTGACTCAGGCAAGTGATCTAGGCTTCTGCTTCCTTTCCATCTTTTTTGCCCAATGAATATTTAATTACTGATATAAAAGGAAATAGCTCCAGCAGGGGAAAGATTCCCCCACCCCTAGAACAACCAACAGTTCTGCTGTTGTGGTGTGTCCATGAGACTTGTGAGGCAAAAGATCAAGTGTCTCCTTCAAAACAGGCAGAACAGAAGGCTTTAATCTACATCTCCCATTTCTGTGGGGTAAATCTATTGCTAGCTATTTTGGGACACTGTCACTTTCTGAATTTTACACAACAAAAGTTTAAAAGTCCTATTTTTGTTCCAACCTAAAAGAAAAAAATGTTACAAAACATCAGAACTTTGCAAAACGGAAATCTTATTTTCTGGCCAGTATTAGTTAGGAAGTTCTTAGCTTTTTTCCAATTACATCCAAAAGACAATCAAGTCAATATGATTTCCATTTCAGCTTTGTAAATAAGAAAATAGGATTCCTCAGGGTCTTGGTTTGGCAAGGTTTAAAGGACTTAGAGAAGTTTGTGCTTTCAGTATAAGGCTCCATTTGCTAGTATTGTATAACTTTAATGAACACTGTTCTATTTAAACGGAATTAGGCTACCTATTTTCCTTGTTTCACATCTACCAAAATAATCTGTATTGATGTTGAAAGGCAAGTCTCTTGAAATGCAAATTTCCTTCATAAACAACAAAATCCTCTTCCTAACTTTTGTGAGCAAGGGGCACTCAGAAGCACTGAGTTACTTCAAAGGAAGCTGGGCATAAGTAACTTACCTGACCTGTTTCTTCAAACCTCTTCCTATCTGCACTGTCAATGACATAGATCTGAAAAAAGAAATGACAAGAAAAGTTACTCTTCCCAGAAGACACTCTTCCACAGTAGCATGTGCTTATGTGAGTTGAACCTACTAATTATGCTTTTGGGCACAAATATCCTTGCTATTATTTGCAGCAAATATTGACAAAACTTCACGATGTTCTGAAAGGAGAGGAGCCACCTCTTTTAATGCCAGGGGAGTGGACAACCATGTGGGTAGAATCAGAAAGGAGCTGGCAGCAGTACTGGGGATGCTGTCACCATCTCCACAGCATATATTATCTGAAGAGGAGACTGCTGGTATTGTTTCAAACTTATTGTTACAAGCTAAAGGAGGGCAAAACCTGAGGAGCCAAGCATGGCCTTTCACCCCAGCAAAGTGTACACACACTGGCCTGGTGTGACTATGCCGTGCTGCCCTCTAGCATCACTTCCTCAATAAGCCACCAAGGCACACAATGGCAGTCAGGTGACATATGTTGGAATGTGTTGGAGACACTGAGTTCATCTCCATCTCCATCAGATGCAGCCTCCTGGAGAGGGTGGTTTGGTATGACGGCTGGATTCAGCCTGCAAGACTTCAGTTGCCATCTAAAAAAAATGAAGAACCTCAGTACAACATGCAGGCAAGAATAGACTGGTATCCCTTTTTCATTGCTTGATATGTGAAGGTTTTTGAAGAAGGATGCTGGGACAGCAGACAGGGACAGGACTGGTGACAAACACTGAGCATTTTGCTTCCAGTCACTGCCATACCCCATCAGTAGTGATTGAAGCTGCTAGCATGTCATCTGCATGCTCTTTGGTGGCTTTCAGGGAGCAAGTGTCAGCCTGGTTTTCAAGGAATAGATGAGCACAGCACCCCGCCATCAAGATAAATGGCATCCTTGCAGGCAGTCTCGGCATAAGACTCCATAATTTCGACCAAATAGTAGGGGGAGGGAAGGTCTCTAGCAGCAATATCTATTAAACTATAGGCACTCCCTTAATGAGCAGCATTTGTTTGAAATGGGACCAAACACGCAGCAAGAGAATCTGTCTGCAAGGCCTGAGGAGGTAACCCAGCAACCCCAGCCGCTCTGCAGATCACTTGGGGGCTGATGTGCACTGACAGAGGCTGGGGGACACGCGGCAGGGCTGGACGCAGCTGCGTGGGGATGTGTCAGCAGAGCACGCATCCACTGCCACGTGCTGGGGACCAGCCCATGGGCACGGCGGGACACACGGGCCTCTCCCTGCAATGTGATCCCAAGCACGTGCACCAATACTGCATTGGCTACACACGTCCTCCCGGCCCCTAACAAGCATCCACCCCTATGCATCCCATCTAGGGTAGGAAACAGACCAAATGAAAGGAAGAAGCTGCAGGGCTGGCGGTTGTGTTCTGGGGTGGGGAAGTCCACAACGCATGAACACAATGATCGAGTGCTGTTTGTGAACTGAAAGGCGGCACCTTCCATATTACGGTGCTTCTCTAACTGGGGAGGAATAGCTCTGGGTCCAATCCAGCCAGGCTTTCTCCTGCACTGCTCACTCCTCACTAGGGAGCTGTTTTGCAAGAGGAGAACTAGAGACAACAGTGCTTGGGGCAAAAGCCACAAAAGCACAGCACAGAGAAAGTAAAGTATGTGCCGAGTGCCTACTTCCAAACCAGCAAGCACAGTGCCAAATAGCTGCAGGTGCCTGTCTGAATATGCAATCAGCCAGATATCCACACCTTATTTGCCTGCGTTAAGCTTCCAAATATCACAGGTGTGTGATGCAAGACCAAGCTCTCATTCAAAGGCACCTGCATAGATTTGAATTTGTAATTACTTCCTGCTTTTTAGTACTCTGTAGAGGGTCCTTTCTGTTTTATGCAATACAGTTTAGGAGAAGAGAGAAGCAGGGGGTCCTGGGAACTGTAGTGTGTCTCATGTCCAACTTTCTTTTATGGCCAAGGCCACACAAGAGGCTGTTTTTGGCTGTGGTGCTTGGTAACATAGTTTGCCAGTTTGAACACCATGTTAGAGAATGGAGATTTGAGAAAGAAATTCCTGTAAAGCTGGGTACCTCCTTTGAGAAACAAGCCAAAACACAACCGGGAGTAAATGGGTTGGGCAGAAATTGCAAGTGGTGGAACTAGATGAAGAAATAGCTTGAGGGATAAATTGGCTCAATTTATAAATGCACAATCTGCACCACGTTTGTCAGAGGGTAAAATTGCTGGCTAAAACAGAGGTGAGGACTGGCAAAAGACAGAGCGAACCATCAGCATACACGTGATCCCAGTTTTTGTGCGTATGGAAATAGCAAAGCACTGCCCCAACACACCAATATTCCCCACCAATATCTCCCAGTTTGGAACTGGGTGTCAGCATGACGTGCAGCTACGGGAACGCAAGTCCATCTGTGCACCAGCTATTTCTCTGAATTCACATTGCTGCTTCCCCCAAACTGATTCTGCTTCTATCCACCCATTTTCTTACTCTTATGAAAAGAAGGGGTTTCTCTGTACATTGCTTTAACTGGGGTGAGAGAGGGGCAGGGAAAACAACTGCTTTCATCTTCTTCAGGCTTCAAGTTCACCTTTATTTCTGCACCTCCCATGCAGCACACACTGGGAAGGGTGGAAGCCCACAGGCCAGTGTAGCTCATTGTCTTTGCCAGCAGAGTCTTCCAGATATTGTTTTGTGGTTGCACAGCCTCTGCAGCTTGAGCACCTGCCACAGCAGGCAGAGATCCCAACGCTGCTGCTTTGCAGGGCTGACCTTGATCTGCACACTTACTGCCTCCCCACCACACACAGCTCCAGAGCCTGGGCTCAGTGGGCACAGTCACCTCACAGCCACACCATGTCTCTGTCCTCAACAGCCACAGAGGAGCACAGTGTGTCCTGCTCATTTCTCAAACACAGATCTTACCCCATGGAAAATCTCACAGCTTGCTTTGCAAAAGCAGTCAACCAGTTTTATTCAGCGGTGGCTGTCCTCAAACTTTAGATTCCAAATTAAGGCTCAAAAATTAAGATTGGCAAAAGAGAGTATCAGGGCTTTATCAGTCACATGTAAATAACAGCTTCATTTAGACAATGTTTTCTAAGCCTGCAGGCATAGCCAGGCCTTTCAGCAACTGGACACGAGCCTTGGTGAAGAGAGTCCTATTCCTAGTTGCACTCATCTTTCTGTTCAAGTGCACTGAAGCTCCTGACACATTACTGAGTATGTGTGTGACAGGAGGGAGGAATGGTGTCTTTCTGAGAGAACTTCCCACTTTCCCATGGGAGCCTGCAGACCTTGGCTTCTTCTCTGTTCCCACAGGCAATATTGCTTGGGGCTGAGAGAGAGGCCTGCAGTTCGCCTTCATCCTGGCATATGTGGCTGCATGCTAGAGGTGATCTTTGAAACTAGCCAAGACAGCACCTGGAGGGTCCCAGGGCAATGTGCTCTGGCATGGAAAAACAAAGGTCCTGCATTGTAAATATAATTGTGGGCATCTGTAGCTAATTGTAAGGTAATTATAGCTAAGTTATCAAAACCATTAAAAGACAGTCTTATGATTAAAGGAGCAAAAGTAAAGACAAGGGGTCTCTCTGTGTCCCTCTGTCAGAAGCTTTCCTATCTGATGCCAGACAGAGCATTTAATTCTTACACCTCAGTTTCCCCACCTATAAAACAAGGCCACCATACTGACCTACCTCTACACATGATGCTTAAGTCACTAATGCCCACAACAGGCCTCCAGAGTCTACAGTGAAAGGAGCTATAGATGGGTAAAGTACACATTATTAATGTTCTTTCATTTGAAAGAGACTGAGATGAGAGGAAAGGAACTGGCTATAAACAGCACCATCCTGTGAAAGTAAAAACATGCAACTGAATGATTTCTGCAAACATAACTGTATTTTTCTTACTGCACTCAAGCAATCTTGCCATTTAGCTCAGAATAACTCCTGTTACAATGGCAATGGTGTTGCTGAGGGTTGGGACATTACATTACTTGTTTCTGAATTTCTGGCTAAGACCTTGGAAAGCCATTGCATGAACACAGCATTCAGCTGCAGCCAATACTCACAAGGATATCAGTGTTTTCAAAATAGTTCCTCCAGTATGGTCTGATCTTCCTCTGTCCGCCTATGTCCCATACGTTCAGTTTGAAGCCTTGAGACTGTACACTTTTGATGTTGAAGCCCTGGAAAGAGCAAAAACAAAGCCACATAGAGCATAAACCTGAACGACTGGAGCATGTTCATAGCCAGACATTATCACTTTATATATTCCATGCCTGCAACGTGCAGTGAGATGGGCTGGACAGCCACAAAGATGGATCAGCTGTGGGAGAGGCACCAGCAAAAGCAGCTGCTAAACCATCAGTTTGTCAGTGTTCTTGGGTCAAGGGTTGATGCTGTCATGGCTATGGAGACATATGATGCAGTTAGTGCCCTGAGAGGGCTCAGCGGGGTGGGTGCAGGAAGAGATGGGAGAGCTGCAGATAAGGAGAAAACAAGGGCACTGTGAGAAGCAGGATTGAGCTTGTGAAAGCTGAGTAGACAGTCACAACTAATATGAAGCCAGAGGTCTCAGCTCAATTCGACACGACACAGCTAATGCTGGGCTTAAAAGAGCAACAGCTGCACGTCTGAAGGGTCCATTTCATCAATTAGAGCACCAACTGAAAGTGCATTCAAGTAGAAAAACAGGATGTGGCGTGGGCTGGCAACGTGCTGCCACACCACCCAGGGGACCAGGGCTTGGAATGAGGGTGCCAGGGCTGGGAGGTTTGGGAGGCAGCTACAGGGTGGGGGGAAGCATCTCCCATAGCTCTCTAGCAACCTCCTCTGGAGCAATGCTGCAGTGCTTCTCATGGGAGCCATCCCTCTCCTCCAACCCCTTAAAGTTCAACCAAAGGGCACGAGAGACATTAGGGAGGAGCACTGGTAGAACCCTTGGAGCTGGCTGGGTGAAAGATGCAAAGAGACAAGGGTTTGTCCAGTGCTGCAGCATCCACTCTACATGTCTCCTGTTTGACAAGGACAACAGGAACAAAGTCTCAAACATGCAACCCTAGCATGACTCAAAAGCCTTTTGCAGAACCCCACAGCACTCATCCAATTTTGTACTACCTGACCGATCTGGCCTGAAGCTCTCTGGCTCCTTCAGGAAGCCTCCTCTTAGGCAGAAAAGACACAAACTTAATGGTGCACCAGGCTCCAGTTGTTTCCCCTTTTACTGAAAGACTCTGATGAATCATTAGGGCTTTATATAACATTGCAGGTGGGACCACAGTAACTGCCTCAAGAAGGAAAGGCCTTCCTCACCTGTGTTGGGGTGATGTGGCTGATGTCCTCTGATGCCAGCTGTTTCAGGAGTGTGGTCTTGCCTGCATTATCCAGTCCCAAGAGGAGGATTCTCACCTCCTGGTCTGGGGTGCTTTTTAGTTTGCGCAGGATTGACAGTAAACCCTAAATGCACAAGAGAGCATAGCTGTTATTTCCCCGCCCCAACTCTCGCCCCCCAGTATGTCATGTCCTCCTCCCTTGAAATGGATTGTCTGATGGTGGGTCCCAAGACACCCTGAATAATACCTTTCTGCAGTCCCTATTCCAATTTTGTTTCCTACTCCTCCCTTTGACCCTATTTTCTTCTGTCTCAGAGTATCAACAAGGTCTCAGACAGCACAAAAAATGTCACGCAGTGGGGTGCCCTGTTGACTGCACTGCTCTTGTCACACAGCTGTTTGGCATTCCCTGTGCCAGGGAGACAGTGCCTATGTATACCACGTGCAGAAGCTGCAGACCAAGTCCTTGCAAGCTCTTCATTACCTTTATAAGAGGAAAAACCCCATTAATTTGATCTGCCTCCTAGGTAACTGCAGGTTACGATGTACCTGACATTGGTTCTTCTCACAGTAACTCCCTGGTCATCTCAAACCCCGTTTATCTCTCAAAAACATGCTGAACCCATGGGGCACGTGCAGTTCTGATTCTCAGGATGTAGCACTTAACAACTATCTCGGATCACCACACATCCACGCTAAGAAAAGCACAGTGGATTCCAGTCATTAGCCAGGCTCAGCTCTCTGAGCTGACAGTATCACTCAGGATTAGGAAACAGAATATGCAGGTCAGCTCATTTACAACCGTGCACCTTACAGCAGCACACCCAAGCTTTTGTCAGTGCCACCAGTCAGAGATCAGCACCTCTCTAAAATGGCTGGAAAAATATCCTGGATCCTGGCAAGTAACATTTGCTGCCAAGGGCACGGGAGCAGGCTGTGACACCAGGAATTCCTGGGTGTCTTTGGGCATGTTGCTCAGCAGCCCCTGCATGCCAGGGACCCCTCCTCAGAGCCCAAGCAGCACACACCACACTGACACCCTGCCTGCGGACACAGGTGCTCTTGCTACTCATTTGCCTGAGAAAATCCATGAAAGAAATACACCTACAGCCCACAGCATTCCTGTTCCATCTCTCTCAGACAATTCCCTTGTTGAAGCCCACTAAGACCAAGAGCCAGGAAGAAGTTCAAATATCAGCAGAAAACTGAGCCCATGGGGCCCATATTTCAAGCCTTTTTGTTCTCCCAATAGCAAAATGGAGACAATGCTTCTTGTCGACCTGCAAGGGTGTAATCAGTTGAATGTCTTGAAGTACTTTGTTGCTATGAGGAACTAAACCCTCTAAATATTCCTGCTGAGAGCCAAGGACTATTTGAGCATTGAAGGTTGCTCCTGATCTGCTCCAGATCACAGCAACCAGAAACTTGTCCTCAAGATAAAGAGCTGCACATTGCTATACAGCTGTCACATCTGCAACACATCCCCCTTCTCCAGCAGTGTCCTTCTGCCCACTCCCAACCTCAGCCATTCAGCAAATGCTGCTTCCGACTGCTCACCTCACTGCTCCCAGGTGGGAGTGCTTTGGAAAGAACTCGGCACTACAGGTCGTGATGCTAAAGCTTTTAGTAATGCTCAGAGATTCAAATGCATGTGACATCTGATCCACCCCGGTAAGCATTTGCAATTTCAGAGCAATTTATTTGGTTTCTGTTAAATTATCAGTTACAGCTCAAAATACATGTGCAACATGTAAGAAACAGGGAGAAGGAACTTAGTAAAACTGGGTTTGAAAGGTATCTGTAGAAAGCTGCAGGATTGCCACTGTTGCTGTGCTTTTAAAAAGCACTGTGGAAAGCTGAGGTTCAGAAATTCAGAGCTTGTGCAAGCAACAGCAAAACTGCAGTCTTACTGCCCAATAAGCAGGCTCAAAGTATCACCTATTTCATATATTTCATAGGTGATAGGCAGGTAAAAAACTGTGAATCCAGACCCTGCTCAAGAGCTGTGAATTAGTGTGGCACATGTGTTACATCAAATTAGAAATGGGCTCTGCTTGGTAGAGGGTGCCATGCCTGCTCAGTACAGGCACAGGCACAGTAAATCCCCAACAGCTTTTAGTTGAAGTGTACAGGCCTGTAACTCCACGTGCTGGGCCCTGAGGGCCAGATGCTCACAGCTGGCTCTCACCCACGGGCCCATGGCTAATGAATTTGAAGGGCTGTGTTCAGTGCAGCCAGTCACTGCAAGCCCTGCCAGCCCAGCAGCTCATCTCCCTGGCCACAGTGCCCAACCCATGTTCTACCCTGATGATGGGCTGCACACTTCGACACGTCCAAGGGAAGAGAAAAGGAACAGCAGCAAAAATACCTCTAATGGTTACTTGTTTATATGCATGTCCTAAGTGCCCTTGACATCATTAAAAAGCAAGTTTTAACTGCATGACTAACAACACATTTTCTTTTCACCTGCCGTCAAATTTACAGTTGTGTTGTAAAGCCGTGGATTTCAGCTCCATGCAGACAGACTCCACAGGAGCAGGAACTCTAAAATTCACATATTCTCCTTCCTTTCTAGTGAAACACTGAATTTGCCATTCTTATGGGCCTGACCCAAAGCCAATGTACATCAGCCAAAGCACTACTGACGACTTTGGAGAGCTCTGAATCAGGCCCCATTATTTTAGTTTATTGCTCACAGTTAAAAAAAGAAGCTGTTGAAATGCTAATCCTATTCACAGCTCCACTTGCTAAGAGCAGAGCAGTGTATCCCTGAGCAGATCAGGATTAGGTGCCTTTATATTTCAGAATTCAACTCCAAAATACTGAGCGCAAAGAAATGTATTACAAAGTATTTCTTATCTACCACGGAGCAATTCTCAAGGGTCGGGAAGAGGAACAGTTGTAAATGTTAATAGAGCTTCTCCCATTGTAGATGGATGCTATTTCTGGGCTAGTATGACAGCCTATGAGAAAACGATCAGCATCGTTCCATATTCTACTCAAGTGACACTGCTGCATGGCTGATCACAGGATTATCAGGGGTAGCCAATAGAAGAGAAGATATATATAGAAATAAAAGTATTCTCTAAGGTATAAAGTAAGCTGATTTAAAAGGCTGGAAGACAAGCAAGCCAACACAGAGAAGTGGACTTTATTTCAGTAGCTGCCAGCATAGGTTACATGGTCTGTATATACAACTTAAATCAAGAGCCAAATAAGAGTATTGGTTCTTGTGACTGTTACTGTTTTGCAAACGGTATTTAAAATGTGAATCTAGCACTCTCCCTGTAGTTAGCAAAGATTTAAAACTAAGAAAAGCCATGCACAAATGGGTTTCTCATTTTTTTCTTTTTCATTTTTTTTTAATTGGTTTTATGAGCACACTGGCTAGAAAGACAGAAGGCATTTTCTGACAGCTTAGTAGACTGGAAAAAATAACTCAGCAGAGTTCCCTGCTGCATGCCACCACTATGTGGGACAAGCAGCCCCTCTTGCACACACACACACATTGATGGACAAGCACTCCTCTACTGGCAAACACAATGCTGAAACTAACAGGCTGAGGAGAGTCAGAAAGCAATGTCTAGCTATTGATGGGAGATGTCAGGTAGAAAGCCATGAAATCGGAAGATCTGGTGCAAAGAGGATGCACAGAAGCAACAGAGGAGGAGCAAATTTTTGAAGCAGGGCAGGTAACAAATGTCTCATGCTGAGACTTAGCCAGTAGTGAGAAGGGAGGATTCCCAGGATGCCTGCATGGCAGCCAGGCCAGTGGCACTCACTCACTGGAGTGTCCACAGTGAGAAGCAGGATGAGTCTTGAGCAGGCCAGGGTAGATGTGAGCTGGCTGAGGAGCCGCAGAGACGCCTCACAGGAGTGTAAGGGCAGCGTGTCAGCTGCACAAAACTAAGCAGACTGCGGCATCTGTAACAGAGAAGGGAACTGCAGATGCTGCTCAGATAATGAACAACACAGCATGGCAGCGTGTGCAGCCTTTGGAGAAGGGCAGCCAGACAGAGAACTCAAGGCTGGGCACAGACAGCCAGCAATCGCTTCTTGGTCACCTCTGGGTTAAGCAAACTATGTCTTATATCAGATTGGCTTGTTTAAAAACATCTTTGTCCTTGGTGGGAGAGGGTTTTCTTTACAAGCACCATGAGGAGACAGACTGATGGGGTCAGCAGTGAGGAGACTGTATTTTCCAGACAGTGAGCAGGGACATACAATAAGAAAAAGAGACTCCTGACAATTACTATGAAATCAGAGTGGGGCATTAAATTCAGAGATGCAACTAAATGGGTAAGAGCACTCATAAACACATTGAGCATGAAAGCAAAGCTAACCATCTTATTAGCATCCCTCACAAAACAGGGATGTGTGGTTTTATGAAAGTATATCATTGCTAGGTTTAAAATACCCACCAAATTATCAAAGGACTTTCAATTATAGCTGCATGCAGTAATCCTATTCTCTCTCAAAAAAAAAATAAAAATCCAACATATATAAAAACACAGTGACATTTATAGTCCTAGCTAAGGGTTTTGCGGGTTTATTCAGCTTTAAATCCATGTTGTATATGGGTCTCTTGAACAAGTTGATGCATATAACTACATCCTGTACCACAGAAGCCACTGAAAGGAAGATTCACTTTACAGGCCAAAGCAAAAATTGGTTTGGGACAAACAGAGCATTGAGATAATCTGTTTAAATATTGTATCAGATTGGCAGTATAAAGCCATAATGGAAAGAACAATTTTCCTTTGTACTGAGGGCTGGATTCACGGGGCATGGATAAAAAGCATGGCCCGCAAGCTGCTGCAAAGCACAGTTGATTCTTATTAGGAAAGAGAAGTAAATGTATTCTGTTTAACTTTATTAGCCACAAGGCTCAGATAATGAATTTAAAATAAAACCACCCTCAGTCACCACCAATTGCTTATCTACTAGATGTGGATGTTTAGGTAGAACCAATTCACTTCACTAAGATACAATACAGCAATACAGCCACGAAGCTCAGCAGCTCAGCCTGCCATTACAACCACATCTCCCCCATCTCTACACCCCTGCAGAGACACCCTCTTCCCTACTACTGCAACCACAAGTCACTTGTCTTTATCCTCAAGGCTCATCTCAGCCAAGAACATTTTGCCATTGAGATGACAACTCCTGTCTCCCCACAGCTCCCCAGCACTGCCGAGCTCTATTCTCAAACTTCTGTGACTTACTTACAACCGTGGGAGAAACTTCACAAAATATCCATAAAACCAGCCCATGATTCTTCTGCTAATTCCTTCTCTGCCACACCTACAGTCCTTGATGAGGTTTAGGCAGCAAAAATGTCAAGTTCAAACCTGTCTTGGATTCTGCTTATTCATATCACTTGGTTATCTCTCCCCCCAGACAGACTGTATTTCCATGGCATGGAAGCACCTCCATGCTCTGCCAGCACAGCACCTAGCACAGCTCTGGGCACCAATTTATTGACTTTCAATTTAACACTATGGTTTCAACAAAATGGCATTTTAAAATTCACCATTTTTAAAGAGTAAGTTGAAGATAGAGGATACACATGATGACTTCAGAAAGTCACGCAGGGGGAGCTGACACAGGGAAGGACGAGGGGCTTAGCTGAGCCAAATATCCTGCCTTGCACAGTGGATAGATGAGGCTACATTTGTCATCCAGGGTGCAATCCTGCACACACAGAGCTGGAGGAGGGGAGTCCTTCCTGACAACTGCACTGATTAGCTGGTGCCCTGAAGAATGACGTCTGATTACCTTTATCTTCGGCTGCAGAACTGCAAATGTCACTAATGGTCATAAAATCATCCAGTCTTTTTCAAAATACAACCGAAGTAAATTAATCTATTGAGCACAGTTTATTCAATACTTCTTACTCTGGCAAAACTCCCAAAAAATCATTTGCTTGCTGCATGTCTCCACCATATGGTGTCATTCAATGCAGACTTTCTTTCCTGCATTGAAATCCAAAATTTAATGGAGTCAAGTCACCTACGGAGTTTTTCCAGCTCAAACCTACTAATATAGTTTTCTGTCAAAGAGGTCACACGGCTCTTTCCAGTTTGATACATAAACCAATACCAGCATGATTCCTCTTTTCATAATTAAAATCAAACTCCTCTGGTTTCAGCAGGTTTGAAAGGAGTATTTTGCCCTGTGCAGAAAAGAGCCAGTGCCCAGCACTGGACAATGTCAGCAGTCTCTGTCTAGTTTCAGAACTTCAAAGTCTTGGCCAGTGATTGGTATACTCTCCTATCTGCAGATGATTTCTCCTATCAACCTCTCAGCAATCAGTAAAATAAACCAAAAAAACATGACATTGAAGTGTACTGAAAACTAAAGTAGTGAGACATTTATAATCCTTGAAAGCATTTTTTTTTACAGGACCATTTTAAATAGAGCCTTACTGCCAAGGAACATGGGACAAAAGAAATAATTTCTAGGTATGAGGTATGCCTAGAGCAGGCAAGACATAGATGCTGCTTTTCCTAGAAACATGAGCTGAAGACCAGGAGAAAGATGCCTGATTATGCGTTTAGGTATGCTGGTATTTCATCCTCTTCACCAGATGTGCCTTATGTCAGCTAGACACTCTGTGACTCAGTTTCCTTGACTATAAAAGAGGGCCGCACTGACAAATCTGGTTTTGACACAGCAATGTCATCTCAAATCAATGGTTTTAGAAACACACAGGACATCCTCTGGCCCCAGCATCTATCAATAACATACCATGTCTCTTGGTAAAGATTGTTATTACAATGATGAGGAAGCCACAAGCTCTGCTTCACACAGCATTTCCTAAACTTTGGAAAGCAGCATATTCTTTCATGTAGCAGCCTCCCTTCGCCCTTACCATGCGCCCACTGCAGATGCTGCTTAACGGTGCCAAAAACTTCAGCACTACATATCTCTCATGCTTTGCAGTTTTATAGCTCATCCTTCCCTCTGTGCTCCAACTATGACCTTCCACCACCCCTGCCCCACAGCTGTGAGAAATGCTGGTATGCTCTGCAGAAGAAGACACTTCCCCTCTGTACTTACTCACTTGGATGAACACTGAAATAATTTAAACTTCAGCATTAACCCTCTTATCAATGGAGCTAGAACAAGCAGTCATTGAGGGGAGTTTAAGCACTTCCCGGTGCAATCGGAACATGGCAGGAACGTGCTCACGGGCACCTTCCACGGCTCAGATGACAAGCAGTAAATTGTTACATCAAGCTGTCTGGATGATTTCTGACTGCTGACCCACACCCCCAGGCTGCCATAGCTGCTTTGGATATATTTGCTGCTGTTTCAGAGTTTCTACCACAAATGATTATTCTGTTTTAGTGAAAGTTGAGAATCTAGAGAGGTAGTGCATTGCTCTCCAGTCCTCTGCCCAGTCCAGCCAGCCCACAAAGCACCCTAAAGTGCCACCCACCCTGCCTGAGAGGCTGTAATTCAAAAACCAATTCCAAGAAATGGAAAATAGACAAAGAGGCAGTAGCATGTTGTATCAAATAACCTTAACACTGTCTTAACACTGGAGAACACCCGGTCCACCCTCTCCACACACAAAGCGCCTGGATAAGAGCAGCCAGATCCCAAACTACACCAGCTTATCAGGACACCATAAGGTAGAAGAGCAGATCTGGAAGCTGCAAGCCAAATGCGTCCCACAAAGCACTGCACTGCTGGAGGCAGCTGCCCTCATCTTTACAGCAGATGTCCATCCTGTGATAGCTTTGGTGCCTGGTGCGACATGCCCCATCACCAACTCATCTAAAATAGAGCAGATCCCACGGGCTTTATCTCAATCTCCTTTTCTGTGGCCCAGCAGGTACAGATGCAGTCAGAATTAACCCAGTGAAGATGAGAAGCTGCCTTTGGTGCTCTTGCTTACACCTCCTCCCATGCACAAATCCCTCTACTTGCATGAATCCAACTTGTGTCCAGAGGGCTTCTGGACAAAATAAAGCTTTGCCCTTGGGAAAGCTCCTTCCCCATTGCTATTTCCTTCTGCTTGTGCTCTCTCTTCATGCAGCATCCTCACGAGTAGCTCCACATCCATGGCAGCTCCCTCTCACCACCCCTCACCCATAGTCCCAACCCCTCCTTCCAGTCCTTGCTGCACTTTGCCAGCATCCCACTTGTCTCACCTCAAATACTCTGGCATCTAAACCCAAATTGTTTCCAATGCCTGGATGACCCTGATCCATCATGCAACCTTCCTCCAACCTCAGCTTAGACTGCACTACATCCTCACCACCTCAACTGTCTCACAGCATTGCCCTCTACTTAAGACACCCAGTTTTTCCTCAGCTTATGTGGCTACCTCTCAAACAATTTATTTCTCTCTTCCGAAACTTCTTTTCTCCCTGGGATCTTTATTTCTCTTATCAACATCAAAACTAGACTTCCACAGTCTTTCCCACAGTTTATTCTTATTTCTTCTGTTCAACACAGACTGTCCCTCATCTTGCCAGCCCATGGCAGAAAACCCCAGGGCACAAAACATCCCAGAAAACTATCCTAGCCAGCCAAACATTGACTGTGTCTTCCCAATGACTCACCAGACTGTCCATCCCACCCAACTGGCAGTTTTCTTCTAGCCCCTGAGCACCTTGTCATGGCCATCTCCGAGCACCTTCATCCAGTCTCTCTCTGCCATGACTGAAATCCCCTTCTAAGGCTGTGTATCAAAACCTAGCCCTTCCACCTCAGCAAGCTCTCTTCCAGCTCCCTCAATTCCTATAACCAGGATTCAAGTCTCATGGTGGCCTCCTCCACCCTTGACTGGATTGTCTGGTGCCCCTTTAGAGTCACAGCTGCTCCCAGACTCTTCACTCTGAACACTGCCTTCCATCCTTACCAGGTTCTGCTATTGCTTATCTCTCCTCAGGCCACTGCCATCCTGGTCCACAGCCCCACCAAGCACCCACCTTCCATCACACCTTCCACACCTTGACTGAATCAACTCCAGCCATAATGATTCCATCCCAACAAAAACATCCCCACAGCATTCTTGAACCTTCCAGCCTCTGCTAGACCTGATTCACAAAATCACAAAGTCAATTAGATTGGAAAAGACCTCAGAGATCACCAAGTCCAACCTATGACTGAACACTTACATGTCAACTAGAGCATGGCACCAAGTGCCATGTCCAATCTTTCCAATCTTTCCCTAAACACATCCAGGGATGGTGATTCCACCACCTCCCTGGACAGTCCTTTACAACATCACTCTTTCTGTTCATATTCAATATTCAGTCTGAGCCTCCCCTAGCACAGCTCAAGGCTACTTCCTCCTGTCCTGTCACTTGGGTCACTTCTGCCTGGGAGAAGAGGCAAATCCTCACCTGTCTACAATCTCCTTTCAGGTAGCTGGAAGTGATAAGGTCACCCCTGAGCTTCCTCTTCTTCAGACTGCACAATCCCAGCTCCTTCAGCCACTCCTCATGGGACTTGTTCTCGAGGCCCTTCATCAGTTCTGTTGCCTTTTTTGCAACTCAGCCTCCTTTTTTGTGTCCCCCATAATGTCTGGGTGCTGCCAGGGCCCCAATGACAGCCAGGGTCCTCCATGGCTGGAGGCCCCAAACTTACACTGTTCTCATCCCTTTCTAAGGGTGCCCAAACCTGCACAGCCCCAGGCTCCCATGCCTGACTGGCACCACAGGTGGGCACTCAGACCCCAGGCCAGCGAGACTCCCCGAGTGGGTGTCACACAATCACAGCATGGGTCAGGCTGCAAAGGACCACAGTCAGTCATCTGGTCCAACCTCCTCCTCCTCAGGCAGGGTCATCCTTGAGCACATGGCACAAGATCGTGTCCAGATGGTTCTGGAATATCTCCAGTGAGGGAGACTCCACAAACTCTGGGCAATCTGTTCCAGTGTGTGGTCACCCACACAGCGAAGTTCTTTCTTGTATTCGGGTGGAATTTCCTGTGCATCAGTTTCTGTCCGTTGCCTCCTGTCCTACTGCACCGAGCAGAGCCTGGCTCGGCCCTCCTGGTTCCATCGCCTTGGCACCCCCTCTCATGGCCCGAGGCCTGCCCGTGCCTGCCATGAGCCCTTGCCGGGCCCGACAGACCCTCCGGCCCCCATCATCCCATGCTCCGCGTGAGGATCATCCATGGCCTCAGGCGCCCCTGGACGCGCTGGCCATGGCCCCCCACCCCACCCCACCCCACCCCGCCCCGCCCCGCCCCGCCCCGCCCCGCCCCGCTGGCTCTGGCCCAGACCCAGACCCCGGCCCCGGCCCCGGCCCCGGCCCCGCTCGGCCCCGCTCGCCCCCGCTCGCCCCCGCTCACCCCCGCCCGGCTCACCATCCTCGGCGCGGCCCGGGGTTACCATGGGCAACTGCGTCACACCCACCCCGCGCGCCGACGTGCCCGCGCCGGGGGGAGGAGCCAGCGGCGGCTCCGCCCCCAAACGGCGCACGCGTACGAGGGCGGCCCTGACGGGGAGGTGGGCGCGGCCACTCGGGGCTCTGTGATTGGCTGAGAGCGGCCACGCGTCGGAGCGCGGGGGCGGGTGAGCGACACGTGGGCGGGAGGCGGGAGAGGGACCTGGGACCGCAGGTGGGGACACGTGAGGACGCGATGGGACGGGCAGGGTTGGGCTGGGCTGGGCTGGGCTGGGCTGGGCTGGGGCGGGGCGGGGCCGTGCCGTGCCGTGCCGTGCCGTGCCGTGCCGTGCCGTGCCGTGCCGTGCCGGGCTGTTTTGAGCCGTGCCGAGTCGACATAAAGCGTGCGGAGCTGCGCTGGAGGTGTGCCGGGGCTATGCCAGGCCGAGTTATGCCGTGCCTTATAGAGAAGGGCAAGGAAATTAGTGAAGAGTCTGGAGCTCAAGTCTTATGAGGAGTGGCTGAGTGAGCTGAGAGTGTTTAACCTGGAGAAAAGGCTCAGGGGGATCTTATGGCTGTCTACAACTACCTTTGAAAGGAGGTTGTAGCCTGCTGGGAGTGGGCCTCTTCTCACAGGTAACCAGCGACAGGATGAGAGGATATAGTCTGAAGTTGTGCTAGGGGGGGTTCAGGTTGGACATTAGTAAGAATTTCTTTACAGAAGGGTGATTAGATACTGGAAAAGACTACCGAGGGAGGTGGTGGAGTCACAGTCCCTGCAGGTGTTTTAGGAAAGACTGAACCAGTGCCATGCTGTAGTTGACATGGTGGTGTTTGGTCATAGGTTGGACTCAGATGATCTCAGAAATATTTTCCCGCCTAATTAATTTTGTGATTCTGTGCTGTGCAACAGTGGGGGTGTGGCACAGCACCCCAGGGAGCATGCAGGGAAATTCCATGGCAGTGCAGAGTGGCATTAGAGGGATATGCAGGATGGTGCCATGGGGGCACAGCACAGTGTGGGGGTGCTGTGCTCTGCACACACAGAGGCTGCAGTGTAGTGCCCCTGTAGGAGTGCCTGCAGGACAGCCTTCTGGAGGGTTGAGCTGGGCCCTACAGTGCAGCACTATACCACCCTGAGGAGAGGGTGCCAGATGCTTTGGGGTGCACCACAAGCGGGGCAACCCAAAGCAAGCAGGGTGATGTGTGAAGGAGCAGCCTGACTGCAGTGTTCTGCTGATAGCAGGAGTGCAGGGGCCTCCTGGGCTCAGGGCTGCTGAAAGTCCAGTTTTCCTGTTAAACATAAACCTGCCATGGCTCTCACCCAGCTGACTGCTCCTGTGGCCGTGGCAGGCATGCACTCAATGAGCAAGCAAGGCAGGATCATACTGAGTGGCCTTTTCCCCCTGCCCAGACCTACACAAAGATGGCCACAGTTTCCCTTGGCTTCAACATCGACTCCCCACGCTGGGACCAGAGCACCTTTGTGGGGCGCCTGAAGCACTTTCTCAACATCACCGACCCTCGGACAGTGCTGGTGCCGGAGGAGGAGCTGGACTGGGCCAAGGCCCTGGTGGAGGGCTGCAGGTGAGGGGCAGGGGTGCAGCTGGGGCAGGCACCATCCCTGCGTTCATGGCCATGCCAACCACAGTGCAGTGTTGCAGGGGGATGGAGGCAGTCATTCTCAAGGAGGTATGCTGTGATGTAACATCTGTTGCAGGTAGTTTTGGGGGGATTTCCCAGGCTTCTCCCAGGAGCCTCAAGCTGTGACATGCATCCTTCACAAGAGAAGTTTCCCCTGCCTTTCATTCCCCTGCTCATGTGGAGCTCTGTGCGTCGGCAGTGCTGGGTGCTGGTGGGACTGTGCAGCTTCCCCTGATGGTCTTTGGGCTTGCAGGGCCGGACTGGTGCCACCAGGAAGTAGCCAGGAGCAGCTGCTCTATGCCAAGAAGCTGTACGACTCAGCCTTCCACCCTGACAGCGGTGAGAAGATGAACCTCATTGGGAGGATGTCCTTCCAGGTGCCAGGGGGCATGGCCATCACTGGCTGCATGCTCCAGTTCTATCGGTGAGCTCCTGGGTACACCAGGTTGGGGAAACAGCCCTGACAGCCCCCAGCCCCTCTCAAACTCCCCGGTGACCAGAGCATGGCCAGGCTGCCTCCTCTGGGGCTGAGTGCTACCCAATGCATGCCCATGGCTGCTGTGCTTGCCTGTGTGCTCAAGTCCAGTGTCTCTGGGCTCTGTACCCAGTGCCCAGCCTGTGGTAGAAGCACCACAGATCCCGCTGCCCCTGGCATGGCTGGTGATAGTCTCACCTCACCCTGAGCTGAGCTCAGTGCCCCTGTAATGATTAATGCAACCAAATCCTACTTGGCTCCTGCTCTTGGTCTGTGGCCCATGGCAGTCTTTGGAACTGAGGACCAAATGTTCCCCTAGGACAGGCTGCTTCAGCATCCACAGCCCCTGCTGACAGCTCTATCCATTTCCCTTCTCCACCCCCTTGCATTCCAAAGCATGCTTAGACCCACATCTCCTGCCCCACGTCAGTGTCCCTGAGACAGCAGTAAAGACCCAGGCACCCTCGTTCCCCAGAGCCACTTCTGTCCCCATGTGTCCCCTCCTTGCTGCTTGCTTTGACAAAGGCTTATCTCAGCCCAGCAGAGGATGGCTGCCACCCTGCTGAGAGCCATGTCTCCCACCCCTGCCCAAGTGCCTTGCACAACTGAGCCCCCCCTTCCCTTGCTCCCCAGGGCAACCAGAACTCCTGGGATCATTTCCCAGCTCTGCCATTAGCTTGTCACTTTGCCACAGTTCCTGCCAAAGTTTCCCTATGGAATCACCATGATGAGTGGATTGCAGGCATCTTGGCTGTCTCCCTGCCAAACCTGGCCACGGGCACAGCCCAGGTGTCCCTGACAGCCCTTTGGTGCTCTCCTGGTCCCTTCCCTCCACAGGACAGTGCCTGCTGTGATTTTCTGGCAGTGGGTGAACCAGTCGTTCAATGCCTTTGTCAACTACACCAACCGCAACGCTGCTTCCCCCATCTCTCTGAGGTGAGCGGGCCCCACAGGATGGAGTGTGTCCATTTGATGCACCCCTGGATGCCCTGTAAAGACCCCTTATGCCATGTCTTGGGCACAGAAGGAGCAGGGCTGAGTCAGAGTTGGTGATTCTGTTGTCTCCCTGTTGTCTCCCTTCACCCCAGGCAAATTGGGGTGGCTTATGTCACAGCCACTGGTGCAGCCCTGGCCACCGCAGTGGGACTCAACCTCTACACCAAGGTATGCCAGGCCAGGACCAGGTGGGGCAGCTGGGCACACCCTGCTCTCCTGTGCTGATGCCAGCCTGTTTCCTGCAGCGAGCCCCTCCCTTGCTGGCCCGCTGGGTTCCATTTGCAGCTGTGGCTGCTGCCAACTGTGTCAATATTCCCATGATGCGGCAACAGTAAGTGTCACACGTGGCTGGGGTGCTTGAGGGACCCAGCTCCCTCCAAAGGCAAGCTGGGCTGCCTGGCCTTCCTGCCTTGGATTCCCA
The DNA here is from genome assembly GCF_971803275.1 of Cyanistes caeruleus. NCBI lineage: Eukaryota > Metazoa > Chordata > Aves > Passeriformes > Paridae > Cyanistes > Cyanistes caeruleus. The sequence goes on along the minus strand of NC_141708.1, from coordinate 12,775,025 downwards.
TCCTGGGAGCTGGAGGGAGGTGAACAGGGGTCTGTGCATTTGCAGTGCTGTGTCTGTGGTGGAGGGTGCTGGGTAGGATAACTCAGCCTCCACCTAGAGCAGGAGGATAGCTGTTTTTGGCTGAGGATAGCTGTTCTGGAATCTGTGCTGGAAGTTCCCTTGGACCCTAAGATCTGCCTGTCATGAGAGAACCCCAGTCCATGATATCCTGATGCTGGGACACCCCAGTGAGTTGGGGTCCTTGTGGTGACCTATGTCTGCTGCTTGGGGTTTCTCACAAGTCACAGCACAAGGAACTCAGGTGCTGTGTGAGGGACTGTGCCCTGGCTCAGCTGCATATCCCAGGCAGTGTCTGTCTCTAGCACGGCCAGATCCTGCTTGCAGCTGTGCCCTGAAGATGGCAGCATCGGCTGAGCTGGGGACCATGCTGCCCCAGGGTGCTGGAGCCCCGTGTCCTGGGGGCAACCAGGGCTGCTGCATACAGAGAACTCCCCTGGCATCCCCTTTCCCCGTTGCTGCGTCCTTATGCTTTCCCGGCCATCCCATCCTCCACTCACGGCTGCCTGTCCCCTTCAGGGAGATCATCAACGGGATCACAGTGACAGATGAGAACAACAACGAGCTCGGATGCTCCAGGGTGAGTCTGGGGATGGGGATACGGGTTGGGGCATGGCGCTGCCGGGGCTCACCTGCTGATTTTGCTTGCAGAGGGCAGCAGTGAAGGGCATTGCGCAGGTTGTGCTCTCCAGGATCACCATGGCAGCACCAGGCATGAGTGAGTGTGGGGCAGGAGGGTGCACAACTGAACTGGGGACTCTCCAGGACCCACCACTTTGCCCTCCCCTGCTTGAGTTTCCCTCATGAAGAAGAGGAAGGATGGCCCTACGTCCAGATGGCATTTTCTCTCCTCATCCAACCATTCCCATCAGATGTTTCCCAGCCCCCTCTATGCCAAACCACAGCCTGGGAGACAGGGGGTGCTCCTATGGCAGTTTAGCCCCACAAGGATGCATCTCATGCTCTTTGGCCCTAGCCCCTCACCCTGCAGCCCAGCACCCCCTCTGCTCCTGAGACCCTTGACATGCTTCAAGCCCAAAAGGAAGGACAGAAGCATGAGGAGCAGAGACCATGCTGCCTGGGTGATGGATGTGTGGGGGTCTTGTGTCAGGTCCTTGCTGTTGACAAACACCCAGTAGCTCCCAGCATAACTAGCTGCTGCCATGGCCTCCAGGTGGATGGTCCTGCTGGGACAGCCCTGCAGGCTGGCTAGCAGGATAGCTGTTCTGGGATCTGGGCTGACCTTTGCTCTCTGTACCTAGTTATTCTGCCCATCATCATGGAGCGGCTGGAGAAATTCCCCTTCATGCAGGTGAGTGCATGTTTCTCCTGCCAGTGGGTTCTGTGGTGCCCCAGGTCTGCTTCCCAGCTGCTGATATGCTGGGAATCAAATGGGGAGTTGCAGAGCCTGGCTTGCTTTGCTCCCTACTTCAGTCATTGATGCACCAATGGCCTCTGAAGTGACATGAGGAGGCTGTGGGAGGGTGACAGGGTTTGGTGCACACCAGAGGTGTTGGGCATTCAGCCCTACTGAGGGGAGAAATCTGCCCACCCTGTGAGTGGGTCTTGTGTGAGACCAGGAGCTCATTCCTGGCTCTTCTCTTGCAGCGGATCCGGGTTCTCCATGGGCCTCTGCAGGTGCTGCTCTGCGGGGGCTTGTAAGTATCTCACTGCTCAATTGCCTGTGAGTGCCTGGAGTACAGCTCCAAAGAGATGCTTCAAAAAATACCTCTTTCCCAGAAGGGATCGCAAATCTGCTTACCTTTGAGCTTGGGTTTTCCCCAGTTATTGGATCATGGGGTGTGAGCAGATCCTCTTGAGCTGAAATCCCTATGGCTGAAGGGCAAACAGGCTGGGATCCCCAAGACTAATGCTCTGCTCTTCTCTGTCCCACAGCCTCCTGTTCATGGTGCCAGCAGCCTGCGCCCTCTTCCCCCAGAGATGGTACCTGTTCCACTGTTTCCCCTCCTGCATGGGATCTCAGGAGCCTTCTTCCTCCCCTAGTTCTTCTCTGCCCATCCCAGGAAAAGCATGATGGGCACCGACCCTTCAACCCAAGGCAGTGCCTGCCTGTACACACTGGTGCCCAGGGCAGCAGGAGAGCATATGGCTCCCCTACTCTGTGAGCTCTGTACTGGGAGTGACAGGACACCCAGCTCCATGGGCAGCTCTCTGCCTTCCAGCACTGGGAGGGGAAGGTGGCGGGTCTTGCCATGAGCCTGCAAGATCTCAGGGACTGTAGAGGACCTTAAATGGCAATGAGGAGGGGAGGGTGGCTTGACTGGTGGTTGGGGAGAAGGATCATGGCTCTCAGTGTGTATCCCCCTCTCTCCACAGCTCCCTTGCACTGGCTGATCTTGAGGTGGAGCTGCGTGACAGTATTGTGGCCAAGCATGGGGACAAAGTGCCTTACGTCTATTTTAACAAAGGACTGTGAATGGAGACTACCTCAGGAACCATTGCACCCCTCTGGCCTCCTGCCACCACCAATCCCATGTCCCCTAAGCAGGGTCAGAGGCACAGCCCAGTCCAGATCTGCTCCCCCACCCAGCACTTTCTCTGCAGCCTTCTTCCACTGTAGAATCAGGATCTGACTTTGAGTGTCCAGCTTGCAGCACTTTGGCTTGTCCTGAGCCATCCCCATCTGCTGCTGGCCATGTCTCAGCTTTGCCGTGTCCCTCTTGCCCTGGGGGATGCCTGTGCTTCCTGTGCCTTCCTTTGGCCCAGCCTATCTGGGCCTCACTGGGTTTGGCCCCAAGAGGCATGAGGCACTCTCCCTTGGGGCTCAGAGCACAGTTCTACCTCCAAAAGCAGATATCCTGCCATTGTACCAGCAACCAAACCACATTCCTGCCTTAAACTACCACAGTAGCCTCTTCCCAAGAGTTGGATCATGCCTTGGCAGGTGTGAAGGGACCTGCTCTCTCTGCACCACGAGAGTGAACATCCCAAAGTCCAAAGACCAATGCTTGAACTATGCATTCCTTGCTCTCAGGTTCAGGTTCTATTCACTCTGTGTTTGCCACCATCTAGGAAAGAAACAGCTAATTGTTTTTAGCTCTAATTTTTTCATTCCTTTGAGCACTGTCACCCTTGTCATCTCTTATCCCCACAGTAGAACCATGAAACTACAGCTTTAGGGGACAATTGTCTCTGTACCCCTTTGACATGGGGAAGAGGACACAGAAATCACAGAATTGTTAGGGTTGGAAGGACCTCTGGAGGTCATCTATTCCAGTCCCCCTGCTGAGGTAGGATCACTAGAGCAGGTTACACAGGAATGAATTCAGGTGAGTTTTGAGTATCTCCAGAGAGGGAGATTCCACAACCTGCCTGGGCAGCCTGTCCCAGTGCTTTGCCATACTCAGTGTAAAGAATTTCTTCTTCGTGTTGAGGTGGAACTTCCTGTGATTTAGTTTATGGCCATTGCTCCTTGTCCTGTCACTGAGCACCACTTAAAAGAGCCTGGTATCATGCCCTTGGCACCTGCCTTTGAGACATTTATATGCATAGATGAGATCCCTTTCAGTCTTCTCCAGACTGAACAGGCCTGGCTCCCACAGTCTCTCCTCATAAAAGATATTCCAAATCCCTCATCATCTTTGTGGCCCTTCACTGAACACTCTCCAGTAGCTCCTCTCTTTCTTGTCACAGAGCTGTCAGGGCATTAATTCGGGCTCTGAATAGCATCACTGCAAACAACAGAGGAAGGTTGAAAAATAAATGTGGTAATTTTTAAAAAAGAGATGTGGGTTGTGTTTAAAAAACAGCTGTGGGTTGTGCTTCTGGCTGATCTCTGTTTCTGGTTCTCTGGGCTGGGCCTTTACATGGGTCTCATGCTTGCCTTGGAAGGAAAAGGTGTGGGCTTTGTGACTGACCAAACATCAGGGTGAGGGTGAGCAAAGGGACCAGGAGAAGGAGGAAGAGTGTAAGGAATGGCACGAGCTCTGAAATGCTTGGGCATTCAATGGCAGCCTTCCCCAAGGGGTTCTTGGGGCTGCAAAGTCACATGGCATGTGACAAAAGGTGATTGTCCTATGTTCACAGTGACACATCCTCTTGCAGGGCCTGGGAGGACACTGGGTGACCCTTCCTACACCCATGGGTGCTGTTTATCTTCATGGCCAGGCAGAGTTTCATGATGCTATCTTGGGTCTGCCATGAGGCCTCTCCCATCCCAAAGGAGAGCAGCTTGAGTGTGCTGCAGCCTAGTTTGGGGGAGAAAGGAGCCCAGATCCTGGACTAAAGCCCCGGCTTTCAATCAGCTGCATCCAGGCTCTCTGCTGATGAACATCCCTTGATGGGACAAGCGTGTTTCTAACAAAGCCACATGACGTGGCTGCTCTGAGAGCCCCATGGCCCAGTGGATGATCCATGCTTCTTCCTCCTCAGAGATACATGTCAGATCTCTAGGGCAGCAGCATTCTCACATCAGCCACATGCCTGAGTAGGGATATATTACCCACTCTGCTCCTTTAGAGAAGGCAGCCAAACCCAAAAGGTACTTCTTAAAGTGCCAAGCTATATCCACAGCAGGTTTGCTTCTGCCAAAGCTGCAGGTAGGCAAAGGATGATGTCTCCAACCACATGTAGCTACTGCTAGAAAGCTGTAAAAGAGCTCTGAAATAATTAATAGCCAAGCAGAAATTAGGAAAGCATGTTCAAACTTGTATATCTATTCCCTGGGCATTATTAGATGTCTTGTTAAAGCACAATTAAAGTAATAGATAAGAACATGAAATGAAACAGATGTCGCTCCTGTTGGGAGTGGAGAGAAGCCACATGGAGACATCTCTGCTCCCTCCTTTTCTTAAGCCTCTTAGCTCCGCTGCTCTTGTCCTACACCCAAAACTTCTGTGAGGACTTTTAGAAAAGTCCCTGTAGCAGTCTTTTGGGTCCAAGGTGCCTCTGGGCTTGGGATCATGGCAATGTTTGTAAAATGATGTGCTGTAGCACCCGAAAACTTCCCATTCCCTGTTCTTGCTGTTCACCCTTCCTGCCTTGGCAGTTTGGAGAGGTCCTGGCAGGGTAGGGAGCTCTGTGGCCAGTGATGCTGGGACAGCAGCCACATGAAGCCAAGCCTGGGACCATGGCAGCAAAGCCTCAGCTTTTTTTGCCACTCCCTTTTTCCCGTCCCTAGCTGTACTAGAGGGGCAATGGAGCACAGAGACCCCCTGAAGTGCTATTGCCATCTCACATCAGCTCTTCCCCTGCCCTGGGGAGCGGGACATGGTGCAATTTATTGCTTATGGACAGAGTAAGAGGTTTGCTCTGGGCTTGTAGAATTGGCAAGCCATCCTCAAGGCAGACCTTCCCTCCCGCCCCACTGAGCTTATAGCAGTGGATTCCCTCTTCAGATCGACATGGATTTATGCCAGCTGACAGTTCAGCTCAGCAGGGTTTCTAGGTTTCTAGGTTGTAGCTGGAATCTCCCCCGGAGGATTCAAATCATCTCAACAACTCACAACACTCTGGACATGGTCACTGCAGCCAGTGCCTGCCAGCCCTCCCCAAAACCACAGTAAGTCAGCAGCCTGCCTTGGTCTCACTGGGGAGCAGAGGAGCTGCTGCAAAGCTGTGGCCAGCCTGGCCTCTATTTCCCATTGCAACAGGAAGGAAACCTCATTGCAGAGGCAGAGCCAGACGCATCCCTGCTTGGGAAGAGCAGAAAGTGTTAATTGCTCTCCAACAATGAGTCACACCTGATCTGGGCTTGTCCTGTGCTCCCGTGAACTCCATGCTTTCTCCCTGCTGTGCCTCTAATTTCAGGGCTAGCTGGGAACAGGAATAAAGCTCCTTTAATAACTGTGTATGGCGGAAATATCAGTGTTCCAGCACGTTTACTTCAAATGACAAAACTGCTCCATTGGCCTGCAGCAGAGCCTGAGTAGGGGCTGAGGAGGCTGCTGGGCTCCTTCAAGCGCTGGGAGCCCTACCTGGAGGGCTTGGCCAAGGGCTGGTGGAGGCCGGGATCTGGCTGCCACAGGAAGAGGAGTGAGCATGCTGAAGGTGTGATGGGTGATCGTCTGCTGGCCCACACCAGCAGCAGGCAGGTGAGCGGATCTGGATAGGAAAAACTCAGGGCAGGAGATAAGCTGCTAAATCAACTATTTTTTTCTGCCCTTTCTTAATGTGTTATCTGAGCATCTGATGAACCTCATCGTGCCAATCCAGCATGAAGGCTGTCTGGCACGCTGGGAACGGCAGTGTAGAAACCTGCTGACACTGCCCCGGAAACATGGGCTGTCTCTCCGGGGCTGTGAATCAATGCCAAGTGCTGATGCCCCGACTCCTGCTGTGATCCTGCAGGATCACTATGTGGGGACATGCTGGGACATAGCCGCAGCGGGAGATCCTCAGTGCTGCTCATGTCTCCCCGTGGTGCTGGCACCAACACATCGCTACCCACTGGATGCCTTGAGTCCCGTGCCATGCCGCTGCTGCCATGCCAGCACCCTCTCCATGCCGCACTTCCCGGTGCGCCCCAGCTCCGGGCGGGTGCTGGGGTCTGGGAAAATGTGAGTGCACTGGGGAGGAGGCTGAGCAGGGGTCATGCCGAGCAGGAGAGACCAGCTGAATGGAGGATGAGTGTCTGGCGGCCACAGGGAGGCTGTGGCTGTGGAGGAGGATGTCTGTGAACCCTCTTTTCGCGGTGCGCAGTTGTGCTCACAGGGCCCCATTGCAGGGGTGAGTGTGTGCGTGCAGCCCTCACACCCCTCTCCAGACAGTTCCGCCACTCACAACATGGCGGCCGGAGTACGACCGCAGGCTACCTCCGCTCTGTGCCACACTCAAGATGGCAACACCCTGTGCGCAGACCCGCCCCTCCCGGTTTTACCCTAAGCGACATCGCGCTGAATCAATGGCAAGCCGAAAGCCGCGTCGGCCGCCCAATAGACGAGTGTCGAGGGCGGGGCCGGGCGCGGGGTGCCCCTGGGCTCCCGTCCCGGGCCGCAGTCGGGCCGGGGAGGCGGGAGCGGGGGGTGGGGGGGATGGCGAGGAGGCTCCGCGCCGCCATGGCCCTGCTGCTGCTCCAGGCCCTGCCCGAGGGGCTGCCTGCCGGCGCGGAGCCCGCACAGGTATGGGGGGGCCGCTCGGGGGGCTCTGGGGTCGCGCCGTGCCGTGCCGGGGGCTGCGTCCCTGGGAAAGGGGGCGGCCGTGAGTGCGGGGGGCTGCGCCGGCCTTGGGGCAGAGGGTCCGGCGGGGCTGGCAGGGTGTGCATGAGGTGCCAGGGGGAAGAGGCTTTTGGGGGCCCGCCTAAGGTTTGGGGAGCCCCGTGACTTGAGTAAAGCTGGAGGAGATGGAGTGCCTTGGGTCTGGCGGTTCCTGTGTACCGTGGGGATGGAGAGGTGGTATAGGAATCCAGGCACGGGTGGCAGTGCCGCTTGCAGCGGCTTTGTGCGGCAGAGTGGCTTCAGGACGAGGGAGAAAGGTGTTTGACTGGACACCATGGGAAAGGTGGCTGTAGTGAGGGCAGGAGGCTGGAGCTGGCAGGTGCACAGGGGCCTGCGGGTGGAGGTGCAGGTGGCTTTTGGGGGTTATGAGTGAGAGCAAGGTGACCTGTGAAAGGACAGGGCTGAAGGAGGTTTGGAGTGAGCTGCAGGGTGGCATTGGGGCAGCTGGCCAGAAGACGTGGGTCAGCAGGAAAGTGGGACAGGTGAGCTGGTCTTCCGGTGGCAGGAACAGTGGAGAAGGAGGTTCGGTGCAAACCTGTGGGCAGCGGGAAGGAAGAGGGAGTGTGTTTCAGCTGGGATGAGGGAAACCAGGCCTTGTCTTTGCAGGCTCTGACCACCTGGTTACTACTTTTGTCATGGTTGGAAAGGGTTTTAATGAAGTTGGCTCTCTCTTTTTCATCTCTTTACTCTGTTTCCTGTCTATGCTGCAATATGTACTGTTCACATCTCCAGTGGTGGTCTTGATTCCAGCAGTGTAGACACCTGTAACTTCTCCCACCTTGATGTGGGAGTCCACTCAGCAAGGACTGCACTCGGCTGAGCAACCTGTGTACAACCTGGATCTTATGATTCATGGAGTCAATGTGTCTTTTTCATCCCATGGAGAGCATGGATGGAATATGATGACTTCTGGTTTGATATGGTGTATTCTGTATAAACTACAAATTGCAGTTAGTATTTGTTGAAGGCCAGAGATAATGAGATGCAGATCTGTGTAGGTCACAGGTGCCATGAAGTGCATTGTACTTAATGTCACAGGGATGCAGATGGATGTGTCTTTCTGGAAGGCGTCCACTAAAATACTTCTCAGTACTTCCACAGAAGGAGGAGGTGAGGAGTTTGTTTATGATTACAGATTATGAGTTCTTTTGAATTCTGTTCTTTGCTTTTCAAGGTGTTGAGAGTACCAGATCTACTTTAAAAGCTGTGTAATTACTGTTGGTAGAGCCATCCCAAATCCCTTTCAGCCACACTGAGGGTAAAGCTTGGCTGTTGCTGCCCTAGGGAGCCAGATGCAGGATTGTGTTGAACTGTGTGTTTTTCACATTGTCTCAACTGCCTTTAATAGATGGAAGTCCTGGTGCTTGCTCCATTTCCCCCTCAGGCTGAGGTACATAAGCTAAACGTAAACAAGCACATCTCAGCACCATTTTGCTCTCTTGGTTGTTGTGGTACCCAGCTGTGAGCAGTGGTCAGGTGGTAGGATTATCTGTATGGTAGCTGTGAGTCTCTACAACCCTATACATGCTAATAAAAATGTCATACTGCTCTGAAGACCATGTAAGATGCTCCCTGCCTCAGACAGTTTATACAGTAGTCAAATGAATAGGAAGTAGGAAAGGAAGAAAGAAAAAAGGAGGAGGGCATGGAAGCAATTGTACATCTGGATTGCATGTGGAATAGTGGCATTTGTGACTTGTGGATATACTCTATAGTCATTGCACCAGAAATAATCCTAAAATAATATGTCTTGAGTGGTATAATACATGAAGTGGGGGAGAACAGCTTTGGCTGCCTACGTTTTCTTTAAGAGCACTTGGATAGGGATGCATCTTTTACTCATTTCCTTTCCATAGTTTGTCTATATAAAACTTGCACAGCTTTTTTTAGATCTTAAATGTATACTCTGTCTATCAAAAGGCTGGTATTATCTCGCTGCACACTAGAGATTGACAGCTGCCCACTCAAGAACCAGAGTGGTAATGTAGGATCTTGAGAAATTAGCATGTAACAAAACTTCATCTGGTTTGGTGTTGCCTTAGAGCCTGATTCATCAGAGCCAGTGAGTTCATAGAGAAGACCTGCAGCGGGGCAGTGCTGGACTTGGAGGATCTCTGCACCAAAGGTTCCTGTGTTTCTCCCTGAAACCCTGACAGCATTTGTCTCTTGTCCTCTCCAGAGTGCTGTTGCCCTTGCTGCCTCTGGTAAATGTTGCCTACTTCCATATACCTTGCAGACATTCGCTGTCCTGAATGCTTCTGCTGTCAGGGGAGCTTCTTGCTCAGGGTCTGTGCCCCCTCGCCTGGAAAAACTGTACCAGAGACCCAATGGTCTAAGGCTGGGCTGCAAGAAATGTGTCCTTTAAATAATTCAGGAGGTGGAGCTGTACTGCCTAGCACTGAACAAACATTCAGGAGAACACACTGTGCTCTGCAGGAGTGTCTGATTTTTCAGGTTAAAATAAGTCCAGGCTGCCCAGGATCATCAAAGGCATTTCTTTTAACTAAGGTGGATCATGGAGAAAATGATGAGCTATTATATTATCTTCTATCCCAAGTCCAAGTTTATCTGTCTCCATGATTATTCATTGCAGTTTCACTTGTAATCAGAACACAAAACTTTGTTAACTCGAGTGAAAGCATTTATTAGTAGATTACAGGCAGAAGTATTCCAATTATGTTGTAATAAAATCAGGATAAACATCACTGGAAGAAGAAATCTAGCTATGTTCAGTAGCAGCTGTAGAAGTAGAGTCTTAGCAGCACACCTTAGCTATGTGCTCTGTCTCAGTTTGAGGCAGAAGAAAATAAGAAATTAATATATTTCAAAATAAACTGGATAAAATTTGTAAGGAAAAACTTCAAACATTAATAATTTTTCTATCAGTTTGTCTCTACAGGGCAGAATAAAGGTTATTTGATCGTCTCAACTATCTGTCTGCTTCCCATGCCTGCAGCTTAATTATCACATAGTTTTGTCAACTGTCATTTTCTTTAAAAACAAGAGATTTAAGTGAATGTTAACTATGTGACAAGTCTCTGGAATCCATCTTTCTCTAATAAGGTGTTTTTGAGCCAAAATCAGGCAGAAGCATGTTCTTCTTGAAGACCGATTTCATCCCAAATTAAAGAGTTTTCTTGAAGTACTGTGACTTGAGGCATGATTCATCATATGTGACAAAGAGGACAGATCTTGCTTTAAGGAATAACTCAGCGTGACTGTCACTGTGGCTAACACCCCTGTAACACAAAGTTTCTGTCCAAGGCTGTGACCACAGCTCTGATTGCACCACCATGGAGCTACCACGCTTTATCCAAGGCTTTGGCTGGATTCACGCCCTTTCAGAGCATCACTTCAGATAGTCTGTGAACTGAACAGCGAAGTTTCAATTCTCATGTAACAGGCTCCTCGTCTGTAAGTTCAAAACAACGGTTTTGATTAAGGTAAAGGTCATTAGTTACAATTGCATTTCTGTGTCTCCTGAAATGCATCAGGTTCCTTAAGGAGGAGAGCTGCTTGTGTAACCATGGGATGTATTTTGTCTGCCATATCTTTGTGATTCTTGGTTTTTTGGCTTGCTAATATCCACAATTTTGGCAGGAGGCAGCAGAGATCAAAGTATGTGGTGTACTTGCTCAGAACAAGAACCTCTAAATAACTGCAGGCTGGGTTAAGGACTGCTCTTTCTGTGATGATTATACCACTGTGAACTCCAGTGTCTCATCTGTATAGCACACTTTCTTGCTGATTGAATTTTGTTTGTGAGTTGCACTCATAATTACACAAAACACTGTAAGACTTTCAACTTGCATCTTGCTGCTGGGCAGCAGATGGAATGCCTGGTCTGAAAGTGTCCAGTGAACCCTGGGGAGCAGAGTGGCAGATTGCTTCATGAAGTCAAGGCATCTCTCTGACTGGGACCGGTATTGCCTTTCTGAGAACTTCCCTGCCACCCTGCAAATATTAGTTAACAAAAATATAGCACCTCTTTAAGAATGAACTTCATCAATTGTTGTATAGTTATTGATGTGCCAGAAGGGAACTTGGAAGATTTAATCTGCCAGAGTTGTTTTGGTATAGTTGGGGATTTTTGCATCCTCCCAGCCTGTTGGGCCAGGTCAGCCACATCTGGCCAGTGGGAGCATCCAGTACTGAGTGTCCCTGAGCAGTGGCTCTGCTGTGTGAGGTGCTGCTCTGCAGCAGGGATCATGCCCAAAGTGGTGATCTGCCATTAGCCTAGTTAGGCAGAGGATGGATGCACTCAGTGTTTGGCCATATTTCAACAGAAGTTATTCAGACCTGGCTAAAACACCCACTGAACCCTCACTTTGATTCCCAGAGGTGTTGCTCCTCTAAGCATCTTCAACAGCTTCTTTTCTGCTGACAAAAATGGAAACTGCTCTTTTATATGGCTCTGTCAGCCTGTATTAACTTGGTGTTATGTGGATGTTCACCTTCGTCTTTCTGTGGTATTAGAAAGGCACTAATGTTGGTAATAGTTTGTGTTTCTTTATGATCTTCCATATGGCCATTCTCTGAGCTAATGGGCAATATATATTTAGTAAATGCAAACTGCCCACCATTCCTTTTTGCCTTTGTTTTTCCCTTTAAGTCACATTGGGAGGATTGGCAGGATTGAACAGACTTTTGCTTGTGGCAAAAAGCTATCATTGGGCTAATGATCCTGTGGCCTACTTTTCCAGGCAGTGCTGTTGATGTGCCCTGTGGTTGTGGCTGTGCCTATGCAAAGGTCTCCTTGTCAGGCATGTCCAGTTTCAGTATGCTGAGCTGCACATGGCCTTTTTTTCTGTCTCCTTACATGTGTTTGGCACCAGGTTTGGGGATATTCCTCTGATCTGAACTGCCCTTCTTTATAGGGTAAGAATTTGCCCTTTCTGGTTAGCTGCATAGGAATCCTCTGAGTTTGTTAATGCACGTAACCGATGACTTTATGGCTCTTACACAGTCCTGTCATGCATTTGTTTCAGGGGGTTCATGAATCCAAGGCAAGCAGGTAAGCTGTGCTGCTGTTTTTGCAGTGTGTGGGAAAGTCCTTTCCAGCATGTCAGAAATCTTAAAATCTGTCTCTGAGGCAGAGCTGGTGACAGTCCTGGAAGGGCCATTAGTCATGGCAAGGCAGAAATGCTCATTGCACATTGCAGGACAACCTAATTATGCCAGGTTTTGGTCTGTGCTTCTGAGTCAGAAGGAAAAGAGCTCACAGTGAGGGATAGTATTCTTGTATGAGTTCATTGAGAGATGCTGACTGGAAAGTTGGATCCCTCATTCCCTGGCTGTCTTGTGTGATTAAAAAGCCCACGGCTAAGAAGAGGCATTTTGAGATACCAACACCTGGGTGCTGTGGCAATGGAGCTCTGAAAGGTCACTGTGTGGCTGGGCACATAACAAACATGCCTGAAATAACAGCTGGCTAGAGAGGACAGGGTTGCCAAGCAGGAATTGCATGGCCCTACCTTGCTTGTTAAAAGAAGTGTGTTGGTGTGGCAGTCACAAATGAAGCTTTTTCCGTGATTTCAGCAGCAGACACTGTTTGACTGCAAAGGAAGGCTCAAGGTGTTGCAGAGAACTGCTGTTTATCTGCTTGGACAAGGAAAAGCTTGATTCTTCTCTAATGATGTGATTATCAATGGGATCACCACCTCCAATATTATTTTTAGATGATAGCTGTGGTCTGTGCAACTGCAACAGAGCAGTTTGCATGCAGGGGTTTGCTAGGTGCAAAGTGAGGTAGGTAATGGTGGCAGACTGATGCAGCTGGACAAACCATTTAATGCCAGTGTGGCCAATGCTCCCTGGCATGCTGTGCCCTTAATAACACCTGCAGATAGAAGGCAGAGACTCTATTTAGTGTGGAGGCAGCTCGTGGTGCTGTTTATTTGCAAGCCTTCTCTGCTGAGCCAGTATCCATCCAGCTTGGATAGCCCAAAGTTGGTCTAAACTGGCCAGAGAAAAAAAGGATGTGAGAACTGGGTTGTGTAGGAGATTCAGATCCAGTTTTCTGACAGTTCCTTCTTTCCAAGCACTTTTATACTGGCATATTGTAAACAAAATCCAAACACTGACAGTGCGCAGGAAGCTTATGAGGAAGTGTCTGAGAGGAGACGCTCAGTGCAGATCCCAAGGGGACAGAGCTCTGGCCAGCAGCATTTTAAGTGGCATCTTGCTGACAATGGGTTGCAGAGGTGTAGGTGGGTATCCAAGCAGCTACCAGGTCTGCCAAGTTGCAGGGTGCCAGATTTAGGGAATAAGAGACAACAGGGTCCTTAGGAAAGATCTGCTAGCAATAAAGAGGATTTCCCCTTCTTTCCTCTGAATTATTTCCCATTACTATAAGGTGGAAGTTTGTTACTTCTAGTGGTGATGTATTTTTCTTGCATCTCTAGTTTTGATGTGTGCAAGGCACTAAAAAATAATTCAGAGGCAACTCAAGTGGAGGTTCATGGGGTTTGGTTTTTGGGTTTGATTTGGGGTGTTTGGGTTTGGGTTTTGTTGTTTGTTTCTTTGTTTGTTTTGTTGCTTGTGGGGATTTATTTTTGAGATCTGGGAGGGAACATGGGAAAAGCTGAAACTAACTGTCTCTTGGCTCTACTTCAGGCTGAGGGAGCTTGTCAAGATACTGACATTTGCTAAGTGTCCTGGAGAGGGAGAGAGAGTGACTTGAGCAGGAAAATGGATTTTGTTAATGAAAGAAGATAGTTCACAGAAGAAGGTGAGCTTTGTGTAATTATCAGAGTCCATCTCCCCATCTATTTTGAAGCTACCGACCAACCTGAATGACATTTGATAGGAAGATACTTCAAAGATGCATAAAATGTCAACAGAATTCCTGAAGACAGATAGGCATAGAGACACCTTAAAAACCAACCAAACAGGAAATCACTGAGTAAGAAGCACCTGGAAATTTGTGAGTTGGATTGACTGACTTGATACATGCCCTACCTCTTACCAGAGCCTCCCTTGGAGCTCACTGTTTGTGAGCCTGCAAAGTTAGCCTTGTGGAAAACACTTATGGGAGGTCAGCTCTAGTGGTTACAAAGCTACTTGTATATTTCACTTTGTCTCCCGCTGGCTGAAGAACAAACTGAAGGTGAAAAGGTTGATAAGCTGTAGACACATCTATGTAGAGTATGTTTTGCCAGGAATCTCCCCAGCCATCCTGAGCTTTCCCCGTGTAAAAGGTGTCAAGTGTTCCTTTGGAAGCAGGGAAGACCCTTGACCATTAATGACTCACCTGCAGATAGTGCAAAGGCTTTTTAGTGAGCAGAACTGATTCACTCTTTTCTCTTGTGTCCAGCACACAGATATGACCAGCAGGTCAGGTACTGTTGTCCACAAGAGATCTTTTTTTTTAACTTATTGTGGAATCAGAGCTCATAATCAAGACAATCTCAGATAATGTGTCCAGTCAAACAATGGTGTAATTGTGGCAGCCACACCAGAGGCCTGATAAAGAGTGCAAAATATGCAGAAGTCCTCTCCCTTGCTAAGTTCTGTATTTCTCACTCTTTGTAATAAGCTTTTTATTTGTTTACAATGTCTCAGAAGTTGCTTGTTTTTTAAAAACCTCTTTCTCTGTTTGGGATCCTCTTTAAATCCCAGATGGTGGATGACTGCCAACGGGAACCCATGGGAGCTGCATGTCTTCTGTCTCCAGCAGAAGATCAGGCTATCCTGTTGCATAAATTATCCTGTGTGACAGCCATGCCACTGGTGATGGGCAGAAAATCTGTCCCACAGAGCTAGCAGTTGGTAAAAGCACCTTTTAGAGCTGAGCTAAACAAGAATTGAGAGTGACTGGTGTGAAATGAAAGGGTTAAATGGGGACTGATCATAATTAGCCAGGAGGTAAGGGAAGAGCTGGAGGAGGTGGTGGGCATAGTACAGGGATGTTGTAAACACTGAACAAAACCTTTGAAGAAGGCAGAGTCTTCAAGGCCACAACACTGGGCTTACTTCATCACATCCTGTGTATCAATTGTAACTGTAAAATTACCAAACTTGCCTCTTTTCTTGGGGGAAGGAAAGAAATTTCTTCAGATACGGTCTGAAAGACCTTTACTCTGCTTGGAATGCATGTAACTACCTGAATGCATGTGAAAGTCATGACTCATGTCTGTGTCTCCTGTGTGATGAATTCCTCCTTTTTTTAGTGGTTGCCTCATTTGTTGTTAGCAGACTACTTTTCAAACAGTGGATGCCGAAGAGGAGGAGGAGGGTTATGCCTTTGTAGTGTTGTCTTCAAATTACCTTGTCATTTTGACTTCTGTCTTTTTAGAAGATGCAAACTTCACAAACAGCTTGCATTGACTCTCCAGCCTCCTGTGATCTGCAGCTTAGATAAAACAGGCTTGCAGACATCTGTCATTGCTGATTGTCTCCATTTACTGACACTTAGCAATTGGACTCCAGCAGAGTTTATCTTAAATCGCTGTGTCAAAAATAAGAGCTCTTATTTTCCTCTACTTTTTTCCTAGCTGTATTGTTTTCTTTTTGTCTCATTGTTTTGCTCCTTTTTCCTACTTGTCTCACTAGGAATTTTTGCATCTCACATACTTGGTTATTAATATCACTCTCATGTTTGTGGCTCATTGTTTTTACTGAGGTTCTTACTTTTCTGCTTGTTGTATCTCTACTTTCCAGAGTCTGTGATCATACTAAACCAGTGGCTAGGCTGTCAAAACAAGAGTTGGGAGATTTTTCTCCTCAGACCTATTTTGTGCTCTTAGGCCCATCAGTTGACTGCAAAGGCCAAGGATCATCCTGCCAAAGATTAATTCAGGAGGTCTGAAGCAACAATTATCTTTTCTAAAACATGCAGTCTGCTTTCTCTAGATGGATAAGCTGGAGAAGCAGTCCTCCTTTATTTTCAGCATGATATATATATTTTGAGAAGCTTTGTGCCAGAAAAGTTTTAATTTAAGGGCCAGACAAATCTGTTGTTGCCTTGTTTCACCTTTGCTGGCATGTAACTTCAGGCTGGTATGAAATGTAAGGGCTTGCTGTATTCCTGGTGTGGATGAGGCTCAGACTAGTCTCCTTTTTTCACAGCCTTTAACAGAGGAGATAAAATTCGGGGAGCACAAAGTGTGACAGTGATGGTTTCTTGTCTGTGTTAAGTTATCTAGCAGTATATAACCAAAACTCTTCTTGCAACCAAAGGATTAAATACATTCAGTGTGTCCTAATAAAACAGGACTAAATCTGTGTATGCAAGGCAGTGAACAGTTTGGCTTTGGCTGGAAAAGGTAGAGGTCTTCAGGGGAGGAAAGCAGCACAAGATAAGATGTTTACAGTAACCTGGCTGGGTGGTGTGGGCCCCTTGCATCTTGATCTTTTGGAACCAAACAAATGGAGGGTGTATTTGTCTCTACACAACTGTGTACCTTGCATGAGTGTAATTTGAGGCTGGCTGAGTCCTGCTGTAGATGTGGCCTTTATAATTACACAGAAAAAAAAAAAAAAATTACCATTCTGGAAACCTTAAGTTCTAGTGGCACTTCACAAGCTGGGAAAGACTCTGAAATGAATGACCCTAGATTTTGTTTGTTTGTATTCTTGTGCTGAGAGTTGTTATTATCAGGGGCTCTTCTCTTGCACAGGCACTGCCTGCCAACAGCCCTTCTGAGGCACTTTCCTTCAGGACAGGGTGCAAGGTAAAACTTGTTTAGGATTTTAACTAGTGTCTCTAATTAAACGTGCTTTTTTTATCTGGTTCAGTCTAATAACCTGTTAATTTATGTGTCTTGCACTGCTTCTGTGTTGGTCAGCTTTTTCCCTATCCTGGCAGCAAGCATCTTGCATATGCTTCAGTCATGAGGGCTTTCGAGGGTGAAATGTCTTGCTAGTTTACTTAGCCCAAAAGATTAATATAACGGTAAACAGTGGAGAAAAAGTAGAAATTTTTTTGGGTTTAGATGTTGCTGGTTGTTTTGGTTATTTTTAGGGTGAATTTATAAATATTATTAAAAATATTTTTAAAAAGCCCCAATGTGCTCCCTTTGATGCACAAGTAGTTCTGCAAGAACTCTTCAGTTGTGATCCTGGCTTACCACATGATACTAAGAAAATAATTTCATATTTCTCATCTACAGTGGGGACATTAAAATGGCGAATGTACTATGAACTGTATTTTTTTGTATCAAAATACCAGACGACTGTGTGGTACTGGCTGTATAAATACTATGTAATTTTCCTCTTCAGCTGGATGTCTGGATGAAAGTCTTCAGGTCTAAATTATTAATTGTTAACTAAGAAACTCTTGTTTTTCTTCTGCAAGGTTTTGGTCCAAAGGTTTTTAATACCCTCAAGTAGTATGGTCAAACTTTACCTAATTGTTGAGATACAGTTTTTTTTCTTTATTGTTCTTGGCTTCTTCTGTACTTGAGGGGAGACTGTTCTTCTGTTTATCTGGAAAGCATTACTGTAAACAATCAACATGTGAAGACACATGAGGATTGAGCTTTACTGCCCCTCACGAATTGCATGTGCTCTGTTTACTGCATGGAAAACAATTAGTTCAAGTGAAAGCTTTTCCTTCATTGCAGCTGAGCTAACTGGTTCTGTAGAAAAGTCAAAACATGGAATTTCTTGTATCTAATTTTCCCTTGGAGACAACAGCACATGGAGGTTTGGAAGCAAAGCAGCAGGTTCAGCGAGCAGAACAGTGGGAGAAGCTCGAGCTGGCTGAAATGCAAATGCAGAATCTGAAAAGTGAGCGCAGAACCCAAACTGGCAGTGCAAACTGTTTTTACAGCTGCCTTTTGGCTTCTGGATGCTTAGCACAGGGTAGTCTCTTTTCTATGCTTTTGAACTACATACCAGAATCTTCAGATGGCCATGAACCACAGAGCCTGCCATGCATACCTTGAGAGTGAGGGAGGGGGAGCCTGGAGCAGGTTGCCAGCAGATCCCGATCAGTGTGGGATGGTCTTGGGCTGGGCAGGCAGAGGAATGACTTCCAATTGCCCATGAGATGTCCTGCGTCATCAGGAAAGCTTGCCTTGCTTTCTTTGGCACCAGGAATTTGACTGCCCAGCTGCTGGGAAGGCTCAGACATCTGTGTTAAGTTCTTTACAGGATGAGATACCCAACCTTTCTGCAAAGAGTAAAAATCATCTGATGTGTCTAAGGAGGACATTTTATATGTGCACACTGAAATGTCATCCTTAATTTCCAAACAAGTGTGTGTCTTGCACTCTTGCTATTTTACATTTCACTTTTCATTTGTTGATGAAATGAACATTCTGGTTCAACTTGCTAGTTCTTTAGTGCTAACCTGTCTTCTCCCCGAGTGTGTGGGCTTTCCGTGGAGCAGAAGTCTTTCAGATAATCCTTGTCCTTCGTCAGAGAGGGAGTAGGCTATTTCTGTGTGGGTGTTCGTTCTTGCATTTGTTGCTCTCATTAATGTGAGAGCTTGTTCAGTTTGTGTCAATAACACCTTTGATCCTCTTATGTAAAGGGAACACTGGGTGTCCTGCAGAAAAGACCTGTTTAAAGTGCCTTGCAATGTTACACTTCTACATGATGGTTAATGAAAGTTCATAAATCTATACTGGGCTGGAGACCAAGTACAGTTCTCTATATTGTATTCTGCAGCACACACGATTTATTCTCAGCTGATTGACCTCATGTGGACTTGTGCCTGTGTAAGTAGCAGCTAATATCAGTGGTCTGAGCACTAATTTGCAAGTTGCAGACAATAGGTTATTTAGTGAGAATGCTCCACAAGTCTCTTGCTGCAACATTTTCATTCAAAAAGGTCACTTCCATGAGTTCGTGCACAGCTGAATTTAATGTTCTTTCTCAGCAAGGCAGGTCACACTGGAGAGTGCATAATTATACTAAATACAACTTTGTTCTCAGCTGAAAAATCCATCTGAAATAATTTTTTCCAGCCCTTCCAAGAAATGTTTTTAGTAAGATAAATAAAAGCAATTCTTGCCGATTTCACATTCATTCAGCAGGAATGTTGGTGGGTGTAGGGTGCCTCCACTTAAGTCACTCATCACAGTGCCTTCTGGGCTCAGTCATATTCAATAGCTGGCTAAGGACAGCACTTGCAAATTTGGTTTCTCGCAAACCAATTAAACCCAAGTTCATTATTTCTTACTTAGTTTG
Source organism: Cyanistes caeruleus (assembly GCF_971803275.1). NCBI lineage: Eukaryota > Metazoa > Chordata > Aves > Passeriformes > Paridae > Cyanistes > Cyanistes caeruleus. The sequence continues at coordinate 12,755,655 of NC_141708.1, read as the reverse complement.
AATCCTGGTTATTATTTTGAGTAAAATTTTTCTTAGCAACAAATACAGAGAGTTCAGTTACACTCTTAACTCAGGCAAACTTTTAACAATGCTTTGATAGGTGTATCTGGTTTTTGGGCTATCCATGTATTTATACAAGCTTTTGACTTACTTTCTGGTTGGCACTTCTGTGTAGTCAAAGAAGATTTGTTTTCTTCTGTGTTCTGTTTCGCAACAGTGGAATTACTGAAAAAGTCTCAGCCTAAATATGGAAGGAAAACTAGGAGTTGTTCTTTTCCTCCAAAACTTCTAAGCAAGTGCTTTAAAAAAATCCCCTCTTTGCTTTCGTCTTTCAAGAGATTGAGCAGAGTGAAATGTCCTATCTTCTCTTTCTTTTATTTTTTTGTCTAGGTATAGCAAAGAGGCTCTGCTAGTTGATTTGGATACTGCTACTGGTGGAAGCTGAATTTTCGCATAGTTCTCCTGGGTTCATGTGCAGGTCTGGTTACCTTTGAGGTTTCAGAGGGGCTCTGCAGGGTGGTCCTTAAATGTCTTTCTGCTTTCCCTGCAGACACTCTAGATAAGCAGTTTCCAAACTCCTCCACTTAAAGCTACCACAACTTTTGGTTTAGCAACTACCTCATTCCCATTGTTCATACTACTGTACAGTTGGTTGCTGCTGCAAGGTCAGTCTTCTGCAGGACTCTGCTGTGATCTATGAAACTACAAGGGAAAAGACTCACATGGCTTTGTCAGTTGTAAATGAAAGGTAACATGGTCATTCTGCTTTTGCCCTGAATTTGGACAGCCCTGTGCTGTACTACTTGGCATGAAAGACCAGCTGCATGTAAGCTGTGGTACCTGGGATCTGTCTTGTCCTGTTTTCTTTTCACTTTGGAGAAAGGGAGGCATGGAGGCCTTTCTAAAGGAAAGAAGAGCCTCGTATCTAGGAAAGAAGAGACTGTTGACTGCAAAGGGAGAAAGCAGAGGGAGGTGATTGAAATCTGAGTGCTCTGACTTCATTAAATGCAAGTGATAGTCCTGGACCTGAGGATGTGGCGTGGAAACTCAAATTTACTTTCATTCACCTTCTGTGTGCTAAATTAGATAGTCATCTCTCAATGACTTGCTATCTCTTCAAGCTCCAGTGGGTTTCCATTGACACCAGAGAATGATCAAAAGGGAACACTTGCTGGACTGGACTTGTGCCTTATGGTCACATTCATTTAATACTGATAGAGACCAGATTTGATCAGCACTTAGATCATGATGGCATGCCTTTTTTTCTCAAGGTATTATTTTCTCTCCTTGCTTGTCTGCTTTATTCCACTGCCTTCCTTTTCCTGATGCAAGTCTTTGTGTTCTCCATTTTATCTGTTGAAGCCATCAGGACTTGAATACTTGGTACTTGCTAATGAAGCTTGTTTGGCAGTGAGAACCCATGGGAAGCTCAGTTAAACTAACTGTTGTTTTAGGATCTCTCCAGGCACCCTGACCCTATGCACAGACATGGTTTATTTTAGAAAGATTGTCTTAAGTTAGAAAATCAGCTCTTGTTCAAAAATGAAAACACACGTTGATCAAAACCTGAATTTCATGTGGATTGTGTAAACATGTAATTTGGGTTAGATCTGGGCATTGGAAAATATGTGACACTGTTGTCCAGGAACTTCCAGTTCAAGAAACGTGGGGAACTTCAGGAAGTCACATTAACTGTCTCCTTAGGGAAGTGTCTCAGAAATCCTGACCTCTGCATTTCTGCCATGTGTGTGACGCTAATGGAGATGATCACTTGAGCAGTTGCAACATTCTTGTATATATGAGTTTGAATGACATTATGAACTGTGGAAAGAATAATGCTGTGCTTCCCAAATTGCCCCCCAGAGACTCTCCCTCTGCCCCTGCACATCAGCAATTGTCAAAGCACTGTCTGCTTCCATCAATGCCATGTTTTCTATGGTCAAATCACAGGAACCTTTTTCTAGGGGTCCATGCACTTGAATTTCATGGGGTGATGGCTGTGCTGCTCTCTGACACCTCTGCTCTTTGCTAAGCCTCCATCCAGTGTGTAAGATTTTGGGCTGACACAGATATCCTGTTTTTATCCCCATCCACTAAAGGTTTCCTGTGCAAGATGTTAGTTTTAGTCTCCTTTTTATCAGCCCTGACAAAAGTTGTTATTTAAATGTTGCTCAATATTTTCAGTATGAATTTGGGATGACTGCTAATTCCTTCTTGTTTTGTTTTAGAATTTCTAATCCCATTTTCTATGACTAAGTTCAGTTGCATGATTTCCTCAGCAAGGATTAGGGTTTACTGCTATAGGTACGTCATCCTGCCTTTGAAGCTGCTTGCTCATGCTTTCTTTGGCAAGCTCTGGTAGGGATCAACGGAGATAGTATCTTTTTGAAGCTGTAAAAGGGTTAATCGGAAGCATATTTATGAAATCAGGTTGCTCACCTTTACAAGCTTTTACTGTGATCTTTTTGAATGCTTTTGGAAGATTTATTACCTGCCTTTGTAATTTATATTACATTTTTCTTTCCTTTCTTGAAGCTATTTTGATGCTATGTGTGGTATAGTAAAAAGATAAGTACCTTCTCTTGGCAAGTCCTTAATTGCACACCTCTTGGATGCCAACTGGAGAACGTGACTGTCTTCATGTGGATGGCCTAACAGTTTTGGCTGGTATTTTGGGAATGGCTGAAGGAAGGAGCGTAGAGCAGCTGAAGCACATCTGTAGTTCCAAACCAAACCCAGGCAAAGGACTTTCATCCCCCAGCAGGCAGATTGCTATTTGTACAGATGCTTCTTCTCAAGAGCCATTTTGTAGGATTGGTCACACTTGTGGCTGAGTTTGCATAAGTGATAGGGAGAGGGGCTGATGGCTGTTCGTGGGAGTATTATTTTTCATCAGGGAGATTAAAGATATTGCTATTGATTAGGAAATGGCTTTGGAGAGTCTCCAGTGAAATGGAACACCTACACATATGCAGTACTTCTTGAAAAATGTTAAACAGCATCTACCCTCTGCTGGTAATTGTTAATTATGCTTTTGGCTCTATTTGCCTTGCTGGCACATGTACCATTGTGAAATTTTTACAACCAAATAAAATATCAGAGAATGATATTTTTCAAGAGGAAGCTGATAGCTACCTTCAGCTGATGCCTCTTTGAAACCAGGTGAGAAGCATGTGCTTGCCTCATTGGGACCTGCACTTACCTGCGCTGCCATAGCACTGGATATTGCTGCAAGGCTCCTGGATTGCAAAGAGCCTGGATAGTTCTGGTAGGGTAGATGTTATGATGCCAGGCTCTGCAGATGTACATGATGCAGTTGAACAGAATGCGAAAACCTTAGTTTCTAGTAAGTTGACTCTAAGTGGATCTTTTAGTGCATTTTCATACAAAATGTGTCTTCATTTTTAGTAAATTTCTAAAGCCATGACAGTGAGTATTGGAACTTGCTGTATTTACCCCTGTCTAGTAGTGAATGTGGAGCTTTGCAAGTGCTGGCTTTTGGTACAAATTCATGTGTTGTGTACTTGTAATACCAGGATCTTCTAGAAACCCATAGGAATCAAGTGACTGTTATTTGTATTTTCTTGATTGTTGAAATTGCACAAAAGTAGACTCTTCTGAAGATTTCATTTTTTCCCAAGGAAGTATCATCTCCTGGGATTAAAGTATTTGCTGATGCAGATCTCTGTGATCACAGTTAAAGAACTACTGAGTGTCACATCATTAGGTCACCAGTTCAAATCTACTCCAAAGTGGTAATGGGCATTTTTGTACCCCTAATGCCTTTCATCAGGATTTATGTTTACTTGCTTAAACTAAAACTGGAGCATCTGCTATTCAAAATTATGGTTCAAGTGGAAAATAAACACTAGAAGCAGTTCTTTCTATAGCAGAAAATCCTGTTTGACTTGTGTATATGCTTGTCAGCACACATGGAGCTTTAAAAGGAATAAAAGTTTCAGAGAAATGGGTGCATTTAGTCAAGTCTGGTACTTCTGGTATGCTTTTCTATGACTTTTAAATTCCAAGAGCTTTTGGAAAAATATAGGAGGATACAATCTTTGAAGGCAAAGAGATTTTGAAATTGAAAATGCAGTGGGGAGAGTATTTTAAATTGCAACTGGAACACTTTTGGACAAAGTATTTCTGAAATTCTTCCAGGCAGCTGCTCTTCTAAAGAATGATGGTTGGTTGGCTTTTTCTTTCTTTCTTTCTTTCTAGTTTGTTGCTTCTAGCATTCATGTCAGAATCCTTCTACAAAACTGCACTGCTAAATCTGACCTCTAAATTCAGGTTTCTGGTCAAGAAGTGTGGACTTGAGTGTAGAGTAACATCTGGTACTTATGATGACACATTGGACTGTACCTTTCCCAGGCTGCAGAGAGCTTCAAGGGTTCTGTTCACCCACACAGGCCTTTGCAGCTTCACGGTTCCTCATAGTCAAGTTGTTATTCTGAAGCTGGAAAATCCTTGCAGTCTCCTTGAGATGTGTTGGGATATGGAAAGCCATACTAATCCCTTCCGTCAGGGGCTGACGTCTTGCGTGCTGGGATCTGCCTGCAACCACCTTTCTTCCAACCTTTTCCTGAATGTTTCCTGAGCGCTCTCTGGCTTGTTTTAGGGACCAGCTTGGCAACGTTATCAGGAATCAATAGCTGGAGTCCTTCAGGAAAGAAGTTGAAGATGCTGAAGTGTGAATTCTGGTGTCCTGGTTGTTAGAATCTGTTAGCAGAGACGTCAAGATGTGAAGAAGAGAGATGTGAAAGCCGGTACAAGTGTTCTTTTCTTTGTGCTCCTGAGGAGAAATTAGGATTTGAGCTGGCTTCCCCACCCCAAAGGCTGTTGCATAGCTTCCCATGAATCTCATGCTATGGGAGATCACTGGTAACCTTTGTCAGTATTTTGAGGTATGAAAAGTGGGTTGTGAGGTGTGGAGACAGAAAAATTAGATATTTAATGGCATGGATGGGCAAAAAAAATTGCCCATAGAACTTGAGTCATCTCTGTGGCACTTTGTTAGAAGAGATCCAGTCCTGTGAGTCTGGAATATATGTTTTCATGCGTGGTTACTCTGTAAAGAGTCTTCAGTCATGTGAAGGTCTGAGTTCTTGGCACTTTTTGGGAGAAATTATAAGACCATTCATTTTCAATCCTGATGCCACTTATTGCCACCATATTGCTGGTTATCTCAGAGCCTGTTTGCAACGTATTTATGACTTCCTGCTTAGAATATTCAGTTACAATCAAGCACATCAGAAGCATTGAGTACATAATTCTGCATCTCTTTTGATGCTGATTTTATAAAGGCAGTATTGAAGTTCTGCGTTAGCAAAGGAATAGCAACCACTAAACTATTTCTGCCAGTATTTTAAATCTCTGATTACTTTTTGGCTAGTAACTGATACCAGCCAAAAATGATGTATGGCTAGGAAACTTTCTAAATTATCATCCATCTTGTTGCTGGAGACCAAAAGAGGAAAGTTACTGAAGTGGAAAGAAAACTTTTTTTTTTTTTAAGCTGAGTCATGAGAATATTGGCAAGTTGCAAGGGAAAATTTAAATCTGGTGTTTACTTACTATAGTTAACAATGAAATCCTCCTTTACCGAAAATTACTAGAGTGAGTTAGGATTTCAGTCTCCTTGATACTGTGGAAGAATAAAAGAAAATAGAGTTGTCTTGGTTTTTAAATTTATTATTAATACAGGTATTTGGTATAGGACATGGGTAAATAAAAGGAAAATGCTTCTTTTTACTGACAGTTCTCCAAAGATTGACCCTAAAAATATGGTCATCACCAACAATTACTAGTTTTCATAAACAGTATGATTTTGTATTTGTTTTCCCTTGTTATGTGCAAATAACTAAACCAAAGAATGTCCTCTTCTGAAACCTGTGAACCTTTAAGAGTTCTGGTTGTTTTCAGTACGTATATAAATATTAATACACTGAACTAATATGAAAAATACCAAATGAAAAATGAAACGTCAAATATTTTGTGTAATGTAAAGTAATAGGTGTTCTCTCTAAACATTCATGACTTACTCTGTTTCTTATATAGTAAATTCTGTTCTTATTCTGCTAGTAGAAAAGGAAGAAATAGAAAACAGTGACTTTGCCAGACATGAAGCCCAGTACAGTTTGAGAATGCATGACTAGTTATTTGGAACCCCAGTTATGTTTTGTATAGAGGCCATAATTTGTCTTGCACAAGAAAGCTGGCTAATGTAAAAAAAAAAAATTATCTATCTTTTTGAAAATAGATTAAATAGATTGCAGAAGAACATATTTCTCAACGGGTAGGAGTGTAGGCATTGAGTTCAGCTGAGCAAGACTGCAGGGAATAAAGACAGAACCTCTGTCTCCTCACTTTTCAGGCTCTAAGTAGGACCAGAGAACACCTTTCATGAGTGTGGAGCAGGCTTTTCTGTCCCCTTTGTGTGTGCAGTTTCTTTGTGTAAGTCTTGGTGCCAGGTTTTTGTGACACATACTGGGGGCCATGTGGAATGAAGCTGCAGGTTGTCACCAGCCCACAGCCACAGCTCTTGCATTCCTGGTGACAGAAGAGTGTTTAGATATTAGTGGGATTTGCTGTAGGTCAAATCGAACATGAGACTTTCAAGGTGTCCCCGTGCAGATGTTTGTCATGCTGCCAGATGTGGTTTACTGAACTGTTGCATGTAATGAACAACCTTTTGTGATTGCATTGATCAAGATAGTACCTCAAGTGTGTTCCTCATCCAAGGGGAAAAGTGAGGTCAGTGAGAATGAATGTTGTGCTGCAGCTTAGACTGGAAAAAAGATACTTTGGTGTCCTGGGAAGAATAAGTCTCAGACTTCTGCTAATTTGGGGCATAATGCTGAATTTGGGGCATTCGGTCTAACATGGTATCTTAATGTTCTGTGGCAGGTGACTTTCCTGCGTTCCTTGTTGGGCTGCCCTACTTGTTTGAGTGATGACCAGCTCTGTATTTATTGTCCACTTTTTCCTCTGGCTGGCAGTCCTTTCTGTTGTCCTGGTACATGTGCTTCAGCCTTGCCTGCCATCTCCTTTTGGCTCAGAATTAGCTGCTGTGTTGTTCCTTGTAGGTGTGGTCATGGGTCCCACCCTTCAGAAAACTGGAAGCCTGGTTTTACATCACCTCCACAAGCTTTTTGGATGTGATGCATAGCATGGAGAGCCATTTGGATGTTGGTCTTTCAGATATTTGGATATTGTGGTGGGAATGAAGGCAACTAGGAACATAACAGGCAGGAAAATGCTTCCTTCTGGCAGAAAGCAGCTACCTTGTGCCAGTAGCTGTAGAGGAATAAAACTGAGATGTTCTCTTAACTCCTTCACCTTTCAGGTTAGATCTGTTTGTTTGTTCAACAAGTGAAGCGTCTTATGTCTCAGAACATGTGCAGAAGTGGGAAGGCTACATGTAGGCTTCTCAAAAACTCAGAAGCTGATTCCCATTCTCATATTCTATACTGAAACAGTGACATTCCTGGTAAATTGATGGCAAAACGTAAAATTTTTTTTTGTCTTGCTCTTCTTCACTCTTTAACTCTCCTTATGAAGTTTCTCTCTGATCAAAGGATATTAACAAAATCATTATCTTCTTGGTTTTACAAATTTGGCTTAAAAATTCTCTACTTCAAACTTGGCAAATATTGTCTCAGTATGCAAACAGTGGGGATGCGATAAGGGAAATCACTTGGCTTTTGAAAAGCTACATATGGGAAAGTCACATGGAGATTTCAGTGGTTTATTTATAATTCTGCAAAGGCCTCTTCTTATTTGAAAACCAGGAGAGACCAGACAGTAGCTTCTGGAAAGCCAGCAGCTAGATTCTTCATGAGTATTTTTGACACAAATATTAACTACACAGATTATGTCACTCTTTTCTCCTTAAATACTTGTTTTTAGCCTTCAAGATGTACAGGTAAAGTAACATTGTGAAGAAAACTGTAACTCCTGCAGCATCTGGCTTTTTGAATTATTATTGTGAAGCCATAAGAGATGCTTTTTTTTCATTTAGCAAATACATACTCAGTTTCCAGGAAGGTAACTTGATTGCAGTAAGCTTACCCAGTGAGAACCATATGCTTTTCATGTTTGTCTTTTATTGAAGGATTAGAGTATTTATTTGAAAATCTCTTTTTCAGAAGAACACTAGTTTTAAGATTACCATTAAGTAATATTTAAGTAAGAATCCTTTGCATTTTCAGATTTGGCTGTATATGTTAACAGACATTTCCAAACACAAGTCCTTGGAAGAATTTTACTAGTTAATAATGCAGCCATGAGTTTTACATCAGCTTGATTCTGGGCAGTGTTTTGCTGATACCAGTATAAGGTAACTGTATTATGTGAAACTGCTTGAACAGAGCTAAAGGAGCGATAAAAGTGATCTGCCCAAGAGACTTTAGCATTCTCCCTCTGCTTAGATAGCTGAACATGACTAAGTCTTTGCAGAATGACATCTAAAGTTACACTTGGAGTCATTAGGTTATAAACAGTCCATGAAATGTTTTGCATGCTTCATGTTAATATTCCTCTGAAGATCAAGATTCCCTGGGGAGAAATGAGAATATGCACTGAAAACATTCTCAGTCTTGAGGTTTATCCACAACTTCCTAGATCCCTAAAGATCAACTGTCTTGTGAAGACATTATTGCAGAAAAAATTTTGATGCTGCTCTGAGTGTTTATATATGGGGGGAATCTACTGGGTAGCACCCTTTCATGTTTGTGCTGCCTGGCTGAGTTGTAAATGACATTTGAAAATCTTTCCGACTCTCATATGGTAGATTTATATGAACCTTCATGTTCAAGAATGTTTTTGAGCCTCAGGCTATGATGGGAAGAAAACATGGTAAAATTCAGACAGAATGTCTGAATTTGTGCTATTGAATAGATAGAGGCTTTCTTTCATTTCTGTTCATTCTTAGTAAGGCTTAGAAGTGTTGGGGGTGAGTTCTTGATCTTTCTTTAAGATGCCAGAGTATCTCTGACAGATCTGACCCACCACGTTTTTTTGAGATTTTTTTTTGGCCAAGAATAAATCTTGTGTGAAAAATGGTTGTTCCTAGACACAATCCAGGTAAAGCCAGGTCTGTGGGGGGACTGTTGAACTTGGGAGAACGGTCTTCTCTTTTGCTCTGTGTTATCGTATTCAGTATTAGCATTCAGTATTCTGGCAATACTGAATGCTTGGCATCTTCAGTGGTACAGCAGCAGCCTGTGCTCCTTGCCTGTGTGGTCAGCTGACCATGGGCAACCCTCTCAAATAAAACAAAAGTTCCAGACCACCAACTTGTCCTTCAGAAACTAGTCTTATTTCAGATTCCACTGTTACTTTGCGAAATATTGGGATTTATAGACCTGGCAGGATGGCTCTGGCAGAGCTATCACATTACAGCAAGATCTGGGCTCTCAGTCAAACCCCTGACTTAAGTGGCATTTCTCATACCTGAGGATGCAACTCACAAGGGATGTCCTTGGCATCTGTGTGCATTGAAATTTCTTCCAGGTCATCTAAATGAGATTGAAGTGTAGAGGACTTAAACAAGAATCTGGTGAGAGCCGCTGTAAGCGGCAGACGCCCACAAGCTAGCTGCAGTTCATGGGCTGTAGGAGCTACTGGTGCATCTTCCTCTTCTTGGGAAGTGTTGGAAGAAGTATTTTCCATGTGTGTGTTGTGTTTTTGGAGGCCTGGCTGTTCCTCAGGGGTACTTCAGAAGCTGTCTGCAGACAATTTGATAACATCACTTCATGCTAATGAGGAAGCAGCAGGGTTGCATTTCCTTCAGCCTGCCTTGAATAGGGAAGTAGAGAGGCTCAGCTGTGCAGAGCTACAGGACTGTGGAGCATAAAACAGCTCAGAGACTTTTCTGTAACAGAACAGTTCAAGAATACACTAATTGCATGTATGAGAATTAATCCTTGTCCTGTGTGCTTTGTCTGATGGCAAAGCTGCTTGATTTGTCTCTGTTACGGATCTAGTTCCCAACCTAAATCCTTCAAGCATTTCTGAAGGTCTCTTTTGGTGCATGGGGGATGCACTGAATGCCACTGGTTCTGATGGCTTGCTTTGGCAGATAAAAGTTCCATTTCCACTAATAGGTTTTTACATTGACAAAAGATGGCTTTAGCTTTTTGATTTGGCTTTGCTTTGAATTTCTCAAGAATTTTGGGACATTTTTGATGGCCACTTGTTTTTCCTCTTGGTGACTTCAAGTCAATGTGAGCTCAGACTGCAGTAGATAGCCCACTGTATGTTGACACTCTTAAAAGATAAAACCATGCTATCAGTTTACGCTGAATTCTTTCCACAAATGGGGTACATGTGGTAGAATAACTTAATATTTTTCTTTCTCACACAGACCTGCATTTGAAAAGGATTCTGAAATTTATTCTCATCTTAAAAGAGCTGATGTTAAAACCATCTACTAAATTCATCCATCTAAAACTGAATGAACAGTAAAGATTTTAGTGATTATATAATTTATCTTTGGTGTAAAAATTGTATTGCAGCTAGAAAGGAACACACAAAGGCTTAGGAAAAGGTTTTGCAAGACAGTGTTAGATACAAAAAAAAAAAGGTATTATCTAAAATTTTATGAGTGAAGTGAATAAACTATAACTCAGTAACTGATATTGACTGAAAGGGTTTGCAGCTCTTTTGGTTCTTGGGGAAAAAAAGCCCCAAACAGGAGGAGCACAAACTCCTGTCTGTAAATCTATACATATTAAAATAAATACTAAATGTGTAAAGGGTTAGATTAAAGGAAAAAATAAAAAAAGAAAAAGTTAGAAAATGGTGAAGTGCTTCAGTCTCTATTGAAGTACTAGAAAAAATCCCTGAAGGTTTTATAAGCATCTCTAAGGCAACAGAAAATGTGGATTTATCAGGAACAACCTCATGGGAGGGGTCTGATGAATTTAATTTGGTTAATTCATTTGATGTTTTACAGCCCAGCCTGAGTGAGGCAGCACATTGGTTAGGGGATACTGAGTGAGGATCTGTGTTCAGGAGGGTCCATTTAGTGATGAATACTTGCGAAGGAGTGTCTGTGGTGGTGACTGGGATCCTGGAGGGATTTGTTCTGCCTGTGTGCTAACAGTTTGGGAGACAAAGAGAAAACACTTGAGATGCAGATGGAAGGTTGTATGTGTTTTTTAAACAGGAGAATAGCTTGAAGAAATAGCCTGAAGCCTATTTCACTTTCCTCAAGTAAAAATTCAGAGTAGTTAGCAATGGAAAAAGTGAAATAGTCTGGGATTTTGGATCGGAAATTGAATGCAGTTCTTTCAGTAAAAAACTCACCAAATCTTTCAGAGTAGAATTGTCCTATACAGGTATTTTGTAATACTCCATGTTAGTAGGTCATATGCACCATTTTGGATTCCACATTTTAAGATGGATTTAAGTTTCAGACTGGAAAAAGCAGTAAAACAATGATTTAATCCTTGTAGTCTAGGAAATAAAGACTTCTTTTGTCTTCTGGAAGCAGCTTATAGAGGAATGGAACAATTTTCCAGGTGAGCAAAGTTAAGAAGATCACTACTATCAGTCATCTTGTTTTTAGTGGAGAAGAAAATATTAGTACCTTATCTTGCACTAAGGCTTGATTTAATGTTAATGGAAAAGAGCATCCTTATGTTTAAAGGGCATCAAGCACAGGAGTACTTGCCCTGTTGAGGCAGCGGTTACACTAGTGATTGCAGTTGCCTCAAGAATAGGTTAGAGAAATGTTGATGCTTTGGGTGCAGCAAATCATTCCCAGAGTGGTTTGATAGCCTGGTGCTTCTGAGTTCGCCTCTTTGGTTTTCAAACTGCCCTGACTTTTGAAGCCTGTGCTAAGAAACAAGTGCTAAAAGGAGGATGAGTCTGATGGTCAGTCTGTAACTAAATCCGTAACTAAATCCTGCTCACAAATGTTGCCATCTGTCCCGAAGTTTTTTATGTATTTTTACCTGGAAAAGTCTTTTCAATGGTCTAATGAATTTATAAGGTACAGGCTGGGTCTCTGAAATTAAGTTAGTAGTTAGTTTTCTCACTTGTTTCCAGGACATCAGGGTTGGTGTCCTGGTGTCCCAAAGGAGATGTTCAGAATTTCTACTCCCCAGACTACCCCCTTTGGGGGAAAAATACTACTGTAGGATCCTGTGATGTGTCAGAAGTGAGTATTTCTAAAAACTGAAAATATTTCCTTGTCTTACAGTTTCTTCATTCAACAGTCACCCGCGGGGCTCTGAGCTTTCTGAGTGCTGAAGGTGATGTATATTGTTTACCTTTTTGAAGAAGAAAAGGTCTTGCTAGTTTGAGGTTCTGGAGTTTATTTTTGGTTTTTTATGGTTGGTTTTTTTTTTTTTTAATTTACTCTTTTACTGTAGTCACTCTAATTAGCACCAACTACTTTCCTTTAAAAAGGTAGGATGTCAATCAGGTTTTGATCCGTTTTGATTTTTTTATAATATTGCATACAGACTATTAGGTTTATGCTATGGGAGAATTCCAACAGAAGCAATGGTTGCAGGAGTAAAAGGTCACTGGTTTTGTGATTTAGAGTACATGCATGTCTGGGAGCCAGGCTTGAGCAAGGAGGAAGCAAGTGCTTGGTCTTCTCTCTTTTCCTGCAGCCCACACACTTACTGCGAAGAACTGTATGAAAGAGGTAAAACTGTATGGGTCATCTGGTCTTCCTTGTGCTCTGCTCAGCCAGAGGAGTGTTCACTTTATCTGCCAGTGGAATAACAAGCATTAATGGAAAATATAGCAGTTTGGATAAGATAATGCCCATAAAGGCAGGCTATGGTTCTTAATGTTTCTTCACAAAATAAAACTGAATTAAGATTTTAATTACTGAACTCTCTGAAATAAGCTTATGCACATATTTTGCGTACACCCAAGGGGAAAATCCTGCAGATACCAGGAAGGAAGGAAGGGGAGTGAGACCACAGGGTGTTGGAGGTATCTGCCCTTGAAAGGGCAAAGCTGCCTGGCAGGCAGGTTTGTCACTGAAATTGAGAAACTGGCTGTGATTCCAGGTGCCACCAGTGCCTTTAATGCTTAAGCAAAGTGCAAACTGCGTAATGCCAGGGCCGGTGCTGAAACAGGACACCGGGACATCGCTTCCTCCCAGGCGCCTGTTCCTTACATAACTTCGGGCTTCCCCAGGCGGCCTCTAGACGAGCTGAGCCTGACAGGAAATACTTGGGTAGCCAATGGCAGTTCTGCTAGGCATAGAAAGAATAGCAATTAATTGTATTCTGACTCCAATGGTTGTAGTACCTCAGGCACTATCGGCATTCTGTGGTTAAGGAAAATAGCCACCGAGAGGGAAAATGAAGCAGGATGGTGAAGCTGGTGATGGGAGGCACTGAATTTTTGTCCTGTATGCTTGGTTTGAACCAGCTTCATCTGCACCTAGAAACTACATCCATCAGCTCTGTTTCACGTACATCATGCTTTCTGAGGGCCCCCTCAAAACATCTGCTCTCTGGTTGGCAGAGCAGCAAAGTGTGTGGCCTTTTGGGGAGCTTTTCTTGTTTTCCTGGTAAAGATGTCAGTCAAAACAGGAGAGCAATTAGGCTGTAAGGTATTTTGTGTTTTATTCCCTTTCACAGATACAGATGAACTCATCTTGAATCTGCCCTTAACCATGCACAATGCTGATTTATTCCTTACTTTTGTTTACTCATTTTTTTCTTCAAAGTACCTGGGGAGATCATAAGCAGTGCAGTAGTTCAAGTTAGAAAAGACAATCTTTTGTTTAAAACCAGGTTTTCCATAAAGTTGCATTTTTAAGGAGGTTTTTAACAGTGGAGTTTGAGAGTGAATAACTCTCACTGAGTTTTGTCTAGAGATTTAAAAGTGATGTCTTTAATACTGTTTTGTTGCGATCTTTTAATTGCTTGTGGTATTGAGCTTTCTTAATCGTTAAACTTGTGATTTCCTTTCATTCTTCATTTTGAAGAATGAATATGAAGAAATACGTGATTTTCAGTGCCCTTCATTTTGGAAGAGAAGTCTTTCTGTCTTTCTGCTAGTCAGACCACCACGCCATGTGGAGGGGCTTTCCTCACGCTTGTGCCACAAACTCCGAGCCTCAGCCTACTTGAAGCCTTATGGATGAGTTTGTATTTCTGCTAGGTAGCAGAAATGCTGTAAAACTCAGCTACTGCACAGCACATTAGGTTAATTGAGAGACTTAATTTTGAGAATACCATGTAGTGATACACATGTATTTTCTAAGAGGAAGAAGATTCAGTTAAACCAATTGTTTGTAGTTTGAGTACTGCAAATCAGAATCCGTTTATCAGTGGAGATGTAGGTAGCATGGCAGGGCCTGGAATGAAAAGTCCAGGGATAATAGGAAAGTTCCTGAGTGTGTACATATGTAGAAAGCAATTTAAGGACATTTACCTCAGCCTATGTGATATTGCTCTGCAGTGTAACACTTCTAAACCATAATATCCAGCAGTGTGCTCAGAAAGAGGTGGCTGCTGATGTATTTCTTCTTTTTTCTGAAGGATTTCTCAGAAAAAGTGTTCCTTCAAAGAAGGGTTCAAGCCAGGTAGAAGCAGTGTTCTGCTGGAGAAACAAAATTCTCAGAACTTAATGAAAGAAACTGTTTCTTGTAAAACAAGCCACAGAAAACAAGACTGCTGGGATTTGAGAACTTTTCTATACTTCTTCAGGATGTAAACCTGTGCTCAGGAAAGGCCAACAAACTTAAGAGAGATCTGACCAGACTATATGTGTAACAGATCCTCCCAGCAAAGTCTTACCTGATGACAAAGCCTTTTTAGTCACTTGTTTACCTCTTGTCAGGTTAACCAATGCACTGTTCCTGAAGCAAGAGCTGAGAGTCTTTGGGCAATCAGGTGCCCATTTGACACCACTGTTTCTGAGCAAGGTGTGGGTTTTAGATTTATAAGAAAAGCAGCAGAGGTTAACATCAAATGACTTTGCAATTTGCAGGGATACCATCACTTCAAATCACAGGCATCAGCGTGTGTGATTGCCTATCGTGTCTGCTATCTGTTCATATCTCTGTGGGTGTTTCCCATAACCAACATGCCTGTGCATCATGTGTGAGACTAGATTTTATCTGAATACTGACTTTTCACACAATGGCACTTTGTGAGAGTGCAAAAGGGGCAAAGGGCAATTAACTTGCTTGGATTTCATCTTCTTGCTTATGGTAGTCTAATGCAATTTGGCTGATCCCTGACCTTCTTGTGCACTCCAGACTTGTGTTGTAGGTATATCTTGGTAATAAAATATCACGTAGCCACCCTTATCTTCAACAGATTTTCTGTTTTTGTGGTGGGTTCTTTATAAACACATTTGCAGGCTTTAAGAGTTCATGCCCTGCCTTATCTGCAGCCTCTGTAGTTGGGCCCAGCAGCAGCAGCACTGCTTCTCAGATAATTGCTTCATGTATAAAAGTATCTTTTCTTTTCTTTTTAAAAGTATCTCACCTTCTTTGTGAGGATCTCTAAGTTAAGACTGTCTGCTGTATAATTGCCTATTGACTTAGCCTATGATGAAAAAAATCCATCTTCTAGGACCCCAGAAGGTATTTAGAGCAGTGTTATCCCCTAGAATCTAGAGGCAATAGAAGAGTAAGGAAGATGAAAACCTTGAAGTCAATTCTAGTAACCCCAGCACTAGTGTTGTTAGTTTTGGCAAATCCTGTCTCAACAGTAAAGCCAGCTGCCATTTTGGCATCAACACAGACAGACTTGGCATGATCCCCTCTGGCATCAAAAAAAATGCTTTGTGGGAGCTGGCACCAAAGCTGTGAAACAAGGGTAAGTAAGGCCCAAGGGAAACGCCAAGCAGACATGAGATGAGCACTAAAAATAGTGAGTTGCTGTCATTTGTAGAGAAATCAAATAGCACTTGTAAGAGTAGGGCATCCAAGATCTCCATCAAGGTTGTGCTGGTAAGCATCTTTGGGACAATGCATGTCTGTGATGATGTGACCAAAGGGCACACACAGGCTGTATTTTTGGTACCCACATGGTGCAAGACTCTAAAACTAGAACAGACACTTATCGTCTTGATTCTGTGCTTAAGGGATCCTGTTACTGTCTGCAGACTCTGCCTTCTTCCCTGTCTGGAGCAGATCGTCTCTGCTTGAGCCATTACTAAAGTCCTGTTTGCATACATGGGTATCAGGAAGATAAGAGCTGTAGTGCCAAAAAGCAAGGAGCCAAGCTGGTGTCCCTGTACCACCCCGGATACACTTGCCCTCCTGAGACAGTCTCGTCAAATATTTAACAGCTGAACTCCCCACTCCCTCCTCCTTCTCCCCCTCCCAGCAGGCTTAGAGAAAGCTGAGTAGGCTTTACCATGACTTCATTACCCACTCCACACTAAAAGTAAAGCCTGACATCTTCATTTGGGCATCTCAGGTGCCCAAAAACCTGGGAATGCTTAAGAGACAGAATCAGCCCTATCTCTTTTGAAACACTTAGTGTCACTTCTCAGTAGGCCACTTTCAACCCTTTACTCCCTCTGTGCCTCAGTGACAAAGGACTTTGAAGCTTTTTAACACCTCTAGGCTTGGATGGCAGGCATGGGTGTTGAGGGATGGTTATACAAAAGTAGATGATTCGCACAGACTTTGGCATTACAGTTGCATTGGTTTGGCCACAACTCTGTTGCTGTGAACAAAAGCACGCTGGACCTGTGGCTATCATTTTCTGCTCCATGGGGAAACAGCAGTGGGAACAATGTCACTGGGGGCTGGAAACCTCAAGTTACACTTAGAAAAAACTATTTTGGTCTCAGAGAAGAGCCTGGACTTTTCATTGCCACAACTCTCTCATCAGCTGAACAGTGGAGTGGGTAGAAGTGTCTGAACAGCCTGGATGTGGTTGCTTTTATCTCCTCTGTCAGATGGGTGTTGGAGAGAACTCCTCTTGGATATGTTCTTCACAGCCACCCCTTGTCTGCTCCCTGCCCTTTCCCTGAGTGTCCTTAAGATAGCTTAGTACAGAAGGCAGCTTCAGAGGAGGGATTGCTTGCTGTATGAAAGTGCAAAGGGAAGTGCTTTACTGTTGCCATTTCTTCACCCACAAAGGAGCAGTGAAGAGGAGGACAGGCTCTCACTGAAATAGCAGATGACGGAGTGGGTAGTAGCTTCCTCTGTGGCACACACTACTTGTGTTCAGGGCTTACACATGGCTTTTGGGTGGAGATGTGGCACATATTTATACTTGTCTGCTTGGCTGACAATTGCTGTTTGGGATTCAGCTGGAATTGAGAGTCAGTTGGAATCAAGCATGAGCTGTTGCTGTTGGGGCTCTTGGTAACACTGAGAATATTTTAAAGTGCACAGTCTCATCCTCTGTGGTTAACCAGTTACTTGGACAGAAAGACAGGTAACAGCAGTGAGGCTGAAATGCACTGTCTCTATTTGCTTAACTTACTAAGCTGCAAAAGTTTTCCTGCACTTCTGAATCACTGAGCTGACAAAAGTGACGGCCTGTGGGGAAGAGGAAGAGCTTCTCACCACTGCAAGCCCTCGTGCTTTGTTGCACTTCGAAATTTATTGATCCATCAGACTGGTTGCAGTTCTAGCTCACACACCCAACATGTATGGTATATTTTCCTGAAATTATTCTTTCTTCAACAAAGATTAAGACAGTTTGGCCTGAAAAACAGTAAATGCAATTATTCCAGTGTTCTTGTTTTGTAGTTGTAATGCATGTGGATTGGGGAACCCACTTTACCCCACTCCTAAACAATGCAGTAATGCTAGACAGAGTGAAAGTTTTATTTTGGGCCACTTGTCCCCTGAGCAAAAGAGTAGATATTCTAGGGCCTGCAGGTACTGGGAAGTTACCAGCCTGACCTCTTCTTCTTGGTCCTCTGGAATTTGTTGATAGCATTCTTGGTAGGCAGTGCCAATGCTGTATGTTACATGAACCCGGGACACCTGGTCCTCGCACTGGAAAGTCATCATGTTCTTGTAATGGTATCATTAGGGTGGGGAAGTTGCCCTTCACTCTTCAGGGATCTACAAGTTCACAGGTGGGCAGGCAGAAATGGTTTGTAGGCAGATTTAGCATTGAATTGCTGTTCCAGCATTGGTGATCTCCAAGTGTCTCATGCTAGTTTTGCTAGCAAACAAGTCCCTTTAGAATATTTGCTGTCAAGGCAGATAGAGCTTGGTGTTCCTGGATAGTCTTATTCTAGAGAAACAGAGATCTGCTTTTACTTTTCTCTGTCTTACTTTCCTTTCTTTCCTTTCTCTTTTCTTCATTCCCCAAACCATCTCCAGGATGGGGAAAGATAGTCATCTTCATTGAGATTGCTTTTTTCATACCGTGTTTTGAGTGTGTGACAGATATGTGAAGTCTCAGTCCTAGCACCCAGGGCTGCAGGCTGACTAACAAAAATGGATGGCTCCAGAAACACTTCTCCTAACAACATGAAAATAACAGAGTGCACTGGGGCAGATGGAAGAATAATTAGATAAAATTATTCCAACTTTGTGGTTAACCTGTGTATGTGGCTGCAGAACTATGATATTAAAGTTTGAGAGGATATTGCATCTCATATGTATTTACTGTTCAAAACCTCTCCCTGCCTAGGACTGTAATAGTTGAGCAACTGATAGCAGCCTCGTGCTTCAAGCCTGATAGCTTTGAGGTGCACAGCATCAATTTTTGTTGCAATCATGTTATCATAACTGGATGTCCTCAAGATGTATCAAAATGAGTACTGTACCTTGCTTGGTTTCCAGACCTGCTTGCAAGCATCTCCCATCAAACATGGGAGCACATAGAAAGCGACTCTAAAACGGCTCAAACAACTTCCATCATGTGCTTCACTTGCATATTATAGCTGAGGTCATGAAGCACAGTGTGTTGGCCTGTGAAGATGCTGAGCAGCAACCTTTGCTTGACATCATGTTTGGGGTAGATGGCATATTCTGGAGCAATATTACAGACTGGAAATTCCTAGAGGCCTCTACTCCCTCCTTCCCAGTAGACACCTGCTCACCATTTTTCTGTGATGGGATCTGTGCTAACACATCACAAAAGGATGGTTGGTGGCTGCCTTTACTTTACTTGAAAGTAATGTAGATCCCATAATCTGTCCTGACATTACTATTGATTTTTCAGAGCCCTCAAGAGAGTCATCTACTGAGGAACTGTGTGAACAAACACACAAAACTTGTGTTTGTTTTGTTAATTTTATCTTGGATAGATGTACTCATGTGTAGCCTTTGCAGATCTTAAATAACCAGGTGTGTATAAAGGGAGTGAACCCATGCTGAGCCTGCCTTAGAGCTGCTCCTGCTTTCATTAAAATAATTATTATTTCAGCTCTGGTTTCCCCCAAGCAGAGAGCAGTAGCAAATTAGAAGGGTTGTGGAAATGGACGATGAGCAGCTGAAGGCTTTGGGAAAAGATTTTACATTAAGAGGACAGAGAAGATTGATATCTTTTATAAGAAGATAGCTAACAGGTACAGAGTAATGAATGGATGAGAAGATGGATGAGGACTTCTGTTCCCACCTGCTAATAATATGAAAGTCAAATTAGAAGGTGCTGAATTCATTCTTGATGAAAGAAACTATTTGTTCACGACCACCATCTATGAAACTCACTGCTGCCAGGCAGAGCTCTGGGACAAGAACTTAGGAACTTAAAAAAAGAGGAAGGGGTAAAAGGATACCTGTTGGTATATACAAAGCAATTGCAATGATTAGAAAAATGTAGGTGTTTTGCCACGGTTCTAAGGGTGTTGGTCAGGTTTTTATAAGGGTATGAACTACCTTGTCCAGCTCTTTTTTTTTTTTTCTGTCCCTCTACAGGGCTTTTTTTCCCCGTAGTCGCCTATAGCAGAATTGTGGAGCATGTTACTGGCCGCTGTCACTCAGGGACTGCAAGAGAGGGTGGCTGCTCCTGCTGCAGTCGAATGTGGTAATGCCTGCTTGCAAACCACCTTTTCTGTGTCAGTCTTTCCAGGATTGCCAAATTCACACATAAATTAGGATGCTTTTGCTTTTCCGCCAAGTTACTGCTTTTGATAGTCCTTCACAACTTGTCTTAGATCTGGAATGACGCTTTGCCTTTTGAGTGTGTGCTGGGGGAGAGGCGGGTGGTTAAAGTTAGATTCCTTCTGACAGTAGGGATTTAGAAACTGCTGCATTGGCTCAGCCCTAGGATCTGCCTAGTCCAGAGACTGGATAGCAACAGCCAAACTTGGATGTTTCAAAGGCCAGCGTGAGGCCACAGAACAGATTACTAAAACAGAAAGCTGCTCTTTTATATCACTGATGTTTGTCCATAAATTGGAAAAGCAAAGATTGAGAGTTCGTTTGATCCAAGAGTACAAAAGCTGGAAAATCCCATTGCCTGGCTGATGCTAGTTAACACTGATGTTTTGTATCCTCCAGGAAATTGCTGTGTTGCTTGTTTTCTCTTAGGGAAATCAGGGATGTGCTTACCCTTAAACAGCATTTTTAGATGGTGCCTTTAAGATGGTGTAAAAATCAGTAATGCTTGTGTGTAGTCTCACAGCCCAGTTTTGGAGAGGACACACAGAATGAAGTTCTCATTTGGGAAACCACACTGGGTTGGTCTGAGAGGAGACAGCAGTGGTGGTCACTGAGTGGTTCTGGAATGTGCAAAATGGGTATCTTTTTCTGACACTGCTGAAAGCTGTCTAGCTGTTGGGTGGCAAGGGGTGTCTGTTCTGATATTTTCTTTAATTTATTTTAAGTTTCCTCTATTTTTTTCCTCTTCTTTCAAATAAGCATTTGCAAGAATTTGATGTGATTTCTCTCTTTTCTGAAGTACTGAAATTACTATTAAAACTACTACTAAAAAAGGCATTCAATGAAGTCACTATGGAAAAAAGTATATTCCTTTCCTTGTCATATATTTTAATGTATTGGGCTCCAAAGCCAAAGAGGCCAAAAGCCAGGGGAGTTTGTCCTTCGTCAAATATCCATGGAGCCACTGCTGGGGCATATGGGAGTGGCAGTGGTGTCCCGGTGTCGTCCCGCCCCCAGGACAGACGAGGACAGCTGCTGATTAAAGAGAAGCCCGAAAAAAAGAGGTTGCTGAACTTTCAAAGTGGAGGTAGAAAAGGGAGTTAAATTTAGATTACCTTCTGCAGTGTCATCTTCTACACCACTGTGGAACTTGCTGTACTCCTTGCTTGGGGGAGGACAAACAAGACATGCCATCCTAGGCACCGGATGATAAATTTGTTTATAAGGCTTAATTGCCCCTTGGCATGAAAACATGAAATGAGCTCAAGTAGAAAGAGGAACCTTTCGACAGGGCTAGTGAGACTTTCCTTGGGGAGAGGTGGATTTGAAACTCTTCCCATCATCTGTCTGGTGCTGGAGGGGTCCAATCCTGATCCTTCTGAAATCAGGGAAGTTGTTGCTGTTACTTTAGAGGAACAGCTGTTATCTGGAGGGGCTGAGAGTTGAACAATGCTGTGAGTCAGAAAAAGTGGAATTGTGGGGGCAAGCAGAAGGTGGCGAGGAAGTGCTTTGGATCTGTGAAGACTGCTGACGTCCCAGGGTCTGGAGGTACTCAGGGAAACCGTGGTGGTGGCTTCTAGGACCAGTGCTGTCCAGCAGGCAGCATCAAACTTAGCTTTCTCCTCAGAAGCAGACAAACCAGCTATTTTTGCTTAGCGCGATTTAATCATCACCACCCTGTTGGCTCATAACAACATTTTTAATAGGCTGCCCTCCTTTGCAGCATCCCCTTAGCAGGGAGGAGAGCACTTTAGCACTTCTGTTCCAGCAGGGCTCCCTGACAGGTCCCGTTTGCAGCGACCTGCCTGGTGTCACCCAGCAGCTCAGCAGTCGTAAGGTTCAGGGCTGCCCTTTTTTTTTTATTTTTTTATTTTTTTTCGGAGGGGGCTGTTGTTTTTGTTTGTGTTGGGGGTTTTGTGTGTGTGTGTTTTTGTGCTGGGGGGTTGTTTCTGGGTTTAGTTTTTTGGTTTGGAGGGGTTTTGTTTTGTTTTTTGGGTTTTTTTCTTTTCAGAAGTGCCCGACCTGATGTCATTTCCCTCTTGCAAACAGCCTGGCTGGGCTGCGTCTGAGATATGTCACAGGGAGTGGGAGGAGGAGGAGGGGGAGCCAGCGAGTGCCTGCAGTGTCCCAGGACCCTGTTTACTTAGCATTCCCAGCTGAGAAAGCCCTGGTTTAAATAGGATCGGAGGAACGGGCTGCCCACAGCAGATGAAGAAATGGTTGCTGTGGGGCTTTAAATTCCTGCCTTCCCATGTGCTGGCGTGGAGGATGAGCCTGCAGAATGCCTTTCCTCCTGGGTCTCAGACAGGTAACCAACCGGCTTAAGTGCGGTGGGAGCTGCGTGCTCAGGTGGAGGATGTGACTGATTACTTTTATTTTTATTCCCCCCACCTCTAAGGATATGATTTCTGACTTTCCCAAAACGGAACTGTACAATCAGCACTTCCCCACCCGTGGCGTGTGATCGGAGAGCACAAGTTGTGCGAGAGACGCTTTTTATTAGCAAGGAAGGAGCAAAACTGTAAGGCAGGGATAGAAACTTCCTTGTTGTTGTTGGAGGCTTTGCAGCAGAGAGGCTCTTTGTGTTGTGCTCCTGTGCAGTTTTTGTTTGCTTGGGTTTTAGGGTGCTTTCCACAGTCCTTAAAATGGAATTGCGTTTGCATTTCTTAGAAACATGCCAAACTTTGAACTGTTTTCTTGTACAGGCATTATTTTGTATGTAAAACTATGTATTTTTTTAAAAAAAACCAAGCCACAAAACCAGAAAAAAACCCAGAAAATACCCAGGAAGAGTATTTATATGTACATGTGTGTGTTTCATCTCTAAGAAAAGTCACCAAATGGAAAATGGCAGCATGCTGTGACCCACAGCTTGGTGATTTTTTAATTGTTTTGAGAGAGTTTGAGTTTGAACAAGAAACTTGGGATAATTTAATAGCTGGTAATATCGAGTGGAATGAGAAATGGTAGCAACTGCCCAGCTGCTCTCTGCTGGAGGAGGTGCCAACTATGTGTTCCTAGCCTGGGGAGAGCAAACCCTTTTTTTGGTTTGGGAGGCACGTCTGTGGGGGAATCTAACTGTAGACTCTTCCCAGCACTGCTGTGATCTGTAATCCACAATAAATATATATTGAATTATATCAGAGTGCTGCTTGCAGTTTCTAATTTAGAATTAAGAAGTCGAGATGGGACCATAACATACTTTAAGCTACCTACTTTCAGTTGTTTAGCAGCGCTAAAAGACTTTAACGCGCTGCTGAGTAAACAGTGCTGTCTCTTTTTCCTTATCAGTTCAGTTTTGGTGAAACGCAGCTCTCTCCCCACCCCCCCACCCGCCCCATCCGAAAACAGTTTTACATAAGAAACTACCTCTAGCACAATGACCTTCTGTGATTGGTGCAATAGCTATAAATAATAGTTCACTTGTTAGCACTCAGGGCAGAGAGACTTGCCTTAAAAACTCAGCACTGAACCAGAGGGGGAAATACAGGCACAAAGGCTGAATGGCTTTAGGTAACTCTCAAACTGTAGTGAGATGTAGCTGCCTCAAGTGCTGAGATTGCTTGAGACTCATGGGTGTGCTTTTCTCTGAAGTTCCTGTTTTTAAATAATTCATTTTGTTTTAGAGATGTGTTCAGTGCAGTTGGGGTGTTGCATACGGTGTAAATGTAGAAGTTAGTTGTAATTTGGTTTCATTTGCTGGAACAGTGAACATCTGTTTGTCTCAGTGGATGGATGGTTCTTTTTTCTCTGCTGGTAACTTTTCAGAATCAACAGAAGCATACACAGGAAGCAGGAAAAAAAGGTGTTGCCTCAAGAACACAAAAGCAAAGTTCTTGACTATTTTTATCCACTGATAAAGGATATAGTGGGAAAGAGGTGCTTGAACTTTCCTTAGTTTTAGTACTTTTTAGCCTTAAAAAAATAAACCAAAGTATTTGTGATTGTATTCTGCATGCAAATACTATTCAGAAAATTCTTTTTCCAAGGCTTGTTACTGACCAGTGCTGTTTAATTGAAAGTGTGGGAGGAATTCAGAAACATCTCATCACCTCCATTGTTTCTTAATTTTTGCTTGGTACTTTCTGTACTGACTGGAAACACTTGGCTGTCTGGGATGCCCTTTGTTGTTCTCACTCAACACAAGGGATGCTGATCCTGGGCTGCAAGCTCTCAGGGAAGAGGTGCTGAGTGGGGTGCCCTCCCATGAGCTGTGTGATGAAGATGGAAGGATCAGAGTGAGATCTTTGGCTCCCTAGGACCAGCACCCCTTGCTCTGCACCCCTGGACTGCACTGAGCAGCTGCTTTCCCTGGATCTTCTTTCATTTCTTCTTTGGGAGCCAGCAGCATTGTATCATTGTGGATGGACTGCAAAACACATGGTAAAAGTAAGGTGTCTGGTTGATTTTGGTTGTTTTATTGTTGCAGTGGGGATGATATTTAAATGCCTAAAAAGCTAGGTCAGCACTATCTGACATCAGTGTGATGTGGGTGTATAAAGCTCCCATCCAAGGAAACATGACTGTAGAGGATCTCTGCTTTTAGTTTTAAGTGAGCATTTCCTCCTAAGGTTGGAGGTGGAAGCTCAAACACATTCACCTAGTTCACTGCATAAATAAATAAAAAAATTTAAAAAAAAAAGTTGGATTCCAGCCATTTTCAGTTTTAATTTTAACTGCTTGAGGTTTTCAGCGTGGTCTTCTGTTTGGTGGTTTAAACCAACAAAATGCAAGATGTCCTTCTCAAAGCTGCAATTTCCTAGAAGTCTAGAAGTGTGTATCTTTAATGTGAGAGGGCTGAGGGCTGCAGCTGGGAAGCTTCTAGCAAGAGGTGAGGAAGTAAACATATGGAACTTAAAACACTAATGTGCACTTGTCAGAATCTGAAATTGAAACTTGCAATAAAGAAAAATTAAACCAGCTCTTATTGAAATATATCAAGGTGTCTGTGATCTCTGAAAGGATAGTGTCTCTTTAAAGATAGTTGGAGTATTTTTCCAGGATAAATTGATGCAACAAACCAATTTGTTCCTCAGATAAAGGTTAATAAAACCTTGGAGGTTCTGCATCTGCTGGGGGTGAGGATGGGTCTGCTGTGGCTGATTAATCATGGTGATCTAAATATAATTCTCCTGATGCTGGCATTAGTGAAGCAATAAATGTTGTGGATTAGAATTCCCATTTTGGAGATCTTTATTGTGCCTGAGACAGCTCAGAGGCATCATTCCTCCCCCACTTATTATACTTTTAAGTGTTTGGATATTTGCACATAGTATGGTTTTTTTTCCACATTCAGCAAAACAAAATTTGTGGTGGGTGACTTATGAAGAAGCATCCAGACTTGATTTATTTCCTGACCTCAGCTGTCTGTCATAAGGCAGGCTTACAGGAATCTATCCCCTGTTGTGCTGGCAGGACTTGGCACACGAGGTTCCAGTAACTCCCAGCAGTCAAAGCCACTTTCATCTTCTGCAATCTTATGCGCTTTTGTTAAATTGAACCCACCAAAGATGTGTCATTTGCTCAGATGGTGGATTTTTGCTTTTATGTTCCGAAGGACTAACAGGTGTAATGTTTGTGAAGACGGGAGATGTCTGGAGGCTTTGGTACAGGCTCAGCCACCCTGGTGTCTGTAGGTCCTGAGCCGCCCTGGTGATCCAGGGTTCCCCAGCAGTTCTGCCTGTCCTTGCTGTGATTCCACCTGCTGTCCTTCTCTGAAAGGATCTAGTGAGTTTTTATTTAAGATTAACTTTGATTAGGAACTGGGGGGGCTGCTGGCAAATCAGGAATTGTTGTAATTGTGGCAAGATTGGGCATTCCAGCCTAGTATTTTCCAGTAGTAATTTTAACCTACTACCACTCAAGTGCCTTATCTGACAGAGATCATTTGGTAGCTCTGTGTTTGCATTCTCATGAGCTGTTGCTGATGCACCTCGCTAACCAACACTAGTGATAGTCTGATATGTGAGATTGAGTAACAGCCAAGTGGGAGCTAATAAATAGTGTATATCAAATTGTTGTTTCTGACATACTTAATATGCTGACAACCACTTCCATTCTGTTACTCAGAATGCTTAAAGAATATATATGGTTTAAATACTGATGTTACTCAAAATACATACTTCAATGAATTTTTCTGAGGATAGTGTCACTTGCTTAAATCCATCCTGCTTGTTATGGGTGTGGCTGGGTACTGGGAGCAAGGGACTGCTGCCTGCAATTAATGAGATTAGTGAAATAACTAGGTCAGGATTTTGATTTAATATTAAATCG
Source organism: Cyanistes caeruleus (assembly GCF_971803275.1). Classification (NCBI taxonomy): domain Eukaryota; kingdom Metazoa; phylum Chordata; class Aves; order Passeriformes; family Paridae; genus Cyanistes; species Cyanistes caeruleus. Next base: position 12,729,365 of record NC_141708.1, on the reverse strand, counting down.
ATGCTTATTACCAAAGTCCCTATGAGAGCTGTGAAACCAGAAGGTCTGGAGTGGTCACAGGTAAAACCCAAGTCCTGTTAAAGCCAGTTGTATCTTGCCCTTCAGCAGATGCCATTTTGGCATTCTCCCTTCATCTTGTTGCTGGGCTTTTCTCTGTGTCTCTCCATCTGTATGCCTCTTTTTCAGGCCTTTACTCGCCCCTATCATCCTGTTGTTCTTATCCATCTCTTCCTGTTAAAATAATAATTTGCTGCATAGTGCCTTGACAAATGCTGTAGTGAAGTTTGGAGAAGTTAGCAAATTAGAGTAGGTAAAAAACCCTGGCTATCCTAGGGGACAGGAATAGCCTATAAACTGCTGTAAGTAAATGCAAGTCACATTTCCAAGTGTTTCCCAGGGTATTACCAAGGTTAGGATGAATGGATACTCTGGCAGTTTGAATGACACATAGAGGCCATACAAAGGTGCTCATATTTACAGTAATGGAGTCTGGATTTCTGTGGAAAGAGGAGACAGAGCAAAAAGCTAAAATGGTTATTAGATTTCGTGATACTGGCCACTGCTGGTTTTGGTTACCTGATTAATGCCAACTGAGGAGTCAACTTTTGTAGGTGGTTGGCTGCCAGCTATGCACTTCTGAGCGTGGGCTGTGGTGTTTGTTGCTGCAGTTGCACATATTAATTTTCAGCTTGGAAAAGAGCCATGCCAGCCTGGAATTTGCTCATCTTCATCTTTCCCCCTTCTGACTTAGCAACAGTATGTGCCCAGGTTAACTGATTTATCAGAGTAGAAAAGAGAGAAGTGCCTTGATCCTTTTATTGTGATGGAACTCCACTGTCAATCAGTTATTTCCCTTCATTTCCAACATTGGCTTCAGACGCAATAAATCCTAACAGATTTACAGCTATTAAACTCAACCATTTACTACTGAAAACCTTTACAAAAGTAAGGTAAGGAGGTCTGTTCCATCCTTTCTTGCAGTGAGGAGCAGCTCAGTCAACCTACAGAACCTCATGAATGTGTCTTGTCTTGATTGTGCCCCAGATTTTGACCTTTAATTTGTCACATAGACCTCCAATAAAGGTCTAGTACTAAACTGAAAGGTGAACAGAATAATTGGCTTTCTCCCTTGGCACTGACATTATTGTTTGCTGTGGCTTTGGATGTGACAACATACAGCACTGTCTTGAGTTCTCTTATATATACACCACTGCTGGATATTTTAAAGATGATTTGTAAAAGCACTTGACAGCAGAAGTGGACAACTGGCAGAGTTGTGGAGTTGCCAGTATGGTTGTGGGTTTATCAAAAATGCCAAATATTAACAGGAAAATAAGAAAAAAAATAAAAATCTTATTCACTGTTACTTTTTAAAGTTTATGACATGCGAAAACTAACCCAAAATGCCACATCTTAATACAAAGAGACTCTCAAAATGCACCAGGTGAGGCCTTCCCAGCTCAGCCAGTTTCATGACAAAGAGCCTGTATCACATATCACAAATGGTTTCTGTTGGACTGGACTGGGAGGGAATACAGGCTCCACATCTGCAGAGTGTTCTCCCAAAATCTCCTGTCAGGCACTGAATAATTCCAGTTTCTCAGACCAGCTCTTAAGATGGTACCAGGGAGGCAGTGATGCACAGGCAGCCTAGGGTACATGCTCATTTACAGGACAAAGCAAATCCCCTGAAACTAGATGGGAATCTCCTAGGCTTTGTAGGTGGGAGATAATGGATGGCATGTTCTGGCTTCTTAGTTGTGAAACAAGACTGTTCTGCTCTAATGGAGTTGAATACTCTTTGAGAGCAGACCCATGTAGATCCTGCTTAGTAATCCTGCCTGGAGGCATCTACACATAGCTGAACAAAGGCTGGTGGGGAGGGATGTGCTTGCTTGCCTGGACAACAAGAAAATGAGGCTCTCCTTCAGCAGGGAAGTCCACTCTGGAATGTAATAGCCACTGGCTATTGGGGAAGAAAGTGCTTTTGGGAAAAAACCCTCCCCCTTCCTTGTTTTCCTAAGGCTACTTTAAAAGTACTCCAAACCCCCTCTGTAATAGTTCAATAAAAACTCCATGCTGGTAAGAATGACTAAAAATTACCATTACAAGTGCTGTTTGCAATGGAAATTAGAAACAAAGACAGGTCAATGAAATATGAGTGCTTCAGTTTTCCTTCTGTGAGAATTTTTTCCACCATATATTTTTTCCTCGTCTATAAAATTAGTCTTTCAGCTCTGTGCCTTGACTATGGCTCTTAGTGTGAAAAAGGAAGTAGTATGCTTTCATAGCACAAACACTTGGGATATTGTTTCCAGTAGACATTTAAGCTCTAGATAACTGTATTGCTGATGTATCTTAAGTAGTTAGTTTGGCAGCCTATGACACAAAGAATGCATGGGAGAAGGAAGTAGAAATGATAAAATGCTGCTGGTATGAAAAGTGCAGCCTGAGATTTAAATAGAAAGTGAAGTCAGATCAAAGAACTTGGAAATAGGTAGAAATTTCCTAGCAAAGAATGTCACGGTCTCTGTCATAGCCAGGGTTGGCTCTACATAACCTTTTCCTTGACTTGCCAAAAAGGAGCAAACTTTACAGTGGCTCAGCTTTTCACAGAAATTAGTCTTGACTTAAAAGAGTAAAGGAGACTGAAACACTTGTTCCAAAGGAGTCACCTGTAACATAACCCAGAACAATGCTCTCCTTGTGCCAGAATCTTTCCCTAATAGACTGCTATTTGTGAAGATCTGTTGCCTTTACCTTTTATCTGTTTCCCTGTGCCAGGCTGTGTAATCCAGTGTTAGAGGTAGCCATGCCCTGAGCAGTAGTAAGACCATGTGACATGCTGGGATCCTTTCCAAACCAAATTATTCCTTGATTCTGTGAAACTGTTTGGAAACACGGGTGACAGTTCTGGGCCTGACATGTGGCCCCCAAGTCTGACAGCTCTGTGCTCCCAAAATCCTATTGGTGTCTGGGCTGGCAGAGGGCTGCAGAAAGGCTCCAAAATGAACTGCTTGGACTTTGAGGTGCATGGCTGGTGGTCAGCAGTGCAAGGACTTCAGAACCCCTGGCTGTTCTGAACTGTGGGAGCTGAAAGCCAGCTGCAGGACTATTTGAAGGTACAAGCACATGTGCATTAGCAGGGAAGATCATTTGTCTTGGTCAGTGTGTAAAGAAGCTCTGGACAGTAGGATTTAAACTCTGCTTAGATGGGAAGCAGGATGTTGTATGAGACATGATCCTCAGGAACAACCTGCAGAACACCATCCTAGCTGCTCAGGATCCTCTGTTGAGAATGTACTGACACACCTGTTGTTGGCCAGCTGGGTTAGCAAGAAGCAGCCCTGCACATAAGCATGTGTGGAAAAGTAATTTCCAATATAATGAGGTTGACAAGAGGGAGTAAGTTCAAATAAAAGGATGGTGTGATGAAAGTCTCTGAAATCAGGACTGCTGCAAGTTTTTAAGTGGGAAAAATATAGTTGAAGATGTTATGAGTTGCTGCTGCCCAAAGACACTGATTTTTTTCCTTATTGCTATTCTTTGAAGCTGGCAACACTGAATGAATGAAATTTTTGGGGAGTAAACCAGAAGTGGTCAAGAATGGATCAAGTATGGCGATGTGGAGGAGATCATGAAATGGCACTGTGAGACTCTTGTTTTTCACCAGCTCTGTGTGATTAATTTGCTGGTTCAACAGGTCACATTGATCTTCATGTGTCACAACTACAAACCTCAGCCAGTCATTCTCTGACTTGAGCATTATCAACAGGATTGCAATTTTGCAATGGCATCTTAATTTCTCAATTGCCTTCATATGAAAGCCAAAATCTATGTTGTTCATCAGTTACATTAGCTCTGCAAGGCCAACAAAAATGAGGAAAAATGTAAATAAACTAATAAGAACAGACAAGAGAATAGATGTGCCCTATTTCTAGTTCTTTTGCTGGCTAAAATTACAATTTTTGAAGTGAATAGAATGCTTGAAGCAGAAAATGCTGTGCTAGCTCAGCAATGTCTCCTAATAGTTGCCACTAGTTAGATGGAAACACCTCCTTACTGTATAGGAAAATGGTGTTTCTACTGTTGACATGCCAACATCTTGAGACAAGAACCAAATGTTTGGTTTAGCTGCCTATAGTAGTTGGACTGGTCTGTCCAGCAAAATTTTTGTCTATTCCTGAAAATTAGAGGCAGATTCCCCTCCAGTTTGTTGCCTCTGTAGGTGAGTTTTAAAGGTGCTTTTTAGAGCCTTTTGTGGAAATCATGATATCCATGGAAGGAAGGGAAGCAATTACATCATATGCTGAATTGTGCCCTCACATGATCAAAGCCCTTTGAAAAGTTGGTGTGACTTCTTAGGAGAAAAGAAGCAGCATGGGGTCTTTCCTGCTGAGCCTCAGATGGCAGGAGGTTGTTCTGCTTTTAGAAGTTATGTTGCTGCTGTAATTTGGGTGCTCAGGTGGGAGCGCTGTGTTGGGGAGATGTGACTTGAACCAGGGTGCTGTGTGGTGGGGAAGTGCTGGTGCTCCTCCAGGTCCCCAAATACACTGAAAACTTCATGCAGGACTCCTCTGCACTGAAGCTGCTGGGATCCACAAATGTGCACCCCTGTTACCTACTGGTGGCGTTTTGTTGGGCTTTCAGTGGGTTGGTGTTTTCTTCTTTGCAAGCTGGTGCTTCCAAAATATTTTTTTTCAACACAGCTTTCAGTATAAGCCTACCCACATTTTAATTTCCTTTTTATAATAAATTTCAAGTAAAATAAAGTGAAAATAAAAACTTTGTTACGGTGGTTTTAATTAAGCTTTGTTTGTTTCCTAAACTTCATAGTGTTCTTTGAACTCCCAGGTTATTCCAAAACCTATTAGAGGATGTACAGACCACTGCCTTCAAAATGCTTCTGTTTTCTTGTGTTTTGTACTTTTTCCCAGCCATGTTTTCAGACTATCAGGAAAACATGGACTTCTGGGAAGTGGTGCACCATGTGGGGAGCTGAGACATCACACCATAGACCTTTTCCATGTTGGGTGTCTTGAGAAGCCGCTGGGTGATACGCTAGAGCTGATTCGCCTCTGCTTCTGGACTGCTTTGCTGTTCCAGGAAGTTTTACAGGAATGCTGATCTTACATAAAGCACATGGCTAATTATGAAGGAATCATTTTAGATAGGAATCTTGCAGGAACATATTGTAATTATCATTTAGATCTAAATGAATCCAAGCAGTCTTTTCTGAATTTATAATGTTCCCTTTATGAATGTTTTTCCTCTGCTTGGCATTCTGCCCCAGTAATACAGTGATACTGTGTACAATGTGGAACAAATGTCATCTCTTCTTTTAAGAGAATGCCTGGCTCCCAAAATGTGGTAACTTTTAGTGGAAAAGGAGAGGAATGATGAGACAGCAGTGCTGCCTAGATGCTAAAACAGTGTAACTCGTGGGTTTAGAGATATGGGGGTTTTCTTCTCAATGGTCCTTTGTGTTTTTTTGGTGGTCCTTAGGGGTTTTTTAACCTTCTTATGTATTTTAGAGTTTCCAAAGACCATAACTTGTACTTTTCAAATGATTGCAGATCATTGAGCAAAACATTTACAAAAGATACTGACAAAGCATCTTAAAAGTGTGTCTGTTTAATTTTAGGACAAGGAAACCTGCATGGGTGTCAACAATCAAAGTTACATATGTGAAACGGGCCACTGTTGTGGACAATCCCAGTGTTGCAACTACTACTATGAACTCTGGTGTAAGTCCTTCCATTTTGTATGGCTTCCCTTCCTAATCTGCATGGCTCTCATACCATACTACAGGTCTGGCTTGTGTCCCCTGGGGTTTTGTATTCAGCCCTTGTTGTGCATTGCCATTGCATTTCACTGCAGCACAATCCAGAGCTGATGTGATATGACAAGGAAATAGGTTTCACAGTGGGTGCCTTCTCAGGAGTAATGGGTCATCTTGCCACTGTTGTTTGTTCTTCTCACTGATTTGAGTACTCAAGATGGCATACAGGAGTGAGGAAACTATACTGAGGGAGAAATGCCATGCACACATCACTAGAGCTTGACACACTCAAGCAAGGTATTAATTCAGTGTCTTTCATCTTGTTGGTTTAGTTTTTTGCAAGCACAACAAGTTTAAATCTGGTATATCTTTTTAAAGATGTCCTTTCAAGGAGGAGGACCAGGGTGCTTATTCTCTTCAGAATTGTTTGGAGTCCTTGCATAGAGAGAGTCTTGGGTAAATCCTGTGGGTTTGCAGTGACTGAATGCTGTGCTGTGAGGAACACACATTGCCCATTGTGACCCCTCTTATCTCCTCTTTCCCAAACCGTGAGATATGAAAATATCAAAGTTTCCAGCGAATGGTTGAGTGACTGTACCTGCTGAGTCCCCTTAGATGGCAGCAGGCAGGTCAAAGCAGGTGGTTGGCAAAACTTGATTAGGATATATGGAAAAATGGGAAGTTGAAAGCATAAGAAAGTCATAAATGCTGAATTTTAAAGGAAAACTTGTTCAGTCTGGTGGTGTCTTCTTTCTCGATTAGGAACACAAAAGGTTGAAATTAGTGTTGCGCTGTTGTACTGCCCCAAGCTTAGGCTGGGAGGGCATCTCTGCTCGTGAATTTGGAAACGTGGTGCTCTGAACATTGTATCCCTAGAATAGATACTTTCTTACCACACCCAGTGGTATCTTCCAGTTTTTATGCAACTGTGCTTTCTACTTAATCTCTCTGTTGTACCCACAGTTTCACTTTCCCAAAGTAGTTTATGTGTGTAAATGTATTATAAGTACAAAGACTGTCACTTAACCTGGATCCAAGGACAGGAATAGCTGACACTTCATCCTTTAGTCTGGAAACATGCTTTTGCTTCTCAAATTAGCCAATGAAGTATGGATGATCTGGTTATAAACTGAACAGTACTCTATAGTAAGCATCTTCAAGACATGCTATGCTCAGACTCCGGAGACTGGCCGTGTCAATACTAATGGTAGGATTTTAATGTATTGCAGACCTTTTACACCAGACTTGTTTTCCAAAATGTCCAAACAGTTCAAGAAACAATTCAGGATAGGGGGTCGAGGGGCAGGTCCAGGGATCGTAGCAGGCTGAGAAACAGACATGAATATATTGGAGCCTTGGAGTGCCTGGATCAGACTGTAGCAGTCAGCAGCACAGGCAGGACAGATGGCAGGAATTTGTTGAGAGTAGAGGGGGACGCATGGACAGAGGAGAGTGGGGAAGGTCAAACCCAGTTTGCATTTGTGTGGTGGGAATGTAGAGGAAGATGCATTTGTGCAAAGGCTTACAGGCTCCTTGGCAAGCAGGATCTAAATTGAGCAGCAGCGTGGAGTGCAGCTGCACACTGGTGCTGGTGGCACAGTCACCATGTTTCTCCCATGGTCATCTTGAGAGGCTTAGTGGAATTGCATACAAACAGTCTGGTCCAAGCAATAGCCCCCTGCCATTTTAATGGGATGGTTTAGCTGTCTTTGTGCTCTCAGTATGGCACAGACTTTTATACTTGGCAGTTCCTGGCTGCATCATAAAAGTTCTTGGAAGACAAAACCAGATTTTGTTAGAAGGAGGCAGAATATTAAAGGCTTCTTTTTAGAGCAGACTCACAGGTCACACTGAGATCATGGAATAAGCATGTTGGTCACACATACTGCTGGATGGTTCCTTAGGAGAGATAGGTTTCTGTGTGTTCATATTCCTTCTGCCTCACAGAGAGCATCATGTACCACACCAAAATCAGGGGAGTAATTCAAACATGAGACCTGTTTTCTAGGCTTTTTGCAAATTCAGGCAAACGTCCAACACTGATTTAAAATCAGTTAGTGTTTTCAAAGCTTGCTTTGCCATTATGAATGATATGGAAAAAAATTCCTTTTGGATGGAAAGGAGTCATAGACGGAGCACATCCTTTAAACCCATATTCTAGAACTTGTGAGCTTAGCTGCTGCTCAGGATTTGTGGAGTATCTTTGATAGGTACATATGCTGAGGCACTCTGAAGGCCTTCAAGGTAAAAAGTAGTGATAGTAAATGTAAGTAGTCTTAATATGAGCAGTGGAGAGCAACAGCTTTACATGCTTGGGAATAGATTAGCTTTTTAAAAGTTAATAATAACTTCTGGTTAATGAACAGTTAACATAGCAGCACCTTTTAAGTGTGGCTTCATGGTTATTCTGTTTTGATTTTAACTAGCATATGTATGTACTGAAGTAGCTTTTGAGAAGGTCTTGCTTCTCTTGACCTTCTCAGACCACCAGTGTGTGTTTCAGACCTTTGTGTGCTTGAAAACAGACCTTCTTGCTAGTCCTGTTGAATTAAATCCTGGGTTTATCTACCACCACAGCTTTGTGAGAAGAAGAAGCAGAGGAGGGTGGCATTTGAAATGGAAAAGAAAACTAGTCTGTCTTTGCTGGACACTCGTTCTGAAACATGATCCTGTTTTGTGTCCTCTTGGAATTTTTCCTGTAAAAAGGACCTTTTTCCCTGTTTAGGAATTTGAGGGAAGTTTGTCTCTGAAAATGGCTGATCTCAGCAATTCTAGGCAGCAAGTAAGATTGTGGTAATTTTAAACCAGTCGTTGAGGGTAGTGGAATAGGATGTAAAATCAAGGTATTATTTTGTTAAGGGGTGGAGTGGAGGAATGGAGAATATGATATGCCAAGCAGGTGGATAGCCTGTGTTTAAAATTAGATAACAGCCCAGTTCAGATTCCCCACCCATCTCTTATTAAAAAAAAAAGCTAAACTAAAAACAGTGCTGTGTTGCCAAATAATGAAACTATATTAAGATTTATAGATATAGGTCTAATAACCGTGTAAAGGTCTAATTAGTTCTTAAGCTTGGTAGCTGGTAACATGGTGGGAGAAAAGCTGCATTATGTCTTTTAATTTTCTTGGAACATAATAATAAAAAATAAAACGTGAAAATTTACTGTTGCGTTTCCTCACATATGGGAAGATGTTTGGATGATGGATGAGCTGGGTCAGCGTTTTAATTGAGCAATTTGCTTGGACTCCCCAGAGAACTCATGGTCCCCAAGGGGGAGAATAGCAGCAGCCACTGGGTTTTGCTTCCTAACAGTTTTTATTCAGGTCTCCATGATGTGATTGTGATATGCTAGAGTTTTCCAATGTTGGGCTTTTTCCAGGCCTGACAGGTGTCTTATTGCTTAAACATTCCAAAATACCACTTTTCAAAATACAGGAGAGAAGGTAATCAAGGAATGCAGTTCCTGTGTTTTGCAGGCTAAGAAGTAAGGCTCAGAGGTTCTGGATTTTCCCAAGTTTAAGAGTATAATGTGGACTGAACACTAAATCCAGATCTCCTGACATCCATCTTCATGTCTCTCCTTGCCTTTTGAATCATTAAATGATTCCAGAGGCTCTGAACACAGCAAGCAAAGCTGTAGAAAATACATTTCATTGTGTGGTTGGAAAAATAGTACACTGTGCTTCAGGAATTATGGAGCATGGAAACAGGCAGCTGCTCACTGCTTGCAAAAAGTTGTAGGATTTAGAACTTCAAGTGTTTAGCTGGTCTTGGGTCATTTGGGTACTGTACAGCAACCCAGCATTGGCAATGAGTGAGTGTTCATATATTGCTTGTGCCTGTTTTGTTTCATTGTCTTTTTTTTAGCAGTGATACTGAGCCCCTCTGTTTCTGAAAGAAAGAAAAGAAAAGAGATCTTCACTGTTTAGGTCCTAGTGGAAGGGTTGTACAGGAAAAAAATGTTCTGTTTGCAAGCAGCACAGTCAATGTTTTTGCTGATTTTGAACATTCTGCTCATCTCTGCACGCTTCCCCTTGGAATCGCTAGACAGCTCTTTTCCCAAAAAGCACACTGCCAGAAAATTCTGGCAAGGATCCGCTTAGTTGCTAAAACTAAAGCAACTGCTGTACCACATACATATTCCAGGAGGTCAGCTTTATAATAGGAATTCATGTCCAAGAGTTTGCTGCATTCTCAAAAACACTCAGTCAAACAATGCACCAGTCCCATGTTTTCGTCCTTACCCCGTGTTATCTTACCCCACATCCTTTTTCAGAGAAAGATTTTTGCTATTCCTTGCCTTTCACCCAGCCTTCTATGTGGTTGTACTTGCTTCTCTTTCCTAGGTGTCTCAGACTTCCCCTTGGGCTGCTCCTCCTCATCTGTGCTGCAGCGATAACCCTGCCATGACAAAGCCTCACCGACAGTATAGGGCAAACAACAGATGTCACAGCCACACAGAAACTTATAATAAATAGGGTCACTGAGGGAATTATTTCCTGATTTCCTTGGACTTCTTGTTGCCTAACACAGCCAAATCACCTTGTTTTGGTCTGGCTCAGTAAAATTCCCAGATCCAAAGCAGAAGGCAAGCTGGCTAACATAGCCTGGCTATGCAGATACTGACTTTTGCCCCGTGTGACTGCTTCCACCTGTGCTCTGTTAAACAGTATGGAAAGGCAAGAGAATTTCCTGGTGTTGTTTCACCCCATGCCCTACATTCCTCCAGCCCAGCTTGTCACCAAGTACCTAGATCTGTTCCCAGATGTTCAGGACATGGTCTCTGCTGGATGTTCCACTCTGGTCTCTGTTAGACTATTGTTCAACGTGTATTTTGCCAACATAGGTCTCTTGGGAAGGACTGGGCTTACAAATGTGTCATCTGGAGCATGGGAGCAATTGCCTTTGGAAGGCTCCCTCCCTAGGAGAGAGGCAAAAAACAGTGTCTGCAGATTTACTGCCTCACGTTGAATCTCATTGCACAATAGGCAAAGGATTTTTCTGAAACTTGTGTTTTTCCTTCTTATCTCATTGCATCGTATATAGTGGACACTATTCCGAAAACTAGAAACCACTTGCAGTTAATGTGTCTCCTTTTGTTACTAGTTTGGGAGCAAGCAGTCAGGAGTTGGAGATGTCTTCAGCTTTTTTCTTTTGCCATTGTACTCTACAAATATGCAGTAACTTTTTCCTGCAGTGAGGTCAGGCTGGGACTGCAGTTCCAATGACTTAAACTAACATAAAACTGTCACTGAAAGTCACAGTCTTTCTCTTGCTGCTGTGTTTGCCAAACAAGTTTCAACCTGCTCTGGTTCCCTCAAACCAGTTCAAACCACAGTTGCGCACAACTTTGTGCCAGCACAAGAAGAGGTGGAGGAAGCGGCAGGAGGTATGGTTGAGACAGGCAGGAGAGGATCGCGTCATTTAGCGGCTTCTTTTATTCCTTCTTAAAATGTTCATGGGCCTATGGTCTGGATCCTTCATCTGACATTCTTGAGCAGCAGTGTTGGCTCATACAGGCTCGTGCCTGCAGTGGCAGGAGATGATGTGACCTCTCTGCCAAAGGACATGATTAAACCCAAGGGCTGCTAGATTGTGGTACCAAGTAAATTTCTCTTCCATTTTTTGATTATAGTGTTGGCCCTGTGAAAGACAATTTTTTTCCAGCCATGACTGACTGTGAGGCCACCATTTGGGACACTTCTTGGTCAATGAAATTGTCCCACTTCTCCTTCTGTTCAGAACCAGCTCTCATGGAGCCAAAGCTATTACCCAGATGCTTGTCAGGCAGACACAAAGGCACTTTGCAGTATGTTTTGGCTTGCTTTTAGGGGATTTCCTGCCAACAGAGCCATGGCATTTGCCCAAGTTTACCATGAACTTGAGGGCAAATTTCTCTGTTCATACCCTTGGAACGCTCCAGAAAACATTTTCCATTTTGCACAGGATAAAAGGAGCTTCCCTCAACGGCATTGCTGATGGCAACATCCCAGGCAGCAAATACAGTACAGCATCAAAGCAAACATTGCTCCTTCCTTTTTCATGAGGAAGGAGTGCTCTGTCTTTTTAATTCTTTAACTGTTTTATTACTTATTTTGAAGTTTGAGCAAAACTATGATTAGTATCCTAGAAGGGGTTTTCTTTAATCTTTAAGCATGTTCTTTCACAGCTGGTAGGAAACATCTCTGGTGTATGACCATGTATTGAGGCTCCCTTTCCCAAGAATGCTATAAATGTAGCAGCCTTCTCTTTCTTCAGTATTTTCTCTGGTTGTAAGAGATTGCTTTCACAGGACCTAATTCCATTCCCAGGTGTTTCTGTAGCTCCCATTCTGACTTTTCCTGAGCTTCGTGCTCGTGTCTGGCTTACACCTCTGAGTTTACAGATTGGTGCTGCTTCTTTTACTTTTATGATAGGTTTTGGTGCTCTGGCAGGGAAATCTCTTGGCAGTAATCAGCTCCTCAGCTGCATCTGTTTCACCTTTGCTTGCATCATTTTCTTCCTGTAGGCATCACCAGTGAATTTAACAAAAAATACAACAGTGTTTCTCAGGACTCAGTCGTTTTTGGGATGGAGAGAGTCGCAGCTCCTCACTCTTCCATAAACCAACAGCAAGACTGAAACTGCCTTCAAGTTTCCTGGTGCCTGTTTTGCTCCAGATTGGTACTTTTCTTCTGCTCAGGCTATCCATCAAAAGTCGTATTTCCAAAGTCACTCTTTTTTATCTGATGTGTTGTCCTCAGCCTTGCCACAAGCTTTTTTCCCCAGTGGTTACTGCCAGGTGGCTGTGGAAAATAGTCTCAAATCTGACATTTAATGGCAAATTTGGTTCAGAATGTGTCCCCCAAGCATTTTTCCTTTTCCAGTGAGTAAAGCAGTAGCTCAACACAGTGCTGCTGAAAAGCAACTCACATCCATTTGGGAAGAAGGTACATCTTGAAGAGCAAGAGGAAGGCGTTTGGCAACAGTGAAGGCTTTTGGGGACATTGAAGACAACCAGAAGTTCAGTTTTACTTGGCTTTTAGAGATCTTTTAATGCCAAACTTCAGTTGCCTCTGTACATCTTACCCGTTTTTAGCACAAGGCAGATTTGGTACCTGTTTTTACCCTGAAGGAGGTGTTAGTGTGTGCTGCTGCTGTGCTTGGCCCCTGCATTTCCTGCTCGTGTAGTGTTGTCTTTGGGTGAATTTGCAATTCCCCTCCTGCCAAATGAGCTGCTGGCTGCATGGGCCAGTGGTCTGCTCAGCTCACCTCCCTGCTGCTGGTTTGAAGCCAAGCCTCACCAGGTGTACAAATGCACAGCTCAGCCATGAACATCTTCACTGTTCACTCCATACTTTTAGACATAATATTTACAATTGCACTTGGCCTTGGAGCATAGCTTTATTCCAAATAAATGACCATACTATAAATTTGCTAGGCTTTTTCAATTTTCTGTTCTGCAGCCAAAACTGCAGCTGTGCCCAAGCTCTTGGCAAGGGAGTGTTGTAAAGCCTTTTATGGAGGCCTGAACTCCCAGCGCCCTGTTGGGCTTGCAACCAGGGGTGCTCCCAGTCCTTTTCCCAGCACTGCCACCTCTGCCAAGTGACAACCAAGGACTCCCTCATGTGCCTCAGCTCCCATGGGTGTCCCATCTTATTGCTTCTAATGCACTGGGGGCTTTCCAGCCCAGTGGTGCAGATGTGCTGTTGAGTGACAAGGTGGGGACACAGCCATTAAAGAGAATGACAGAAGCCAGGCCAGCAAATGACTCTGGTGGGCACATACTGCTGATCTCCTGCGATCACCCAGGCAAGTCCTCCAGGCTTGTGCTGAGTCAGGGATTGAGTAATTCCTAGAAGCTCTAGGAAGTGTCAGTGGTTAATGAAACCAGGCAATAATGTGGTATTAGTGGGTTCTTTTTCTAGAAGTTCTCACAAAAAAACAACAGATCTCATCCACTTGCATTTTGTGAGTGTGCATAGATCCTTTTGCAGGAGAATGAAGGTATTGTTCCTGGCACTGAGACCAAATTGCAATCCACTAAACTATGGTGTGTTTACTTAAATGCCACCTGTGATTTCAGTAGGATCCAACATTAATTTATTATCCTAAGCTGTTGTATGTTGTTAGTGCATGTTGTTAACAGAGTTGCCATACCTCTTCCCAGGAATGGTTGAGCTTACTCTGACCCCTACTCTAAGCTTGTGCATCAGTTTGTGTGCAAAGCACTTTGGGACTTTTTTTTGGAATGGGTAGAGAAGTTTTCTAAAGAAATACTTTTTTAATCTTCTGAATGCGGGCTTGGGTGGGAGCAGTTATTCCCTGAAGAAATATTTGGCTGCTACAGCTGAGATTGCTTAACAGTGGCAGTTCTCCAGGACATCTTAACTAATTAAGTGCTGTTTGCTACCATTGTATCTAGACTCCTTGGGAAAGGACATGATCAATTGTGTTAAAAAGCATCTGTTTTCATAACTGCAGCTAAAATCCCTGGATAGCTGGGTGTAATTTTCCATTGTTATTGAACTCATGATCATGGACTGCTCTTCGAAAACACGGAGTACTTAGAAGATGAACTGCAGGCATGCCTCAGTGCATGGTGGCATGCTGTGCCAATGACCTGGTTTTGATGATTGTATTCTTGCTTCCTCAGCAAGCAAGAGCCAAGTGACCTTCTCTTAGTGAGAAATAAAGTGTATTTATTGGTGAGAGTCTTCAAACTGTGAAACAGCTGAAGTATTGCATTTGTGTACCAAGATTTTAGTAGTGATAGAGGCTACAGGAATGGTTGTGAATGTTTGGCTTTGGAGTGAAGGGTAGACAGGATCAATCCTTTTAGTTTATATAAAAAGTTTTTTTTTAGAAACAGGAGGGTATTCAGAGGTCAGTGGCCACATTCTCATTTTGGTTTGGGAAGTGCAGAGAGCATCTTGAGTACTTTGTCCTTTGCTTCTCTGGAGTGAAGATCACAGTCTCCTCTCTGGTCATTGTGGTACAGCCGAGCAGGCTGGCCAGAGAAACTACCCAAGAACCTTCACTTCCAGACAAGGAAAAAAAAAGGGGGGTTGGGGGGGGGAATATGTAATGCCTTCATTTGATAACAGGTTTTGATAAATTTGGTGGTAAGGCAGGTTCTAGTTGATTAGGGAAATAGATTGCACAAGGCAGGAGAGATATTTCAGTTTGCTGTGCCAAAATACATGAGGAATTTGGGTTACAACACAGGTAGGTGAAAGTCCCCACTCAAAATGCTCAGAGACAAATATGACACATTCAGTTCACCTACAAACAGCCCAGTGCAGGTCTCCAAGATGGGTGATATGATCAACTGCCCTTTGTCCTGAGCCAGAGCAATACTTTTTTCGTTCTTCAAATTCCTAAACTGTTCACCTTTCCCCACCTAGCTCTTAGCAAAGAAGACATTGCAAACACATCAGGAGATGCTGAAAACATCAAGGTATTGTAAAGGCATGACTAGAGGTTTTTAGTGGAGAGAGAAGAGCAGTTTGATACCACAGGATAGACTGGCCATCCTGAAAATGGGCTGTAGCTTTAGGAATCTCCATTTTGACTGCTTGGGAATAGCAAAGAGTGGCAGAGGTATTACAGAAAGAAAAAAGTGTTGTGATCTCTAGTGAGGAGTTGCTGCCAAGCCTATGGGTTTCTAAAGGAAGAGCTCTCCCAGTATCTTTAGATGCAAAACATGAGCTTAAAAAAGATAGAGCTTGTAGACACTGGGGGTACGTCAAGCTGTGGGCTGCAGTTGCAGGAGACAAAAGTCTAATTTGGAGTGAATATTCCAGCTTTGTGAAGTGTGTCTCGGAAACATTTTGTAGTGCATGCAAGTGAGAAATTTGTAGAAAGGAAGAGTTATTCCACATGTTGGAGGGCATGGGTAAAATTCAGGAAGTGGTCTTCTAAAATTCCCTTTTAAGGAGCAGTGTACATACAGTACAACAGTGCACAGAAAGCAGCCATGACCACAAATAGAGCAGAAGTTAGGTTTCTTGAGGATTCAGAGAGGGAGGCTAGTTTAATTTAATTCTGGATAATTTAAGACATTGAATACAAAAATAAGTTTTAAAAATATTTTGAGACATTTATGAAAAAAGAGCATGTTTTTGTTAAACATAACAATGAAGGATTTGGGCTGGAAATTAAAGATCAGTGCAAACAAAAGCAAAACATAGTGCTTGGGGTTTTTCTCTTCTTCTGTGGTCAATCTGCAGAGTGTCTTTTGTGTCTTGATTGTTATTTTCAAACTAAAGTGGCTGTGGGAGTCAAGCTCAATGCTATTCACAGCTCTGCTCATTTTTAGCTAGAAGAAATGTTAACCAAAGGGTAGGAGCAATGGAGGGGGGAGCCCTGTCTCTGTATGTGGTTCTTCTCCAGAGTTGCACCTATTGAACATGATCCACATTGTACCAAAATGCATTCAGAGTTATCCATTTCTGGCAATACTGTTGGAGTCGCAGTGTCCCACACAGGCAGGAAGGTCAGTGTTGAAGTCTCCTGGCCAAACACATACTTCTGCCTTCAGAGCAGTGTGGGTTCAGATCCAGGCTTTCAGATTATCTTCTCTGTTGGCTTTTTGAGTTTCCTGGGTGTGGAGGAAGCTCTCACACAATGGCTGACACTTGCTCTCCTCTGCTGCAGGGTTTTGGCTGGTGTGGACCATCATCATCATCCTCAGCTGCTGTTGTGTTTGCCATCACCGCCGCACCAAGCACCGCCTCCAGGCCCAACAGAGGCAGCACGAGATCAACCTCATTGCTTACCGGGAGGCCCATAACTACTCAGCCCTGCCCTTCTATTTCCGTATGTACCTCACACTGCTTTGCCTGGAGACCCTGGGGAGCAGGGCAGCAGCGAGTTTCCCGTGTTAGGTGGAAGGAGGGAGCAGTAATTGGGCTCTGCAAGAGGCTGTGGGCAGCTTTGCTGCCTAACCATGGTGTGCAGAGAGGAGATGGTGTTGGATGCATTTGAACTAGCTTGGGTTTGGAGTTGAACCACACCAACTACAGCACACCCACCCCTGAGAGTGTGGTGATTCCCTGGGTGTTTTCCTGCAAATGTTCTTAAAATACCTCATTCAGGACTTTGTGGATGTTCCTCCTTTCCAGCCTGAACTTGCTGCTGGTGGGACAGAGGTGTGGGAAGTGGCTTCACAAAATTTGGTCACACAGACTGGGAGAAAGTGGAGTCTCAGCAAAGACTGCTGCCTCCCGCCCTGTGCTCTGGTTCCCAGCCCACACTGCTGGTGAGCAACCCTTTGCATGGAGGGGCTGTTGCCCACAAGTCAGGGAAAGTACAATCACTTTGTGCTCTCCTTGTGTTCTGCTATGCTGTCCTAGAACAGCAAGTCTCCTTCTGACTGGAGGTACCACAGCTGAGTTTCCTCTGACAGACTGTTGAATTGCATGTATGAACTTGCTTTTCTTGTTAAACTCTGGCAGTCACCTCAGAAATCATCCCCAGCAGCCTTTTCCTCCCCAGCCCCAGGGATATACAATTACACATGGAAAATTGCAGTGCTATCCTTAAAAGTTTCCAGTGTTTAAGTACATTCTGTCTATACAGACTATTTTGTTGCCTCTTAAGAAATAAACAAAATTTTTCATGGATTTGAAAGGCTGTAAGTACAATAAGCCAAACTCTTTTGCCAGTACTGCCAATTTATTCTGACTGCACTAGAAGAATTGAAACCAGCATTAAAACAGCAACCAAAAGCCAGGATCTCTGAGTTCCTTGTAACTGCTCATGTCTCTTCATATTTGCACAGTGCTTTGTGAGATAAAATCTTTGCTCTTGAAAGTGAAAATTTGGCTGAGAAGGATGTGTTGGAGGGCTGGGGAGTTGTTCCCTCCAGCCAACACAGGCCATCCCCCAGTGTAGTTTATGAGGGTGTATTGGGGTCCATAGTCCAGGGAGGTTTGCCTGGTAAGCATAGAGAGAGCCAGGAGATCTGGCTGCTGTTCCCAGTTGTGTCCATCTCCTCCTGTAATGGTGCCCTCCTCTTCCATGTTTGCTGCTTCTATAAAACATGACACACCTCACCTGGGACAAGTTCTGGTGCCCCTTTATGTAGAGCCTGTTGTGTTGTTCAGTGGGAAGGTGCTGGTAGGTGACAAACGCCATACTGACCTGTATTAGTGACTTGTTTCCTGAGATAAGCTGCTCCTGAAAAAACTTCTCCTCCTTGCCTCCCACTTCTAGGGTTTTTGCCAAACTATTTGCTACCTCCCTATGAGGAAGTGGTGAACCGACCGCCGACCCCCCCACCCCCGTACAGTGCCTTACATCAGCAGTGTGTCCCAGCAGGCAGCAGTAGCACAATCCCGGACACGCCCAGGACCCTGCAGCCAGCACAGAGCAGCTCTGCAGCACCCAGCAGCAATAACAGCAGTACTGACAGCACTGGGGCGCCCGGCCGCGGGGACCCCGAGCCCTCCACCACCGTGCTGGGCGAGAGAGCCAAAATACAAAGCGTCGAGCCCGGCAGTACCAGCACAGGAGCTGAGCTAGTGGAGAGGGCTGGTCCCGATAAGGATATGGAGTGCAAGGAGGAACTGCTGAAAGGTTACAGCTCTGAGAGCTTAGAGCAGAGCAGTGCCATTCCCGACGCCAAGGACAAGACGCCGGGCAGGCAGCGCCGTTTCACTGGCGACTCGGGCATAGAAGTCTGCGTATGCAACCGGGGTCATCACGATGACGACCTCAAGGAGTTTGACGGGCTCATCGATGACGCTCTGGACGGGCCCCTGGACTTCTGTGACAGCTGCAGCGGCCGTCCCCACGGGGATGAGGAGGAAGGGCTTTTCAGTGCCACGGAGGAGCAGCACCGTGAACACAGCCACCACCACCTGCCCCGGCAGCCAGTGTGTGTACTCTTGAACACAATAAATGAGCAGGACTCTCCAAACTCTTGTACCAATAACTCCCCCAGCTAAGGTGGCAGAATGGAAGGGAGAATCAGGGGAAAAAAAACAAAAATGGAATAAGAGGATTAAAACTTTAACAGGAGGAAAAGGTGATACAACTTTCTTTTTTTGGTTTTTTTTCTTTCTCCCCTCCAATATAATATGGGGACTAGACCTCGAAGGCCCAGCTTTTGGGGGACGGGTCACTCTGAGTTTTGTTAATCGTATCTGCCCTGCTCCATGGAGCAGGGACTGATGTTTCTCAATGAGACCTTCTAAAAAATGGAATTTTTCCAATGGTGATTTTGGTGATGGTTATTATGAGTTTGTTGGTTTTAGTTTTCCGAAACACTGCTTTATCTTGCAATCAGTAAAACTCAGCAAATCTCACCCTGGGAGGATACCAGATCACCATAAAGCTTCAACCTCCAGGTGTCTTCCCAGAAGCGAGCAGCTTCTGACAGTGCCGGCAGTCAGTAGCCCAAGAGTTCTGGTTTGATATAGTGCTCTTGAGGCATTGGGGATCTCTTTTCATCTTTTTCCTTTTTTTTTTTTTTTTTCCTTTCCTGATGTTTAGTTTCCCTGAAGCTGGTGAATGCCCAAACACATCAGCCCTATAATCTCTGGTGCTTCAGTGTTAAGACAGCAGGTAGGAAATTTCCCACTTGAAGCTGGTGACTGAAGGACCAGTTTCTTCTAGAAGGAGCGTTAGTCTACATTAGGCAGTTTGAAAAGAAAGGGTTTGCAGAAATTTGCCTTTATGTGTAATTTTTAAACGCAAGTGTGTTTCTTCAATGCCTCCAAGAGCACAGTTAGCAGTAGAATCCAGGCAGCTGGGCTGCCTTCCAAGTACTGTGGTCTCCGAATGACCTTTTCCTGGTGTGCTGCAAAAGGGCTTGGCTTTATTTTTGTCCTTTTTTTGCACCCCGATAGCAGCACACTGGAGTTCAGATGACAAAAGAACAGGGCTCTCCTTGGCCAGCGTGCCTTCAAGCTTTAGCGATGCATGTTGAACAAATGGAGATGAGAGCTCCGTCCATTGCAAAAGGGATGATGATTTACCTTGTAGATGTGGAAGACCTGTGCAGTATTTTTTTTTATCCAAAAGTTTGGTGCGATTCTAATGATGACCACTTAAAGTAATGAATGTCTGTTTTCTTTCTCTTTCTTTTCGTTTTTTTTTATGGTGGCAATTGGCTACTGTATAATGTCTGTGAGCGTGTGTGTGTGTGACTGCAATCCATGCATGCGAGTCCTACTGGTAATATGAAAACCTGCTGTAAGACTGCAAGAAAATTTACTGTAGCTTTGCTTTAATAAACAGTAGAGATTTTTGTTAGTAACAATCTGAAGGAAGAAAAAAAGAAAAAAAAAAAAAGGAAGAGCTGAAACTAACATTCCCTAGAGTGCTCAAGTGGAAGAGAGCACGGTTCAGACTAGGTAACTTGTTCTTGGGATTTCTCCCCGTCCCTTTTATAATTATGGTCGTCCAGATCATTACTGTTATGGGGAAAAAAACCATTGAAACCTGAACTCGGACATACTCAGATCTGATTGATTGAAAACCAAAATCAGTTTTAACTAAGGTGGAAACCAAAATATAATGCCTTTTCTGATAACTTGTCCATGTGTATGTGTATCATTTTGTGAGCTAAGAACAAGATCTGTCTAGTTTATGGATTTGTTTTCTTATTCTACCTGGAGGTGTGTTGGCACAGGCTGGCTGCAGAGCAAGGGAAGTGGTACTTATGCCAGTGTTTTACCTGCGTGTTTGAGGAAACCACTCTTACCTTACAGGGTTTGGAAGAATCTCACTCCTTTGCCCATCACAGCCTTTCTCTTTCCTCAGAACAGCTGATAAAGACAGCTCTTCAGTTTGTGTCTTAGGGTGCTCTTAGCAATGAAGGACTTTGATTTGGACTCAAGAGACCTCATTCCTGGATGTCTGGAGCCTGGATACCTGGATGAGTGGTAACAGAGAGGCTGTGCGTGCCCCAGAACCTAGGGGCTGGTCACTTCCAGCTGTGTACACTGACCACATGTGTCCTTTGAGAAGGTAATTAAAGATCCCCAGTGCCACCCCCAGGAATTCTGTACATATTGGCACCTGGTTTTGTTCCTTGTACCACAGAGGAAGCTAAAAAATCCCATCAGTCTGTAAGGAATGGAGTTTACTGCTCTAAGTCATGGGAATGGCCCTGTGCCAATGAGGGACCCTTTGCCAGTGTTTCTGTGGCATAAGAAATCTCCATATATTTGCTTTCCAGCCATCCCATTAAGGGCAGGGGAATCCTCTGGACATGGAGGTAAGTACCAGTAAGCTGAGCTAATGTTTCTAGTTTTAAAAAGTAAGGAAGAAGCAGTGGTGTGCCTCTTCTATGACTCCTAGAGGTTATTTGAATATTTAGAGACCATATAGAAATAAATGGGGCACAAACCATGGTCTCTTCAGCTCACAAGTGCCTGAGGAGCAGGACTGTTAATGACTTTCAGTGATTTAGGATTTTAGGCCTGCAGCCAAGGGGCAGCTGGTGTGGGAAGGAGTGGTGCAGGGCAGGACATGGGGCAGGTGAGCTCTTTGGGCATACCTTGTCTGGTGCCTCTTCAGGCAGGCAGGGGACTCCCAAAGCTCCAGCTTTGAAGCTTTGGAAAGGTGTTTCACCCTCACATATACCCCTGTGTAGGAAGCCAGCATGGCCCAAAGAGAGCTCTTCTCCAAATGCATACAGTGTAAAATGCTGAAGGTGTGAGGACCTCACATGGAGATGCAGATGCGCATCTCTAGCACTGGAGCACCAAACCCCACCCATAAGGGGTGTTTTATTTGGAGTCATGAATACATCGTTTCAAAATGGAGTTACAATAATGCAGCAGGTTGAGAACAAATATTTGGCAATCTACTGCTCCATGTTCTCCTTTACCATGTGCTCTAGGTGTGGCTGCCAGTACTCCTTTAAGTCTGCTTTTGCTGGAGTCCGTGGCAGTGTGGAGCTGCTTACATGGAATGGTTTTTGCCACTGAAGCTGGCTCTGAGGGCAAGGACCTAGCAGGTGGGCTGGGGTTGTGTTGCCTGGGGACAGGTGAAGAGCACAGTGTGGTGGCTCAGAGAGAGTGTCCCCTGGGCACAGCAGAGGCTCCTGTGATCGGTGGGGTACTGCAGCATCTCCTTGGTGTTCCCAAGGGACTCCTCAGCTCTGCAAGGATGCAAACTCATCATCTGGGAGCACTGGTGTGATCTTGCTGCATATGTTTGCATGTTTGTACATTCCTGTGGATGGGTGTTGGCTGAAGATTGAGGAGGGAATTGTGACTTGATGCTTGCTGGCAGCCTGCTCTCAGAGCTTTGCCTGCCTAACTGGAGGCTAAGGAAAGCCAAGGTGCAGTTAAGCCTCTGTGTTACACAGTCATCAAAAGCTTCCTGGGGCAGGAAGCCCGGAGAGAAGCAGTATGAGCAGCTCCACTGCCAGCATGAGGCTGTTCTGCTGAGTGATGGGAGTTTTGGGCTCCTGGGCACCCCCCACCACTCGGGGATGTGAGTCAGTGGTTCTCAGTTCCTGCTCTGCACAGCCTGGGTTCCCACAGCCTTATCTCCTCTGGTTCTCTGCATGCCCTTGTTGGACTCATCCAGCCTGACCTGCTCCTGGCAGAGTTAGGCAGGGAGCTGGGGCACAGTCCAGCTGTCCTGAATGAGTAGTTCTCCTCAAAGGCTGCTGCTTCCTGGCCCCCCACCACCACCTGTTGAACACATCCCAGGGAGGCTTTTGCAGTTCTTTTCTCTTTTTTTCTTTTTTTTTTTTTTGGTTTATATAGGAAAAGCTTGGACCAGGCTGGGATGGGGGCAGACAGGCAGCCCTGGCTCAGGCAAGCCCCACAGCATCCAACAGTGGGCAGCCTGGGAAGGCCAGGATGAGTAGCCTCTTCATCAGAGCTGGTTCCCCCTATCCTTGCAGTCCAGATCTGTTTTTATCAGATGGGATGGGTGCCCGCTGCGGGGCCGTCGCGACGGTGGTGCAAGCACTGCAGTCTCTGTGCCGGGGGGGTCACAGGCTGCCGGCTTCTTTCTCGATTTGTTTTCAGCCGGCAAACAGCTGTGTCCTGAGGTCTGTGCTTACTCAGCTCTCCTGGCACCATGCCTGCTGCAGAGCCCGCAGGTATTCCAAGCGTCTCCTGCTCCTCCTGGACTGGCTGTCATTCTCCAGCACAGTCCAGGGTCAGCCGGTGCCTGGTGCAAAGAAGAGCCTCTCAAACTTGGAGGGCTTCTGAGCCCTCTGTGGTGCAGCTGGATCAGCCAGGTGCTGTGGGGGTGGCTGTGCCCCCCAAAATGAATTTGTATGATGGAAAGGCTCTGGCTTGCTCTGCCCAGTGCCCTCAGCAAGCTGCACATCTGCTTCATGGTGTACCCAAGAAACAGTGTGGGAACAGCCATGAATGAAAAACTTCATTCTTTCCATCATGACCAGTTCCTCCCTTGCAGAACCCCTTTCCTTAGGGAGCTGGAGCCAGTGGCCCAGGTGAAGCCTTCTGATGGAGCCAGGGGTTTGGGTGCAGCAGCACAGCTCTGGAGCAGCTGTCAGGATAAGAATACCAGCCAGGTGATTCAATGGTGCCTCTGCCCACTCCCAGAGCAGGGAGTAGCCATGCCAGGGGCTGTTTAACAGCTCACAAAGTCCCAGGCAGCTGGTTCTAGGCACTGAATTTCCCCAGCAGCATCTTCTCCTGGTGGGGAGGGGGTGGGCTGGGTGGGAGGCAAGACACCCTGCAGCAGGGCCCAGCTTGGGGTGCTGGGATTTGCAGCATGTGCTGGTCACCCAGCCTAGGACAGCACATGCCAGCCCTGTCAAATGAGGAAGGTGGATTGCAAGAGGCTGTGGCTGAAGGGATTCCCCAGGTTAGAAACAACCCTGGGTTAAAGGTCCCCATTTCTGCCCCAGGTGTATGCTGGCTTTTAGCAGTTGTGTGGGTGCATTGGCAAACAGTAAGGTGCCAGCCCTGTGTTGATTCTGGCAAGGAGAAAATCCTTTCCAAGAGCAAAATCAAATGCCTTGGCAAAGGGGCACAAATGTCCTGGAGGTCCTGTTGATGCTCCTGGAGGCATCACAATGCTATAGGACACTGGAGTGGAGCATCCCTGCCAGTGTGTGCTGCCAATGACAGGATCTGGGGCAGGGGAAGAACAAGGCTGGCATGGAGGTGCCAATCCCCAGGGAAGCCCAGAGCATCATATTTAGCCAAGTTTTCCCAAAGCCTGTTGTGAGTCCCATCCCCCTTCACCCATACAGCTTCAGTGTGTCCTAGCACAAGCGGAGGGACTGGAAACCCAGTAGCACCCCTGGTGTGATGGAAACAGACAGGAAAGCAGGAAGGTGTGTGGGGCTCTGTCCTTAGAAGCCATCAGAGACTCTCCAGCAGCAGTGGGTCTGGGCTCCTGCTGCGCTCCCTCTGCCCAGCTTCTGGTGGGTCAGCTGCTCAAATCAGCCTGAGGATTGCCCTTGGGACAGGTATGTGCATGGCATTTCTTCCTCCTGTGTAGCTCCCTAGCTCCTCCCTCCTGGGTAGCTCTCCCCTACCACCCTGAGCCCCCAGGAAAATGGACTGGGAGGAGGGAGGATGCTGCCAGTGCTGTGCCAGGCTGCAAATGCATTGCCTTCCTCATCACCCTCATGCCACAGGCTGACAGGACCTATTTGGCAGCGGATGCTGGTGTTGAAGGGGCTGCATGAAAGCCAAGTGCTGGGAGTTTGAAAGAATTCATACACACTGAGCAGGAGGTTCAGTGGTGGGGAAGTTCATGTCTGTTTTCCTGCCTGCTAGCAAGAGAGAGGGCAGGGGGAAAATGAGGGGGTGTGCAGGGCTGGGGTGTCACATTGTGCTGGGGCTCTGTGGGGCTTTCCAGTCTGCCTTGGCTGCTTTCCCTCCAGGGGCCCTGAGCCATAGCTGTGCAGCTATTTAGTTAAATATTAAGAGGTCAAGTAATAGAGAACCAGAAACCTAATTACACGCTGCCCTCCATGGCACAGTAGTTCTTGGCAAAAGCAAAGCAAACACGGCCCCTTGCGTTACAGGAAGGTTGTGCTGCTGCTGCTGGAACAATGGCCAAAATCCAGCCAGACAGTGAGTGCTTAGGACAGTGAGCAGGCAGGAGCTACTACGCTGCTGCAGAGACCACAGCCTCTCAGCTGAGCCCAGTGCTCCCAGCAAGTTGTGGGGCCACCATACATCTCACACTTAACCCTGTCCTCCATCTCCTGCCCAAAAAGTAGCTGGAGCCATACTGTATTGGGAATAGCTTTATCTGGATAACCCCCATCCATGGGGCAGCCTCTCTGGTCCCATCCCCCACCCCCCCTGCCTGGGATCCAGAGCTCCTCCCCATCATGAGGCTGCTCTCCAGGCCTCCCTCAGCCTGGCCTTCACCTGAAATTTCTGCACCTGCAGCACGACACCAAACTTGCCCTCCAGTGAGGGCAGGGGCTGGTCCTCAGGGCACTCAAGTGTGAACCTCTGCAGCACCCAGGCCAGGAAAAGGAAGAGCTCCATCTTGGCCAGGACTTTTCCCAGGCAGACACGGATCCCAGCTCCGAAGGGGAGGTAGCTGGGTGAGGGCGAATGGATGTGCTGGCCCCGCTCATCCAAGAAGCGGCCTGCAAAGGGAAGGGGCACCACTGGCGTCAGCAGGGTGATCCCTTCTGCCTGAGACCTGCCTGAGTTCATCAGATGTGTGTCCCTCCCGGGAGCTGCAGGAGCAGAGAGGTGCGAATGCCCCAGATGGGCAGGAGCAGGATCCAGCCTCCCAGCACCAAGCCTCCCCCAGGGCTCAGCCTCTCCTGCTGCACCCATCCAGCCATCCCCTGGCCCAGTAGAGGATGGGGATCACACAACCCACCAGGATTGAACTCCTCAGGCTTTTCCCACTCCTTCTCGTCGTGGTGCACAGACCAGAGGTTGATGATGACCCTGGCACCCTTGGGGATGGAGTATTCCCCAATGCTGCAAAGCAGACACAGAGTGAGGCACCCGCTCCTCCCCACAGTCTCTGCCCATGACCTGGATGTGCCCCAGGGGGGCCTCACCTGGTGTCTGCAAGGGACACATGCGGGATGAGCAGGGGGGACACGGGCCGGATGCGCAGCACTTCACTGATGGTGGCCTCCAGGTAGGGAAGCAGTGGGCGGTCACTGAGGTGGGGGTGACGCACCAGGCCAATCTTATGGTCCATTTCCTCCTGGATCTTCCTCTGGATCTGGGAGGAAAGCAAAGACCAGTGTGGGAGCCCAGGGAGTAGGGTGCCCTCTGAACAGTGGAGTGTACCCAGCATCATCAGCATGTCCTGTCAGGCTGTGTGGGGCAGAAGTGCCCACAGCCTGATCCCGCTTATCTGCAGAGCCCAACTTCTCTTTTGGCATCTGCCTTCCCCAAAACTCCCCATGACTTCCCTGGAGGGAATCCAAGCCCCCGCTGTAGGGTACAGACCCTACCTCAGGGTAGTGGAGCAGATAGAGCACAGCCCATTTGAGCACGGTCGTGGTGGTCTCCACACCGGCCCCAAAGATGTCCCCCACTGTCATGAGGAGGTGGTCGTCAGTCAGCTCCAGCCCTGGCTCCGGAGGGCTGCTGTTCTCGGCACTGAGCCTCACTTGCAGGAGGGCATCCATGAGATCCTTCACGGTATCTCTGCAGAAAGCTTCCTGCCAAGGGACATGCATGAGCCAGGCTGTCCTGGGCACAGTGCCCACCATCCCAGCTCCAGCATCTCCCTGTCCTGGCCCTGCTGGCACCTTGTGTTCAGTGAATTTCTGCAAGAGCAGCTGGTCCCGGACCTGGAGGCATTTCTTCAGCAGGGCCAGGTCCTTGTTGGGAAATACCTGAGGGAGCATAGCATATTACAACAGGCTACAGCTCATCCCAGCCCAACCCCTGCAGGCCCCCAGGCAGTCACTCTGTGCCCACCAGTGTACTGGCTCTTGTGGGTCACCAGGACAGGGACCCTCCTAACTCAGGGGGCCTCCTACAGGACACATCCCAGCTCCTTCCTCTCATCTGAAGTGAGAGGAATGGGCAGTGCCTGTGTTCCTGCTCACCTGGAGCCAGGGGAAGATGTCCACCAAGCTCTCCTTGGCCACAGTGTCCACAATACCCTGGCTATACTCCAGCATGGCCTCGAACTCAGGGTCCCCACGCTGGTATGAGGAGTTGAAGCAGAGGGAGCAGACCACGTTGGTAACAGCCCGTGTGAGTTCAGGGGCCATGTCCAGGGCCGTGTCCTGCGCAGCGCTGAGTGTCTCGCACAGGGATGCAGCCTCCCGGCAGACTGGGGTGGAGGAGAGGCAGGCCAGAGGGTGATGAGGGAGTGATGATTAAGCTAAGGGGGTGAAAGGGGCATCTGGGGGCTGGAAGGAGGGGTCCCCTGCTCATTCGGGGTGTGCAGCCTGCAGAGAGCATGCCCCAGACAGGGCTGGGCCCTGAGGGGCTGGGTTGGGCAGAAGGTACAATGCTGGGTGCTGAGGAGGAGCAGAAAGAATGGAGATGTGCAAGGATGTCCTCCTGGGCAGAGTGGGGAGCTGCGTGGAGAGGTGTTGGTAAAGTACAGGGGATATAAGGAGAGGGACGGAGCTCCTGCCTGGCAAGCTGAGGAGATACCACGGGATACCTGAGACAATGTCTTTCCTCGGTTCCCAGTGAATCAGGGCACTTAAGAAGAAAAAGCACAACGTGGGAGGGAGCTGGCAGCCTGGGGCTGGAGGGAGGCACTTACTGATCCTCTCGAGGGCGAGCGAGCCCTCCCCGAACATGGAGAGGGCAGTGTGCACCAGCTTGCGCTGGAACTTCCAGAGCGGCCCGTAGCTGGCAAAGGCGATGTCCTTGCCTCCCCGGGACAGCAGGTCCGTGGTCACCTGAGGGACAGGCAGTCCCAGGGTCACCCCGCTGCAGGGCAGCCTCACGGGGGAAGGATGATCATCTCACCCCATCCCAGAAATGGTCGGGAAGGCTAGAGGTTAATGCAGGCAGGCAAAGCACAGGACATGAGCTTTGTTTTCTCCCTGCCAAAGACTGATAAATAGGTCTGGGGACAGATGTGAAGGTTAGGGGCTCTAGGGTGCCCAGGGAACTTAAGGGGTGCAGGGAGCCTGGCAGTACCTGAACCCACATCCCCGTGCCCAGGGATGCAGCCAGCTGCAGGAAAAACAGGCACCCTTGGGATGGAGGATGACAGGGCTGGCCCTGTGGAACATGGTGTGGAGGGGCCGCCCTGCCCCTGGCTTGCTGTGGCCAGGATGGGGAGGGGACACGGACCCTGCTGGTGCCAGTGTCTTTCTTGGGAGCGTCCCCCGCCTCACCCCACGCCACAGTGGGAAGGGGTCCCCAAAACCTGCTGCCGACTCACGGTGCGGGGCCGTCCAGCGAAGTCTTTGCCCTTCTTCAGCAGCACCTCCCTGGCGTGCCGATAGCTGTTGACCACCACCACGTAGTGGGAGCCCATCCAGAGGGCGTACAGGCTGCCGTAGTGTCCCTGCAGGCGCCACAGCCGCAGGTG
The DNA here is from genome assembly GCF_971803275.1 of Cyanistes caeruleus. Lineage (NCBI taxonomy): Eukaryota > Metazoa > Chordata > Aves > Passeriformes > Paridae > Cyanistes > Cyanistes caeruleus. The sequence goes on along the minus strand of NC_141708.1, from coordinate 12,701,147 downwards.
GAGCTGGGGGTGCCCGGCCAGCTGCAGCAGGCTCCCCACCAGCGGCAGGGCCGGCAGGCTCCGTGGGCGCCCCAAAGCTGTGCCTGTGGCCATTGCCAGCGTGTCCCGCCGGCGCGCCAGCCGCCAGGTGCAGAGCAGGGCCAGGGCCAGCAGCAGGGCACCCAGCAGCGGCATGGCGGGGCCGGCTGCGGGGCTGCGGCGCGCGGGGGGGCCCTTATAGCGGCTGCGGGGTCGTCTCCTTGACTCTGAGGCGGGCTCGGCTCCTTATCGGGGGGACGATGAGGGGGGAGCCGGGCGCTGGGCCCGTGGCCAGCTCTGCAGCTGTGGGCACATGGCGGGGGGCGAGGGCAGCGGGGCCACGGCCACCCTGGGTGGCCATGGGGAGCTGCATCCAGCGCGCTGGGGGCCAGGGGATGCCCAGGGTCGGATCTGTCCTTGGGGTTCCATCCCCAGGGCCCTGTGGAGGGCCAGGCGTGTGGAGACAGCTGAGCCCTCGAGGTCTGTCCTGGGTGCCGTGAGCACAGCTATGGGAGTCTGGCGGGGCACTGGAATTCATCCCCAGCCTGGGAGCGCCTCGACAGATCCGGGAGGGAAGGGGCAGCACTAGAAATGCTGATAAGCCCGGAGCATCCCTGGTCATCAGCGCTTGTCAGTGCTGGGGAGACACGGGTAGCACTTGACACTGCCGGGCAGCCCTCGGCAATGCTGGTGAGCTCTGGTCGGTACAGGAGAAGTACTGGCTAGGGCTGAGAAGCCCTGGTCAGCCTTGGTCTGTGCTTGTCAGTGCTGGGAAGCCTGTGGCTGTCCGTGCCCGAACCGATGAGGTGTTCTGGGGGAGTCCTTTGGGAACAGAGGGCCCTTGCAGCAGCGTCTCCGACCACCGCGGGTTTTGCGTTTGCGTCTTCCCGAGCCTTCAGGCCCCCGGCGCTCGCCGTAGCGGCTCCCGGGAGTAGGCGGGGCGGGGTACGGGTGGCGTAAGATGGCGGCGGGGGGCGCGGCGGATGCCCAGGCGCGCTTTGGGCACTCGGTGAAGGGGCTCCTGACCGAGAAGGTGACGAGCTGCGGCACCGACGTGATCGCTCTCACTAAGCAGGTGCTGAAGGGCTCCCGTAGCGCCGAGGTGAGCGGCGGCTGCCGGCGGGCAACCGATTACAGGGCCGGAGCAGAACTGGGAACGGGGAGGGCTTCGCAATGCACGCCGGGAGCTGTAGTCCGAGGAAGGGGACACATCCGCGTGTCCGGGCAGGGACGGGGGACAGCGGGACCGGGATGCAGGCACGGCTGGGCTGCGCCTCGGGACTGCGGCGGTGGCAGGCGGGAGGGTGACTGCCAGCTCTCCAGGGTGACAGGTGGGAGCGGTGCCTCAGGCGCTCCCGATGGATGTGCTGTCACGGCACCGCCGTGATCCCCGCACGGTGTCACCCCGAGTGTCACCCTGCCAGCCGTCACGGGGGCCTCGGGAAACGCAAAGCTGCAGTGTCTCAGCCTGGTCTGTACCTCTTTTAGCTCCTGGGTCAAGCTGCGAGAAACATGGTGATGCAAGAGGATGCCATCTTGCACTCGGAAGATGTAAGCTGTGTTCTTGTGCTCGAGCAGCAGTTTTTCTAGGGACGGGAGGGGAGGAGGGTGGTAAGAACAGTTTGCAGCCGTGCTACCGGGGCCCTGGAGTGAAATACGTTACTTCAGGCAGCAGGGCTGGTGGCCAGAATAATTTAGTGCTTCCTCAGATCCAGTGCTGCTGGACTCCTGGTGTCCTGCAGGCCGGCCAGCCCTCAAGCTGTGCTCTCTGTGGCAGAAAGCTTGAGGGACTGTGGGCTGAAACAAAGCACTTGTGTCTCTGCCTGTCACTGGAAAAGGAGAGGGAAGTGTGCCTCTGTGACAGTACCAGCAGGGGTGTTTTGGAGGCAGTACAGCAATGCAGTGGTGGCTGTGCTGGAAGAACCCTCCAGGGCATTAGGACGGCTTGCACTGTGATTTCTGTAGGCATTCATTCTTTGTTTTGTTCTCCACAGAGTTTAAGAAAAATGGCCATAATAACTACTCATCTACAGTACCAGTAAGTAGGGGATACCAGGCATTCTCTCTTGGGGGCTGAGTGGGTCCCTCAGTACTTCTCTGTACTTCTTAGAGACTTTGCATGAAGCTGCCAGCTCTGACTCATCCCTCTTTTTCAGTTCTTCAAAGCTGAGCAGGTCCTGCAGCTGGAATTTTCCAGCCCTCTTCAGGCTGTTTTGGGGTGGGAGCTGAAATTTTTGCCTCCTGTTTGTCATGCACTGTGTCTCCCGTGAATGTCTGTCATGCACCTTGGCCTAAGAAGGAGAAGCCAGTGCTGCTTCTGTCCCCCAGGACTTAATCCAGTAACACCCTGGAGTTTTGGCCTCTTGAGCCCTTGTTTGACATAACATAAACCGTGACTGAGATTTTGTTTCTCTAATGCTCTTTTTGTCTTTCCTTTTCTCATCTAGGCAAGAAGCAATTCAAAAGAAGTGAGTTCTGGGAGGACCTGGGGGACATGCAT